>NC_133758.1:70190123-71440123 GCF_036562045.2 Rhinolophus sinicus
ATTCAAGGGCTTTAAGGCAGGACCATTATATCACTCACTGGACAGTTTCAGAGCTTGGGCACTAGAAAAAAATTCCATTGGATTTAATACCTGAAATGGGTTTCCCTCTGGATGGAAGAAGTTTTAGGGGTCATTTTTTTTTTTTAATTCTATGTTGGTTTATGTCTGCCAAGGCAACTCCACAATGAATTAATTCTGCTCAATGAATTTTTGCTCTTATAAAATTGTTTTCATACCAAACATTGCCTTTTTCGAATATTGTATCAGAGGCATTTATTTACAATCTGGTACACATGTAGTTTGAGCTTCTTAGCATAACTTACGGTGAATTAATGACTTGTTTTTTATTGCTCAACCACTCTGCAGAAGTGATTTATAGGGCCGGGCTATGCACTGGTGGTTACTTTGCAGTCTCTGTGCTGGCTGTCTCATCAATATCATTAAATGAATTCACAGTGACACAGCTCTGCTACTGTAGTTTTTGATATGAGGGATAACTGAACATAAATCAGGACTTATGTTTAATTCATAAGATGTACCAATCTCTCATGTAGGCGTAAGTTAGGGTAGAGGATGTCACAAATGTGTTTTACAGTACCTTTTGTGATGAAACCTGAGCCTTTCCATATGACTGTGCACCAGGTAAAAATAATAGGTTGGTCTACACTATGCCATTTTTCAGGTAAATGCAATTTATTTAAGTATGATTGGTTTCTATTGTTGTCCCACAAGTGGGATATATTTTAGAAAGTAACACTGAGAGAAGTATAAGGAAAGAACAGCTACTTCAAGTTTGTAATTACTGTATATTCTTTAAGTAGTTAAATAGGAATAAGTAACTACAATTTATTTTTTAAAATATTTGCATAAGGTTTTAAAAAACAATAAACATTCCTGCTGAGTCAAAATAGTTTTTTTTTTTTAGTTAAAGTTTATTGGGGTGACAATTGTTAGTAAAGTTACATAAATTTCAGGTGAACAATTCTGTATTACATCATCTATAAATCCCATTGTGTGTTCACCACCCAGAGTCAGTGCTCCTTCCATCACAATATATTTGATCCCCTTTACCCTCATCTACCACCCCCCTCTACCCTCACCCTCTGGTAACCACTAAACTATTGTCTGTGTCTATGAGTTTTGTTTCTCATTTGTTTGTCTTGTTCTTTTGTTGTTTTTGGTTTATATACCACATATCAGTGAAATCATATGGTTCTCTGTTTTTTCTGTGTGACTTATTTCGCTTAGCATCAAAATAGTTTTTATTTTAAGCCTTAAAATTTATTTTCAGTAAAAACTTTTAAAAAATAACCAGCTATGGGAGAATGGGCCTGGTTTTCTTTCCTTGTTACTCCAGTCCAAGCAAAGGAAAATATTACAGCTTTAATATACAGCAAGGAAAATCAGACCCTTGCTTATTTGGAAGCAAACGATCATACAGGAAACAGAAATCAACATCTATTTATTCGTATGTCAGTTTCAAAAAAAGGTGTGTGGGGGGGAATTAACTCTCCTGGTGTCACGAGAATTTTACTGGCATTGCTTTCATTGCTACAATGCCTGATATTTATTCTTTGAACCAAACACCGTGAGTGCTGTAACTCATGCAGAAGATGGGAGTTTTTCTCCTGGAGAGAAGGGTAGCCTGACTCCAGCCGTGCAGCGACCAGGGGTGCTTGGATAACGGTGAGATTGCTAGGTTGTTGAGCGCCGTCCCCAGCCCGCTGTGTAGTCTTGTGATCCGCTCTGCTGACTGTCACAGAGAAAGAATGTGACATGTTTCTGCTGAAGAAAATAATTCCAACGTATGCAAGAAACTGACACAAATGTCTCCTCCTCCTTTCTCTGGTTCCAGTTGATTAGACATAGCTTGAGGTCGTGATGATTTTAAGACCTACTTATTTAGTTCTTGCTCTGAAAAAAGGATGGATGAGCTTTTGCTTTCAAGGCCCGAGTGACAAAAGGATGAGAGGAAATGACATTACTTAGAAGTGTAATAAGTAATTGATTTCATAACGCTTGGGGCAAAGGGCAGCGTAAATGTACGCATGAGAGCAGGGGCCCCAGGCCTGTCAGCAGAGGAGAAAGAAAGTAAGCATGAGAGAATGGGGGGGATAGGGTGACTCAAAGGGGAAAATTACTACAGAAGGCTGGTTGGTAACAGCAGGATAGTTGAATAGTTCCTTTTGGACTATTCATACCAATAGTTCCTTTTGTTATGAATCATGAGATTAAAAATTTAGTAAAAGTAGAGAATTTCTGCAAACAGTATCAACCAGAAAATCTACTTCCTGGAATTTATGTCATTTAGGAATAGGTTCTATAATACACAAGAGAAAACCTGAGTTTTAGTGGCTTAAAAAAATGCAAATTTGTTTTTGCCCACTCAAGAAGTCATTAATACCGCACAGCCCCCCTACGGTGAGTGTTTGTGCTGTTCGCAGTCATGACTGGGATCCTCGTTTAGCTGATTCCTGCAGTATTTTCCATATCTCCACATGAAACGCATATTTGGCCAATTCTTGGTTTTCCTATTTTAAGCATTATCTCCTGACTTTCCACAATGGAAGACTAAATTGTTATTTGGTGATAATTGGTTGGATCAATATTAATGGTTATAATATTGGTTATGTAAATACCATTCACAGCTGAGTCATACACTATATTGTAATTTCTTTTCCTTTCCATACTAAATTTTTGTTTTCCTTGGAATTAATATTCTTGCTTTTCAATTTGCTTTCTTCTCTAAGTATTTGTTTCTCCTCAAATGGTATAAACCTTCTCTGAACACATTCAGACCCATTAGGTTTTTGCATCCGTTTAAACTTCTTGTAGAAATCTTTCTCAGAGCTTCTGGCCTATTCTGTTCTGCGCTGCTATGCAGCTGGTACCCTGGGGCCTCCCCCTCAGTCTCTCCTCTTGGGTTCTCCAGTTTCTTTTATTTACATATTATTCTTTCTTGACATCTCCCTGCAACCCTTCCTCCAGTGTTGTCATTGTTTGGAAGAGAGCATCCTCCAATAATTTCCTGAGTAGAAAAATAAGTTTTCAGACTTTGTTGGTTTGAAAACATCTTAATTCTACCCTCTTCATTGACAGGTTGAATATGTGTAGAATTTTAAGTTGGAAATGTTTTCCTCAGAATCAGAAGGCAATACTCCAGTGCCTTCTAGCCCCCAGAGTCGCTTGAGAGGACTAAGACCATTCTGATTCTTGACTCTTTCTAGGAAAACATTTGTTCTTTACAAATTTGTAGGATTCGTGGAGTTTCATGATGATATACATACATTGTTTTGGTTTTGTTTTCATTCATTGTGCTGGACCCTCATTGGGCTATTCCATCTACAAACTCGTGTTCTTCGGGTCTAGGAAATGTTATTGAATTATGTCACTGAGGATTTTTTTCATTCCCATGTCTTTTTTTAAAATTAAAGGTTATTGGGATGACAATTGTTAGTTAAGTTACATAGGTTTCAGGTGTACAATTCTGTAATACATCATCTATATATCACATTGTGTGCTCAACACCCAGAGTCAGTTTGATCCCGTTTACCCTCATATATTTGATCCCGTTTACCCTCATCTACCACCCCTCTCCCCTGTTACCCTCTGGTAACCACTAAACTATTGTCTGTTTCTATGAGTTTTTGTTTCTTCATTTGTTTGTCTTGTTCCTTTGTTGCTTTCAGTTTTATATACCACATATCAGTGAAATCATATGGTTCTCAACTTTTTCTGTCTGACTTATTTCTCTTAGCATAATAATCTCAAGATCCATCCATGTTGTTGCAAATGGCATAGAATTAGCATATAACCCAACAATCCCTCTCCTGGATATCTACCAAAAAAATCTGAAAATATTTACCCATAAAGATATATGTGCTCCAATGTTCACTGCTACTTTATTTATGGTGGCCAAGACATGGAAACAATAAAAGTGTCCTTTGATAGATGATTGGATAAAGAAGATGTGGTATATATACACAATGGAATACTATGCTGCCATAAGAAAAGATGAAATAATGCCCTTTTTTTCTGTTCTCTTTTTGGAATGCCTCTATCATGCCGTTAGACATTCTGGACAGATCTGCTAGCTTTCTTTTTTTCTTTCTTTCTTTTTTCTTTTTTTGCTCCTATTTTCTATCTCTTTGTCTTTTTGCTCTACCTTCTGAATGATTTCCTCAGCTTTATCTTCCAAATCCTTTATTGGTCTTTTAGCTCTGCTATAATATTTCAAATTTCCAATACATTTTTTTTTCTCTTTTACTTTTGAATGTAGAAATATTTTAACAGCACCACTCTTTTCTTTGTATCTATGTGTAAATTCTATTTTTTTTTATATTTTTCTGTCCTATTTGTTTAAGTCTTTCTTTCACAATAGAGAATTTTCTCAAAGTTCAGGACTTTTGGCTGTAGGACCCTACAAAATACCTGGCAGCTTATGGGGGAAGCATGGGGGGTAATGGGAGAGGTCGATGGTGGTTATCTTCACCGTCAATTGATCTGGCTTAGCTAATTTCCTGAGGGTTTCAGATTTTGGTGTCTTTATATTTCTCCCTTAGGCAAGTCAGAGTCTCCAAAAAGAATGTTCCAGTCTCTTGAGGGAGGGTATATACCTAGTTTCCAGCCGTATGGGAGCCATGTGGAGAAAGAAAGCTAGGCGTCTCAGTATGTAAATGTTCATTTATGCCTGTTTTCAGCATGGTGATCAGCCCTCAAATGTGCCTGGTGTCTCTGGGGAATAAACTTCCGGTCTTTGGCTGGTGTGATGAGGGTCTGTAACTGAGCTGCATAGAACTGAGGAGAGGGACTCTTAAACAAAGCTGCTTTTTTTTTTTTTTAAATTGGGGTATATTGGGGAACAGTGTGTTTTTCCAGAACCCTGCAGCTCCAAGTCAAGTCGTTGTTTTCAATCTAGTTGTAGAGGGCGCAGCTCACTGGCCAATGTGGGAATCGGACTGGCGACCTTGGTGTTATGAGCACTGTACTCTAACCAACTGAGCCAACTGGCTGCCCAAAGAAAGCTTCTTAAATAGATTTCAACAAAGAGTCTCTGTTTTCAATTTCATCTCCAACCTAACTTCAAAAAGCATCTAATGCTACTAATTTCTGAGTCTTTCAGCTTACTGCACTGCTAACTCAGGATTCAGTCTTTTTGTGTGTGCTAGGTTAGTTAGTTGCAGCTCATCTATGTGCTTTCCAGTTTCCCTAATTTTGATGTTGTCATCTCCTAGCTTCTTGGCTCTTTGAGTTTATGCCTTTTTAAAAGACACTTTACTATATTTTAGTAAGGTTTCAGGAAGGAGTGGAAGTTGAGTTCACATTCAATCCACCATCTTTAAAACCTGACAACTTCTCAGTTGCCAGTTAAAACTCAGCTCAGATCTCACTTCTCAGTCTAGTCTCCCCATTTAGATTAGGAATCTTTTCTTTTTGTGCTGCCATTGTACTTACCTCATTCCATTAGTATTGTCATTTTGTGTGTCTTTCTCTATTAGCCTGCAAGGTCATTCCCTTGAAAGCAGTGTATTATTTGTCTTCCTATCTCCAGCACTTGCAAGGAGTTTGTAACACAGTAGGTGCCAGGAAATACTTGTTAAATGAATGAGTGAGCATGGATTTTAGGATACTGGGGAAGAGAAGACACTTTTCCTGAGTTACTCTATCCTGAAGAAATTATACTGACTCTTGGGATTTAGTTGCAGTGGTACTTGATTTTTAAAGCCAAGAAAAAGATAAATTGATCTTTGAGTTTTTTTAAAAGAGATAATTCATTTTTCAGATTGTGTTGATGGTTTGTTTTTCTTCTTTAGAATGTGAAAAAGATAAATTATATTTTATGATTTTCTGTAGAAAAGTACTTTCAGGAAGCTCCATTCTGCCTTAATGCCAAGGATAATTACTATAACAGTAGACTAAACTGAAGTCCCCTCTTTCCTCTCTCAAATAATTAAGGATAGATACCCCACTTTTCTAGCACTTACCTCAAATGTTAGTGAAATGTTTGACTCTTTCTCTCTACTAAATACATATTATAGTATTATGCGCTCCACGCCTGAAAAATTAAGCAGTTTTAAAATTTAAAAAAAAAACCACATGCTATATTTCCCTCAGTCATAAGTAGATCATTTTTTTCAAGATGGGTAAAAACTCTCTGTAGACATTAAACCTTGATTCCTCCTTACTTAGCAATTCAAAATCCACATGTTCTCTTCCACATGTTTTCTCTTTGGAGCTGAAAAAAAAGTTGTATAAACCCTAAAAGGTTCATTCCCATAGACTATCTGATGAGAAAGGCCCTGGGGACCGCATTCCATTGTCCCTTCTAGCCCCTCCTTGTTTATCCAGCATTGTTGTAGACACCACTGCGACCATACACACATGTCCCTTAGGTAAACGCCAACCTTGGCTTACTCTTCATCTTAAAAGTGGCCATGTGACCCAATAAAGCACAGTATGGTAAATTAAAAGAGCCTATGGCCCAGGTTCAAAGTATGAACAACCCTCGCACCCACCAAGATTAAGGCATCCCCCATCCGACCAGTGACCACTAGAAGGACCTGTGGATTAAAATCCAAATAGCTGAATGTTGGCTGGTGTAATCAAGAGGGCTCGGGGGTGTACCCACGCCTTCCTCCAAAGCACACTCTGCTACAGTGTTTTAAATATTTAGAACAGAGGAACCGAACATGAAAATGAGGGCAGGGTTCAAATATTGATGAGAGTTTTAAAAATTTGAAAGTTGTCAACACATACAATTGCCTTTTGTGTGCTTTTATGAGTGTATGTGCTTACACATATGTACTCACATGCCACACACATTCATATATCTAGAGTTAGTTTAAAAAGCATTGATTGTTAGGAAATTAGATTTTAATTCTCTACGTGTTGAGTCTTCTACTGCTTACAAAACACTTTCCTATCCATTGACTTATTTGATCCTCACGTCAACCCATGAGCTAGGCAGGCCAGCTATTGTTCCCATTTTACAGATGAGGAATGTAGCCCTTAGACAAGTTATACTACTTGCCTGGCTTCACGCACCCAGACTGTTAGTGGCAAAACTGAGAGTAGAAGCTAGTTTTCTTTTTTTAGACCTTGAATTGCTTCTTGACCATGAAGCTTTTTGTTGTTGTTGTTGTTGTTGTTGTTGTTTTTAACTCAACCTGAATGAATACACATTAGATACTTGGTTTAAATTCTTTCATGAAAGGCCAGTCCCTGTTAGATTGTCTGATTAGCAACAATTGCACATCATTCACCCATGATCATTTGTTCACTCCCCCAAATTAAGAATATCTTGGCTGGATGTGATGTATAGTAAAAGAATGGAGAGAAACTACATCATGAGAAACCACCCTGCAATGAATAACTTGAGTGAGTTATTTTCTAACTTATTGTTGCAACTAATATTTAAGATTTAGGAGTTTCATTTGTTAGCAAGAAATAACCTATTACCATTTTCTACATTATTTCTTAGTGATATCATGTGTTAGTTCATTGGATCTATCTAAAAGATTTGCTTTGTACTCCTTATGAATAATTTGTGGGTGCCTAGACTTTGCAGAATTGGGCTTGGTATTACTGCGCATTATTTATGATCATATTCTTTAAACATATTCTAACCTGGAAATTGTGTGTAGATTTCCCATTTACATAGCTAATATATGCATTGTCGCTGCCACACATTAAGAAATGTTTCCCTGACAGGCTGTGAACTGCATAGTGGAACAGGCATTATTCCTAATTTGTCAGAGATTCAGAGCATAAATTATGGGTTTCTTTGCAGACCACTGTTTAGTGTCATTCTATTTTAAATAGAAAAGATATCCAACAACTTCAGATGAAATTTGAGATTTTTCCTCGTTAATATTTTGGCTTTGTTATCAATGATGATGGTTAAGTTGGACATAATTTAGAACAATGCTCATATGTCCTTAAAATAACCTTTCTCTTTACCCCAAACTTTTGTAAAATTGTCAATAAACAAATACAAGTTGAACAGTTCAAAAATATTCCAACTGTAGGAATTGTTTTCCGCTACAGGAAGGGGAAGTAAATGGGTGTGCTAGGCTGCCTCCATCAGCAGGAGCGAAGGTGAAGCTAATTACATGATGGCGGTCTCCTTTCCGATTACACATCATTTGAAGATCTTAAACACAGACCTCAAAGATTCTCAGTGGTTTTCATAGCCTTGAGATATTTTTGGGTGCAATTTTCACCCTTTATAAAAATTTCCACCTTTTAAAAAAAGCTAATGAACCCCAATTTCTAAAGCATTTTCTGTAACTGCATCTGTTGCTAGGAGAGGAGCAGAAGAAAAAATGACAGCATCCTAAGATCTATAACCTTGACAGTTCCTGTTGTCCTGGAAATGTAAGAGTCAAGGTTGTCATCAAGTCTCATAATGACCTTCACCCATTATAATTCGCAGAAGTGCCTGGAAAATTTCATATGTCTGTAGGTTCCTTCTAGCCTCAGAAACAAGATATCGAACTGCAGTCTCTAAGCAATTTGATAACAAGGTTTGGGTACCTATTCCCCGCAGAACATAGCAAAAGCCTTATGCTTCAGAAGGTGCCAAAGAGTATTTCTTGTGTCAACCATTGGAGTGCTAGGAAAAATCATGGAGTTAGTCTCATAAATTTTCAATTATCAGCACTTCATTCAGGTGTCTTATTATACTATGTTAATCACCTGATCCCCAACCTCTAAGAGTTTATTATGTAAGGAAAATACATTAAGGATATTAAAGACACCTAGCATATGAAGAAACATTAAGTGAAGCCAGGAATTAAATAAGTAAAGAAAGAACTATATATATTTAAAAGCCCTAGATATATTAAAGTGTTTCAGTCATCATCGTGAGTACATTATATGAACAAAAGAGAATGCCTTTAGCGAAATGGCAGATGAGAAACAACTGGGAATGTGTTTATAAAATGTGAGTTTGAGTAGGAATAAAGATGGATATTTTAGTACTGCAATCGTAAAGCTCGATGGGGAAAAGGTAACCTATTTTAGGAAAAAAGTGAGCTTATTCTTAACCCACAAGAGACTCAAAACTTTGGTTTTCATATATCTATGTGGGTAATGCCATTTTGACCCAAATTTAAATTCACTTAGAAATGGGGCCTAGGAATGTTCATCCTACGTGTTGATTAGAAATATGAAAACAACTCCTTATAGGATATATTACCTTGTGAAACAAATGCTGTTGGTTCACTTCATTTTAAAAACTGCCAGCATCCTTAAAATAGTTTTATGTTGTGACCATGGTTACTTTGGAGGCTTTGTCTTTGTTTTAGTCCATAAAATGAGCATTGCAGGAATTCTGGTATCTACACTTTATATGAAAGGTACACTTTTTAAATTCCTGCTTGGATATTTCAGATGTAGTTATATATGTATCCCTGAAGCCAATCCAAGCCTTTAAGTGAGACTGGATCTCTGATTTCATAAGGAGGCTTGCAATTATACTGGTGCTTAGAGCCTTGTTTATTTTCCTAGGGATTTAATGCACAGTGCTATTATCCTTTGCTACGAAACAAAACGCTTCTCCAAATTTCACATGTGGGTATCTTGAATTTATGTGACTTTTATAGCATGTCTATTTTAAGTTAATTTAAATTCTGGTGAACCTTGGTCTAAGACTAAATCCAATATGTAAAAATCCAAGTTTATAGAAGAAGACCAATTAAAGGATTGTGACTTGTTTTACAATAGTAATCCTTTAACTAGCAATCTCCCTCTGTGCACTTCATATTGGAATGCCCTCATGTCCCTTTTCAGGAACATATACATAGCATCATGTATAATATCAATTATACTTTTGTTTAATTCATCATATCTTAATTGTATTTTGTTACTGAACATGATAATTTTTAGCATGTAATCATTTTTGTTTCTTTTTTCCCTCCAAAAAGTTTTTCAAGAACCTGTGGCTAAGTTTTGAATATGATAAGTTGTTTCTTTTCTTTCTTTTTCTCCTGAATTTGTGAAAAGTTACTCATTTCTCATTGCTCTTGCCTTTGTTTTCTTGTTTAGCTTCACACACGAACAACTTTTCACTCTAAACAGTAAACCCTGACCAAAAGGAAACCTGATTTGTATTTACTTTGTTTCTATTCATTCGATAATTCAGCAGATGTGTATTGACCATCCACTATCTGTTCTGGATTATGCCAGGACCTAGAAATATGCATCAGTGAGCAAATAGAAGTGGTCCCTGCCCCACAACTTGTATTATTATTGCCATTATTATATTGAATAGTAATTATTGTGGCTAACGTTTACTGAGCGCTTACTATATAGTAGGCTCAGTGTTTTCTGTGGATAGTTTCTTTAAATCTTCAACACAGCTCTATGAAGTAGGTACTATTACTGGTGAGACACAGAGAAATTAAGTCATTTATTCGTGCAAGTTACCCCAGTAAGTAATCAGATTTAAACTCATGTTTTGAGATGCCAGAGTGTGTGCTCTTGACCACTCAACTATACTTCCCACAAATAAGATAATTATGATTGTGAGAAATGCCATAAAAGAGAAGTGAAAGCTGTAATGAGCAGATCTAACAAGGAATTTGATTTCGTCTGGAAGATAATGAAGGCCTCTCTGAGGAAGACATTTAAGATGAGACCTCACGAATAACTGGGAGTTGGTCTGTGGCAGAGAATTCTCCCAAAGGTAATTGCATAGCCCATGCACATGTCCTGAGGTAGGAAATGGTTGGGTTGTTAGAAGAACTGAAAGGAGGCCTGAGGCTGTAGATATGATAGGCTGATGAAGGGACACTGAATGTATGGACCGAGCACTGGGCTCTCCCTACAGTGGCACAATTTACTGAACAATAGAACTTTGCTATTGTTCTAAATATAGTTGCTTCCTATGTAACCAGATCTAGTCACATAAAAATACATGTTGTTGATGGACAATGCATGATTTGCAACTAGGTATATCACTAGCTATGTGATTCTCTATGTGTTTCCCATTTAAGATTGAAGAGACCTAGATGTAGGAAGTATTTGAATCTTTAAACCAGTTACATAAGGTAGATAATTCTGACATGATTTCAGTTTATTACTAGTAAGTTTGTAACCCATGAATGTTTGTATTCTTGTAAATTGTCAGTCTGTTACTAGATGTGGTAGTCATGGTAACCCATGACGTGTGAAAAGCAAGTAGAAAGCAGGGCATGGGTCTGACACCAATGCTCAGGAAACTGATCCTACGGCAGAAAATGGCTGGAGGTTCTAGGCCAGGCAGGGGACAGCATAGGCCAAGGACACTGATGCTGGAGTTTTTTTCAGTTGGGGCCCAATGACAAATCTGGGCAGCCAACACTGGGCACCTAGAGAAGAATGGTTTGGTCTAGAACTCGAGCTGTGGGTGACTATGGTGTAACTTTTTGAGGACACAAAGCATCTCTTGTTCACTGCTTTGTCCCCAGAGCTTAGAACAGTGCCTGGCATAATAACCAGGAGGCATGGGAGCAGGTGCCTGGGTAGAAGCCTGAAGTCCACTGAGACAATGTGGAAGGAGGAAAGAGCTCCCCAGGGATGCCCATGTGGGGAAAGGGTCCCCGGGCTGCCTGGTGGTGAAGGACATGGAGAACAACGTGGGTTCTCAAGAATCATGGCTGATCCCAGAGAGCCTACGTTTGAAGAGGTGGCTCATTTCTAAACCTCCCTGGATGACAGGACTGAAGCAGTGTCCTTTGTCCTCCCTGACTGAACTTGGTTTAAGAACAGGGATGAGATGACCTTCTGGGTATCAGGGAGGACTGTATGACAAGCACATATTCATGGGGATCATCTCGTTTAGTCCCCCCAATAAAAATAACTCGGCCCTTTTAGTGCCCGTTTCACAGATGAGTCATCTGAGGCTTGGGAGGTTATTTAATTTGCCCAAGGTCAATGACTATTCAGTGGTAGCTAAGATTTGAACCAATTTCGACTACAAATCTCACGTTCTTAATCACAACACTTTGCTGCTTCTTAAAATACATCTTCGCTTTCAAATAGCTTTCAGAACAAGACTGTAGCCACTAAGGGCATCATGGACAGGTAGATCTAATCACAGGGCTGGTTCAGAATTGGCTCTGCAGGGGCAGTGAGTAGGGCCGGCCAGGGCTAGGCCATCAGGGATGTCTTCCCCGGACACCCAGGAGTGAGGAGCTGGAGAGCACCCAGGGCACACATCACAGAGCATGTAGAATCCACACACAAAGATTTTAATCCGTGACTTATTAGCATAATTAATGATTTGTTGCTTTCTCTCAAATGAAAATTAGTTTGTCAGATGTAGTAATTGAGGAAGCTAATTACACATAGCTGCACAGGGCCTGCCCCAGGCAAAATTGAATGTCTTTGGCTTTGATTGGTTACCTCCTTTCTTGGCAGCATTTCCTTCCCTTCATAATTCCTTTATAGACTCTCACATGCTCAGGATTTTTATGCTGCCCTTATCTTTTCCTTCCAGAAGAAAACTGATGTAATAAATGATTTCATAATAGGGTTGTTTGGTAGTTTAATAAATTACACTGCCTGGAAATGTTTGTATTTACAAAAAGGGTCTTACTAAATATGACATGGTATCCTGTATTGAATACTATGGGGCAAGGGGAGGACAGTATCACAAAAACTGGTAAAAGTTGAATGTTAATTTCATAGTATTGACAAATGTACCATTGGTTATATGAGGAGTTATCGTTAGGGGAAGTTGAATGAAGAGTACACGGGAACTCCCTTTTACTATCTTGGTAAATTTTCCATAAACCTAAAATCATCTCCAAATAAAGCATTTAAAGTAGAAAAAGGATCTTATAGAGAGAGCAATTACTAATAAAATAAATACATTTCTAATTAAGAATTTCAGGGAGTGGTCGGATGGCTCTGTTGGTTAGAGTGAGAGCGCTTAACAGCAAGGTTGCCGGTTCAATTCCCGCAAGGGATGGTGGAGCTGAGTATTCCCCCAATAAAATTAAAAAAAAAAAAGAATTTCAGGCATTCAGGTCAGACCATACAGGTGTGTAAGGATAACCCTATAGCTATGTTCCCATTTCCTTTCTACATACCCTTAGCATATTTAACCACTGAATATTTCAGTTTTACAAATTTTGGATGCTGTGAAGTGTATACAGGATAAAAAGATTGGATCTATTCTTTTCACTGCAATAAAAAATGCTGAAAGACAAAAAAAAAAAAAAAAGAAGGCTGACAATTAACATTGCAAAACAAGAAGCACACAGCCATTTTTATTTTTTTTTCCTCTTCAGGGAAGGGTAATTGATTCCAGAAATCTGAATTACGTGAACATTAATGGATGTGCTCGGAGACGAGTAATTTAGAAAATCCAAGATCACTAAATTGCCGCTGTTATAAAAGTATCAGAAGGAAAACAGATTCACTTGGTCTTTCAAATACTCCCATAGGGTTTTTTCTTTAATGGCTACATGAAAATCAGTAGGTTTTATATAACCTAATTTAAAGGAATAAGTACTTGAGTATATGTCCTCAGTTCAGTGTTCCAAAAGAATTTACTGTGTATAACTCTAGGGACATTAAAATTAGATAAAGAGTTTAAAAACATGGTTTCCATTTTGGAAAAGGTAGAGTGACTAGTTGGCACTGAGTCAGAGGAAAGACAATAGAAGCTTGTTCTATTATTTATACAAATTGACTGGTTTGGCAGTTGCTACAGCAATGAGCCATAATGAACTACAGAAAAATGAAAATGTAATTTCTTTAGCATTATAAAAAATAGAATATTCACAGGAAGGTGGAAGATGACATCAGAAGAGCCCAAGCTCTGTCAAATGGTATTCCTTGTTGCTACTTTATCCAGAATGTAATGCAAATAGTGTTTGTTTACTGGGGTAAAATTGTAAAGATGGGCCATCATTTTTGTGCTATTAGTCATGGGGCTGTGCCTTGTAATTCCAAAGGAATTTTAAAATATTCATTTTCCATGACTGACTTTTCACTTTTAACTACACTCTCTGCCTTTGCTTGCAATAAAGGCTTTTAGTTAAGTTCCTGAAGTTGGATGAGTTGTTCATTTCTTCTCAGCAAAGGGAAGAAAAAAATCATGAAACATGTAATTCAACTCCAAATACCTAATTTTATGATAATTGACTCAATTTCATTTGCTCTGTTAGAGAATCCCTGGTTTTTGTGGTATGCTCTTGACTTTGAACTTTGGTGGTTTATACCTTATATTTTTCAAATCTTATCTATCCTTTCTGGGTTTTCTTCAATAATATTGTGTTCGATTCCAGGCGAGACCTTTTAAACAAAAACACTGCACATTTCAACTTCCCTAGCCCCAAAGGCTGTGTTAGTCAAAAAAGTAAACTCACAGACAATGTGAGTCAGACAAAACATGTTTCCTAAAGCTGAGACTTACTTAAGCCAGCAGGGACCGTTCATACGGACATCTATTGCAAAATGTGTCGGATCTTTTCTCTTTTGATCCAAGCAATGCAGTAAGCTGATTATGACTGATCCACAGTAATTGACTTCAATAAAAAATGTTCCTTGGTATTAGGGGATAGTATATATAATTAAACTCATAGACGTTAGCCAAATTTGAAATACATTTCATAGTATAAATGTCTAAAGGATATTCAATATAGTAAACAGAAGTTTCATTGTAAATACTGTAACTGTGATATGAGCTGAGATCTTAGAAACCTGAACACCAGTGGTTCTCAACCAGGAGCAATTTTGCCTGTGTATCCAGGGGATGTTTGACAATGTCTGGAGACATTTTTTGTTGTCATACCTGACATCTAGTAGTTAGAGGCCAGGGATTCCACTAAACCTTCTGTAATGCGCAAGACAGACCTGTACAGCAAAGAATTACCCAGCTCAAATATCATTAGTGCTGAGGGTGAGAAATCCTGCCTGGATGCTGCTTGTGAATGACTATACCAGAGCCAATTCTGAAAATGTATTGTTTCGTACAGCATCCCTTTAGGTTAATAGGGGAATCCCACCTCGATGAAAAATTACTCTTTCTAGTTTTTGTTGTTGTGAGTTAAATATACATGTGATTCTCATCTACTAAAGACAGTGACAAATCCAGGGGAGGTGAGGGGCCATCCCCTGCCAGGCCTAGCAGGATAAGCTTTAATCCTTACTCAGAGTCTTTGGTTGGAGAAAGAAGGAATAAAACAACTTACTGATAGTGATTGTTGTAACCAGAGTGGGTGATGTTACGAAGAGGGAGGGTGAACATTCTGACTCACAGGAAAAGAGTGTAAGTGGTGTATCTGTTCAGACCAGTCGTTTCCAAGCCTGACTGCAAGTAGAATCACGTGTGCCCGAGCCCCGTGCCCAGAGATTCTGAATACATGGGTTGAGAATGGAGCCTGGCACTCTGTATATTTTTAAAGCTTCCCATTTCTAGAATCACCAGATGGTTTAGAATCAGCTTGTTAAACACCCTTAAAATAAAAACATAATTACCTATCTAGCAAAATGTTCGTTTGTCTTACCCATGATGACCACAGCCACTCTGTTTCTGTCTCTTGTTTCCTTTGCTTTCCCTGAAAATGCCCCTGCCTGACTATTATGCTTGGTGGTCAGTCCTATGAGATTCTCACTGAGGCCACTGTCTGTTTTTCATCAGGCTCGTAAATGGTTCATCTTAGACTTGTGCTGGAACTTGTGCTATTCCAAAATCAGACTCATTAGTGACAGAACTGATGATATCCCCAGGAATTCCACCTGGGCACTCTGCCTAGCAACACAGCAGCACTGGAAGCGCTAAGGAGATCCATGCAAGTATGGTTCTGTATTAACCTAAAGGAGTATATTTCTAGATGAGGAGTGCACAGCAAAAAAATCAGCTTTAATCTAGACAACATCTTAAGCATTCATTCCGGTTACTTCAGTACTGTAGTTTATTAAAAAAATTAATAAATAAAGAATAAAAAAAGGTACACGTGACCTCCTTTGAATGTACTTGTAAGAGTTATAGTTTTGCCCTCATGGGGTCAAAGGGCTTTGCTATAAATATGCTAGATAATTTAAGAGAACTTTCAATTAATCATTACATCAATAATTTAATGTGTTTTCTTTCATCTAAAAGTGTCCTTAGGCAGGTAAGAGAAGAACTACTTAAACAATGCAAAAGCAAAATTACTTTCTCCCTGGGCTTAAAGTTGTATACAATATGCAGAAATTAAACTTTGGTTTAATTGAAATTTAGTTGCAGTTTGAGGCTTTATAGCATCCTTGGACCACCTACTGCATTCTTTGTAATGAAACATTGAAGAAAGGCGGCTTTAAAAAAAATACTAATTTAGCTTTTCTTTTCCTGGATATTTCAAGCTACAAAACACTTCTTTTTGTCCATTTTAGATTTAGCCTCAAGAAAAAAAAGGTGTCCTTAAAACACACCTTAATAATGATTATATCTTTAATAACATCCTTGACAATGATTATATGTCTGTCTACTACTAGGTTATCTATAGCCTTCTAGAATATATTTCAATTTTATTTTTTTATAATAGCTCGTTGAGATATTCACATACCACAAAAATTACCACCTAATTGTGTACTTTTTGTATTGTATTCAAGAAAGTGTTGCCAAATACAAAATCATTTAACATTTTACCTTTGTGTTTTCTTTTAGGAGCTTTAGCTATTACATTTAAGTATACGTTCCATTTTCAGTTAATTTTTTTGAGTATACGTTCCATTTTGAGTTAATGGTGTGAGGTAAGGGTCTAACTTCACTGTCTTACTTGTGGATATCCAGTTGACAGAATGCCATTTGTTGAAAAGATCTCTTTCCTCATTGAATTGGCCTGGATCCTTTGTCAAAAATGAACTGACCATAAGTTTATTTCTAAAGAAAGTTTATTTTTCTGAGAGTTTATTTTTGAACTCTCAATTCTAGTCCGTTGATCTATATTTCTGACCTTATGGCAATATCACATTGTCTATTTATTTATTTATTTATTTATTTATTTATTTATTTATTTATTTTTAGTTTCAGGTATACAAAACAATGTAATATTAGACATTTACACCCCTCACATTGTCTTGATTACTGTAAGTTTATAGGAAGCACAAATCAGGAAGCACAAGTCCTTTGACTTTTTTCTTCTTTATCTAGATTATTTTGACTCTTTGAGTCCCTTGCATTTCCATTTGAATTTTAGAATAAACTTGTACATTTCTGGAAAATAGCCAATTGGGATTTTGATAGGTGTTGTGTTGAATACATAGATCTATTTGGATAGTATTGGCATCTTAACAATATTGTCTTCTAATCCATGAACATTTTTCCATTTATTTAGATCTTTTGTCTTTCTCCTCAATGTTTTATAGTTTTTCATGTATAAGTTTTATACTTTTGCTAAGTTTATTCCTAAGTATCTTGTTCTGTGTGATGCTATTGTGAATGGAATTGTTTTTTAAATTTTATTTTTGGGTTATTCATTGCTTTTGGGTTATTCATTGATAGTGTATTGAAATACAATTTATTTTTATGTGTTGGTCGTGTATTCTGCAACCTTGCTGGACTTGCTTATTAGTTTCAATAATTTTCTTGTGGATTTCTTAGTATTTTCTATAAGCAAGATTAAGTCATCTGTGAATAGAAATACTTTTACTCCCTCCATTTTAGTCGGGAGGCCCGTGTGTGTGTGTGTGTGTGTGTGTCTGATTGCCTTAGCCAGAACCTCAAGTACAATTCTGAATGAAAGTGGCAAGAGTAGAATAAATACTTGTCTCATTCATGATCTTAGAGGGAAAGCTTTCATTTTCTTCACCAATAAGTATGATGGTAGTTATTGATGTTTTGTAGATGGCATTTATCAGGTTGATGATGTTCCCTTTATTCCTAATTTGTGGAGTATTATTTTTTATCATGATGCTGGAGGTTGTCAAATGATTTTACTGCATCTATTGAGATGATCATGTGTTTTCTGTCCTTCATTAATTTAGTGCATTGCTTGATTGCTTTTTGTATATTGAACAAACCTTGCATTCTTGGGATAAATCACGCTTGGTCATGGTATATAATCTTTTTTTATATGTTGCTGGATTCCGACCTCTAGGTATTTTTTTTTGGGGGGGGTTGACAATATTTGGTCTATATTCATTAGCGACATTTTTGGTCTATATTCATTGTGTAGCTTTCTTTTCTTGTGATGTAGTTGTCTGTTTTGTTTTATTGGCCTCATAGAATGCGTTACAAAAGTATTTCCTTCTGTTTCATTTTCTGGAAGAGTTTGTGAAGGATTGGTGTTAATTCTTCTTTAAACATTTTGTATAATTCATCAGTGAAGCCACTTGGAACTGGGATTTTTCTTTGTGGGAAGTTTTTTGATTACTAATTCAATCTCTACTTATTATAGGTCTCTTCAGATTTTCAATTTTAATCAGTATTAATAATTTATGTCTTTCTAGATTTTTGTCCATTTCAATTTGGTTATCTAATTTGTTGGTATTAATTGTTCATGGTATTTCCTTATAATCCTTTTCATTTTTAAAAAGTCAATAGCAATGTCCCTTCTTTCATTCATGATTTTAGTAAACTGATTTTCTGTCTCTCTCTTTTTCTCAGTTAATCTAGCTAAAGATTTATCAATTTTTTTTTGTTCTTTTCAATTAACCACCTTTTGATTTATTGGTTTTTCTCTACTGTTTTGCTGTCCTATTTTTAATTCATTTCTTCTCTAATCTTCCATATTTCCTTCTTTTTGCTTGCTTTGCTATTCACTTTTTATTAAATTATATTTTATTTTTGACAAAAAATTTTAAATGTATTTGGAGAAAAGGCTTGCAATGAAAAGGAAGACTTTCCTCCTCATTCCTCCTAGAAATACTTCCAGAGTCAACCATTGTCATCATTTTTAGCTGCTGCTTCTGAAATTGATATCCATACTTTTAAATAATATACTTAAACCAGGTGACTTCATTGAGGTAGATGAAGCTACATCTCTTTCACATTATTACCCGCAACGCACAACTTCACTCCCACATTCTCCCTGCATAAATATATCCCATGTTTTTATAAAATCAGTCATCAGTGTTTCGATTAATTATTATAGAAATACTATTCACTGAAGAACCAAGTAGTGTATTATGATTTTTTTTCTTTCGTGAACAACTTTTCTTTTTTTCTGGATTAATGATTGCTTTTCTTTCTTAGTTTATGCCATATTTTCCCTGGAGCACTTTCTCAATTGCTTCCTGAGAAAGTATACATGAGAGGTAAAGTGTTTTATTCCTAACATTTGGTGATAGATTGGCTAGATATGAAATTCTGGATTAAAAGTAACATTCTCTGAAAAAAAAAGCTTCCAGTGTTGTAATTGACAAGCCTGATATTATTTTGAATGTTTTTTTTTCTTTTCCTGGAAGTTTTCAGGATCTTTTCTTTATCCTTGTTGGTTTTCAATTTCATGATAATGTGTATAAAGAAAAGGATTTAGGTGGCAGTCCAACGCCTCACGCTAGAGGCTTTCTCTCCATCTTCCCATTTCAGCCCCTGATACTGTGCCTCGTGTCTCAACTCTCTCTGATTCAGTACTTCTAGAGGTGTATTAATTATATTTTCTTAAAATTCATTCCATTTCACCACATAAATGCTGAACTGATCATTCTATATCCTTAGAATATCATAGGAATTATTCCTTAAAATTATTTAAATCAACTTATATTTAACAACTAGAAAAAAACCAACGATTTGAAAGTTTCACTGTACATTTCCACTTCATGATTATAGTTTAGTTTTGGCTAATATAAGCACTGTTTATTTCTTATCAAGTCAAAAATCATAAGAAAACATTATTCGCTATTCCTTGGTTACTCTATTCATATAATTGAGTTTAGTGTAGAAATATTTTATCATGGAAAATTTGCAATGGCTTTCACATTAATGGAACAGTATAGATAATTCATAAAATAACTCTGATATAAGGTAAAATTATACTATAGGAAGATTCAATAATAAATAAGTTAGTAATAGATTATTCAATAAAATATGCAAAGCATTTTTAAGCTAACAAAAAAATAATTTAAATCCCCACTGAATGCCTTTATATTATAATAAAGTCCAGATGAGTAGAAAAACTTCCCAAAAGAAAATGCACGCAAATATCTACTTAACCGAGTTTAGAATGTGAGTTTATAAGCATGAAAATCCTGGGGAAAATTAGAAGGAAACAGATTGAAAGATTTGATAACATGAAAATTTAAATCTTTTTAATAAAAACTATTGTTTAATAAAAACAATCCATAATGAAAAGATTAATTATAAACTGAATAAAATATACTGGCAACAAAGATATCATGGAGTTAATAACCTTAACATTTAAAGAGCTCTTGTAAATCAAGTAGAAAAATATTAAACCCATAGCAGAATTGGCAAGGACATGAAGCTGAAAAATGTAACCCCAAAACATGCAAAATATTCCCACTAACAATCAGAGGGATGGAAATTAAAAGTAACATGACTCCTTGGAATGAAAACTGCTAGACTGATAATGCGCAATGCCACCAGGGGTATTATGGGTTGCGTATGCTCTAGGACACCGGTGGGGAGATGTACTTTTTCTTAAAACTATTTGGAATTATGAATCTAAACTTTAAAAATCCAATCCCTTAATTCATTTGTCCCAGTCCTAGAAGTCCATCTTAAAATGAAAGCTATGCTAAAAAATTTTAACTCAGAGAAACAGAAAATAGAATGGTAGTTATCAGGATTTTTTTGTTTTGGGGGGTGGGGTGGGAGGTGGGAGTAAGTGTGGAAATATTGGTCAAAAGGTACAAACTTCCAGTTACAAGATTAGTAAGTTCTGGGGATCTAATATAGAGCATGGTGATTATAGCCAATAATACTGTATTATGTACTTCAATGTAGATCTTAAATGTTTTCACAATAAAAAAGAAATGGTAATTATTATGTGACAGGAAGGAGGTGTCCCCTGTGGTGGTAATCATTTTGCAGTATATAAATGTATCAAATCAACACTTTATACACCTTAAATTAGGCATCGTTATTTCTCAATTATATTTTAATAAAGCTGAGGAAAAATAAAATATATGGTTGAATGTTTATATACTTCATTATTTAAAATATTAAAAAATAGAAGCAAATAAAATTTCAACAGCAGTATAATAAAGAAATTACAGTATGGTTATATAGTAGAATATTATTTAGCCTTTAAAAATCTTGTTCTATAAAGCAATATACAAATTTAATGCAATCCTTATTAAAATACCAATGGCAGTCTAATCAGAATTAGAACAACTAATTGTAAAATTTATATGGAACCACAAAGACCCTGAATAGCCAAAGAAATTTTGAAAAAGAACAAAGTGGGAGATATCATGCTCCCTAATATTGGACTATATACTATAAATCTACAATAATCAAAACAGCATGGTACTGGCATACAAACAAATATACAGATCAATGGAATAGAATAGAGAGCCTAGAAGTAAATCCACGCTTATGTAGTCAATTAATCCATGAGAAAGGAGGCAAGGATATATAATGTGATAAAGACTGTCTCTTCAGTAAGGGATGTTAGGAATACTGGACAGATACATGAAAAAAAATGAAGTTGTACCATTTTTTTTACACCATATACAACAATAAACTCACAATGGATTAAAGATTGAACTGTAAACCCAAACCATAAAACTCCTAGAAGAAAACATAGGCAGTAAACACTTTGGCATTGCTCTTAGCAATATCTATTTGGATATGTTTCCTAGAGTAAGGGAAACAAAAGAAAAAATAAACAAATGGGACTATATCAGACTGAAAAGTTTTTCACAGCAAAAGAAACCATCAATAAAACGAAAAGACAACCTACTGAATAGCAGAAGATACTCGCAAACGATACATCTTATAAGGAGTTAATATCAAATTTATAAAGAACTCATACAGCTCAACACCAAAAAACAAAAACAATCTGATTAAAAAATGAATAGTGGACCTGAATAGACATTTCTCCAAAGAGGACATACAGATAGCCAATAGACAAACGAAAAGATGCTCAACATCACTAATCATCAGAGAAATGCAAATGAAGACCACAATGAGATACAACTTCACACTTCTCAGAATGGCCATCATCAATAAATCAACAAACAAGTCTTACCAACCAAGGATGTGAAAAAAAGGGAGCCCTCATGTATTGTTGGTGGGATTGCAAATTAGTGCAGCCACTACGTTAAACAGTATGGAGATTCCTCAAAAAATTAAAAAAATAGAACTACCTTATGACCTGCAATTGCACTTCTGGATACTTATCCAAAGAAAATAAAAACACTTAATTCAAAAATATATATGCACTGCTATGTTCATTGCAGCATTACTGGTAAAGTCAAAATATGGAAACAACCTTGATGTCCATCAGTAGATGGATGGATAAAGAAGATGTAATATATAATATTATCTAGCAATAAAAAAGAATGAAATCTTGACATTTGGGACAACATGGATGAACCTAGAGCGTATTATGCCAAATGAAATAACTCAGACAGAGAAAGACAGATAGTTTATGATTTCACTTATATGTGGAATCTAAAAAAAACAAAACAAATGAATAAACAAAATACAATGGAAACAGATGGATAAATATAGAAAAGAAGCTGATTGTTGCCAAAGGAGGAAAGTGGGGAGATGGAAATAAAAAAAAAAAATCTGTTCTAAAAATATTTAATGATATAGGGACTATTTATAATAAATATTAAATGAAAAGGAATAAAAACCTTCCTTTTTTAGGCAAGCAGTTTTCTTAAAAACTTTATATTCATGAATAAATTCTAAAAACTGGAAGAGTATACAGTTTGTTAAAATGTTAATTGTGA
Organism: Rhinolophus sinicus; assembly: GCF_036562045.2. Classification (NCBI taxonomy): domain Eukaryota; kingdom Metazoa; phylum Chordata; class Mammalia; order Chiroptera; family Rhinolophidae; genus Rhinolophus; species Rhinolophus sinicus. The sequence goes on from NC_133758.1 coordinate 70,212,969, forward strand.
TCTCTCCTGGGTATGAATATGAATACTTTATTTTTGCATTAATAATTTTGTATATTTTTAAACTTTCATAAGACACACGTTATTTTTATAACAGAAAAAAATTTAATATTGTATCTTATGAGAGAGGCTTGCTTTTTAACTTGTTTCCTCCAAAGTAACTGTAGTATGTACTGTAGCAGGATTTCTTTAAAAGAATACACCAATATTGTCCTAATTTGTTATGATTAGTTAACTAGGTTAGAAATCCTATCCTTTATTAGAGCTTTCATCAGCTTTGTCACCATCATAAAACATTTTAGAGTTTACAGTCTTTTTTGGGGGTAGGAGTGACTTTTGGTTCTACATCCTATGGAATATATATATACGTATATATATTTAATTCTCTTTCAGTTTGTGCCAATATTTTCTGAAATGACCAGTCAGAAGATTATCATTGTAATTCTTAATATTTTTCTTTTCATGGAGTTGATCTCTTTTGATTTGCACCATATCCCTGAAAAGTAAGTAGTGTAATTTTTTAAGTCCTGTCTCAAAAAATAAACCCTTCTCTAAGGTCCACATAAACCACTGAGCTATGGGTGCAAATCCACATATTCTGATTCCAGGTCTACTGTTTGAAACCTTAGAAAGTATCCAGTCCAGCCGGTGTATTTTATAGATTGAGAAAATGCAACACACAGAAGTTAAGTGATACAGCCTAAATTGTGGAGATAATGAGTGCCCTCATTCTTCTGTAGCTGAAACTAGTACTCTGTCAGTCCACTCTGAAGTGACACCTCTGCATGAGTGTTTCAACAAGTATACTGATTCTTTAATTCACTGTCCAGTGGATAACATAATTTTTACTAACTTTTCTTTGGAGTTGGTGTACTATTTTACCAGTTTTGTTCTTCACTCGCCTAAGGATGCCTCTGAGGCAAGCTTTCACAAGCATACTACTTAGTTGAAAGGTGTTGAAAACAGCAGAGCCATTCAGATACTTTTCTTTGATGAGTTTTAGTGATTTTAAAAGGTTGTATGAAAAGCATTTTTATTTTGACGTTTTCAGAAGGCATTTCTGGAATACAGGTTTTTAAGACTACTCTGGAAGATGTCAAATGATGAAAACATGTTGCAATAGTAAAGCAAATATGTTAGCTTGTTTACTTTTATTGTTCTTACTGTTAACTGATTTCTGAGATAAATCTTGTTTATAATTATGTTTATCTTGACCTTCTAGTATTATCACCTAATCATCTCTTTCAAAGTGTTTCTTTTGCAGTAATTTCCTGGTTACTTGTTAAAGCATTTAACATTATGTAGTAAATGTAACACAGACTAATCATTCACGTATTTCACAGGCATTGACTGCATGGCTACTAGATGTCAAACACTGAGCACAATATGAAAAAAGAAGTAGACACAAATCCCTGTGCCGAGGATACCTATCACCTAGTGTAGCAGACCCAGCTCAAATTAACTCAGAAAATATTTGCTGAGCACCTATCATATGGTAACAGGGCTAGATTAAGAAATGTGAGCACCTAAAGCGGGCTCGTATTTTAGCACTTTATCAGATTCATAATCCTAAGGGTTTGTTGAATGATTATTTAATGGAGGCAGAGAGAACATCATCTTCATATGAACAAAAATTGTACATCTTTTTGTTGTTTGTAATCAAGGATTTGTTACTTGTGTTTTTCTGAATTTGGAAAATTCCTGATAAAACTCATATAAAGTTATTTAGACAATAAAAAGTCCTTCCTCCTTGGCATACAGCACTCCTCCATTCAGTTTTAGAAATGCAGCGTGTGAGTTGGGAGCTTTGCCCAGATGTTTGACACCTGGGTGTAATCCTTTCTGATATACTAATTGTCCAATCAACCATCCCTTACTTTAAAATTCTGTGATCAATCCTGATAAATTTTGGCATTTCTCCTTCTTTTAATAGTTGGTGAGAGCAATCCTTTTGCACACTGACAAAACAAAACATGGTTTTATCGGCTCAGAGATATTTTCCTTCCCTAGATCCATTTTGTTGTTGATTTACAAAGCAAAAAAAAGATAAAACTCTGCCTGTGATAACTGGTTGTTGCTTCTTTTTAGTGTTACATACCCTGTAACTATCAGTGCTTTTTCACCAAAACAATTAATTATTTCAGTACAGCATCACATAGCAATGTTACTGAAAACACTTTGAGTGAGAATCAGAGGCCCAGCTACATTTAGTTGAATGCACATAACCTCACAGATGAACGTAACTACCAGATGAACATATCCACAAGATCATCTGTGCCTTGCCAAATTCCCACGTATCCGGGCAATGGTGGCCACATCATGTCCCACGTCTCTTCTGGGAAGCTGGTGAATTTCTTTTGACATGTATTGTAAGATGCTTTCAGATATCAGAAACATAAAATTGTTGTGGAAAAATGATCTATTTTAGAAATGAGGAAATGGAGTCATAGTTTTGGGCCTGGGCTCAAGTCAAACTATCTCAAGTTAAACTCATAAGTTCTCAGTTGGGTTTCCATTTCTGAAATCTCTTTTCACACACTAAAAATATCAAAATTGATTTTAGAAATAAAACACAAATCCATACCTTTAGAGATACTATGTACAAAAGCAAAGAGTATAAAAACTATGTTGTAAATATCCTTTTGGGAGACATTTTTCTGCATGGACTGAAACTAATGATGATTATTGTCCAGAAAATGGCTTTTTTTCTTGTACTAAGCCCATACTTAAAATTTTTTTCTTTTTTGTTTGCTTTGCTTTGCTTCCTTTCCTTTTATGTATTATTATTATTTTTGCCCAAGGACCTTCAAACTACATTCAAAATTTGAGTTACCTCTGTAAAATTCCCATTAGTAATTCAATATGCAGAATGCCTCTGAAAGTCTTTCCGTGGTAAATGTTGGGTAAGAAAGATCATTCATGGCATCTTTTTCAGTCATGCCTTGCTCGCTTTTTAATGGGGGTTAAACCCCTGTTATAAATAATCTTTCTTTCTAGTGATTTCTGATAAGTTTTCTGGAAAAATATTTGATGCTTCTGTATCAGTGCTTGTAATTCTTCCCAGAACTCTCACTGTAGGCCTACTAGTTCTCTCCTTGAAGAGATAGAAGCATCCTTTGCTTATTTCATGTCTCACCTGAACTTATTGTTAACATTTCAAAGATAGACAACACCTTTGACAAAGTTTTTGCCAGATTCAGTGAAATATGGACATACAGATCTTATCATACACTCAAGCAATCAATTCATTTTAAACCTGATCAATTGGCCATGATATTAGTCTTTTTCACTATGGATTGCAGGGGCTTAGCCTTGCAGGATTTGGAAGGCGTCAGCACTGGTTTTGTGTTGGTCCAGGCTGCTAGGCAGTCATGAATATGAGTGTTACTTGCCAGGTTGTTTGTATTTATGATTGGAATGACTACAAACAGGAAGGCCGGGGCTGCATGCTGAATTAAGAAGTTTCTTTTTCAGAGCTAAGGAAGCGGGCGGTGCTGTCCATACAGAAGGTGTCTAACTGTCGGGGAGATCTAAGAAGCCTGTAGAAGGGGAAGAGATTCTTGGGTAAATTTTACATAATGACTAAAAGAATTCTGGCAAGAGACTTACATGTACAGGGGACAGGACGTGAAAAATCTTGGGGATGTGAAAGAAGCTAGGCATTCTGGAATCTGTAAGGACTACCTTATGGCTCCATTGCAAAGTGTGATGGGAGGTGAGGCTGGCCATGTAAGCAGACCGGATCCCGAAGGACCTTTTAGGCCATTCCAAGGAATTTGGCAAGCCTCTAAATGATGGAGAGCCACGGGAGGATTTCCAGCAATTTTAGAAAGAAAAATGGCATAGTGTGGAAGTTGGATTGGCATGAGGTGAATGTGGAGGGACATTCCAATCAAAAGTGTTGCAGTTTTTCAGATGTTAAATGATTAAGTTTGGAATTAAAACAGTGGCTGTGGAGACGCAGAAGAAGGGTAAATTTGAGAGTTAATAGAATAAAACAGAATTTGCTGACTAATGGAAAGATAAGTTTATGATTCACTCTTTTGACTTGAAAGACTTGGATAAAGTTTATATTTTTACGTGAGTAAGGTATAGCTGTACGAGAGTTACATTTTATCTATATGCAAAAACCTATTTATACATATATATATGCAAATTACACATCAAAATAGAAATATAAAAAATATAACTGTTGAAAGCCCTTGTGAGCTGATGCAAGCTTGCCAGCGCTGCCAGTGTCTGTGTGCCATGTGTTTTGAGAAGCATTACCAGCGAAGCACACTGCATCTAGTGTCTCTACACACGTGTGTACACATGCTCATATGTGCTCACTTAACTTTGAATCATGGGATCATAGAGTTGTAGAGCTTAAATAGACTTTGGAGGTCATCTGTCACTTTTTTTTTCTTTTTTAACAAATCAGGAAATTAACCAAAGAGGTTAAGTTATCTCCCAAAGTCATAGAACTAGTTATTTTATTTTGATTGAAAACCAAACCCTGCATCTCAATTTTAGTAGTTAGTGATGCTGAATCACTCAGAAGGAAGCTAAGTTACTATCAACCATTAATTTTTTGGCCCTATTTAAGTGATCTTATTTATATATTCTTTGTCTTACTAATGAAAATTATGGAGGTGTCACGGGGGTTGAAAAGGTTAAAGGGAGTCAAATATATGGTGACAGAAGAAGATTTAACTTTACAATATACATATGATGTATTATAGGTTTGTACACTTGAAACCTATATAATTTTGTTAAACAATTCACCCCAATAAATTTAATAAAATTTAAAACAAAGAAAATTTTACCTTGATCAGAAAACAGGGTTAAGCTGTATATATGGTGATCTTTAAGAACATGTAGACTTTCTAATTACTGGCTAATGATGATTAATGCTGAAATTTGTTGTTTGGTGGGAGAGAAAATATACATTTGATAGAAGGAAAAAATGCTATGGCTTAGGAATTAAAGATGTAATTATAAAACAATGAGAGCAGGAAAACTTTGAAAGGCAAAAGCATTATGGAAACATATGCAATCTACTCATTTTGCAATGGCCTTGGCGTAGTTTAAGTTGAAAGTTTAATATAAAAATAGTTCTTCCCCAAAGGTATTCTTTGCTCCTTTTAATATGTTTTAGAGCATTTGGTGTTTTTTTCTCATTCTAATAAGGGTCAAGCTGTATCCCCAACCTAATTAAAAAGTACAGTAGTTTGCTGATGAAAGGGGGGCAAGAATCTTTGCAAGTGAATCGATTCCTTTGAAGATCAAATTTACCAAACTCAGACTATATCTCTCTTTTCCCATGTTTCACATATTTGGTAACATTTCCTGGAGGGTGTCTTGGCACAGGCATGCTGATGATACACTAGATTAATGTCAGATTGCTGACTAATGAATGCCCTTCCATCTGTGAGAGGAAAAGGCAGAATAACATAACCCAGACCTCACTGTAAAAGGAGAGAAGGGCAGGAAAAGGAACGCACCGCTGCAGGTGAATGAAGCACATTGCCCTCGGTTTAAAAATGATTCTTTAGGTTAACCTGTGAGGAAATTGATTCATGAAGTAAAGAAATAATACACTTGGGTAGGCATTGTAACAACCCAATATTAAAATCCCTTTTATGGAAACTGGATGGCAATATTGCACATTTGAAGCGAATTGCAACTAAAAAATACAGTTTTGATTCCCTCGTATGTTCAAGTCATTACGGCAGGTGCTTTATGGGAGATACTGTCTTTTTAATTAAATATTTCTGCTATTCCAGAAGCTTGAAATCTATTGAGGTAGACTGTAAGTACCTGAAGAGTGAATGTTCATATATCTGAATAATAAGTATTATTATCCCTGACTTCACATAGGAATCTGAAGCCTAGAGCGATTACAGAAGTTGTGCAAAGTCAGCTCTGAAGGGACAGCTCATTGTGTTCAAACACTGGTCTTTCTGACTCCAGACTTAGGCGGCTTCAGCTCTGCGCCTTACCACAACACCCACGCTAGTCTGAACTGGCTTGGGCAGACAGTTGGTCTACAAATTCAGTTAAAATTAGAATATGGCATATTCTTTTAAATTCATAACAATAAAGGCTATTTCAAGCTCTGAATATGGTGATCATAATAAACTTTCTTCGTTTGATAGAATCTATGGAACTTTTCAAATGGTAGATTAGCACAGCCTAAAGGGATTTTAAAATTACTGATTTAATAGGGATTCTTGTTGGCAAATTTACTCTAGAACTCTACGTATCTCCCAAGAAGACGATAAGTACTTATTAGGAGCTTGTTTAAGAAATTTGGTCTATTTCCTAGAACAGTGAACAATGAGGGTATTTTTTAAACTCTTCTGAAAAATTACTGCTAATTATGGAAAATTAAGTGTAAGTAGTATCAACACAGTTATCAGCACCACAACTGTGATAGCACCACAAAAGAGAGCTATAAATTACATAAAATAACAATTCTGAAAATGAATAAGGCCTGTAACTCTATACCATAGCTGTATAATTTTATTTTTATAAGAAAAGAAAAATATGGGTTAAAAAATCAAAGGGCATGACCTCTAAAGAGTCTTTCAACTCTGAGTTACTATGCTTTTAAGTATTTTTGAACATATATAAATATAGTTTTACATTTATATTTAAATATATATTTATATTTAAATTGTATATATTTAAATATATACAATTTAATTTATTTTTATATTTAACATATAATGTTTATATGTGATATAAAATATTTAAATTTATATATATATATATATATATATATATATATATATATATATATATGATACTCTCTCCATAGAAGATGTGAAGTAAGTGCTGTGATTCTGTAGATAAACAACTATGAATTATTTCATAGCTCTAAATATGTTCAAAGCAGACCGGCCCTGACTGACCTCAGCCGCACTCTGGAGTGTGTAGGGCAGACGTCTCAGGCGATAAACCAATGGAACTGATGTTCTTGGTGGTCACCTGGGCTTCTGCTCTTTCTTCTCCCCAAGATAAGATGCTAATATGTAGACCCTTAAAATTACTACCCATTCACCTCCGATATAGTAGGGTATTTTTATGCAAAAATGTTATCTGAGAGATGTAAAAGGCTGGTAAAGAAAGGGATGCACGTGATGATTATCTGTCAACATGCATCTGCGTCTGCGTCCTGCTTCTCCCTGTGCGGTTTGAGCAGTGGTGTGACTGAGATTGGCACCCAGGGCCCTTGTATTTGGTAAAGAACAGGAGAGATCTGAGGGGCTGTGGAGGCTGTTGGAGGATGTGACACACAGTGGAAAGTGACTGCTGTGTGCTAATCAGATGCCGAGGGACTTGCAGAGCACTGTGGGAAAAGGAATCAAGAGAAATGGTATTTTAAAAGGCAAATACCATGGAGTTCTGGCCAAGGTTCCAACTGGAAATGGGAAAGAAGTTTATCCAAAAGGAAGTTAAATAAAAAGCCTTAGGTGCGGCCTAACGGGTTGGAATGGACAGCACAAGCCAGAGGAGACATGACTTTGAAAATCAGGCTCATAAGGCAGGCCCTTCCTCTGGAAGGAGATGGAAAGCTACCATCAGATCTTTGAACCACATCAGTGACAGTTTCATGTAATGATTCAATGCAAGGGTTCCACGCTCTGCGTGGGTTTGAATCCTGACTTTACCACCAGTTGTCTGACATTAAGTGAATCACACGACAGGTCTGTGTCCAGGAAAATGGGGAGTATGATATTAACTTGTATGACTGTTGTCAGGATTGAGGTAATGTATGTGGAGCCCTTACAACAGTGTCTAGCAGGGGTAAGTTTCAATTCATAAAAGTGTTATAATAATAACCATATGTATATGGTTTATGTATATATACATGGTTTACAGATACAGAAGATGCCAAAAAATGTATACACGTTTTAAGAAAAAACTATTAAAATTGTATTAATATGTACCATTAGCAAAAGATGAATACAAGTCATGTTTGACTTCTGCAATTACAAGAGGTACTCAGAGTGGTTACCATTGGCATAATTTTAATACAGTTTTTTCTTTTCTTAAAATGTGTATACATGTATTTGGCACCCGGGTAGATATGCATATAACAGTCACACACTTACTATTACTGCTCCAGCTTTATGACCTTTAACACATGGTGTGCTCCTCAAGCCAGTTTCCAACTGTGGAGCCCTTTCTTCAAACATTAAATAATTAGAAGGTACAAAGCGCAGGTGCTCTGGTGAATTGGTGGAGCCTGGAGCAGTCTCTGCTGCCCCTCCCTCGGACTCTCATGGAGACCCCTAGGTACCACTGGGGAACACAGTTTGAAAATTACTGAGCAGAGGAAAGAATCCGAGGCTTGGAATCACGGCCTGGAGTCAGGTCCCATCTGCCCTTAGCAGGCTATGTGCCACTCAGCAGGTCCTGCCTGGGCCTCAGTTTCCTGATTCATGTCTTGTGAGAGTCAGACTAGTTCAGTGGTTTTCAAATCCTGCTGCTGTAAACCCACGAGTTCCAGAGAAGTGCACCAGAAAGTTCTGGGTCTTGGGAAGCATGCTGGATGACATGAGGGAAGCCAGCAACTTCGAAAGCTTAGGGCTTCTCTGTTTCGTATGTTGTAAGTCCATAACATTTGTTTGAAAAACAAGTACCACTGCTAACGAAATTTTGACTAGATGATAAAAGTTTCTTCAGTTTCAATTATTCTCCAGTTCCTCTGAAATTTATTCATTGAACCAAAGTAGCAGAAGTAAGAATATGAATGAAAGCAGCAAATCCTAAATCCAAGGAACCTGAGTCACAGGGAAAGCAAGCAAGTGGACTGTTCACGGGGTGCGGGCAGTGACTGAGATATTCCAGTATCTCCGATATCCAGGGAAAAGGCAAAACCTCTGTTGCGTGAATTTTGTCTACATGCTTTAGCCTCATTGTGTTGCTGGGATGCAGGGACTGGCACAAGATAACTAAGTTTGTGGGTCACTGAGAACTATTACAACAGGAATATCATATGCTTACAATTAGAAGACAGCTGAAATGAACGATTATTTAAATACTATATGCATTGTAGCATGGTGGTTGGCGATTTCAGAAAATATGTCCTTTCCAAAGCAAATGTCAAATTAAAATCCTGCACTTAAGATTGCTGTGTTACTAATAGAAGTGTATGTGAACCCAGAAGCTCCTGAATTGATTGAGATTTGAACAGTGAAATGTACTTAGGTAAATCAAGTTTCCATGTTCCCTCTGGATGTAAAACATGTAACTGATCTTTGAGTGTGTAGGCCATATGTATGTCTTGGATTGGCCCGATGTTTTGTCCTCATTTTCAGCTTGCTAAGTGCAAAGGAAGACCTATAAACATATGACTATATAGAGAGTGGTGGCATCTGTTTATCTGTAATTTTGATAATGGTTAATATTCAACAACAAATGCTGATTATCCTTATATACATCACACATGGAGGGAGCTGAAAGTTTCCCAGTGATTTTTCTTTCCAGTTATATCTTCCTTCCACCGCAAAATGCTTACTGTTTTGCCATTGTAGTATGTTTGCGTTAAGGTATAATATTTTCAGTTTCCCTGCTGAAACATGCTAGCTTGGAGCAACATCACCCATGAACACTTCAGGCTTAATTTATCAGCTTACTTTCAGAGAGTTGAGTCCTGGAGGACTGATTCCAGGGATAGTAATAATTCAGTGGGGGATAGAAATCTGGAAGGTCTGCAGCACGAAGGAGGAAGACACATCACATGGAGACCAGAGTGGGGCGTGTTGGGAGCCGTGAGGTCCCACTGGGCCCCACAAAGGACCAGACGTTAACTGAAGGGTACATCTATGGAGGGGAAGTAAAGGCAGGGGCCCAGCAGTGCCCTCTTGTGAGCCAGCACGGTACCTGGTACATAATCCAGCTCCAGTAACTGATGTGTTGAATCAAATTATTTTTGTCCTAGCATGGTTTTATTTAGAACTAAAGTTGAGATTTAATGTTAATATTTTTAGTTATTTAAAAGATTTTGTATGGTTTATTTTCTAAAATCAGGTTTCTTAGAGACATGATTTTCTGTTTAAATTTGTTTAATACATTTTGTACCAGAAAAATCCTTTTTAAGGAAGAACACGCCAACTATAAAGCATAAATAATTCTTCCTTCAATAAAACAGTTCCTATTATAGCCAGTGAATAACACATCTTCCCCAAGGATGTTACTTTCTACATCAGTCCATGTGCACAGCTCTGATTAGAGCAGGTAAACGATACACATCTCTTTCAAATAGTGAATTAGACCCAGTGGGGAGCAAGACACACAGATTCTGTAATTATGAAAGCTCCAAATAGCCCTCTTTTTTATGTAAAAAAAAAAAAAAACTTTAAAAAAAGTGTAATTTTCTCTCACCTCTCTGTGTGATGGTGACTATTGACTTAAGAAAAAAACACATTAAAAGCATCTTCTCCAGTGCTAATATCGTATTGCTCCACAAAACATTTTATATCAAATTCTCCTGAAGAAGAATTTTTAACAAGCATCCTTTCCATACTTTCTCGTCTATCTAGGATTTGCTCACATATGCTATTTTCAGAATAAGCCCACAAATGTGACAGTATCTTTACAAAGTAAAACCAGAAGATAATTCTCAACCCAGATATATTGGTTTAAGCCTTGACTCTATTGTTAAATTTTTTTCACATTTTTTTTATTAGTTTCAGGTACACAAGACAAAGTAATACTTAGACATGTATCATTTATATCCCTCACACTGTGTGAACCCCCTCCCCCATCCACTGTCCCTCTGACATCACACAGAGACATTACATTTCCACTGTCTCTATTCCTAATGCTGTACTCCGCTTCTTGTAAGTACACACACACACACACACACACACACACACACACACATAAAAACTTGTAGTTGACATTCATTATTGTTCAGCTTCACGTGTACAGTGCAGTGATCAGGCATCTACATCATCCCTGAGGTGGTCTCCCTAATGAGACAAGTGTCCATTGGATACCCTACAAAATCTTTACAACATTATTGATTTCATTCCCCAATTTAACTTTCGTAACCCCATGACCATCTTGTGGTTACTGACTGCTCACTAATCTCCTCACCTTTCCTCTTATCCCCATCCCCACATCTAGCAACCCTCAGTTTTTCCTCTATGTCTCCGAAACTGTTTCTGATTAGTTCATTCACTTATTCTCTTCTTTAGATTCCACATATAAGTGAGATCATATGGTATTCGTCTTTCTCTGTCTGACTTATTTCACTTAACATAATGTTCTCTAGGTCCATCCATGTTGTTGCAAATGGTAAGATTCCTTTCTTCTTTAAGGCTGCGTAATACTCCATTGTATGAATGTACCACAGTTTCTAAATCCAGTCGTCTACCCATGGGCATTTCGGTTGTTTCCATGTCTTGGCTATTGTGTATACTGCTGCAATAAACATAGGAGTGCATAAATGTTTTTGAATTAGAGTTTTGGATTTCTTCGGATAGATACCTAGGAGTGAAATTGCTAGATCATAAGGTAGTTCCATTTTCAGATTTTTGAGATACCTCCATACTGTCTTCCATAGTGGCTGCACCAATCTGCAATCCCACCAACAGTGCACAAGGGTTCCCTTTTCTCCACATCCTTGCCGGCACTTGTTATTTGTTGATTTATTGACGATAGCCATTTTGACTGGGGTGAGGTGGTATCTCATTTTGGTTTTTATTTGCATTTCTCTAATGATTAGTGAGGTTGAGCATTTTTTCATATGTCTGTTTGCCATCTGTATGTCCTTTTTAGAAAAATGTCTCTTCATGTCCTCTGCCCATTTTTTAATTGGGTGGTTTGTTTTTCTGGAGTTGAGTGAGTTTTTTTATAAATTTGTGATATTAACCCCTTATCAGATATATCATTGGCAAATATCTTTTCCCATTCAATAGGATCCCTTTTTGTTTTATTGATGGTTTCCTTTGCTGTGAAAAAACTTTTTAGTTTGATGTAATCCCACGTTTATTTTTTCTCTTACTTCCCTCACACGAGGGGATACATCAGTAAAAATCTTACTCCGGGTAATGTCTGAGGAAGTTTCTTCCTATATTTTCTTCTAGGAATTTTATGGTTTCAGATCTTACATTTAAGTCTTTACGGCATTTTTAACTTATTTTTGTACATGTTGTAAGGAGGTGGTCCAGCTTCATTTTTTGCATGTGTCTGTCCAGGTTTCCCAGCACCATTTATTGAATAGACTGTCTTTACCCCACCATACATTCTTGCTTCCATTGTCATAGATTAAATGGCCATATAGGCATGGATTTATTTCTGGACTCTCTATTCTGTTCCATTGATCTATGTGTCTGTTTTTATGCCAGTACCATGCTGTTTTGATTACTGTAGCCTTGTAGTATAATTTGATGTCAGGTATTGTTATACCTCCCGTTTTGTTCTTATTGCTCAAGATTGCTGAGGCTATCGGGGTCTTTTATGGTCCCATATAAATTTTCGGATTATATGTTCTATTTCTGTGAAAAACGTCGTTGGTAGTTTGATAGGAATTGCGTTGAATATGTATATTGCCTTAGGCAGTATGGACATTTTAACTGTATTAATTCTTCCTATCCATGCACATGGTATGTGTTTCCATCTATTTGTATCTTCTTTCATTTCTTTCTTCAGTGTCTTATAATTTTCTGAGTACAGATCTTTTACTTTTTTGGTTAAATTTATTCCCAGGTATTTTATAGTCTTTGAAGCAATTGTAAATGGGATAGTTTTTTAAATTTCTCCTTCTGATGTTTTATTATTGGTAGTATAGTATCATGTCATCTGCATATAATGACAATTTTACTTCCTCCTTGCCAATTTGGATGCCTTTTATTTCTTTTCCTTGCCTGATTGCTGTGGCTTGACTTCCAGCACTATGTTGAATAGAAGTGGAGAAAGTGGGCAACCTTGCCTTGTTCCTGATCTTAAGGGGAATGGTTTTAGCTTTTCCCCATTGAGTATGATGTCAGCTGTGGGTTTATCATATATGGCCTTTATTATGTTGAGATATGATCTCTCTATTTCCACTTCCTTAAGGGTTTTTACCATAAATGGCTGCTGGATTTTATCAAATGCTTTTTCTGCATCTATTGATATGATCATGTGATTTTTATTTTTCAGTTTGTTAATGTGGTGTATCACATTAATTGATTTGCGGATGTTGAACCACCCTCACATACCAGGAATGAATCCCACTTGATCATGGTGTGGGATCTTTTTAATGTATTGCTGAATTCTGTTCTCTAATATTTTGTTGATTATTTTTGCATCTATGTTCATTAGAGATATTGGCCTGTAGTTTTCTTTTTTTTCTGATGTCTTTGTCTGATTTTGGGATCAGGGTGATAGTGACCTCATAAAAAGTGTTTGGGAGCCTTCCCTCCTTCTGGATTTCTTGGAACAGCTTGAGGAGAATAGATGATAATTCTTTTTTGAATGTTTTGAAAAATTCACTTGTAAAGCTATCTGGCTCAGGGCTTTTGTTTGTTGGGAGATTGTTGATTACTGATTCAATTTCCCTGGTGGTAATCAATCTATTCAGGTTTTCTGTTTCTTCTTGAGTTAGCCTTGGAAGGTTGTATGCTTCTAGAAAATTGTCCATTTCTTCCAGATTGTCAAATTTGTAATTTCTTAAAATTTTTTGTATTTCTGTATCTGTTGTCACTTCTCCTCTTTCATTTCTGGTTTTATTAATTTGGGTCCTCTCTTTTTTTAATGAGTCTGGCTAAAGGTTTGTCGATTTTGTTTATCCTCTCTAAAAACCAACTCTTGGATTCATTGATCTTTTGCATTGTTTTTCTGGTTTTTATTTCGTTTATTTCTACTCTGATCTTTATTATCTCCTTCCTTGTACTCCCTTTGGGCTTATTTTGCTGTTCTTTCTCCAGATCCCTTAAGTGTGAAGATAAACCGTTGATTAGTGATGTTTCTTGTTTCTTTAGGTAGGCCTGCAATGCTATGAATTTCCCTCTTAGGACTGCTTTCGCGGCATCCCACAGATTTTGGGTCGTCGTGTTTTCATTTTCGTTTGTCTCGAGATATCTTTTGATTTCTTCCTTGATCTCATGATTGACCCATTCATTATTTAGTAACAAGTTATTCAGCCTCCATGGATTGGTGTGTCTTCCAGTTTTTTTCCTGTAGTTCATTTCTAATTTCGTAGCACTGTGGTCAGAGAAGACAATTGGTATGATTTCAATTTTCTTAAATTTATCAAGACTTGTTTTGTGGCCTAACATGTGGTCTATCATGGAAAATATTCCATGTGCGCTTTAGAAGAACGTGTCTTCTGCAGCTTTGGGGTGAAATGCTCTGAAAATATTGATTAAATCCAAGTGGTCCAATGTGTCATTTAAGGCCGTTGTCTTCATATTGCTTTTCTGTCTGGAGGACCTGTCCCTTGTTGTCAGTGGTGTGTTAAAGTCCCCTACTATGATAGTGTTACTGTTGATCTCTGTCTCTATGTCAGTCAATATCTGCTTTATATATTTAGGTGCTCCTATGTTGGGTGCATAGATGTTTACTAGGGTTATGTCCTCTTGTTGGATTGATCCCTTTATTATTATGCAGTGCCCATCTTTGTCTTTTAATATATTCTTCATTTTAAAGTCTATTTTGTCAGCTATAAGTATTGCAACTCCAGCTTTTTTCTCATTTCCATTTGCATGAAATATCTTACTCCAACCCTTCACTTTCAGCCTGTGTGTGTCTTTTGATCTGAGGTGAGTCTCTTGTATACAGCATATACAAGGGTCTTGCTTTCTTATCCACTCAGCCACCCTATGTCTCTTGATTGGAGCATTTAATCCGTTTACATTTAAAGTGATTATTGATAGGTACATAGTTATTGCCATTTTTAAATTTGTAGTTAGATTGTTTTCATCTTTCTTCTATTTACAGAAGTCCTTTTAGTATTTCTTGCAATGCTGGCTTGGTGGTAATAAATTCCTTTAGCTTATTCTTTTCTGGGAAGCTCTTTATCTCTCCTTCAATTTGAAATGATAGCCTTGCTGGATAAAGCAATGTAGGCTGTAGGCCTTTGGTTTTCATCACTTTGAGTACTTCCTGCCACTCCCTCCTGGCCTGCAAAGTTTCTGTAGAAAAGTCTTTTGATAGTCTTATAGGAGTTTCCTTGTATGTAAGCCACTGTCTTTCTCTTGTTAGTTTTAGTATTCTCTCTGTGTCTTTAACCTTTGCCATTTTAGCTATAATGTGTCTTGGTGTGGGCCTGTGTGGGTGCATCCTAGTCGGAACTCTCTACACTTCCTGTGCTTGTATGTCGGTTTCCTGCACCAGGTTAGGGAAGTTTTCAGTCATTATTACTTCAAATATGTTCTCGATCCCTTGCTCCCTTTCTTCACCTGCTGGAATTCCTATGATGCACATGTTGTTGCGGTTGATGTTATCTCAGAGGTCTCTTAAACCATTTTCATTCTTTTTTATTCTTTTTTCTTTTTGTGGTTCCGCTTGGGTGATCTCTGCTAACTCGTCTTCTAAGTCGTTGATTCCATCCTCTGCCTCATTTAACCTACTGGTAATTCCTTCAAGTGTGTTCTGTGTTTCAGTTATTGTGTTCTTTAGTTCTAACTGGTTGTTCTTTATGATTTCTCTATCCTTCCTTATGTTGTGACTTAACTCCTTAAACATTCTTATCATCAGTGTTCTGAACTCTGTCTCTGATATGTTGGTTACCTCTAGTTCATTTGGTTCCAATTCTGGAGGTTTCTTCTGTTCTTTTATTTGGGACATGTTTCTTTGTTTCCCCATTCTGGCTGACTCTCTGTGTTTGCTTCGATGTATTAGGTAGATCCCCTAGGATTCTTGGTCTTTGCTGGGTGATCTTATGTAGTATGTGTCCTTTATATTTGACTTGCACCACTTCTCTATTCTCCTGTGCATGTGCTCCAAAAGTGACTGTTGTGTGTATTCTCTTGTTCAAGTTGAACTTTAATTGCTTTTGGCTTGTCAGTAGGTTGGATTGACTCCTACGCTGTCTAGTTGTGAGCATTGGCTCTGCCCTTAGTGGATGAGCTGCTGACCCAGGTGAGGCTTGACCCCCATGAGGTCTTGTGCCTGTAGAGAGTTCCCTCTGGGTGTGTCACTTGTAGGTCAAACCCGGTATTACTTTGGTTTTGTCTGGAGTTGGCCTCTGGGTGTGTTGTAGGGCCCTGGTGTAGGGCAATTTCAGAACAAACCAAATCAACAAGCACAACAACAACAGCAACAAGAACAGCAAAGAAAAAAACCAGATACACTCACATGTAAAAACAACCGATAACCCACACTCCACACAGGCAAAAATATCAAACACACACACACACACACACACACACACACACACAAATCAATACAGAAAAATGGAAAGAAGGAAGAAAAGTAGGGCAGAGAAAATAAAAGAGAAAGGAAGAGAGAGGTAAAGGGGAAGATGTATATATATATATATATATATATATATATATATATATATATATGCTAAAAATGATACTAACAGACACACAAAAAAGCAGCGCCAGTCTTGACTTAAGCTCACCAAACAATTTTCAGGTTGTTCTCTTTTGTACAAAGAGTCCTCTCCGTCTTGTAGAGGGAGAGCCAGCCACCTGGTGCCCAGAGTGACCCTGGCACTGCAGTTCTAGGTGCGCGGGGCTATGGGGACTGGTTGGTAGTTTTTACAAAGTCAGTGCAGTGTCTGCTCTCGCCTGCACATACGCGCGCTGAGTGCACCACAGCCGGCCCTGTGCCCAGGTCTGCTGAGTCTTAGGCATTTCTTCCCTTGGGGGTGTGGGGGATAAGAGTGGAGGTGTGTGGGTGTGTGGAAGGCTCGATATTTCTGAGCTGCTGAAGGCCCTGAGTTGCCTCTGCCATCTGCTGTTAACCCCACATGTGTCTCTGCAGCTGTAATTGTCCTGCCGCAGCAGCCCAGAAAAGGTGGGGGCTGGGAAGGGAAGTGTCTGCCATCTCACAGCCCAGCAGTGTCACACTCTTCCCAGGCTCTGCCCTAGGTCACTGTTGCAAAGCGGCTTTTTCCAGGTCCTGAGCACTACAGCTCCTCAGCACTACAGCTCCTCTGTCGTCTGACACTGCTCTTCAGTTCAGGGACCAGCTTGAGACTCTGGAAGGGCGGGGGTAGGATTGCTGTGGGAGAGTGGGGGAAGGGGCCCAGGTAGGGCTTTTGCTGTTTTGTTTGACCTAGGGCCCAGCTGGAGATTTCTGCTGAGGTTACTGCCTCAATCATGGGATGCGCTGCTCTCTCGGCAGGAGAGTTCAGCTGTGGGACGCAGAGAAAGAGCCCATCTCCTGGCTCTTGTGATCTCTGTTCTGTGTCCTGGGACCCCCACGTCTCCCAGCCGCGGATGTGGGCTGCATCTCCACACCACTCCCTTCCCTTTTCCCTGGCTCACCCAGTTTGCCCACCTCCGAGTAATCCTCGTAGGAGCCTCTTAGCTGTTCTGTGTGATGAGCAGCGTGTCCTTTGATGGGTTATAGATGTTCAATTTGTGGTACGTTCCGGAGGAGAACGCAAGAAGACCACCCCGCTGCCGCCATTCCTCTAGACTCCATTCTTTGATTCAGCTGAGCTGGTGGTAGAATCTAGTGCTTGACAAGGATTGTGCTGAATGGAGTGTTAAACCTTTGGGTTTTTTCCTGCTCCGTGCTCCAGCACACTTCAGGGAAATGTTCCATTCTCACCAATAATGGTGACCCAACCATGCTCTGACCTCTAAGAAGAATGGGATGTGGGGCTGTTGGCAGCTCATGTCACTTTAAAGATACACATGTTTAGACAGTGCTGGAATCATGGGAAGAGACACTCTATTTCTGTTGGGACGCTGCTGGGATGTGACATCACCCTGTGGCTGTCAGTGGCCACTTTGCTTTCATAAAGGGAAAGACCACCTGAGAATGACGCCAGCACAGTGGAAGGAGGCAAAGCCAACAGGTCAGGAGAGATGATTCCTGTTGACATCATTGGGCACGCAGGAAGGAGAATCTCTCACAGAAGCCCCTGTGGACTTCCTGAAATACCTCATTAGCCAAAACTAGGTCATGAGTCCCTGCCTCATCCAATCACTAGCAGGGGTTGGGAGAGGGACTGGTCACCATAACTGGCTTGGACCGTCTGTGATTCCTTCCAATTGAGCATCCACAAGAAGAAGGCAGCATGTGTGCTGTGTGAGCAAGCAACACCATCCTGCCACAAAGGAGAAATGGACAAGGGAGCTGAGGGTTCAAAGCCAAGGAACAGAAGACCAAGAGCGTACAACATGCAAAGGTGCAGAGTTGTGCCAGTTAAGTCCAAGTATTACATCACTACACGCTCCTCATACTGGAGGATGCAAAACAAGAGTACCCAATACATCTTTCTGAAGCAAGACATTTATTGAAAGGTTTGGAAAACCAAGGGCTTTAATAAGAACCATCCCCTCCCCACAGAGCAGGGGAGGGAAGAAGGGCCTCAGGAAAAACAGTCCAGTCTGTGAAGTTTCACCCATCTGGGGGCCGAAGTGGTGGACCTGCAGCAATGGTGGTCCCTCCTCCTGTCTCCCAGGGAGCTCCAGGACATCCTCCAAGGAGATCCTTCTGAAGGCCCCGGCGATGCTGGATGCCACGGCGATGCCAGATACCCTGGCCGGGAATCCCACGCAGAGACGCCATGGCACTGGTCACATCTCCGCTGTCTGCTGGCCCAAGTCCTCTCTCCCACGGCTCCTTGGACACAGCATGTGTATTTCTTGTACTGCTGCGACCTGCAGTTTGCATCCAGCCTCTGGCCGATCTCCCCCACCACGTGATCAGGCTCCCTGGACCTCAGTTTCATCTATTTCAGCCTTTAAAATGCATGGAGCCAGGCTTGACATCCCTGGAGTCTTGTTCTAGCCCCACGTTTGCTGTCAAAAGTCTATAGGGGCTTTACTTGACTGCGTCTGCAGCACCCCTTCTTTGGAGGCAGACAGAACAGTTTTCGTAAGAAGTTGAAGCACCCCCTAACCACCTGCCGCCGGCTCGGCTTGATGTTTTCTGTGTTTCCACTGCTGCTGCTGGTGCTGTGGCTGGAGAGAGAGTCCCCAGGGTGACATTGGGGGGCTGGGCTAAGGATGGTGCTGGAACCTGGTCCGTGCTCAGGAATGGCAGTCGTGGAGCCTGGTCTGTGCTCCGGAGTGGCGGTCCTGGACCCCCGGCTGGGCTCAGGAGTGGCAGTCCTGGAGCCCTGGCTGTGCTTGGGAGTGGAGGTCCTGGAGCCCCAGCAGTGCTTGGGAGGGGAGGGCTCAGGAGTGGTATTTCTAGACTCCCGGCTGGGCTCAGGAATGGCGGTCTTGGGTCCTGGGCTGGATGGAGGTGGGGTGGTCCTGGACTCAGGAATGGTTATGCTGTACTCCTGGATGTATGAAGGACCCGCAGACTCTTGGGCCTTCTGCCCTGGCTCGTGGGCCATAGGCTGCTGCTCTGCCTGCTGGCAAATGGACCACTCGGATTGAACCTCCTGGGCTGGGGAGGGGCTGCGGCTCTGGAACTCAGGAGGATGGAAGGGCTTCACTTTGATGGTTCGAGTCCGGAATTTTAAGTTTTTTCTGTGTAAAATGCGGTATGTGGCCAGGATGTTATTGCCTATTTTGTTAGACAGAGTGTTCTTGATGTCTTCATAGCGAAAGCCCAGGTTCACCATTTCTTCTATGACCCAGGTGTCTATGTCATCACTGGGTGGCTCAACATACGGCTTCAGTTCTTCCTCTTGGCCCATGTTCAGCCAGGGATCTGGCATGATGGCCTTCAGATCGTCTCTCTGCTTAGGGTTGAGGTTCAGCAGTGTTTGGAGGAGGTTTACCACGTGAATGGACAGATAGCTTGGCACCACATACCGCCCGCTGGCTATCTTCATCATCAGCTCTGGCAAGCTCGTCGCGTGGAAAGGGACGGTGTCCGTCAGCGTCTCATACAGCAGCACTCCCAGGCTCCAGATGTCCGAGGCACAACTGTCATACGTTTCGCCCAGGAACAGTTCTGGGGCTGTATATAAGAGACTGCCACAAAATGTGCTGCGTTGATGGATGTTGGAGGATGCGCCAAGTCCAAAGTCTGCTAGTGTGGCATTCATCCGGCGTCTAGCAGCACGTTTTCTGGCTTCAGGTCGGTGAGCAACGCCCTTCTCGTGGCAGTAGTGCACTGCTGACACCAGCTGCCGGAAGATGCCGCGGGCCATGTCCTCCGACATGCGGCCGTGGGCACGGAGGTAGTCCAGCAGGTCCCCTCCGGGCACGAACTCCATGACCAGGTAGAGGGATTCCGCCCAGCTGATCACGTGGAATAGCTGGACGATGTTAGGATGGTGCAAGTCTGCCATGCAGCGGACTTCTTGCAGGAGAGAACTGCGCGTTTTGTCAGAGACCCGTTGTTTGATGATTTTCACAGCCACCTTCGTCTGCGTGAGCATGTGCATGGCCACCACTACGTTGGCAAAGGTGCCCTCGCCGATGGATCCAATGAGCTCGTAATGGGCACTGGGGGGCTCCTGGTCAACAGGGATGTCTGTAAACTCACGTGACATGGTGACCCGCTAGCTACACTCACTGATGATACTAACAATGCTCTCCAACTGTGCTCACAAACAACTGTACTAACTACGCTGCTAATAATAATAACTATACCAACTGTGCTGACTAAATATACTATCAATAGTACTAACAATGCTAATAAACAATAACTATGCCAACTACACTGACTAAATGTAATAACTGTACTAACAATACTAACTAATAATACTAAAAAAAAAGGGACCAAGGAAAGAAGAGGAAGGGAAAAATAAAAGGGGGGTGGGGGTGGGGGAGGGCTAATAAACAATAACTATGCTAACTACAATACTAAGTAATAACACTAACTAAAAAAATGAGACCAAGGAAACAAGAGGGAAGGGAAAAAATAAAACGGGGAGAAAACCAGCTAAAACGTCCAAGTCCAACAGGTCACCACAAATCAGCTTCCTGGGCTATAACGGACAGCAAGCTCAGCCCAGCCAGGGCCTTATATAGCAGCTATGGGTAATTTCATCACACTGCTGCTTTATGAGCTCAGAGCCAGAAACTGACCATGTGTGGCTAAGGATAAACTACAGTGGTTTTCTCAGTTTTGGGTTTCAAGACCTCTTTACTCTGAGAAAAAGGGGGGACCCCGAAGAAATTTTCTTTATGTGGGCTATTAAAGACTGATATTTACTTAATTAGAATTTAAAGTCTGTAGCATGCTTTAAAAAGAGAAAAAAAAGTGTAGTTTTTCCAGGGGTGGATAGTGTTGCATTTTGAAAAGCCCTTAAGATAATTTGTTTCCACTCCCTCAGCCAAGAAATGGTGCTGCCCTTTGAGAAGCACTACTTGGGTGTATAATAAAGTAACTTTTTATGTAAAATGATCATTTAAAAGGCATCTACAAGCAATTATTCTTAAAACCAGCTTGTGCTTATTAATACCGCAGCTTAGCTGAGTAGTTCCCTCAGAAAATACTTTCAGGTGTGTATTCATTTTGGATACCTTCAGTTGTTTGTTTGTTTGTTTGTTTTGTTTTTAAATAAATGCAACCCTGTTAAAAGTGAATTTGCTTCCAAAAGTGGCTACTTCATAGGCATAAAATTGGCTGGGCTCAGGGGAATCAGATTGAAATAATGCTAGGGACACGAAGTCTACCAATTTTCACTATTGATTCAATGCAGTTAATTGTTTGCACAATTTCAGTTTCACAACTTCCAGAAGTAAGTGTTGCCTATTTTTCTCTAATTAGTAAATTACCACATGTCAATGTTCGGTACATTGTTTAGAACAGATTTGTTGTCAACTTTTGTGTCAGTTTAAAATAATCTACTTCAAATCATGGGAAAATCGTGAATATTTAGTGATATATTGGATCTGATCTCAGTTTTCTTGAAGAGATACATTTTTTCTTTAAGCTCTGCCTGATCCACTGTCCTGAAGCTCCAGACATAGCTGAAACGTTTTAAAACTAAACCATTAAGTCTTTCAGACTATACCTCCCATGTTTGTCCCTTAGCAGCACACAAAATGGAATGAAAGAAACATCTTGGAATTATTATAATTCAATGTGTTGGGATAACTTATTTGTGCCGTATTTATTTCAAGTGTGTTTTTGTTCTTAAAATTCATCCATTCAAGTTTGTCTTCCTCACCAGCTCCCAGTCGCCATTACCTTTCCATTAGTGAACTCTGATGCACCTCTTCCTTTGTCTTTGATCTGTCGTGAGCCTTTTGACATTATCGGTGGTGTTTTGGGTCCTACATAATGTCCCTCCCCATGTCCCCACACACTCAGGATTTATAGTGACACTCATCGATACTGAGATATTCTGAGAAATACTTCTGTTCTAATTGATACCTGCAAAAGTACCAAATTGGACACCTAACACGGTTCCTGAAAGCAGAGTAACTTACAACTGTAAAGCCTCCTTTTGTCTGTTGTTGGAAGGTTGTGTGTTTCTAGAAAATTGTCCATTTCTTCCAGATTGATTAATTTGTTGGCATACAGTTGCTCATAGTAATTTCTTATTTTTTTTGGATTTCTGTGGTGTTTGTTGGCACTTCTCTCTCATTTCTGATTTTATCAATTTGGGTCCTCTCTTTCTTTGTTTTGATGAGTTTGTCTAAAGGTTTGTCAATTTTATCTTCTTGAAAACCTGCCTCTTGGATTCATTGATCTTTTCTATTGTTATTTTGGTCTCTAATTCATTTATTTCCACTCTGATCTTTATTATCTCCCCCTTGTACTCCCTTTGAGCTTATTTTGCTGTTCTTTGTCCAGATCCCTTAAGTGTAAGAATAAACTGTTGATTTGTGACATTTCTTGTTTGTTTCCATAGGTCTGCATTGCTATGAATTTCCCTCTTAGGACTGCTTTCGCTGCAGCCCATAGATTTGGGGTCATTGTGTTTTCATTTTCGTTTGTCTCGAGATATCTTTTGATTTCTTCATTGATCTCATTGTTGCGCCATTCATTATTTAGTAACATGTTATTCAGCCTCTATGTAGTTGTGTGTCTTCCAGTTTTTTTCCTGTATTTGATTTCTAATTTCATAGCAGTGTGGTATGATTTCAATTTTCTTAAATTTATTGAGATTTGTTTCGTGACCTAACATGTGATCTATCATGGAAAATGTTCCATGTGCTCTTATGAAGACTATGTATTCTGCAGCTTTGGGGTGAAATGCTCTGAAAATATTGATTAAATCCAACTGATCAAATGTGTCATTTAAGGCTGCTGTTTCCATATTTATTTTCTGTCTGGAAGACCTGTCCCTTGTTGTCAGAAGTGTGTTGAAGTCCCTTACTATGATAGTGTTACTGTTGATCTCTGTCTTTATGTCAGTCAATATCTGTTTTATATATTTTGTGCTCCTATGTTGGGTGCATAGATGTTTACTCGGGTTATGTCCTCTTGTTGGATCGATCCCTTTATTATTATGTAGTGCCCATCTTTGTCTTTTAATATATTCTTCATTTTAAAGTCTATTTTGTCAGGTATAAGTGTAGCTACTCCAGCTTTTTTCTCATTTCCACTCGCATGAAATATCTTACTCCATCCCCTCACTTTCAGCCTGTGTGTCTTTTCATCTCAGGTTAGTCTCTTGTATACAGCATATGCAAGGGTCTTGTTTTCTTATCCACTCAGCCACCCTATGTCTCTTGATTGGAGCATTTAATCCTTTTACATTTAAAGCGATTATTGGTAGGTACACAGTTATTGCCATTTTGTTATTTATATTTCTGTTCTTCATTACTTAGATGTTTTTCATCTTTATCTTCTGTTTACAGAAGCCCTTTTAACATTTCCTGCACTGCTGGATTGGTGGTAATGAATACCTTTAGCTTATGCTTTTCTGGGAAGCTCTTTATCTCTCCTTCAATTTTAAATGATAACCTTGCTGGATAACGCAATCTAGGTTGTAGGCCTTTGTTTTTCATCACTTTGAGTATCTCTGCCACTTCCTTCTGTCCTGCAAAGTCTCTGTAGAAAAGTCATTTGTTAGTCTTATAGGAGTTCTCTTGTATGTAACCCACTGTCTTTCTCTTTCTGCTTTTAGGATTCTCTTTGTCTTTAACCTTTGCCATTTTAACTATAATGTGTCTTGGTGTGGACCTGTTTCACTGTATCCTGGTTGGAACTCTCTGCACTTTCTGGGCTTGTATGTCAGTTTCCTTCACCAGGTTAGGGAAGTCTTCAGTCATTATTACTTCAAATAAATGCTCACAATCCCTTGCTTCCTCTCTTCACCTGCTGGTATTCCTATGATGTTAAGCTTGTTATTAAGCATGTTATTAAGCTTGATGTTATCCCAGAGGTCTCTTAAACCATTTTCATTGTTTTCTATTTTTTTTTCTTTTTGTTGTTCCATTTGGATGATCTCTGCTAACTTGTCTTCTAAGTTGCTGATTCGATCCTCTGCTCCATCTAGCCTGCTGGTAATTCCTTCCAGTATGTTCTTTATTTCAGTTATTTTGTTCTTTAGTTCTAACTGGTTGTTCATTATGATTTCTCTATCCTTTATTTTGTCACTAAGCTCCTTAAACATTCTTATCATCAGTGTTCTGAACTCTGTCTCTGACAGGTTGGTTACCTCTGTTTCATTTGGTTCCAATTCTGGAGGTTTCTTCTGTTCTTTTATTTGGGACATGTTTCTTTGTTTCCCCATTCTGGCTGACTCTCTGTGTTTGCTTCCATGTATTAGGTAAATCCCCTAGGGTTCTTAGTTCTTGCTGGGTTATCTTAAGTAGTATGTGTCCTTTATATTTGACTTGCACTACTTTGTTCTTCTCCTCTATGTGCGCGCCAAAGGTGACTCTTGTGTTGTGTATATTGTCCTGTTAAAGTTGATCTTTAATTGCTTTTTGCTTGTGAGTAGGTGGGGTTAACTCCTAGGCTGACTAGTTGTGAGACTCTGCTCTGCCTACAGCAGGTTGTTCTGCTGCGTGAGGGTTGACTGCTTAAATGAGGCTTGGCCCCTATGGTCTTGTGCCTGTAGAGAATTCCCTCTGGGTGTGTCACTTGTAGGTCAAACCCCATAGTACTCTGTTTTGGTCTGGAGTTGGCCTCTGGGTGTGTTGAATCTTGTGCCTCTTAAGCTGGGCCCTGGTAGGGCAATTTCAGAACAAAGCAAATCACAAAGCACAACAACAACAACAACAAAGAAAAAACCAAATACATTCACATGTAAAAACAACCAATAACCCACACTCAACACAGGCAAAGATATGAAAGATATAAAAACAAAACAAAACAAAACAGTAGCGCCAGTCTTGGCTTAAGCCCACCAAGTAATCTCCAGGTTGTCCTCTGCTGCACCAAAGAGTCCTCTGTGTATTGTGCAGGCAGAGCTGGTCACCTGGTGCCCAGAGTGACCTTGGGACTGCAGATTTAGATGCGGGGGCCCTGAGGGGTCTGGATGGTAGTTTCTACAAAGCCAGTGCAGTTTCTGCCCTTGCCTGCACATAGCGCACTGAGAGGAGCACCACCAGCCCTGTGTCCAGTTCTCCTGAGTCTTAGGGCACTTTTTCCGTGTGTATGTGTGTGTGTGTGTGTGTGTGTGTGTGTGTGTGTGTGTGGCGGGCGGGAGATTTCTGAGCTGCTGAAAGCCCAGAGCTGTGTCTGCTGCTTACTGCTGATCCCTGGGAGGGCCTCTGCAGTTGTAATTGCCCTGCCCTAGGCAGGCCAGAAAGGGTGTGGGCTGGGGATGGAGGGGTCTTCTCTCTCCCAGCCCAGCAGTGTCACACTCTTCCCACAGGCCAGAAAAGGTGGTGGCTAGGGGTTGAGGAGTCTCTTCTCTCCTAGCCCAGCAAAAGTCACACTCTTCCCAGCCTTTTCCCTGGGTCAGAGCTGCACACTGGTCTTCCCAGAGCCTGAGCACTAAGGCTCCTCTGTAATCTGACACTACTCCTCAGTTCAGGGGCCAGTTTAAGTCTCTGGAAGGGCGGGGGCAGGATTGGAAGAGCGGGGGCAGGGGCCCAGGTATGGAGTTTGTGTCCTTTGTCCGGCCTAGGGCCCAGCTGGAGGTCTCAGATAAGGTTATTGCCTCAAGTGCTGCGTCCCTCGGCAGGAGAGATCAGCTGTGGGACGCAGGGAAAGAGCCCACCTCCTGGTTTTTGTGTTCTTTGTTCCATCCTGGGAGCCCCTGTGTCTCTGTAGTCACGGATGCCAGCCGCGTTTTCGCAGCCGTGGATGCGGGCCACGTCTCCCCAGCTGCAGGTGCGGGCCATGTCTCCACAGCCACTAATGCGGCTGTGTCTCCACTCAGCTCCCTTCCCTCTTCCCCTGTTCGCCCAATTTGCCCACCTTCAAGTAATCCTTGCACGAGTCTCTTAGCTGTTCTGCATGATGAGCAGAGAGTCCTTTGATGGGTTATAGATATCCTGTTTGTGATAAGATCCGGAGGAGAACTCAAAAAGTGTGCCCCACTGCCACCATTCCTATATTGTTAATTTTTATAACTTGTTCAGATGCATTTAAAAAAATCATATCCACATGATAATGTTTAAAAATGAGGTTTTTAAAAAGTTTAAAAAAATACATTGTTCTCACCAAATTTAAAAGATTTGTATTAACCTTTTCCTATTCATTTCTAGGGCAACAGCAACACACAGGGGCCAGATTATTTTCAAAGATGCTTTAGCCCAGCAGTTGTGTGAACAAGGAGGTAAGAATCATCTTTGACTTGTCCATGTTGGTTGTGTCAAAATTAATTATGGTGGGTCCTATGTTCTGTGTATTGAGTAAATATTTCATCACTATTACTTGATCATGATGCTTAAAAAATGGAATTATTGACACCTTCATACTGTGTTTCCCTGAATATAAGACCTAGCCGGGCCATCAGCTCTAATGCATCTTTTGGAGCAAAAACTAATATAAGACCCATTCTTATATTATATTATATTACACCCAGTCTTATATTAAAATAAGACCTGGTTTTATATTATATTTATTATATATAAGACCTGGTCTTATATTGTAGTAAAATAAGACCGGGTCTTATATTAATTTTTGCTCCAAAAGACGCATTAGAGCTGATAATCTGGCTAGGTCTCATTTTTTGGGAAACACAATATCCCTAATAATTTATTTGGTAATTATTGAGAAAGATCTGTAGACTTCTGAAAGTATTAACTGTGAACCAAAAAAAGAGAAAATTTATCTTCTTTTCACAATTTTTTTTCTAATGAATTATATTTAGTTGTCTTGGAAATATAGATCTTAGCAATTTTAGAGTTCTACAAAAACACTTAATTCTACAAAAACACATCTGCTTAATTTACCACTTAAATTTTTTGTCAACTTTGTTGAAAATGTTTCTGTTCATTGCTTTTAGTATTTGATCATGTTATAAGTTATCTATATCATTTTTCAGCTGTGTGCACTATTAATTTCAGACTTGTGGATACATGCTGTATCATTTTAGATAGATGAAGTGTACACTAGTTATATTGAGTGACTTCTGCTTTGTGACGGCCTCATACACATCCAGACTCTCACCCATACCAAGTTTTCACAGATGCACATATGAACACGTTCACACACACACACACACACACACACACACACACACACACACTGAAAAGGATCAGTGGCCTCACACAATTTTGTTCCCTCTTGAGCTTCCACCTGACTTTGTGTCTTTTTTGTAGCATTTGCCACTTCACATAGAATTTTCCTCTGAAAAGTGATGGATGCCACCTTGAAAGAGACTGAGCTTCTCAAGGATAGGAATGATGCTTAAGCGCTCTGCTTCCCAGAACCTGACATAGCGCCGGCGGTATCGCAGCCACTCAAAAAAATGTTGATAAGTGGAATACAGGTCTTTCCCAGCGCACATATATTCCTTGATTCAAGCATCTTGACAATGAATACATTTGAAGCCAATTTTCGTAAATGTCATGCCCTTTTCACCATCATCGTAGGCATATTATCCATTTTTCTTACAGACTGCTGTTTTGGAGAAATTTGTTAATTTATGAATTACATTATTGAATATAAAGGAAATTTCTACTAATTATCTCTCCACTAGAGAGAATCTAATGGACTTAGGAGAGAAGAGGAAAAATTATATTGGTTTTTGAAAAGCCTAAGAAAATACCATTTATTATTTGGAGTAATATATACATCATCAGTATGTCTCTGCGTAAGTCATGTGATACTTGATTATTACGGGCAAGCTTCCGAGAATATATATACATAACTCTTGAATGAGAAAACCTCATTCTAATTATAGTTTCAAATATATTATCAGTGTTCTTGGGAGAAACAAATTTTTATTCTGTGACTTTTGAGAATGAAAAAATGTGATTACCTTTGTTGTAGGCTCAAGGAATCTATCACCATGCAAATCTTTTTTCAGGCTATGAAAAATACTCACATTATTGAAAACATAGAACACCAAACAGCAGTGAGCATTAATATCCTGAAAACTGTATATTGTCTGAAAAACATGTCTCATTTTATTAACATTTATCATTACCTAAAAGCTGATTTGTTTTAAGCCTTGGATTTTTTAATCTTTTATACTGTAAATGAATTGTTGGGATTGGGTTTACTTAAAATGAAAAGAAAAAGCCAAGAAATATCACCAGGGAAAAATTCTCAGGCAGTGAGAAAATAAAATCTTATGTAGTAGTATCGCACAAGAACATGATTTATATGGTGGTAGACAGGGATGCTATTAAAAATGCTCTTCAGCCCAGGACCAGAGGAAAACATTGAGCTTCTCAATAGCACCTAATCAACTGAAGTCACATCCATCCATCCATTCAAGGTAGGGTGGAAAGAATACCACCATGAGTGATGGTTTCCTGCTATCAGAAATAATAAGAGAAATAATTGGTGTTATCAACTGTATCTTTATTTTGACCCTATCTACTTTTAATTAAAACATTAATTATCTCCTGAAGAAAATACTATAAATTTTACATGTAATAATTTCCTATGCAGTAGATGAGGAATATCTAATATTTTTATCAGAGAGAGAAAAAATGACAATCTCTATATGCCATAGCACAGTGTCTTTCAGTTACAGCATACTTAGTAGGTTTGTTGATTTTAATCAAATTAAGCCATTTTAACAAAGCAAACTGCTTTGTGGAGCTGGGGGACAACTGATAGTACAACACTGTATTGCAGGCTAAGCACACTGAAAAAGTAAAAGGATCAGAGAGCATACTAGTGATGTCTTAATAATCTGTCATCTCGATCCCTTTCCTTAAAAGACGTTCACTGAAGGATTTTATTCTGCAAACACGTATCTGGCACCTGCAAGACCTGTCCTGGCTCATAGTACTGAATATGGACATAAAAGTGAAAAGAACCATTTCCTGTTCTTGAGGGCTGGGATGTAGGTAGCTAAATTTGCTTTGGGTCCTCAGGAAAGTGATTCTAGGGAGCAAGACGTGAAGGGTCAGCATCAGGTTAAGAAAAAACAGGAGAGAAGATTCCATCTCTCTCCTCCTTCCCGTTCCCACCGACCTGCCTTAGATCACGCCCCATCGTCTCCTTAGGAAACTGATTAATACCCGCCTGCCTAGTTTCCCTGCTCGTGCTTTCTCCACGTCCTATAATGAGCTTACTAAAATGGAAATAGGATTCTATCATTCCTTTCGTAAACCCTTCCATATCTCAATTGGAGGCAATAGTTTATCTTCAGAGTAAAATCCGTACTGCTTATCACAGCATGCAAGGAAAGTCCTTTACTACCTGGCCTCAATTTCCCTCTGCACCTCATTTCTTGTCACCCTCTCATTTCTCCTTAAATTTCCTGGAATGCACCTCACTGGATCACCCCAGTGTTATTTGTACTCTACTGTCCCTGTTTTCATTTTCTGCACCCTTTTAGGTCTCTATCTGGCTAAGTCAGGCTTTCAGATTCTGCTTAGGTATTACCTCCTTCTGAAAAAAACACCTCTGATCCCCCTCAAACTCCTGTCAAGCTGGTCTTGGCAACTGTCAAGACACAATAATAGCACAAATGGAAACTCTGTCAGTACGATTATATGCTAGACTCCACTTTAAGCATTCTACAAACATGAATTCATTTAATCTTTACAAGAACCCTCTGAAGACTATTATTATCTCCACTTGAAAGATGAGGAAACAAAGGTAGTGAGAATAACTTGCTTAAGGTCACACAACGAGAAATTGGAAGAGCTGGGACTGGAGCCAAAGTAGTTTGGCCAGTTGCCCAGGATGTAGCCATCATATTGCACGGCCTTTCAAAGAAGTCTCTCAGTTGAGCATGCATTTGTTCATTTGACAACTATTAATGCATACTGCAATCAGAACATTGTTACATATGCTTTGTCAGGCATTAGATACCAGCTTGTTGATGGTGGGGACTGTGCCTGTTATTGTTTTTATTTTTTTTACTTTTTTAGTTTTCAATTACAGTTGATATACAATATTATATTAGTTTTAGGTATACAACATAGTGGTTAGGCATTTCTATAACTTAGAAAGTGATCACCCAATAAATCTAGTATCTATCTGATGCCATACATTGTTATTACAATATTATTGACTATATTCCCTATGCTGTACTTTACATCCCTGTGACTATTTTGTAACTGCCAATTTGTACTTCTTAATCCCTTCCCCTTTTCACCCACTCCCCTCCAACTCCCCTCCCATCTGACAACCATCAAAACATTCCCTGTATCTATGACTTTGTTTCTGTTTTCCTTGTTCACTTATTTTGTTCTGTACATTCCACACACAAGTAAAATCATATGACATTTATTTTTCACTGTCTGACTTACTCCACTCAGCACAATACCCTCTAGGCCATCCATGTTGCTGCAGATGGCAAGATTTCATTCTTTTTTTTACGGCTGAGTAATAGTCTATTGCATATATGTACCACCTTTCTTTATCCTATCATCCATTTATGTACACCCAGGTTGTCTCCATAACTTGGCTATTGCAAATAGTACTGCAATGAACAAATGGATACACATATCCCTTCAAAGTAGTGTTTTGGGTTTCTTCAGATAAATACACAGAAGTGGGATTACTGGGTCCTTGTTTGTCTCTTGTTATAGCCTTTGTTTGAAAGTCTATTTTGGCTGGTATAAGTATTGCTACCCCAACTTTTCTTCTCATTTCCATTTTCATGAAATATCTTTTTGCTTTCCTTTACTTTCAGTCTGTGTGTGTATTTCAAGCTGAAGTAAGTCTGTTGTAGGCAGTGTCCGTAAGGGTCTTGTTTTCTTATCCATTCAGCAACCTATGTCATTTGATTGGAACATTTAGTGCATTTACATTTAAAGTAGTTGTTGATAGATATGTAGTTATTGCCATTTTATTATTCATATTTTTTCTTCTTCTTGAAGTCTCTGTAATATTTCTTGTAATACTGGTTTAATGGCAATGAACTCCTCCAGCATTTTCTTGCTTGGGAAGCTCTTTATCTATCCAATTCTAAATGATAGCCTCTTTGGATAGAATAATCTTGGTTGTAGGTCTTTCATCATTTTGAATGCTTCCTGCCAATCCCTTCTGGCCTGCAAAGTTTCTCTTGAGAAATCAGCTGACAGTCTTATGGGAGCTCCCTTGTCGGTAACTAACTGCTTTTCTCTTGCTGCTTTTAAGATTCTCTCTCTTTTTTTTTTAACCTTTGGCATTTTAATTATGATGTATATTGGTGTGGGTCTCTTTGGGTTTATCTTCTTTGGGATTCGCTGTGCTCCCTGGGCTTGTATATCTATTCCTTTCACCAGGTTAAGGAAGTTTTCCATCATTATTTCTTCAAATAGGTTTTCAATTTCTTGCTCTCTCTCTCTCTCTTCTCTTTCTGGTACGCCTGTGATGCGAATGTTGGCATGCGAATTTTGCCACAGAAGTCCCGTAAGCTATCCTTATTTTTTTTTCTTTTTGATGTTCTGTTTGGGTGTTTTCTACTACCTTAGCTTTTAAATCATTGATTGAATCCTCTGCTTTATCTAATCTGTTGATTCCCTCTAATGTATTCTTCATTTCAATTATTGTATTCTTCATTTCAATTATTGTATTCTTCATTTCAATTATTGTATTCTTCATTTCTGACTGGTTCTTTTTTGTTTTCTATCTCCATTTTTATGTCTCCTATCTCTTTGGTGAAGTTCTCCCTGAGATCATTGAGCATTCTTATAACCAGTGTGTTGAACTGTGCATGTGGTAGATTGCTTGTCTCCATTTTGTTTAGTTCTTTTTCTGGAATTTTGTCCTGTTTTTTTATTTGGGACATGTTTCTTTGTCTCCCCATTTTGCCTGCCTCCCTGTGCTTGTTTCTACTTCTAGGTAGAGCTGCTTTGTCTCCTTGTCTTGGTGGAGTGTCCATATATAGCTCGTGTGGAGCCAAGTGGCAGTCTCCTCAGTCACCTGAGCCAGGTGCTCCAGATGTGTCCATTGAGTGTGCCCTCTTGTTGTAGTTGAACCTTGGTTGCTGATTGCATGTCAGTGGGAAGGATTGGTTGTGAAGACTGGCTGTGACTAGAGTGGAGGTGCTGTTGTGCAGGGACTGACCCTACAGAGCAGGATTCACTTTAGCCACGCTCTGGTGCCCGCCCAGTCTGCCCTTTGTGTGTGTCATTTGTGGAGGTGGTGAGTGGTGCCCTGGTATGGTCTGAAGCTGGACACTGTGCTTGTTGGTTCTGGGGCATCTTGTGAGGGGCTCTGATGCAGGCCAAGGTCACCTATTCCCTGTGCCCTGCTGGGGTCACTTGGTAAGAACTACAAAGTGATCTGCAGATGGTTGCCACTGTGCTTGGCTTAGAGGTGCCTGGGAGAGGCTAAGCTGGAAACTGAGACCAGCTGCCACTAGTGCCAGGTTTGGGGCTGCTTAGCAAGTAGTATGGGGCATGCTGAGGCTAGATGCTACACTTTTGGGGTTTGTGTACCTTTGAGAAATTTTAGGAAAGTCCACTGCTTGAGCCAACACAGGTTGTTTGTGTAGAAAAACCACTGGAAAGGGTTTGGGTGGGCCTGCAAGTTGGGTGAGGTAGGGGTTTCAGGGAATCACCAGGATGGGGGAAGGATGTTAGCTTGGTTGATGGAGACTCAGATATGGCACCTGCTTACGCATGCAGGCTGGGTTGCATGAGGCCTCAACAATGAAACAATGGCTTGTTCTATCTGGGAGAAAGCTGCCCCTCTAGACCTCATCCTCAAGCCAGACAGTTCAGTTCCTCTCTGTATGTACCTGATGTCTTTTGAGCAGCTGCCTCAGTGCTGGAGCTCAGAGTAAGTGAGTCTCTCCGTGAGTAATTGTGTGTGTGGGCCCTTTAAGAGGAAGGCCTGGGACTCCAGCAGCCGCTCACCCTCCTCACTCAGACACAGTCTCCACTGGTTTTCACAGCCAGAAGTTATGGAGACTTCTCTTCCTGGCACTGGAACTCTGGACTGGGGAGCCTGTTGTGGGGCTGGGACCCCTCACTCATACACAAGGGATCTCCACAGATGAGATATCCCTCCTGATTTTTAATGGTCTCACAGTGTGGGACCAGCCCGTTCCGCATCTCTCCCTTTCCTACCAGTCTCTGGGTGGCTTTTTCTATATGTCTTAGTTGTGTATGTCCTTAGTTGAATCCTTCAGTTCAGTTAAACTTCAGGTGATTCTCAGTGATGGTTATTCTGTATGTAGTTGTAGTTCAGTTGTAATTTTGATGTGGTCGTGAGAGAAGGTGAGTACAGTGTTCACCTTCTCCACCATCTTGACCCAGGACTGTGCTTTTTATCACTGAATCTCTAAAACTTCTCACAGTGTCTGGCACATAGTATGCACCCAGTAAATGTTTACTGAGTGAATTAAGGCACAATTGACCTGATAGATGTAGGAAAGAGGAAGCTGCCAATGCATGAGCTACGAGTAAGCTGTGAGGCTGGTAGGGTAAGAGGAATGGGTCATAAAGGGCCCTCTGTCTCTTGCTCAGGAGTTTAAAGATTGTTGTGTAGGCAGTGACAAGCAGGAGAGTGACATGAACAATTGTGTTATAGAAAGAAAACGGGGGGTGGCATGGCATGGGGTGTAAAGGTTAGAAATTGGAGGCAGTGAAACACAGTAGTGGGATCCTGTAGTCGTCCTGGTGAGAACTAAATGTCTTGGAGACTAGAAAGATGTAGACATGTTTGAGAAACAAGGTGTCATGTGGGGAGTGAGAGTTGGAGAGGATTTGGGGTGATCTGTTTTTTTCTGGCCTGGGTGACTGGGTGGATGATGATGCCAGGAATTGAGAAGAGAAATGAAGAAAACTTAGAAGTGTTTGGAAGAAAAGATAATGAATGGTCTTTGACACGCTGGCTCTGATGAAGTTGCTTTCCATCCCACAGGCCTCTCCAGCAGCTGCTGAGAACAGAGGCAGATTTGTGAGCCCTCAGCGTATTGATGCTGACGAGAGGATGTGCTCATCCAGGGAATCCTCAGGAGGAGGGAGGAAGAGGCTGAATGTGGAATGCTAGTGACTATGCAGGAGCAAGAAGAATAGGGAATTCTGGAGAATGAGCAAGCTTCAGAGGTGGAGTGAACTCAGCGAAGACATTTCAACATGGTAGAGGTGTTCAACAGGAACAAAGGCTTCTGAGAGAAAGCAGTGCATGAAATATGGAAACCAGCTTTAGGATTTTGCCATTAGAAGGTTATTGGCAATTTGACTAAATTGGGATGGTTTCAGGGGAGACCAGACCACCTGAATGAAGCTGCCTTGTATTATGGAAAATTTTTGCCCAGGCTTTGGAGTCAGTTGAGGGAAAGGAGATTATTGTGAATTGAGAAGTAAAAGTGAGGCAGTGTTTAAAGTTAAAGTTTTGGAAAAATCTAGCGTTAAAGGGAAATAGAGAGATAGGGCATCCAGAGGGGAAAGCTGGCTCAAAGGAAGGATGGGTTCTCTTTTCCCGTCTCCCTTCCCCTCCCCTTTCCCACTCCGTCCCTTTCCCACGCCCTCTCAGAACATAGTTACAGGCATACAATACCTTGTATCCAAAGACCACTGGGAGGACACCTAGAGTTGACAGGTTGGAGTTACAGCTTGGTCTATAGGACAGTGCACACCATGGGGAGCTGTGGGGCATCTTAATAAGAGAATGTTACAAAAGGAATTATTATGAGATTTGGGCCGTATTTCCTGATTTTGACCAGGGTTTATGGAAGTGGAGCTTTGCTCTGTTTTGGATTCTGTCAGGAAGTAGGGTAATACTTTGGCTAGGGGTATCAATAAATCTTATCTAGAGGGAGGACAGACTAGAGCAAAGCTAAAGCTGTAATTGGTAAAGAAGGAGCTGCCTCTCCTGGTAGCCAGGAGTGGGGGGTGCCTGGAATATTGTGTGTTGGACAGTGTTCTGGTTGTACCTGTGTTCAGACATGATTACGAAGTGGTCCTGTCTTGATCCGTCATGATCACAGAATGGCTTTGTCTGAAGGTGGTGTTCTGTGAAGTTGTTTATGTCCAACAGAAGCACAAGCAGGCCCGGCTGTGAGTGCCAGGCCAGCGCCTGGATGCCAGGGACTGCCTTTCCTTTCCTGAGGCTGAGGAGAGAATGCTCGTGGGCAGGCATTTACTTTTGGACTTAGGCTTTATGAGGGTGTTGGAATCATAGACAAAGTCGGTCTGGCTCTAGGCTCTGTGTGACCTTCTGCTGTGTGACAATACAGGCTCAGTAAATGATACAGGAAAGGGATCTTCCTGGAAGAAAGTTTTAATCAAGGTCAGACAATATGAATTAAAAAGCCTGTGTAGATCAGTTTAATTATTTTCTTAAAATTTATCTGTATTTTATGATTTTTTGCAGTGAATTTCTATTATTTGAGGTGTAAAGAAATAACACAAGTTTCCTCCAAATGTAGGGTTTTACTTAAGAAGAAGAAGGAACAAGTCTGCTGAGGCAGGTGGAATAAATCACTTCTAAGGAGTGAAGGAAAACTCTAAGTTGCATCTCCCATGTCTCCTCCTGTGTGCAGATTTGCCAACTCTCTTAACATGATTGGCCTCTGTTGTTCAAATACTCATGTCCTTCCCCAACTGGAAGCTTCTTGAAAGCAGGAACAATGACTTAATTTTTTTTTAACGTTTCATCTAACAATGCTTGGCACAACACAGACACTCATAAATGTTGGCTGAATATTCACCTTAAAATTTTTACTATTGAAGAATCACTTTCTAAAAAATCTTCTTTAACCCTGAACTTTGCCACAGAGCACCACAAGGCAGTGTGGCCGTTCCCAAAGCAATGCTCTTTACACTGACCTCAGGTTGAAAGATGTATGAGCCATCGTGTTAAGAAATCTGACAATTGTTCACAGATTCCCCTCTAAACACGAATGAACCACCTCTGTGTTCCTGGAACATAAACCAAGTTCAGGGATTTTCGGTCTTCATCTTGAATCCTGAGATCCTGCTCCAGGTCCTAACTGTGAGCGCCTCTCCAGCAGAGTTCTGCTGACATGTCACAGTACAGACAAGGGACCAGGGTATTCTTGTCTCCAATCTGGGGGGTTCTAGGTTGCAAACGGTTTGGAAAGTAGAAGATGCTTAGGTTCATTCACCAGCAGTGGAAAATAAAGTGAATTTATTTAACATTCAGTACTCAGCAAGGATTATTGAATGCTTACCGTGGGCCAGGCACTCTTCTACACTAGATCTTGGGATACCTGGGTGAACAGAGCTGAGATCCCTGCTCTCCTAGAGCCTACATTCCAGTGGAGAGGAGACAATAAATATGAGATGTAATAAATGATTAAATGTGGTGCCATGTTAGAGGGTCGTAAATGCTGTAGGAAAAAACAACAACTAGATAGGGGAAGACTACATGGTTGGATGGAGGGGGAAGATTCGGCCTGCAGTTTTAAATAGGGTGGTGGGTACGTCACGCAGGCCTCACTGAGGTGACATCAGAGCAAAGACCAAGGAGGTAAGGGAGTTAGCCAAGTGACTGCCTGTGGGATTGTCCAAAATGTCACTAACTGATTTTAAAGGCAAACGTGGTAGTGTTTTGTGAACTACTGTTGGAAGTGATCAAAGCACAGAATAGAGGCAATTTCAGAATAGATTGAAAACCTGAATGGAACTAGAGGAAACCAGTCTTTTGCAGGAATTATTATTGAACAATCTAGAGAGAGCTATAGACCCAATCCATATCCCTCAGAATCACATGAAAGGAGTCCTGTTGAAAATGTTAATATGAGTGTCTTCTATAGACTGAGAATGAGGAATATTTGAATGTATGCTCTGATCTTAGAACCATGGATTCCTTATCTGTAGATTAGTGATGAAACCAATGACATTCACTTGCCAAATATCCCCTCCTCATGAGTGGCCAGACTAGAATCCATATCTGGACTCACACCCAGGGTTGGTTCCATTATACCAAGTAAATCCTTAAATTAGAAAAAATTAAACATTAAAACCCTCAGGAACCACAACCTCACTTAACAAGATAATCACTTAATTCCCTGAACACCGAGGAGAGAACCACACTTTTCTTGAGCCCTTGTAAACCAAAGTGGCATGTGTGGAGCTGATGTGAGTGTATCGGCATGGCAGCTGCCGGTCCAGCAGTGTGCTCAAATCACGGTGGAGGCCAGGGCGGGGGAATAATGGTGTGGCATGTATGCAGTGGCCTGTGGGCTTCTTGGCATACCCTCTGCAAACACATCCATTGATTATTTAGCAAGGCCAGATGGCAGGCTCAACGGCCGACAGCGGTCGTGCCCTGTAGTGCCCCCAAAGGGTACATGCCATTTATAAACCATGCTGGAATTCTCTGTTGTTGGGATGAGGGAAGTGGATGCAACCAAAGGCAAATGTTTTATGTCAGGAGGAAAGGGGTCAGGCTTACAGCTGGAGCAGAAAACCTTGGCTGCTTTCTTTCCGGCTCAGCAGTTTTTCTGAAGTTCATCACCCATAGAACTGTGAGTGGTAGAAAGTGCGGCTGTATTTTATGGGGGCCGTTGGATCATGGTGGTAGGCAGTGTATTTCCATCCTTCAGACCCCAAACTCTTGGGAATTATTCAATCCTTTTCTAATAAGTGTTGGTGAAGTTATATTTAAACTCTGAGGTGCAGGGAGATAAAAAGTTCAGTAAGCCAAGTCCACAAAGTGAGTGAAGTGTTTAACCTACTAAGATATTTTTCAGCACTTTAAAAATACCTTTTAATGTGAGGTGATGGATATGTTAGTTAGCGTGATAGTGGTGATTATTTCATAGTGTATACACATATCAAAACATCAAGTTGTACACCACACCTTAAATAATATACAGTTTTTATTTGTCAATTATATCTCAATAAAGCTGGGGGAAATAGCTTTTGTACCCAAATATTGTATGAATTGTAAATCAGATCTACCAAAATCTTGGTTATCCTTGGTTACTCGGTAGCTTATAGGACTGAATGTCTTTCTGATACCCTGACATGCAATTTTTAAATTAATTCAGACCAAACAGGTCAGAATTGACTAACAATCAGAATTGCAATTTACCATGTCTACTTTAATGGTTGAAGTGAAAAATAATGAATGATGTGTTTCACTTGAATTTGCCCACAATAAAACTTTTGCTAGTCGAAGACATCTGTTTTCCCCATGGCTATTTTGTAGCTTACATTTCATTTTAGCAGTTACAACTGCTCTTCCTGACATCCCTGTGCTTTGTAATTTACAGAGAAAGGGAGCTGAATTAGGAGGCTCAGGTAAAACATCCAAGAACCCTTAATCTTGCTTCAAGGTCTCATAAACTACCCAACAGGGGAAGTAACTGAAGCCCTCCTGGGGCAGTGGGTGTCAAAAAGTGTCCCTAAGTGATCCTTACAACAGAGAAGATTGAGGGGAATGACAAAGAGCCGACTCCCAGGGCCACAGTAAAATGTCTTGCTGCTGGCTCTAGGAGGGTCTGACTACTTTTTTAATTTTCTAAAGAACAGTGTTTTGGACTGGTGCTGTTTTCTCCAAGATGATTGAACATAGATTTAAACAGCTTTCTTTTCAGTTCTCAGGGCTATATACATTTCCACTTGACAGCTTTATCTAGTCCAAAGTCAAAACACCAAGATTTATGAGTGAGAAGACTTGACATTGAGTTCTTTTGGGTGCCCATAGAAGTACGCTTTCTACTCAAGCTGCTATGCAATCTGCTGGATTCCCCCACTTTTGAAGGACAAAGCCTACGTTTGGGTCTGTCTAATTAGGTGGGGAAAGGCAGGAAATCTGTGGTTAAACACATATTAAATTACGACTTTATTTGGTCTTGTGAAATATTATTTCATACAACCTATTAATCCAACCTTATTTTTACACTTGAAGATTCAGTTATTTCATGCAATACTTTATACAGATTTTTACACTCATGTTGAGAATTGGAGTTCATGAATGTTAATTAACACATGTTGTGCTGTGTTCCCAGTGGGCATGTATGGAACTCTGTACCAGACACATGGGAGTTGTGTGGCGACATAAGGCAGATTAACATCCTTTTCTTAAATAACTTGTAACAGAGGTATTTTCGTCTAAACCTAGAAGAGAAAGAAAGACCAAAACACGTTTACAGGAAATCATAAGTTCAGTGGCCTGGCATTCCTGCCATCTCTGAGGTCTTCCTCAGCAATTCTGCCTTCTCTTTCCCCTTCACCTCAGAGCTGAAACGCTCCAGTCTTTGACTGCGAATACTCCTCTGGCCACCGCTCTCCCTCACACTGCAGCTTCCTGAAAGAGCAGTATGTGTTCTCAGGCTTCACTCCACCCACACCAGCATCTGGCCTCTGATGCCACACTCTCCGGAAATCGTCCTCCTCCAGGTCATCAGTCACGTGCTAAGTGCCCACCAATCCAGAGGCCTCTAGTCCTCACCCTACCTGACTTCCCTGCTCCTCAGGCTCCTTAACCAGTTCCTGTTCTTCCCACGGATACATTCTGGGGTGGGCAGTGGTTTTTTTTCCCTCGGACTTCTTTTTGAATTTCTATATTGTCTCTGGTGATCTCAGGACACCTGTGATTTTAATCTGTCCATTTGCTTGGTGCTTACTCAGAGAGTCAGTAATGCAAAGTGGTTTGGAGCACGGAGTTTGGAGCTATCTATGTTGGAGTTTGAACTTCTGTTCTGGAATTTCTAGCTGTGTAATCTTTCTGAGTCTCAATTCCCTTACTGTAAAATAGGGGAAATAATAGTACCTAACGCTTGGATTGTCTCATACCATTCCCAAGAGCCTGGTGCAATATGCTTTGCCCAGAAGGAACATAGTAAAGTTGTGAGGATTGAATGCAGTAATGATACACACAGGATATTGGCTAGCACACAAATAGTCTATAAATGGTACCTCTCACTATTATTACCAGGCACTTAACATTTGGATGCCATTTAGGTACTTTGAACTCAATGTATTCAGAGCTAATCTGGACTTTTCCCCAAATCTCGACCCCTTTATTTCAGTCTGGTTAGTGACTTAATCAGCCCAGCCACTAAACGGAGACCTAAGTAGCATTTCTTTCCTCCTTTTCTTTCATCCATATCTGTGCCCAGTGTGCCTAAGGCCAATTTATCGTCCTAATATCACTTACACCAGCACTTTTCTTTCCACACCTATAGCCATTTCTTTGGTTCAGGCCTTCTACACATGTATCAAAATGTTCTTAAACATAAACCTAATTTTCACTGCCAGCCTCAAACCCCATAACTGCCTACCTTTGTCACATTAGCCTGGCTTTCACGGCCCTCTGTGATCTGCCCCCGCCTCTCTCTGCATTTAGGCTCTCTCCACACTGCCTGCCCTCGCCTAACACCAAACTCTGTGCTGCAGCTGCAGTGGGCACTGGCTTCATCACACATGCCATCCTGTCCCCTATCTTTGGGGCTTACACATGCCAGTTCCCTTCCCGGGAATACCCTCCTCGTGACCTCCTCTGTCTTACCAGGTAAGCTGCACTCAGCCTTAGAGCTCCATCTCAAGTCTCTCTTCCTCTATCATCTTTATCTTTGTCACTATTCCACCTTATCCTTACTAACTGAATGGGGTTCGCCACATTGCATTGTCATCTGTTAACCTCTACATGTATTTCCTACTGCCCTTTGAATCTCTTGATCCAGCAGAGATTGCGTCATTTTTATATTCCCAGCACCTGACCCAGTGCCTGGCACTGAAATATTATTGAGGGAATGAATGACCCACCTAGAGCAGGTGTACCTTTCCAAAATTGTCTCTTTAATTGCCAGCCAGCCTACCCCTCCTGCACCCCCAGAACTGTTTTTACAATCATATTTAGACATTATACACTCCTTGCTTCTACACTGATGGACTTTATAAGGAATAGTCCCCCAAAACTCACAGTTGGATGGATGTTATTTCCAATGATGTTCATTGCATTGCTCGGTGTCCGCTTTCTAGGAAACCACAGGAGGAGCATTTCTAAGTCTCTGCACCTGAAATAGCCGCCCTTCGCCTGAGCAACATGTGTTCTTTCCTGTCGTGAACTTTTCTATTTCTGTAACTTCATAGCTTCAGAACCAAACTTAATATGTCAGAGCTTTTATGCTGCATGCTAATCTCAGCTGGATGTATTTTTTCTGACCCTCATTAGTCATCACCTTTGATTTTTCCACTTTATGGCCTTGTTCGGTTGTCTGTCCTGTTTTTGTAAGCTGCCTCATTATCTATTTTAGGACAAGGCACATTGTACCATTTGTCCTTAGATATGTATAGGAAAGTGAAAAGTAAGGTGAAATGAAGACGACAATAAGTGTATAAGTAACTAAGAGAGGAGGGGACACAGGAGAACATAGAACGTTAGGATTTTCTAACAGTGCTTTCAGCAATAATGTCTTGCTGGTGTTAGTAGTACCCAATCAACTAACATACATACTAGACCTTGTGCTAGGATGGGAGTGTGGAGATATATAACACAGAGTCATACTCATAGGCGCTCACAGTCTAGTCAGCTTTCATATGTGCTCTGGCCTTTAAGATTGTGACTGGGATACAGAGAGAATACCGTTCCCCAAAAGGGACCCTATCCCCAACCCACAGGAAGTTAACTCTTTGGTATAGACTAAGCTTCCATGGTAAAGTGCCTCAAACTGCAGGTGGCTTAAATTGCAGGAGGTGTATTTCTTAGCCACAAAGCAGTGTGGAGGCAGGTGGTCCGGGCCGGGGGGAGTGACTGCTGTGTACATAGCGCCCATCTCCAGGGCCCAGCTGGCTGCTCCCAGCAACAGGAAGGATGATAGGCCGGGGAAGCTCCCCGAGTGCTTTAGAGGGCATGACCCAGCCCTGGAAATGACCCAGGTCACTTCCTCTCACTTTCCTATGGACAGAACTTAATTCCTTTGCCACAGGAAACTGCAGGGGACACTGAGAAATATACCTCTAACTGGGGGCCATAGTCCTGTTCAAATAAACAAGGGGAGAGCAGATATTGATAGATATTTGTAGACTTCTAGCAAATTTCTCCTAACATAAACAATAAGATGTGTTCGTGGTAGTAGTAATAGTATTAGTATTGTTATTATTATTGTTATTACTTTTTGATGATGGTGATGATGCTGCCGATCCTATTTTCCTTTCTACCCCTACCTCTGAATGTTGTTTAAAAGCCATATGTGTTCAGGCTACAGATTAATTTATAGCTGCACTTCCTCTCCCCTGCTCTGTCTGTGAACTTCATCTCTTCAAGTTCTCAAAGGTCTAAGATTTTTTAAAAACTACTTCACAGTAATATTTTTTAAAAACTCAAATGGTATATCATTTGTATTCTGTGTTTTCACTTAAAACTTTTATTCATATCATAGACAAGTTTTGAAAAATGTATGACTTATCTTCCCAGAAAAGGTAAGGCCATGAGCGTGGCAAAATGATGAGTCATAAGTTTTAGTGTTTAAGATAATTATTGACAGCTCATAATATAATAAATCTTACCTGAAAGAGTTCACTGTTCCCCCATTTGTATGTTATAAAGATATATTTTAATTTTGCTCCTGTTTCATTTATTTTATAATTTGAGAGATAATAAGTTGTTATGAAACGCAAATCACATTGAGATGGGAAATAAGGGAGGAAGGGAAGAGGGAAAAACACTTCCTAATATTGCTGGTTCTGTGTGTAATTTTACTGTCTTTAAATGTTAAATAATCTTTTATACTGATCATAAGTATATTCCTGAACACAGAGAGAACTATTTTCACTCTAAATTTATAACATTTTTAGAAGCTTAATTATCATACTTGAAGGTCAAATGGTGCCTTATTGCAATAAAATACAAAAAGTAATAAAGAAATTATTCCTGGGGAGATGAAAATCTAGGTTCATAGCTCATTAAATTGTAACTTCACGGACTGTGTCTAATTTGTCATATTTAGCTTTGAAAGTTTTATACATTTGAATTTCAAATTAGATGAAGAGATACCTGAGGCAAAATTACCTAGGGCCTTTGAATTCTAAAATGATTTAGGATATATAGTTCCCATAACATAATACCTTTATTTGTAAGAACTGTCTGTCATCATAAATATAGTGCTTGTCTGACTCAAAGCCTTCTTTTTTGGTAAGTAATCAATAATATTAACACAGAGCTCATTAACCACCCCCTCAATTCATTTTTTTTAGGCATCCTTTTTATTTTTTCTTCTGCATAGTGAAATCTCCATCCTTTGGACTGAATAATTTGTTGAATAAGTTGGCTGAAATATATTTTCGAGTTACATCGTTATTTAAAATTTTCCTTCCAAAATAAGTTAGTTGAAAGAAAAACACTTTTGTCAAAAGAGCAATCTTTGGGGAAATTAAACATGACCTCATTCTTTCTAACATGCCTATTTCTAGGCTGCTGGGTGAGATGCTGGGGGCTCTATTTCTGAAAGAGCATAAACACAGAAATGCTTTTTAAGAAATGAAGCTTTTCTTCCCTTTCAGCATGTAATTTGTCTCTTGGACAAATTGAATTGATGATAGGAAGAATTTTCTGCTTCAATTTCATATTGAGAAGCCACATAATGGTCCATGTTTATGATATTTACTAAAAAACACCCAAAGATGTAAGCTATTAGACTGTGATTAGGGAAAGAATGACTGAGCTCTGGGACCCAAATGAAGTCATAGGTGCTAATACGGAATTGGAGGTGTTCACTTCCTGTTGAAGTTCACAGGAACTTTCTGATCCTTCATTTCTGTCTGCAAAGCTCAGCCAGTGCGCTCTTGCCAGTGACATAAGGACAGATTATTAATTATAGTCTGCGAGATGTTCTAAATAATTGGAAAGAATAGAGAAAATATCTTTAATAAATGAAAGGTAATGCTCACGGAGTAACTCTCATGTCAAACACTAGATATTTCACATTGTTGTGTTTAAAAGTTTGTAAAGAGATTGATAAGTATAATGGTTACTTTCATATAATAGTGATGATCAGATCAACTCACATTGAGTGGAAAATAATGAACTATTAAAACTAAATCTCACTACCGCCCCCCCACGACCCCCATCCCCCAAAAATGAAGATATTCCTTAGAAAGGACCTGAAACTCTGTGACTCTAGAAGCAGCACCAACACACATACAGGTGTGTTAACATACGTGGCTAAGTGCTTTTTGTCATTTACTCAACCAAGTGTCAGTCAGTACATGCTTTTTCTACTTTTATTTTAAACAAATGAATAGTAACCTTGTTTAAAGAGACCAAGTAGCATGTTTTTCTTAGAAAATGTTGCTGCTGAATTTACGTGTTTTCGTGTTAATCCTACTCAGTCTTTGTGATGTGAGTTGCTTGTCGGGATGTGAATTGGGTCTCTTTACAACTGTTTGACATAGCAAACACTCACCCT
The DNA here is from genome assembly GCF_036562045.2 of Rhinolophus sinicus. Lineage (NCBI taxonomy): Eukaryota > Metazoa > Chordata > Mammalia > Chiroptera > Rhinolophidae > Rhinolophus > Rhinolophus sinicus. The sequence continues at coordinate 70,257,784 of NC_133758.1, forward strand.
CAGTATTCCTGGCATAATTGTCTTGATCAAATCTGCATTCGTACAGATTTCTTATATTCATTCAAGGCAGTTTCAGTTCTTTTTCTTATGCTAGCTCACGGAGATTAGTAAATCATTTCAAGAATAGCACAGCTGAATAAAAAGGAAGCTCTACCAGAGATATGCTTTTTCAAAGAATTTTGAAGTATCTTCTAAAAACAATATTTGGCTTTCTTTCATTTTCAACTATATTAGTCTATCAATTTAAAAAATCCTTTCCTGTTCTCTTTACATATTCAATGAAATATTAATAAAAATCACATTCCTAATCTTCAGGTCACTTAATAGTTCCATAGCATCTAGGAAAATGTTCAGCTAAGCGAGAGGTAGAATATCACCAAAGCATTTCATTATTGATCTAAAGTTTGAATTTTACCAAGACAAATAACTTGGGTGGTTCTTGCTGGAGAATTTGGAGGACAAATAACTTTTAAGTGGCACTATCAAAAATATCAAAAGGAATCTTGAAAATAAATCATAAGTGCACTTTTCTGAGTGACGTTGACACTCTTAAAAGCATTTATTATCCATCTAGTATGAAAAGATTTTGTTATGCTTAAAACTTCAAAGTTTCCCATTTTTTCTTGTTTACCTGCTCTCAGGAGATATTTGACTAATGAAATTACATCGATCCTCATTAATTAATACCTTACTGGTAAAATTGTTACCAATTTGTGCTGATCATTTTAAAGTGTTAAATGTATTTGGCTTTTTCAATTAAAAACAAGTCAAAGTATGTCAGGCCTTCATTCTTAATCCTTGGCTGGAAACAGGGTTTTAATAAATATGGAGGCTTTAGTGAGATTCTTTCATGATTCTTACATTGTTGACTTGCTTTTACTTTATTTTTTTTATTTTTATTTATTTTTATTTTATTTTATTAAATTTATTGGGGTGACAATTGTTAGTAAAATTACACAGATTTCAGGTGTACAATTCTATATTACATCATCTATAAATCCCATTGTGTGTTCATCACCCAGAGTCAGTTCTCCTTCCATCACCATATATTCGATCCCCCTTACCCTCATCTCCCACCCCCCACCCCCCGCCCCCGTTACCCTCTGGCACTTTATTTTTTAAGCAAAGTAAAATCTTCATTTTAACTTGCCTGTTTAGCATTTCATATTTTATCTGTGGTTTTGACTAAGTTGATTCCTTTTTGATGACATTTGGCATACTCCTTAAGTTATCAAGGTACAACTTAAGTTCAGTTTTCAGTTCGGTCCAGTTATATGAACCGGATCAAGCTTTCCAAAGGACACAGTTTCTGTAGTTTTTGTGGATCTCAGTGACATTAAGTCCGTGAGTAAAGATTACAGAGATGTGTGCTTATTTTGAGTGAGATCTAGAATTCATTGAAATGCAAATTCATTTACCCATCATGTGTCCTGTTAACAGATGGTGATGTTGTCATCTAACCTAGGATTCGTAACAAGTTAATAGATCTTTAGAACTATAAGCTGGGTTTATTTGTGCATTGCCCATGTTCATGGCTCTCCTTGGAGTAAGGCATGAAATCCAAATGCAGGATATGGTATTTCATGATCATTGTACTTTAATCCTAAAGCGCCATTGAAAGTTTGGCCTCTACCCATTACTCTGTTTGTAAGAGTTTATAACTTATTGGTGGAAACTTCATGTTAAGGTGAATGGCCTCAACATTTATGGGAAGATAAATGATTTAATAAGTCATCAAGTATTTGTATAAACCAAAGTGAACTGGTATTTTTCTCAGAGCGAAGTTTTCCCAGAGTGTAGGATGTACAACTAATCATTTTTGTAAATCTAGGAATATCCAAATTTGTTAACAGTTCTATGGTAGGATAAAAAGTGAGTTCCTTACAGTGTAAGGTTCTGTCCAGCCTTTACGGATAGTTTCACGGGTCTCATCAGTGAAGCTAAATCAGGACCATTTAATGAAGCTTCTCGCCCAGTGATCACTCTGGGTACAGAACCACTCCAGGCTGTCTTTCCCTCTCTCACTCAGTCTCCCATGACAACCAGCAGGGCCCTGAACCACAGTACATCCTTCCCTGTGTATGTATGTGGTCGGCCTGTCTCTCCTGGCCTTCTTACCGTGGTGCAGAGACACCTGGAAGAAAGTGGAATGTCTTTTACACTTCTGTTACAGGTGTATTCTATCCTGCTTCTTCCAAAGCCAAAGCCTACTTCTTTAGGAACATTTTTGTTCTCTCTCATTCTTAGAAACAAAACTTCCTAATGTAAGCCATTTACCAACTTTTTGTGTAGTAGTTAGAGTTGGTCATGCAATTTTCAGATTCAAAGGAATTGGGAACTTGGACCAAGGTGGGTAGTGGGGTAGGGGCAGTCCTTAGAGAGGCAGAGAAGCAGCAACAGACCAACAAAATGTTGAGATAAAAATGTTCAAGCCGTCTAGAAAGATGAGTCAGAGCTACTTCAACAGCAAAGGAGCAGGAAAGGTGTACGTGGAGCTATGCCAGTGGGTAAGTATTTGGATGGCTGATAAATTAGGGCCTCTCTGAACTGTACGTTTTATATTTCATAAAGGAAGAGGAAAGATCTTTTTGCCAACTTTACACAATTCAGGAATTTAGTAATTTATCCACATTAGTAGTATGAGGCAAAGCAAGTGCTATCCAAGTGGGAGTGTAATAAATGATGTTGAACTATGTTATACTTCTTCAGGCTATTTACTTGGCTGTTTCTGTTGTATATTTACCCCAGTAAGTGTGAAAAAGAGAGTGAACTTCCTACATCCTTAGAAAACCTTGTTTTACTACATAAAGCTAGATTGATATAGCCCCTTACTGAGAGGTGATTAAAATAAGTTTCCCAGGCCCAGTACTTTACTATTAGGTTGGTGCAAAAGTAATTGCAGTTTAAAAGGTTAAATATTTACAAATTTTCCCTAAAATAAAATCCTTGACCTTGGCATTTACAGTACAGGAGATGGTATTTTCACCTCAATGCTATACCAGTATCTATTACCACTTAAAAAACTGTTGCTTCCTTTTACTTCTCAATGATTTTTTTCTTTCTAATTCTTAGAGCTCAAAGCAGCAAATAAAATGATGGAAAAGTTCCAAATATATATATTTTTTCAAAAACTGCAATTACTTTTGCACCAACCTAATAGATTTTGGACGATATTTATACCATACATGTGTAAACATTTTCAAAGAAATTTGCACTTTTCCTTTTGTCTAGTTTAATGTGTAGTACGTATGGGGTTTTTTGAGAAAACAATGTCATCTCAGGCAGTGGATATTTTTATTACAAAATATTCATTGAGTTTTCCTAACTAGTGATTTAAAACATGATTTAAATTTGTTCAGTTAAATTAAATCCAGTTGAACACTTATTAGGTGTTTGAACTACCTAGACAATATATACTAAAGGACTTTCTGACAATGCTGTAAGTATATTTTGACATTTTGCAAAGTTCGGATCTTCAATTATTTATTTTCCAAAATAACATAAAATATATTACCGCTGAGAAGGAGCTTTCAATTCAATTCAGTATTTATTGAGAATCTAGTACTAGCTTAGGCTGGTATCTTTTGCAGACATATTTTCTGCCTTTGAGGAACTTATTTCTTCTTGGGAGAAGACATGTACTTAATAAGAGAACAGTTCTGCAGTGGTTTTGAAATTTGGCTTTCTATCAGAATCAGCTAGGAAGGTTTTATTGTTGGTATTATTTTTTTCTGGGGAGGTTTTTAAAAATACAAATTCTGAGCCTCCAGTCCCAGAGAGTCTGAGTCCATGGGTCTTTTTTAAATGGCCCTCCCTTGATTATGTTGTAGGTGGTTCAGTGAAAGGTGCCTGGCACCAAAATAATTTAGAAAAGGGAGATGTCAATTTGGATAGACTCCTTCAAGGAGAGTAAGATATCTTATAACTTATTCTCTTTATTGGAGCCAGGCCCTAGCTAATATAATTATTTAAAATCAAGTACGTAACTTAATTGATGTCTCTGCAGATACTTTGTTATTCTTATTTAACCATCGTACTGACCAGTATATTTCTAATTGACATTTGCCATTCGTTTTATATTTAACTAACTTATTTCCCTGTATTTTAAAGCTAGTATTTTATAGATTTCCCCCCTTTCTTAAGAATTTATCCCATAAATACAGAGAACCCCTTTTGTAAGGCAGCTAAACTACCATAATATCTTAAGGAACAAAGCAAACAAACAAAAAAAACCTTTGCTACTATTTCCTCATTAGATTCTACACAATCTCATTTCTGGTCTTTGCAGCCAACCTTCTTGAAAGAGCCATCTACACAGTAGTTAAGAGCATGGCCTCTGAGGCCAAATTCCCAGACCCTGCTTAACGCAGTACTGTGATAACGGGGTGCCCTCATTAGAGATCAGCTTTATCAGGGTTTGCTTAATCTCTCCTGCAGCCCTCTTCTTTCTTAAAATTCTCCTTTTCTTATTTCCATAACGAAATGCACTCTTTCTCAGTCTCCTTTGATGCCTCTCTTCTTCTACCAGTCCCAAAAATGTACACTGACCTCTTCCTTTCGCCTCTTTTTTTATACCCTACATTCTCTCTGAGTGACTTGGTCTTGTGACTCTACACCTCCTGTGTGACAATGATTCCCTAACTGCTATCCAGTCCAGATCGCCCTCCTAGCTCTTGTTCAGTGCTGTCAAAAAGAGGTGTGGAGCAATTTACAGTTTAAAACACTCTAGTAGCCACATTTAAAAAAAACACAAAAAGAAATAGATGAATTTAATAATGTATTTTATTCAACAGAATATACTAAATAATAAACATTTCAATATAAATAATAATATAAAATTATTAATGAGGTATTTTACATTTTTTGTACCAAGTATCTGAAATCTGGTGTGTATTTTACACTTACAGCTCCTCTTACGTGTTGGAATACTTAGTCTGTTTTAAGATTTTGTAAAATTTACAGTTGGAAACTAGATTCACACATCCAAGTGTTCCGCACCTACTAAAAGTCTTCCAATAAAAATTGGATATCAAAATTATTTTCTTTTCATAGCTACATCCACCTGGACAAAATTTGTTCATCTTTTTGTAGAAAAGCTGATTTCTCTTTGACACAAAAGCAGATCAGTCTCAAAACTACATCTGTCCAAGTAAATTTATTTACTCTTGTGTCCAGTTAGTATTATTAACGTGAGATTCATAGGGATATTGCATAAACTGAAAAACAACTCCAAAATGGTCAATCTCAAGAAGATATTCTTCAAATTTTCCTTGGAATTTTAAAATCTGCATATTGATTCATGTTAAGAAATGTGTAAAATCATTATTTGTTTGTTTTGTAGAGGTTTCAATTTCAACATGAATTCTCTTACTTTTCCAACTACCTTGTAAATAAGCTCTTGCTTTTCTTGAAGCTTCAAATTCAGCTCATTCATATGCAGTGTGATTTGATGAGGGAGCTTACATCATTGTGCCATTTTTTGTCATTGATTATTGGGTAATGGGCAATTATTCTTTTTATTTCAAGAAAATCTTAAAGATAACAGTTCAGTGAATCTTTTTAAAACTCTATGACTTGACCAATAAGCATTGGCACAAAACACAAGATCATTAAATTTTTCTATTTTTTTTCAAGACTTCAATAAACTGGTGATGATTTGCATGTGTATATTAACTGTATACTAATAGTTATATCCATGACACTTTCCATAGAGTCTGTTTTAGAAAACTAAGCACAAGTATTTTCAATGTATACAATATGTTGGTATGATACAGTAAGACAGACATCAGTTTTTAGTTTTAAAAATGCTGTACAGCATAGGGAACAGAGTCAGTGGAATTGTAACAGCTGTATACGATGTCAGAGGGGTAGTAGATTGGGGAAGGGAGGTTATCACTCTGTGAGGAGTATAAATGTCTAACTATTACATTGTTTTGTACACCTGAAACTAATTTTTAAAAAGCCAAAAAATAAAATAAAAATTAAAAATTCTGTTAAGTCTGGACTTTTCATCTAACATAGCTGAAGCACTGACCATCATGATAGAATCAAATTTTTTCATATCTAGCTGAAATTCTACTTTAATTGATGTAAAACACTTAAAAATATCTATCATGATTTCTAATTTTTTACATAGTGATTAACAATATTTCTTCATAGATTTGGAAATCTTTTGAGCAAAAGAGTATAACCAAAGTATTATAAAGTTAAAATAAGGACAGGGTTTCCTTATTTTCAAACTTTATCAGAGTGCCCTCTCTTAAAATGCATATTTGAACATCCACTCCTTTGCTCATAAATGTTCAGGAGATGGTCATGCTTTCATGGTAATGTCCAAAATCCCTCATCTTGTCCTCTCAGTCTTCCCAATTCCTTTTCTGTTCCTTCCTCTTAAACGTTCTGTTTCCGTCATGCTGAACTTGTTGTGGTTCTCCTCAGAGGCCATTTTCTCTTATTAGTGTGCATTTTACACGTACAGCTCCTTTTAAGTATTGGAATACTTAGTCTGTTTTAAGATTTTGTAAAATTTACAGTTGGAAACTAGATTCACATACTTCTCTTACTTCTCTATGCCATTCTACTTTTACTCCAGAAAGAAGCACGTCTCCCTTCCCTACTCCCACCTATCCTCCTCCTACTAGTCTTTCAGAACTCAGCAGAGAAGTCGTCTTCTCCGGGAAGCCTCTCCTGACAACCCTCTCCTCCTGGACAGCCTGGAATTAGTGTCCCTCCCTGGTCCCCCATGTCCTGCCAGCACCCTCTGAACACTCGACCATAGCCCTTATTACACTACATTATAGTTGCCTCACCAGACAATAACCTTTGAGGAGAAGGATGGTGCTTTTTCTCTTGATTTCCCTAACACCCACAACAGCCCCTGGCATGTAATGGGTGCTCAGAAAGGGTCTGGGCATAGCCATTAACTCTCACATCACATTTATATTGTGTGTCAAGGGACACCTGACTAAACTTGAGTAATAAGTAACTGTCCTGTGTGTAAGGGGTTCTACTCTTCACTTTAAGAGTAATGGGTTACTTTTAAATATAATAACTAAATAGAGAGTTAGACATCTTATTTTAGGAAGTTTACTGGCATTGTCTTCTTACTCTTTTAAAAAGGTTCTAGCCAATTTATTTTTGTGTGACCTAAGTTTTGTAATTATATTTGTGATTGTTTAATCCTAGATTTTGCTTTTGTTGCTAATCAGTCATCTTTCCTTTTTTCTCTCTCGGTCCAGCTCCAACAGAGGCTACTGTGCACCCACATCTAGGTAAGTGTTTAAATCCCCTGTGTCACTAGCCTTAGTACTAGATCTTCCCGTCTCACTCCTCCGGCTATGTGGGCGATGATATAGAGGTGAGGAAACTCTCTGCCCTGTCTGATTTGCTAATAATTCATTGAAACTAGACTCAGGTCCAGATTATGCTTGAACATAGGACCTCAACAAGGAGGCCATCGTGCTGCCCAGCTGAGGGCTAATGGAAGCACTTCCAAACCAGTCTGTTAGTACGTTCATCCCTGGAGCCTGTTGTGTGGGCCCTTTGACAGAGTGTTCTAAGGCTGAATTTTCCCCAGTGTTCCAGCATGAATAGAACACAGAGGCAATGGGAAAGGAGCTGTGAGTGCAGAGGAATTCAGGTCATTTTAAAGGTGAGATTTCTGCTCCAATTAGTACTGGGTTGTAAAAATAAATAGCTTGGTTATTTCTTCACAAACTGAAATACGAGTATTTAAATAACCGTCTGCTTTGCTGAATGGCACCACGTAACGTTACCATCACTCATGTTTCTCATGCTTAGTGGCCCGCAGTTCTTGAGGCAGGGTTATGTAGTGGGTAAGAGTACGATTTCTGGAGCCAAACTGCCTCATCTCTCCTTTACTTCTTGCTAGGCATGTGACACTGAGCAAGTTACTTAACCTCTCTGTGCCTCAGTTTCTGCATTTGTAAAATGGAAGTAATACTAGTACCTACCCTCTAGGGTGGTTATGAGAATGAAATGAATTCATATTTATAAAATGTATAGTCAATGATGTAACAGTGTTTGGAAATAAATACATGAACAAATAACCATTAAAGTCTACTCATGCCTTTGTAAAATATTCTCTAGAAAACAAATGATCTTTAAGAGTTAAATTTGTCATTTTTTTTCAGTGAAGACTTATTTTAAAAGCAGTTTCCTACACTATACTATTTAACGAGAATGAAAAGAAGTCATTCTAGTTGGCTCCAGCCTTTTCAGATGGCTCACTGTGGGACTTGCAGATTGCTTAGTTATTTGTCTCTTGGGCTTTTCCTTTCAACCTATAAACCCAATTAGTTTATTTTTCTCTTTGGAAAATCTGCCTTGAAAAGCTCTACTTTTATGTAATGCTACAGCTTGGGGCTCCTCTTCTTTGGCAGACAAACATAAGAGCTTAGAAGCATGCCTTCTGGCAGCGGAGGCAGGCTGGTGACCCACAGTGGCCCGCCCGAGTCTCAGCCTGGTTGGGTGTTTGAGAGAGCTGTACCCTGTGGGCATGTCAGGCACTGCGTCTGATTGCTCAGAGGAATCATTAAATCACTCCCATGCACAGAATGTATCACCGCGTTTTCTCCAGTGTAAGTCCATATTTTCCCTGTTATCATGCTGAAGGCTTTGCGTCTAAGAAGGCATTCCTTTCAGTCCATGCTGATTCCCTGGTTCCCTGGACTTGATGTGCTTTCCTGGTATGAAGAGGGCAAGGATGGCTATAGGTGACGATGTCACCAAAGAGAATTTGGAAGTATACTTCCCAATATTTTAATTACCAGTGAGTGCAGTGAATTATATTTGAGTGAGCCAAAAAAAAAAAAAAAAAAAAAAAGGTAAAATGCCACTTTTAGAAAAAAATTTATTTTGTTAATCAGATCATATTTTAATTTTTCCAAAAAGCATGTGTAAACTAGTTCAAACAAAATTGTATAGGCCCAGACAATTTATATTAACTGAAACAAACTTCCCAAGCAAACCATGGGAATCAGATGAGAGAGTTTTTAAGCACTAAATTCATTTTTTCCACCTTGAGTAGAAACAATTATTGTTTCTCACAGAACCTTAAAGACGAGCTCACTTCCATTGGAGCTGGCCCTGAAATTGTTTTTACTCATCCACCCTCTATTCGGCGGGAATGATATACTCCACCATTTATAAAAACATGCTTTGCTCTAGCTGCCCAAAGTTCTTCTAGAGCTTAAAAATGGGTATTTAATATACTCTCAAGTGTAGTGATAACATATTGAAAACTATGGATGGTTACCTGGCATTCCTCCTGACTTCTAACATGACTTTACTTTACTTGGGAGTTTTACTTATTCATGTAGGTAATTTCTCCTGTGCAGCTCTGAGGGAAAAAAATCTTAATAATTTGAAACACATTAAATAAAAAATGAGTGAATATAGGGAATGAGAGAAAGCAAGTGAGGGCAAGAGGGATAGTAGGAAAGGGGAGAGGAAATAGGTTAGTAACATGTCAGCAACAAGAACTGACAACAAATAGCCGGAATGTTCTGTCCCCTTCTATACTTTAAAGCGAGTTAGAAGTGAATCTGGTCTGGATGTGTCAGTCTATGAGAGGCACATCTTGTGTGGCCTCTCCCTACAGGTTGCGTTAGTGCGTGAGTGCTGACTGTGGCCTTCTGCCTTTCCTGGCTGGTGACCCTTTCGTAGGGTTTCTCTTTGGAGGCTCTGGTTTCCAGATTTCTAAGTATCTGACAGCAGAGCCTTTATACTTGTCCCTTAGTAGTTTAGGGGCAAAGCAAATAGAATCAACTGCTCATCTAAAATTCAGTTTTAATTTGAAATACTGTTATTTCTCATAAAAGCAGCACATTGATCCTTCTGTGTCGCTAAATCTATTGTTTGCTATAATTCTTTTCTAAATACATTTTTTCCTTTTAGCTGAAATACATAGTGACAGTATTATCCTACGAGATGACTTTGATTCCTACCACGAACTAGAATTGAATCCAACTATATGGTAAGTTACAGGAATATACTCACTTAGACTTTCTTAATGCAAAAAAAAAAAAAAGGTAATGCTGATGCTCCCTTGGAGCAGTTACATAAAGTTAAATTGGTCTTTAGCACTAAGGTATCAGTGAGAATTGTTCACCTAGGGACTTGGGCTTAATGCAGATGACATAAGGTGTATTTCTTGACGTAAGAACTGAATTTAGGTGCCCCTCAAAACCATGGGTGTGGTTAGACCTTTTTTTCAGTTATACTAGTTCTTTACCTAGAAAACATTAAGTTTTCATGTGTCTAAATATTGTACTTATGCCAAGCAAAAGAAGGGAAGTGGTTTATCTGAAATGACAGATGATTTCGGTCATACTTTCCAATAACGTCTAAGTCATTGGGTCACCTCATTATACTCCAATCTCTCCTTCAAATGCTGTTTTGGTGCAACTCTGAGATTTTTGAGGGCAAAGAAATAATGAACCAAAACTCATTTGTGAAAAACTTGTTGAATACATAAATGAATGCATGAATTTGCTGGCAATTGTTGTATTTTTGCTGACTTCAAAGAAATAAGTCTGTTGACCCAGAGCTGCAATCAATGTGCGCAATTTGAGGGGATATCTGAATGTGGATTTTGTGTGATACCAAATGTTTTTGTATACATAATTAAGAGTTCAAGATAACGTAGAAGTTTGAATGTAAACTTCCAAGTTGTAACCAAAGTCCCAGCACTACTCAAGACTAGAAAGAGACTAACCATTTCATCCTCAAATGTCAGCATATGATATCCATTTCTGTCTTTGTTTATTTTTACTATTCAACAAATATGAAGCAATAATTATTTAGATAGTAAATTTAAAATGGGTATGGTTCCTTCTCTCAAGTAGTTTATAGTTTAGTAGAGGAGACACTAAAAACATATTTTTTATTTATTTATTTATTTTTTAAAATTTATTGGGGTGACAATTGTTAGTAAAATTACATAGATTTCAGGTGTACAATTCTGTATTACATCATCTATAAATCCCATTGTGTGTTCACCACCCAGAGTCAGTTTTCCTTCCATCACCATATATTTGATCCCCCTTACCCTCATCTCCCACCCCCCACCTATTTTTTAAAGGCTTATATACTCCAGCATAGAAATTCTTCAGTGTAATAGAGGGTACAGATAACATACTGTAGTTCCATAAAAAGAGGTGACCCTGGTGGGAGTTTCTTGGAGAAAGTGGCACTTGGCCTGAGAGCCAAAGATGAAATATAGATATCGAGTATTGGTGCTTTAATACTAGACAGAGGAATGTCTTATGTCTTTTCTAGAAAGAAATATAGATCTATAGTATAAATATATTTTAAAAGTCAAACCAGACAGAGTCATAAAGTCTCATAATTTATATGCCATTTGCAGAAACAATCTATCAACAAAATTTCACTTCCCTATGAACATAACCTAAATATAAATTTCTTAAAATAAATTGAAAATCTTTATTAAGAAAAGGCAAAAAAATATTTCTAAGCACTGCTTTTACCCAGGAAAAATGCTCTATTTCTCCTGACATTTGGCTTTTTAATATTCCATTAATTTAAATGTTATCAGATGATTTGTTTCTTTCAAGGCAAGTTCATTTTTGTCAAGCTAATTCATTTTCTTCAGTGACTTTTCTTGACAAATACAAAATGTGACTTTTATGTGGTTCAAATTCAGTTGTTTTTTAAAATCAATAAAATGTGATTGATTTTTGCATCACCCATTTTCATGACTGATCTAAGCTTTCTTGGCCAAAGTTATGGATTTTATGTCCCTTTTACTTAAGCTATGGTTTTTCCTGCTTTTTTAAAAAACCTTTTATTAACTTTAAAAAGCCATGTACTCCTGTTTTCTATCAAATATGCTTCAGAGTAATTTTAGTTTATCCCTTTTGCCACCATTTCACCTAGCCTTTTTAAGATTTAAAAAACAAAAACAAAAAAGAACTGTGAAACTCTCATCATTTGAGAGATGACTTTGTTGAACAAAAGATATCAGGGGTTCTGAGGTCCAGCCAGTGTGATTTGACTCTTGAGCTAGGCACTTGCAAGCTGGGTACCTTGAAAAAAGCAGAAAGCTTTGCTTCACCTCTTGGAGCCCCATTGTCTTGTCAGTAAGAGTGAGACTAATACTGTCCTCACAGCACCGTTTTAAAGTGTGATAAGCTTGGAAATGTTGGGCAGCCTGCCCGGTGTATTGCAGGTAATCAATGCAAGTTAGTTCCCGCCCTCCCCCCTCCCTCCCTTCCTCCCTCCCTCCCTTGTTCCCTCCCTCCTTCTCTCTCTCTCTCCCCCCTTCCCTACTTTTCTCTCTTTCCCCCTCCCTCTCTTCCTTCCTTCCTCCCTCCCTCCCTCCCTTCTTTCCTTCTTTCTTCCCTTCCTTCCTTCCTTTCTCTCTCTCTCCCCCTTCCCCTCCCTTGTTCTCCTCTGTCTTCCTTCCCCCCCTTCCCTTTTCTTCTTCCCTCCCTTCCTGCTTCCCTCCCTCCTTTCCTTTCTTCCTCCTATGGTGTATCTAAACATTGGTTTTCTCATCTCCTCTAAGCCCAGATATGAACAAAAATCATTCTTATTAAAATAATCTTCAGCTAGTTTATTTAAATGAGTCCCCATATCTTCTCTCATTGCATTTGGATAAAAAATAGACATCAATTTAAATATGTCTGTATTATATAATATATGAAATATAATGAAAATATATCATGGAAGAATCATAGAGAAGGGGAAAAGGAGGGTATTGGATGCCTTAAACCCCTTAAAAATAGACATAAACTCCCTAAAGTCAGAAACCAGCACCCAGTAAAATCAAGTATCTCAGAAAACATTTTCAATAAAGTAACAAAGCCAAATTTGTTTTGTAACCTCATAGATAGTTTTCTCTCTCCTGACATCTCTGTTTTCTTGGTACATCAATTGGCATATGAGTTTTGTCCCTTATGACATTGTCTTTGCATGTCTTTACTCCCACTGAACTGGAAACCACTGGGCAACTTGGTGGCAGTGTGGGAAGGAGAATCCTTGCAGACAAGACCAGAACTCGGAGCTGCTGCCACACGACATCAGACAGAAGCGGGGTGTGGTGTGCTGCTTTGGGCCAAACCCCCAGGACTAAAGATATCACTTGATAATTCTCCACAAGAGAAAAATGTGCTACTTTTAGGAGCATGTTTCTTCCACAAAGTTCAAAAAGCATCATATCCATTATTTAGTTTGTAATTTTTAAGGACAAGCAAAAAGAGAAATTAAGAAACTAAGGTCATGTTGGTGCAATGATGGAAAGGTAGATCAGTTTAAAAGTTAACCACTCATAACGTATTTACTTCCATTAACTTTAGCTAATGAATCAACTTTTCTTTCCCTCCATTTCATGTAGTTCTTGGTATCCAAGTTTCTTATCTCATGCACAAATGACTGTACATAAAAATAAGCAACACCAAACCATATTACTATTATTATGAATGACTATAACAGCCAGGTTACTATTCTAACTATGTGACAGCAGTTGGAATAGAAGCAAGAAACTTTTTTACATCAACTCGATATTGAATGTATGAATATACTGTCTATCTACTTAGTTTAAATACTAGAGTTGATTTAAAATTAATAAATGTACTTGGTGAAAAGTTCAAGAATATAAGAAAATAATAAAAGTAAGCCTTCTTCCCACACTACATCTATAATCCCTTCCTCCAGAGGCAACAACTGTAACAGTTTCTGCCAGTCTTTCCAAAATTGTTTATGCTTACACATACTCGTATACAGCAGTTGTGAATCCTGTTCACAAACCTGGGTATCAGAGAAATAAAACTTCCTATATTCTTTCATAACCCAACTTAATTTCGTCGTATTGTCTCCCTTCTACCAGTGGTGGAAACTTAATTTCAGTCCGTTTTAGCTTGCCCTCTCCCACGTTTCTGATGTTGCAACTGAGATTCAGAGAACTTCCTCACAAGCAGGGGAGGTGGAGCTGTACCTCTGGTCCCCTGGTCCTCTGTGCCTGCAGATACCCACCAAGTCCTCCCTAGTCCAGCTAGTCGTTAGTGACTGGCCCGCACAGGTCGCCGTCATCCGCCCTAATCGCTCCCTCAGGGCAGTGGCTCTGTTTTGAGACCTGCTTGATGGCATGGAAACTGTTCTGCTCCTGGCCCTGGGCCCTGGGTGTCTGTGATGCCATGCTCTGGTGTGCCGTCATGCAGCTGTGGTCCTTCTGCCTGCCGGAGATGCAAAGGATAGAGCCCTGCTGCTTTTCTGCCCCCTCTATTAGGGAAGTGGCCCTTTATTTCCCCATTCTCCCAGCTGGTTCTGATTGCTTTGTTTGAATGAGAGATGAGAAGTAAAGTTATAAGTGAACCACAGAACTCTACGGGAATACAGTGGCAGCTCAGGCTTGACAAGAACGAAGCTTCTCTTCTTTAACTTTGCCCTGATGCTGGACCACACACAGGTATACCTCTGGGCCACAACAGTAACTTCATCATTTCAAATGTGCCATTGAACCCAACGGGGTGAGAGAGCGTGTGGATGGAGCAACACCAATTTATCAGCACTGCTGACAGGTCCCCATTATCAAGTGTGCTCAGTATGATTGCACTACTGATACTGGAAGGGATCAGTGCATTCTTCCTCATATATAGAGAGACAGCCCTCCAACCAAAAACAAAACAAAAGTGGGAAGAAAAACATCATGTAACTAAATTTAGAAGGAATGTAAGGACTTACATATATATATATATATATATATATATATATATATATATATATATATATATATATATTATTAAGGTTTATTGGGGTGACAATGGTTAGTGTAGTTACATAGATTTCAAGTATACGGTTCTGTAATACATCATCTACATATCACACTGTGTGTTCACCACCCAGAGTCAGTTCTCCTTCCATCACCATATATTTGATCCCATTTACCCTCATCTACCACCCTCCTCCCTTACTACCCTCTGGTAACCACTAAACTGTTGTGTGTGTCTATCAGTTTTTGTTTCATTCTTTCTTTGTTGGTGCAGCTGCTATGGAAGGCAGTGTGGCGCTTCCTCAAAAAATTAAGAATAGAATTACCATATGACCCAGCAACCCCTCTCCTGGGTATATACCCCCAAAACCTGAAAACATTTATCTGTAAAGATATATGTGCTCCGATGTTCATTGCAGCTTTATTTACGGTGGCCAAGACATGGAAACAACCAAAGTGTCCTTCGATAGCTGATTAAGAAGGTGTGGTATATATACACAAATACTATTTATCTCATTAATGTTCCACTTAAGCATCTACTACGTGTACACCAGCTACACTTTCGTAGTTCCTTTTTGTGAATTAAACTATTTTAGTATGATATAAACATTGCCACTATTTTATATAAATGGATAGAAACCTTGATTTTCTTATTAGAAACATGTACCTAGTAGTCCAAAACTCAAAACATCCCAGGTATCCATCCGCAGGAGAATGGATAAACTAGTGATACCTCCATAGAATGAGAAACTACACAGTAATAGAAAGGAATGAATTATTCACAATTGAAACAACATGGTTGAATCTCAAAAATATGTTGAAGGAAAGAAGCCAAGGCCAAAATAGTTCTTACTGTATGGTTCCACTTACATGAAATCTAGAGTAGGCAAAATTATATAAAATGATAGAAATTAGATAAATGGTTGTTTCAGAGATGGGGGGTTGACTGACAAGGGGCATGAGGAACTTTCTGGGGTGATGAACATGTTATATAGCTCAAGAGGGCATGGGTTACATAGATGTGTGCGTTTGTCAAAGCTTGAGATCTATGTATTTCAATGTGTGCAAATTTCCTCAATAAAAATTTTCAACAATAATAAGAAAAACAATGAGAAAAAATAAGATATAGAAGACATTTATGATTCATAACTTGGAATTACAGAGAGTTCAGAGAGAGACAGAGTTAAAGAAACTAAAAAGTGAATGACTACTTAAAAACGATTCAAATTTCCTTAAGAAGTGTCTTTACCCTCCAAGCAATTACAAAGTCAAGAAGGAATTTCTGTTTTGCTTAATGGATTATCCCTTTAATGTTTGTTTTCTGAAGATCACAGAAGGAATCAGAGTTATAATATCATGAAGCTCTGATGTCCTAGTGGGAAACGTGGGACTGTTAGAAAACATGATGATAAATGGCAAGTAGATGACAACAGATGTTTCCCCTCCAGCATAATAATAATAGCAGAGATGTCCTATTCAGCAGAGATCAGGGAAGAGGAGTCATTTCTCAGAAGAAGCATCTTAGATGAGTAAGTTGTGGTGCCGACAAGGATACAAGACATCAAGAAGAAAGACGCAAATGAAGTTGTTTCAGATTCTATGGTATGTGAAGGCCTCTGTCGATTGGTTTATCATACAGAAAGGCCCACAATTTATAGCTAAGGAAGCTAAAGCCATGGCTGGCTGGCATTCCATACGATTGCTTGAATCGAGAAAAGACAAGAATATTTCCATGTTTATATGTAGAAGATCCTACTACGGGATCAAGGAATTAGAGATCACAGACTCAGCTGTATCTGGTATTTTCTTGAAAATGCTAATTTATTGGAGCAATTATTCTGAAATGGAGCAAAAAAAGATTGGTGATTTGGCTTATTAAATAAAGTTCATTTTCTTTGGCAAAAATAATTGTCTGAACAAAGAACATAAAAAGACCAATATTTTGGGTTGAGGAGCGGAGTTGAGTTATTCTAGCTGGAGTTTTGTTCAGTGATGAATAGCTTAGTCCATAAGAGAAAAGAAGTCAAGCAAGCATTAACAGTACTTCATCATTCCTTAGTGTCTTGGACACCCCATAAGTAACAAAAACAGAGGGGACTCCATTTACTAGCCAAGTGAGAAAATCACAATGTAAGTGCAGTTTCCAGGTACTCAGAGAAAAGGAAGACTGGTGAACGGTGTCACTGGGGAAGGAACTAGATACAAGATCATCCACTTCGGCTCAGTGTCCAGCGGGTCTGTGGGCAGTAAGCCTGGGACACAGTGCTGGATGAAGGCGAGCGCTAGCCATGGACACCAAAGGTTCCACACCGCTGTGGAAAGATTGCCAAGGGATTGTTTTTGTAATGACGATCGCTTAGAAGACATAGGTCCTAATGGGCTTACCCAATGGAACATGTAGCATAAACCTTACATTTTTTCAAGAGCAAGTAACTGAGGGAGATTGTGAATAATGAGAAAAATCAGACAAAATAAATATTTTCTCTGATGACATACCTTTGCTAGAACCTCTAATATGTCAGTGTACTTTGGTGATGTGGAATTATAATTTGATGTATAGGGCTTTATGGTCCAGCATTCCAATCTTATGTGCATCTTTTTCTATGGTTTTTCTCATTTCCTCCCTCTTGACTTCTTCACCTCTTTTCAATATCTCTCATTTTCTCTTCTCCTTTGTTAATAACTTTGTTGCCTTATTACAAAACTCTCCCCTACCTTTCCTTTCTTGTTTTCTCCTCCTCCTCCCACTTTTCTTACCATGATGTAATTGCTTTGGGGAAAAAGCTTTACCTATGATAGAAATGTTAACCAGGTGTCCTACAAATAAAAGAAGGTGTGAATCGGGAGATACAGTATTTCCTTCTTTAATCTCTGCTTTAGATGACAGAAACAAGAGCTCAATCAGTAGAATTAAATGTCAAGTACATTGGAAACAAGTGAGAAAATACTTCTTCAAGCAGCATGTTGTGGAATTCACCATAGCAGGAGGTCAGACTATTGTGTGCAGTAGTAGCATATTAGAAGGGTTCTTTTTAACCCAAATTATATTCGTCGTTGTACCTGTTAACAAAGGAGAGATCAAATTTTTAAACTCCCTAGTGAAATAAGAAGAGTTTCCTTACCTTCCTTAGTGAGAAGTAATGAGAAAGAATGAGCTATAAATGGAGTTTGTCATTTTCACATTTAGAGCATGTGTTAGCTCCTTAGGAATAAGTCGTGACATCGTTGAAGGTGATATTATTCTGTCTCATAGAGTGAATGTTCCTTGCTGTTTTTTTCTAAAAATATTCCACATTTACAAAGAGAATAGGACTTTTTAAAAGCTTTTAAAACAGATTTTTTTCACAATACTTATGCCCTCTTTATTATAAAACATTGTCTCTTTATTATAAAATATGGTCAAAAGTTGAATGTTCTGGTTGTTGAGGTTTGAATGGAAAGTATAAGGAACTCCAGTGTGTCCAGAAGAAGTCAGCTGAGTGCCCTTCTACCAAATGACCCCCAGATCCCATTTATTATACTTTGGTGGCGTCCCCAGTCCCAGATCTGGCCTGGCCTTTCCAGCTCACACATCAGATTTTGTCAGCACATGCAGTGTGAGCTGGACCTGGGGGAAGAGACATGTTATTTTGGGGTCAAGAAATTGCAAGAGATTTTCTCTTCTTTTTTCGTCCATTTAAAAAATAATTTTTATGATCAGAAACAATATTAAAATTATTTTAATGTCTGCATTCAGAAATGCTGATCACTAGGCAATTGTGGCTCATAGCATGCCAGATTGCTTCTCCTGGGGATGAGTCCCAGGCACTGATTCCTTCAGAGGCAATAAATTATGGACAGATAATACAATGTCCTCAGTCTTAGGGACAAACGGCATGCATTTCAAATGAGAATTTGATGGTAACTGATTGTCAGTGAGTTTCCAGGTGATTAACTTGTTTCAGCAGAGTGCCTGACTAAAGGCTGAGCGAGTTCACTTTGAGCTAAAAAGAAGAATGAGCCATGTAATTAGATGGCTCTTGAGAAAATATTTCAATTATTTATTTATTGTTATCAGGATGATGTCACCATCAGCCATTCATAAATCTCCACCGGTGAGAAGGAGCCCAATTTTCACCTTAATCCTCCTTTCCTGCGTCACTGCAGTACGTGGGGACCCTGGATTCCAGGGACATTTTACTTTCACTTCCTCTGTGTCCCCGAATGGGTTCTCTGGCAGGTTCTCCAGCCTAATGATTTAAAAATCAGGATTAAAAACATGATTATACCTTCAGAAGTATACTATCTACAGCACAAATGTACATCACATATATTTCTTTATCCCAGACAGAAACAGCCACCTAAATAATAAAAAACAAAGATAGAGAATTGACACGGAAATAACTTTCAAACTGCCAAGGAGCTTGTTATAGTGAAAAACAAAACCTTGGTTCAAAGCATATTTTTTCTTTTTTTTTTTATGTTTATGGTTTGACCCTAGTTGTGTTGGTCAACAAGTACCTGCCTTTGTATTTACTGATTCTTTTATGTTTTTGTTAGTGAAAAAATGATAGCGTGTACATAATGATAGGTTGTACATAAGCAAAGGAATTTGAATTTGATTATGTACTCTGGTCTAGCGAATATATTCTTAACATTTTCTATGAAGTCCATGACATTTTTCTTATTTTTGTACATTTTCACTAGCAAAACAAAATCCTATTCTGTAAAAGAAGAAAAGAACATTTTAAGAAAAATCATTGTAGATTTTGAAAATAAACTGACAGTAAAAATGACAAACATTTTTTGAAATGCATATTGTTTTTGTAGAATTGGAGTTTCTTTTCTCTTCCTGGCTGCATCACAGAGGAGTGGCAAGTATCTTGGAAAAGGAGTGAGGGAACCTGAATTCTTGTCCTGTTCTATCATTTGTAAAATGAGGGGGTGATGAGACACAGGGATATTTCAGGTGCCCTCTAACTCAGATGTGCAACGATCTGTGAACTCTAGTATTAGATAAGCTTCATATGGGACCTAAGTGTGTCATAAATAGGTTCAGCAAGGGTTTAATAAATTCAGGCTTTGCATGGTCTTTGGGGATAGCAGGCATTTCTCTTAAAATGTCTTTTAATCATACTGTTCATGGCAGAATGTATTTTGAGGTGGGTGATTTGTATGACATGCCATGGTATTTGTCAGATTCTTATGTTCTGTTTCTCATATTGGGAAAAAGAAATATGGGGGGAAAGTTTTTCAGATAAGAGTAATATTCAGTATTACTTTTTCTATTAAGCAGAGAAGCAATTCATTTCTAATCCTTAGCCTTGGAGATCACATTCCTTTTTAAATGGGAAAACAAAAGTCTGTGTAACTGAATTATTTAAAACTTCCTTCTCTCCACCAATCTCTGAAGAATATGTTACCTAACTTTACAAAGCCCACCATTTTCCTGAGAAAATTCAATTGTGAGGCCACAGTTAAAATGTTAGGAACAATCAGCATTTTATTTCCCTCTGAACCTGAAAAAAAATGGACCTTTCATCATTCAGCAAATTGAACCCCGGTTCTTAGGAACTTGTACAACTTTTCCATAAGGAAAGAGTAGGATTTCAAACTACTAGTATTCTTCACAGAGAGCAAGCACCCTTTGAGGTTAAGTACCTACCTCTACTCAACCAAATTAAATTGTTAGACACAGAGGCATTCTGAGAAACAGAGGAGAATAGGACTTTTAAGAGCATCTAGGTATTGTTTTAAATTCTGGGGTGAGCCAGGAATTACTTTTCTTGGAATATGGATGTTTATTTACATCTGAAGGTTTTTTTAAACTCACCTTGTCTTTATGACAGAGATCACTTTCTTCTGGAAATCCATGACCACCAATTGCCCTTTGTACTGTCTGGTCTCCATCGAGATCATTGTGTTCATCATGAAATTATGATTGATCATTTTTTTATGATAATGGCATTCATGCGTCCTGTTGTACAGCGCTTAACTTTAATGATAGAAAAAATAATAGGAAGGTCATGGTATAGATTCACTATTAGGAAAGTCACCTTGATGGGCAGCACAGATTGTTAGGAAGATGAATAGAAATGAACATAATCATGGGAAAGTTAGTGGAGATAGGTCAGGCGGTAGACACTGAAGGATCACGATAATGCTTAGACCTTCCCAGAAACCAGTCTAAGAGCAGTAGGATTATTTTCCCAGTGACCCACTCTTGAATTGCTTCTTTACTCACTTTGTATATCCTTCCCCTCTCCTGCCCCCCAATAATATGCACTCCTGAAATCCTGCGATTTCCACCATATCCTAAACTGTCATGTCAGTGCTGATACACATAATCATTGTCAGGTGGTCATCTCCACTTGTCAGCGTAACCAGGGGCAGTCAGTTTCCAAGCCCTATAATTCTCTAGAGCTGTGCTTTCCAGTATGATAGCCACTCGTCACATATGATTCTTGAGCACTTGAAATGTGACTAGTTGGAATTGAGATGTGTTGCAAGTGTCAAATATACCCCACAATTTGAGGACTTAGTATGAAAAGAGAATGTAAACTATGTCATTAATAGTTTTATATTCATTACATCTTAAAATATAATTGGAATATATTGAGTTAAATAAAACATATCATTAAAATTAATTTTATCTTTTCCTTTTTTTTTAATGTAGCCATTAGGAAGTTGTAAATGACATGTGTCCCTCACATTACCTTTCTATTGAACAATGATCCTCTGGAGTGTACCCACTTTTCTCCATCTCCGCCTCACTTCAGGCACTATTATGTCTTACTTGTGTTACATCAGTAGCCCTGTCTTCTCTACCTGTAATCCATCATTGGCTAGAGTAATTTTCCTAAAAGTTGGATTTGTATCATGACTTTGGGAACAGAGTAATGGGAATTTGAATCCCAGTTCTATAACTTACTAACTGTAACTTTGAACAGTCATTTAACATTCTAAATCTCAGTTTTAACATCCTTCAAATGGGGATGAAAATAGAGGGAAGGGGTTTTACATAAATTGAGGCATTGTTTATAGAACTCCTGGTATGGTACCTGTTACTTGGTAAGCGCTGCATGAAGGCTTTCATGTACTGGTTCCCACGTTCCAGCCCCAGCCTTTGCCAGTCTTCTCCGTGTACCAATGTGGTGCTAGCCATACTAACTCACTGAAGTAGCAATTCTACTTGTGTGTCATCAGCTCTACATTCTTTGCGCCCTCTCACAGCTTCACCTTTCTTCCTTGCTTGGCTAACTCCTATTTCTCATTCAGGACCAATTCTGGGACCACCTCCTTTTGGAGCTTTCCCGTACTTTCTCAGTCTGAGTTAGGTACCATCACAACAAATATACTCCTGTTACAAGGAATGAGGAGCTATGGAAAATGTGACAGTTGTTGGAATTAGCAAGCCCTGGGTCCAATTGCAACTGTCAGCTTCACAGATGTATGACTTGAGCAAATGCTTAACTTCTCCGAAGTTCAGTTTTCTTATTAGTAAAATTAGTAAAATGAGGACACTGATAACTGTGTTATAGAAAGATTTTAATTGGCTGTGGTGTATCTGGCATATAATCGAATACAATAAATGGCTACTAGCATTGCATTGGCACCCTGTACTGAAACTGTGTGCTTGTTTCTCTGCCTTTCCTTCTGCAGTGTAAACACTGGTAAGAAAATGTCACTGGTTTATTGGTTTTTGTATCACTAAATCTCACAACAGTGCCGTAGGTTTTCAATACAAGTTCATTAATTACAAGAATGAATTAATGAATGATGAATGAATAAATAACACCGTTGGGAGCTGAGAATGGGTTGATTTGACCACCCAGAGGAATGGGCATTCAGATTTAAATTATAATAAATTATGTTGACAAACCTAGTCACACTGTGAGAAATTCAAGCAAAGGACATTTAAAAGACCTTGGCAGGAAGCTGACAGATTTGTTCTAATCCTTGGTGAAGCCATTGTACCTCCAAGTAATAGCAACCTAGTGAGGAATTCTAAATACTGATAATTCTAAATCTTTAAGTTTCAACAGGGTACAAGTGCCTTTATAAATTTTATTTTAAGTGTCTGGAGCTATACAGCACAATGAAGAAGAGAAAGGTCTAGAAGGATTGTTGAGACAAATGGGGAGAAGGGCTATGTCTGCTTACTTTTGCTTGTGTTTATTGGTTTTTTTAACTCCTGTTATTCCACAAAAATGAAGTGGTTCTCCAAACACATCAAACATCTGTTGTCTATTTTCACTGGTTCCCTAATGCCAGGTTGTAAGCCTCCTATGTTAGAATCGCCTTTAAACAATATGCAGTTATCTAGGCTGCACCTGAATCCTATTCAATCAAAACTATGGGGAAAGAGGAGCTGTAACACGTATAGTTTATAGAAATATTATTTTCCTGATATACAGGATTTGGGGACAGCTAATTAATATTTATAGATGGAATAATTGTTAATGGAATTCCAACATTTGGCCTTGGACTTCACATCAATAGTGATGCTTTTAGTTTAGAGTTACTGGAGGAATGTGGCAGGTAGCCATTGTGAGGTTTAAACATTCTTCTAATTATTTTCCATCAAAATTGCTGTTTCTCTCAATCCACTTCACAATGACTTGGAAGCCAAATAATCCTCATCTATCACTAAGTAAGAACCCCACTAATTTTTGTGCTCCTTCTCTGTACTTTTATCATAATCACACTTCTTGGAAAAAAAATAACGTATAGTTTTAAAAAATAGAAAAACAGTAGTAGGAAGTTCATGTAATAAGTTCTCTGTTTGAAAGTAAAAGAAAACCTAATATACCAGTTCTGGATGAAAATGGTGGAAATCAATAATAATGATAGTAATAGTAATAATAGCTCACACACTAACACTTACTTACAATATGCTTGCTATGTGCCAGGCACTATTCTAAGTGCCTTAGACCTCAGGCCTTCATAATAGTTCTATTTATGATGTTGCCTTATATTCATTCATTCATTCATTCATTTATTCAAATAATATTTATGGAATACACCATACAAGGAATAAAATGGTGAACAAGAGACATGTTTGTTGCGCTTATGAAGCTACTACTATATCCCTTCTAATGTCAAGAACATTTATTAGGATCTTCTCACAAGAGAAGATTTAAATCACCTACTGAGATTTCTGATGCTAGCATTTTAATTCCATACCAGAAATTGTTCTCTGTTTATTCTAAAAAAAACAAAAAAAATATTAAAGATTCTTGACATTGCTATCTCCTGGTATGGGAACACAGCTCAAAAGATTAGAATAGTAACAATCATTTATTCCATGCAGTATACGTATACGAAATACATTTATTTGCCAAGCTTTTGCCAAATGTGCTTCTGCATCTAGGCTTTATGGGTTACCTCGTGTATTTTCACACTTTTGTCTTCCTCCTTGAATGGGGGCTTCTACTCCCTCTTTCTCTGAAATTAGCAAATAGCTGAAAGGGCGTAATACAGTTATCTGCAAAACAAAGGGCATCGTGCCCTTTCCACATGTTTGGCACCTGGAATGTGAAAGTCTTTGAAAATGTTCTTTCTGCATGAAATACAGCTCTCATGTGGTTTGAGGTTCAGACAGAGGAAACAGATCTATCTTTCCTCATGTTAGGTATGTAATGATTGTAGGTTGAAATGTCACGATGCAGAACATTGTAACTGTTACTGCAAATATGCAAAGTCAAATCCAGAATATTCATAACTTTAATTTCTAGTAAAAACATGAATTAGAGATCCTGTCCTAAGGATTTATTAACCACTTCATTTTACAGTAATAAAGAAAGCAGCTAATTAAATTATTTGCAAGATTAATGTATTAATTCAGTATCCAAACTTTGCTTGAATTAGAATGTGTGTATTTCATATTAATATGTGGATTAAATATAATCTGATTCCATTATATTTAACATGGTATATTTTGTAGATATGCAAATTTAATACCACCTGCCATTATTACTTACTATGGGATTGGTTCTGTACTCTGTGTTTTATGTACACTCTCTCATTTAATCCTCACAATGACTATGTGACATTTAGGTTAGTATTATTATCCTCATTTTGCAAGTGAGAAAACTAAAACTTTGGGGGGTTATGTAACTTACCCATTATTGCAAATGACTGAAAGAACTGGGATTTAAATTGAAGTCTTTCTGGTTTCATGGTTCGTTAACTTGTCACAATACAAAATACCATTACTTTCCTCAAATGTTGATTTGAACTGTATAGCAGTAACTATTCCATCTTTCCTTACCTGAGCAATAGACCCCTTTGTGATACTTAGTACTCAGACTAGGGATGCTTTCTGTGTTCCCACAGGGTTGAATGTAGCAACTGCGAGACTGGAGAACAGTGTGGTGCAATTATGCATGGCAATGCCGTCACCTTCTGTGAGCCATATGGTCCCCGAGAACTGGTAAGTCCATGCCATTTATGTCCAGGGTTCAAATACGTTGTCTTTACTGAGCTTTATGTCAACAAAAGGTTCTCTTATGCTCTTACAGTTCAGATGAAAATCTGCAATATTATTGACATTATGAGTTCTGTTACAAAATATCTCAAAATTGGGAGCAGTGATTTTATGGTTTTTTTCAAATGTAAAAATAAAGAATTCAGTAATGAAATTGGAAGCATCGCTAGATCTCATTAAACATGGTGTATCATTATGATTAGATGGTTTTTTTAAAATATGGGTATGATATGTGATGTATATATATAACATATATTTACATATATTTGAATAATTTATGACTTTATAAGTTCCTATATAAAGCTTTATTTCCAAACTTCTTATTTTCTCCTGGCAAGCCAGAAATGTTAAGTGAGCAGTTGTGTTACATTATCTTTAAACTTTGTTTCCTAACCACAGAGGAACCATAATGATTTAAAAAAAGAACTGAAAGAACACACTGAATAAGCCAGTTTTTTAAATTTTTTGGTGTATACCAAATTTTTCAGTAGCGATTTACTTTCCTTTAGTTTACACTGATTGGACTTTGCTTGGCCAAGATAAATTCTTGGACTGTATGTAAATTGAAACTTGAGCATTCCAAATTGAAAGCAGTGAAAGCACTAGCCGTCAGCATGTGGCTGATGAGCCTTTTGTTGTTGCGTGGTACTTCTTTCTGACATGAAGATTACATTCATGTCACATTCTTAAAAAATGATTTAAAAGCAATTGTTACATTATCCTGGCTCAATTTATTTACACCTAATACTCTTCTCACAACATCTCTTATGCTTTGCTTTGCTGCTTTTCGACTTGAACTTCAATGCTTCTCCTTTTCTCTCCCACATCTTCCTGTTCATGGGGCTTTTAGTAACAAGTTGTATTTTTCACCCCTATGTCACACATAATGTTTCAAATTCATTAACTTTAAAAGTGGTCAAAAGACTGATTTACACAGTAAAAAAGGGGTGGGGGAACCCTAGCTAGGCAATTAAAAGAAGATTTAGTTATCAAAATGTGAAAGTCAATTAATTTTTATAACACGGTTCTTATTTTTTGCTACTTGAATACCCCCTTCACGGCAGTGGATACATTTAATTTATTAAAGATAACGAGCTTCAGAACATTGATAAATGGAAGAGTTTTAGTTGAAATTAGAACACAAACAGAATTAATTGGATGCAAATTAAAATAATAGGTGCTCATAATTCAAGTTTCACAAGGTGTTACAGTAGTCCTGCAGACGAATGTGACTCTGGTAGTGAAGTTCTTGAAAAAATAGATTTGCTAGTACATTGTAAATAATGTACCATGACTGAATTAATTATCTATAAACCTTAAAACAAAATTAATTTTTTGCCGTAGTTAATTGAGCTTAGATATATACATGCCTATTTTAGAATGTTCTCCCATTCAGTAATATTTCTGGAAACACTTGGGAAATTCTTTTTTGTTTCTACTGATTAATAGGAAATGCACATATCTAAGAATATAATGCCAAAATTCATATTTGAATAGCATAAAAACTAAAGTATCTAGTTTATTTGATCCCATGTATATTTAACCCTGATTGTCTCACTATATCCTAGTTTGTTTAGCATTAGAGTTTATATACCCAATGGGCTAGTTTTGAGTTGTATTATATCATTAATGTGAGATTAGCCTTTCAACTGAAAAGGAAAACATTAAAAATAATTATCTGACAAAAGAAAAAAAGCATATGAAGATTTATATTCCCATCATAAGTACTTCCCTAAGATAAATTGTGTTGTGACTCAAAGGAAGTAGAATGAAGATACATTAACAAAGATAGGGATGACAGTCACATTTTACAGTGGCAACTTTTAATTTTCAATAATTTTTATACTGTATTGGTGCCCCAGGAGCAAAAATATATATTTTACCCAAGTTGTCTTTACAGAAGACAGATCAATCAAATGAAAAGTGAGGAATTCACTTGTCATTTAACATGCTGTTATGTTTACTAAAATTCAAATATTTGCGTGGTATTTCAAAACTGAATCCAGTCAACACTGTTATACATGAGAATGATGATGAAAGTTATCAGCCCCCAAACTTTAAAAAAAATATAGCTTCTTATTTTTCATAAATCCAGTTGTTACTGAAGTTGTGAAACAAAGAACCTTACTAGGCTAATGTTTTATCTTTTAAAAGGAAAAAAGAGCATCTTCATTTTGTGAATTTCGTTAAATGGCCATTTAATTGCAATAAAAGCCAAGGTTCGTGAGAGGTGGCATCACCTATGTCATGAGTACATTACGTATTTGTTTCCACTGCTACTGTGCTATGCAGCCCTCACATGTTTTATTTATCTCTGTGAAGTCTCCATATTTCAGGTCGTGGCAGCTAACTTTCTTCATTTAGCTAGTCCGAAATGAAGTTAGTGAGGAACACATTTACCCACTCCTGTAAGAGAAAATGTGCTCTCGGAGTTTTAAACAAAATAAGTTATGTTACCCTCCATTTTTAAAAAAGAAATTGTTTGTTGAGTTATTCTTACCTATTTGAAAATGCGTTTTAGTAACCAGGGTGGGCTTGGGCTTAAACAGGATCTAACCCAATAAAAATTTGCAGGGAAGAGGTACGGAATGGACAGCCTCAGCCTGCAGTGAATCCTTCAGATTCATCTAGTGATTATTCTGATTTTCTATGGTTTGGAATCTATTTGATCATTTAAGAACACTGAGGTTTTATAGGGAAAAAGTTCTCTGTCAGACATTCATAGATGCTGTATTGTTTGACAAAAGCCCTTTAAGAGGTCCTTTAGTTTTCAGAATGTCAGATATAAAGGCTTAATAACTTTGCAGATTAAAATTACATATTTGAACTCAACAATAATAAAGAATTTATAATACCCAAAGGAAAAATATAGGTGAATAGATTTTATAGGCAATGCTTCTTGTTATTTTTTTCTCTTCCTCTTTCCTATTCTTTTTTGTAGCTGACAATTTTACTAATAAATTAAATGAGTAAAGGTAAAGAAATGAGAGTCAACCATTCTACCAATCCTTAGCTTTCCTGGTGGAAAAATAAAAGTGGAATCAATGACTAACCAAAGTTTTGATCACCTTCAGTTAGCGCATGTAATTTGAAATTTGGCAACAACATTTCAAGCAACCTGCTGTTTTCTATCAGGGGTCACAGCTGTGGCCCTTGATCACGCAAGTGCCACAAGCATCATGTATTACACCACCAGGATAAATAGCTAAGACTGTCTAGCATGTTTAAGGCACTGGCAGTGCCTTAAACAAACAATAAGCATGATGCTTTTAACTGATCTAATACCATTGTTTCAAAGAACTTACATTCAGAAGTGTTTCATAATTCGTCCAGGAGTCTACATAGTTCCATAAAAGCAGAGGGAGAAAGAGCATTTGTTCAGTTTATGTGAAAACATTTTATATTTCCATGTGCCTCTTTGGACTTTAACTTCAGATTATCCAACTGGAAACCGATGAGGACAAATAGTTGAGCATACTCAAAAAGCTGTGAAAAAATAATAATAAAACCAGACTTCTTTGAAAGGAATCTTGAAAAGGAGCTAGTCCCCTAGTCAAAGACAATTCCATTTGTGTATTTTACTGTGATGACTGGTGAGGGGAAGGAGCAGGAAACAGCTCTGGACAGAGTGGGCCAGTTTTCTGTAAGCAGATAGTCTGTGATAAGGAGGGATTTAAATTGAATATTTCCTCTGACAGCCTGACACCAGTGTGTTTTGCTATGGTTAAAATCAGTTGGGAGCTGATGCCTATATGGCTGTCTGGACAAGTTGTAAAATGCCTCTCTTGCCCTCTCCTCTACTGCGTTTCCCAGAAAACAAAACCTAGCCGGACCTTCAGCTCTAATGAGTCTTTTGGAGCAAAACTTAATATAAGACCCGGTCTTATTTTAATATAAATAATACCAGGTCTTTAATATAATACATAATATAATTAACATAATATATTGTATAATGTAATATATTGTATAATGTAATATATTGTATAATATAATATAATATAATACCTGGTCTTATATTAAGACTTATATTAAGTTTTGCTCCAAAAGACACATTCGAGCTGATGGTCTGGCTAGGCCTTATTTTCAGGGAAATATGGTAGTATCTTTCCTGCTTTATGAATTTTAAATCCGTGTGTATAAAGTACATGCTCACTCATCCTTTCCAAACATGTTGTAGAAGTGGGAGGCACACATCCCATCTTTTGATACTCACATCACAGCTGAACCTGGCACAACAAGAGCTCTCTCACTCGTTCCTCCACTAGTTCCCTCAGCCATTCCTGCGCTGAGTATCTCCGGCGCCTGCCAAGGCGCGCTCTTCCTCACATGGAGATAACACCACGCCGGGATCAGGCTCAGGCTGTTCTTAGGGCATCTAAGAAGTGAAAGTAAGAGCATATGGCTTCTGCCACGCAAACACGGCTATCAACGGCTTATTTTACAGGGTGCAGTCATGGGACGCGTCCCATACCTTAGCTTACCCGGTCAGGAACCCAACAAGAGCGTCATTGAAAATAAGAACCGCAATTCTCATCTCATTTGACCTGGTATGGGTCAGAATCGCTGTTCCAAAGAATATGTATGTAAAAGATTTTTTTAAATTTAAATTTATTTAAAATCAAATAAGGTACCATTCCTCTTCCAGAATGGGAGAAATTAAGCATGCTTCTTCATGAAACTAAAGGAAAGTAATAGAAGTGTATTGGGAGGATATTTCTAAACCCATAATTCAATTACTTTTTTTGGGGTGTGGGGGTAACAGTTATATCGAGAAATAATCCACAGTTCATGTACAATTCATTCTTTTAAAGTATACAATTCAAGGTTTTTATTCACAAAATTATGCAGCCATCACCACAATCAATTTTAGAACATTTTCATCATCCCCCAAAGAAATGCCACATCCTTTAGCTGTTGTCATTCTATTTAATTTTCAAAATAATCTTACTCTTAATTTACCTCCCAATTTTTCTTTGGTAACCTTATTATGACATTTGATTTGGGCCCCAGATCTGTTGATCTAGAATGGAGGGGGCGGTGGTAGTACCCCTACAAGATGAAGATTCCCTGGTAAATGATCCAAAAAGCAGTTTCCAACAGGACCCCGAGAAATGTAGTATGAGTGCCTGGGTCAGGATCTCACAGCTTTGTTCCCCGCAGAGAATCAAAATGTATCTGTGTCCAGACATATTAAAAATAAGCTAACCACGGGATAGATGCAGCCTCTGTGTGTGGCTCCTTTCCTTCCTCTTCACCACCCCCTCCTCCTGAGATCTTTCACCTCCTTCTCCTCCGCTCTTCTCTATCTTACCTTATTTTGGTATATTCCTTTTTCTAGATTACCACAGGCCTTAATACAACAACAGCCTCTGTCCTCCAGTTTTCCATGGGTAAGTGTGTGTTTTTAGCAATTATAGCAATTTAACTTGGAAATGTTTGTTTTACTCATATTGTGCAATC
Organism: Rhinolophus sinicus; assembly: GCF_036562045.2. Taxonomy (NCBI): domain Eukaryota; kingdom Metazoa; phylum Chordata; class Mammalia; order Chiroptera; family Rhinolophidae; genus Rhinolophus; species Rhinolophus sinicus. Next base: position 70,288,464 of record NC_133758.1, read on the forward strand.
AGGATTATAGAGTACCAAATGCCTTTACATTTAGAGAAGGCCATTCTCAATGTTGTGGTAAATAATTTGAAACATTTTTAAAGTGAAATAAAAGATGTTTAAATGCTAATTCTGTTCTCACTTCTCTCCTACAGCGAGTAGTATTTAAAAATGATACAGATAATCCAAAACATTTTAAAGTGCTTTGCATATGGATTTTGAATGTATTATCCTGTTACAGCAGAATTACCTTACTATTTATGTTTTGCTCAGATTATGACTGAAATCTGTTAAATTTTCTGCACTTACTGGTAAGGAAAGAGATAATTATTAGTGGCCGAGAGAAACCAATTAGGGCTTCATGTTTGACATAAACAATCTATGTTTAACTCAGACAGGGATCATTTGAAAGTGACTATCTGGCAATATTTCTTTTAAGTGCTTTTGCAGTAAAGCTAAAAATTCCCACCCAGAGCATTCGGTAAAGTAAGGTACCTTTTGATCAAGTGTTTATAGTTTTGCTATTATATTACTTTGCACTCTCATTTTCAAAGGTAGATATTAATAACTAACATGTATACATTTCCAGAGGGAATGTGCTAGATAAAGAAAGGCATTGCATTAGAGATAGGGGCTGGCTTTATTGATCTTGGTCCCCTCACATGGAAGCCTCCTCCCACCGTGCCCCTGGGCGGCATCCTCTAGTTTCACTGTCTTCGGCCCCTATCTTTGGGGACCTACCAGTGAAAGGACTGTTTCTCTCAGTGGCCTTCTTGTCCTAATTACACATCAGTGTTCTCACAGCCGGGGCCCCCCTGTGGTTGATTGTGTCTGAGAGCAATTTTCTTCAAGTCACATAGTTGTCCCTTTTTTGTAAGTGTGCCTCATTTCAGCTTCTGTATGTGTCACGTGAAACTTGCCTGATTACAGCTTGGGTTATTTTATTCTCACATCGATAGTATTACCTACAATTTACAGACTATTCAGAAATCCATATGTGGTCATGAGAAAAGTGTTAGGAAAAACAATGTAATGAATTTGTTTATGAGAGCATTTCTTTGATCTATCATCAACAAGTGTATCCTACATTTTCTATAATGAGCGCTTTTATAATCACAAAATATAAAGTTCATATTTTCAAAGTTGTGGTGCTACAAAAACAAATTTTTAAAACTCAAGCATGACGGGCAAGTAACTTAGAGGTTCTTACCCAGAACAGATGTGTTTAAATTCATGATGCTATTAATATAAAAAATAAACTGAGTAATATATTATCTGTATTCTGAGTATTTATTCTTCCTTTTTTCTAGGGCAATCAGCGTTAATTTCAGATATGATCTTTTAGCAATTAGAGAACAAAAGAGAACCACTGTAAAATATATGCCTCACAATTCTACTAGTATTTTAGTTTTATTAAAGGTAGGAGAGATCCAGCACCAATTAAGTTATCCTTAAAGGAAAAACAAAGGTCTATTTTTGTAAACAATAAAAAATATACTGTAGAGCTAGCATAAATTCTTTATTTCCTCACCTTTCAGTAGTATCCTACCATGAACAATACAGATGATGAAAAAGGGCCAAGAAAGAGAGTTATTCAGCGAGTGCAGGGTTTGGTACCTGAGGTCCCAAATTCATAATAAGCACCATGCACACGATCTTGGGACTCGACCCAAACATGTGACTTAGGAAGGGCCCTTGATTACCCCATGAGCCAGAGGGCTGCAGCCTACCAGGCCAGAGAGTGGCTTGCCTTATTTAAAGCATGATTTTAATTTTAGGTTAGAGGACTGGAAGAGAAACAGAATCAGGGAGAAGAAAAGAGGAGTGGTAGGAATGGGGAAAAGGAAGGAGAGATAGACCAAGTTTATAGCTAAAAAAATACAGTTAGAAGTATTTTTTGAGTGACAGTTTTAGAGTCAAAATTTTAACATGTCATTGCTTGGGAATGCAACAGAAAATATTTAGTAAAAGTGATGGAAGGAGAACTGACTCTGAGTGGTGAACACATAATGTGAGATACAGATGGTGTATTACAGAATTGTACACCTGAAATCTATGTAACATTACTAATAATTGTGACCCCAATAAACTTTATTCTTTTTTATTTATTTATTTATTTTTAATTTATTGGGGTGACAATTGTTAGTGAAATTACATAGATTTCAGGTGTACAATTCTGTATAACATCATCTGTAAATCCCATTGTGTGTTCACCACCCAGAGTCAGTTCTCCTTCCATCACCATATATTTGATCCCCCTTGCCCTCATCTTTCACCCCCCCACCCCCCAATAAACATTATTTAAAAAAATATTTAGTAAAAGAAATTATAATTTATTGTGTAGGGACTTCATTGGGAAGTTTGCTTACTGCATTTGAGAATAAAAAATTGAGAACTAAACGGATTAGGGTGGCTAAGAAACAATGCAGTGGCAAACCATTAGCTGTGTAGTGTGTGGGCTGTATGGTAAAAACAGTATAGTGTACAGAACTTTCCAGCAATGGTTTTTTGTATCTCATTATGAGTGCTTAGAATAACATTATTGTGTTTATATGGATGGTATGAAGACTAGACTGGGGCACATTCACAAATCTTAGAGATGTCATAATCATGTGTATTCATCCAGTTTTACAAACCCCACAATAACCAAATACCAAAATAGCAACCGCAGTCAATTAGCCATTGCATTTATCCTCAGTTGAATGTATTATGAAAAACACTGTACGTTGACAGGTCAGCATTTTATATTTCTTTGTGTATTGTAAAATTCTTCAAATCTATATTAATAATGTGGTTAAATGTGGTCAGTCAGACTTAGTGTCCACTCCTTAGGAAGTCCTTTAGGATGTTCAGTACATGATGTGATAATTCAGATGTAATATAGAAATTTTCTAGGGGATTTGATCATTATTTGGCTTCAGTGATTATTTATGTTTGAAATTATGCACATATAACCACAGTTGGGCAAATTATTGATGTTTTTGGTATTTTTATATTGCTCTTGTAAACGTTTCAATTACATGACAAGTATTATCCAGGAGTCTCTAGCATCTCAGAGATATGTATACAGATTTCTTGAATTACTAAGGAATGTCTCAAATAAACTCTGTCTTCTCAATACAGCAATTCTCTCCCAACTCTTCTAATATATATGTGTGTGTATGTATGTTTGTGTGTGTGTATATATATAATATGTATTATATATAATATGTATTATATATATTATATGTGTGTATATATATTATATGTTATATATATCATGTGTATATATAAACTATATATATATATATAAATACACAGACTATCTTATCCAAATGAGTTTTAAAGCATTTTGAAAACGAGTTCTGCAAACTGAAATTGATCACGTTATCAACATCTAAATCATCTTGAAAAGTGCCCTAAAATATTCTTGAAAGAACTTCTCATTTGTCCATTCCAATGAAAGATTGTATATCTATTTCTGTGCTGAGGCATTGATCTGCTACAGTCCTCACTTGATTCGTCAGATTCAACTTGTGGAATTTATGATTATAGCCTTGGGGGCATTTGCCCATTTCCTTTAGATTTCTTCTGGGACAGGAAGAAAAATTTGAGATGATGCCCTTGCAAACCATTATCTTACAGATGCCTCCAAACTGTTCTTCCAGGCAGGATCCTGTGTCCCAGGCAAGTGCTGGTAGTGCTTTGTATCCATCATTCTCTTACTAAGAAATCACTGAATATTTGCTGTGTGTCCAGCACTGCTCTGAGCTGACTTTATGAGAAGACAAATAAGTGAGAAAACAAAACATTATTACAGTGCTTAAGCAGTGTGCTAGAAGGCTCTGGATGCATCCAGAGCATGAAACCTCTAGAGAATGGCCAGATCATTATAAGCAGAGGTAGTCATGTGAACAGGTCCCCTTGGTGGCCGAACCCAGCTAGGTCTCGCAGATATAGCAATGCAGGGAGGCCCCTTCAGGAGAAGAATCCCTGAAAGCCAATAATGCTAGTCCCTGGAAAGGACAAAGGTTCCCCAGATGAAGATGCAGAGTGACACAGCAAGGTATAGGAGCAAAAAGACTGGCCAGGGTCGCTATGAGTAATGTCTGATAAAATTGTGTCTGTCTGAACAGTTAATGATATTGGCTGGTTTGTTTGTTTGTTTGCTTGTTTGTTTTACTTACATAATAGGCAATAAAGGTGAGCAAAATGGCATCTTAATCTATTGAGCAATAAAGAAATATATGCTTGTTCAATATAGCCCAGCTCTTTTTTCAGATTAATAGGATTAATTCATCAGTCAAATGGGGAATAAAGAAAGGTAAGCTATTTGGGGGGAGGGGGGGACTAGAAAATTACAAAAGTTCCAGGTACTATTATTGCTGAATGGAAAGATTGTTTTGTAAAAGAAAAGAGGTCTGGCATTATTTTTTCTTAAATAGATGCAATGAATAAAATCCCACTGTAAGTGGTATTATATTACATTCAGCAAAAAGGAAGCAGGTTTTCCCCTCAGGTCTAATTCATAAACTCCTTAATTACTCAGAACTTGATGCAACAGAGAAACTCTCCCTCAACTCTTAACAGCTAATTCACAGGGAGGAGAAATTGAGCCCTCCATATTTTGGTATGAATTATTGCTGGTTTCCTCTGTGAACTTATTGAAATATATTTCTAAATCAGACTCGTTTTTTTCAAGAGTCACTCTCCTTGGTAAGTCGGTAAGACCTTGGGAAATTTATTATGAAATACTGAAAACCTCCTCTGGAAACACGAAATTCTCCAACTATGAGATGAACAAAATCTCTGGTGACTTAAGCGCAAAACAAATATAAGAACCCTCCAGAAGTATAGAAACTTTTAATGGTAAAATTAGTTTAATACATATGTTTTATAAGACTAAATATAGGTTTTATTTGAGTGTAAGATTTTTGGATGTAAAAGATATTAAAATAAGATTTCTTTATGACTTGATTTTTAGATCCTCAACGATCTATATTAACACAAAACTGAAATATTTATATGGAACATTTCTGTGTTATCTAAATTTAATAAATAAAGGTTTGGAAGTAATTATAATTCAGGTTGTCCTGCTTCTTCATCCTGAGGTTGACCTGTTCCTTGTTAGGGAATATATATTGTAAAAGACCAGTTTAAATGAACTTTATATATATTTCAAATCCACCTCCCCCCAAGTTCTTAAGTCCTATTTTAAGTAATAAAAGGGAATATTCTGAAATATTGTAAAATTCTAAGAATAAGGTCCTGTAAAAGGTTACTGAGATTAATTACAAGTGTCTTTGAATTATTAAAACTGATAATTAGTTATCTTTACATGAATTAAAATATAGTTTGAAAGTAGATACTATGCCCTTTCCTTTTTAAAATATTTAATTCGTTGTCTCTCACCTTGATGAGGCTTAAAAACTGAATGTCAGTAATTCCTTTATAAATACGTTCTCCAAATATTTACTGAGGGCCATTCTAATGGAAGGGACATAACACCGAACCACAGAATGAGAAGAACTTGATCATTAATACACAGTAAGTGGTCTCTTCTCCATGAAAACTCATCCTATTGCCCAGCCTGATATCTCTGAGTCCCCACTTCCTCTGTATTTCTTTTATGATGCCTATTTCACTCTGCTTTGATTTATACACTGGCCATGTTTGCACATCCACTTACGCTCTTTATAGCTAGATGTCTCCTTGGGGGTAAGGAGTATACAAGTAGCCCTCTTTGTATATAGGGCAGAATTTTGCTCATAACTCAAACCAAGCAAATATGAATCAAATTTAATTTCATAGGTTAGGAAAGGAATTTAGTGATATTCTACATTGGTGCTCAATACTATACCATTGTTGACTGCTAAGGCAAGGATTATGCTGAGTGAGCTCCATGGGCAATATTAGAACCTCATCGGAACCACCAATTTTCACTTTCTTATCAATCAAGGACTCTTGATCTAGGATTCTTCTGTCAGAGAGATCTTTAGAATACGCCATATACATATATCACAATGTACCTAATCCACTGTGGGGAAAAGCAAAACCTAAGACACTACCCATCCTTCAAAGAGTTTATTATCAAACAAGTGGGGGGAAAGATCACATGTGAGAAAAAACCAAGGAAGGCTAATTAGGGGGTGCAAATAACAGAGGAGAGTGAGAGCACAGCCTATTGGGAAATCCAGGAAAGAGGAAGGAGGTCCAGAGGCAGGACTTCATGATTTGGGAGACTGACAAGAACAGACATGGTACCACCCCAGAAGGTCAGCATCACAGTAAAGGTTAGATGGATGGTACCAGGCAGGGGCCATTCCAGGCCTTGAGACCAAGGTCCAAGCCAGAACAGCAGCAAGAGTAGACTAAGTCTCCAGGTTGCTGGGTGTAGGGAGGCCGCAGTACTTAACACCTGCAGCCTCAGGTGGGGTGGGTCCTCCTAGAACATGGGCCAAGCACGAACACTCAGTTAGCTTATATGGCCTTAGCCCTGGGTCAGGGAGGGCTGCTTGGCAGGGACCCTGGCCACGCCTGCTCCTTTAGCGTTTTTCTTCCTTTTGTTTCTCCCAACTTAGGCTCTGACGAAAGTTCTACGCTTTGGGCTTGGGAGGAGACTTGCAAAGGGTTGGGCACCGGAAAGTGGTTGGAAATGACACAGCAGTCCATAAATTGGAAGAGAATTGGTTGCTTTCTCCCTTATGATAGGAGTGGGGGTGAAAAGGAAGGAATACAAATATTTTGGAAGTGAGGGAATGAGGATAGGACTGAAGGGAGAAAGGTACAAAAGGGGAAGAGGACAGCTGTTCATTTTATATCCTGTGGTCATTGTCCATCTGCCATAGACTGGAAGAAGTCACCTAATGAGGTTTGGGAATTTCAGCCAAGGAAGTGACTAAAGGGGCAAGATAGTGGGTACAATAAATCACATACTGTCACATTTATTCAGAAAGAAAGGTTTGCAGATCCAATAGCCTGTTTCCTAGTAAAGTAAGTCAAAACAGAAATTATTACTAGTAGCCTCATTTTAAAAATAAACAAATATATAACAAGTAAAGACATGGTTCTTTCTCTTTGCTTTATGAGAGAGGTCTTTCAAGTTTAAAGAAAGCATGTTCTTAGTGTAAGTCCAGAGCATTTTTGAGGACTTTTACTGTTCTCCTTTATTTCACCTCTCTTAATTTTTAATACCAGTTTTTAGTAAATGCTTCAAATGGAAATTTCACTTCCATAGAGTGGTCCTTCTTCTAACACTGTCCTTGAAATATGTTTTCTTCAGTTAAAAATATACTGAATTCTCCACAAGGGTATTTTTGGTGGGCAAAACAGAAGTATAGACATAAATTCTCAAATCCCATATTCAAATGATTAATTGATCTCTTGGGACAACTGAGGATATTGGACACGTTGATTTCTCTAAACCGACAATTTCATTAGCAAAATAATGATTTATTTCAACTTCAGTCATCATATTTTACCAAAATTGAATTCATTTGCTCTTGACAGATTCAAGAGCAATTCGAGGACTTCCTCTCATGCGGAATGGAACTGTTCTTAATTAAAGTCATATCTGTGGGCTCCTTTCCGTCACAGTTCCCATCCCTGTCATTTGGTCCTAAGAAGCCCCAGGGTGCTTCCTGCTGGGCTGCCACAAAGCATTACCTGATACAGTAACCATTTATCCCTTCACTGCTCGTACCCATGAATCAGACTGCTGCCCCTGTGGCTATGGCCCCTGAACTTCCACAAGGCATGAGCTGCTGTCTGCACAGGCGCAGGCTGGGCAACCTGAGCCTGTGTTTTATGAGAGCCTGAAGCCGCCTTGAATGGCAGGATGTGTAGGCACAGTCAGACTTGCGGACAAAAGCTAAGAGGACGCCTGAGAGGAGCTGGGAGAGACTGTTGGCTCAGCATCTTGTGTAGCCATTCCTCATGCATTTATTTCACCTGTGCTCTGAGAATTGGTAAAATCGCCCACGTGGGGCCAAATCCTCATCTTCCCAGGTAGATGTTTCCCCTTTTCTTTGAACTCTACATTCCAAATTATCCATTAGTGGATAACTAATGTACAGGAAGGTAATAAGTGACAAAAACCATTTGCTTCAAAGAGTATCTGGCAAGAGTACACACTTGGTTACATTCTTTTTTAAAAATTTACAAACTAATGGGACGAATTTGTACAGATTTGCCACATTACAAAACATTACGTTCAGATACATAAAATCTTATAAAGTTTAGGAGAGGAATAAAACAAACATGAAAACTAAGAAACATGTTAAACCGGTTACCCTGGAAATTACAGAATTAGATGCTTAAATTTAGATACTGTTCAATAAGTAATACTTCTATACTTACCATGTTATCAAGATGTTCCTCTACTTAAAATAAATTATTTTGATGCCATAGGCTTATACCTTAGGATTTTTCTAGCAAACTCAGTAACAAAGGAAATAAAAATCTAGTGTAATATAATTATTGTTCTACGTCACTGTTGTTACTGGAAAATAAACATGCACAGCTGTCTCTAACAAAATATTTAAACAGAAGTTTGTAAAACTATGAAAATATCGGTCATCTGTATAATAATAGTCCATGACTTGCTTGTGGCAGGATTATTTTAAAGAATTGCAAAATAGCAAATAAGTTTTCACTATGTTTCTTGATGCTTTGGGTACAGTGAAATTTTCTTTCTAGTGAGTAATAAGTACTCTCCTCAAAAATCACTGTTAGAAAAAAAAAAAGATAAATTACTGTCAGAACTGCTTATTACACCACTATCTTCATGTTGCTCGTCACCTTCTTCATGGTGTGGGATGAGGCAAGTCTCTTGCTTGATGCCCATCCGTGCCTACGGAAACGTGTCATAGCCCTGGGAGTGACAGTGCCTAGCTTTCTCAAAGCTCCTCCAAAAGTTTCCCATTGGTCTTTCTCTCTTTCCACTCACTACAACCTCGAGTAAATGGACCTGTTCTCCATGTATCTACCTCGAAAAGATGAAAGGTGTGTTGATCCTGCTAAGATTTGCACCAGTCATAGCAGGGAGTCCTAAGTAGCCAGATTACATCCATTTCATAGCTTTATCTTTCTAGATCGGATGCTGTGTGTTTGCACGCAGCCCCTGGAGCCCTGCCTGTGTCGGAGGTCTGTCTGAGTTGTGAGTCATGGCAGTGGCGGCACTGGTGCTGCCAGAACCCTCCATGGGAGTCTGGCCAGACATTCTGCGAGCCTTCAGTATTTATGGGCCCCGCTCTACAATTGTAGAGGCATCATTTCAGGCACCACTTTCCCCCATCTATAAATTCTGCTACATACGTTTCCTCCTCCTTCTGTGCCCTGTGGAACACCTAAAAAGGCAGCTTGTTTTTCAGGCAGAGCTTTGAGGAAAGAGGCTGCTCCAGGCAATGACTGCGGAACCCCCGAGAGGCCAGTAGCTCCTTCTATTGTTTCTGTTCCGATTTACTTTGAAAAGTCCTGGGCTTGGTGCAGAAGGACATAACCAAATACGAGTAAAACTACCCAGGCCTTGAGAGACGAAAACCATATGATTTATCCTTCTACTATAAAAGTAAAAAGAAATAGAGAGGGCTACTGGAGATACAGGCTCACAATCCCTAATCTATAATTCCATATTACAAAAAACTCAAAAAAACTACAAACCCTTTTTTTTCATTTATGTAATAGCAAAGCCTGACATGACCTGAATTCATTTGACAGCAAGACCTGACTTGAAATGATTTAAGGCGATTTATAATCTTTATACTACTTATGCAAATCTTCATGCATTTCACTGCAGAAATATTAATGTGTTTGGTTATAGAGTTGTTGCCCCAGACTTTGCTGGGGCTGTTGCATAATATATGGTATATGCACCCTACTACCTTTCTGAAATCTTTAGGTAAATAATTTGGATCCTGAAATTTATCTTATCTCAAGGGATTATGGACCTGTATGGCTACTGTTCTAAGAAAGAGAGTAATTCTTAAATTCTTAATAGAAGAAATTACTAATATTTCTATTTTTTAAACAGCCTTTATTTTATACCAAATCAAGCTGTTCTTTAAGTTGTTTGTTTTTATTGGCAACCACCCAAGAGGGATGGGGAAAAAGGAAAAAGTGTAATTGTGAATCTTAGCCACATCCTGCCTACCAGGTGTTTGTAATCTCTGTACATATATGTTGTGGTTAACGGGCTAGTGCACAATGAACAGGCTTTTGTTGTGCTATCATGGGCTTCATTGATTTGCACATTGTTGCTACTTATTCATGTGCTTGTATTCTTGGCGTTATAAACTCTAACAGATCTTTCAGGTCCTCCCAGCTAGCACTGCAGCGAAGCACTCCAGGTAGCAAGTCTCAGAAGTTACAGGTTCTCTCTGACTTTTGTTGAGCTCCTGAGGTTCATGAGGGTCAGCATAGTTTTCATTCAGGTTCGTCTCCAACATAATCCAAAAATGAATGGCATGTTTCTAGTATAAGCAAACAACTCCTCAAAGTCATTTCACCAATGTTAATCTAGTTGTAATGTGATCATTTTCTTTGAAGAATATTATAATTGAATAAAATCTGCCTTAACTAATAGAGAAGGAAATTATAACTTGTTCTCCTTTAAATGTTGTCCAACATTAAAATGTATGTATCACTTGAATGAGCCATGCTTACAAAGCCAAACAGAAAATGAACTATGTAATCTGGGCTCCATGCTTCGGGACCTGTGATTTAAGACATTGTGAAGGAACACACACAGGACATGCTTCCAATAGAGGTGGTACCAGGTTTTGAGTGTCCACATTTGAAGCTAATACAATTTGGCTGATGGCTAGAGTCTCAAGGAAAAAAACATAAAATTACACATTCAAAATTAGATACAAATGTGCATATTTATTTAGAGTCAGAAAAGAAATCACAGCAAATGACAGATGTTTAGAAACTGACAATACCCCAAACATTCCAAAATCCAGAAATATATATCTTTGTTAACTAAACCGAAATGCCCTGTAATACGCTTTTCCTTACAGTTTCTGGCTGCATATTCTTACATCACTTCTTTATATGACAATTTTATAATATTTTCTATGGAGAGAATAGAAAGATAATTCTGCTTCTAGCTTGGTGAATCAGAGTTTCTTTTGTTTTTCAATTAACATTTTACCTTCACACTTATTAATGATGCCATTTAAATGTTCAGGATCATTATGAAATTCAGAAAATCTCTATAATATTTCTTTCATTTATAAACTATAAGATTTCAGGTGATTTTGACTTCCTTGTGCAGTGACTCATTTTAACTGATCTTTGAATTGACATCACTCATTAAACAGTTTGTCACCGTGTCCTTGAGTCATGATGTGAGGTGCATCAGCACAGTGGGTGACAGGAGTGTCCCTGCACGTCCTTCTCTCTGAGGATGACTACACTGTAAAATCGAAGTGACCTGCATAACTACATAATCACATCACACTCACCCAAAATAACTTATTCCAACTCAACTTCCACTTAGCGGGATCTCCGAAGTAACATGGCCACTCCAACACGGCCTAACATGAGGGGAACATGGTGAGGGCGTGGTCAGAATGGAGACAGTGCTCTTAGCCAGCTGTAAATGGTATAAGACATGGTCACATGAACACGTTACTAGTGCTCCTCCCGAGCCCTGGGAGGTGCTCAGGCAAGGGAGGGGCCCTGAAGCTTAAGTCATCAGCTTCAGGGTAAACCTGCTTCTGTCTGCACTGTCTGCCGTCTACACCAGCATGTTAGAATTGGGCATTGCATTTGTATATGTTATATCAATGCACATGTGTTTCCATTGTGCTAAAACGTATTGCCATTTCCATACTTCCTTCATACCCTCTTACAAGTTACCTCTTTTTTCCCTCCCAAATACCAATCACTCCTATCGTCTTCCTTTATTCCACCCTCTATTGCTTTAGCCTCTGTCAGTAATCATAGGTAGGGACCATAGAGATTTCTATAGACTGCTGCAGCTAGTGTTCTCTTTCCCAATAAATAATAGTCATTCATGACAAATAATACTTTTCTTCAATGTGGATATTTTAAGCCATGTATTTTTTTACATTCAGAATATTGTACATGTTTCCATGCCTTTTTCCACGCATTTTTTTGACAAACAACTTTTGTTAGTAGAAACAGGGAAGGGAAAAGAGCGTTGAGTTGGGAGTCAGGCCATTTAGTCCTGTCTCTGCCCGCTGACCTCACCTTGAGTAAGTGTTAGAGCCTGTCTGCACCCCGGGCAACTCATTTGTAAAGTGAGAGTGTTCATGGGCCTGATCTCTTAAGTGTCTTCCCGATGTGGTCTTAAGTCCTAGAACTGGGTGACAAGAGTGAACTAGGAGCTAACCGGGAATACGTTTTGTCTGCAAATATGGTTACGATGTTGTCTGTTTTAGTTAAGGCGACCTCCACAAGAAATATCAAAGTAGTTGCCTTATCTTTAGTCAACCAAAGGATGTTAAGTTACATTTATAGCTTGTTCTGTCACCAGGGAAACATATGAAATAGAGGAACAGAAATGCAGCACCAGCTGCACCAGGTGATGTTGTTATCCAAACAATACTCAGCGTGAGAGAGCAAATGTGCTGCCCTTTGGCTTTTCCTAGAAGGGCATGAGTCTCTCTGTTGTTGGACAGAGGCTATAGGTCACCCCCATCTCTTCTCCTGCTGAAAAGAAGTGTACAAAAGAGATAATAATAAATAGGAATAATAATAATGATAGTAACAGTGGTATCGTATTTCCATAAGACTCACTTCCTAGAGTTTAACTAGGTCTTTTTTAGATTTATTTCATTCACTGGGGAGACAGCTATTCACTGAGCTCCTGTTCCACGTGAAGCAGCTCTCAAGGCACTGGGGAGACAGGATTTGTGAAACAAAATCTTTGCCCTGGTGGAGCAAACATTCTGATGGGAGAAGGCAACCATCAAACAAATGGATATGTCAGGGAGTAATAAATGCAATGAAGAAAATAAATCAGGGTTCCGCAAGTGAGAGGTAGCATTTTATTGAAGGTAGCCAGGGGAAGGCCTCCAAGGATGCAACCAGTGAGCAGAGGCCTGAATTGTATGAGAGCATTAGCTTGGCAGAAGGAACATCCAACAGAAGAGCCACACAGACGGGACTGGCATTATGTCACCACTGCAGCCTTACGTAAATGTCAGCACTAAATGATATTTTACTTCTTGAGTGGGAAGGCTGTTCAAAGGGCATGTGTTTCCTACTTTTTCCTGAATGACAGCCAAAGAGAAGTGGGACTGAATCACAAGAAAGTAAGTAGGCTTTTGAGTTCACATGTACTTCTGACATAAGAAATACTTCCAATAATTGGTTGACTCAATGATGAATTGATAGATGAATCATCTTCGCCTGACTCCCTATAACAAAAGTAGTAAGTTACTTACCTGTTTTTTTCTAAATTATACTAGGGATAGTGCTATCTAAATATAACTAGGGTTAAAAGTTGATACCAATTTCAGTTGTAATTTTAAATTGAATAAAGTGGTTCATATGCATAGATCAGACCAAGATTACAATAAAATATTTGTTAGAATTATAGTGATGCGTTTTTCTAATAGTAAAAGGAAGCAATAAGATAGAAATAAGCTTTGCCATTCTTTTTATTCCTTTGTTTTTAAATAACAAGTACTGGGCACTGTTTTATGCCTGTAAATATTGTTTCTTTATAATAAAAGATTATTTCAGAAACAGATTTACAAGCTTTTTGGAATTCATTATTTAGAGTACAAATGTGGATTATACTGGTATCTTATATTTAATTCTGATTGCAATATTATTGCAATAATATATCAGGTTAATGCTTTTCACGTAATTAAAATTGTCTGAATTGGGAATGTTAAGATATTGCTTTTTTGGGAATGCAGCTATTTTCTAAAATCTCTTTAAAATGCCTTTCTAGAGATTTTTAAAGCAAATGACAGAAATTCTTTAGAAGGTTAACCTTTTGTGTTTGTTCTGAGAGCTCTGTAGGGGTTATCACATTGGTCTGGATGACAGATGGGCTAAGGTGCTGGTAGTGATGGTAAAGCAAAGCCATACATTTAATGAATATGCACGAGGAGAGTCCACAGGTTTGGGTGGCTGGCTACTGGGGCAGGGAACGGAGAAGCATGGACAGGGAATCTGAAGGGAAAATGATGCGCAGGTAGCATGATGTGTCTTCTGGGTGCAGTTTTACTGTGATCTTCTCGCACGGTGAAACCCAAGAGAGCTGAAGTGATGACCAGCAGGGTATTTAGGCTGGAGGTGCTTCAGTCCTTTAGGTTTATCTCTCTTTTCTAAAAAAGGGCCATTACGGCCTCAAGTCTTGAGCCTGAGTAGAAGTAACAGCAGAGAAGCCTGTCCCAGCATGTTCTGACCATGAGAAAATAGAACACTATTTAGAAAAAAAAAAAAAAAATGTGCTTTGTGCACCAGAAGTAGTACAGTGAAGTGATCAAAAGCGTGGGCTGTGGTCTGTCCAGTTCAGAATCCTTTTTGGCCCTGAGTAAGTGACTTCTCTTTGCCATAGTTTCCTTACTTGTAAAGTGGGCATATGCATTGTAGTGCCTACGTATTCATAGGAATCAAAATTGTTCTATTGAGTCACTGGAATTCTTTTTCTTTATGGGTGCTATTATATTAAAACTCTTAACTGATCAAGTTTTCTGTTTTCTTTGGATGCTAGGAACTGCAAAATCATATTTCAGCTCCACTCTAGCAATTGTGTAGGCCTTATGCAATGTATCTCTTACACTGATTTGTCTTGCTATCCTAACTCCCAGGGTGTCGTCTGTTTCTTGCCACGTAGACGCCTCTGTTCCACACTAATACATTTCCCAGTGATGCTGACAAATAGGTAACTCATTTGTTATCTCATTTGGGTCTCAGTTTTCATTTCCTTATTGAACTTAACAGCATTTTCACTAAAGAGTAGGGAATTGGTCCAAAGTAAAAGAAGCTATAGGGAAAAAGATGAGCTGTAAGTTCTTTGATAAGCAGTAAGTCAATTTAATATTTAGCCCATGAACAAATACGGTCAAACTGTGTTCCTTTTTCTAGGATAAATTAATTTATCAAATGAAACAAAAAATATTGAACCATAGCTGAAATCTGTTAAATAGTATGGGCCAAAAACTGTTTTCTAGGCACTTTTCATATATTAACTTCTTAATCTTTACAACATTTCTATGAAGAGATTGGTATTATTATTCAGATTTTACAAATGTGGAAACTGAGCACAGAAAAGGTAAATGATTTATCTAAGATCACACAGCTAAGAAGTGTCAAAGCCCACATCGCAACCTGGGAAATTTTACTCTAAAAACTGAAGAAAAAGCATTATATAGAATTATCAGTAATGCTAACAAAATTGAATTTATTATCGTGTGGACTTCCCTCATATGAGAAAAATTAAATAAGATCTGTTTAAGTCTATATGATACATTATAAGATGCATCTATGATGATATCTTATTTCGCATTAATCCATGACATTACAATTCAGAGTCACCTTTTTCTATAAAGTTACAATTTTATTATGTTTCTTCCTAAGCATAAAAGTGGACTTTTTCCCTCATAGAACAGTGTGTTAATCTAATTAAATATTCAAACAGAAACAAAATCCATCAACTTAAAGAGACAGGATAATGTCTTATGATCAGGAAGATATTACATTTGAGAAACTTTTTTTTAATGCAGTAGAAAATGATTCCTGATGGAGAGGTCAGAACTTGTGCTTTGGGAGTGATAGCCTATCTGTCTTATGACTACTTTGAATGACATTGCAAATTGCTTATTTTCAATTATGCTGGGCCATTATAATAAGACTTTACTAATAAGTAAAATAACTCATCTGGCTATCATTATTCCTCACATTACCTTATCAGGCTGATAAAAATGTACCATAATGACTTATGTAATTTGTCTGTGATATTTTTATTCTGAAAACAGACTGGGTTATGTAACCATCTAAGTCATCTTAGCACATTTTGTAATTAACTCAGGGAAATTATTGCCCTGTTGACTATCCAACAGTACCGAAGTTAATCTGTGGCAAAGACCCACGTAGTCCAGATACTCTGAAGCATGGTTGTCATGGGTTTTTTTTCATTTTGACTCATTCGGGGAAGTTGAAAGTCCTTAAGTCCCGTCTACTGTTATAGTTCCCCTCTAGTGGAAACATAACTCAGTAAAAACAAAGAAATGGAGAATTTAAAGTAAACAACTTACAGCAAACTTATTATGTTCCAGCCAGAGTTTATTGAGCTTCTACTGTGTACCAAGTACTGTTCTGGGTACTAGGGACACAAGTAGTGAACAAAACAGATACAGTTCCTACTCTGATGGAGCTTGCATCCTAACAGGAGATGGACAATGAGCAAGTAAACAAGTAATAAACAAGAGACATTTAGTGATAAGTACTATGAATAACATAAAAATGAATGATAAGATGAAGGATGATTGGAGGTTGGGGATAGATTTCTTTATATTGAGGGCTCAGGGGAGGCTTCTTTGAGGAAGTGATATTTGCACAGATACCGGAGGGAAAAGAGGGACACAGCCAGGGGGAGCTGTGTGGGGAAAGATGTGAATGGAATGAAGAGAGAACAGAGTGTGAGGAAATTGACATAATCGGAGTAGTTTCAGGCAGCGAGAAGGCGCACAGAAGCCCTGAGATGAGTACTGAGGGAAGAGAAAGTCTGGAGCGGCTGGAGCATAGTAAATGAGAGGAAGATTGATAGAAGGGGAAGGTTTGAGATGTAACGGACAGCAGGCCATGTAGGAGTTTTTGTAACACGGTGAGGAGCTCATCCTTTTGTTCCTAGTGTGCTGAGACTCCGGGAGAGGGTTTTAGGTGGGGAATGGCACGATTGTGACAACATTGTAAAAGACGCCTCTGTTTTTGAAAGACCCCTTTGACTGCTGTGTGGAGAATGGATTACAGGAGGATAAAAAGGGGAGCAAGAGAGCCATGGAGACATGATTGTGACTTGATTGAGGTGGTACCAGTAGAGAGAGATAGAAGCTGAACAATATTTTGGAGGCAGAACTCCCAGCATGGGCTCAGGGGTTTGAAGTGGGAAGTGAGACAAAGGGAGGAATCAAAGATGACTCCTAGGTATTTTTTGTTGCTTATTTGTGTCAGTATCTAGGCTGGAGGTACCATTTGAAATGAAAAGAGTAGTGGATATTTAGGGGTTGGCAAACCAATACTTCTAATATTGACTTAGTAAGTTTGAGGAGTCCATAAGAGGTGGCAAGTTGGATCTACAGGTGGCTTGTATTTGTATTGTTGTGCATATGTCATAAGCCATAGGACAAACAGTAAGACAAAAGAAGGCCAGAAATGTTGATAAAATATCCATCATTGTATACTATGGAGTTGACTAAATAACCAATAATAATGTAAATGATAGTCACTATAAATAACTGTAGGTTTATCATTTATCAATTTATTTGTCAGTTTAAAATCAAGTATTGACACAAGACCAACTGCAAAGAGCACTGATGAGGTACATCTAACACAAAATATCATGTCTTCCCAAACTGTGATATTTTAGTAATCTTCGTATGTGTAGCCCTACATGAGAGCCAGATTTCGTAGACTGTTGGGTTGGGGTCCTCAGTAAATCCTAGAATTGCAGTATTTTTTTTTTTTTTTTTAGGAATAACAAACTTTAGGAGCCCTTAATCACTTTGTAGATTATTTATACCCTTGCTGTAGATAAAAATGAAAATCTATGGACTTTCTGCCTGTAAGAACCAGAGAAAGTGTTTGAAATTTTAAACCAATTAGAGTCCATCAATGGTTCTCAAACCATACTTGTACACCCATGGTTCTAAATTATCTTCCCTCCTTCAGCAATTCTTTAAATCTTTGCAAAATCGCTACTACTAGAGTGAAGGATTACCTTGGAAGTGACCTGAACAAGAGAAAATGGATCTCCAAAAAAAGGATATTTGGCATTTGGGTTTGTCTTTCCTTTCTGGTTTTAAATACCACCTTTAGCAATTAAAGATCCTTGATTTAAGAGGGGAAAGAGAGAGGTACCTGCTGGCAGGTGACATCTGGTTATTGTTGTCTCCTCACTGGGTAAGAGGTGCCTTGAGGTATGTATGTGAGAGCGAGCTCTGTGCCACGGCATCTGGAGCAGGGTGTTGGAGGTGGCATTAGGCATCAGGGCACATGGACATTGAGGAATTCTTTCCTCCCCTCATACCAGACAGAGTCCCGTAACCACTGTCAGTCTGGGCAAGCACAAATCTTACTCTGCAGATCAAAGTCTATGTAACAGTGTGCTTGCAAGTCAGAAGCATCAGTGTGAAGAAGAATTTCCTCCAGTGTATGCAGAATATGTGTACGTACCCTGGAAACCAGAACTAGCCCACCAGGGTTTCCAGGGGAAAAGGTAGTCAGACAGGCAAAGGGACTCCAGCCTAGGGATGGACAGTTGGAAGACCAGGACTGCGGTACAAGGGCCAATCAGAGCCCAGGCACTGTCCAGGCCAAGTGCACTGAACTGGGAATTCCCCAGCTGGAAGCAGCACCCCCCCAAGAGAACCAGTCAGCTTTGGACATCTGCCTGCCCAAACTACCAATTCATATGGCGCCAATCCAATGAATTAATGATTCCTCACGCCCTCTCAGAGTGCAGCTGACTAAGTGGCCGAGGAAAAGTGAGTCACCTGCCCAGTGCCTTTTTGTTTTATGGGTGTGTAATCAACTTAATCTAATAACATTGAGGTGGTGGTATAAGAAAATAGAGAAGTCATATTTGTTCTCAAGGTCATATTTGGAGACATTTTCATTTTGATATTTATCAGCTTTCCTTCTCTCTTCTCAATTTGTAAACAATTTGCAAGGAATTCTGTAAGGAACATTTTTGGTTATCATTTGTTCTTTCCTTTTTCAGGGATTCACCTTATATATTTGCTTTTAACTACTTACGGTGTATACAACATAATGGAAACACATAAATGCCATTTAAATTCTTCAGAATAATTTGAAATTTCTTTAGAAATAAACAGATTGTCTGCCAGACCTCATTCCTGTTTATGTTGAAGTTTGTCCCACATAGTCCTGGCCGTTGCCATTTCCAGCCCCACAGTTTGATATTTATTTTAAGCTGCTGCTTACGAAAGGTAGAATTTAGCAATGATCAGCATGGTGTAAGGTGGGTTTCTGCTTGAGCTCAGGGTTGCTGGGTAGTTTCATTGAGTACCCTTTCTTTCATGCCTTTTTAAACATGTTTTGGCTGTGAGAATAAATCTAGGAAAACTGCTGTTTGGCCTTATAGCACATTGCCAGGTTGGTGATTGCAAACTAACTGGTGTTGTACTAAACACCACTGAAGTAAAATAAATGAGTCTGATTAAAGCTTGGGACTCCAGGGTGCTACAAATGTAGACTCAACAGATGCCATTTGCTGAAACCCAGGCTCCTTTAGCAGATGGGTGAAGGTTAAACATAAATTGCACTATTCCTTTTTCTTTTGGTTCATTTGTTTTTAATATAGTATTAAAAATCCTGCTATTCGTTTACAATAAACTTCTGGCATATGTTTCATGGCTGTTTGGGAGTATCCTAAGATCTTTGAAATTGCTGTCGTATTATGTTTTATTGTAGGAATTCATTGAACGTGTAGAAACATTCTTATCAGAGTTTTAAAATTTTCTTTGATATTCATATTTTCAATACTGAAAATAATAATGAAAAACAATGACCAAAGTGTCACAATGGGACATTGTGTCCTTCTTTTAAATCTTTAATGTTAGGCTATTTAGAATAATATCAATGATGTCTTCGATAGTTCTCATTTAGTATTTGAATTTTCTTAATAATATTTTAGCTTCTCATATACTGTCTCATCATTTAAGTAAAACACAAACAGAAGGGTGTTTTTAGTCCTCATGCAATTTAATGACTTACATACCATTTAACACAATCACTATTCATTTGATATTAACTTGCAAGAACCATCATGCATTATTAATTATTTTGTAATACTTAGATATTTCTTGGCATAGACCCTAAGTGCTTCTTTTATAATTTAATTTAGAAGTTCATTTATCTCTAAAGAAATCTGCAATTTACCTTGTTTGCCTTATTTCTGATTCCTAAAATTATTTATCAAATAATATTTAGCAGAAGGGATCACAAGAAATTTCAGCATAGTTAGAAGAATGAGGGAACAATGAGATAAATATCTAAATGGTTAGAAAATGATCTAATATATTTCTCAGGAAGGATAATATGTAATTACACATTTTTAACTTTGAAACATTGCTGTTTACAGGTTCAGGTTCATGTCGCTTTAGTTATTCAGACCCCAACATCATCGTGTCATATGCCAAGAATAACACTTCAGACTGGATTCAGCTTGAGAAAATCAGGTTTGTTATAATTTATAATATTTTCACAAATTCTAACATAGGTAGATTTCTGCTTCTCTATTTGGCTTCTTTATTCTAACAACCACTACCTTTATTCTTAAAAGTACTGTGGTTGTTAATTAAGTTGAATTACATGGATGCACATATTATGATCTGCCTTATTTCAAGAAGTATTGTTAAAAATGTCATTTTTCCATTTGGAATTTCCACTGTCAGTAGTAGCTGTAACAAAGGATTTTTTGTAAAAGCACATTTGGGTTAATGACCTTTATGATGGAATCCTCCAGAAAATAACATCACCCATCTCTCTAGGTGGCCTGCCCATGGCCTGGTTTATAGACCTAAGAATATGTCAGATTCCACGTGAATTCCTTCCAGTCTGTGGTGATAGTGCATTAATAGCCACCGGCCCTTTTGCATTTAATCTCTAGTTCTGCCATTTTCCTTTGAACTTCCCTAAGGCCACTTCTAAAATTCTATTATAATTATGATGCAACTCATAATCGTTTATTATATTTTCTGTATTTAAAAAAAAAATCCCTGTTACAAAATGGGGTAGGATGCTTGAAGAAGCAGCTCATTCAAGTTGAAAAGGTTTGGTTAAATTAGCAATACTCACATTATGTTTAGTACCTCTGCATAAGTTAAATCATAAAACAAAATTCATAATGCATGCTTAATTTCAAGCATGGTAAGATATTAGAAGGAAAAACTACCTTGAACTTTTATAGTTATTATGATTGGTTTAATTCTTAAATTAGCATAACTCAAATAGAACATTTTCTATCAGTTTTGTAGTTTTCTTTTTTCACATGCTATTTTCCTTACCATATTTTCATGTTGAAAAATTGTGATTTATTTAGAGGAGAATAAATATTGGGTTCTTACTCATTAGTACTAAACCAAACTGTCCAAAGTTTCTAGTAGTAGTTCAAATTTTTTTAAAAAACTGTTATGATTCTAAGCTCTAGTCTAACCAGAAAACTGAGAAAAGCGATTCTAACTCATGGGTTTTAATAGACTGACATCCTCTGTGGGAGGATAAAATATAATTTATAGATACCTGGTACAAGCCAAGGTCTAATATGCTGTGCCAATTGTATAACAGAACATTTTGCTGTTCTTTCTGAAATCTAGTAGTTGTTATGAAATTGCATTCATATTAAATTTTTTTATATAAATAGTTTTAAGCAAGGCAACATAAATATTGGAAATTTTACCCATACCTTCATTTTTCTGTCCATCTAATTGTTGTATATCATAGTTTAGGAAAATTGCAGTAGCTATTTTTCACTGGAATATAGTTACATGCTTTTGATATGACAAGTAGTGAATGTATACATTTAAGTACAACATGTAAAGATCACATTCAGCTGATTCCATTTGGTTTTTCACTAAATGAGATTTTCAATTTTAGACCATGCAATAAACCATCATCTTCATTAATGCAAATTTTCCTTATTGTTAGTGATCAGAGTGAACGTATTTTCAATCACTTCCTAAAACTAAAATATGTTATTTTCATTTGTTTAAATTATTTTTGAAGCTAAAAACATAGTTACCATGAAATATTTTGAAAGGGGGAATTAATTACCCCAAAGGTTAAGGTACGCCATCTATAACCTGTGCAGACAATTTTGCAAATACATATATGTGTTTCATTGGTGAGTGAAAAGTATGTCTTTTCTGTCTGTCATCCTTTCAAAACTTATTTATAACAAGTGCACAGAACTATGAGTTTGCATTTTGTACCACTTCTAGTCTTGGCTAAAGCAATCATTTTTGCTATAGAGGTTTCTACTTTAGTAGAATAAAATGTTTAATAAAAATAACTAGGTTCTAGCACATGTAATATAAAAATAATGTTAAATTATATCATATTTTTTAAGATTGATCTGTATGGAATTGTAAAGAATTACAGAGCATTTAATTCTCATGGCAAATCTCACATTTCATATAAACAAACAACAGTGTATCTGGTTACTAGAAGTAAAATAACTATTATGGAAAGATTGATTATGAAACGTAGCATAAAATTGTCTCTAATATGTGCAAAATTGCAAAGTAAGAATCAAAATTACGATAGCAATTTTACGGTTTTTCTCCTTTTTCCGTTAGTATCAAATAAAATAAACTTTTTTATATTGATTCTCCACCACATGCAAAAAACTATGTTAGATATGCTTTGATTTTCTACAGGTGCCATGAAGTGTGTGCCATTTTCTCTTCAACTATTCCTTTACTGACTTAGTGCCGGCCCTATCTTAAAAGTAAACCTCTTGAAGACATTTAATATTTAGACTCTCATTAGTATGAATATCTTAATAATCAGCATATACTAAAAGATTTAAGGGCTAATGCAATTGTATTTAACCTGTAATGTATATAATATTTTTAAGATAATGAAACTCCAATCTTAATTAAGAAACCAAGTTGATCTTTCAGAAAGAAAAAGTAGACATTGTTGAACTTTACTCTGGTACCAATTCCCATCTCACCCTGTATTCCAGAGCCCCTTCCAATATCAGCACAATCATCCATATCCTCTACCTTCCTGAAGACTCCAAAGGGGAAAATGTCCAGTTTCGGTGGAAGCAGGAAAATCTCCATGTAGGTGAAGTGTATGAAGCCTGCTGGGCCTTAGATAATATCCTGGTCATCAACTCAGCTCACAGACAAGTTGTTTTGGAAGATAACCTCGATCCAGTAGACACGGGCAACTGGCTTTTCTTCCCAGGAGCTACAATTAAGGTTTGATCACTCTTTGGTTCCTTCTCTTGTCCTCTAAAACCTAAAGCTCAATAAACCAAATTGTACAAAGATGATGATTCTTACCCAACTCACTAATGAAGGAATAGTAATGTTTTTATGTACCTTATATCCCCTTTTAAGGATGGAAAATTATTTTTACAAAAATGTTCATTTCCTCATCCATTTAACAGGTATTTTTGAGGGCCATATACTGGGCTGAACCTAGAGAATATAACCACAAAAAGGCAGATATGTTTCTTCCCTTCATGTGGCTATCAACTTAGTGTGGGTAGTTAGACAAGTCAACGTGCAAGTACAAAACAGCATAATGGTTATGATTTGCTGGGAAAGTTGAGAGTGCTGTGGAAGTAGACCACCCAGTACCGAGTCCCAACCCGAGGGTTTAGTAAGCTTCTCCAGGAGAACAGGGAATCCAGGTAGAGACTGAAGGGGAATTTGGAGTTGGCCAGGTGGGCGGAATAGTGTTTCTAGAATCAGAAATCACATACATAAAGGCTTGGCAGTGAGAGCACAGAGCAGGGGTCTTGAACAGTGTTCAAAATAGTTGTCTAACAGATTTTTGCGTTGCAAATTGTGATAGTTAAGTCTGGAGACAAGGCCAGTGACAAAGTCTTGGAGGTCCTACAAGCCGCTGTAGAGTTTGAACTTGATCCTGAAAATAATAGGGAGTCACAGAAGCACTCCAGATCAGACTCAGACCATCAGATTTGATTGGAAATGGAAGGGAGAGAGTGCATTCAGGGAGACCACCTAGGAGGCTGATAACAGTCCCATGGGAGATCATGTTGGCTAGAATTAGGGGAGAGGATGGGAAAAGATGGATGCATTTCAGAGATTTTTAGAAGAGGGAATGGAGAAGGTTGGGGACTGATTGAGATGATGATGAAATAGTTGTCAAGGACAAGGTTTGGGCAGCGGAGTGGTCGGCAGTGCCATTCATTGAAACAGGAAACAGAAGGAGAAGCACGTTCACAGGAGTTAATGAATTCACTTTGGACATGTTGATCTTTTTTTTTCTTTTCTTTTTTTGAGGTATATTTGACATGTAACATTATATTAGTTTCAGGTATGCAACTTAATGGGTTGATGTTTGTGTAAGTTTCCAAGATGTTTACATCTTAACTAAATCAAAGAGTAAGTCTAACATCAATTGAGAACATATGCCTAATTACAACATAGAGCTTATTCAAGGAACAAATTGTCCATGCACAGATAGGATACTCTTTGTCTAAGAAATAAGAACTGCTCTTTATTGAGCACTTATTATTCCAGCCACAAATCTCATGTAACCTGATTCTTATAAACCCATGAAAAAAGTGATACATCTTACAGATGTTGAAAGTGGACATAGAGATGTGGAGTAACTTGTCCAAAACACACCTCTCACCAGGGGCAGAGCTGGGATTCAAATACAGGAATCTGATTTAATCTTGATCTCAGTTGCCACATGGCTTTGCTCGTACAAGTAGTAAATATAAACTGACATTCTTCCTCTGTTTTTCCTGTGTTCCTTCCCAACATTCGTTTGTTAAATTATCTGCTCATTCTCTTCCCCTTCACTTTCTCACTGTAGGTTAAAAGATTCTTGTTTTGCTCATATTTCTTGATCTTGCTCCAGCTTTATTCCATTAATACTTCATGTTCCTTCCTCTAATGTAATCGTTTATTACATACCAATATATCTAATGTATAATGTTTAATTTGTATACATTAGAATTTAGTAAGTTCAGACCAAACACTGGTCTCTTCCTTCTTTTCCACAGCTGATTTTGTTCACACAATCCTAGTTACTGGTCCAGCTCAGGTATTGACTTCTGACGTAAAGTGAACTTAAGGAGATAAGAGTTTAAAATATTTCCCTTAATGGAGGTGGGAGGCATTCACAGTAACCTACCTGGGAGGTGAGATAGAGTGAGAATGGTGGGACAGTAAAGAAAGAGAAATCAGCAGTCTGATGGTAGCCGACTATGTATGAGAAAGATGTTAAAAACCAAGGATCATACAAAGGCATGCCGTTAATGAAAACTCCGGCATCATCCTTTAATAGGATTACATCATGCTCCCTTCATACTCAAGACTCTGATGGCTTCCTGTGCAGGCCTAGAAGATACAACCCAAACTCCGTGTCATGTAATTCATATCAAGGCCCTTCCCAGTCTAGGCCCAGCCTAACTTTTCATCCTCATCTCTTGCTCTGCTGTCCTCCAGCCTCACGAATACAACCCAGAATTCCACACTCTCACCTCTTTAGACACACTTTCCCGCCTTCCTTTTTTCTCTCCTGAGTAATTCCATGGCATCCTTAAGGGCCCAGTTCAAATATCATTGTGTGAAGTGTTGTACAGTTAATGTCTCTCTCCGCTCTGTGCTGATATAACCACTAGATTGAACCAGCAGGACTTGGGAGTGAGGACTGGCTATAGAAAATGGTTCCATTCTTTTTCCCAACTGACTGTTTCATCTCTGCCTTCTTTGCACAAAAACTAAGGCAGGTCCCAAGACGGCTGATAGACCAAAACCATCATCCAATCACTTTAGACTTCCAGTCTCAGGTCAATAACAAATATGACCAGTTAGCTGTAATAATCCAAGCTCCAAGCTTCATCCATGGTTTCTCCCCCGCTTCCAGCATAGGTTTGCTGTAGTGGAAATGGAGGCAGTGGTTGTCTCCTCTCCTTCCTCACCACCCCCCACAAGTTTCAGCCCCGAGTCCTCCAGGGCTGGATCTGGAAGAAGGAGAAGAGACAAGATGCAGTTAAGCCGGAATTATTGATCCCTCATCCCGGCAAGTGATCAAAGCTGGCTCTCTCTTGAATGGACCAATAGGCTCTTTGGAAATCTCCCCACTAAAATTTCCGTCGCCAAAGCAGGGGGATACAATTCTCCCATGCATGTCTCATGTCTGCTTCCACTCTTAGCCACTGGACAGACCTCTGGCTAATGACTGCAACCTCTTTTGGCTGAGGGCTCCTTGCCCCTCCAGAGAGCCCTTTGGGGCAGGACACGAGGTTGCCTCTTGTGTACACAGGCCCAAGCCTGCTCTATGATAAACACTCACCTTGGATCCATCACTGGGAGGAGAGTAGCTGCTTCTAAGTGCATCCCACTTCTTAAGCAGCCACGTGCCAGGCAGCTCCAGGCACCAGTCCATGCCTGCAGAGCATGCCCTCCAGGTGGTATCCTTGAGGTCCTTCCTGCATACCAGGCCTGAGGAGCAGAGGGGGAACCCTTCTCCCCTGACAGGAACATGGATGGAACTCACGACCCTCTCTAAAGAAATTGTCTCTGTTGTCCAGCTTCCTTCACATCACCTTCACGCTTGAGTGCCTTCCATGTGAGTGAGTGCCTGAGCCCTTTTACCACCTCTTTGCTTTGGTCCTTATAATTGGTCCATCACCTCATTCTGGAATGGGGAGTGGTTGCCACCTCTTTTCTTGGAGCCTCAACCAAAACTGACGCAAAACTAGTTCCATTTCAACGTTCTGTTACACTGAACATACATCTTGACGACAGCATTTAGGACATCACTTTATTTTTATTTATGTTTCTCTCTCCCTGGTTAGAATGTTATCTTCTTAAGGTCAGGGACTAATCTAGTTATTTTTTAATCCCAGTGTGTGGCACATGATAGATTATTGGGTGTTAATTGAATGGACGAAAAGCTGGAAAAATGACAAGATCCAGTTTATGGAGAAAGAAAATGAATTTCATATTTGGTGATGATTTGAAGGCAGCTGAAAACATCGTGAGAGGGACTGGACATAGCACAAGTGTTGAGAAACTTGGTTTAACTCTGTGGGTTCATATCTTGGCTTCACCAGTTATTAGCCATGTGGTCTTAAGCAAGTTATTTAACCTCTCAGCTCCTCAGCATCCTTACCTGTAACAGGGCTAATAATAGTATGCATCTCATGTTATGACAATTAAATAAGAAAATACCTGTAATAGCCTTAGGACAGGGGCTGGCACATAGAGAGAGGGCTTACTAAATAGGTATCCTCTTCACTGAAAACTGAGAACAAATAAGTTCCACAAGGAAGTGAATATAGAGGAAAATGAATAGAAGGCAAAAGATTAAGCTGACAGCTCCAGTTATAAGGAGGGGAAAAGGAATAGGATAGAAAAAATACAGACTTCACAAATTATGTCATGCTTATATGTCGTTAAGGTAATATCAAAATCAAATGCACTAAGTTGATTTCATCAGACACAAGTATTGTCCATACTTGTAACCTTTGGCAATCAAAGTAAGAAATTTCCTTTCCATTGGAATTAAGTTTCAATGCCATTCATGTAACTGGAATTATTAATAGTAGTTTTTATTATTAACAACAAATGATTTTTAAGTGCTATTTTTCATAAAACAAGGGAATAGAGAGTAGTGGGGATGTAAACTGTCCAGATGATGAGCTTGAAAATAATGTTTGAGAGCGTCAGGTCAAACAAGAAAGATGAAAATGAGTCACTGGCACTCACATTACGTATTTCTCCGTGTCTTCTTTAGATTTTTGTTTCAGCTTCTTTGGGAATATTTAATCCATTTCATCTGAGCCTGTCCTTGTTTATCTCAAGTAGGGCAGAATGATATAAGACCAAATAGAGTAATTAACTTAAGGAGTTTATGTGATCTGGAGAACTGCAATTATAGGTCACCAGTTAAATCTGCCCTGGGTTGGTAGAAGGCCATTACAATCTGTTGGCTCATTAGTAATTAATATGAAATAGATGTATAGCAGTCCCAGTTTTTAACACAGAACTTGGCCTTATATTTATTGTGCTTTTTCATTTGGGTGGACTGTAAGAGGTCACAGAATTAATATGTTCTTCCTCTCCAGCCATCTGTGTTTCTCCTCCATTCTTACAAGTTCATGGCCTTGCCTGACTCATCTTCCAATGTTTTTCCAGAGAACTTCCCACATAGAAGAAAAGGCGCACCACATTCTTATGCTTCTAATTACCATCATGATTTTTTATTTCCCATAAATCCCTAAGTAGCCCTTTGTTCACGACCAAGTAGGTGGGGCTCTAAATGCCAATAAATACAATGCTGCAAGTCAGCAGGCTCCCTAGGGCACCCCCGCGTTAGCTGTCTCCCAGAAGAAGCGAATCGCGGACTCAGCTGGGCAAGAAGCCTGAAACCCTCTTGCTGAATCACCTGTCTTAGTTGTTGGTTATGATGATTTCACCTCCTTTTACAGAATAGTTCATTTTTCAAACTTTTGTATATGATTTCTGTATACAGTATCAAGAATAGTCAAGAATTATTTCTGTCCGTTTTTCCTATTCTAAAGATGCAGAGTGGACTCTGCCAGGTCATTTGCAGTTGCTGGAGTAGCTGTTGCCACCGGGGCTGCCATCCTGGGCAGTGCTTCTCTATCAGGTGGCTGGGGGTATTGGTGCCACAGGTGAGGATGGGAGCCACATTCTTCCTGCCGGAAGTGGGAAAATGATTCATTTCAAGGCAACTTCTGCTGCTCCAGCTCGGTGACAGGGCTCTTGGTTTTGCCATCAAGGTTTAAAGGAAATGAACCAATCTTTTTGGCCCCTTCCATTTAAACCATACAGTAGCTGAAGAATACTGGTCAGTCAGTCCAACCCCCTTATTATTCAGGTAAAGAAACCAAGACCCAGAGAGCACCACATAGTAAAATAATAGTAAACCTGTCAATGTACATCTGGATGATATTTTGTTATTAGTTTCAAATGTACAAAATAATGTAATAATTAGACATTTATATCCCTCACAAAGTGATAATCCCCCTCCCCCAATCTACTACCCCTCTGACATCATACATAGCTGTTACAATTCCACTGACTGTATTCCCCATGCTGTACTCCACATCCTGTGACCATATATTAAATTATAGTTGACATTCAGTATTATTCAGCTTCAACTTTAGGTGTACTGTTCACAGAAGACAAAGAAAGACAGGACTTTCACAGATCAGAAGAAGCTAGAGACATGACAACTAAATGCCATATGGGATCAGAAAAGGGACATCAGGGAACAGTGCTAAAATTCAAGTCAGATCTCTAAGTTAGTGAATATCATTGTATCATATTAATTTCTTGGTTTTGATAATTATGCTATGGTTATGGAAGAGTAATGTAAGGGTAGGCTGGGATGAAGGGTAGGCGAGAAGTCTCGTTTTTACGACTTTTTTGCAAGTCTAACGTTATTTCAAATTTAAATGTTTACAAACAAAAACATAAATAAAATCAAATAAAAGATACAGTATCAAGAATCAGCATTTCATTTTCAGTAAGAGCCTCATATTCAGGAATGATACCTTCAGTAGCATAGATACTGGATACTAATAAATAATAATAGTAATCATAGTGATGATAAATAAGAAGAATAGTAGAAATAGTAGTAATGATGGCATTTCATGAATGTTTGATAGATGCCAGCACTACGAGAAAGGTGCTATCTAAGTTTTATATCTACAGTCAATGAACAATGACTATCTGTAAAGACCCTGGATGTTTAGTGCTTAATTTTCCTTAGTCATTCTTGAAACATCTGGACAAATAGATCCATCAAAGTCATCTTTTTCCAACTCCTCAAACACACATCCTGAAATCTGAGCATATCCTAATTTTAAGTTCAGAGATACAATAAATGGAAGTTTTGAAGGGTCAGCCTGGAGTGGCTGCAGTGCTTATCATGAGTCACCATCAAAGAGAGGAGCTGCAAAGATCAGTGAAGTACTCAGAAGAGAACCCGAGGCAGCTGATGAGGAAAGAGCTATGATCAGGCCTTGGCTTCTATGTTTTCTGTTTGTCTCATCCTTTAGTAATAGTACCCCATGAGGCAGTTTCCAGATGGATCAGTATGGCATGGAGGTGAAGACTGGTCAAGCGGCTCCTTCATTTTGTTTGTTTACTCTCATCTTTGGTGGTAGCCAAAATCTGTGTTTTGAAAGCATGAATCATCCTTGATCTGTGTGTGTGTGTGTGTGTGTGTGTGTGTGTGTGTGTGTGTAACGGGGAGAGAAAGTGCTTTGCTCACTCACCATTAATAAGTGTTTATACCTGCTCAGCTACTCTGGTTACACTCAGCTTCCAAAGGCATAAATCACTGCCTTCTGTCAACTCTGCAATTGACCCACAGATTAAATGCAGATCAGTGTGAGACAGGTGCTGTTACGCGTATTTTTTATTTTTGAGAAATCTTCCCACTTTGATTGCTGTGCCTGCACTGGCTGATCTTTTTCTATTTATTACTCTAGCTCATTGAGCAGATAGCAAAGAATCCCAGATTACTCCTTCTACACATTTCTGTCAATTTAAGTAAATCAGTGCTAAATGTCACAGATTCTGTTATAAAGTTTTGTCCTTTAGAATAGACCGTGATTTGATCACATGTATTCAAAAGAAATTCCCTTAAAAAGTAATTTATTAAATTTTGCACATATATGCCAAGCCTTTGGACTGATGAAGTATACAGAATTTAGAAGGATCATATCTTGATATTCTCCCTACTGCTACTTTCAGTTAGACAGGCTGCTTCGAGCAAATATCCAATAATGATAAATTTCCTAGTTTAGCAAACACCAAAGGCCCTACTGAATACAACAGCCATTAGGTAAACCAGCAGCCCATTAAGGAGAAGCATTAAGTCAGGACAGGAGAGTTTATTTTCCTATTGCTCTTAGACATTATGCATTTGCCAAACTCATTGTCCCAGTGGACACAAGGCAAATCTCCCGTCCTAAATAAGAACTGAAGCTTTCATCCTGGGATTCTGCTGTCACCTGTCTGATACTATGGTTACAAATTGTTGAATTGTTAATGGAAAATAAAGGTTATGTCCAAATTATGGAAGCATGTAAGTTAATTTGTCTGAAAATTTAAAGTCTTAATACAAATTGAGGCTAATGAAAAAATCTAAGACAGTAGATAAA
Organism: Rhinolophus sinicus; assembly: GCF_036562045.2. NCBI lineage: Eukaryota > Metazoa > Chordata > Mammalia > Chiroptera > Rhinolophidae > Rhinolophus > Rhinolophus sinicus. The sequence goes on from NC_133758.1 coordinate 70,319,506, forward strand.
AGGGATGATCACACTCAAAGAAGAATTTGTTTTAAATATGCTTCTGGGGAATGGAATACCCTGGCAGAGCAACACCTTCTCTAATACCCAACTTTTCTTCCAGAAATTGAGCACCCCATAAAGTTGTTCCAATGTTTCATTTAATGATTTTATTTTTTTAGAGTCTAAGGACAAACAGGAGGAAATCAGATATGCTTTCCAGAAATGGGCTTTGCAAATCATTGTACTGGAAACTCTCTGGTCTGTAACTTGAGGGATTTGAGTCCTGCCTTTCTAATGAGGATAAACCTGAGCTCAGTAAGACTTGTAGCCAGTCCCTGTTCCCATGTCTTTTTCCATTAAGAATCGGAATGTCAACTACAATTTTTTTGGCCAGATTCCAGCTTGGCTAATTGCATGCTGTCTACCTCAATTCCCTTTGCTTGGGATGTTCTTCACTTTGGATTGCATTGCTCTTATTGTCATGTTTCCCCCAAGAGCTGAGTACATGATATTGTAGAATGAGCCAGAATATAATTTGTTAAGCTAATAAGAGTACTTTGGGGATGAAGGGTTAAATGTACGTAGTGTGCTTTTCACAGTTCTCCCCAATGCAGCCTATTTGTACAGTAATTAATGTGGAATAGCATTAGTGAAACATGGAATTGAGCCAAATCACCATAACAAGAGTGGCAATAACATGGAAACAAATAATTTTGATAAATGCTACTGAAAATAACCATTCAAAAAAAATCTCCAGAGCCTCCCTGCCTAATGCACCTATTTTTTGTTTGTTTTTGGTCTGAAGCTAATGGGTAATTAAGTTAATACAATATTCAGTGAGTGAAATTTATTCTATATGAACATCAAAACTACAGTAACGTTTTCCATCAGCTTTGTACCCAGATAGCATATAGCACAATAACTTGCATAGTGATACTCGTTTAAGTAAGGTTTGTTAAATGAATGCATGAAGATGGGGCAAAAAGGGGGAGGAAATACACGAGTACGTTTACTGATTTCCTAAGATGAACCAGTCTTTAGGAGGCATGTTACTTACAATATCTCAGCTAATCCTCATAATTACCCCCATTTCACAGATGAAAAAAACAGAGGCTCAGACGTGTCAAACAGCTTTGCTTTTCATAGCCAAGTATGTTTTACTATAAATCCCGGCCCTTTTATTCCTCAGTAACTTGCAGCCTCCCATATTGTGCCTGGCATCCTGGGCCTTAATTTGAGGAGGCAAGTCTGAAAACCTCAGACACTGTGAAAGCCAAGCTGATCTCCACAGACAAGGTTAACAACTGCCCTGTGGAATTTTACATTGTTATTCTTCCTCTCATTACTCCAGTTCAAATCTGTCACTGTTGCCATTTTAGAGTTGTCATAACTATTGCCAAGTAATTATATACTTGTCACAAAATATACCGTAAGTTGAATCTTTATGAATCTTAGTATAAAGTGGTTCAAATGTGAATGCTTAATGAATCCAAAAAATAATGAGAAAAAATACTCTTGAAGCTCCCTGCAATTCACTCACTGTGGCTGCATCTATTGTGTTGACTAGAGAAACTGCACGTCATCCCTCCTGCACCTGGACCATGTTCATAGCCAAGTTTTCAGGTTTTTAACTGGCATTAAATTTCCTAGAAATTGAATGTGTGGAAAATGACAGAAACTCGTTTTACCTCATGAAGGAAATCATTTTTTTCTCATCTTGATTTTTTTAATAGCATGAAAGTCTATACCTCTAAAGACCATTGAAAATGATAGAGGAAATATGTATTTCTATATGACAAAGGTATGGCATTGTGAGCTTAGGAAATGGTACTGTGTAAACTATAAGTCAGTCAGTTTCCAATCACTCAATCACACATCTCACTTTAATCCAGAAAATACTATACAAATGTATTTTATTTCCAGCCAGATAGTGGCTAATTTATGGCTCTGCCAACAATGCCATTTTAATTAATTTTATTCATCTTATTTCTCATTCTCCGCTTCTCATATCTCATCTGTTTGCGTTGCCTAGATTTTAATTAAAAAACCTCTCCTCTCTAAGGAGCAATCTGAAGTGGCAAAAATAATCACTTAAAATATTACAGTCATTAAAAAATTGGCTGTGGTGGAAGCCATGCATTTTCAATTTTCCTACAAATGATGTTTTAGCTTCCTTTTAAAGTGCACTTTGTATCTGAATTGTCTGCCACCAGCCAGCTTGGCTATCAAAAAACAGTCTTCCAGCTGGGTGGGCTGAGTGACAACTCCTTAATGGAGGAAATGGATGGCTCTCTGCTCATGTGGAGGGGAAGGCATACCAGGCAGATTTCATTCCATCTGCCACCAGCTCTCTACAAGCTGGCATTGCCCAAATGCCCAATATACTCATTCCAATAAAAAGGATATTGTGAAAAATAATAAATTGCAAGGCTACAGATGCTTGAAAGAATTATCAGGGCCATTAGACCCCGGGGAGATCATATTAAGAGGTGCCTCCGTGTTCATCTTTGATGAAAACCTAATTAAACTGTGGTGAAGGCGATTGCAAGTATTTTTACAAGTACAGAGGTGAAGTCATTAACATTTTCAGCAGAGTATAGGGAACAACCTTAGAAAAATGCTGTCCTGAATTGTGGCCAAGGACCTGTGTATTGAGGAATTTGCACTGATGTTTCCTGTTGACGCTTTTCTGAATGGCAAATTCTTGTCACTTAGTTACACTGTGTTCTGTATTTCGGTAAAAGAAACCCATATAATAGCAGAGTAGGAAAATATTTTTCATTGACAAATAGAAACAAATAAAGACTATGTTTAAGGGATTTTTTAAATAATTGGAGACTGCTAGTGCTTAGAAGTATAAAGCATATGTGATTGATCAATGCTAAAATAATGAAACAAAGTAAAAATAGCTTTAATTAATTACGTCGGGAGGGCTAGAAATAGAAATAACTATTTAGAGTCATCTGCAGAATTTATACCTTAATTTTACACAGAATAAATGCTAGTTCCCTGATATATACTCACCATAAGTCAATCAAAAGCTATGACTCGGGAACTCACATGCTATTTATAATTAGTTGCTCAAGAAAACCTGAGAGATTGTTAATTATACTCAAAATAAAGTAGTCCTGCAATTCTTGTTTTTGTCATAGCAAGAGTTCATTTTTACTGTCTTTTGAAGTTGTTTACGTTGTTATTGCATATAAATGACATGAGTGAATAGATGCTGAACAAAAACAGCTGGGTATTAAAATCACTGAGAGCAATTTCCTGAAATTATTTTCATACTTTCAATGCATGTTTTGTTTGGATTTTTAACATAGTACATTGATGTTATACAATGCATCTGTAAGAAAAGTGGCAACAGACATCTTGCATTATTAAGTTTTCCTGTCTTAGGAGAATGTTTGGTAATCTGCCAAAATTTGGAGAGCTTTTAAATTTCTAATTGATGGTTCTATCTGCCCTGAAAATGAAAGAGTATTTGCAGTGTTTTTACCATATTGTATTGTGGGAAATATTCTTTAACATTTTACTAAAGGTTTTAAATTGATCTAAAGAATTTTAGTGACTTTTGTAATGAGAAACACAATTAAAAATAGATTTAAATAGTCTTGGATTTCTCTACATCTACTGCTAAGAGTATGGAATATAATAGCTTATTTTTAGAAATAGCACATATTCAGAAATAAAACAACAATTATTTACTTATTGTTTTATTTAGAAGTTTCCAAAAAACACTTCCACATATAATATTATTTGTGCTAACATCATCACTAGGGAATAGATAGTATTGGCCCTATTCTACGGCCTGAGAAACTGAGGCATACAGGGGTTAAATGACATGTGCAAAACCATGTAGCTATTAAGTAGAGAAATGTGTTGGAACATGCCTTCTGATTCCAATCCCCAAATTCCTTGAGGATGGATAGTAACTGAGTTTTCATTCCTTATCATCTCAATCGTTTTTTGTTTCCAGTATTTTGTTCTTTTCCAGTCTTTTTATTTTTATTTTTATCTGAATATAGTTTAATATACATATGTACACATACAAACAGAAATATATTTTATATATATAAACTATACTATACTAATTGGGCAACAAATTTCCTTTGCTTAATATGTTGTTGATATATCTTTACATTGAAATCCATCTCATTTTAAAAATCTCTTCCAGTCATAATCTCCTTGATTCATGTTAAGTGCTGAATTCATGGAGGTATGCTCTAGGAGAAAGTTCAAGCCACCCCTAACCAAGCAGGCCATGGATTCTGCTCAGAGGCAGAAATGCATGCTCAAACAAGCAGAGACCCAGGGATTCTATCTCAATCCAGACACATTCAGGCATCAATTCTTAGTTTGGAGATCATCTGGGAAACCAAGCCAATTCTAAGACATTGAGACCCCTGTGACCACTCCTGAAATAGAATTAGCATGAATCTGTAACTTGCCTTGTAATTGACTTAGGAATCCTCAGAATGAGAACCTTAAAGTGGCCCCCTACCCTCTGCAGGATTCTTAAATGCAGGTCCTGCACATAATCACCTTCTCAGTTGGCCCATTTCTGCCCATTCCTGTTCATACATCTGAGGAATTCACCAGTTTCACAGACTATCCCCTATCTGTTAGTCCTAATATTACCCTGCCGGCTCATATCACCCTTACGTCAGCCTTGGAAAACATTGGGTTCTATTCAGAATGGCTGAGGCAGAAATCATATGTCAATCTCTTTAGTGTGGTGGGGAGCAAAACAAGTCATCTGTGAGTGGGTTCTGTTCATCTCCAGGCCCTGCCACCCAGAAAATGGCAGCCCTATCTGCTATGAGTTAGGGAAGGTTGAGCTGCCTCCCCTTGAGCTGCGGCTGTTTACTCAGGATGTGTCGACCTTTATTTGATAATGTAGCAACTGTACTAAGACTGTGAAGGAGGGAATATTCAAAGAGCAATACTTCTCCCCGCCACCACACCAGGACATTGGGTCTATTGGGAAGAGAGAATAGAGCTAACTGAATCTGCCTTCAAATGTGGTAGGATTAGGATGTTTTCAGTGCAAAGATGAACACTGACTGGTATAAACCACTGTGTTGTTTGAATTTAGATTTGATACTGAGTAGTCTTCTTTTACTACAAATTGGTAAAGAACAGTTTCTTCCCTATAAAAATAATAAAACTACAAAAATGATATCATTTTATCCTTCATGGAAACTTGCCAAAGACAGATTCTACTCGTTTTTAGATCCTACTAGTACAAAAATTGGTTAACACACAAAGTGAGTGCTTAATATACATATGTACACATATACACCATTATTACCTGTGTTTCATATGGTGGCTCTATTGTGGTTATAATGACAAAGATGTATATTTAATAGAGAATTTTCAATAGTTGTACAATTACAAATGGTCTACTCAACTACCAAATGGTTTAGTAACAGCAAAATAACTAACAAAAGATCATTTAAAATATACTTTCAGTTTCCTAAAACACCAAGTCATTTTAATTTTCTGAAATGAGTTTAACAATATGCTATCCAGTATTAGAATGATCTTTTACATAAAATTTCAATCTCAACTAAATTAAAATACGCATCAAATATGTCAATAATATAAATCTTGGAGTAGTGAAACATATTATGTATAACACAGAGTGTTAAAATATTAACAAACAATTCTGAGGTAAATGGAACCAAAATTGAAATAATTAAATTGATATTTACCCAGAAATGACCAACATTTAATGTTAAGTGAGTCATTATTTTTATTACACAAATATATCCTTTTAAATAGTAATATAAATAACCCTGTTCACATGTATAAATATTTCACTTATGTCATTTACTGGGATAATGACTTAATGTATCATTTTCATTGATATCAGAGTCCTTACATTAATTCCAGATAAACATAGGCCAGGATTGTTTGTGCAGGATTCCAGGATGTGAAGATAATTGTGAAAAACATTATTTAGAGTGCAGTGGGTTTATTATTAGAAAAGTAACCTTTGTGATTCTCCTCAGCATTTATTGTCTTTACAGTATGCACAGTAGTAGAAGATCCTTGGGTTTGTCACAGCTTGATAGTTTCTATATACTATTAAGTAAAACTGAATCCTAGTTTTGATCAATGTGTGTGGGTTAAAGATTGTATACAATGAACATATACAGCATATGGCATCCTTGAATTATCTGTATTTATTGTGGTGTGAGGAAGGTTCTGAAGCAGGTGATGCGTGCCACACACTACGACGTATCCATGGTGGTGACAGGCCCAGTGGATATCTTAGTGCTTTAGTGCTGTGAAATGACGCCCTCAAGATCATATGCTCTGACTTTCTTGAACTTAACAGGACCTTCTGAAAACTTTATTTACTCTTTCAGTATACTAGTCTGATTCCTCCCCCAATTGACTTTACCAGCCTTAATCAGCTTAATTATCATAAAACATTTCCTTGCACACATCACTTCCCTTATTCTAGAACACCACTGCCAACAGAATATTGTAGAGATCGCTTAGACTACCACGTAAGATCCTTTACTGTCAGGCTACAGTCTAATTCTGAACATCATACCTACCTGTCACTTTTATCATTCATTCGTATTTGTCATCCAACTAGGATTTCTATCCACACTTTTAAAATCAGTTGCCTGCTCACCTAGACCAGCCCTGGACACAATTCCTACCCTCTCTCGCTCATTAGCATTTACCATGTTGCCTCGCATTGAGACCTGCCTTTGATATATCTCAACTAGATGGGGATTTTTTTGAGAGCAAAGGTCACGTATTGTTATACTTCATTATAAACCCCTTCTTCCCAGTACCTTCCTTAATGCCTTCTATATGGTGAGTTCTCCATAAAAGATTAATTGATTATCTGAAAAGGCATAGCCATATCACTTATTCACTGATTTATTGAATTATTCAATGAATATTTTTGAATTCCTAAAAATACAGCACGAAATAAAATGTACATGATCCCTGCCCTACAGAACTTATAGTAACTGGTATTTTCTGTGCAACTATTTTTCTTCATATCTATTTTATTTTAAGAGCATATAAAACTTAAAAGAATGCTTGAGCTTTCATTTATTAGCACTTCTCCATATATGACTTATTACCAAAAAGTGATTAATGGAAACATCACATTTTTTAAAAGTCAAAAAAAAAGTAAGTGCCCAGTTTACTCAGCTCCAGTGTTTGATCTTGCCTTTGACTATTCACTTTAAGCTGAAAAAATATAGGTTAAAAAGAGTGTCACAAGAAATTATTTTTCCTTATACTTTGTAAACCTAGAGTCCTTTGGGAGAATACCAAAGTTTGTGATTTCCCAGCTCCTCATTGGGGATATCACACACTTCTTAGGTCTGGTCAGAAACCTTCACTCAAAAGGTAGCTGAGAATATATGCTCATATCAGGGATTACTTTGACCTTTTCTGTATTCCATGTTTTGATTAGCGGGCTATTCTACTCATATCCCATTTACAGATAAATTATGAAAGGCTTGAATGGCAAGCCAGAAATACAGGGAATATTGAAAAGGTCAGTACAATTCAGCCCATAGCCACAGTATTGAAAATCTATGACAAGTCATTATCACACTTAATTCTCACAAGGAGTATGGTAAAGATGGGAAATTGTTCCAATTAAAATATTCTTGTTTCATACTGAAGGCTGAGGTGGCAAAGCTCAAATGGCCTCTTGACTCCTTTTTTATGATAACTTAATAAGTTAGAAAGAAACTGTAATTGAATTAAACAAGACAAAAAAAAAGAGAGGTAACAAGCTCTTTTGATTTGAGAGTCCCTCATAGATGGAATAATATAATGACTTTTCTAAAAACTCTAATTATACATGAGTAAGACAGATCCAGCTACAAAACCAATTCAACAGCCACCCCATGCTCTCTCTTTATCTACAGCATAGCTGTCAGTCAGATGGGAACTCCATTTATTTCCATGGAAATGAAGGCAGTGAGTTTAATTTTGCCACCACCCGGGACGTAGATCTTTCTACCGAGGATATTCAAGAGCAGTGGTCAGAAGAATTTGAGAGCCAGCCTACGGGGTAAGTAATTGTTATCTCCCATGCTGTGTATAGCACTTACATTTATTCCACTGGACATGTTTTAAATGCATATTGTTGAATAGCAAAGCATGGTTAAAGCAATGCTGATGATTCTTGAAATCTGACAAGCCAAAAGGTTTACACTTACCCTAAACATCCTTTATTAGTAATCAGCTATTTTTATGCATATTAAAAATTTGTGATTGGAAATACTTTTATCTTTAGTTGAATCGCTTATACGTCATCTTTGTTTATTCAGCTTTTAATGGGAGAACATTTTTTTCAAAATGTATAGAATATAAAATCTTTTCACCATGATTATATTGAGACTTTCAGTTGTCTTCCTAAAATCTGAGATTTATAGATGCTGCTACCTGGTATTCAGTGGAATGTGGTTCTGATCTAAAAAAAAAAATTGTTTAAGAGGTGAAATTTATCTTTGAGGGCTTTTTAAGGAGAAATATGGGGCTGAGGTTACAGTAGAAGTGCAATGTGGATGGTTTGCTGGGTAGTATTTTCTGGCCATTCTGAACTATGTGCCTTCTTCTGGGTCCTGTATCTCTAAGATATCTCCTATTAATCAAGCAGAATTTTCAGAAGTTCAAGTTAAAAAATATTAACAGATTCAGAGAATCAAAATTCAGCAGGTAGTGTAAGTGGAGAGAAAATTCTAGAAATTTCTTGGTTCTCACCTGGCTTTTCTTTTTGCAGTAAACATACCAGGTCCTATTGTTTAGTGTCTGTTTTATAATACTACAATGAGGGTGAATGAAATAACATCATTTTCATGATGAATATTAAATAACAGTAATTTAACTGTTAACCATGAGAAACTTTTTCGTAACACAACATTGGAGATATAGTCATGTCTCTCTGATTTCAACAAATTAAATAAAAACAGGATGGAAATTCGACGTGCCTGAGTGGCAAGAGGCAGTAGTGCTGGCTTGGGCTCCCCGCTTCCTGCGTGTTCCCTGGGAACTGATTCAGACCCAGTAAGAGGGAAATCTAAGCAGCAGCCTGAGCTGCGGTGCCTGCTGTTATCCCTCGCTTCCACCTCAGGTCTCTCACTGCTGAAAGCTAGATTTCTACTCTGGCTGGCCCAGCTCTGCTCTGCTTTGCCCCAGGGTAGTCTCTCGGGTCGGCCAGGGTAGGAGGCTGACACTTTGGAGGACCCCACCCTCTCAGGACTTACCATTAACCTCTCTGGGCCTCGCACCAATGCTCAGGCGCTTTATTCCACAAAGTCCTTCTTTCGTTCCCGTCACCCTTGAAGTTCCATGCCCAGTGTCACTCCTGGAACTTCTTGAGGGACCAGCAACCACTGCTCCTGTTTTTCACCTCCAGGACCTGCCGGGCAGCGTTAGGCTGCTTTCCTTCCATACACTACCCAGGGCTCATTCCGCTCCCCTCACAGACCAAAGGACTTTGATGGGGTCCGGAACTTTGGCAATGTACACAAGGCTTTACTACTTATCTTCTGGAGAGAAAGGATCCCTCACCAGCATATCAGTTCTTTCTTTCTGACCACAAAATAATACCCTTCCTGATTATGGAACTTAGCTGCCTAGGAAGGGTTCCCAAATTTTGAAGCAGAAGAGATTTGTTGACCCCCACTCCTTCATTTCTCCAAGCTAACACCGTCCATGCAGCAGTGAAGAGTCATCCACTTCAGTGAGAACCACATCCCCTGGGGACTCAGATGACGCCCCCCAGTGATACCAGCCCCCAACCTGATAAAGCAGAGAGAGAAACACAAGTTTAATCTCTGTAGTACCATTCCACATAAATTCCAGTGTTTTCCCTCTCGCAGTCTCTCCAGTAAAGCTCAGTCTTCAGTGTCACTTCTCTTATTTCGAGGAGAGAGATAATTTATTTTCACCTATTTTCTTTCCCAGAATGACCTCTTCCTTTTTTTAGTGTGTGTGTATCATCATATCCTGTTTATAGAAGAACAAAAGAAATGCTCCCTGCTAGTAACAGTGGAGACTTAGTACAAAGACACAGAAAACCCATTCATGAATTAAGCTTAGAAAGCAATTGATTTGATATTAGAAGAAACTAAACATATTTTAGAAAATTAATGTCCTAGTCCAGAGACATAGCTGGACTAGTACACTACACACACACACACACACACACACGTACACATTCCACTTTCACAGAACACTAATAATACAAGAAAATTTGTGGCCAAAACAAATCATCCATCCTCCAAAACAACAACAACAACATAGCACAAAAGTATTTATACCTGAAAAAATAGCTAAAATCAATATGGACGCAGAGGAACATCAGAGCAAATTCCAGTCACTCAATGTCTCAGGTGGTTTCAGTTCTGCTCTTTGGACATTGCTTAGGACTGAGTATATATCAGGATTTGGTCACGGTTACGAAGCCGATACTTTCTGGCAGTTTTCAGTTCCAATAATATAGGATAATGTACTTGACAATAGCACCTGTGCCACTCTAATTGGTATACAATTAATTCATCTAGATTCTAAAGGCAGTTTAATTATTCTAGCAACCACATCACACCTTGGTTTATTTAAGGCTCTTCCCCTAGCATGTCAGGCCACACCCCCCAGAATTATCTCATTTATGCTTCCATCTGATAGCTCAGTTACTAAGTTGACAATATGTTATAAAGGTATAAAAGGATAATGAGAGGACCTAGCATTTTCTGCGTTTGGGGTGATGATAAAAATGCTGGTTTAGTCCGTAGTGGGGTGTGTGTGTGTGTCTGTGTGCCCTCCCCACACTCACCCAGTCCCAAATGCTGCTGTATTGGTCTAGAAAAGAATGCTGTTATAATCATTTTTAATCATAGCTTCTGGGGAAAAAGAATCTTGTCACAGAATCAATGTGAAACACTTTTACCTAAGAGATGACAGAAAAACAGATTAGGAATCTGATAATGAAATTCTTGATATGTTTTGTTTTCTCAGCCAGGTTTACAGAATATTTTTCTCATTCTTCTCCTCAGCCATCACCACCCACACAGACAATTTATCATTATAAGCTCATCTGCTAAAATAGGTGGAAAACATAGGTGGTGTTCAAGAGTGGCCAATGGAGTTGATTGACTTTGGTAGATTTGAGGTCACTTTTTAAAAACAATTTAAAAATTAAATTATTAATATGGATCTATTTTATCTCTTTTAACTATGTTTTTTCCTCTCATAAGAATTATGAGAGAAAAAAAGAATATGCAGTCCTCTCTAATAATATTTTCAAAACATTTCATATGAATAGTGAGAAAGAAAAGAAAGCCACTAAGTCATTATGACATTTTTGGAAACCACTTTCCCAAACATCCCTATTTTCTTACCAATGAGTCAAAGATCAAACATCTCAGATCCCAAGGATGCAAGAGCTGTTGCCTTTCACATCACAGCGCTGTCCCACATCCAGCACTGATAGGTTTCACTTTTTAAAGTGGGATTTTAAAGGTTCTTTTTTCTAAAAAAGACACATCTGTTACTTCAGCAAGACAGAAACTTTAATAGATACACTGCTAATTTATGAGTCTTTCGGAACTTTGGCTTAACCTTACAAACACATCATTTAATTATCAGCTACCATATCTTACCCAGCTGAGGCCGTCTTTAGGTGGGAAGAGGCTTTGGAGAAAAGCATATTATAAGATGGAATTGATATACTTGTCTTTCATCCTAAATGCAAACATTGCATGTTTTTACTATTCACATACTTTTTAAAAATACCTTTTTTTATTGCTGTCACCAGAGTATTCATGTTAACAAGAAACGCCACAGATACAATGAATATTAGAATAATTGAAGACAGCATGTTCCAGTCTTCCCCACCAGCCCCAAATCCTTCGGAATTACAGAAAATGAGCAAATGAATCTATAATAATACTATAAAACAAGAAAGCGTGCTCTAGGTAGATGAGGAATTAGGGAGGATTACACAAGAAAGAAGGAATTACACAATTACAAAATTACACAAAAAAGGAAGAAGGAATGTGATGGAAGGAGGTTACTATAGCCCAACACCGGGATGAGTGACACCACCAGAAGTGTCCCAGCACTGCTCCAGGTCACAGGTTCTGGATGCAGGAACAGGACAGAGCTCTTAGGTACTGCCTGCCATAGGTACTGCCAGTAGATGAGCCCTCACTACACACACTTCCAAGCAGAGGTCTCCCCCCAGGACCAAGCAGTGAATGTGGACACTTGGAATGGAGAAGCAGGTGGTGCCAGGTGATGGGAAATGTCTCCTGGTTTGAAGGGAATGAAGAGCCTCCACGTGCTCCCATCCAAGGGCACATCTGCCCCCTGTTGGTGGGTATGTCTGCACCAAAACTAGGAGAGACTAATAGAAACAAATTTAAGCAAAAGATCTTGAATCATCAAATGTCAGTAATACCAATTCCATTAAAAAATAAATAAATAAATAAATCATTGAACTAAAGAACTACAAACTGAGAAAATGGAAGTAGCAGAACAAGCAAATGGAGATTTTATGAGAAGTACAATTAATGTCCTCAGAGAGATAAGAGAATACTGCATTTGTGAAATTTAAACAGATTTTATAAGCAAAAAAAATGAGCCATGAGAAATGAAAATATATGATTGTTAAAGCAAACTTAATGAATTTTTCCCCCCTGAATATTAGAATAGGCATAGATGCAGAACACATTAGTGAGCTAGAAATTTGAGTATGGAAATCTTTACAAAATTAACATCATTAGATGTAAGAAATAAGATGTAAAGTGGGGGGAGGGGCAGAATTGGCCCTTCTAACATTAAAAATAATAGGAATTCCAGAAGAAGAGGTCAGAGGGAATATACGGAATGAAATATTGAAAGAAATTATTGAAGAAAAGGGCCTGAGATTTAAGAAAGAAAGAAAAAAAAAAGACATAGTTTCCTCTGAATCAAAATATTTGGCAAGATGAATGGAAGAAAAATACCAGTCCTCAACCATCAAGGGTAAACTTCAGAACACTGATAAAAGAGGAAATCCTACAAGTTTCTAGTTGAGATTCATTATACTTTCCTTGGTAGCCCTAAGCATCGGGTTTTGTTTTGTTTTGGTTTTTTTTTAAAAAAAACAGTTATTTTATTTTTGAGAGAAAATTATTTGCAACGTAAAATAATTCCAGAAAAATACCATTCAAATAATAAGGAAAATAACAACCTTTTCAGATATACAAGTTTCAGAACATTTACCCTCTGAAAGAATAACTAGATGTATGATTGTAAATTAACCCAAGAGGAAGAGAGATTCAAAAAAGACTAGTGAGCAAGTAAAAGAAGTAAAGCTTATAGTTCAGTCTAAATAAGTATTTATTATTGAAAAATTTATAAAACTTTGGAATAAACATGAGAGGTACAATGGGAGGTTGACAAAAAAGAGAAAGAATAAGGATTAAAATACTGACAAAGTTCTTTACCTACTTGGAGTGAGGATATCTTGCTTAAACTCTTAATGTTAATAGAAAACTATGAAGGTATATATGTGTGTCAGAAAAAAATAAATAAGCCAAATATAGGATATGTAACTTCTAAAGCATTAAGTTAGCATAGAACAAAGAGGACTTAGTCCAGCAAATTTCAGGAAAGTGAAAAAAAGTAAATAAAAAACAGGGTAAAGAGAAAACAAGTTGCCATGAACAAATCTAAACATATCAGTAACACAATTTCAGTGAGTTATATTAATTTATTAAATGAGATTCTCACAGTTTTTAAAAATAAGCTATATATTTTCTATTTATGAGAGATCCAAACTAAAATAACACAAGAAGTTGAAACTAATATACTAATATATTAAGCACGTGAAACAAAAGAAGCAAGGAGGCATATTAATATCAGATATTCAAATCAGATGAAATAAAATGTAAGTTTAAGCATTAACAGGGCTGAAAAAGGATTTTTTGTTATGACTTCAGTGTGCTCCAGCCACCTTCCAACTGCCAGTATCGCCACTCATTTCTTTGCCCAAGGCCTCTTTCTTTTTGTTATTCTCATTTCCCCGCCCCTTCTTTGGCAGCCATCAACTTGTTCTCTGTATCTATGGATCTGTTTCTGTTTTGTTTATTCATTTATTTTGTGGGGTTTTTTTTGGTTGTTTTTGTTTTTTTATATTCTATATATAAGTGAGATCATACCGTATTTGTCTTTCTCTGCCTGACTTACTTCACTCAGCATAACACCCTCTAGGTCCCTCCTTGTTGCAAATGGCAAGATTTCATTCTTTTTTATTGCGGAATAATATTCCATAGTGTGTGTGTGTGTGTGTGTGTGTGTGTGTGTGACTTCTTCTTTATCCATTCATCTCTTGATGGACATCTAGGTTGCTTCCATATGTTGGCTATTACTAGTAATAATGCAATGAATATAGGGATGCATACTTTGAATTAGTGTTTTTGTTTTCTTCAGATAAATAGCCAAAATTGCTGGGTCATATGGTAATTCTATTTTTAATTTTTTGAGGAATTTCCATACTGTTTTTCATAGTTGCTGCACTAATTTACAATCCCACCAACAGTGCACAAGGGTTCCCTTTTCTCCACATCCTCTCCAATACTTGTCATTTGTTGATTTATTTATAATGGCCATTCTGGCAGGTGTGAGGTGATATCTCATTGTGGTTTTGATTTGCATTTCCTGATGATTAGTGATGTTGAAAATCTTTTCATATGTCTATTGGCCATCTGTATGTCCTCTTTGGAGAAATGTCTATTCAGGTCCTCTTCCCATTTTTTAATTGGATTGTTTGGTTTTTTGGTATTAAGTTGTATGAGTTCCTTATATACTTTGGATATTAACCTCTTATCAGATGTATCATTGGCGAATATATTCTCCCATTCAGTAGGTTGTCTTTTCGTTTTGTCGATGGTTTCATTTGCTGTGCAGAAACTTTAGTTTGATATAGTACCATTAATTTGCTTTTGTTTCACTTGCTCGAGGAGACATATCCAAAAAGATAAGAGCAATGTCATTGAGTTTACAACGTATGTTTTTTTCCTAGGAGTTTTATGGTTTCAGGTCTAACATTTAACTCTTTAATTCATTTTGAGTTTATTTCTATACATGGTGTAAGAAAGTGGTCCAATTTTTTTTGCATCTATCTGTCCAGTTTTGCCAGCACCGCTTATTAAATAAACTGTCTTTATCCCATAAAAAGGAATATTTCATGCAACAGTATATGTACAGCACTTTGCACAATGCATAGCACATAATAAATAATCAAAAAACTTAAAAATTGGTTGTTATTTCAGCTATAATTACTGTCAGTAATGAGATATGACCAAAGTGGTGCTCAAAGAAAATTATGCTCTTATTAATTAATGAGGTATAAAAGAAAACAAACAAAATTAAATAGGCCAATGAAACCCCTAAATAAACCAATGAAATATGTCATTAAGAAAAAAGACAATGTTAGTCAAATGATAATTGGATATCTTTTAAAACCATGCAAGTGCTGGGCCGGCCCGGTGGCTCAGGCGGTTAGAGCTCCATGCTCCTAACTCCAAAGGCTGCCGGTTCGATTCCCACATGGGCTAGTGGGCTCTCAACCACAAGGTTGCCAGTTCAACTCCTCGAGTCCCACAAGGGATGGTGGGCTGTGCCCCCTGCAACTAGAAAACGGCAACTGGACCTGGAGCTGAGCTGCACCCTCCACAACTAAGACTGGAAAGACAACAACTTGAAGCTGAACTGCACACTCCACAACTAAGATTGGAAGGACAACAACTTGACTTGGAAAAAAGTCCTGGAAGTACACACTGTTCCCCAATAAAGTCCTGTTCCCCTTCCCCAATAAAATCTAAAAAAAAAACCATGCAAGTGCTAAAATGGATCAGAGTAAACTTGCTGCAAGCTGTTATAAGACACTGATTACTTCTTAGTTGTTCTGCTTTGTTTTTGACCTAGGTTCTAGCATTGCTTTCTATTTATTTTTATCTTCGAAAAATATGGACAGTAATATTTCAAATAAAGAAAATAAGCTCCACATGCAAAAGTTGTTCTGGAACTCATTCATAGAAGTTCTAAACCCTCCTGTAATTTGCAGCTCATTTACCGGCCATTTTGGCTCTTGACACTGCCATTCTTGAATTGGTTAATAGCCCCTTCCCGCTCTGCAAACCAGCTGTCCATATGAGCATCCAGAATACAGCAACTGGCTCCCTATCCAAGAGAGGACCCACTTTACTAAAGTCACAGGAAAAAAGAGAATGAAATCTGAATTCTGAAATGATTTAATTCCCAACAGCCTGGCACAACACTGGCCAGTGATAGGACTTTTCTGTGGAAGGAATCAGAGTAGGGTGCTGGCACCAAAATGTTCAGATGCCCACTTCTTCATCATGTCTTTGATTTCCATATTCCTTCCTTGGTAGATCACATGATCCACACTGACCATAAGACAGTCCTGAATATCCAGGAGTTTATAGGAAGGAAGAGCAGAACTTGCATAGCTTGGGGTTATCTGTACTCTAGAACACATCCAGGAACATTAGGGAATTGAACATTTAATTCCTCAGGGACATTAAGTGGGCTAGGTAATAAAAGTATCTGCTACTGTATTTTGACATCCAACAATAGAATAATGATTAAATACAGCTTGGCATGTACATAAAAAAATATTATATGGCCTGTATATAGAGTTAATAAGAAAGTGGAAAACGTGTACATTGTTAATGTAAGTGAAAAGGGGCAGAATACAAAAACATGTATACAATATTATCACAACTATCTGGAAATATACATTTAAAAATATTTGAAGTAAATACACTAAAATATTATGATTGTGCTTGTCTCTGGAGTAGTGTGGTTATGGGTGATTTTTTATTCTTCTATTTGTGTTTTCCAGTTTTTCAATAATGAGAATATTGCTATCATAATTGAAAAAGAAAATTGAATTTCTTCCTTTAAACTTCAAAAAAAAATATTTCCAACTGTACGTCTTAGAATAACTCATGCAAGTGTCCTTTTCGAAGCCATAACCATCACTTTGTGAAGAGTCTTCCCCTAATTAAAAAATAAAAACAAAAAGCATCTACTGGCAAATACTTCCTGTATATGACAGAATACCCAGAATTCCCACACATCAACAAGACACGGAAAATATGCCAGAGAGCAAATAGGACTTACCCTGGGATCAAATATCCTTTGCTATCTTTGGCCTTGCTGACTTTTTCAAATGGTCAGAGAGAATAGTCTCTTAGATGCTAACTTATTTGTAATTCTGTCCAACTTCTAGTCCTAACAGTCCGGTTATACTACCATCCACACCCTATTAACTGCATTATAAATTTGCTCTAAAGAAGCTCTTTCAAGAAATATGTTTAAAAACAGCTTATCTAAGATTGCAGAAAAAAAATTGAGCACAGGTCAAATGGTTTCCACAAATGGTCAGCCATAACTTAGGGTCGGAGAGGTGATTTATTATAGAGAGCTCGAAATGCATGCAAAGTGTTATTTAAATATTTTAAAGACATTGCTTGCAAAATGGGACACACCTACAACTGATTCAAAAATTTCTATCTTAAAATTTAATGCTATCTAGTGGAGTAAAATTAAGAATAAAAGTAATATAAAATCAAATAAAACGATTTTGTATTGGATTCCTTGTACCAGGGAGATGGTACCAACAAATCTTCCATATAAACATTGAAAGTTGAAACTGCATATAGACCAACAAGAACAATTTCTGTTATAGCCTCTTCAATGTGAATTGATGTTTTATTAAAGATAGGCTTTAAAATGATTTAGAACTCTTCAGAACAGTTTTGAGCATCTTCTTGTTATTTTCTACAAATTATTCCCTCTGTCCTACCCAGAAGAATTATGTTACCTCTGATTAGAAGACTTTTCACGAATGCTTACAAAGTTAAAGAGGGATTTTATTTAAGCTTATAATTCAGGATAAGTGAATTGAAGATATATTGCCAGTCTAAGTTTACATTATATTAAATGGGTCTTTTTTGTTGTTTTTTTACAAGCATGTTTATTTCTATTAAAGCAAAACATACTTGACCATTTAGATAACATAAATAATAAATTTAGGGGCCCAGACAGATTATAGCCAAAATCTTAAATGTTACAAAAGCCCTACAAGGTAGATTAAATGTAGTCTTTCTTTCAGTTAAGCATCCCCTTACTTAAAGATATTTAAGCAAGAACACTGCATACCATATTGCACCTTTGTCCAAGATTGTTTCTCTGCTAATTCTAGTATGAAATAATAAAAATATTATAATCTAGAAATTCATTTTAATTTCTACTTTGACTTATTTTAAAACAAAAATAGCACTACATTTTATTTACAGGGGGCAGAAAAGGAAACTAACATTCATTGAGACTGTAGTGTCCCAGGCAGTACATTATTTTCTCAAACATTCTCTAGCATAGGTCATATTTCTTTCTTATTGGTGAGAAAGCTGAATATTTTCTACCATTCTAAAGCCAATATTTTTTATTAATATTAATCCAACAAGAATATAAATAAACAACGTGTGTGATAAAAACCTTAAACAAAATTGAATTTGAATGAAATGCAGTAGAACCAATTGAAGAAAATAATTTTTGAAATGCAGTACATGCAGGAAAGCCTTCAAACAGAGCTCATCTTTTTCCTTCACCTAAGCTGTCATGCTAGAGGAAAACCTATAAATGCGATGGAGATGGAGAAGCCTTCAGTCAAAGAGTACACCTTGCTAGACATCACAGGACTCATTCTGGAGATAAACCTCATGAATATAAATTAATGTGGAAGGATCTTTACCTATGGCACATCCCTTATTAAATATCAGAAAATTCATCCAAATAGAGACGTTATGGATATAACAAACTTATTCACCCTCAGAGAATTCATAGTAGATTAAAAACCGATGAATTTGGCAATTATGGGATCTTCTAGCTAGGCTTTATTCTATATCTTAGTTCAAACCTGAAGTTGCCAACTTGGTTTAATATATTCTGGAAAATGTAATAAAACAGTTTTTTATAGATAATGTGAAGTGTTCCACTACCTTTAGACTCTTTTATGCCAATAATAATAGGAAAATATCTGATTAAAAAATAAGACCTATATTGCCTGTGTTCGTATTCTTAGTATTTTCCTCAACCTATAATGAGAATGTTTAAGTTTTCATTCTGAATTATAGTGCATATAAGTTAAATGTCTTTCCTTATGGTTTATCTGAATATTATTTGCTTATTGCAGAGCAAACATTTAAAATCAAAATCAAAATTTCCCCATGCTAATCTCCTTTCTCACTGTTAAAATATTGGCATACACACTGGCATATATTCATTCAGACTTTTCTATGATGATACCAAAAAGAAAAAAGAAAAACCCACCAGAATTTCATTTTACACACTACACTGCAACTTCATTTTTTCAAACTTTAAGAACATGTTATGAATGTCTGTTTTTCAAACTTTAAGAACACTAGAATGTCTGTTCTAGTCAGTAAATGTAGGTCGTTATTTCGAAAAGGCAGTTTATTGAAACTGGTACTAGTTTATCTAACTTAACCCTTAGTGATAGACAAAGACTTTTGTAATAAATTTTTTACGTATACTTGTTAAAGTATTTCTAAAAGGAAAAGAAAAATAGAGACTCAGACATGTATATGTACATATACATATATATGTGTGTGTGTGTATGTATGTAATTTTCATTTTGATAGTTACTGCCCAATTTTCCTTCAAAAAATATATAATGTTCTGTTTTTCAAGCTCCTGAAAGAAATTTTTGTTAAATTTCAGCTTTATTGAGATGTGATTCATAATTTAGATATAATTGATTGAGACATTTAAAATTGTAAGCTTTTTAAAGTGTGCATCGTGGTGATTTGACACATATACATTGTGAAAGGCTTTTATCCATCTAGTAATTGACACATCCATCACCTCACATATTTATTTTTTAAATAAGAACATTTAAGCTCTATTCTCCATCTCATTCTTAAAAGTATCAAAGTTTGAGCTGATTAAAACGTAATTAATTTTATTCTCAAACCATTCCAACACAGCTAATAGGGAGAACCATCAGCTTTCCAGTTAAGAAACTCCTTTAAATTATTTTTGCTTACAAAAATATTTCTTTTTATTGGCACAAAAAGTAGAAAGTTGTATTTTAAATATATAAATTTAATATTATTGTGATCTTGCCCCTTCTGAGCAAAAAAGTTGTCTTGGGGCATTTTATTGATTATTAAACTTTTTTCTGTGTTCCAACTTCATCCTACTCCATAATAAATAATAGATACCACTTATTTATAATAAATAATATGGGCTTTTTTTTTTTTTAGAATTAGTCATCAAAGAATCAATATAAATTGCTATGTTGTAGAGAGCTCTACCCCCAGGCAGACATCTCTTCAAATTCAGTTCACATAGAACCACATTTCCATGGGGAAAACATAATTTAAATCATAGAGAACTAACACTCCTATTTCAAGGAAATAGCAATGCTAACATTATAGAGCTCCTCAAATACCACTGCTTGCCTCCAAGATTTGGTTATGTTATCATTTTGTTTCATGTTTTATAATTGTTATATTAGGAGAGAGTTGGGGACCACATCATTTTTGTAACTGGCAATGACTGCAGTTTTGCGGCCTTGGAGATCAGAACTTTGATGCTCAGGGAGTGAAAGGTCCTCCCTAAACCCCCAGCCGCTGATGGAGCTCTGCAATCCCCTCTAGGGTACTTTCCCTTCAGCTAAGCTCAGCCAGTGTTTATATAGATTCATGAAAGAATGAGTTTGTGTTACAATAGGCTCCTACTGAATTTTTAATAAATTCAAGATAATTTATTCATAGTAGTGAGACTTACAAAATGATTTTTCAGACCTCTCTCAGCTTCTTTCTCTTCATAGTGGACTAAATTTTCCATTTCAGTTGATTGTAAATATTTGGGTTTCTAAAGAAAATACTTTTACTTTTGTTATCTTCCAACAGGTAGAGTAGGAAAAATTAGAATATGTTGGACTTTAAAGATTGAAAAGAAATACAAAGTCTGAATTTTATCTCACACAACTCTGTAGTAGAGGTCGTGAAAATAATTTATTTAGATTAATCTAGAACCACTTGTTTATAACTAATAATTAAGACAAAAAGACTGCTAATCTCATTGCTCACTTGAATAGAAGGTTCTTTTAGTCCGTGACAATTCCATCTTTTTAAATTTAATTTTTAATTTTAAAATGCTCTAAAGTAGATAGATAACTAAAAGGGGTCATCATATGCATCATTTATAACCTTAACTTGTTTTGTGGATCAGTAGGCTGAGTGGTTTAATTTGGATAAATGGAGCAAATAAAAGATCGATGAACCAGTGTGAAATTTTCTTGTATGAATCAATTGAGGTTCCTGGTTAATTTACAGTGGTCCGATACTATTAAGAGCTGCTTCAAAAGGTATTTATTGTGGTGTTGAATGATTGATATAATCTATTAAAATACAAAACAATAGGCATTTCCTGAACATTTTGGTCACAAATCTATTATAAACTGGAATAGTTCAATATAATCATCCTGACACAGTTCCCTCTTTAAAAATGTAACTACTAAAATAACAACAAACTAAGAATCAGAAGATCTCACTTTATAGCCAAACAGCCAATTAGCCTTAGGCAAGCTGTTTACTCTGTGTGTCCAAGTTTTCTCCATCTGTAGGCAAGCTAGTTGTGTGACTAGCAATGACCAAATTAGGCATGACTAGAAATAAATACTAAGGAGAAACAAGAGTTTTTAAATAGTAAATGTTTTTATCCTCTCCTACATATCCAAATACCTATTTCACAAGTTTAAATCCCATCTCCTTTTTGAAAATTTTCTAGACTCTTGCCAGCTCTTATGGCTTTTTATTCTATAATTATTTTTTAATGTGTAAAACACCATATGAGTACTTACGATATTGTGATACTGTTTTTTTAGTTCCCTGTTTTCTCAAATTTGATTTCCCACCTCAACTATAAATGCTTTGACAATAAAGGCTATCATGTAGTAAACACTCTAGACATAGTATTGATTAAATTTATCCTTCTGTGGAAAAAAACATATTTGTGACTGAAGCGTGTTTAAGTTTGCTCATTACCTAAAATCTGTAGTACTACATTTTTATTTCAGAATTATTCAATATTAAGTAAGTGTTCCTCATTAAAAATCAAATGTTATACTCTATCAAGCTTTGACTTAATATTCTAACTCTTAACGATTCTCATTTTGTTTTTTTGAGGTGGGACATCTTGGGAGCCATCATTGGTACGGAATGTGGAACAGTAGAATCAGGTTTATCAGTGGTCTTCGTCAAAGATGGAGAGAGGAAATTATGCACTCCATACATGGACATGACTGGTTATGGGAACCTGAGGTTTTACTTTGTTATGGGTAGGTACAGTTTGAACAAATGTTGTTGACCCAGGGCAGATTCTAGGCCAGCACCTATTCCTGAGGAAATGAGATTGTCATATATAGTATAAAATGAAAATTAATGAAATATGAGTTCTGTTGGTTGAGCAAAAGCCTGTGGTGCTCACACCAGCTTCAGACCAGCCCTGCTGGCACCATTATCCTGTAAGAGCGCTAGTCCTGGCATGCCATGTCTAGGCCTGAAGACAAAATGCCATAATACTTTCCTCTCAACTTTCCCTCAATGGTCATAGCTGAAAATACAATGGGAGAGAAGCTAAGAACAAAGCAACTCCCTTCCAAAGCCTCTAACTTTCAAAAGCACAATCACCCAGGTGAGTCATTTGTTTTCATGGATATCTCATCATTGCATAACTCTTTTGTTACAGGAAGCTAAGAAAGAAACAGGTTTATAATATTTTATAGTACTTTAATAATATTATCTATTCTCTAATAGGTTGGAAAACACGTAAAGAAAAAATGTATTCATAAGATGTGTTTTTATCAAATTATTGTAGAGCAAATAAGCAGTTTGGAAAGTTTGGAAAAATACCTCGGAGGATTTAAGGGGTTGAAATTAGTGACCTCTCAAATTTATCATTTTAGTCAACAAGAACTATAGTTCTTTCTCTGGATGTCATTCCAGAAATGTGAGTGGCTGTCACATGCCTTCTTTGCTGAGTGACTGGAAAAGCACAGGCAACACCTGGAAGTTAAACAGGAAATAAACATTGTCAACCTTTGATCTCGCTAAAAAGACTTCAATTCATCAGGACAAACAGGCGTCCTGAGCATAGGCATCAGCACTGGCTATTTCTTTTTCTCACTTTCCTCACTTCCTACAGTGCAGAGTGGATGGTAAACCTTAGATTGTATTATGCTCTCCAACACTTTGCGTATGCAGTACCACCTCATTTCCAATATGACCTGTTTTACAACAAAGAAGTTATATAAAATATAATAATGTAATCTTCCTACCATAAGGATATCTTCACCTTGACTGAAATTATTTGCATATTTAAAGACAGATGATTGAGTAAAGAAGATGTGGTATATATACACAGTAAAATACTACTCTGCCATAAGAAAAGAGGAAATAGTGCCATTTGTGACAAAATGGATGATCTTGAGATTATTTTATTATATAATACTAAGCAAAATAAGTCACACAGAAAAAGTCAAGAACCATATGATTTCACTGATATGTGGGATATAAAACTGTAAGCCACAAAGGAACAAGACAAACAAATAAACAAAACTCATAGAGACAGACAATAGTGTAGTGGTTACCAGAGAATAAGGGGGTGGGGGGTGGTAGATGAGGGTAAATGTGGTCAAATACATGGTGATGGAAGGAGAACTGACTCTGGGTGTTGAACACACAATGTGATATACAGATGATATATTACAGAATTGTACACTTGAAACCTATGTCATTTTACTAACCATTGTCACCCCAACAAATTTTAATTAGAAAATAAATAAATAAATACCCAGAGTTCATTTCTTTTAATTTTTTTTATTTAAAAAATTTTTTTAGCTAATCTCATAATTAATGGTGAAAAACTGAAGCCCTTTGCTCTACGTTCAGGAACACGACAGGGATGTCCCCTATCACCTCTGCTTTTCAACATAGTGTTGGAAGTCCTTGCCAGAGCAATCAGGCAAGAGAAAGAAATAAAAGGCATCCAAATTGGGAATGAAGAAGTCAAATTATCACTCTTTGCAGATGACATGATACTATATAGAGAAAACCCTAAAGACTTCACCAAAAAGCTATTAGAAACAATCAACGAATACAGTAAAGTTGCTGGCTACAAAATCAACGTACAAAAGTCCATTGCATTCCTATATACTAACAATGAAATCACAGAAAAAGAAATACAAAAAACAATTCCTTTTGCAATTGCAGCAAAAAAAATAAAATACCTAGGAATAAACTTAACCAAGGATGTAAAGGACCTATATGCTGAAAACTATAAGACATTTTTGAAAGAAATTGAAGAAGACACAAAGAAATGGAAAGACATTCCGTGCTCATGGATTGGAAGAATCAACATAGTTAAAATGGCCATATTACCCAAAGCAATATACAGATTTAATACAATCCCCATCAAAATCCCAATGGCATTTTTTAAAGAAATAGAACAAAAAATCATCAGATTTGTTTGGAACCACAAAAGACCCCGAATAGCCAACGCAATCCTAAGAAAAAAGAACAATACTAGAGGTATCACACTCCCTGACTTTAGTTTGTACTACAGGGCTACAGTAATCAAAACAGCATGGTATTGGCAGGAAAACAGACACGTAGACCAATGGAATAGAATTGAAAACCCAGAAATAAAACCACATAAATGTGGACAGATAATTTTTGACAAAGAAGCTAAAAACATACAATGGAGGAAAGACAGCCTCTTCAATAAATAGTGCTGGGAGAATTGGATAGCCACGTGCAAAAGAATGAAACTGTACTGCTATCTGTCACCATGTACCAAAATTAATTCAAAATGGATCAAAGACTTAAGCATAAGACCTGACACAATAAACTGCATAGAAGAAAACATAGGTACTAAACTTATGGACCGTGGGTTCAAAGAGCATTTTATGAATTTGACTCCAAAGGCAATGTAAGTAAAAGCTAAAATAAATGAATGGGACTATATGAAACTTAAAAGCTTCTGCACAGCAAAAGAAACCATCGACAAAATAAAGAGGCCACCAACTGAATGGGAGAAGATTTTTGCAAACAGTGCCTCCGATAAGGGGCTAATATCCAAAATATACAAGGAACTCATGAAACTCAACAACAAAAAAACAGACAACCCGATTGAAAAATGAGCAGAGGACCTGAAGAGACATTTCTCCAAAGAGAACATACAAATGGCAAATAGATATATGAAAAAAATGCTCAACATCACTAATCATCAGAGAAATGCAAATCAAAACCACAATGAGATATCACCTCACCCCAGTCAGAATGGCTATCATCAACAAGACAAATAGTAACAAGTGTTGGAGAGGCTGTGGAGAAAAAGGAACCCTCATACACGGTTGGTGGGAATGCAGACTGGTGCAGCCGCAATGGAAGGCAGTGTGGACGTTCCTCAAAAAATTACGAATAGAATTACCATATGACCCAGCAATCCCTCTCCTAGGTATCTATGCAAGAAATGTGAAAACATTTATACATAAAGACACGTGTGCTCCAATGTTCATTGCAGCTCTGTTTACGGTAGCCAAAACATGGCAACAACCAAAATGTCCTTTGATATATGAATGGATAAAGAAGTTGTGGTATATATACACAATGGAATACTATTCGGCGGTAAGAAAAGATGATATAGGAACATTTGTGACAACATGGATGGATCTTGAGAGTATGATGCTAAGCGAAATAAGTCAGACAGAAAGAGCAGAGAACCGTATGATTTCACTGATATGTGGTATATAAACCAAAAACAACAAAAGAACAAGACAAACAAATGAGAAACAAAAACTCATAGACACAGACAATAGTTTAGTGGTTACCAGAGGGTAAGGGGGGTGGGGGATGGGAGATGAGAGTAAGGGGGATCAAATATGTGGTGATGGAAGGAGAACTGACTCTGGGTGGCGAACACACAATGGGATTTATAGATGATGTAATACAGAATTGTACACCTGAAATCTATGTAGTTTTACTAACAATTGTCACCCCAATAAATTTTTTTTAATTTTTTTATTAAATTTATTGGGGTGACATTGGTTAATAAAATTATATAGGTTTCAAGTATATGATTCTAATACATCATTTGTATATTGCATTGTGTGTTCACCACCCAGTCAAATATTCTTCTGTCACCATATATTTGATCCCCTTTACCCTTTTCTACCTCCCCTGCTTTCTCTCTGGTAACCACTAAATTGTCTGTGTCTACGAGTTTTTTGTTTATTTGTTTGTCTTGTTTTTTGTTGCTTTCAATTTTATATCCCACAAATGCATGAAACCATATGGTTCTCAACTTTTTCTGTCTGACTTATTTCACTTAGCATGATAATCTCAAGATCTATCCATGTTGTTGCGAATGGCAATTATTTCATCTTTTCTTATGACTAAGTAATATTCCTGTGTGTGTGTGTGTGTGTGTGTGTGTGTGTGTGTGTGTGTATCTTCTTTATCCAATCATCTGTCAGAGGACGTTTCAGTTGTTTCCATGTCTTGGCCACCATGAATAATGCTGCAGTGAATATAGAGGTACATATATCTTTACAGATAACTGTTTTCAGAGTTTTGGGTTAGATACCCAGAAGAGGTATTGCTGAGTCGTCTGGTAACTCCATGACTTCAAATTATACTACAAAATGACAGTAATGAAAAACAGGGTGGCACTGACAGAAAAACAGACACACAGACCAATGGAACAGAATTGAGAACCCATAAGTAAACCCAGATATGTGGGCAAATAATTTTCGACAAAGGAGCCAAAAGCATACAATGGAGAAAACAAAGCCTCTTCAATAAATGGTGCTGGGAAAATTGGAAAGCCATGTGCAAAAGAATGAAGCTAGACTGCTGTCTGTCACCATACAGCAAAATTAATTCATAGTGGATCAAAGACCTTAATATAAGACCTGAAACAAGAAATTGCATAGAAGAAACCATAGGTACTAAAGTTATGGACCTTGGTCTTAGAGAGGATTTTATGAATTTGACCTCAAAGGCAAGCAAAAGTAAATGAATGGGATTATATCAAACTAAAAAGCTTATGCACATCAAAAGAAACTATCAACAAACAAAGAGGCCATCAACTGAATGGGAGAAGATATTTGCAAACAACACCTTTGATAAGGGACTAATACCCAAAATATATAAAGAACTCATATAACTTAACAAAAAACATACAATCCAATTAAAAAATGGGCAGAGGACCTGAACAGACATTTCTCCCTGGAAGACATACAATGGCCAACAGATATGACAACATGCGCAACTTCACTAGCTATTAAGGAAATGCAAATCAAAACCACAATGAGATGCCACCTCACACTTGTTAGAATGGGTATTATCAACAAGACCAGTAAGAACAAGTGTTGGAGAGGTTGTGGAGAGAAAGGAACCCTCATACATTGTTGGTGGGAATGTAAATTGGTATAGCCACTATGGAAAACACTATGGAGGTTCCTCAAAAAATTAAGAATAGAATTATCATTTCCTTTAAATAATTAGAATTCAAACTGGCTCTCAGTTCATTGAGTGATTCCTGGGAAACCTTAAGCCTCCCCCTCCCCCAAAAAATTGTAATAAACATTTAGTATGCTAATCTAAATATTTTTCATTTTTACCATTTTCACATAATGTGTTTGAATTCTTGATTTTTTTTTTCATAGTGAATCATAGCAAATCAACTCAATTTAGTGCCTTTACATAAGGGAATGTCATTTTCATATAAGAGATTAAGTCATCTTTAATTATTTCTGGTGCACAGCAGATTATTAATGAATCAATTAAAATAATATTGACTATAAGGGAAACATTCATTTGAATGAGCCCAAAGTACATAATCCCAAATAAAAGCATCTCCATTCAATTTAAAAAATTAATGAATTCCTATCGAATTCTAAAGCACTGAGCTAGGGTATATGGAGAATACAAATGGGAAAACTAATGGTACCAAAATCACAGAGTTGCTTATCAATGACATGCAAAACCCTCAAAACAGTGCCTAAAAAATAATTATAACTCAACATATCTTTGTTTTTTTATTATAAAAATTTCCTAGACAGGATCCTTGCCCATAAGTACTATAAGGGAGAATGCAATGGCCTCTAATGGAATGAAATTACTATGAAAGTGTAGAGGAAGCTGTGGCTAATTGCTGTGGAAGGATTAGAGTAAAGCTCCATGGAGATAGTATTGGAACTTGGCCACAAAGGATGGACATGATTTAAATTTAAGGGGAGAAGTTCGAATCTAAGCCATCGTTTTGAGAAAAAGCACAAGTATAAAAATACATGACATGTTTGAAGCTGATTTTCCCGATATAGCTGAATGGAAAGATATAAAATGGAGCTAAGAAGGCGAAACGGAGCCAGAGTGGTGATTTTCTTTAATATCATACTAAGGAGTTCAGGTTCTCTCTCTCTAGGCAACTTGGGGCTATCAGGTGATTCCTGTCAGCTATGTAATGTGCTCTCAGCTGTGTTTTAGAAAGACGATTCTAGAAGGAGTGTGGAGTAAAAACTGAAATAATGAGAAATTAGAGGGCAGGAGACCGTAAGGGTAGGGTTCCCAGATTTAAGAGGAAATAACGAACAGCCTACTTAAATTTTAATTTCAAATAAACAACGAATAATTTTTTGTATAAATATTGTTTATGCAATGTATTTTATATGGCAATCCTAATTTAGGAGGCTACTGCACTAGTCCAAGTAACAATGGAATTACGGCAGTGGTGGTGGTAATAATGTGAAGGAGGGGACAGGGAATAAATAACTGAAGAGAAGGAACCAGCTGAAGTGCATACCCGATTACTGTGGGGATTGTGAGGACAGTATGGAGAGGACACAGACTCTCTCCTGAATGACTGGAAGAATGGTACCATTTCCCAAATAGGAAATGTCGAAAACATAACTAAAGGACATGTGTGGAGGAGATTTTGATACGTTGAGGGTGAGGCTTCTGGAAGGCTTTATGAAGGTAGAAATGCTACTCAGCATCTGAATCAGATTCGAAAGTCAACAGCATACAGGTGATAATGAGCCCTGGAGTTGCTGTGTTCTCCCAAGCAAAAGGCAGTATAAGCAAACAAAATGAAAAATTCTTAGGGAGGACCCTCGTCTAGGTGTTAGGTGGAAAGAGAGGAGTAGACAAAGGATACTGAGAAAGGAAATGCAGGCGGAAGGTATCATGCTACACTAAAGGAGGAAGGCAAGAGAGTGGGACGACAGGGAGGTGATCAGCAGTGTAGGGATTCTGCAGAGAGAGAGGTCACCCGGCATCGGGGCTGAGAGCCCACCAGTGATGCCGGTGGCATGGTTCCTGGGAAGCCAAAGTACCTGGAGTTAAAATACTTAAAGACAGGTGTCAATGAAAGAGGATCTTGGGCCGGCCCGGTGGCTCAGGCGGTTAGAGCTCCATGCTCCTAACTCCAAAGGCTGCTGGTTCGATTCCCACATGGGCCAGTGGGCTCTCAACCACAAGGTTGCCGGTTCGATTCCTCGACTTCCGCAAGGGATGGTGGGCAGCGCCCCCTACAACTATGATTGAACACAGCACCTTGAGCTGAGCTGCTGCTGAGCTCCCGGATGGCTCAGTTGGTTGGAGTGCATCCTCTCAACCACAAGGTTGCCGGTTCGAGTCCCGCAAGGGATGGTGGTCCGTGCCCCCTGCAACTAGAAAACGGCAACTGGACCTGGAGCTGAGCTGCGCCCTCCACAACTAAGACTGGAAAGACAACAACTTGAAGCTGAACGGCATCCTCCACAAGTAAGATTGAAAGGATAACAACTTGACTTGGGAAAAAGGCCTGGAAGTACACACTGTTCCCCAATAAAGTCCTGTTAAAAAAAAAAAAAAGATCTCTCCTGCAAGAAGTTCTTCAGTAAACAGGAAAAAAGAATGCAGTGTGCCTCTTGAGGAGAAAGCAGAATCCAGCGATGGTGTTTTCAGGCTAGAAGAGGAGAGAGCAGGGCAGTGGGGTCAAATGAGACTGGACCTACAGAAAAGACTAAATGGAGAAGAAAGCAATATGGGAAGCGATTTAAGACAGGATAGTTTATACGTAATCCTTCATTAAACATGGCACCGTAGGAAAATCAGTGGCTGATGGTTAATCTAGACCAGACCATGCATGTTCCCTTCCCACTCGGGCCCTGTCTATATTTTCTTCCTGGTTTCTTCTCTTGGTTCATATCAATCTACTGTGACTACCATTTCTGGAAGATTTGCTCAACTTTCAAAATTTGGTTCAAGGCCTGTCTCCTTCATCCATACATTCACTTATTCAACACAAATTCATTAAAACCAGGATCTAGCATTGTTCTTAGAGCCAGAATGCAGTGAAGAAGAAGAAAATAAATAACCTAACATCCATCATTCATTTATTATTTCTCCAGTCAATCTTTATTGAGCGTCTTCCATATGCCCGGCTCTTTTAGCTGACACTTGTATCTCTTTTCTTTGAATGGGGACTGCAATTAAGGCAACACAACAGGGTTCACTGCTAATTACCATTCTTTCATGTATTAGTCTTGTTTTCTTTGCTAAATTACAAACTTTTTGAGGTTGGAGTTTATTTCTCCTTGTAACCCAATGTCCTACACATAGTAAATAACAAAATCAATTTCCTAATATAAATAAGTATCTTGAAAGCTACTTAAAACAGAATTTAAAATATTTTATAACTGATTGTCCATCTACTTTTCATTGAAATCTCCGATACTTTAATTGCTGTACGAAATGCCCCTTGAGTCCCACCTTTCCACAATACATCAAAACATATGAAGCTGAAGAAGAATCCACATCCTTCTGTAGGAACTGCTGTCACTGAAACTTCACAGAAATGATAAATTGCCCCCAGAGGGATCTTGCAGATAAAGTCTGTCATCGTTTTCCAGTCTTGGCTCCTTTTGGACTTTCTTCTTCTGTCGTCCTGGGCTGAATGAGCTCCTACGTGCGTTTCAATTCTCTCTGAAAGACAGGTGCAGTTCACGAACTTTTCTTAAGACAGCAGGGAAGATTTACTGAAGGAAATTAATGAAATGAGAGAGAACAGATGGTTCCATTCCTGTATCTTTGGGTATGGTGCTTTAAACCCACACTGCCTATATGTAACCTTTCACCTTTTTTAAAAAAAAATTTTTGGTAAATCTTTAAAATGTGCTCAGTAAGGAAGTTACATTTTTAAAATGGGAATTTAGTTTTCACCCAGAGACTGTCATTTAGAATGGCTTTACTAGCTATGTTCACCATAACATAGAAGTATGTAAATCAGATGTCAAAATCATGAGATTTTCTCTACAGGTTGTTGTTCTTGAACAATAAACATGTATTAGGATGAGGTCTACATTGGCACCGTATCTGGCTTCTCTGTTCTCAGTTCAGATTACTTAACTCAGTAAATATTTATTATATGCCAAGTTATATATGTCTAGCAGATTTCATGCCAGATTTCAATGCTTCACAAATACCGCCAACCAAGCTACTTCTGTTATTATGATTTTTCTTGTACTGATTAGGTTCTAGCTTTCTTAATTAGCATCACATATCAGTGAATTCTCCCTAAGATAGACCCCCATTACACAGGTTGAGAATAAGCCAGACATTTATAGTAATTGACACGATTATTTATTTGCTTACTTATTTATTTGTTTGTTTATTTTTACATAGAGATGTGAATCTGTAAGAGTAATCTAAGAGTTAATGTAGTAAAACCAGCAAATAATGCATTTTACTAGATGAACTCTCAGAGGGTAATGTTATTCTAGAGTTTTGATGTTGCCTTATTGTCACCCTAGAGTATTAGAAACATAAATTGCCTAGAAATAAAAAATAGCATGGATGGTGGTTGACTTAAGAACTGGAGTAATTTTTTTTGAAAGATAATAAAATTTAAAAGTTAATGTTACAAATTTTGGACCTTAGGGATTGAGTATTTGCCAGGAAATCCATGTCATACCTACACTCTTGTTATTGTGGTTGGTGCTGTTATGAAGGATAATGGTGTGTGGGAGAGTTAGATATGTAATCCTTTCAAGTCCATATTATGCAGACAGCTGATAGAAGCCAGCAACAGTAAGGGTTATTGGCCAAATGCAGTAATGAAAAAACTAGAGTAGCAATGGTTAAATGACATAATATCAACTCATGGCTTTTCCACCAGTTACTTAAATGATCTTCAGTCAGGTACCTGCTCTGTTATTCAGTTTCATCATCAGGATGCTCTCAATTACCTCTCACTTCTGATGGTCCATCATTTCATATGACTGTAAAATAGAATGATAAGGAATAAACCACTCTGTCTATCTTACAACAATCAAATGAGGTACCAAAAGTAAAAATGTAAAATGAACTGCATTTAAAACACAAATACCTAATACGTGCTAAAGCATTAAAAATACTACATGTAACAGTTTCAGTAACACTACCTTGGAAATCTTTGATGTAGTGAGTCACCACATTTTTTTTAAAGCCATAATCAATAGGTTCTAAACTTTGGCCTTAGAGATCTCAAATATGAGGAAGTAATAGTTTACTGAAAAGTAGCATATCTTTTTAATGTGGGTTAAAATATGGACAGACAGTCATGACTCGTTGCAGACTATTATTTGAGTAATCTCATCAAGCAAATAGTTACTTTGGCCTTCACAAATGTCAAGTCTTCGATCTTTGGCATGCCCTATCTGAAGTATTTTCATCAATTTTTTCCTTGGGTCCTGTTACCTTTGGGTCTGGTCATTCTTAAGTGACAGCTGGGTTCTATAATTATGTCCTGAAACTTAACACTATATTTGACATGTTTGTGGATACAAGTTGGTACTAACAATTTAAAATTTTTGTTTTGTGCAGGAGGAATTTGTGACCCTGGAGATGCTCATGAAAATGATATCATCCTGTATGCAAAAATTGAAGGGAGAAAAGAACACATTACACTGGATACCCTTTCCTATTCCTCATATAAGGTACACATGCTTGTCCTTGTGCCCAATGGCCCCTCTCCAGAGGGAAACGTCAAAATCACAAAGGCCATGCTAGAGGATAACTCTCTCTTCTAGCAGCCCAGGAAGTTGCCAGGTATCTTTAAAAGTGACATGGACATTTTAACATTCTTTTTTTCTTTTCCCCCTGATACAAATGAAAAATGAGGTTAATCAGAAATAATAAATTACAGCCAATCAGAGACAGTAGGGCAGAGCCCAATACTTTGATTCACAGTTATTCTTGTTCCCAAGAAAAACCCTAAAAGTGGCTCTAGTTATGCAGCCTCACAGTCTTGCTATCAGACATAATGAATATTTATCCAGCATTTTGAGATTTCCTAGGAAGAAGACATTGTAGAAGTACTAATTATTATTACCTTCTTTTTTTCTTTGCTAATTAGAGCCACTAAAGTTGACCTTTTCCCGTTACCCTTTGGACTTAGGACAGGTGTTGGCTTTGGTTATTTGCAAACATCTTCAGAATAATGTGTGATTCTTGTCATAAGCTATAAAATTATATTTTTCTAATTGTAGATTTATTTACACTGAGACTACACTCAACATATTCATTATTAGTTAGCCTTTTCTCCACATTGATGGCACCGTAGTGACTTCAAAGAGCTTGAACACAGCTAGCATCTAGCATCTCATGGTTATGGTTAGGAAGATGGGAGATAAACAATGAGGCTAGAACAGGGAACAACAGAGAAAGTATCTAGCTCACTCCACATGTGAGGATCACCCACGTTACACCACTTAGGATTTCACAATGGGCTACTCTTCCAGCTGTAACTCGGTAGAGTTACCCCTGGTATGACCATCGGCATGCTTCAGACTGGACCAATTGTAAAAATTAGCATGGGTTAACTCATTGGCTCTGGCTGATTCTATGTAGAATCCCATTTTCAGAATACCTAGTTTGGCAAACCATTATTAGTACTGTACAAAAAAACCTTAGAAGAAGACTAATGATGAAGTATAAATGTCAACTTACATTTGTCTTGTGCTAAGGTGTGTAAAATGGATACCTATGCTTTGACAACTTTTAAAGACCTTACACCAATTTATCTTCTTGTAGAGAGGGCCAGATCAGTCATACAAAGAGAGTTCTAGATGTCTTCAATGGAGGAATTCTGAGTGACTAAAATGAATGTCCCCCTGAGGACAGCATCTTCTACATGAAATAACAAATAGAACATACAGGGCATTGCCTCGTGCTTAAAAGATGGCAGTTATGTACGTGGTAATTGCAAGACTGAATCTAGGAAAATTCACATAGACTCACATACGGAGAGGTATGAGTGATTTTGGTTTTCTTTATTTTGAAGGTTCCATCTTTGGTTTCTGTAGTCATCAATCCTGAACTTCAGACTCCTGCTACTAAATTTTGTCTCAAGCAAAAGAACCATCAAGGACAAAATAAGAATGTCTGGGCTGTAGATTTTTTCCACGTCTTACCTGTTCTGCCTTCTACAATGTCACACATGATACAGTTTTCCATTAATCTGGGATGTGGAACACATCAGCCTGGTAACAGGTAGGAAGCCCTGTTTTGTCACTGTGTGAATTAATTAGAAATGAACTCATCGACTTGGCTATTAAATCCCAGCAACTTCTCGATAGGTTTTCGGCTGGATTTTTAATAAACTATCCATTAATAAAATACACACTTCCTCCAAAAGAGAAGTTCTTCAGTATGCAGAGTATGATTGGATGGATTTTAGGTAGAAGTGACTTTATTATAAGAGCTTGGTCTTAGGTAGCAGGTGTTTGCACATCCGTGGCAGCCAAACATTCAGAAAGAATGCTGAGAGCAGAAAAAACAAATAACTGAAAAAAACACTTGATCTCATGTTGGTTGGTGACCCCCTAATAACAGTCACAGAAATCAATTAGCACGTCAAGAGCTATGACTTCTCCATTGCGCTTGCTAAAGTGTTGCTCATGTCCTTTCTAAGAATTGTGTCAGTCTCACATTCACTGGATGAGTGGCCATGTAAGATGTGGCAAATGGCTTGCCATCCATCAGATTCAAGAGCAAAAACTCAAGTTACTATTTTTTGTCTTTAACACATAGTTTCTATAGCAGTCATTTTACTGCTTGCCCTTTGAAGGCTGGTCAGACTTCAGTAGAAGGGAAAACAATCATTTCAAAAACAACATCTTAAAATTTTTTACCCTAATTCTACAGATGTTTAATGTACTTAGCCAGAGAAGAGTCATCTCATTGTATTTGTTATCTTTTCCTCTTCTTGTTGTGCTTGTTCTGGTGTTATCAGTGTCAGCTTAGAGTTCTCTACCAACCATGGGCGTTCCTGGTCCCTTCTCCACACCGAATGTTTACCTGAGATCTGTGCCGGACCCCACCTCCCACACAGCACTATCTACGCCTCTGAAAACTATAGTGGGTGAGTCATTCTAAGATATCGAGAGATTTGAATGTATGTTGCAGACTCAAAATCAATGAATAAGCCTGAGACTAGGATTTTTCTCATAATAGGCAAGGAAGTTGGCTTCTCTTTTTCATTTAATTTGGGAGTGATCTCATTTAAAAAAAAAAAAAAAAGAAGAAGAATTTTGGTAAATCTGAAGCAAGGTCACAATTGTAGGTTCATTCATTCTTTATGTACTTGGCTCTTATATTTTGAATTACATAAATTGAAATTCTATATAGTGATTCTGTTGTTATTGCCAAAAGGCTTATTGCCAGAATACTTACTTATGGAAAGGTGCAACATAGAGAAGTGAAAAGAAAGTTAAGCTTTGGAATTGAACCTGGGTTCAAATTCTGATTCTGCCATCTACTCATGTCATGATATTTACTCTTTCTACTTCTTCCACATAAATTAAGGACAATGATACACCCCTTTGAGGGCTGTTAAGAGAATTAAAGATGACTATGTAAAACACTTTACAGAATAAGCACTGGATAAATAGTAAAAGTATTTCCAAGGACAGCAAAATGAAGTGGAGAATTATATTTTTCTTAGCCTTTCTTTAAATGTGCATAGGACTACATGATAGCAAAACATAAAAACTAATCAATGCTAATCAGCACCCACCTGCACAGGTGCTTATCATAGAATGCTATCTAAAGTCTGAGTGTTGATGTAAAACTTTATAAAAAGTATGTCTAAAAACAAAATAAATATCATTTGCTGTTAAGCATAAACCTGCTATTCTAGTGTGATATGGATGCATTGAGAAGTTACATGTCTGTTTTAAAACTATAAAAACAAACTCTACAGGTGAATTTAGAGTTTATTACCAAACTTTTGGGCTACTCCAAGCATACAGAGACTAGAACATCAAAAGCATGTAAAATACATTTGAAAGATGTGAACATAGTTGTTGAGCTGTTTTTTGCTAAATTTCTTGCAGGTGGAACCGAGTAACAATTCCCCTTCCTAATGCAGCACTAACCCG
Organism: Rhinolophus sinicus; assembly: GCF_036562045.2. NCBI lineage: Eukaryota > Metazoa > Chordata > Mammalia > Chiroptera > Rhinolophidae > Rhinolophus > Rhinolophus sinicus. Next base: position 70,356,050 of record NC_133758.1, read on the forward strand.
GGACACAAGAATTCGCTGGAGACAAACGGGACCAATCCTTGGAAACATGTGGGCAATTGATAATGGTTAGTTTATGCCGATCTTAATCACATGCCATTGATGCAGAGTCTTCCTGTGCTTTTGTTCATCAGCACAGACTTAATCACATTTCTAAGTCATGGTCTTGTGATTCATTAAACGCCCTTTCTTCCCTTTCTCCTTTGCATTCCAGTAGAGCCCAGGGATGCACAATCAGAGGGAAAAAAAAGACAGCAGAGTCAGCAATATTAGATGCTAGAATGTTTCAACATACACAATTTAAAAATGCATAAAGCCCTGAAACTCAAATTCACAGTTGATGACAAGGGATATCCTAGCATTTCTTTTGAATGTTTTCTACAAAATTAACATAAATACTTACCATACTGCATGTATTAAAATAAGACCCATTCTTCTCTTAGTAACTACCACAACATCTGGAATGCTTATCTTTTAGATGCAGACACCACACATAAGGACACATCATCTCTAGAATGAAACTTCAGAAGTGAAACTCCTACCTCTTTTTCAGAAAACAGTATAAAACAAAAATTTAGATATAAATACAAATATTCTATGTTCTTCCATTTTTAAGTGAATTGTTCATTTTTGCATAACTATAAAGCTGGTAATCACTTATGATAAGAGCACATGAGAGAAAATACTTTAAGTATTGTATTGCATGGCTGTAAATTTCTTGTATTTGTTTTTAATAGCCAACGCTGTTTTGTTTTTAATAATTCTAATTATAGGCAGATTCATAGCTTTCCTGTTTTCAGAGAGTACATAAATTTGAAGAGTTATATGACAAGGAAGGAGACAAGGAGGGGGGAAATGAGGGAACAAGGGACAAGATGTCAATACTTTAGCAAATTTAGCAAAACCACTGACTTGGGGTGGATTTTATAGGCAGGAAAAGCCTATACTGTTGTCTAATGCTGATCTTCCATGTCTTAGTAATCTTTTGTTACTTTTGAATAATTTAGAAATTGATATGCAATGAAATAAATTCTTAAAACTCATTAACTTCAGGGAAGATAATTTGCTGATGTGCCGGTATAAATTCTTTAAATAATCTGTATTCAAAGAAGACCAATAAAAGTCCCAGACTTCAAAGACCACATGAGTGATACGGACATAAACGTAGTGCATTTGCAAAAACATCTAAAGATGAATTTGTTAAAATGAAGTTTTTTTAATTCATAGAGCATTTTGCATACCTAGCATTTTAATTACCACACCTGTTAATTAGCTCCAGGGAATAAGTATGTCCCTCCGGTTAGCTGGGTTATGGATGACTTTTTCCTACTGTCATACATTTCAAAGGTCCTATAAAGAACTTATCCTACTTTGATAATCATAAAAGAAATTGAAAAATCAGTAATGAAAATACTTGTAAAACATGTGAGGAAATTAAGAATGCGATGAAGCACATACAACCCTTTGAGAAGAATACCTAAATTTCCCTAAGAAGGCTATTACAACATGATTCTAAATCTGAAAGTGTTGACTACACATACTGACCACCATCATGATTTGAGTAGAATGAGAAAAGGTAAGGATATATAAAATGAGCATGGTTAGCAGTGTGTGTCAAATGCAAAACTTGGGGCAGAATCTCTTCAATTCTGTTATCATCCTATACGTGAGGCTTTCACAAAGACAGGACCGGCTCTCTGGATTCTATATAAGGCAAGAAGAAGACATACACTCACTCCTTCCCAAGAGAAATGTGTGCCAGCTTGCCAAAGGGCACCCCTGAAATCTTTCCCATCTCACTATGGAATTCCAAAAATATGTCAAGGAAAACAAACACAGAGAGAAAAACAGGTCAATGTCCTACTGCTGTTTACTTCACAGCAAAATTATCTCCTGCTAGTGAGTAAAGAAAGTATTCTGGAACTTGTACTGAGATTCTTAGCAAAATGGAAAATCCTAGAGCAAATCTTAGTTATCACTTTTTCATTTTTCAAACTTGTTTACCTTAATGATGATATGAGGAAAACGAATCTATTCTCTCCACAATCTTAGGAAAAAGGAACCTGCAAACTCACTCATACTGTGAGTCCTAATGATTCCCCCTTCAGCAGGGAGCGATGACAACAAAATCCTTCATTGCAGTTTTTCTCCTTGACTCAGAAAGTCTTGTTTTATTGTTGATCTGTTTTTACGATGGGAGCTTTTTGAACTATGGCATGAGTACATTACAGGGCAGCCTCAAGCGTGACCCTGCAGAATGCAATGGACCACTTAGCAGGACTTAGAGCAAATTGTACTGCAGCCATAAAATCAAGTGTGCTGGGAAAAGTCCTTAAGCTTTTCCATGATTAAGAAGAAGGAAGTCCCTTTCTGATTCCTCAGCACTCGGTGTCCAGAGGAGATGGAGCAGGAAGGATGTTTGACCCCAGTATGCTGATGACGACAATGACCATATGGGCCAGGCAGCCTGCTGACATGAAACATTTCATTTCTTCTCTCCTCTAAGGAATGTCATCCCACTTTCAAGAATAGGGACTCAGGCTTAGAGAGGATAAACCACTTATCTAAAGTTTCCCAGGTGAAGCCAAATTTGAATGTAGGGTATTTGACACCTAAAACCAATATCTTTACCCACTCAGCCTGCTATCAGTCTCTTCCTCAACCATCAGTTTCCTTCAGCAAGAGTTTTCTGTGGCCTCTTGCATGGCATTTGAATTACTGATTACTATACCTATAAATTAGTTCCTGAGACTAAGTGCTTATAGAGTACTGGCCACAGGAAAGTTTACTTTAAAATAAAATAATTAAATTCCTTTGACGTGATTACAAGACAGAGAAGAAAATGATACTGGATGGTCAGTTTGTCTAGGCCTAAAATATTTGACATCTTAATAACCATTGAATCTCTAATTCCTCATTGGTTTTGTCCCACTTTTACACTACTTGGTGTGTTATTGATTGTACTGTTTATCAGATGGCTTAATAGCTTACATGTATTTGAGTCTGAGAATCTCAGAACTTACCATTCAACAATCAGGAGCCCTTTTCCTCAGCATTCCAAAGATTAGAATTTAGGTTTGGAATGTCATTGTCAGTGAAGCCCACCGTTTAGGAAAAGGAAAAGATCTGCATTACAGAGAAGACTTCATGCTCAACAGCAAATTTTAATTCCCCATTTCAGGAAAGATGGGTTAATAGAAATATATGTAACAAACGTCTTCAATGTTATATTCCCCAGATAAAAATGGAAATTATAGTTTTTGTGTTTTTATAGTTTTTACATTAAATTATAACCTCTCCATTTCATTATACATCAAATTGATCCTTTGTAAAGTCTTTATTTCTACCTAAAGAAATTAAACTTTGTAGAAAGTTCAAGACAGAAGCATTAATATTCTGCCTGCAATCATTTTAGCTCAGGAGACTCCATTAAGAAACCCAAATCATGTGTTCCTACTCTCTTTGCTGTGAAACATTAAAATCTTGAAAGAATTCTTTTAAAATGACTCTGGCAGGGTTTGTAACTAGGCACTTGACTTGTCACACAGCCCTCTCTGCATGTCACACTGGGTTCCTGTGAACATTTAGACAGTGGGTTGGATTTCATGGATATTGCTTCCCAAAATGATTTCATATGCTGGTGTAGTTCTTGGTTTTTCCAATTTTTATGCCATTTTTCACATGCTGTCTTTTGCCCTGCAGTTTATATTGGTCCCTCGTGTCTCAAATTCTGTTCTGGCAGAGGACAGTGCACTCGACATGGTTGCAAGTAAGCATTTTAAAATAATATTTATATTTCTCGTTTTTTCATATGTACTTTATATGTTGAAACCACACATCATTTTAATTTGTTCTAATTTCCTTTTTAGGCTTCTGAGGTCTTTTTAAGACCACAAGTAGAATACTCCAAATGGAATTTAAGTGCAATAGAATATTAAAGTATATTTTATAAGTAGAAGTTGATGAATAAATTTTCTACTAAGCTAAATTGTGAACAAATTTAGCATACCTCATATAAATTTGTGAACAAATTTGAATTCCTCATAGGTTGATGACTGCTATTTCTGTTACATTCTTCAATATGCTATTTTTCCATAAAATTGTTCTAGTGTTCATGAGTCATTTTAATTCCCAGCATGCTTTGTGAATGAATTATGAAAATCAGTGCTGTCCCATGGACCCAATGCTAAAGGAAACTGAGTGAGACAAACTTAGCAGATTTGATAAGAAAATTCATCTTTAAATGTAACTTTGCAATCTTGCTTACATTGGAAAACGCTTTGGGTCTTCAAAATGATGTATTAAGTATTTACATGATAGTGATGTTGAATATTAGTGTGAAATTATACATAGATAACATAATGTCTAGTCGCCACCAGTGCATCATTATGTTTATACCAAGAATGGATGTTCATATTTATTATGTCATTCCCATATTAGCATTTAAGTATAAAATATCCTGGAAATTTCTGAAACCGCAATCTTCGTTATACAGGTAAGTTTTCAACAAAAGATTACCTACTCTGTTTTTACTTGTCCTGCAAACAGAGTAATTAATTAATTAGCCAATTATTTCATTAAGGGAAACCTCACAAAAGTCTTTTGAACCTATTTGGGAATTATATGGATGAGGCAAGACACTTGATAGTACCAAGATTAGAATGTCAGGTTAACTTTTGAACTATATGTCAATTAATTTAATTAATAAAGAAATCATTCTGTACAATGGAAATGTTTTATAAAGTATGTAAAGAATTGAAAAATTCCTATTCATATTTCAAAACTTAATATGTATCTCTGAACTTTTTTTAAAAAACCACCAACTCCCACCCAGAAACACTGACTCATTATATTTCTTATATGAAACATTGGCTGGCATTTTCTTCAAATTGTTATCTTCGTCCGTTTTCCATAACCAGGCCATCCTCTTGTTCAATGCATTTCAAATAAAATTAGCATAAGGAGGCCAGACATTTTTGTAATTCCTGAAGTTGTCTTGAAAAGTTTTGTAAAAAAGATCGAAAATGACAGCTACTTTTATTAATGAAAATAGAAAGTGCTATTTCTAAAAGACCTCTCTACAATTACAACAGTTTTACTTCATTATGTACAGTATCCCTGTTATCATTCAATAGTTTTATTAAGGCAACCATCTGTGTCACCCATGATGGATGCAAACAGAAATCTGAGTGGCAGTTTTACATCTTTGAGCATTGTTCTCTTTTGACCCTATCCTGAATAATCATAGCCTTTTCCTCCTTCTGAAGTTTTACAGAATATTTTCACCAGTTGGAACATTAATTTTTTTCCCTATTTCTGACAATGTTTTATGTAATATTCATTGGCTTTGTTCATTTGTGGTTGAGCTAAATGATTGGCCACTACATCCTTTTCCAGCAATATGTGCTCTGTCAAGTTTGAGTAGAATTGCCCGGGAAAGAAATTCATAGTCAATACCATTTATTTCCTTTAAATGGATCCTTGAATTTGGGGCCTCTGCAGCTTTGTGTTCTTCTCCCCAGTGTGTTCCCCTCATCACTACCATTACTTGCTAGCAGGAGTCCACCTCTCCTGCACCCTAACACTTTCTTGCCTGTGTATAATCCCCAGGCCTGGGTTCCTAAACTGACAACTCACTATCCTGATAAGGGTGCCCCTGTTGAGATGCTACCGAGAAGGACAGAGCTCATTAGAAACCTTCTTACACAAGGGGCAGCCATGTCTCTTAACAGTGGGGCCTTTTTTCCTGAACATATAAGTGACCATGTGTTACATTTAAGGATGAGTAGTATTTGGAGTCCCCCAGTAGGGGACATATTTGGAGTCTAGAGAGTTTCAGGTCACTCCTAAAATCACCAGTGTGTACTACCCTACTGTTTTACTGCAAAGCAAAGGCTGCAAAGGTATTTTGTTTACTATCTGATGGAATCCTTATCAGCAGTCTATCCCAATTATGTAACATTCTATTAAAAATACACTTTCAAAACCACTAAATGGGAACTAATTACAATATGAGTCATCTCTAAATGATCACCAGCTCCTCCCCATTACTGGATCTAAGAAGACATGTTTAAGATACACAGAAATGCATTTGCCCTGAAATGCACTCTGGCAATAGATAATGCTGTTAGGACACTAATTCCAGTTTGTGGCCATAGTCAGTTCCCCAATGTTAAAATGTGTCCTCTTTAGGTAATTTCTTATCCTTTTTAAAAATTACTTAGCTTTTCAGAGTCTGACTAAGTCAATGAGACAGTATGTGAAAGAAACTGTGTTAGGCTCCATAAAAGATTGTTTTCCTTTCCCACTCTATCTCATTTCTAATGCCAAGGCAACTCTCAACGTCACTCTACAGGAGTTCTTGGCATCTTAGCGTCCAACTTCTTTAATAATGTGATGATCACTATAAACCTTCTCCCCCAGAATATCTAATACACATAAAAGTTGGCATTTGATTTCAACACTTTTGTACATTCCATGGACCCTCTCTGAGGCCAGCATAAAGCCCAGTTTCAGCAACTAATGCTAAAGAAGTAGCTTTCTGAATTATGCCATAATATCATTTCATTGGTACACTTGCTTTATAAAAGGCTTGTTTCAGACTCGAGGAAGTTTTGAATGCCTACAGGAGAACCCGCCACCCCACCCAAAAAGACACCAATTTAATTTTATAATTGGTGACATAGTAAATATACTGAAAAAGAAATAGTGCAATAAATATAAAGAATTTGAAACTAATTTACTGATGAGTAAACTCCTTAAAATATAAGAAGCTTCTGGTATTCAGTTATTGAGTAATCTGTGATGAGTTTTTTCATTGATAGAGGACTCAGGGAGCTCCATGTGCATTCTAGTCAGCTAACATAACTACAGGACGTTCTGACATGGCAGCAGGCAGGCTGGGGTGTGTGTGTGTGTGTGTGTGTTTCTTGAAGCACTACTAATTTGTGACTCCACTGAGAGGAAACACAGTTCTGCTAAGGACATATATCTAGGTCAAGCGTGTATGTACGTATTCCCTTTAAAATGCCAATTTTAATTTGAAATAGTTAAAGATAGATTTATTTTCCAGCCTTTTCCAAATATTTCAAATGATTCCAATCACAAACATGTATTTTTACATTTGTTCTTAGAGGAAATTTATTCTGGGTATCTTATAGAGAATTTTACTTATGTTTCTTTTACAAGTTTAGTGAACTTTATTATGAATAAAATTATATACATATATCTTTTACAAAGATTTTAGGTCGGAAATGTGCATGAACATAGACCCATTTGCAGATGAAAAGCTGGCATTCGTTGAACATGAGTGTTGAATTATTGTTTTAATCATAAGCTTTTTACAGCAGAACTGAGCAAAGACTGTATTTTTCTGGAATATTTACAGTGAATCCACCTTTATCAAATCTTCAGATTCAGTATTTTCCAACGACTAATGAGCCTTACTTACCATTCAGTCAAATCCTGGCTTCTGGACTTCCTCCTCCCCAAAGTAGATTCAGGAAACTGAAAGGACCAATAGTTTAAGATTTCATTTCATGGTATTTCTTTCAGGTGTGATCCTGGCTTTTCTGGTCCAGCTTGTGAGATGGCATCCCAGACATTCCCAATGTTTATTTCTGAAAGCTTTGGCAGCTCCAGGCTCTCCTCTTACCATAACTTTTACTCTATCCGTGGTGCTGAAGTCAGCTTTGGCTGTGGTGTCTTGGCCAGTGGGAAGGCCCTGGTTTTCAACAAAGAAGGAAGGCGACAGCTAATTACATCTTTCCTTGACAGCTCACAATCCAGGTGAGTTAAGGCAAGGTGGAATACATACTGAAACCAGACAATAGTGATTGAATTTAGATCTATTAATTTTCAATTTTTATGCTTTTTTTCCTTTTTGCTGATATATACATACTCCCATTTTTAACCACAATGAGAGGGAGCTTACAGTTTATATAGGGTTAATTTGCCCTAGTTTTTAATAAATTAGAAAGCTCACTGATGACTTTAAGATACAAATGACTGACTAGATTTTTTTAAATACGAAATGTTAGCATCAAAACTGTGTTCTCAAGCCAAGGGCTAGTTAATTATTGATGTAGTTGTATTTATTTGACAGCTTGCACAGGCTGATTAGATTTACCCTACATCTTCCCTTCCCCCAGTGCCTAATAAATAATGCAATAAAGGAATGATTGGCATTTTAAGTGTGCGTACACAAATCATAGTATACAAATATGTATAAACATACACTCATGTTTGTATGTATATATGTGTGTATAAAACAGGTACACTGACCTTGTCTTCTACACATATTCACATATCTCAGTGAAATTACATTTTATAAAAAAGGGATGAGTGGAAACCTACAACATTTGGGTGGTTCATTTAAACTTGTTTGAAATTCTTTAAAAGCCAAAATGAACGTTATGATTAAAAATGTTTCTGCGCACACTAATTATAGACAATTTACATCTAGGTTTCTCCAGTTCACACTGAGACTGGGAAGCAAGTCTGTTCTGAGCACGTGCAGGGCCCCTGACCAGCCTGGTGAAGGAGTTCTACTGCATTATTCTTATGATAATGGGATAACTTGGAAACTCTTGGAGCACTATTCATATCTCAATTATCATGAGCCCAGGTATGTGGGAAATCATTTGGAAAAATGATTAGAGTGCTGTCTCCTTCCTTGGGAAATCATCATCCACATGGTGTAAGATTCCAGATATTTTTCCATTGAAAGATAGCAAGAATAAAGATTGATGTGTCTTGAGATGCTAAACTAGCAAGCCACATTCTTCTAGTCCTTTGTCCTACTGACTTCTGATAATTTAAAGAAATTTATTCTCATATTTTGAAATGTACATCTAAGGGACAGAGTCTGATGCCCAGGAAAGAGAAAAATAATTAATGTTATTTTTCTTATTTAACTATAGCGTAAGCTATTAGATATGATTTTAATATAATACTAAAGTATAAATGCTATTGATGAACATTTGTTAGCAATATATTATACTATGTTACAATAAATTATATGAGATAATAACTGATAAAATATAACTAACGTTTTTAAAGTTTGCATGTAATATAATTAAACAATGGGTACAAAGACATTTTTCTAGCATGTATAGAGTCCCTGACACAGGTGTAGTGTGAGGAGCTATTTTAAGTCCTTTCTTCAGGCCCCTTCTGTTTTTCTCTAGCTTATGTATTTCATAACATATAGTCACAATGGTGAGATTCAAGTTTTACTTGAAGCAGGGCCATCCTTCAATGTCAGCAGAGTAGTAATCACCAGTTAGTGGTATAATTTCAGAAGTGTTCAAAGGATCCTCTCCCCTTGTAGAATATTTACTGATTTGCTCACTGAAATTCATTTAAAATAGCAGGAAAAGAGGAGAATGGGAAAGGTGAAATACCACTGTCGGAGGTACCACTGTGGCTTACAGTCACAACCAGATATAAACAACTCCCATTATTTGCCTTCCTGGAAGTCCACGCTGATCGTGGGATGATGTGAAAAAGAGTGAGGCTTTGGGCACCGATGTTTGCGTTGGCACCTGGCAGAGAGACAGGGACACTGATGACACTTGACAGACTTGAACGTTTTCCTTAAGGCTGTCCCTATGTTTAATTTACAAATTGATGAGAACTTCTATTTGTATAGAAAATGAAGTAGCATGTAACAGAGGTCACAGTTAACCATATTATGAGTTATGAACATTGTACTTTATAAAGTTTTAAGAACACAACACATGAGTATTTTCCCTTATAGGTCAATGTAAAGCTAAACTCAACTTTCTCACTCGGTAGAAACATATGAATCCTAAAGAAATGTTTTGTAAGCTCTCTATAGTGAATGTTACAAAGAAAATTAAACAAAAATCAAGGTGATAATAACGCTGAAAACATTAAGAAAATAACACCATCCTAAGTTAACTGCCTAAAGCAAAATTTTTCCTAACAAGGATAGACAGCTCCAAAATTCAGTCATCAATCTATATCATGAAATTTAATTAATCTTTGTTGATATGAAAAATAATTACACATTTAATGTGCTATTGCAAAGGTGCGTTTAATCTTGCCTGCCATTTGACAGCAACATTTTTCTTCTAAGCAGAATCAAGGTGGCTTTTCAACATTAGGTATATGCATAGCTTGAAAGATTAAGATCAGAGTGGAGATTTTTTTCTTCAAAGAAGTGGGAAGAAGACTTTCATTTTCTATATACATACCTCTGTCCATGAGACTCTTCTTCCCTCTTACAAATATTAATAAAAGGTAACATGGCAGAAGTAGAATTTGATATATTTTAGGTGCTAAATTATATTTTATATGATTAATACAAACCATGTAAATTCTTCATAGCAGTGTTAAGTATGCCTTGATGCCCTTAGCCATTTGCTGTATTTTCTTCAGTATAAATTGCTGCCTGTAGTTGCTGTGAATTCCATATTGTTCCTTTCTGTCATGGTGGTTCAAAAATGAAGTGTGATCCATAAATCAGATATGCTAGTTGGCTAACCATTATTACTCCTAGCCAATTTCTAATAATTTGCTTGCCTATGATTCACTCAGCAAATAAAAGAACTCTATCTGCTTGTTATTTATAAAATTTGAAGTTTGTAAATATATCTAAGTTAATCATTTAATTTAAACCGACCAGAATGTCTTGTGAAATAATTGTTATTTTTATTCATGTAAAACTTTATATCACTGATGAGACTAAAATTATTCTAGATTTTTTCTTAATTATAGAGCTTATTTTTTATTCTAAAATTATTATAAAGCCTAATCTTTTTTTATTATTATTATATTTTATTGTAAGGAATACATGAGCTTAATACCTACCTGAAAAAGGAAGATTAATACAAAAAGTTCATCTAAGTACCTGGTTTCTCATCTAGAAATATTCTGATCAAATGGTTCCATAGCTATTCTAACCAGTGACTATCATATGCATAGAGTAGTGGAAACACAACTGCAACCCACCCCTAGATGCTCAAGAGCCACGTTGCTTGGGTCCAGATCCTGGCATCGTCATTGAAAAGCTACTTAACGTTGGGGAGAATATTTACCTTCCTTGTTCAAATCTCTATTGGGGTGTACTGATAATATGAACTTTATTCATACAGGAAGAATTTGTTGAGTCCTATTGTGTGCCAGGTGCTATTCTAGATGCTAAGACACAATAGTCAAAAATACCAAAAGAAGTCTTTGTCTTTGCCATCAGGATATTATCCCGATTTCACAGATGAAGATGCTGAGGCACATACAAGTACCTTCCCTGCGGCTGCAAAGTTACAAACCAAAGTTATAAACCTGACACAGTGGGGATCTCACCCACGAGTCTGATTATACACAAGAGTCTTCATGTCTCTGCCAGGGAAAATGTCGGTCATTTCAATAACTGTTATAAGATACACACTTTATTGTCCTTTGAAGTTGCCTGAGGAATTTTACTTTTCAATTCCTATTTTTAAAAATTATGTTAATTTTCATCAGAGAGAATAGTAACTGCTTTTAAAATTATTAATATAAAGGAAAATTTTAATTTTCTAATAATGACAATCAAATTATTAAATTAATGCATGATGTTTTCATTGTTGGGGCAATTGGAATATAATTTTTATTTTTTATATTTTACATATTAATATGAATAATATATTTAATATTAAATAAATATTTAGAAAAATTAAGATGAAAATTACTAAAATAATTCAATTTTACTCTTCTAATAAATTCACATTGGTGAAAAAAAGTTGGCAGATTGAAGAAGTATTTAAAAAACAGAAATATGTTATAGCTATGTATTTTAGCTTAAGAAGTATTTATTAATTTATATTCCTGTATTTGAATATTAATTTTTCATTATTTAAAAAGTTTGTTTTCTCACATTGCAAAAAGTTCTATCAGGTTTTTACTAGTAGTTTGTATAATTAGTGGTGATTGTCCCTGCTAGTCTGCCTATATTTCCATGTACAAATTACTTAAAGAGAAAATATACATGATTTTTCCATAGCATTCAGTGTGTAAAAAAATACATTTCCAATATGTAATTTAACATTTCTTTCCACAATAATGAAAGGTAATATAATACAAATATGGAAAATCAATCTAATTTCTTAGTAAATCCAGCCTTAGACATTGAAGTTTTTAAATAACGTATTTCTAAGTTATCCAGCCAGTCACCTGTCTTAGGGAGTTTTTCTTTGCTCACTAGAAAAAAGATGTAGTCCCTTCAGTGTGCGTTTACTGCAAACACCTCTCTTGGTGTTTAATTGAACATTGATGGAGACAAATGTTCCACTTGCCATTTGCTTCACATCTCACCTCGTATATGGGTGTGAGCAGCACGGTTCTGTGATTTATGGAGCTTTCAAGCAGATGTCATTGCAGTGACAATTAATGTATGGTTCCCGGTGCTGTGTACAATAATTGCTCCTGGAAATTAGATATAATTCTTAATTTTCTTCCCCATTTGTCAGATAACGGTTTGGTGTCATAGGCACCGTGACACAGCAAGTGACCTTACACACTATGTTAAACTCATGAGAATAAGAAAGGGCCATGATTTCAACCAGCTCCAAACTCTAATATATGTAACAAGCTGCCAAAGATCCTTTACCAGACGGAGACGAGCCCTACCACTTTAAGAACTGTTAGCTTTTCTGAGAGCAGATGAGTAAAAGCAAAATCATATTTTTGGATGTGTTTAGAAGACTTTGTTAGAGTCAGACAGGAAATTGGGAATCTCAGAAGAATGTAATAGTGGGAGAACTATTTTTTTAAATACTATACTGCAAGAAAAAAAAGAGCCTGACATAAATGTATTTTAAGATGTCAAAGTAATCTAAATTTTTACTTTTTTTCTTTAGAATAATCTCTGTAGAATTACCAGATGATGCAAGACAGTTTGGAATTCAATTCAGATGGTGGCAACCATATCATTCTTCCCAAGGAGAAGATGTATGGGCGATTGATGAGATTATTATGACATCTGTCCTTTTCAACAGCATTAGTCTTGACTTTACCAATCTTGTGGAGGTCACTCAATCTCTGGGATTCTACCTTGGAAATGTTCAGCCGTACTGTGGCCATGACTGGACCCTTTGGTAAGGATTTCATCTTTGTTCTTCTTGTTATTGTTACAATTTGTATTAAGGATTGGAATGTAAGGACATCTTCCAGCTCATCTAGTACTTAGTCATTTATTGGCAAATATTGACTGAACATAAACCATTTAAAAAGTCATACTGATAGATTTAAATAAATATAAAATTTCCCCACATTTATTAATCTCAAATTTTAATTTCCCACCATTACATATGAAAACTCTCCTCAAAAAGTATTAATGACTAACGTGACTGACATATTCTCCCTTCATGGAGGCCCTCCATGATCATAATGATAACTCTAATGGCTATTTTAATAAAATTTCTTATGATTAGTTCTATTTTCATGCTGTCTTATATAAAGTCCAAGAAGTTTTTCTGTTCCTAATATGTTAAATAGGACCTCCTTTTTAATCCATTTTATCAGCAGTATTGGACTAGTGACTCATCTAGTTAATGTCAATGGGGTTTCAAGATTGTGGGATATCCTAGTCAAGGTACCTTTCATTCTTAGATATTTTCCCCTGAAGGTCATATACAAACTTAATTGTACATTAATTAAACTTAATTATACATTAAGCAGTAAATAAATAATTTAAGACTATGATTAGTACTTCAAGAACATCAGTAGGATGACACAGTAGTGAGTAACTAATCAAGGGGTAGCTACTTTCAAAAAAGAGTAGAAGGCTATATTCAGATAGTTCAGATAGTGAATACGATACAGTCCACTGATTTGAAAGTGGAAGAACAAGGAAATTCCAGACACGTGAAGATCTGAAGGACAAGCATTCCGACCACAGGCAACTTTGTGGTACAAAGACTCCCAAAACAAGAATGGCCATGCCATGTTCAAGGACCAGGAAGGAGGCCCATGGTGCTAGAGCCCAGATAATGAGGAAGAGAGTGTCAGGAGATGTGCAGAGGCCAGATCATGTGGGGCCTTCTAGCCCCAGAAATCCTGGATTAAAACTCAACTCTGCATAATATCAGAACATACAGCTTTCACCACTGTGCATACCGCCCCTTTCTTGGTTCCTTTAGGACTTTAAACGTGATTAAGGAATAATTTTCTAAAAGACTTTTACTTTCTATTGAGTCATGGTCAAAACAATTTAATTTCTCTAGATGAATCTCACGAAAGCTATTCACCACAATTGTCTCCAGAGAGCGTATCATAAATAACCCATCAGTGACCTTATCATAATTAGAGGTAAATTTTACACACCATTGCACAGAAAATTATCTTTGATGGGAATTGTGCATGGACAGTCACATCTCACACACAGCAGGCTAAAAAGTCTAGTATCAAAATGACAGTTAATGAAATGAAAGTATAGCTGATCACTTTTGCTGCAAGCACTGTCAGACTAGATACAATGAAATTTCTGTACAACAAAGTATGAAGGTTATTGTGTTTTTCTATAGTTGATAGCCTCAGATGTTTGTTTTTATGGATATTCTTTCTTGTCCTGGAGCATTCAAAGAAAATAAAGGGGCAAAGCAAATAAGATACAGAGACATAAACCAAAATGAGATTTTTTTTGGAATTTTATGATTCTGAACATTTAAATTGACCTGAATTAACAATAATCGAATCGATCATATACCATTAACTATATCCCCCAAGTTTGTGTAATAGTTTCTTTTTCCCCCAGCACTTTTAATACAACAAAGAGTCATTTCATGAATGCAAGTCCTGTATCACGTTTATTTTCAAAAATAGTTAACATCTGCTCAAATAAACTCCAAAGTTGCTGAGCATTTTAATTTAACACTTGTGTTGAATGCATGATAACAGCAGTTGAATTTCTGTGCTTTGATCAAAACCCTAAGAACAATATCCTTTCACACAAGTCTGATGAATATTCTTAACCCACCACTGCTTTAATTAGTGGAGATACAGTTACTTTGTGAAAGTACAATCACAATAATTATAGAAAACCATAAGAAAATAGAAATAACTGTACAATCCCTCTGGGTACCTTGAACACCACCATAGGAGTTTTATTAACAACCACATGTGAGCAATCAGATTTGACTTTCTGATCTTCTCTGAAACAAAAAGGAGTTGTCTTGGTTATGAAACAACAGAAAGTACACTCTTGAGGTGATAATGAGACTAGCAAAACACATTAACCACTTTAATGAGGACATGAAAAATGTTACTGTTTATTAAAATGAAACCACACGAAAGATCTCAAATTGTTCCCATTTTTTTAGCCATTGAGTCAGAATAAAGCCCCTTTTAATGACACTGTTTTCTCTCTGCTACCGTTGAGGAATATGTTGTCCAAGTACAATGGGAATGCACTTCAGAAATGTTTTTCATAAATAGTTGCTACAATATTGAAATTCAAATGATGGTATTGACCAACTATTTATGATAATGTCCTCATCTTAAAACAAGTTACTTTTTAATGCAAAACCTTTGGAGCATATTATCTTATTAAGTAAAAATTCTTTGAACATGTTCAAATTTGTGGCCTGTGCCCTTCAATGACCTTATTGCTCCCAAGAGAAATTTTGAAATGTATATATGTCTCCACAAATGGCTGGTGTTAAATTAATTATCGTTGGCTTTTCCCAGCTGTGAGTTCATTTGGTTCTCATTTTCTAACTCATGACTTTCCATGAGCATGGATTTTTGTTACTGAGAGTATTCTCCAGGGAAGACTTGGACAATTGCTTTTTCATTAGAAGAACTACAGTCAATATGCTATAAATCACTTTACAGTGTGTCATCTTAGAGCATGTTTTTCTGTGGAGAAATGAATTGCTTTTAATTATTTGTAGTACTGTCCTTCCTTCCATATATATGATATCTCAAATCAGAACCTCTGTCTGCTTTATGTTCTAAAAATAATCTTTAAAATCTCTTAAATGTATTTTAAGATCACTAAGGGAATAATTTTAATTGAGATTTATTAAAGATTATCTGACATACTGTTAGTGATAATACCAAGGGACATTTACATTCCTCTGTTCTATTTAATAGACTAGCTAGGTACAGAGGTGAAAAGGACATTGCTGTCATATTATGCAGGGTTTTGGTTTCAACTGTGAAGGGATGGTTGTTAGAGCATATTAGTATTTGCAATTGGTTTTACTAAGAAAGATAAATAGTTTTCTAGACAAGCAAAAGCTAAAGGAGTTCAATACCACTAGACAGATTTAACAAGAAATGTTAAAGGAAGTTCTTCAAGTTGAAAAAAAGGTACTAATTAGTACTAAGAAGACATATGAAAGTATAAATCTCACTGGTGAAGGTAAATTTTAGTTAAATTCAGAATACTTTAATGTTGTAAATGTTGTAGTGGTGGTATGTAAATCACTTATAAATATAGTATGAACGCTAAAAGAAAAAAGTAGTAAAAACAACTATAAAATAGTTTGTTAGTAGATGCACAAGATAAAAAGATGTAAATTGTGACATCAAAAACATAAAATGTGGAGGGAGTAAAAATGTATAGCTTTAGTATGCATTCAAACTTAAGTTGTTATCAGCTTAAAGTAGACTGTTATAACTATAAGATACTTAATATAAGCCTCCTGTAGTAGATACAAAAATGATAAAGAGAAATGAATCTAAGCATAGCACTATAGAAATACATCAAATCACAAAAGAAAAGAGCAAGAGAAGGAGAAAGGAACAAATGAATTACAAAATAATCAGAAAACTATTAACAAAATGGCAATAGTAAGTCCATACCTAGAAAAAATTACTTTAAATGTAAATGGACTGAATGCTCCAATCAAAAGACATAGATTGGCTGGCTGGATTTTTTTTAAAAAGGGGTGGGATAACTCAACTATATGCTTCCTACAAGATATTTCTGCTTTAAGAATGCATACAGACTGAAAGTAAATGGATGGGGAAAGATATTCCATACAAATGGAAGCCAGAAGAAAGCAGAGGTAGCGATGCTTATATCAGACAAAACAGACTTTAAAACAAAGACTCCAATAAGAGACAGAAAATCATTGTATAATGATAAAGGGGTCAATCCAACAAGAGGATGTATAAATATTTATGCACCCAACATAGGAGCACCTAAATACATAAAGCAAATATTATCAGACCTGAAGGGAGAAAAGACAGCAATACAATATCAGTAAGGGACTTCAATACCCCACTTCCAATAATTGATAGATCATCAGTTAGAATATCAATAAGGAGACATTGGACTTAAACAACACATTGGACCAGATGGCATTAACAGACATTAATAGAACATTGCATTCAAAACCAGCAGAACATATTCTTCTCAAGTATACATAGAACATTGTCCAGGATAGATCATATTTTAGGCCACAAAACAAGTCTTAGTAAATTTAAGAAGACTGAAGTCATATCAAGCAAGTTTTCCAACCATAATGGCATGAAACTAGAAATCATTACAAGAAGAAAACTAGAGAATTTACAAGTATGTGAAGATTAAAGAACATGCTACTGAACGACCAATGGGTCAGAAAATCAAAAGAAAACAAAAAATATCTTGAGACAAATAAAAATGGAAATACAACATAACAAAACATGTGGGATAGAGACAAAGCAGTTCCAAGAGAGAAGTTCATAGTGATAAATGCCTACATTAAGGAAGATCTCAAATAAACAACCTCACTTTACACTTCAAGTAATTAGGTAAAGAGCAAACTAAGCACAAAGTTAGTAAAAGAAAGAAAATAACAAAGATCTGAGTGGAAATAAGTGAAATGAAGGCAAAAAAGATAATAGAAAAGATCAGTGAAACCAAGAGCTGGTTTTTTGAAAAGATAAAACCGACAAACTTTAGCTAAATTTACCAAGAAATTTAAAAAGAGGACACAAACAAACAAAACCTTAAATAAAAGAGGAGACATTGTAACTGATACCACAGAAATACAAAGGACCATAAGAGACTACTATGAGTAATTAATTATATGCCAACAAATTGGATAACCTAGAAGAAATGGGTAAATTCCTAGAAATATACAACCTACCAAGACTAAATTGTGAAGAGTTGGAAATCTGAACAGACCAATTACTAGTCAGGAGATTGAATCTGCTAGTTGGCTTCACTAGTAAATTCTACCAACATTTACAAAATAATTAATATCAATTCTTCTCAAACTCTTCTAAAACATATGAGAAGGGAACACTTCCAAACTCATACTAGAAGGACAGAATTACCCTGATAGCAAAACCAGACAAGAACACCACAAGAAAAGAAAATTACAAGCCAATATTCTTAATAAACATAGATGCAGAAATCCTCAACAAAATATCAACAACCTGAATTCAACAATACATTTAAAAACATCACATACCATGGTCAAGTGGGATTTATTGCAAGAATAGTTCAGTATTTGCAAATCAATTCACATGATACACCATATAACAAAATGAAGGATAAAAATCATATGATCATCTCAATAGATGCAGAAAAGGCATTTGACACAATTCAACATCCATTTATGATAAAAACTTACAACAAAATAGGTACAGAGGGAACATACCTCAACATAATAACATACCTCAACATATATGACAAGTCTACAGCTAACATTATACTCAGTGGTGAAAAGTTGAAAGCTTGTCCTCTAAAATCAAGAAGACAAGGATGCCCACTATCACCACTTTTATTCAACATAGCACTGAAAGTCCTATCCAGAGCAATTAGGCAAGAAAAAGAAATAAAAGATTTCAAATCAGAAAGGAAGAAATAAAACCATCTTTATTTGCAGATGACATGATGTTAGATATAGAATACCCTAAAGCCTCCACCAAAAGTGTTAGAACTAATAAACAAATTCAGCAAAGTTGCAGGGTACGAAATCAGTACGGGCATACCCCAATTATTGCACTTTGCTTTATTGTGCTTTAAAAATATAGCATTTTTTATAAGACCCTCCACCAGCAAAAAGATTACAACTCACTGAAGACTCAGTTAGCATTTTTTAGCAATAAAGTGTTTTTTAATTAAGGTATGTACGTTTTTAGACATAATGCTGTTGCACACTTAATAGACTATAGTTTAGTGTAAACTTTTATGTACACTGGAAAAAAATGTGTGGCCCACTTTATTGCAATATTCACTTTATTTCAGTATTTGGTCTGGATCCAAGCTTACAACATAGCTCTGAGGTATGTCTATATACAAAAATCAGCTGCATTTCTAAACACTAGTGATGAAATAACAGAAAAAGGAATTAAGTAAACAACCTCATTTACAATTGCATCAAAAAGAACAAAATACCTGGGAATAAATTTAACCAATAGGGTGAAATAACTGTACACTGAAAACTGTAACAAATTAATGAAAGAAATTGAAGAAAACACAAATACATATAAATATACTTTATGTTCATGGATTGGATGAATTAATATTGTTTAGATATTCATACTACACAAAGCAATCTATCGATTCAGTGCAATGCCTATCAAAATTCCAATGACATTTTTCACAGAACTATAACAAGCAGTCCTAAAGTTTGTACGGAACAACAAAAGACCCCGAATAGCCAAAGTAATCTTGAAGCAAAGAAAAAAGCTGAAGACATCACAATTTCTGATTTCAAACTGTATTAAAAAGCTATAGTAATAAAAATAGTATGGTTTTGGCATAAAAATAGACACATAGATCAATAGGGAAGAGAACAGAGAGCCCAGATATAAACCCACATATATATGGTCAATTAATTTTTGACAAGAGAGCCAAGAATATACAATGGGAAAAGGACAGCCACCACATGCAAAAGAATGAAACTGGACCACTATCTTATATCATATACAAAGATTAACTCAAAATGTATCAAAGACTTGAATGTAACACCTGCAACCATAAAACTCCTGGGAGAAAATATAGGCAGTAATTTTACTGACATCAGTCTTGCCGATGATTTTTTGGATTTGACACCAAAGCAAAGGCAACAAAAGTAAAACAAGTGGAACTACATTAAACTAAAAAGCTTCTGCACAGGAAAGGAAACCATCAACAAAATGAAAAGGCAACCTCTGGAATGCAAGAACATATTTGCAAATCATATATCTCAGAAGGTGTTACTAACCAAGATGTGTAAAGAAATCATACAACTCAATTGACCAAAAGAAAAAAAAAAGAAGCAATCCAATTAAAAAATGGGCAGAGGATCTAATAGACATTTTCCCAAAGAAGACATGCAAATGGCTAATAGGTACATGAAAAGGTGCTCAGCATCACTAATCATTAGGGAAATGCAAATCAAAACCACAATGAGATACTACTTCATACCTGTTAGAATGGATATCATCAAAACAACAAGTGTTGCCAAGGACACGGAGAAAAGGGATTTCTTGTGCACTGTTGGTGGGAATGTAAATTGATACAGTCACTATGGAAAACTGGAGGTTCCTGAAAAAAAAAAGTAGGACTACCATATGATCTTGAAGCTGAAGAAAAAAGCTGAATTCTACCTCTAGGTGTATATCTGAAGGAAACAAAATCACTATCTCAAAAAGATATCTGCACCCTCGTGTATATGGCAGCATTATTTCCAAGACATGGAAATAACCTCAGTGTTTATCCATGGATGACTAGATAAAGAAAATGTGGTATATTTATACAATGGAAAAATGTTCAGCCATAGGAAAGAAAATCCTACCATTTGTGACAACATGGATGGACCTTGAAAAAAACCAAACTCGTAGATACAGGAAGTAGATTGGTGGTTATCAGAGGTTGGGTGAGACTGAGCAAAATGGGTGAATGTGGCCAAAGGGCAGAAACTTCCAGTGATAAGATACATAAGTTTTGGGGATGTAAGATACAACATGGTAACTACAATTAACAATACTGGTTTATATATTTGAAAGTTGCTAAGACAGTAGATCTTAAAAGCTCTCATCACAAGAAGAAAATATTTTGTAACTGTGTGAGGTGGTGGACGTTAACTAAACTTATTGTGGTGATCATTTTACAATATATACATATAGCAAATCATTATGCTATACACCAAAAGCCTATACAATGGTATGTAGCAATTATATCTCAATAAAACTGGAAAAAATAATTAAAATAAAAAATAATATGAAATAAGAAAAGCTATAGTTTTTATTTATCTTTAATGGTGCTTAAGGAAAAGCAGATTTAATTAAAAGAAGATTTAGAGGTAAATATGATGCAGAAGTGTTGAAAGGGCCTGCTAGGTACTTTCATAGGCATGAAAATAGTACTCATTCCTTGTTATGTCCAATTTTGTTTTCAGTTGAAGTTCTCTTGTTTTTCTTTATGTAAGGAAATCACTAGCCCTAGTCATGTTAGGGTCGTTTTTTCCTTAGAGGAATTTCTGAAAAGAAGCAGCGAAAGTAGAGAGAAAGTAAAAGAGCAACATGCAAGAATTGAAATTAGCTGTGAATGACAAAACGCATGAGGGGAAAAGGGTGACATTGTGTGCCATGTAATGTGATGGGAGGATTTTGGAAGCCTCGTTTTTTCACACCAACCCCCTGCAGCATTGTCAGCTCTGGAGATGTGGGAAAGCAGAGGTGTAAAAGGAGGAGCACAGCTGCCATGTGGGTGGCCCACGTCAGAGGACATGAACAAATGACTACATGTCCAGGATATTAAAAAAGCATAGGTTCATATTTCATGTGGCATCTATAAGCATTGACAAGGAAAAGAGTTTGTGTATTTTTATGAGAAGCTAGTGTCACTTAGGGGGAAAAATCCCAGGCTAAGGATTTAGAAAGCCTGCTTATCTCATAACATAAATACAATGCACTTGCAAGAAGAGGTAGAAATAGTACTGTGGCTCTGTTAACAATTAAAGAAATTGAAACTGAGTGATGAGTGGAAATGTGTTTTAAGATATACAAGAGGAGCTCTCAAGTAGTTGTTAGGCACTTCTAGGTTATAAGAACCATTAGGAATCGATAATAATATGCAGTGATGGATAACACAAAAAGATTTCTAACCAGCTGCTCTGGAGAAACCCCTTCAGAGCTCATGCTTGTACAGACACGCATCTGTGGGGACATCAGGCCTACAGGAGGATCCAATTCTTGTTTAGGAAGCAATGGGCCAAACACTTCACGAGGGTCTCCCTTTCCTTCTGCCACTTTTTCCTTAAGTTTTTTAAATAGGAAGATGCATTTGAACGGCTTAAGAACAAAGAGTCGTTGCTGCATGCAGATCTTTATTCCTTTGGACTGGTCTCATGATACTAGTCAAGGAGTTTGCCCAATGGTAACATAAGGAATGTGTCACTGGTAAACAGCAACAAGGAGAGGTCGGGTTACTGCCCAGCAGAAACTGTAGACAACCCTGATCCCTTAGGTTCCGGGGAAAAACAATTCCCGATTCTCCCTTTACGAGATGAATCTACCTATAGAATAAAAATAATAGCCAAGTAAATTTCTTTAGGATTTTTCTTTCATTGAACATTATCTATAACTTATATAGAAATTTTGTCAGTTTAAATAATTTATAAGTAAGCCTGGAGTATTCTTGGGATTATATTTTTATAAAGACTATTTAAAAGAACAGTAAATCAATTTAAACTGTGCTGCTAAAGGAAGTCAGTTGGGGTGAGCTGGCTCCCAAGAGCCACTTTCACTACTGTTTCCCAGTAAATGATCGTCCTAGGAAGTTTAGGAGATACATAGTGTAAGCATATTGAGTGACAAACTGAAAAGTCACTTACTATTATTTTCAACAACTATGAAAAGACTGTTTTCAGTACCCAGGCCTCTATAAGATTGGCAATACGATTGAATATATCCCCAAATAGGTTGATAAATGACTTTCTAAAATGAAGTCTATTTATTAGGCTTTTTCATCATGAAGATTTTAGTACCTGAAATTTTTTATTCATTGATGAACTAGTTTATCCACTCAACTGTTTATTGATTGCACAGTAGGCACAATTTGTGCTGGAGGTATAGCAGCTGGTATTGAGATGGAGATAGAAAAGGCCTTTGTGGAACTTATATTCTAGAGGGGAATAACAACAATATACAAACTTATTTTTTTTTATTAAATTTATTGGGGTGACAATTGTTAGTAAAATTACATAGATTTCAGGTGTACAATTCTGTATTACATCATCTATAAATCCCATTGTGTGTTCATCACCCAGAGTCAGTTCTCCTTCCATCACCATATATTCGATCCCCCTTACCCTCATCTCCCACCCCCCATCCCCCAACCCCTTACCCTCTGGCAACCACCAAACCATTGTCTGTGTCTATGAGTTTCTGTTTCTCATTTGTTTGTCTTGTTCTTTTGTTGCTTTTGGTTTATATACCACAAATCAGTGAAATCACATGGTTCTCTGCTTTTTCTGTCCGACTTATTTCGCTCAGCATTACTCTCTCAAGATCCATCCATGTTGTCACAAATGTTCCTATATCATCTTTTCTTACCGCCGAATAGTATTCCATTGACAATATACAAACTTATAATACAAGATTTCAGATAGTGGTAAGTGCTGTGAGGATAAAGGAACGGGGTACTGGGTGGCCAAGTGAAGAGTGAGACTGTTTTAGCTAAGATGATCAGGGAAGCCCTCCTGGAAGTCCCCGGGGAGAGACCACAATGATGAAAAAGAGACCTGGGTGAAAATGTGCACGGAAAGCAATACAGGCAGGGAAAATAGCCAAGGCCCTGAGGCTAGCAAGGGACTAGATTATGTCAGACCCTTATAGAGCGACATAAAGATTTTGGATTTTCTTCTAAGTGTTATGGGAATCCAGTAAATAATTTGGAGCAGAGGAATGAGACGATCATTTTACAAAATTGTAGCTGCTGTGTGGAGAATAGATAGTACAAGTTAACAGGAGAAGCCATGGGAGGAGCTCAGCTCAGAGGCTAATAGTGTCACCTGCATGTGCCTATAATGGTGCTCGGAATAGGGTGAGAGCAGTAGATTCGTGTACCACGTGAAGATAGATACTGGAGGCCACAGTCTTAGAACCTGCCAAAGGAATGGATAAAGTGGCCATGTTCTAAGACTCATATCCTGTTGATGTGCAGACAGTTGACTTTTGAGTCATTTATTTCTCCAAAGCTAGATTTCCCTAAATTGCTCCCTTTGAACCAAGTAGCTAAGTGAGATTTCAGAAGTAAAAGAACATACCACTAAACAAATTAATAAAAGAAGTCTACATTTGATGATTGAGATTCATGGCATGTCTGGCTTGTTGAAACAGAAATACAATAGACTGAGACAATTATTTCCTATGGACAGTGGTCCACAGAATCGCCATGGTAAAACCTGGGTCACCTGGCCTGCTCAGCCTCTCCTGCCTCCCTGCCTTTCACTCAGTCTACCCCAACCACATCGGTCTTCCTTCTGCTGCCCCAATAAGCAAAGCTCTTTCTTCTCGCAGTATCTTTACATTAGCTATACTTCTTCCTGGAAAGTTCTTTCATTAGTCATTTTGTGTACAGTGTCAAAAGCTGCCCAGGGGACTGGAAAAAGTCCAAGGGCTGGAAAAATTAATATTATCTCAAAAATATAAGAATATTGCAAAAATAAAATTAATAAATTATAATTAGATATCTACAAAACATATCAATTTCATTAATTGCTAAATTTAAATACTCATCAAAATTCATGGTATTAGAAATAATTTTTGAGTAATGCTGACAAAATAAAAATAATGCTGAGAAATCACTGCCAAATGTATATTACATGCATTATTAGGAGCCAAATAAAATTTAAAGGCAAAATTTTAAAATCCACGTGAAAGTTTTGCAACAAAAACATACATATTTAATGTGGGACATGGGTGCATTTTAATATTAGCTATGATGTGTGAATGGAATTTCCAAAATTAAAAACATCAAGGTCCTATAAAAGTTTTAAAATGGCCCCGCTTGACTATGTGCTAAATAATGTACATGGTTGCACATAGTTGTAAGGATAAAGCAAAAGAGGATTTCAAAGATTCTTCAAGTATTTTTTTCCCTCGCCTCACCTCTTCCCTCCATGCTAAACAATTTCAATCAGGGCTATCGGGCCTGACTACATGGGCCAGTATGTTCCCTTCTGAAAGGAAGTGAGTAAGACAAAAGGAGTATGTTGAAAAGGCAAGTTTTAATCATAAGTCAGTCATGTAAATGTGGATTGAGCAAGTTCATGTCAACCAAAATTGGTTCCAGAGTTAAAATGGATGTAACGTTAGAATAACAGGAGCAAGGAGGTTCTGGATATCCAAAGATCTGAGGTGAGCTGACGTTATTAACAGAAGTAGGAAAGGCTGGAAACAGCTAAAGCTCCTCTAATTCCTCTCCTCTCAACATAAGTGGCAGGGAAGTATTGTTGATGAAAAGGGCCCCTGACACCTTAACTAGCCACCTACACCCCCGGGTTCCTGACAGGACACAGGACACTGGCAGGCACCACAAGAGCGGAGGGGAGCTCTTTTCTTCTGGGTCTTCAGACTCTCCCTCTCTGACAGTATGTCCCCTCTCTGTCCCTCAGTCTCCCTTTCTTCCCTCCTTTCTCTTTGGGGGCCACAGCCCAGATTCTGCTTTGTGCCAACTCCCCCTCTGGCTTTTACCCAACAGAGATTTCCCTTTTACTAATAACAGTTTATCTGCTGCACATTTCCTAAAAGCGCTGTTAGGTGGGCAAAATGAAGATTCAACTGAAGCTTGACAGAAATCTTTGTTATTATCCCATTGTCTTACCAACAAATTCCTATAAACTTTAGAACTAGAATTTTAAAAAGTTATTGGAACTAGCTGTTGGCCTCTAGACTTCGGGGCAATTAGGCTAGTTCCACAGGAAACAAAGCTTGGTGACAGCTGCAGATGGACCTGTGGACTCCTAACAAGGATGGAGGAGCCACTCTCCGTGGCCCCTCACAGTCACTGGTCTACCCACCTGTCTGACCTGCAGCGGTGCCCCTGAGGGGCACGTAACCTCATTAGAAAGAACAGGCGGTGCTCCTCTGTGGTCACGGCCATTGTGTGCAGACAGCCTGACTCTCTAACTAGGTGACAGTTCTGTCTCCCACAGGTGAAGTTATCTGATCCTTGAGAGAAAAATGCTAAGTGCCCAATTTTATACTGAGTTTTGTTTGCAAGGAGACTGCTTTTCTGTAAGAGCTGAATAAACAGCAGCCAAGCAGCTCAGCTTATGTTTTTTAATGACTTAAGAGTTTATCTAACTTAAAGTAAGATTCAAGTCCTGACTTGAAGAACTGTGTGTAAATTTCCAAACTGAGAAAATGGAAATGGGAATAAAGAAGCTAAAGAATATAAACTATGCACTTTAAGTAGGAATGGTAAAAATAAGTAAAGCAGGTGCTAGGGACAAAAGTATAAAAAGCCTGAAATAGATGCCCAAAGCACATGTATTCCAAAATATCTTCAGTTGTCAACTCAACAAGATAAGTGAGGGATAGTCTAGTCACTTAGAAATCCATAAGTACTTTTTAAATGAAGGATTGAATAAATACATGACAAAATGCATTAGTGCAGAAATTCCAAATTTGTTTGAAGCTGTAGATTGAAAAAGTGAGTTTAAGAGGTTGTAATAAAATTAATTTGGTATCTGGAAATTTCTTTTATAGAGAATTAGTTTATTTAAGAAACTGGTTGAGAGAATGTAGTAAGAAACCCAGGGGAAAAATTAATACATCGGCTTATCACAGACTATGGTGAATGAAGCCCAGATGTTTTACTTCCTGTCTCTCTGAAATCCCGTGGAGGTGATCCAGGCAGTGTAATAGAGAAAATGCTGTACCATCCTTGGAGTTTGAAACTTGAATGAGCTTCTAGAAGTGTTGGAGGACAGTGTGTTGATGACAGTAGGGTGAGCGAAAGTTGAGGGATCCCTCACCCTTGGCCCCACTAAACTCTTCTAGACTGGAGCTGGGGCTAGAGACCAGTGACGGAGGTTGTGCCACGAGTAGAAGAAGCGCACAGGGAGGTGAAAAGGCAGGAGGCTCCACACACTGAATGCCATAGAACAGTGAGCATAATGCAAACCTGTTAGAATTTCAAAGGGAGAATTACAACAACCGTAATTCAGAATGTGACTTTAATATCATGTTTAAGTTTCTGAAGATCAAGCAGGACCTAGAAAAATGTATGAAGGTAATTAACAAGGATAATTTAATAAACAAAGAAAAAACTTGTCCCCTACAGGTAAAAAAATATATATTCCTTTCAAATGTCCATTGGACATATGCAAAAAAATGATTATGAACTAGGATCAGAGGCAATTGCAGTAGATACCAGTAAAGCATGACACCAAAAGCAGGGACCATAAATGTCACATATTCCACTACTTAAAATAGATGACAGACTACATATGCCAATATGTGAGGAACTCTTACAAATAAGTAAGAAAAAGATAAAGCGTAATTTAAAAAATGGGCTAAGTACATGAAAAGACTACACACACACACACACACACACACACACACAGAGAACAAATAGCCAACGAACATAAACAGCATTTTAACCTCTCTAATTATTAAAGAAATGTAGATTAAGAGACTGTATGCATAGAGTAGCTAAAATGAAAAACATTGTCAACGTTCAGTATTGACAAGTGGTAAGAATTGTCAGCTCGGTCATTGTTAAAAGTACTTGGTAAATGTAACTTGGTATGTTTTTGGATGGAAACTTGGCGGTAAGTGTTAACTTTTAACACTTGCCTTGACCGACCAATTCTGCTTCTAGAAATTTATCCTAGGGAAATAACTGGACAAGCACACAAAATATACAAGGATACATATTATAGAAGCATTGTTTTTTAACAGTGAAAAATGGAAACAACCTCCAAAGATTTCCATAATTGGAGATTGCTTTATTCATTAAAAATGACAATGTTTCACTATATTTTTCCATATGGAAAGATAGCAATGAAATAGCTGTTAAAAGCAAATAGAGTGGTTTGTTATGATATTATAATTATTTTTTTAAAGAAAGAAAAGTGAATGTGTATGTGTGCGTTTGTGTCTGTAAACATTAAACACTCTCAAAGTATTTATACCAAAATCTTAGCAGCAGTCATCTCTTGGTAATAGTATTGCAAATTTTTACTTTAAAAAAATGCTTCTATATTGTCAGATTGTTTTTTTAAAATAAGAGTAAAATTTATGTAATCCACTGAAATCATGTGGTTATTTCTGTTTTGAGATAAAATATTGTAGAAATAACAAATGAGTTAAATGCTACCTTTAATTCCACAATATCAGCAAGTTTTTCTGTCAATTCTAGGCAACATTTCTTTGGTGATTACAAGGACAAAACCCCGAAAAGGGATGATATTAGAGTGCTTACATTTATTTACATATCCTTCTTCAGATGAATGTAACTTCTGAATGCTATCAAACCAAAAACAGTTTTGTGTTACCCTTCTGTTTCTCTGGAAGTGAGCTCTGCAGAGCTCATTCTCCCACTCACTTTGGTTATGTGTATCTGCCTTTCATATCAAAGAGACATTTTTTCTGGAGGTGGAAAAAAGGCTCTGGGGAAATGCAGAAAGAGTGATTTCTTTAAGCGAGGGTAACTTCAAACCCTTGTCTGTGTTCCTTATAGCATTTAAGTAACTAGTAGAGCTTTGTAAAACTTGCCTTCTCCCCAACTGAGAGACTTCACTTAGGCACTCTTTTTATTTAACGTTCTTTAAGTGCCTTTGATGGGCATGACATAGTGGAAAGGATATCAAAGTAGAAATCTGAAGGCCCAGTTTCTAGCTTTTTGGTAACTGTTTGACCCTGGGCCGAGCAACTCAGCCTCTCAGTTTTCCTCCTCCATAACCCACTGTAAGGATCTCTGATGGTCTTTCAAATGGTCTTGACTCAAAGATCAAATGAGATGCTCTGCACCTAAACCAGGTGCTTCTGTGAGACACTCGAGGGTCTGAGTGCGTTAGGGGATGCAGAGATAAATGAGACATGACCTCTCCATGCAGAGAGACTTCCACCCTGGTCAGGAACACAGATCCTCAGGAATACAGGAGATTCTGCGTGGGAGGGGGAGGCAAAAGAGCTATGCTGCCGACCAAGTATAGAACTATGGAGACTCGAGTTATATTATGGTGTCATCCATTCTACCAGGGTCATAACAGAGAGCCCACTAGCCTTCTTGGAGATGGAAATTAAAAAGCACTTGTCCCAGTGGACTTATCCCTATTCTCTCATTAAATCTTGCGATTAGACACAGGAGTTTTTTTTTGTTGTTGTTCCTTTATATTTTATCTTGCCAATCAACATGAATGAAGCTAAGCTTCGTGAGTCCCAAAGCATTCTGTCTCCAGAATATCTCCCCCAAATGCAATGTGGACAATTATTTTCCTTCTGTGATTGTAATAGAGAAGTCCAGCTTCATTTTTGCCTTTATAACTATATCTTGACTTAGACAAGCAGCAAAAAGGAGCAGTTTTGTAAACTAAAAGATGGCAGTCTGTGGAATTCTTTCCTCTAAAACTCTATCAGAGTGTTCAGAAGGAAAAATGGGCATAATATCACGGGCTTTCAGCCAGTCTTAAATAAATTATAAACAACCAAGTGAACTTGTACTATAAATGGTCAAGACTTTAAGACATAGACATCTGTGCTTTTTATGTGTTATTTTGCTTCAGATTAAGAAATGGGAGTAGTACATTCCATGAAGCGTGGAAGGTGCGTTAGTAATGCATTCAGGTCTAAGTTACAAGGAAAGACTGACCACAGCATAAACAAAAGTAAAGAGGCTTATCTGTCACTTGCAACAAGCAGGCCTGGAATATGTGCCCCAAGGCTGGTAAGCCGCTTCACAGGGCCACCAGGGACCCAGGCTCTCTCCCTCTTTCTACTCGCCATGTCAATAGAAAGACCTCCATCTGCATGCTTGTTCCATTATTGCTGCAAAATGGCTGCTGCCCCGCTGGGGAGGAAGGAATACAGTAAAAGCAACAGGCAAAGGGCATGCCAGCCAAATCCATCTATATCTTTTGAAAGCTTTATATTAAATCTCAGTGAGTAAATCTACTTAGCATCTTTCACTTACGTCCCATTGGTGAGAACTCACTGGCGGATGTGGACACCTCTAGGTCAATCCCTAGAAGTTAAATGGGGACAAAAGAGGCTGTGGATGGCAGCTGGCTCCGCCTACCCCAAAATATCTGCTCACAACTGCTGGTGGAACAGGTATTCATGCTAAGCAAAAATGTCATTGTCACTGTTTTACTGCTGTCACTTAGCCTCTTAACGGACAATTTTCCTGTCTTATAATTTTTATCTTGTATCTTTTTTGGTATCTTGGCATCTTTAAAAGTTCAGGATAGCTCGCAGAACAAACACATGCTTCTTCTCAGGTTTGAGTACTTCCTCTCTTCAACCGAGTTCGTGGTTAATTAGCAGCCATGCAAAAGTTAGGTGCAGGCAACATTTAGTGTTTCTTTCTGTTTCTCTGTAGAATTTAGAGGACACTAACCCATCTCAGGAGGGAGGGATTTACAAGGACCTGATTGTGTAAATAATCTTAAATTATTTCGGAAGTGCTAGGGTGGGGAAATGCTATGCATGACATGAGTGAGAAGGTTTCAGTGGCTCTGTGGCTTGCAGACCCTTCAGATTAAAAAATCAGAGTAAGTATCATACCTGCTGCTGTCTCTGTGTGGCTTTTCCCAGATGCCCAGGATATGTACTGTGCCTTTAAAGTAAATGATTCCCATGAAGCCTAGTTGGCTGTCTCTAATTACATTTCTCATAAAGGGAACTAGAAAAAGCATTTAACCCTTACAGCTAAAAGCAGCATTTATTTCTCAAAGGGATAAAGTATTCAGGACTTTTTGCCTCCTTGAAAGACTCTGGAATGTCTATACACCAGTTTGTGCTTATACAGCTTAGTAGTATTTTTGTTCTGTGTTGATTTATTTTTTAATACTGCTAAAAATCACATTCTACAACTTTTATATTTCCTAACTTGCATCCTGTACACCTTAACACATAGCAGCAATCATGGTTTTGTATCTCTAACATCAGAGTATCATTGCATGGTAACTGAAAGTTACAGATTGTTAACTGTAAGTGAAAAATTATTCAAAACTAGTGTTTTTTTCATCTTAGAGAATAGAAGGACAGTGAGATAGTGTATTGGTTTAGAGGTTTTGGAATCGGACAAAGGTGATTTCTCACTGAGTCTCTACCATTTCCTATCCCCATTTCCTCACTTGTTAAGTAGAGATAATTATTCCTACTTCACAGAGTTGTTGTGCTTAGCACAGTCTTGGTATATGGCCTACACTCAACAACTGACGGGCATCCTTACTGATAACAGTAAACAAGTTGTAAGCACTAGATTTGTAAGACCAGCAATATCGAATATGGCTTTTCCCTTTGTTTTATTGAGCATTCAGCTCAAGCAGAAAGTGGGATGCTTACATGTTATCCCTCTATTCATTGTCCAAGTGCAAAAACCTTAATTTAAAATGGTTAGTTAAACAGTAATTAGTCATTGTTGGGGAAAAAGCTTCTTATATTCTGCAATCTTGAACCCAAACCCATGATGATCCTCAACACGGACAGTGTTCTGTGTTTAAATAACATCTGAATCTATTCAAGAAACAAGGCAGAATAATTACTCCTTATTTTGCGGATTCAGCAAAGGATAATTAAGAAAAATACGAAATGCCTCACAAATTTCAGAGTATAGCATTATATCCTTGTCTGTGCCAGCTAAGCCCCCTGACTAATAGTAATTACTGTTACGAGTGGTACTGGGCCTGCTTCAGAATAGCAGTATTAAGTACTGTGGTAGACAAACCCCCAGGTGGTTAACCCAGGGAATACTTACATTGACCCAGATTAGCCCAGTGGAAATGTGTCCATATTTTAATCTCCTCTGATACATTATAAATTGCTTGAGCAGTTGTCTCTACAAAAGCAATTGTGCCTGTCTTCAAATATTTTACAATTATGCAGTACTCAATTGGGACCAGGTAAAAGTATGTGAATTTTACTGAGTTGAGGTACAACCAACAAAAACTATGTTATGATGTTTTCAGTGTTTAATGCCTGCCCATTTTCTAAAGACTATTTTGCAAATGAGAAAAAAAAAAGTTTTAAATTGTCCAATTTCCCACTACCGAACGTAGCCACTGAAAATACTGTGGTGGATTGTCTTTATGCATTATTTTGTGGATTTTTTTTAATTGGGGAATATTGGGGAGCAGTGTGTTTCTCCAGGGCCCATCAGCTCCAAGTCGTCGTCCTTCAATCTAGTTGTGGAGGGTGCGGTTCAGCTCTATGTCCAGTTGCTGTTTTCAATCTTTAATTGCAGAGGGCGCAGCCCACCATCCCATGTGGGAATTGAACCAGCAACCCTGTTGTTAAGAGCTCGCGCTCTAACCAACTAAGCCATCCGGCTGCCCCTATTTTGTGGATTTTTAAAACTTAATTTATCATATATATGTTAATTTGATTGATTACCTTCATAAATATTTGAAATACGGACCAGTTTACCTAAGCATTCCATTTTCCGTGTAGTTTGACATTGAAATGATTGATTGCCAATTACTATTTTAAATAAACCTGCAATATTCATCGTATTTTATAAAATTGTCTTTGACTTTAGCATTATTTTCTAGGATATATTCCAAGAAGTGAGCTTAGTGAGTCAAAGGTTTTATACTCATGAGCAACATATGAGTGACTACTTATTTTCAAGTACATTTGACAACTCTAGGTATTAACTTTAGAAAACGCACATTGCTTCTTTGATAGGTAGACTGTTTTAAATTGTATTTATTAGATTAACTGAAATCCATTCTGGAACATGCAAGGTTTAAATAAGTGAAATGAAACTACTTTGGTGTACAATATGAAATGAAGAGCTTAATTTTCCCCCCGATACATTGCTGTTTTTAATTTTCTGATTTCCACCTCTGTCTTTCAGTTTTACCGGAGACTCTAAACTTGCCTCAAGTATGCGCTATGTGGAAACACAATCAATGCAGATAGGAGCATCCTATATGATTCAGTTCAGTCTGGTGATGGGCTGTGGCCAGAAATACACTCCACACATGGACAACCAGGTGAAACTAGAGTATTCAACCAACCATGGCCTTACCTGGCACCTTGTCCAAGAGGTAAGTCTGTTTTCTTCTAATGCTTATGATAGGTAACCTCCTTCTTTTTACATAGGAAGCAAAAAATTGCAATTCTAAAAGCCTAGGTTTGAAAAGGTAAAATGTTATTTGTAACACAATTGACATAAAGTCAGCAGCAAATTATAAGGATGCCACAGTCTGCACTGTCAGATACTAAAGGGTAATTAAAAATTAAAAAGAAATGGAAATAACTTCAGGCCTGGGTACCCTAGGATAGTGTTTTGAATATTATTATTATTTCTAACCGTCTTCCTCTATAAACGTATCTCTTTCCCTATGGCATGTCTTCACTGTTCTTAGTTCTAAGTTTCTTTACCAGTAGATAGACCTTATTAAGACTATGGTAGTTCTTGCCTTAAAAAACAAAAGAAAATACATAGATTTAGTTTCTTGGAATAAAATAATAAAATGTACTTCTTTATATATACATACTGGTAATCTGCCATTGCAATAAATGCATAAATATCATAGTGGATAGAATAATTTTACCAAATGTCAGTGTTGTGATAACAGGTCCAAAAAATGGATCCTAATCCATTTCTATGTTTACATGTGAGATTTGGAAGACATTTAATTCCATTGTGGCATCTTGTTTCAATTATTTCCCAAATATTTTAGCTTCACAGAAGGAAAATCATGGATTACATCCATATTGCAAATGGTGAAGATTATGACATTAGTGTCTCTAAGGTCTTTTTCACTTATGGTGAGAGAGTTTACATATTGCCCCTGGAGGAAATAGAAGCTGACTTTAATTTTTGCCTGGCTCCCTTTTAGGAATGCCTTCCAAGTATGCCGAGTTGTCAAGAATTTACATCAGCAAGTGTCTACCATGCCAGTGAGTTCACACAGTGGAGAAGAGTCATAGTGCTTCTTCCCCAGAAAACTTGGTGAGAGACGACATTTTTAGATATGGCTATCACTTTAACTTTTACTATCTCTATTAGCATGACTCGAATATGAAGAAAACTTAAGCACAATGGCAAGATGCATTCATTTTTCTTTTATCAAAAGACCCAGATCTTTCTTTTATGCTGAGGATATTTGAAAAATAGAATTAATTAAAATTTGGTTTTGAACTGTTCTAGTTTTTTCTGACCCCCCTTTTTGCCCCAACTTTTCTTTTTGTGGGAGAACTCAATGAGCCTGTTCCTTTAGCTTTGACATATACAAGGGAATGGTTCAAGAATCTAAAAACTCCTGTGTCCAGACAGTTTGGATTGCAAGGGCTATTTTCGTGCAGCAAAGCCCTACTTTTTATTTCAAAAGCTTAATATACACTTTTTTTCTCTGTTCGCATTCCTTCAGTAACAGTAAACATCCCCTGGGAAGCAGAAGCCTCAGTAACTAGCTGCACAGTTAAACATTTGATAAGGTGAAAGAGAAAAGCACATTTCCTCCTCCCTCTTTGCCCCCCCGCCCCAAATATTACATGGTTTCATTTCCTATTGAGCACTGGGTGAGGAATAGATGCAGCAAGAGTGAAGATAGGGAGACCAGTTGGGGGTTCTAGGCATTAGATATCTGAATGGAGTATGATTGTAGTAGTCATAGCAAGAGCCGTCACTTGTGAAATGTGTGTCAATCCAATAGGGCTTGCTGATGGGTGTGATGGGGGCTGTGGTAGAAAGGGAAGAATCAAAATTGACGTCTACATTCTGGGCCTGGGATGGTATCACCACTGACTGAGATGAGAAAGACTGGAGAAGGGATGGATTTGGGGCAAGAAATTTAGAGTTCTGGTTTTATGAGTGAAAAGAGGTGAAGGAGAATATAGTCAATAATACTGTACTAACTGCACCATGACAGATGGGGACTGGACTTTGTGTGGTGATCACATCATAATATATGTAAATGTCGAATCACTATGTTATGCACCTGAAACTAATAAAGTATTTTATGCCAACTATAGTTTTAAAAAGAAGAGGTGGGGTTTTTTGTTTGTTTGTTTGTTTTTGTGATGTGAAGTTTGAGATACTTATCTATCCAAGCAAGAATATCAAGAAGCCAATTTCACTTACGAATCTGCAACTCAGAAAAGAGGTTTGGGCTGAAAAGTTAAGTACTATAAGGACTATTTAAAGCTCTGGGACAGGATGAGCTCACTCAAGAAAGAGCTTTGGACAAGAAATTAGAAAGCCTGAGTCCCTAGTATATCTCTACCAATGATTAGTTAACCACGTGATTGTAGCCATTCACAACCTCTTCAAGCCTGATTCCTTCAGAGTATAATGAAGAGGTTTCATTACTTGACCCCCCACAGTTACGGAATGCTAAGATTCTGTGATTTGTGTAGAAGAAAAAAGCATTAAAGAGACAGGAATTATATTTTTCTGTGGTATCTGCCTTCTAAGAGCCCTTTTGTAAAGAGAAAAGTACTAAATAAACCCTTCTTAGATTATTTTGTATTAAAGTTAGCTTGTACACAAAAAACAATTGGTTAGATAACCTAGAATTATTATTATACTTCCCTTAGTTGAAGATTGAATTATTGCATTATATAAGAATGCCTGCTTGATTATTTTTAGGGATTCATCATTATGTCAGTTGGAATAAAATGCTTGAAATTTGATTTCCACAGGTTTTTTTATATCCAACTGTGAGTCATTTCCTGACTATTCTGTTAATGCTTTGTATAACAAGTTCCCACTTTCTCTAGCATCCTACTATTTTATGTCTACTACTGGGAATATAATCAGACTTTAATTTCAATGATACTCTCAGCATATCAATCAAGATATTTAAAAAACCACATCAAATAATTGAAATACTGGTCAAACTTGGTGCAAAGCTGCTGAGGTTTATTGTCTTTCATTATTTTGTCATTAAGTATATTACCCTCATTATTTAAAAAATACTGATTTTTATTCATCAATATGTGGGTTGTAATTTCAAAATAACAGGTGGTAAGATACTATTATTGATACTATATTTTAGAGAGGCCTTTTCATCCACAGAAATGCCATAAGCTATTATTCTTAATTAATGTAGTTTAAGCTATATACAAGGAGAATTGTCCTTTATCAAAAAAAAAAAGCCTTTGTACTTTATCATCTTACATTCAGCCTGTATTTTGCATTATTATTTCTTAGCTTAAAAGATAGACCACTGAGTTGAAAGTTTTCGTATAGTCAGAAAAGTTCAGTTCTCATCAACGTTTATTAAACGCTTGAGAGGAGAGATACTGATCCTTAAACTCTTTTTTTTTTAAATCTTATTGGGGAATACTGGGGAACAGTGTGTTTCTCCAGGGCCTGTCAGCTCCAAATCATCAATCTAGTTGTGGAGGGCGCAGCTCAGCTCCAAGTCCAGTTCCTTAAGCTCTTTAGTACCCGCCACATACTTGAGGTGCTCATTAAATGTTGGAAAGTTAGATATAATTTTAATTTAATATGCCTCAATGAACTAAAGAGATGGTGTATTGCACAGTATCTCATTTTACAGACAGAGAAAAAAGTCTAGTAGGTTATTCCTCCCACCGTTTGTCCTTAGTGCATGGAAGTAAATAATTGAATTCTGCTTTTCCAAATTTCCTTCAAAGCCCTGGGCAAAGAAAGTGAAAATATTTTTTAAAAAACAAACAACCCCATAGGATATTTATTTTAACATTCTTACCGACTAATACTTAAACATTATTGCTTTTTTTTTTTTTAAATGTCAACTGGTCATCATTGTTTTTGTAGCTATAATGCTCGAAAGTTCTGCTATAAGGATAAAGTATATTTATTCTCCTTGGCATTCTTGATAATTTTATTTATTATATTCATTGCAAACTTTTGCATATAGCATATTTTTCTCAAGCACTGAGGAAAGGGAGTGCAGTTTAGTTTGAGGCAGTATTCCTTTGGGCAAATCTTTGTTCTGCTGTTTCAATTCAAGCATATTCAACTATAAATTGAAAGCATAAAAGCACATGTGGTCCCTGCATTATCAAAGATCTGTTAACTTTGGAAAATATTCAAGATAGGACAACTTAGAGTGGAAATATTTAATATGTGTACATTGCTCAGAGAAATTTTATTGTATATGAACTGAGTATTTGTTATCCAATGAAAATTAATTTTGTTTTTATGAGAGAAATTTACATAAGAACTGGGCCTAATGAGACCCGAACAGCTGTCAATTGCTGACTTCATAAACAAATCAACACCTAATGACTGAATGAGTTTCAGAATAATTGGGTAAACGTAATTACAGTAACTCTGAAGGTGGAAAATACAATTCAGTCAGTCTTCATTTACCTTGATTCCTCAGGTTACCTAACTGTCAAGAGATGACTCAGTGCTATTTTATTTCAGCCTAGAAGTTTATATGGGGGGCGGAAAATCAAACAGAGAAAAGACTGTCAACTTTTGCTGCTTTGGGGAATCCATAGAGTTTGGATTTTAAATGCAAGTCACTTCATTTCATGATCTGCACAGCAGTAGTCCCACTTTCATACTAAATCCAAAATACACAAGATTTTTCTCCTAAGAATACTTAGTTGGGGAGGAGGGGAGATGGGGGGGCGACAGAGAGAGAGAGATGGGGGAGAGAGAGAGAGAGAGAGAGAGAGAGAGAGAGAGAGAGAGAGAGAATTGGCAAATGAAATAGTTGTATTGAGGGCAATATTTAGCATTGATGCAGCTGCAAAGTAGTGAGATCACACCTTGTGATCTCACATGTGACCAGCTGGATTGCTCGCTCACACAACCAATTTTTTTTGTCACTAAAAATAAAGCCAATGTTCAACGTTTTTTGCTTCCTTTTGTGTTAATTAACATCAGCACCTTAAACTGGATTGTAATTGTAAATGGCATAATCCACTTTAAGTTTTTTTAATCTTAAGAAAATATCTTTTCAAGAGTTCATAAGATGCATGTAAGGATTCATTTACTTAGAAAAGAATTAGAATGTGTCTACGTGTGACTGTTTAGAAGTATAAAATAAACTGGGAAATCTAGGACAGATTTCTAAAACCCTCCAACTGCATTTTAATGTTTGAAATATCAAAATTTCCAAATAATATATGCCATAGGTTTCATGTAGGCATGTGACTATAAAGAAAATAATCACCTTGGTCAACCACCACCAAAGCAACCATTAAATTTGTGAGCTGGAAGGGATCTTAGAAATCAGTTTGCCCAATCCCTTTATTTGAGAGGCGAGGAACTAGAAGCCCCCAAAGGCTTAAATTTCTCACTAAAGGTCACACAGCTGATAAATTGCAGAGCCAGGGTTCTAGGGGTCGGGTCCCCTGACTCCTAGAACATTCTTCACGCCGTTACCTACAGAAGCCAGAAACCTGCTGCCCTTTCCTGGCCTGCCCATCCACTCACTGACTCTTTTGTTAGTGGACTGTGTGTGTGTGTGTGTGTGTGTGTGTGTGTGTACACCTACTTTATTCTGTTCCTGTGCAAACTATTGAGACAAAAGTTGTCCCTGTCCTCAAAAGATGTCACTATCTAGACACCTGTGGCCCTAGACTTGACTCAGATTATAATCAATATTAAAAGAATATGGTCATCTCTTTGTCATGACACTGGTGCATGAGTCTGAATTCACTTGTTTTCTATAGGGCACCATGTTCTAACACAATGTACCTGCTTTAATAGGAGGCTTTTCTACTATCCAGTTCTTAATGGGACTCTGAAAGCTGTGATGGCTGTTAAGTTACAAATATAAACTATCCCAATAGAGCAGGTGCATCTGTCTGTCTCATTGTGCAACATGATGAGCTCTGATAGGCAGCAAACTTATGTCTGCTGGACGAGTCTCAGTGGATGTGGAATTACCCTACTAGGAATGAAAATGCAACCTATTAGCCACAGATCATTGGTAAAATAAACAAGGGCTTAGTCTGGATTTTAACAGTCTGTGATGTACTTAGGGAGTATTTAACATGTGGGTAATGGATGCAGTGGACTTAAATGGATCATTCAGAGCCATTAAGATCAAATGTACCTGTAGTAGTGTGCTTGGGGCGGGTTTAATCAATGAAACTGAGCATACATGTTAGATCTACAAATCCTTTTTGTTTTCTTTCTTTCGCACTTTGACCAAAAAGAAAATAACGGATCCCTGAAAATTCCTAGAGGTGAAAAATATGATGTGATTTTAAAAGAATTTTTTGTGATCATCAGTAAATGGCAAACCTTCTTGATATTGCTCTGAAAATATCCTCCTTTAGATTCTATATCTGGTTTAGATGAATGAAGGTCCCAAGTGTTTCTCTATGTGTAATGAATGGATTGTTCAGCTTTTTATCTCCACTTAACATCACCTTGTCCATGAAACCTAAGTAAGTTAGTGTTCCAGAAATAATCCAAATGTAGCACCCAGATGGTCTCACTTGTAACATGGTACGTTGTAGCATGTCCCCTTAACCCCAAAACAATACCCCCAAGCAAAACTATCATTTTATATTGAGAACTAACTGGAAGTCTTCCAATAACTACTGATGTGTTTATTGTAAGAAATTGTATTACTCTAAGCTAAACACCTCCCATTTCATTTGTGAAAGAGAGGCTGTTTAGTATATATTTTTATCTTTCTTAAATATTCTTTCTTCTTTTCCTAGCATCAGATCTCTGCAATAACAACAAAAAAACATGATATTTTGTTTTTCTTTAAAATGTCTCAAATTAAATTAAGATTGAGCTATATGAAAAATAAGCAGATTCTTTTTTAACTTTCTTTCATGATAGAATTGTTGAATTGAATAACAACTGAGTGGAAATTAAATTACTAAAGAAAAATGATTGGCGGCTAAATACAAGTTCCAAAAAGTTGGTGATCTGAAAGATTTGGAACTCTGACGTTCTTTGTTTACACTACCACATGTCAGTTAAATACTGTTTATATTACTGTACCTTGTTTCCAGGTCCAGTGCCACCCGCTTCCGTTGGAGTCAGAGCTATTACACAGCGCAAGACGAGTGGGCTTTAGACAGCATCTACATCGGCCAGCAGTGCCCAAACATGTGCAACGGGCACGGCTCATGCGACCACGGCATGTGCAGGTAAGGGTCCAAAAGCGTGATAGACCCTCTGCTTCTCAGGAGCTGTGTTTGTAGGGATGTCACAGCACTTGTCATCAGAGTTACAGGACAGACTGATGAACAATGAAACAGCCAAAAGATAATGATCCTCCTTTCTGTTCTTATTTTAGATGTCAAAGATATTGTTACATTTAAATTAGTATAAAGCCATATATTCTAAACTTCAAAATCTCACCTCAAGACAAGGCCTCTTGGGTTTAAATTCCAGAGTTTATTAATTAACCCCAAAGTCCTCTTTGGTAGTTAAAAGAGCTTTGCAATTGTTTCCCTTTTTTTCCCCTGACAGTCTTAAAGCACTAGTCAAACAGCTGCTACCCGCTGTCCTACCCCACTTTGCCAGAAGGTCAAGGTTGTATACAAAGGGAGATGGTAATTATCGCTAATGAGGATGAGACAGGAACACACTTGTATACTTAAAGACTCTAAAAGAGACGTGATTTAATCAGAAAGAGGAACTGTAAAACGTGGCCAGAGTTACACGTTGGTTGAGCAAACATTTATATGTGACATTTTAAGGCTACAAGAAAATTCCACTATCTTCCCTTCCCCACCACCCACCATGCATGCACACACACCCATATCCTTCTTCATTAATTAATACTTGATGCCTCAATATTGCTGTTACGGCACTATTTCTTTTAAGAAAGGATTCTTTCCATTTTTTCTTTTTTTTCTGTGTAAAAAACTGAAGGCTGTTACTACCACATACACAGATTGACACTGTAGAGAAAAATCTAGTATAAACACTAAAACCAGAGCAAACGTGAAACACAGGAAATGTTGTAGGTCACGTGGCCATGGCATTCACCAATGGGACTGATTTACTTGGCTCTGCTCTCTCCCAGGTGTGACCAGGGCTATCAAGGCACTGAATGCCACCCAGAAGCTGCTCTTCCTTCTACAATAATGTCGGATTTTGAGAACCAGAATGGTTGGGAGTCTGACTGGCAAGAAGTTATTGGGGGAGAAATTGTCAAACCAGAACAAGGGTGTGGAGTCATCTCTTCTGGGTCGTCTCTGTATTTCAGCAAGGTATGACTAAGGGCTGGGAATACGTGATGACTAAGAGCTGGGAACACGTCATGACTAAGTCGTGACTCAGGAATGGGGATAATAGTCAGGGCCCTGCTATAGGAATATGTGACTGATTTATGGAATAGCCTGAACTCAGAAGGTACAAATATGAGATGGTTTTATTATTAACTGGGTTTCATCAAATTCCTGTCCCTTAGCTACATCTGGGACACTTTTGTAGTTTCCTGATTGTTTTTGGTTACCACAAATCCAGGTTAGGCCAGTTTAAAAACCCTGCCCTCTTGTACCTGATTTAAGTCTCACTGCTTTCCTTCCCTCCAGGGCCAGCCAGGCTTGTGTCCTGGGGGTCTTTGAGTGGGGCAGGGTCGTGGTTTCTTCTAACCCGTCTTTGGAGGGTGTGTGAGCATGTGGGCCTGTGGGTGAGGGTGTGAGTGGGGAAGGAGGTGGGGGAGCTTAGAGATTAAGAGCAGCGACTCTGGATCCAGACTGCCTTCTTCACTCCAGTCCTACACTTCCAGCTGTGTGACTGAGCAAATTCCTTAACCTCTCTATGACCTGGCTTTCTCATCTGTACAGTAGGAATAATAAGAGTATCTACCTCATTGGGGTTATTATGCACTGGTACACTTATAAGTCACATGGGACACATAGAAAGCACTTCTGTTAAGTGTTTATTAAATGTGTCAATCCATTAATCTCAAGAATGTGATTGGAGGAAGGAGGAATAATGGTGGGGGTGGGGGTTGCAGAGCTGTTCCTCAGGAACTGATAAGCTCTCCAAGGTAAACAAACATCTCAGGTCCTATTTTGGCTCATTTTGGTGGTTGCTGGTGGCATCTGATGATGAGGGCTGTCTTAGTCAATTCAGGCTATTTTAACAAAAAGACCACACTTAAAACTACCATTGAATGGCTTAGGCAGCAAACGTTCATCTCTCACGGTTCTGAAAGCTGAGAAGTCCAAGATCAGCAGCTCCATGTCTGGTGAGGACCCACTTTCAAGTTTGCAGATGCCGTCTTCTGTTTGTGTCCTCACATGGTGGAGAGAGGAGACAGAAAAAACAGGCTCCCTCATGTCTCTTTTTATAAGGGCACTAATCCCATCAGGAGGGCTCCACCCTCATAACCTAACTACCTGCCAAAGGCCCCACTTCCTAATGCCATCCCTTTGAGAGTTAGGCTTTCCACATATGAATTTGAGATGCACAAACATGAAGTCCATAACAGAACCTCTGCATACACACTGTTCATATACTGTTCAGCTGCCCCAGTGGCAGCACCAGGGTAGGCAGACAGGTCAGGAGACACCAACTAGGGACTGAGGTGCCAGCCGGAATCTCTAGGACTGATTCTCTTGGATCACCCCCAACCCATGTTGCTTGGTTAGGGATAGGGGCGGGCGACCACCTTCCTTGCTGCCATCTAGGCAGGACATTCTTCCTCCCTCCTCCAGTTTATCTCTTCATATCATCTTCCAAAGGACTGGAGGGGAAGCAGCTCCCATTGTCCATCCTGAGCAATGTGTCTAACCCCGATGATTGGCAGCTTTCTTTAGAATGTGGGGTGCTTAACAGCCACTTCTTTCCAGCAAGGATTATAACCACCAATTCTAGGACAACTGGAAATGTCCCACTCTTTAGCACATAACAAGTAC
This sequence comes from Rhinolophus sinicus, assembly GCF_036562045.2. Taxonomy (NCBI): domain Eukaryota; kingdom Metazoa; phylum Chordata; class Mammalia; order Chiroptera; family Rhinolophidae; genus Rhinolophus; species Rhinolophus sinicus. The sequence continues at coordinate 70,398,950 of NC_133758.1, forward strand.
ACAGGTGTGGGTGATGTATCAAAGGGCTGCTATGTTAGGGAATCTGGGCAACAATCCAAAGCAAGCTAATTTATGCACATGCAAAAATAGGTACAGGTTTTGTTTTGACGCAGGTGTAGAACAGAGAGTCAGCAAGTAAACAAGATAGAGAATGATAGAAAAATCAGGGATGGATTTCGTGTAATGCTATCTCCTATGCATTAACATCAAAGGTCCCCAGGTCATTATTGTTAGAGATAATAGTCAATTAGTGACCAATATACATTGCATACATCCAGATACACTGTACAATTGTGCGGATGTGAAAATTGTATCTCCCATAAGCATCAATTTTTAAACAGGGTTATGAATCCTTAACCAATGTGTACCCAAACACTCCAGTAAATATGCACGCATTCACATAGATATGTTATACATGGAAAGTTACATATCACTGTTTCTTACATTTAATTTAAGATGATCTCTGGAGTCAAACCATCTGGGTTTATACCTGGGCTCCAAAACTCATGAATTGGTTCACCTTGCAGAGTTACATCTTTATGTATCTCAGTTTTCTTGACTATAAAGTGGGATGTTGGGGAGATTAGGTGACTTCATGGAGGTAAGGAGTGAAGAATAGTGTTGGGAACATAGAAATAGCTCAGTGAATGTTAGCTATCATGATGACATTTTATGAGAATAAGTTACAAATTGTGATCATTGAATATTCCCCTGTATATACCCTGCCATAGCTTAAAGTCAGCATTTCAAATAACTTCATTCTTTTCCCCATCCAGTTCAGCTTTCTCCCTAAATTTTTGTCAATATATCTGAGGATCATTTTTTTTCTTACTTTTTTCTCTTGTTTCAGTCAGATCTGTTTTGAATTCTAAGTGAGAGAAACTAGCTTAAGCAAAAAAGGAGGAAATTTGGTTCATGTAATCAAAACACAGGAAGGGCTTAGATAAAACTGGCCTCAGAGATATCTGGAACCCGAAACTCAAATGCCCATAGAGCTCTCGCCTTAAGAGTACACTTTATTTTTCAGTCAGCTCTCATTGTGAAAGGGAATGATGGCCACAGAGCTTTCTAAGCAGCTCCATCAGAAAAGCTGGGGAGGGTTTCTCATTGGCCAATTACAGTGTCTCGGGGAATGGTGTCCTCTGATTGGCATAGCCAGTCTTATACACCCTCGTTGGCAGAGATAGATTCACAGTTTGGCAGCCCCCACCAGCCAGCATGATTGAAATAGAGAAGGGGTCATAACCCAAAAGAAGGGTTCCTTTGACCTTTTGCAACTCTAGATTAATTTATCTGAAAAAATGCTTCTACCCCGTCACTCTTCTGGCACAAATGTTCCAAATGGTCTCCAATACTGTTGCCCTGACTACATAATTTATTTTATTTTTCCAAACATGAGCACTCTGCCCCAAACAAGAACCTCTCCTTGTCATCACATGTTCTGCCAATTTCCCTGCCTTTCCATAGTCTCCACTGCCTATCATTATGCCTTCCATCGCCTCTGCATTCATAGAAACCATGTAGCGTCCTGCTCAAATTGTGCTGCTTCCGTGGAGTTTTTGGGGACTATCGCAAACTACACTGATCTCCTTTTTTTGAATTTCTCTTTCATCTGTGCTCTATACAGATATAGATCATATTTTTATTCTCACAGTACCCAGCAAGATGCAGAGTCCTGCTGACAGAGCCAACTCTAGGTCAGATATACAACTCAGCAATGCATGCCATGTGCTGGGCATTTACATACCGGTAAATCCCCTGGAGACTGAATAAACTGGAAAACTGATAAGTAATCCTGTGACTAAATGGGGACAGCAAGGAATAGAGCTTGGTCTGCAGCCCTAAGTTGTCATTACTGTCACTGCACGTATCCATGAAGTCTTCTTTCAACTTTGTTCTCATAAGACATGATGTTATGCCTGGTAAAACTGGCACACAATGATAATATTTGTTGAAAAAAGGAAGGAAGGAAGGGAGAGAGGGAGGGAGGGAGGGAGGGAGGGAGGGAGGAAGGAAGGAAGGAAGGAAGGAAGGAAGGAAGGAAGGAAGGAAGGAAGGAAGGAAGGGAGCAAAATGTTCTAAAGAAATGGTTATTTTCAAATAAATATAGTAGAATTAGTTTTCTAGTGGCATTTGATTAAAGAAAATTTTAATGGGAGGCAAAAGGTGAAGTTGTATGAAATGTTTTAGAGTTTTTGTTTTAAAGACTCTAAAGTCTGAAGTCAGTTCCTTTAAAATTTGTTTTATTTTGTCTAAACCCTTAAAGGAGTATGCCATTTTAACTTAGAATGTTGGGGGGCTATTGGAAGGTATTTTCCACACTCCAGGAATGACGAGCTGCTTAACCTATTAGCCCAGCACATTTTGTATGTGTGTGATGTCTCCACATACACACATAAATGCATTGATCATAGTATAATAGAAAAACTGCAAAGCACGTGTCACATCAAATTGTGAATTCTGACAAAAAGTTTGCCATGAACCATTTCCTTTTTCCTTTTTTCTCTCTTTAAAACAATGTTCAGCGTTTCAAGTTCACTGAACAAAAGAAAACAATTCATGCTATTCTCTAGGAAAAATATCTTCAGTGCCAAACCAAGCATTTGTATAATATTTTCCACCATCTACAAAAATCCCACAAAACACTGCTTCAGAACCTCTGTAGACCAACACCATAGCCTCCTGGAAAAATAGCACAGCTCTGTGAATTTCACAATAGACCAATCATTCCAACCAGCTAATTGTGATAATTGGATTTTTATAATTCTCCTCATCTTAGATCTATATCCTCCTGGCTTATTTCCACGTGCCAAGTTTTTCATAGAAGTTTGCTGGGTTGGAATTAACCAGCTAGGTTCTGTAGTTTTTTTTCTTAAAATCATTCTTCCTGTAATGATTCGGAAGCATGAAAATTCTAGGCCAGATTATAATAATCTCTGAGGCATTTTTCACTTACGGTATTTCAAATGAACAAGAAAAATTAAAAGTGCATATCACATGTTGAATGTGCATATTTTCAGATTTCCTCAAATACATACTTAAAATTGAGAGTTCCAAAGAATAAGTTCTGTGTCAGGATTAACTCCAGTTCTCGTTTCACTGCAACCACTTTTTTGAGGCAGGGGAGAACATTTTTTAATTAGCTTTAGATATTTCAGGGTACTCCTTAATTAGTCCCAGGTATTTCCCCTGTGATTTCTAATAACTGAAACCCTTGCTTAATTAACTTAGTGAATTAGAGTAGGGTTTAAATTATAGGTGTGAGGGGTGTTTTCCTCTATACTGTGTATTCTATCTCAGTTTTTCTTCCTGATGTTTCATTGAACTCCTTGGGAGCTCCGTAAGACCAGTTCAGAGCAGACCACGGATTTGCTTTGGCAGAATCTGTTTGGGTGGAAGAATCTCATGATCAAACCTTTTTTCATTAGCATGAAACCATGTACACACAACAGAAATGATGACAAACCTTCTCAATTTGAATCTATCAGCTTACAACAAGACTGTGACATGCAAGGGACACATGAAGCAAGTTGATGGATTTGATGGAATTTTAATAGTTGTAAAAACTTATTTAAATGATCTCTTCCAACCTGTGTAGTTCCAAGTGAGAGAGAGAGAGACAGAGACAGAGATAGAGACAGAAACACTGGCTGGAACCCAGAGAGACTAGAGTACTCTTTCTTTTTGTGAAGAAGTTTCTATCTTAAACTTATTTCACTTTCATTCCGATGGGGGAAGAGGTCCAGGCATATCTCCGGAGAGGATGTTCTCTCAGGAAGACATGTGCTGTACTAGGCAAGTTATATGCAACATGTTATTTCATCTAATTGTCACAACACCTGTAAGGAAGGTATTATTATCCATATTGTACCTTTGAGGGAAATCAAATCTCAGAAAGGTCACACAACTAAACAGCATGAATGAATAATGGGCTGAGATTCAAACCGAGCTCCAACTGATCTCAAAGTATATGGTCGGTCTTTCTTCTTCTGCCTGGAGGAGATTTGCAGAGCAAATATTAGACGTGCTTTAACTTAAATTATTTTTAAAAGACTTTTGAATACTCTTGGTTGTAATTAACAGTTCCCAAGGGTCTCATAACCAAGTCTGGGAATCAGTGATGTAGAGGCTAATCAAGTGTATCCAGGACTAGTTACCATAACCAGAGCAGAGACAATTAAATGGCATAAGTTGCTCCCTTCAACAATAAATGGGGACAAAATCATCCCCACATAGTGCTAGGATGCTCCTATGAATTTGAAACTGAAACAGCAAGATGCCAAAGAGCTCCCAGATGATAGAAGCTATGATTTTTCTGTCCTTTGTAAAGGCTGGGAAAAGACAGCTGGTGAGCTGGGACCTGGACACTTCTTGGGTGGATTTCGTCCAGTTCTACATCCAGATAGGCGGAGAGAGCACTGCGTGCAACAAGCCCGACAGCAGAGAGGAGGGCGTCCTCCTTCAGTACAGCAACAACGGGGGCATCCAGTGGCACCTGCTGGCAGAGATGTACTTCTCAGACTTCAGCAAACCCAGGTAAGTACCCTCGATGGCCTCCCGGTAGTTTCCAGGAATGGTCAAAATTCCATTGTTGTTGAGGTGTTTCCAAAATATTATTCACTGTTGCAAAAATAGACAAACTCATAAATATCTGAAATGAATGATAGCCTAATATATAAACATTTCATTTAAGTTTCTGGACAAACAATATTTATATTCATGTTTGAATTTTTAAAGAATTTGAGGGAAATAAAATGCAATTAGAAGAAAAGTGAGACAATTGACCATTGTTTTCCCAAAGAAACTCTGTGATACAGGAATGTTCCAAACTCACTTATCCCATTTGTGGTGTTTTTTTTCCCCCCTTTTAATTCACATAACATCTTCATCTGTTAGATTTAATAGCAAGATGGATTTTGTTAAAAGTTTTCATATGGCTGCACCCAGGGCCAGTCCTAGACAGCGTATGAATGAATCTGTGGTGCTTGGATTTTCTAAAATTTTTCACTGGCCCATCCCTGTCTTTATTTTTAGGGATGGGAATATATGTAATAAAAGTCTTAGGTAATGACTATTAAAGAGTTTGGGAAAATAACTCATGTTTAATACTAATACCTATATAAGGCAATCAATGTATTTATCAGTAATTAAATTAGTTCTCTTGCAATTATCTAGTATTTTGAAATTCTCTATTTGTACTTTATATTTTATATGTATCATGAAAATCTATTCAAGGATATCACTCTTAGAGTATTCCTTTTTATAATATCTGTATTTGCACTGTAACACAAAGACAAAATGTTTTCTTTATATATATTGACCACCAATTATTATTAACCTTTAAAATGCTAAAGTTGTTCCTGTTTTGCATTTTATAACTGAAACTTGTTTTATTGAAAAAATTATTATTGAAGAAGAGATTCATTTCTCACAAATTAAACATATTGTAAAATGCTACTTAAAATATAACTATTTTGTAGATTGAAGGTTCATAAGTTTATTGTTTTAAAACATTGAGTCATTTTAAGGTGACACAATTTCTCATAATATAACACAAGTAGACATACAGACAGATCAACCAAAAGCATTTCTTCTAAGGAGATATGGGAGAGGCAGAAACCAGAGAGGAGGCAGCTGGATAAAACAAAAGACATAGCATCCAGGGGGAAAGTCAGGAATGGTGTGTGGGAGATGGAACCTGGTAAGATTCCCCCATGTAGAAGAGAGAAAATTGATAATGGTGCCAAACTGATTTAAAAAACTACTTAAAATAATTCAAATTATTTTTTCCAAATAATATCATTGTTGTTCTGTACATTATTGAGAGTTCAGTAAACTAGATTAGTATGTGGGCAAACAAAAATTCAATAGCTTTTTCAAATCCCAGGAATATTCAGCTTTATTTTTATGGGAATTTTTCTTTGGAGACAGACCATTTCACCAGATTTTCAAAAAATGTATGGTGCTAAAATGGTTAAAAAAAACTCTGAGTTGGAAAATACTAGAAAAAGACCTCATTCATGGTGGCTAATGATAAATAAATGTAAGAAATAACTTTAACAAATAATTCTGAGAATCTCTGTAAAACTATAAAACTTTAAAACTTCCTTCAGAGATATAATGAAAACAAATGGAAAATAATGTAGCACTTCTAGATAGGAAAACTGAATATTATGATAGGAAGATATCTCTTCATTTATTTTTAATGCAATTCCAATCAAAGTCCTAGTGGTATTTTTTTTTTTTTTTTTTGAAACTTTATGTCCAGAAATATAAAATGGTAAAAATAACTTAAATTTTTGGGAAAAATAGATGAATTCCCTACATGATATTAAAACATGTTATACAACCTAAATAATTAAAGTGAAATGATATTGGTGAGTGGGTAGACAGAACAAACAATGAAACCAAATAAATGACCCAGAAATTAACTCAGATATACGAGGACTTATATATGAAAAAAAGACGCATCATCTATCAATGATAAAGAAACAGTATTCAATCACCTGGTGTTAAAAAGAATGGGTAGGCTCTTGGGGGAAAAATATCTGTTTAGATTACCACCTTACATAATCAAAACTGTTGAAGACTGGTTAAATATTTAAACATTTAGATTACTATCCGGTTTGGAGAAAAGATATGAACATTGTAAACATAAATTCAATGGAAAATTAACAAAGAAAAGGACTACTTACACAGAAATATATGAGTACTTACTACATTCAGATGTAAAACTACGTATACATGCAACACATACGTGTCAAAGAACACAGAAATGAAAAGAAAGAAAGCAACTATTATGAGAAACAAAGGTTCAATGTTTCTGTAAAGAGCTTACACAAATTATCAAGAAAAACACTAAGATTTTGATTTAAAAAATGGGTAAAAGGAATGGGTAGATGGTACAAAAGAGGAAATATGGATGTTTAATAAAATATGAATAATAGCCAACCTCTGTTGCAATAAGAAAGATACCATTTTTCAAGTCAAATAGTCATTTTTTAAAGATAACACCAAGTGCTTTCTCCATGTGGGAGCAACAAGACAGGTGCTCTCACATCATCCTGTGAACTCTAACGACCCTTCCAGAAAGGAATTTTGAAAAATCAAGAGCCTTAAACATGATCCGTTAATTTGACCTGGTAATTCCATTTCCAAGAATCTTACCTTAAGAAATAAACTGATTTCACAAAATAGGTCAGACAGACAAAGTCGAGAACCATATGATTTTACTCATATGTGGGATATAAAAGTGAAAGCAACAAAGGAATAAGACAAACAAAAACTCATAGACATGGAAAACAGTTTAGTAGTTACCAGAGGGTAAGGGGGGAGGATGGTAGAAGAGGGAAAAGGAGGTAAATATATGGTGATGGAAGGAGAACTGACTCTGGGTGATGAACACACAATGGGATTTATAGATGATGTAATACAGAATTGTACACCTGAAACCTATATAATTTTACTAACCAATGTCTCCCCAAAAAATTTAATAAAAAATTTTAAAAATATATTAAATGGAAAATTCTGGAGATTAACAAAAGAAATAAACTGAGGTATAGATAAAGCTTTATGCATATTTTCATCACAGAACTATTTAAAATAGGGTGAGGTGAAATAAATAATAGCATGTCTGTGTGATGGAAAATTATATAGACAGTAAAGTGACCTTAAGAAATAATTTTACTGGCATGAGAATGTGCTTATGATATGTTAAAACTGGAAAATACCGAATTATACATATATCTCACCTATGTAAAAGATTACATACTTTAATAATATATATCAAAATTTTAACAGAGGTAAACCTCTTGCAATAGATTATGGGTGATTTACATTTCCTTTTTAATGCATATTTCTTTATTCCCACAATAAGTAAGAATCGTTTTTTTAAAAAATTTAAATGCTATTTTAATGTAATAATGTACAAAGGAACAGTTTTTCCTAGGTATTTCTGGAAAACCATCATCATGGTAGTCAAAAGACGTTATTCAGGAATCAAACTTAGTTGAAATAGTTGCCTCCAAAAGATACAGTTCCAAATGGAATAAAGACGATCAGGACTGAACTTGCTTATGGCCTGAAACCTCTTGTCTGATCTTTTAAACTTAGAAAATTTTCAGAAATATCAAGAGATTAAACAAAACTAAACTTTATCTTGTTGCTACTCTTGCTATTTTAATAGCTGTTAAGAAAAACACAGCTTTTCTTTTCTTAACCATAAATGTTTGCTTTTATGCAGGTTTGTCTATCTGGAACTTCCAACTGCTGCCAAGACCCCTTGCACCAGGTTCCGCTGGTGGCAGCCAGTGTTCTCGGGAGAGGACTATGACCAGTGGGCAATTGATGACATCATCATTCTGTCAGAGAAGCAAAAGCAGATCATCCCAGTTGTCAACCCAACTTTACCTCAGGTATTTTTCCTACATCTGAACTCCAAAAAGACAAAGAATTACAATGGTGGATGGGATTAAAGCACTTCTCATTTCCCCAAGGGCTTAGTGCTTGAACATGTAATATAAGTTTTCTGTTTTTTGCACTTAATTTTTTGTTACCTCTCCATGCTACTAGTTCACGGATTATTTAGATGTTAAAGAGAAAAAGACTATGAAGTCTGGCCAAGTAATCAAACTTGATTATTCGTGTAGTTATAAAATTAGATACACAGTGGCAGAACATTTTCATTTGTTAAATCATCAGGAGAAAAACAAATTTGTTAATTTAGAGATTCCGCTATATTTTCCTAGAAATACAAGTGGTACGTGGTTCTGCATGTCATGAACTAAAAAGTTCTATCTTGTTTTCAAAACTATCAAATTGCCTTTCTGTGTTGTTTGTATTGTTTCTATTAGAACTTTTATGAGAAGCCAGCTTTTGATTACCCTATGAATCAAATGAGTGTGTGGTTGATGTTGGCCAATGAAGGAATGGTTAAAAATGAGACTTTCTGCTCTGCCACACCATCAGCCATGGTATTTGGAAAATCAGATGGGGATCGATTTGCAGTAACTCGAGATTTGACTCTGAAACCTGGATATGTGCTGCAATTCAAGGTATTTATGCACAAACTTCTTCCCAGGCCGGTCAAGAAGCAAAACGTCTTCCAGATTTATAAGTGAAATTGACAAAGAATGCAAATTTTTCATATTAAATTAAAGAAGGGATTCTCTCAAACAAAGGTTCAATAATCTTAAAATGGCCAAGCTTTTTAACTATACCCTTAAGGAAAACAGCTTGTCATTTTTTAATGAGCCCCAGAAGTTGTAGCTATGTTATTGTATTTCTTTAGAGTTCATGGAACTCTAAAAAAATAAAATAAAATATGACTTTTAGGGTTTCAATCTGATTGTGACTTAATGAATCCCATGCCTCTAAATAGTAATTGATAAGTTCTCCTTTTCAACTGGTTAGTGCTTTTTGGACTTGTTAGTTATTTTATGTTTTTAATATAGGATTTACAAACAATTTCTCTTTGATTCAGTAAAGTTTTACTTTAGTTATCAATGCTCTCTTAAAAGCTTGTTTTTCAGCGCTGTGATAACATGTCAACATGTGTAGCAAGTATTTACTTTGACAAGATCTTTTTTCAAAAGCCTAATCAAAGTTTCATTATGTTTATGATAAAATCCCATTGGTGAATTCTGGGGTCGAACGTAATGCATTTTTAATGAGCTAAGACAACTACATGGTCCTTACATAACGGCAGGGTGCTGATACTAAATAATTTACAGATGGAATTATTAAAGAGATCAGATGTTTATAGGCAACTCTTCAAATATAATTTCCACAGGTCTGTAAATAAGGAAGTTGATTAGTGAAATGTTCCTTCTCTGTTTAGATATCGATGCTAAACTGCAATGGAAAAATCATTAATAACAGTATATGACTATATTAGTTTGTTGGTACTGCCTAAAATAGTAAGAATATGACCACAAAAGCAAATAAATTGCCTGCGTACTCTCATCTGACACCTTTTGTATTTAATTATTTACAAAATCAGGATAGTGTAGGTGTTAAAGTCTGCAAGATGGTATTCCGAAGTTGACAAAATCTAAATAAAGAAAACATTATTAAATATTTCAGGTACTTTAACAACCAGCAAAAATGCATAAAGCCTAAGGAGAATCTCATTTCTTGAACCACACCAGCAGAAAATTATTGATATGTAATATGCGTCATTCAGGGATTGATTGTTAATGCATATTTGGTATCAGTAACAAGAACTTGATGTCATTTGTACAAAAATGCACAGTGCTGGTACGTTTTATGTGTATGTCAAACACTATGTGCTAGGAATAAAGAAATGAAAAATATGGCCTTAGTTCTCAAGGAGATCAGAAACTAGTAAGTGAGCCTGAAAAGTGAATAGTCACAATACACTCACAGGAGTGAGTACTATAGGCTCTGGATACTACAGGAGTGCTTGTAGGTAGTTCCTGGCATGTGGCAGGTGCTCCAAAAATACCTGTTAGTTGAATAAATGGATGGGTGGAGGGTGGGAGGGATGGATGGATGGATGGATGGATGGATGGATGGATGGATGGATGGATGGGTGGATGGAAATTGGAAGTCTCTGGAAATACAGAGACTTAGCCAGCTGAACAATGGAGGAGGAAAACTTCTAGTTAGAGGGAACAGAGTATGAAAATATATGAAAATACATGAAAGTGCAAATAAGAATGAAAAATTTGGAAACTTTAAGGAGTTTGGAGTATGTACCACAGAGATGAGAGATAATGTTGGTCCCAATTGGCTTTATATGACACACTAAGCCACTTGGATGTTAACCCAAGAGCAATGAGTCATGGGAGACTTTTAATCCATTAAGTGCAAGAATTAGACATGTGTTTTAGAAAGATCATTCTGGTAGCAGTATGGGTGTTAACAAGAGGGGAAACTGGAATCAATAATTACATTCATTCATTTATTCAGCAGATGTTTATAAAGCCTCTACTGTGTGCCAGGCTGGGTTCTAGGCTATGAATAGAAATAGAAATAGTGTGGACTAGGGTGGTGGAGGGTAGTTACTGTTTTATAAAGGGTTGTCAGGTTAGCCTCACTAATAAAATGACTTTTAAGCTGAGACCTATAAAAAATGAAGGAGTGAGTCATGCAACAATCTGGGAAATAGCATTGCAGGCACAGGGAACAAAAAGTACAAAGGCCTTGAAATAGGACCGTGCTTGGGAAAGTTCAAGAAACCAGAAGGATACCATTGTGACTAGAGTAAAGAGAGTGAGAAAAGGGAGACAGGTAGAAAAAAATAAGGTAAGTCTTTGATTTCTGCTGGGAATAAAATGGCTAGCAGAAGAAAGACATACTCTGACTTAGGCTTTTAAAAAATCACTCTGGCGATGGCATTGGGGGAGTACACTGGCAGAGGCAAGGGCAGAGCTAGAAAGACCAGCCAGGCAACCATCGTAATGAGCTAGTAAAGTAAGAGATGATGAGAACTTGGACATGTATGGTAGTGGAGAAAGCAGAGAAAAGTGCTCAGATTAATATATTTTGAGCGAATTAAGGATGCTAGAGTGGTTATCAAAGTGAGAAATGAGGAGCCCAGATTAAGGCATAGCATGGAATTATAATGGTAAGTAAGTAGATCTGAGAGATGTTAAAAGGGTATCATCTACAGGTTTTGGTAACCTATTGTCCAATAGATTGGGTTCTAGAATGATTCCCACATTTCTGGTTCCAGTCACTGAAACTGGAAATACAGGAAGAGGAGGATTTGCGTTAGGGTGGTGGATGATGAAAACAGACTTGGACATATGGAATTAGGGATGCCTGTGGACTGCTGAAGTGAAAATGCACAGGAAGCAGTTATGTACCTTATCCAGAGAGCTGAAGAGAGGCCATAACTGGGAGTCATAGGTATTCAAAAGGAATTTGAAATTATGATTGTGAATTAGATTAGGGAGTGTGGAAAGGGTAAAAATATAGGAAAACCAAGAATTGTATCCTAGAAAACATCAACAGTTAAGAGGCAGGATAAATGATCAATTTTTAAAAATACACAGACTTGTCACAGAACTGAAAGTTCCATTGACTTGCCTACTTGAGTAACAATGGCAGTCATAAGTGTAAGTCAAAAAGCTAACTATGTTTGCCCAGTCTGACTACTCTTAATCACACATCAACCAAAGGCTGTCCTTACTAATGGGTAATAAAAGGAATTTGTGTTATAAGAGTTTAATCACACATCTGAGTAGGTCAAATCTTTACTTATATTCTTGACTTTTAACTATATAAAGTTGGATTGATGAATTACAATAAAATTTCTCCTAGCCAAATTTTAAGTCTTTCTGAGGAATGCTTTCTAGGTCTCTGACTATGGAAATAAGGAAAACATGGAATCTTCGTTTGAAAGAGTGGATCAAGCTACCATATAGTCACAAAGATGAACTGGTTGGCCTCTTAAATTCTAGCCCAATATTATTTGTCTATGGTCCTGCCTGTCCTTCATCCTTTATTTATTATTTGGTCATGATAGTGTTCTTTTGAAGTCTTTCCATTTTTTCCATAAAATTTGACTATTCATATTTATAGCCTTATATAGTAAAATCTTATGGTGGCTCCCCATAACAAATGAAATAAGATATGAATAGAACATTTATATAAGACTGCATGTAATTAAATAAATATCAAGAAAAGAACTTGACATTTATAATTAACAAAAAAATATAAACTAAAACTAATCAAGTCATTTATACATTTATTAATTTAGAAAAAATGATTTAAATTAGAATAATATTCAGTGTTATGTTAAAACTGATTCATTTGAGACCAATTGATTAAAAATGAACACATGTAAAAAGAATATTTAAAGTGTTTTTACATTTTGGCTCAGTAATACTACTCCTAGGAATTTATCTGGTGATAACAAATCAACTGAAGAAAAAAAGATACATTCTTTGCAATGCTACATATAATAATAAAATAATACATTAAATAGGAAAGTCCTAGAAGTGTGATAACTTCAAATATATAACCAAAATATATACTTCTTTACAAAGATTAGAAGATAAAAACAGCTTTGCTAGGGCATTGGGATTTAGGTTGCATTGAAAACTTTTGGAGATGTTATCAAACTTTTGGAGATCCAAGATAATGGAGTAGATAAATACTATGCTTGCCTTCTCCCATGAACCCATTAAAATTACAACTAAATTATAGAACATTCAACCTAGAAAACCATCTGAAGTCTAGCTGAACAGAAGTTTTATAACTAAGGATATAAAGAAGAAGCCACATCAAGACTGGTAGGAGGGGTGGAGATGTAGAACACGCCCCAAGCCTCCATGTGGCAGTTGAGAATTGGGAGGGATGTGTCAGGCATGGAGGTTTCCCCTGGAGGAGCAAGAGACCCCAGCCCCACATTGGGCTCCCCAGCTCAGAGTACTGATGCCAGGAAGAGGAGCCCCACAACATCTGGCTGTGGAAAACAATGAGGAGTCCAACCATCTGGTTGTGATGGAAGGCTGCGAAAAACCCAGACATCCTCTTCAAGAGCCTCTGCACAGATTCACTCACTCTCAGATATTCACTCTGGGCCCCAGTGGAGAGACAGTGACTCCTGGGGGATGGGGGTAGGGGTGGGGTCAGAGACACGTGAGGAAAGACTGAATTGTGTGGCTTCAGGACAAGAACTGGAGGGAGAGTTGACATTTTCCCTGTATGGGGCCTTCCTCCCATACAGCCAGCAAGTGGGCACCATCTTTCCTGTGTTAAGCCCTCCCCCACAAGGCCAAATTTGAATCTGAAGTGGCCTGGTGAGCTCCGCTCCCTCCACTCTGGTGACTCCCTGGACCCCACCCTCCCCAAATCCCACAAAGCCAGAGACACTTTCTCAGGGAGCGGCTAGCCCCATCTGAATTGCACTATTTCTGGGACAACTCTCAGGGGTCCATGGGCCCCAGGCAGGCAGTGACTGGCCTCAGTGTGCTCTGTGACTTTTGCTGAGTAGCTCCAGGCTTAGCACTGGCATGAAACCAGAATCTACATTAATCTGGTGAACACAGCTTATCCCGCTCAGGTGACTCCCTGAGACCCTACTTCACTCATTTCATGTACCAGATGAGGCTTTATCAGCATTTGAACCTTATGGGAGCTGGCAGGTGGCAGCAGGCCTCAGGGTGTCCTGGCTTTTTGTTGAGCAACCCCAGCCCCAGTATTGGTGACAGGTATCCTCAGTTCACAGTATGGCCTCTTCCATGACCTCCAGGTTTAGCACAGGTAGTGACCAACCACAGGTCACTTTGTAACTCCTACCAGGTAATCCCTGGCAAGTCACAGGCAGTGGGTGACCTGGGCCAGCACCAGAGTCTCTCCCAAGAGGCCCCAGAATCAACATACTTAGAGGTTAGCTTCAGACCACAGCAGAGCACTGCTCAATTAGCCCTACAGGTGGCAAACCCAAAGGGCAGTCTCAAAAGGTACCAGAGCTGGGGTGAATCCTGCTCAGTGGGGTAAGTCCCCCTGCACAGCAGCCAGTAAGCTGTGGACGTGGCCAAACCCCAAAAACCGGTGAGCCTACGGGTCAGTACCACCCACTGATATGCCAATAGCAATCAAGGATCAACTATAACAGGAGGGCACACACAAACCCAGGTGACCAGGGAGACTGTGCCACTGGGCACTACAGGGCACCTACTATATACGGTCACCCGGTTAAGACTGGGAGATGTAGTAGATCTACTTAATACATAGAACCAAACACAGAGAAGCAGTCCAAATGAGGAAACAAAGAAATACATCCCAAATGAAAGAATAGGAGAAAACTCCAGAAAAAGAACTAAACGAAATGGAGGCAAGCAACGTACCAGAGATAGAGTTCAAAACAATGGTTATAAGGATGCTCAAGGAACTTAGTGAGAACTTCAGCAAAATATAGCAAGCATAAAAAAGGACACAGAAACCATAGGAAAAAACCAGTCAGAAGTGAAGATGCAATTAACTGAAATGAAGAACACACTAGAAGGAATCACCAGCCAATTAGATGAAGCAGAAGATCGATTCAGTGATTTGGAAGACAAGGTAGCAGAAAACACCGAATCAGAACAACAAAAAGAAAAAAGAATTTTTAAAAATTGAGGATAGTTTAAGAGACATCTGGGACAACATCAGGCATAACAACATTCGCATCATAGGGGTACCAGAAGGAGAAGAGAGAAAGCAAGGGATTGCAACTTATTTGAAGAAATAATGACTGAAAATTTTCCTAACTTGGTGAAGGAAATAGACATACTAGCCTAGAAAGTGCAGAAAGTCACAAACAAGATAAACCCGAAGAAGCCAACACCAAGACACATCATAATTAAAATGCCAAAGGTTAAAGATAGAAGGAATCTTAAAAGCAGCAAGAGAAAATTAGTTATGGGAGCCCCACAAGGGAGGTCCCATAAGACTGTTTCAACTGATTTCTTAACAGAAATTTTGCAGGAAAGAAGGGATTGACACAAAATATTCAAAGTGATGAAAAACAAGGACCTGTAACCAAGATTACTCTATCCAGCAAGGCTATTATTTAGAATCAAAGTACAGATGAAGACCTTCCCAGACCAAAAAGAAAAAAAAAAAAAGAAAAAGAAAAACTGAAGGAGTTCATCATCACCAAACCAGTATTACAAAGAATCCTAAAGGGATTTCTTTAAGACAAAAAAAAAATATATATGAATAATAAAATGGCAATAACTGCATACCTATCAACAATTACTGTAAATGTAAATGGATTAAATGCTCACAATCAAAAGACATGGTGTGGCTGAATGGATAAGAAAGCAAGACCCTTACATATGCTGCCTACAAGAGTCTCACTTTAGAGCAAAAGACACAGACTGAAAGTAAAGGGATGTGAAAAGATTTCATGAAAATGGAAATTATAAAAAAAGTTTGGGTAACAGTACTTATACCAGGTCAAATAAACTTTAAAACAAAACTGTAACAAAAGACAAAGAAGGACCCAGTAATCCCATTTCAGGGTATTTATCTGAAAAAACCCAAAACACTACTTTAAAGGGACATATGCGTTCATATATTCTTTGCAGCATTATTTAAAGTAGCCAAGATATTGAGGCAACCTTGGTGTCCATCAATGAATGAATGGATAAAGAAGAGGTAGTACATATACACAATGGAATATTACTCAGCCATAAAAAAGAATGAAATCTTGCCATCTGCAACAATTATGGATGAACCTAACAGGTATTGTGCTGAGTGGAGTGAGTCAGACAGTAAAAGACAGGTGCAACATGATTTTGCTCATATGTGGAATCCAAAGAACAAAATAGACAAACGAAACAGAAACAAACTCAAAGATATAGAGAACATTTTGATGGTTGCCATATGGGAGGGGGGTTGGAGGGTGGGTGCTAAAGGGGAAGGGATTAAGAAGCACAAATTGGTTGTTACAAAGTAGTCATGGGGTTGTAGGGTATAGCATAAGGAATATAGTCAATAATATAATAATAACTATATGTAGTGTCAGGGGGATCACTTCTTAAATTATATGAATTTCTAACCACTATGTGGTACTCCTGAAATTAATATAAAATAATATTGATTATCATCTGTAATTGAAAAATTAAAAAGGAGGGGAAAAGGTGAAGGGAAATAAGAGGTCCAAATTTCCAGGTATAAAACAAATAAGTCACAGGGATATAATGTACAGCATAGGGAATATAGTCAATAATATTGTGGTACCGTGTCAGATGGTTGCCAGACTTATCATGGTGATCATTTCTTTAGCTATACAAATGTCAAATAACTATTGTGTAAACATGAAACTAATATAATATTGTGTTAGCTATAGTTTAATAAAAATCTTTTTTTAAAAGAGAGAGATTGTAGCTTTGCCTATAAATGGAACTCCTGAAATAACTAATATGGCAGCCAGTCATCATTAATTTTGAGAGTGGTTTTATATAAAGACACAATAAAAACAGCACAGCAATCAAAACAAACCTTTTTAATGCTGTTAATCCTGTAATGACATTCCTGTACTTGAGTGCACAGAGCAATAATAGTTTTATTTCTGGGTTATTTTGCTTATTTGATGCTGTGACAAAAACTAAACTCTTTCATCTAAGTTGACAATGATTTCTTACTGAGCTTTGGCAAGAAAATAGAATAAAGATGTTTGTTCCACTAAAGCAGAGAGGACAGCCCTCTCCTCAGGTAAACCTTTATATTCTGAAGAGAACAGCTCTTCATCTTCTGCTTCCCTCTGTTTATACCATCTGGAAAAGGAGAAGAAAACAGTTTCTTGGCGTTTGTCCAAGTCTCCAAGATCACAGATACCACGCTTCTCTCTTCCCTCCTACAATCCCAAGAAATCCACAAAATGGGCAGCTGGTCCGGCTTTCTGTTAAAAAGCACCTATTGTTTGCCTAAACAAAGATTTCCAGAAGGTTGGTTGGAATTGTGCTGCACGTCTTATACTCAATTTAATGCAGACTCAGTAGAAAGGACCTTGCAAGGCTGTCGTAGCACCTAATATGTGAAATGATGGCTTGGATCTAAACCTTGTATAATTCTGCCTTTCCTTTTAATAGCTAAACATAGGGTGTGCCAATCAGTTCAGCAGTGCTGGTCCAGTTCTTCTTCAATATTCTCATGATGCCGGTATGTCCTGGTTTTTGGTGAAAGAAGGCTGTTACCCAGCTTCTGCAGGCAAAGGATGTGAAGGAAACTCCCGAGAACTGAGTGAGCCCAGCATGTATCACACGGGGGACTTTGAAGAATGGACAAGAATCACCATTGTTATCCCAAGGTCTCTTGCATCTAGGTAAAGTGACTGTTCTTATCATATGCCGTAGCTGCTGCTTCTCAGGTGCATATATATATCTCAGTATCTTTATTTTGTATATCTCAACAACCTAAAAGAATTCTCATATAGTCTAGCTTTATCTATTTGAGTAATGACTCTTGAGGGAAACAGCGCTGGAACAAAATTTCCAAAGTAGGGATATATGTGTGTGTGTGTTTGTGTGTGTGTGTATACACGTGCACACATGCACGCTCGTGAATCAAATTTACTCCCTCATTCATTCATTCATTAATACTGAGCACTGTTCTGGGCACTGGGAGTATAGCAGTGAAGAAAAGATGTTAAAGGCCAAGAGTTACAAGGCATTCTTATATCAGACTTGCACTTTATATAGATTTTTAATAAATTAATGCCTCCCTGTATAGTCAATTTGAGATATCTTGCAATATAAAAGATTCCTTTATGTGACCATTAAAATAAATATTAAAACAGTACAAGGGTTAAAAATCAATTGACCAAAGGAATGAGGTAAATGAATCAAGAACTTGAAGTGAGTCAGTTTCATTAATAAGGGCAAGAAATTTAACTCTTAGTTTCCTGGCAGCTAGAACAAAGGGGGAAAATACAGGGTCATTTAGTTCTCATTGTTGGGCAAAAAGAAAGAAAACATACACACTTTTTTCCATGTTCAGTATTCTAGAATAAATGTAAATATGTAGTCCTTATGCCAGATAGAATAGACAACACAGAGATCAGTATTTTTAACACTATCATTTTATGAATGATAAAGAAACATTCTTCAAATAGACACTTCTTCATTGAATCCTAGAACATAACATTGAATTGTGACTCAGTCAAGGCATGGAAGTGAGATGATACAATAAGTGTATTTGTACTGCTTTCTGAGGCCGTAACTGATTATATGGTTGGGATACTCATTAGTGCTATTCAGCAATATTTCTAGCTTGCTTCCTTCCTAGAATATTGTAGAATATGCTTTCCCCACACCCTTTAAAGTTTGACATGCCCTAATGAAATGGAAATGAAACGTGACTTTAAGAGCCTATGTGCATTTTGCCATGAAAGCATGTTTTAAAATGAAGCTTATATTAGTCTGGGTCCCTGAGTGTCCACAAGAAGTAGGCTTTCTTACCAACTTACATTGGACATTTAGCATAAGCAAGAAATAAACGTTTGTTGGATTAAGCCACTGAGGTTGGTGTTTGTTACCACAGCACAACTTCTCTCATCCTGACTTATACATGGTAAAAGCTTAGCAATCTATAGCTGTGGCTTTTTCATAAAGCTCTTAGGGACCATTCTGTTTGTGAATCTTTCATCTAATTGATCGTCAAATTTGCTGTGCATCATCTGGTTGTGTTCTCTGCCTCCCTCGTTACTGAGATGTGTGTCCCTCAAAAACTTAGACACCACAGACTTTGGTGAACAAACTTTCCATCACATCATCAGGCACTAGGCCGCTGATTTCACGATGTACATGATGTGGATGGGCTCCCTGGATGTGGCTCCTCTTAATCCATAGACCTAGAAACAAAAAAGACAAGTTTCTACTCCACCCATATTCAACATGTAATGGTGAGATAATGACAGGATAACCACAGTAGACACTCCCCCCAAAAAAAATTTTTTAAGTAAAAAATGAGAAGCACATAGCAGCCACTGAACTGTAGGAATCCTGAAAGCCAGCAAGACACTTGTTACTAGGGACTCCCTCTCCCACAAACCATGTCCAGGACAAGAAAGTTCCCTTGATTAAGACAGTCTGCTTCCTAACCAATCGTTCTTCCCAACTGTTGGTTCTACTCGCTAGGCTTCACCCTCTACGACACCTTTCCTTTTCCATAAGAACCTACCTTCGTTTGTAGCTAGATCGCCATCACATCCTGCTTCGTACCCATCTCAAGCTGTGCATGTCACCCTGCAGCCCTTGTAGTCACTGCTCACCTCCACCACTGCCTGCCTCTTCCCATGTTTTTCTGAAACTGTGACCCAACCGTGGCTCTTTCAAATCGACAGGCACCGCCTGCCGTGAAGCTGGGACCACCAGGTGGTGCATCTTTGCCGCAATGACTGGAATATCAGGGTGCTGGCAGACATTCCTGTGAAAGTCATCAACAGAATCAGGAGCCAAGGGACACAAATCTGGTTGAGTCCCCACAGCCAGATAGGAAAGCGTGCCATCTGAAACTGCAGTCTGTTTGATGTTGAGGGGAATAACCCAATTGGTAAAGCCACGAGAAATAAGAGAAGGTTGTCCTTAATATCAGTCTTTTCAGGCTCCCAATGTATCAATATTTTCTTGGACGTCAGCTTTTGGAAGAAGACATGTTCTGCATTAGAATCCAGCTTCCTGGTTAATTTGAACACCATCCAGCTTGTTGGTTGATGGCATTTGTCACGAAGAGTTCTCTGCTAAAGAATAGTAAATATGTTTCTACTTTAACCCAAGTAAATGAGCTGTTGTTGTTCCTTCTGCAATATGTTCAACTCAGATATCTCCAAATATAGTGTTGGAAAGCAGAAGATTCTAAGTGTGAAAATTGTCAAAATTTGGAGCTATTTTGCCACAAGGCAACATGCTTATAATAGTTACTAGAACATTGCTCTTTCACAAATAATTCTAAGCTGATTTTCTCAAAGGAGCAGCTTTTGCTCATATTAATTCTCATGGCTCTTGCCTACAGAAGTAGACATCGAAGGTGGTAAATGCATGCTGGGGCACTCCTGCTGACTCTCTGCAGCAACCCCAACCATACAGTATGCCATGCAGCCTGCTCTAGGTTCCCTGTGCAGAATGCAAAAAGTTAGTATCTCTGGGGAGGGCCAGAAATACAGTTGCTTTGTCATCTGCAGAATGCCCCTTCCATGACCACCCATCACCTGTGCACCTCTGCACAAGACAAACAGATACACAGGAGCCTTCCTGGTTTGAGAGACAAATGCAACACCTCTCTGAAGTGTGGTGGTAGAAGGAAGGGGTTGGTGTAGAAACCAATTGTTGCGGTCACTCAGGCATCCTCCAAACAAAGGTAATTGGGGAAGGGGACAGAGATAGGGTCTCATCTTCTGCCGCTTCCTTATCTGAGACGTGCAGGACAAAGGGCATGTTTTGTTCAATGATCTGCATAGTCAGACCACACTATGGAGATTTCTAATAAAACTGCATGAGACTAAGTTCTGTCTCTTCCTCAATCATCACTTCCTTCACCTCATTCCTGACCATCAGTCAAAGACCTCTGTTACACATTCTCGTAGCTCTGTGTCCTGCTTAGTGGGGTAGTTGTCAGCATTTGCACACTTACATTTTTTGTGTGTGCAGGGTTTTGATTAAGTGTGTCTCCTCACTCGACTGAGAGCTACATGAGGCAGGAACCACATAGGATATCTGCCCCCATCGTGTGCCTAGCCCCAGCACTGCCTGGCATGTTGTGGGCACTTGGCAAATGCTGGTTGAATGAAGGGATGTTGAATGAGGAATAAGGACCAGCAATAGATGATTAGCTACACTAAAGACCTTCCCTTTTTAAAGTATGTTTTCAGTGCTGTTTAGCAAGAAATCATTGTTCTGCAGTCTGCCTTGTGTCCCTGAAAAGACACGAATAGCACGTGCGTACACATACATTAATAATTTCAAAGCTGTGTCTCCTCTATTTTAAAAAAAACAAACTATGTAGAATCTAGACTTTCTTACTAGCTTAAGTTTGACCAACTTATTTCCTCCCATCTTCTGATGATTTCTCTCTGATTGTCTTTTAGTAAATGCTTAGAGTTCTTGCTCCTATTCCAGCAACCCAGGGGCTGCTAACTTACTTGTACTCAATTCCCAGACTGCGCTCCTGAGAGAACAGAGTGGCAGTAGGCTCAGGAACCAGGTATAACTAGGAGAGAGGGAGACGCAGCAAAGCTTGACTTACGTTGCGATCAGTGAACCTCTGTTGCTTTGATTTGCACCTTCCAACTAAAACCCAACTAGCAAGTATTAAAAGGAGGAAACGAGGTACTATCTCTTGCCCTTTCACTCTGAAATATAGCTTTCCAGCTAGACTCGCAGCTATGATTTACCATGTCCTGGACTCACCCTATTAACCGAATGATCACTCATCATGTTTTGTTTTGGTTTTTCTTTATTTAAATATGGATTCCTGAGTATTGAGCTCTTGAGGTCTTTTCCTTCTCAAATACCTAGCAGCACATTCTGCTTCTTGGCTCTATAGCACCCTTAGGGTCTACAAACAGCGGTGCCTCTAGTCTCTAGCCAGACCAGACCTTGATTCTTTTATTATTATAATGAAAATTCAGGACCCCCAGAATCAGACATGCATCAAAGGCCTTCACTTGCCCTCCATCCGCTATCAAGTTACCAGAACTTCTACAGTTCTCCCTAAAGGTAGGATTCTTCAACCTTCCAACTGCATCTGGGCCTCAGTCTGGGTTTGCTCCTTCTGTGAAGTGGGGCAGTCATCTTGCCCAGGTGGGAGAGCTTAGGTGGAGAAAAGAAGTTGTTCTTACCTCTTTTTTTTTTTTTTTTTTACTTTTCATGAAACAGAAGTTGTGAATCCATGATTATATTATAGAAACATAAAAAGAAAAAGCAAGCATGACTTCTAATCAAATAGGATTTATATCAGGGAATTGGCATGTTTGCCTCTTTTATTATAGCTATGCAGCCTGTAATTTGGAATGGACACAGAGGCCTTACCATCTTTCTTAAGAGCAATTAGCAAAAGTTACTGTTCATCAATTCAGTTTACTTCCTTTGAGAGTAAAAATATGTTTACAGGCTAACTAACACTACAACCCCAATGGGAGGAATTTTCCCAAGGTCCATGATTCTGTAACTGGATTTCCTTTTTTATTTTCCTGCTTTTGCTTTGCTTTTCTAATATTTTAATTCAATTGTCTTTTGCCTTATAAAATAAGACCAATATATTTTGAATGAGCTCCAAAAAAATTTTAAAATGTGTTTACCTTCCTCTTAACACACTGAAGAATGTGTTAAGATTTGCATTAATAGACGATTAGTCTCTGAACACTTTTACTCCTAGTAAACAACACTATTGGTAACATTTTGCAAATTTGCCAAAAGTAAGGAACTTAAAGTAATGAGGATAAACGAGTTGTAGTTCAGTGTTGCCAAATTACCAAAGCTATTTGAAGAGCCAGAAAAAAATGAGTTCTAATACAGCCATATTATTTTTACAATAATAAAGTAGAGAAGGAACTGTCTTTGTCTACAGTTATCTTTGACAATCTTCATTAATCTTTGAGAGTCTTTACCCTTGTTTACTAAGAAACTGGATTCACTCCAAAGTCTATAAATATTGGCAACAAAATTAATTGAAATCTAGATAGCCTAATCCATCTTCCCTCTTTGATGTCAGTAGAACTAGGAAGCAAAGCATTTTCCTGGTATGAAATTATAGATGTGTATGGGTTTCCATATTTTTTAAAAGTAAAGAGATGTATTGAAAGGACCAAAAAGCTTGGAAAGCAACTGAGACAAGTTTTAGTTTGGCGGCCTCCACATTGTTATTGTGGGGGGAGAAGGATTGGGCAGCAGCCCAGCCCTCTTTGGTTCCAGGGTTTTGAAGCCCTGGGACCAGGTCCCTCTTTTGTTCATTGGCAGTTACCAGTGTTCACTGGCAGCCCAGCTGGTGGTTAAGAGTTCATAGAATGAGCGTCTTGGAGATTTGAAGATGAATTGTGAAGAGGAAGGAAACAGGTGGGAATAGAACTGTTAGTACAAAGTTAACCCTTCCCTGCCAGGATCATGCCAGTGGCAAATAGCCGGAGTTCCCTTATATGTCCTAGTGAAGAACATTCTATTTTGTGGGCTCAAAATTCCCAAATAGCCTCTTAAAATACACAGGTAAAAACCTTTCTTGTGTTTCTGGCCATCAAAAGTCTTCTGTGCCTGGTATTCTCCTGATATAGAAACATTTATGATGAAGAAAAAAACAAGAAGTTCTGAGAAAGGTCTGAGTGAGACACCTTATGAAAGTTAAGTGTCCAACCACGTGGACATGACTTTCAAATAGATATTAAATCTCTCTTGACTTTTTCTGCACGGTTCTGTATTTCAGTGTTTTGCTATGAAATGTTGGTATGAGAAACGTGTTGTTTTTCCCAACAGCAAGACCAGATTCCGGTGGATCCAGGAGAGCAGCTCACAGAAGAACGTGGCTCCCTTTGGTTTAGACGGAGTGTACATATCTGAGCCTTGTCCCGGTTACTGCAGTGGCCATGGGGATTGTGTTTCAGGGGTGTGTTTCTGTGACCTAGGGTACACCGGTAAGGGCTCACCTCAGACATGTCTGATGGTTTGTTTGTTTGTTTGTAAAACATGTATGTCTAGTTACTATATTCATGTGATTTCTTCCAAGGAAATCAGTTATGCATTTGTTCTTCTTTAATTTCTAACTATAGGAATTTGCAACCCAGGCCCATAAGGTGCTAAATTTTTTGTAGTGTTGAGCTGCCTAAGGAAAAAAAAAACATGACAACATAAATTTTTATTAGTAATAATAATAATTAACATTGCTTGAGTCCCTACTTCATGCTAGGCACTCTAGTAAGTGCCTTTTATTTCATCTCATTTAATGCTAACAATAACCCAGTGCCATAGTTTTGTTATTGTCCCTTTTTACAGTTGAGGAAACTGAAGCACAGAGAGCTTAGTAACTCTGCCAGGGTCACACACCTCAATGTTGCAGGAGCGAGGCTTCCAACCCTTGTAGTCATTCTAAAACCCAAGCCCAAGCTTGTAACCACTTGGCTACAGGAACTCCCTGTGCTCTTTACATTGCTTTTTAAAAGAAATGTAATTTTTTACACTTAAAGTAAAAATCAACTTATGAAATGATCAATCCAAGACTGCCAAGGAGAACTTTACAAGAGAAGTCTTTTCTGACCACAGTCACCCTTGAATGTTGCCATAAGCAAAAATAAAAAGGGAGCTGAGGTTAAAGAGTAAAATTAAAGAGAAAATATTATAAGCTTCAAAATGTTTTTTAGAATTTTTCCTGGAGGCAACTTCAAAAGGATCCTTCCCAGTTTTTTCAGTGCTGTGCCCTTCTCTGGAGCGTGACCAAAGACAAACAGATGTCATCACAGGCCTTCTGTGGACAGTGCTGTCACTCATGGTTTCAGAGTGTTTTTTTAAAAACTGGGATTAACTCCCCTTATTGATCCTCTAATAGAAGGACAACAAACAGACAGATTTTATTGTGGACAAAATCTATTTCTCAGTTTGTAAAACTCCTCTGAGTAGCAAGAGCCATGGAAATGTGTCATTCCCAATGTCTCCCTATTAAAAAATAAGAAAATTGTACCCTTGAAACCTATGTAACTTTACTAACCATTGTCACCCCAATACATTTAATTAATTAAAAAATTGTCATCCCAATACATTTAATTAATCAATTAATTAAAAATTGTAGAGACGGAATAATGTTTTTGATGATGATAGTGATGGCTATATTGCAGCAGTCAATTTGAGACACAAATTTTCATGTGGTTTCTTTCCCCCAACACCTGTGAAATGCCTCTTTTGCCCATGCGCAGAATGTACCTTCTAATGTGTAATGGTTTCAACAAAGCTTCTCCCCTCTCTATTTCTTTTCTGGAAAGCCGCACAAGGAACCTGTGTGTCTAATGTGCCTAATCACAGTGAGATGTTCGATAGGTTTGAGGGCAAGCTCAGCCCTCTGTGGTACAAGATAACTGGAGGTCAGGTTGGAACCGGCTGCGGAACGCTGAACGACGGCAAATCTCTCTACTTCAATGGCCCCGGGAAAAGGGAGGCAAGGACGGTCCCTCTGGACACCAGGAGCATCAGGTAGGTAGTTAATCAGTGTCCTTCCCCATGAGCGTCGTATTTCCCGCACCCTGTGCTCTTAACCTGAAACCTCTGTTCCATTATTGAGGGTTTACATAGTAATGTTTTTATGTGTAGATTCTGACTTGCAAAAATGAAGCCTACCTTTAACTCGGTAATAAAATAGGTAATTTCTACAAAATTTGTACCACAATTTATTAATCAGAATACAGTCATCACCTAGGGTTGTAGCTCTAATGTTGGTTTTCTAAAGTTCTGCGTTCTTATGAAGACTGTTTGGTATTATTTTTAATATATGCCAAGTAAACCAAAGATTTTTTTCACTTTAAATTCTGTGTCCAAAAATGATGCATCCCCATTGATCTAAGTTTGTTTGTATTTGCTTATTGAAAACTGCTCCAGAAATTTAAAGTACTTACACTGACACCTACTGGTAAAATCAGTAACTGCTTGGTTTTAAGGTCAAATGAAATAGCAGCACACCTAAAGAAACACTGTGCTTTTATTTATCAATTAAATTATCAGGGAATTGAAAGAAAGGAAAGTGAAGAAATATTTGAAACTTTTGGACCTTATCTTCACTAAAATCTGGGATTCTGCATCATAGTTTCTGCTTTCAGTCTCTTTCCTCTTCCTCTGAGTCCTCCACCTAGAAGCCTGTCTGTCTAGGCTCTTTCGGTTGGTTTACTGAGGACTGAGGCTTAATTTACATCACACTGAGTGAGTGTCAGTTGTGAAAATTTAAACCATCTTAGTCTAACTCAGTAATACAGGTCATTATCTGGCCCTAAACAAATGTAGAATTCAACTTCTTAATGTTAGATTTTTTCTCATCTTGAGTTTCCAAGAATAGTATTATCTTGATTTAAGGAATTCCTATTTCAATGATTTCATCAAATTATATCACACTGTCACAGTGAAATGGGGCTAAATTTTTTCCTTTTGTTTGTTTAGATCATTATTACAGAATAAAATTAATGTCATATTAATTAACTTTTTTTAAATGGTTACAGAATTAACTTACTATATAATCTACCTTGTTTCTGCTGGTTACAGACCCTGTTTAAAAATAATACTTAAGAATTACAGGATTTTTTTTAATGTGTCAAAATACAGAAGGTTAAATCTTTTCTGAACTCACCTATTTGCAAGTAAACCAAATTGTTTTTTGTGTGTGTTTTTTTTTCCAGACTCATTCAATTTTATGTACAAATTGGAAGCAAAACTTCAGGGATTACCTGCATTAAACCAAGAGCTAGAAATGAAGGTAAGCTGCTCTATTTCCATAGAAATTACAGTTACTATTAGCAGGTTCGTCCTTTTTCTTCCAAAGTTGGGCCAGGATTTTGCCAAGTGATCCACTACCCTAAGTCATTCCTTCTTCTCTCCTCCATCATTGGATGGGTAGCGGCATGAAGCCATGATCCCTAAGATTTCTCATCCGGATCCTTAAACCTGAGAAACAGCATGTCTGCTCTGGCTCAGAGCACATTTGTTTTAGGGAACCTGCTGCTTTATAACTTTCTACGGGGAGAAAACAAGAGCAGAGAGTTTTACATTCAGTGCTACGACTAGAAACATGTTTGCATAGGGCACTGTCGAATGCAAATCAAACTCTCCCTCCAGCCGATAGACATTGTGGGGGTAGTAAAATCCTTGGGTTGAAGGAAAAGTTCTTGGTAATAATGAACATTAACATCATTGAGTAGTTATTATATGTAAGACACTGTTCCAGGTGTTTTATCTGTGTTAATTCATTTCATCTTCATCATACCTCTTTGCCATAGGTACTAAAATAGGCCCATTTTACAGATGCAGAAGCTGAGACACAAGGAGGTCAAGTAAGTTAGCCAAGAGCATGCAGTTAGTGAGTGGATGACAGGGATTCAGACTATTGACACTGGCTCCAGAGCCTGTGCCTTAACCACCATGCAGTACTGCCAGTTTCCTTGCACAGACCACTCTCTCTGGGCATCCATACCATCTTCTGCCTCAGTGATTCAGTTCTGAAAGAAATGCAAAAGGTTTGAAGCATACAAGTGGCCTTCATGGGCTCCACAGATACAATGGGATTTTTTAAGGGGGCCTGAATGTGAGTTGGCTCCTAGCACAAACTCCATGGGCTTCTCTGATGGGTCCTCCTCCAAACCTTGATCTGATAAACGTCCTGCAAAAGGCGTGACTGTGGAAAACATATTGGCTTAAGCAGTACCTTTCAGTCGGTAGAGCCACTGGTAGCTCTCTTCATCCATTCTGCATGCCCTTGGCCGGATCAGCACTTCCTGAAAGTTTTCATGACTTTTTCTGAGTATCCCAGTACGATTAGTCTAGTGGTTATCCATATCATCCATTTACGGGAGCAGCAGTCTAGAAACATTATAGACCATTTTGTGTTCCCGAACATCAACAAACGCTTATTAAGAACCTGCTGTAAGCCATACACGGTTCTAGTGGGCTGCAGATACAGTGTCTTCAAATCTCAGATGCATCCACCACGACGAGCTAGGTGATGCTGCAGTAACAAACAGCCCTCCAACCTCAGTGGGTTAACATGGAAAAAAAAAAAAGATTGCTCCTTTGTGCTACATTTTCACTGTGGGTATTCTGAAGGTCTCATTCCAGAACCCAGGATAATGAAGCAGCTGCTGGGTAGATTCTGGATGCTGCCAGCCATGTGGCAGACAGAAAGAGAGAGTGTGGTGAAGGGGACAAGAAATGCAAAGCACCATGTGCCAGCAGGGGAAGAACCACTGTGGCTCTAATGCCTACAGCGGACTAAGCCCCTGCCCTTAGGGCACGTACCTTCTAGTGAGAGGGGTCAGAAAATAAACAAGAAAAGAAATAAGTAAGCTGTTAGATTGATGGGATAGATGGAAATAAGCTGATGAGATGGAAAGTAAACTTATGCAGGGGGAAATGTTGACTTAGATAGACTGGTGGGGGGGGAGGTGCACTGAGGAAGTGACTTTTTTTTAAATTAGTTTCAGGTGTACAGAACAATGTGATAGTTAGACATTTATCATTTATATCCCTCACTCAGTGATAACC
Organism: Rhinolophus sinicus; assembly: GCF_036562045.2. Classification (NCBI taxonomy): domain Eukaryota; kingdom Metazoa; phylum Chordata; class Mammalia; order Chiroptera; family Rhinolophidae; genus Rhinolophus; species Rhinolophus sinicus. The sequence continues at coordinate 70,427,623 of NC_133758.1, forward strand.
CCTTCCCCCTATCTACCACCCCTCTGACGTCGCATACAGCCAGTTACATTTGAGGAAGTGACATTTAAATTGGAATCTAAAGGATGAGAAGGGCCAGCACAGCTCAGAGAAAGTTTTCCACAGAGAAGAACAGCAAAGGCCTTGAAAAGAACTGGTGTTGGAGGAACAGAAAGAAGGACAGTGTGGCTTGGAGCTCCTACAGGGTGGGAAGTGATCTGAAGGAAGGAGCAGGCAGAATCTAGCTGCCATGGCAAGGAGTTAGGGGCCTGAGGCATGTGCTGGGAAACCTACTGACGGCTTTTAGGCCAGGCAGCCACATACTCTAAGTTTTTATGAGCTCACCTACAGAAACAGTGTGAAGTTCAAAACAAACGAATATCTCTTGAGCACATGCTTTGCCACGCAGACAGGAACTTGAAGGAGTGCATAAGAAGGCAGGGTCCTGTCCTCAGGGACTTGTTTTCTGATTGGGAAGGTGGAACATTTTAAGGTTTTCTTTCACCCTTGTAATAAAGTGACTATTTTAAAATCGTTTGTGGTTGGGAGAGTGTAGCAGTTGTGTACATGACTCTTCTGAAACTTACAAATCCGTGCCTCTATTTGTGTATAAACTACAAACAAACAAACAAACAAAACCTCTGACCAAAGCATAGTAGGAAACATCCACTTTTCATAGATAGGAGGCTCTCTGCTCTGTACTTAACCTACAATTGACTACAATTGCTGTTATCTGCCCTTCAGGACAAATTCCCTTAGAATCCCTTTAAGCACAAGTAACTTTTTCTCAACTTCTCTTGAGCCATTTTCTTGAACTCACTGCTGTCCATGTAATTCACATCCCACAGGCATTTCTTTGCCTTTTATTGAAAACTGGTTGTTAAAATGTAAATCTGCCTAAATCCTTGAACAAATCTTTTCCAGTGATGAAAGTAAAGATTTTTTTACTTACCCAAGCTGAAGCCTCAATTTACATATTTGGAATTAAAATCAAAATTGGGCTATTTTCAATAAGACTGGGCAAAATGCAGATGGAGTTGTAATTTAAAAAGAAAAATGTTTTACATGCCTTAAACACTCAGGAGATGAGCTAAAATGGCTTGGTTTATTCAGATGTGCAGTGTGTTAGATCCCACAGCTAATGAGGCTCAGCAATTGATACAAAATATGGATATTGCTCTTTTCCATTATTTCATTTATTTGCTCTTCCGTCCTTTTCTGGGAGGCATTCCTTCACTGTCCTTTGGAATTGGGGTCCTCATCTCTGCAGACTTAGTTGTTTCCTGAAGGCATACATGACTCTCCTGGAAAAAGTAATAAGGAGAAAGGCAACAAGCAGAAACCAAATGGAGTATGGACCTCTTCAGCTGTACTCCTCATATTTTAATGTCCATCTGAATCCCTTCGGAGTCTTCTTAAAATGCAGATTCTGATTCAGAAGGACTGGGGTGGTATTCTGTATAACAAATTACTCCAAAGCTGAGTGACTGAAAGCAACAAACATTTGTTATCTTCCACCTGCTGTGAGTCAGGAATTGAGTGAGCAGCAGCTTAGCTGGGTGGTTCTGGCCCAGGGACTCTCAGAGGTTGGCAAAGGCTGGAAGGGGGAGGGGGCGTGTGGTGAGCAGAAGACTCAGCCAGGGCTGGAGGATCTATTTCTAAGATGGCTCACTTACGTGGCTGTTGGCCAGAGGCCTCAGTATCTCACTATGTGGACCTGTCCCTAGGCTGCTTGAGTGTCCTTCCTACCTGTCGGCTGGTTTTACTCACAACCAGAGATCCATCACAGAGAACGAGGAAGAAAGTGCAATGCCTTTTATGGGCTAGTCTCAAAAGTCCCACACTGTCAATCCTACCATATTCTATTTATTAGAAGCAAGTTACTAAATCCAGCTGCACTCAAACAGAGGAGAATTAAGCTCAACTTTTTGAAGGGAGGAGCATCAAAGAATTTGTGGACATGTTTTAAAACCAACACAGATAGGGCCTGTTCCCAGGTGATGCAAGTGCTGGTCCTTGGACCATACTTGAGTAGAAGGTACTAGAAAGGACCAGCCAGTGAGAATTTAGTCTCAGGATGCTTCATTTCTGGTACTATAATCTACCTCCTGAATAAGTCACCCCAGATATACCTATCTAAAGTATTCATGTTCATTCTCTCTCTCTCTCTCTCTCTCTCTCTCTCTCTCTCTCTCTCTCTCTCTCTCTCTCATCTTATTAAATGTAAACCATATTCACCCAGATTAATAGCCACAAGTAAAACTAAATTTTAAAGTGTTTGTTCTCTCAGCCACCCAAAATCTCCTTAAAAAGCCATAGGACATATTTTGAGCAAACATGAAGGATTGGAAAATAGAGTTTTGCCAGATGCTCATCAAGTTGACTGGAATAAATATTTGAAACAGCTTGCCTTACAATTGTCTTCATAACCTTTGGTGTGACTCACGTTTCCAAGACATGGTTCTCACCTCACCCACTGAAGCACTAACTGCCCCTCTCTACACCTGTGCACAGCATACTATCTCCCCAGAGGGTTCCTATTCTTTGAGCTACTTTTATCCTCATTAAAAAACGATGATTTATTCTATTTTAAATATGGTAGGATTAATTCTCCTGAGATTTCTCATTGTTTTGCATATTTTTAGTCATTGTTGTTCCTGACATCATACCTTGTTATACGTGGTGACCACAATTCCATGTGTTAATCGATTAGCTTTAAAAGGCTTTCTTACAGAAACTCATAGACACAGACAATAGTTTAGTGGTTGCCAGAGGGTAAGGGGGGTGGGGGGTGGGGGGTGGGAGATGAGGGTAAGGGGGATCAAATATATGGTGATGGAAGGAGCACTGTCTCTGGGTGATGAACACACAATAGGATTTATAGATGATGTAATACAGAATTGTGCACCTGAAATCTATGTAATTTTACTAACAATTGTCACCCCAATAAATTTAATAATAAAAAAAAGGCTTTCTTTATATTTTTCTCATAATATTTTTTTTAAACTTGACCTTAGTAAACTCTTTGTTGTGCAGCAAAACAAAGGGATTGGGATATTCTGATCAGTTAATGGGAAATTTAAAATTATTGTATGTACCATGAATAATTTAAAATTTTCCAAAAGGGTTAGAATATAATAAAGGTAATATAACAAACATAGCTTTACTGAAGACAATTGCTGTAAATACTCAGAAAATAGTTTAGTATCTGCAGTCATAATTATGAATGTACAGTAACAGTCTTAGGAAGAGTTATGGGATAGGCAATTAGGTATATGCCAACAAAGGCCCCTGCCCCTCCCATCAAAACAAAACATGTATATATATAGATATATATCTCCTATTGGTACCTACTATTTCATAATTAGCAATTTTTCGTTTGCATTCAACATTCCCCTTTCCCTGTGTACTTTTTAAAAATAAAACTGTTTCTGGGAGAACTAACAGGGAGAGCACATGAGGTCTCTTAAATATTCATGTGCAGGTCCCTAAATCCCATCACTTTGGTGACAGGCACAGGGACATTGGGTAGATGGGGAAAGGGTGACACAGAGAAAGGAAGGCTGAACTAACATCGGAGGGAAGTGAGCTTTTCCGCTTTGCTATTTAATAATTTAGCTTCGTGAAAGCTTCAGTGCCCAAGGTGTGACAAAGTGTGACGTGCCAGTAAAGCGACCTTCTACTTAATAGAATTCCAAGATGGGCCTTGTTTAGTGTTTGGTGCTTCTGCAGAAAAAAGCACTACTTGATTTTGTGCTGGGGAGATTGAGATATTTCTTCTGAGTATATAATAATGATGTGAGACTTCATCATATTCAGGACAGAATCTAAAATTCAAATAGGTAATCTGGAGTGGATTTTTATGTCCCCTTTACCAAACTACTCACTGCTCATACAAAGCTAAGTGGTCTTTAAAAGAGCTTATGTATTTTTTTCCCCATTTACTGGGAGCTGGTGCATTAGAAACTGTCAAGAAATTGATGAGCCTTCAGGTCTACTAATTCATTCCTTGGAAGTTAGATGAATGTGCCCTCGTTCTATGCGCCGCAATTTGGAGTTTCTGCTGCAGTCTTGCCATTTAAAAAATACTGTTCATTGCCTTTTTAGCCTCTAGGAAAGCTGTCTAAGTAACTGGATTTATATCTCTTAACTCAGGGCTTGTTGTTCAGTATTCAAATGACAATGGAATTCTCTGGCATTTACTTCGAGAGTTGGACTTCATGTCATTTCTGGAACCACAGATCATTTCCATTGACTTGCCACGGGAGGCAAAGACACTGGCAACGGCTTTCCGATGGTGGCAACCCCAACATGGCAAGTTACTGCTCCCCCAACTGTCCTGCTTAGGGACAGTTTAGGTCAGATAGTTAAAGCCACATTTTATTGTATGTATCTTAATTTGCTGTCAATTTCTAGACAATTTAATTTAAAATCATGGTCATAAAGGTATTCTACCAAATGAACCTTTCTCTAACGACCTGTATTCATCTGATTTCAGGGAAGCATTCTGCCCAGTGGGCCTTAGATGATGTCCTTATAGGAATGAATGACAGCTCTCAAACTGGGTTTCAAGACAAATTTGATGGCTCTCTAGATTTGCAAGCCAACTGGTATCGAATCCAAGGAGGTCAAGTGGACACCGACTGTCTCTCGATGGATACAGCTCTGACATTCACTGAAAACATAGGTATATGTTTTCACCAGATAAAGGGAGAATATTTAATTAGCTAGAGCACTAAATTAACCACAACCCAAGAAGAGATTCTGAAAAGCATAACTGTATGCATAAGTGAAAAATAAAAGTTGTGTTGTCCTCTGATATGACTTGGTGTGCACAGACAGGTTTCGTTGGAATTGTCTTATACAGAGTAGGTATAAGATGACTGAGAGTTCTTAAAAGAAGAGCAAAAATATCTATTTGAAGTCATTCCCATGTTTCATAATTTTCAGAATTATAGACTTAAGACTCTATATTAACCCTTCTCAAGGTAAAGTTTTTTAAGTTAGCAACCTTCCATATTTCCAAGTCTATGCTAACCAAATAAAAATGCCTACCATGAGACGAAAAGTCAAAGCACACGTAAGGTACTAAAGATGAGACAAGATTTTTGTTTGCTAGTGAAAGTGTCCATGATGAACACAACTGCCCGATAAGGAAAGAGAGCACAATTACATGCTACCATTAAACCTTTCTCTTTTTGTAGGAAAACCTCGTTATGCTGAGACCTGGGACTTTCACGTGACAGCATCGACCTTCCTGCAGTTCGAAATGAGCATGGGCTGTAGCAAGCCCTTTGGTAACTTCCACAGCGTGCAGCTCCAGTATTCTCTGAACAATGGCAGGGACTGGCATCTCCTCACTGAAGAGTGTGTCCCTCCAACCATTGGCTGTCTGCACTACACAGAAAGTTCCATTTACACCTCGGAAAGATTCCAGAACTGGAAGCGGGTCACTGTCTACCTCCCACTCTCCACAATGTGAGAATTGTCACTTGGCTACATGTCAGAACTTTAGGTTTCTGTCACCTAATTTGAAAATAATTGTGATTCCACTTGGCAATTCTATTACTTTCTCATGATAATTATGCACAGAATGTGCCAGGGGAAAAAAGCGCAACGTGCTTTGGGTTGCAGTTTTTAAATGTGGTTAGGATCTCTGAACTTTTTACAAGGCTGAACTTTTCTGTGCTTTAGCAACATAAAGTCTGCCCACCAGATATCAGTATCTTCCAATAACCAGACTATTATTTATTTGCATTAGGCAGTATGTGAATTCATCACACATAGAAGAGTAGCCTCAGTTGTTGTTTTGTTTTGTTTTACTCTCAGCACCACGGTAAGAATAAAAGATTGGTTCTTTTGGAATGCTCATATTGTTTTACATTTTCCTCCCCTTGCCAGCATTTCAGATCATATTCAAGAGTTGTATTAGGGCTTACAGCAGGCTCCCACTTTTGTGGTTTAGGCACTTGGATATTGTAGGATGTTTCTAGAAACGAAGGTATACTGTGGGGGCTGGTAAGAGATTGTGCCCTCCAGGACTGCTCCCCCAGATCCCCACCTCACCCCTCCACTGCTCTGTTCTGCATTGCAGGCAGGTCAGCCTCTGCAGGCTGCTTTGCCAGCCTGCTGTATCGGCTGGCTTCCTGATTTAGACACCGAGGAGAGATCGGAGGGTGGAAATAGAGATAAAGCAGGGTGTTCCTCCCCCTCCCCTCTGCCTCATGTGTATCTTGGGCAACTTCAGTAGCTCTAGCTCCTCCCAGATGGCCCTTCATGTGACCCTGGCCTGTGAGCATCAGCGGCAGTATGTCCCCGCTGTGTCTGTCCAGCTTTGGACTTGCCGTGGCTTCCTGACTTTGCCACACTCTGGTTTCCTCTCTGTTGACGTCTCAGCTCTGCCACTAACTATGCATCTAGTTCCTTGTGTTTCTCTGCGTCAAATACTTCCAGTGGTTTCCGTTTTCCTGGTTCACGTCTAAATCAGAGATGCACAACCAAGTGGCAGAAGAAAATGCAGGAAACCAAAGTATCTTAGTATGTAACCTAAAATCGTTTCCTGTGCATCCCCAGAACTGTGAAGAATGCTTCCTTGTAGCTCATTTATTCGATTTGTTTTTATTCAACAAACATTTATTGACTATCTATCGTGTTTTAGAACTCTTTATATGAAACAAATAAGCTGACACCAGGATCCCAATATATTATTTAGGATGACAGACATCTAAGCAATTATTTCTGATATAAAATGATAACAGAGGTAATAATCAGGGCTACTATTGAAACAGGGGGATACTACCTAACTCAGTCTGGGGGGCACAGAGGGAGCTTCCAGAAGGAGCTAATGTCTGAGCTGAGTCCTATAAGTGAATAGAACTTGCCCAAGCGAAGAGGGCATTCGTGCTGTTGAGGCCAAAACAAAATCCCAGAGACCAGAAAAAGCATGAGTTCATGGGGAAATTCCAGGATTTGGTGCTGTCAGAATATAATTATGAAGCAAGAAATAGGGGAAGATAAGGCAAGGGAAGCATGATGGTGAAGGGATTGTGTATGTCATCGTAAGCAGTTCGGCCTTACCCTTGTGTGTGTGTGTGGGGCAGGGGCAGGGGGAACCATTTGAAGGGTATTAAGCAGAGTGGTGACGTGATTAGATTTCCATGTTAGGTCCACCATGCTGGCAGCTGTGTTTCATTGAAGGAGAACTTATGTCGGGGAAATAATAGCACTTGAAGTGTTAGCATTGAAATCCTACTTCGAGTAGAAGGTGGCCCACATTCCAAATACATGACTGAGGCACTTTTGCTACATAATCTCTTCCTAAATGAGGGACAGCTGCTGCTGTTTGGTAAGGCTGCTTGTATGGATGACGTGCTCTCCTGACATATATTCCCAATAACTGATTGCAGACATGAGATACGGGAGTGCCTCATGTTATTCAGTCTTCACCTTTAGGGACCAGAATGGACGCACAAGTTCAATGGGGCTTCCATTTACTATCTCGGCAACCCTGTACGACAGCAGAACAGGAACCTCAGGGCAAGCACTTCGTGAGAGTCCAGCCTCCCCTCTGTTTACCATCCCCAGTCTCTTTCCAGTACTGAAGAGCAATGAAAGCCTGACAGCCAAGACTAAAATTCTGCGTGTAGTCCAGACAATAGTTCAAAATAATTTTCCTATCTCACTGGTGTTCAGAGATTCTTGTAAGAAAGAAATGGTGAAATATTGAAAAAGCATGTTTTTTACTCTCCGGTGTGTGGGGTAAGAGGAAACAGCATCCAATACTTGGTACAATAATCAAGCGTCTTAAAGAAGAGGTAACTGGAACCTGGAGGAGGGCACTTTAAAGCAAAAAGAGAATGAAAAGAAATGTTCTCGAGCTTTCAAGGTTGCTTGTCAAACCAAGTGTGTTTTCTTTGGTTAGATCTCCCAGGACGCGGTTCAGGTGGATTCAGGCCAACTACACTGTGGGAGGTGACTCCTGGGCTATTGATAATGTTGTGCTGGCCTCAGGGTGCCCTTGGATGTGCTCAGGACGAGGGATTTGTGACGCTGGACGCTGTGTGTAAGTTAATAAACTGGCAGTTTCTTTTTGGGGGAATGCAAACATAAAACTGGCTTCTCAAACTCAGAACAAATCATACCTTTTCTGCACTCGTTTTTTCTTTAGATGTGACCGGGGTTTTGGTGGAGCCTACTGTGTTCCTGTCATCCCTCTGCCCTCGATTCTTAAAGATGATTTCAACGGGAACTTACATCCCGACCTTTGGCCTGAAGTGTATGGCGCAGAGAGGGGGAATCTGAATGGTGAAACCATCAAATCTGGAACATCTCTCATTTTCAAAGGGGTCAGATAAGATTCTACTTCTCTATACGACTAGTGAAATTCCTTTCTTCACTCACTGCTCCACACGGATGCATTTCTGAATCTGTTCAGACGATGTATTATTTTATACATAGCAGTTATTGTCTTCTAGTCCAAACCATGTTTCTTCTCCTATTCAGCGCACTTTTAGGATCACTTCACCATAACATTTTTCCTCCACGTTGGTCATCAGACTTCTTTACTTTCTGCTTGAATTATAGATTTAAAATTGTACATCTGCAATTTCTAGAATCTTGACTCCTAGAATACAGCATTTTATGTGTCATTAAATATTTAACTTGCAATATTTTTTAAATGGTTTTATAAAAGGTCTCTGCTTTTTCCTTTCTTTTTTTTTCTTTTCCTCCTGCCAATAGAATCATTTGGTAACTTTAAGAAAACCAAACGTTTAAGACAAGTTAGATAGCATTCTCAAACATTGTTAGTATATTTTTTATTTCAACCTAGATGTCTGGTTAGAAGAGATACCAAGCAATTGTGTGAAACTCTGAGCTAAGCTGGCACGCCTTCATATGTGAATACATGCTATGTCCTGTCTCTCTCAGCATGGACCAATCAGCTCATCTAAGTGTGCAAATGAAATCTTTAACAAAATTCTGCATGCGTTTCTGTACAACTTTAGTGATTAACACCTAACTTAGAAAATTAGACACCCTGGAACTTTTCCAATGATAGTTGATAGTGCCGCCTATAATCCTTGTTTGAATTTAGAATTCTTCTCAAATTTTGGATGATGAAGAAAAACCACTTAGGGGTCTGAGAGATTTACAAGTCCCTAAACGTTATGAGGAACTGAAGAAATTGAGGTAGAACATTTCAGAGTGGAAACTACTGTGTGTGTGTGTGTGTGTGTGTGTGTGTGTGTGTGTGTGTGTGTATTTTGTCTTAGGCTTTAGCTGTCATTACCACTAGCCCACTTCATATCCATTTGAAGCAATTGACAAGATCAAAAAGGAGAAGCCCTGTGACTTTTCATGATTCAGATATCTGACCTGGTAAATTTTTAAGCAGTAGAATTAATCTGGTCCCTAGATCTTATAAAGGAAGTAGACACACAGTCTTTTCTATTTTCCCTTTAGCCATCCAAATGCAAGAGCAGCCAAGCATTATAACATTACCCATATTATCTATCAGCTCTGCAAGATGTAGAGAGGGCTCAGCATATGCCATCCAGTAGGTTGTAGTTTGACCTCGGAAGGCATTCTTTCATGAAAAAGAAAATGATAATCTCCTTGTAATGTTTATAGATTTAGGAGTGCTATCAGCTGTTAAAATAGCTCGCTGGATGCAGAAGAATTCCTCACATTTAGCACAATGAATTACTGAACTTAGAAAAAGAACGAGAAAAGAAACATGTCTCTATGAACTAGACTGTGTACAGAATCAGTGCTTGACAGATTCATCATGTACCTATCAATATCAAATGCTGAACTATAAACAAATATTGCAAATATAAAAGAAAGATACTTTCATACTACAGATCATGCCCACTTTCAACACAATCGCTCCTACAAGAAAATGGGTCCTTCTATGGAACCACTTATACTTACATTCCATAACCAAGAGGGAAGAGTAATCATGTTCATTTATCTTGATGTGAGCAAGGGATGTTTAGTAACTGGACCTGTAACTACCTGCCTCAAAGCTGAGGAAACCACCTTTTCCCATAGCCTCACCTTCCACGTGGCATCCAGCTGTAAACACATCCACGGCTTAGTACTTGTAAGTGTATGAGGAGCATATAAAGACATTGGGACGTGAAAAACAGGCATTGATTAGGTGTTATGGACTGAGCAGGGCAGTGAGTTATTAGGATAAAAGAAAAACAAAGACTGGAAATATAAGGCTGTTACATGATAACCTCCAATTCTGGAAGTTTAGATCTATGCTTTGTGAAGTTCAGCGATGGGTTTAAATGCAGTTGCTTTCTCCTACAATATCAAATTCTCAAATTCTAAATTTAACACTATCTGGATTTCTCCTCCCAAAACCAAAAGATGATTTAATAAACAAAATGCTGGTATCTTATAAAGGATGGAGGATAAGTTTCAGAACCTGACATGTGTGGGTTCAAATCCTGCCATCACCACTTATAAACTGTGTAATCTTCATCAGGTTACTGTCCCTCTGAGTGACAGTTTTCTTCTCTGCAACAGGAAGATAATAATATCTTCCCCTTTAGGAATGCCAGGTGCTTTAAATGTGTGGTGTCAATTTTAGAACACAGCATGTTGTAGACACTCAGTATATGGTTGCTATTATGAAATTAGTTCTATTTAAAATTTTTTCAGCTATTGAGGAACGTGCTCTACACCAAATATAATGAAGAAGAGGGAGAATTTGCTTTGCCTAACTAAAATTAAATTTGGTATCTGGTATTTGTTCATTGATAATTACGAAATTGGTTGGCAGCATCCACTCAGCCCTCCACCACCAAAGAGTCACTTCATTCAGAAGTCACAGCTGAGGAACCAAAAGGCCCGTTGGGACCTTGGGACACTTGCATAGTAAAATTCTATTTTATCAGCTATCACTACCGTCCTGTGTACACATGGAGAAAATAAGCTATGGAGCTCTAAATCCCAGGCAACCAGAAATAGTTAATTAGCAGGAAAAATGACTAAAGTGAATGTGATCGTCCTCCTCCTTCCTCAGCTTCTCTGCATGAGCGGTTATAGCCTAGGCACGAAGAGGCTTAGTTATGACTTACTTAACTTGACCAGCTGGAGGGGGTTGTGGCAGCCTGAAGGAGAGCCTCCTGAGGATGTCAGAGCAGAGTGTGCAAAGCTGTAGGAAGTTCCAAAGACTCCTTGGAACCCTGAAGAAGTTGCCTGTTAGTTCCCAGCTTCCAGCAGGAGCACTTGGCACCTTTTCCACCTGTTTCTCATTGCTCCTCTCACAGCACACTATGATCAAAGGAGGCTATTTTTTAAAGGCCTGTAGATATGTAATGCTACCATTTTTTCACCACTTTTTATGAAAGTCACACGGCAAAGTGTGATTTCGAGTTGAGACAATGAAATTATGTCATTTGGGCATAGGAAATGAAAGCCATTAAGAAAGGGAAAATTATCAATTTTTCCTTTTAAACCGGGCCAAATATGGCTTCTTGATGATTATATGTATGTATCTACCAGGAGTGCCAAAAAAAAATGTATACAAGTGAACACTTTGGTCAACATTGCCCAAGCAGTTGTTCACCATAATCAGAAGTGTCTGGATGCTGATGGTAACCACTTTGAGCACCTCTTGTAATCGCAGAAGTCAAACATGACTTGTATATATCTTTGGTTATAGGTATATATTGAATATTACAATTTTAACACAGTTTTCCTTTCTTAAAATATGTATACATGTTTTTGGCATCCTCTGTATTATTTACCTAATGCAAGTTAGGTGTATCAAATCAAAGGATAGTAATTTTTCAAGTGAAATAAAATTGCTTAACATACATATGTTTTTGTTTTCAGGAAGGACTACGGATGCTTATTTCAAGAGATCTAGACTGTACCAATACCATGTATGTCCAGTTTTCACTTAGATTTATAGCAAAAGGTAAGTCATTTCTGTGGGTATGAATTCATTATTTCCCTTCAAGAAATTCCCCCATGCACAATTCCTCCTCCACAAAGAAATAATGGATTTGAGGCCCATAAATTTTATTATGTGGAACAACTAACATAAATTTGAGTACCTAAATGTATAATATAAATTCATCTTAATATAAGAGTAAGATAACTGCTGATTTTATAATAATTTCATATAGCTGTAGTAATCATACTAGTTCTGTGGTAGTTAAGTTTATCACCATATCCCTGAGTCTTCCTACCACTACTTTCTAGCTGTAATAATTTTAAAATTAAAAAACTTTAACTTCTGGAAATTTTGTATTTTCTTTTGCAGATGTGAATTCAAAAAGCCAACTCTTTGTCATTCTTCCTTTTCATACTAACTAAATAATTTTCCTGACAAATAATCACATTTGGATATAATAAATTTTCAAGTGGATTTTTGTTTGTTTCCTGCAATTTAAATGTTTGACCCTTTGTAAAGTTATGATGTCTGTAGAGTCAAATATTTTAATGTAATATTGCCTAAATGAAACACAGAAAGAAAAGTGTTCATATCTGCGAAAGAAAGGCAGATATTATTGTATGAAAATCCAATATTTGGTATGTGTTTTGAGTTATATTCGTATAGAAAAATCGAACTTGTCATCACATTAAGTTGCCTCTGAAGCATTTGGACTATAAAGCCTCTATGTGAATATAAGTCAGCTTGTGCATTGATGCAAAAAGAATGGTCTAAAAACATACTCTTTCCCCATTTTTATCACAGTACATTTTATGCCTGTGTTATCTTCTTTCTAGGTACCCCAGAGAGATCTCACTCGATTCTATTACAATTCTCCATCAATGGGGGAATCATTTGGCATCTGATGGATGAATTCTACTTCCCTCAAACAACCAACATACTTTTCATTAATGTTCCTTTGCCATACACTGCCCAAACCAACGCTACAAGATTCAGACTCTGGCAACCTTATAATAATGGTAAAAATGCACATGTTCTCCTGTGATTAAAACTGACTATGACATGTTAATATGTTTCTAAGGTGTGAAGGAAGTATTTCTCAACTGAGTAGCTTAGCTATTCATCACACACATTTTACATGCTCCACTTTCGAGGGGTCTCCATTAATATTTAACTGTATATATCATTATCACCTCTTCATACTTGTCTCATAAACTCTCTTGATGTAAATATAGCTGAATCCTGTCACAGATCTAAGGTTTTTAAAAAATAATCCAGCTTGACCACTAGGTACTCATCAATTATAACTACATTTTTGCTGAATTCATTTGGGAATATGTACTTCTTCTGAGTGTGGCATTTCGCTAATGAGATGGAACATTATAGCAAAATGCCATGACAAAGTGGGAGGGACTTTCACCAAGCAGGCAGGGCCTTAGATAGATAAAAATATTCTTATCACATACACTCATTTTAGTTGATAAGTTAAAGTGAATGAATAACTTAATAGCATTTTCAAATGGTTAAAGAAGATAACTTTACAAATTTGTGATGTTTTATTGCATTCCATATTTCTATTAACTGCTGATTATAAAAGATCAGACCCTACCAAATTATGCATTTAATGGTCTATGTAGGCATGGAGATACATTAAGCAGATTCTTTGCAGAGGTAACACAGAAATAAGTAATAAAAATGTACTGCCATCTCTAAAATTTAACCTATTTCCTTTATAACTAATAAGTCAAAACTAAATTCTTTTAACATATGTGAACAGAAAAAAATAATCTTTTATAATCACCAGATAAAAGGCCACAAAGAAATGTAATCAAGTTCATAATCCAGAGGATATTGTCTTCATGTTATGTTTGGAATACTTGCCTGATTTTTCTTTATTGTTTTCACTAACTGCTTCCAAAACAAGAAAGGGAAGAAAGCTACGTCAATTTAATATGATTGAAATCTTAATTTTTTCCACACTTTAATCACTGTAAATACACTTTTATATAGTGTGTGTTTCTTTGTATAGAGACATATGTTTAACCTGTTGCTACTGAGTTCCTCTGTCCTCTACTGTCTTCCAATGAACAAATATGTCCATCTGATTTTCACCATTGGAAAAACTTGCTTTATCCAAAAATGCCTTAGGTAAGAAAGAAGAAATCTGGATTGTTGATGACTTCATTATTGATGGAAATAATTTAAACAACCCTGTGATGCTTCTGGATACATTTGACTTTGGGCCCAGAGAAGACAATTGGTTTTTCTATCCTGGTGGTAACATTGGTCTTTATTGCCCATATTCTTCAAAGGGAGCACCGTAAGTGTTTAATTCAGAAGCTAGAAACAAAACCACTGCTCTGTACAAATCATGATGAACCTTTGCCTGAATAGATTCCTTGTTTCCTTGTATAACAGCGAGGAAGATTCAGCTATGGTGTTTGTTTCAAATGAAGTTGGTGAGCATTCCATCACCACTCGTGACCTCAACGTGAATGAGAACACCATCATACAATTTGAGGTACTTGGCTTTGTGCTATAAGAAATACTTCAAATTTTATCCTGAACAAAACCTAGGAAAGAGGAGGAACATCTCAGATAATTTCATGCATTATGACTTTCCATTTTTGTGCAAGGACAAAAGAGGTTTTACATCATAATTCAATTTTATTAGCAGAACCAATTGTGACACTAAGGTTTATTTCTGAATTTTCATTCTTGATTTATGACATAATCTCCCCAGCTACTACAAGGGGAAGTTGTTGAAATAAATTATTCTAAATATTATAAATATAAATAGGACAATACCATTCTAGTATTACTATTTTCACAATTTTTATGTGTTATTTAGGACCCACGTCAATGTAACTATAGTCTATCATGCCAGCACATTTATACAATATTTACCATGGTGCCATGAATTTTACAGATAAAATAATACTATACTGTTTTTATAATTACAAATATATTTTATCTGTGTATTTCATTAGTATTCATGAACTCTTTATGTTTTTCAAGAAAGCAAATTAATAATGTATAAAAAAATGGTTCAGCTAAAATCAGCAGAACCAAAGATGAATTATGCCAATGTTTAATAATATTAACTTCCAAAGCTGAAATCCATACTAACCATTGGGCAGACTTACTTAAAATAGTGTCTAATTGCATCAACACAGTTTTGAATATTTGTTTTAGACTAACTCTCTGCAATGTCTAAATTAGAGTTGTCTCTTGCATCTCAAAAGTCAAGGACCAAATGATACCTTAGTGAACAAGTTATTTTGTATCTATTTTTTTAATTTTCTGTTATGTTTTCTAATTTTATTCTCAGTTACTTATATAACTTTCTGTTATATTTTCTAACATTTATGCTTTAAACATTAATAAAAAGTAGCACCTGTGGCCCTTTTAAGAGTTCTGTTATCAAAAGAATCCAGGTAGAAACAAATGCCGATGGTTAAAAAGTTTGTCAAATCTCAATAGTTGACTCATCAGAAGGTAAGAGGAGTAAGTTCAACAATTATGAATAAATTATAAAAATATAAATATAGATATAAATATATCTGGTTGCTGTGACAGTAAGAAAATGTTAATCCGAATTAAAAGGGAAAATTTTCACAGACAGAATCACATGCATTTATTTAA
This sequence comes from Rhinolophus sinicus, assembly GCF_036562045.2. Lineage (NCBI taxonomy): Eukaryota > Metazoa > Chordata > Mammalia > Chiroptera > Rhinolophidae > Rhinolophus > Rhinolophus sinicus. The sequence continues at coordinate 70,443,182 of NC_133758.1, forward strand.
GTTTTAGTTTAATTTACTTGAAAGCATTGAAAAAGGAATGGAGTGGTTATTTCCTCAATGGTTAAAAAGGTCATTCTGAAAATACTCTCCCTGTGCCAGGGAAATAGTAACGATTGTATTTTGTTTTGTTTTCATATTAAATATGTGTGGAATATTCTCCTCATACAAAATTTTGGGGATTACATGTGTTTGGAAGGTGTCACAAGAAGGAAAACAGAAGGTCTTCCTATCTAGCCGACTGGGGAAAAAAGTTAATGGGTAGAATTAGGGAAACAGTCTTTTCATTACGATTTGCTTGGCTTGGCTACGAAAGTAGGCCAAAGATAAGACTTGGAATTCTGTGCCAGCCTCTGCCTTACCCCCTTGCTAGCTTTTCTAATAAAATGAGGGAAAATAAATTTTTCATGAGGCTCTTTGAGGTTCTTTATGAAAAAGTATTATTTCAAGGTAATATTACTCAGGCAAAACAGAATTTCATAGTGTTAAATATTTCAGCAAGACAGTTCCCAAGAAAATGGACTCTCAAGAAAATAATGAAGTGGTGAATCATTTCAAGGCTTGTTGCTCTGTGGTAATTTGTATCATTTTTTTTCTTCCCTAAGATCAACGTTGGGTGCTCAACTGATAGCTCATCTGCTGACCCAGTAAGACTGGAATTTTCAAGGGACTTTGGGGCAACCTGGCACCTCCTGCTCCCGCTCTGCTACCACAGCAGCAGCCATGTCAGCTCCCTGTGCTCCACTGAGCACCATCCAAGCAGCACCTACTATGCGGGGACCACCCAGGGCTGGAGGAGAGAGATCGTGCACTTCGGGAAGCTGCACCTTTGCGGGTAAGGGCACCCCCCCACCCCTCACCCTGCTTTATGCTGCATTTGTTTCTCATTTGACACTTTTCTCCCTGACATCATCATTGACTTACTACTTTATTGTGGAAATGTCTGCCTTACATTTCTTCTTCAGTTCCCCACTTGAAACAGATTGATGGGTATTTAAAACCTAGGGCACTGAACTGACATACTTCGAACTTAAGGTTTGAAGATAGATTTAAAAGAGCACACCGTGGACTGCACTCTGTCAGGAGGTTCACACCCCCGTGGGTCTTTATTAGATCAGTTAGAAAGCAACAGAAATACGGTTTTCCCCTAACGTTGTAACCCTCCGCCACTCTCTCCTCCACCTCACAATATAAATGCAGTTAGAATTTTATGACTTTCAAACATCTACCTATGTTTCTCATTGGGAGGAGACACGTATGGAGGATAGAATCCCACAGAATGTTCCAAGTGTCTCATAAAAAAAAAAATTGTTAGCACTCTTCCTCCAAGCATTTCTACTTTTTCAACCTTTCTCAGCATTCTTGTTACATATATTTATTTGACTCTTTTGTTAAAAAGCTATTTGGAGATGAAAGACTTCAATTCTAACAGAAATAAAATGAAAAGTATAGTTCAGAAAATAAAAGCAATGATATAAGTGAACAAAGAGCAAGTCAACAAAAAGAAAGTCAACAAAGCAGCCAGCCTCAAAACTTGTCTTTTCCCTCAGAATAAAGAACTTATTCTTTCACGGTATGTCAAAAAAAGAAGAAAGTACTAATAACATACTTTCAAGATGGAAATAGATTTGCATTTCCAATGTGAAACTCAGAATAATTAGAAGTCTTGGGTCTTCAAGCAAAACTACTTAAACTACTAATACCTTTCCAGAGGGGTGAAAGTGGATTTTCAAAAGTCTGCATTCTCTTTGAACATAAATATACTCCTCTTCATATCATCCGCATAATTTTTATAATTTAATTTTTAAGGACTTTAATGTTTTGTGTTGTTGAATATGTCACTTTATCAATTTTTACTATTTGCACCAGGACATTATTTTAATAGTAAATCTAACTGTTTATATTTAAAAAAAAAAAAAAAAAAAAAAAGCATTACTTAGTAAAATGTCATCAAGCTTCTTTACAAGTCACGGCCAAGGAGGCAAGGATTGTCTCTGGAGATCATGGGAACAGACAGAGCTGCGGACTCAGCCAGCACAACCAGAAAACACCTAGGAGGTGGGGGTTGAGCTTGTCCATAAATAAATTGGGCAGGGGGAAAATAGCTCATGAAAAAGTTTTCATCCAAAATCAGTTGTATTATTTAAGATTATATGTTGCAAGAAATACAAAGAGGCTTATTTTTTAAAAAGTAGAAGAACTTACTGGCAACATACTGGAGAACAACATGGACTCCATTCAAGAAGTGTGAGGACATTAGCAAAAAAAATTGTGATCCTCATTTTTGTCATGCTGATATTAATATCATTCAGTAATTACAGTTCTCATTTTCTGGAGCTCATAATTCCGCATTTCTAGGAAAGAAAATCAGCTATGAAAGCTGACTGGAAAGAGCCAGTCAGCTATGGCCAAGAAATCCAAGTGTTGCAATAGAAGCACAGTGGCCAAAAATCCAAAAATCCATGTTTATGGGCAGTGTAGGTAGGGAAAGTCCTGGGTAGCGAATCACTTAGGCACCTATGACCAATCCCATGACCATGGGATATTGCTGAGAAGATCCGGGTTTTTTCCTTAATCGACCTCTGATTTCCTCCAAATGCCCAGCTAAACATTAGATTAAATAGAAAACAACCCTAAAGATAGGTTGTATGCCATGGTTTTAGATTGACTTGACAACTGAGACTTGCTTCAGCAACTTCCAACATGGAAATTCTACCATTTAAAGGAGTATGAAGTAAGGTCACAAAGATCTGCCAATCAGAGGTCCTGAGTAAAATGACCAACTCCAGCATCATGGAGCCGGCCTCACTCAGCACTTGGTTATGTCCACCAGACTATGCGTGCACGTAAGGCATGGAGATGTAATTTGGAATTTTGAACAAGAGAAATGCAGATGTCTATATTTTCACCTACTGATATCAGGTGTCAGTTTAAAATATACCTCCTCCAATTATAAAGGCACAGAACTTAACAGTCATGTTATTTGTATTCCATGACATTTTTTTCAATTAGTTTTTTTCAGCTGCAGTTGACATTCAATATTATTTTACATTAGTTTCAGATGTACAACACAATTATATAAATGTTAGACATTTATATAATTTATGTGGTGATCCCAGGACTAATCTAGTACCCACCTGGCACTATACATAGTTGTTGCAACATTACTGACTATATTCTCATGCTTTACTTTACATCCCCGTGACTGTTTTGTAACCACCAATTTATATTTCTTAATCCCTTCACCTTTTCACCCAGCTCTCCAACTTCCTTCCCCCTGCAACTGTCAGTTTTTTCTCTGTATCTATGAGTCTTTTTTCTATTTTGTTTGTTCATTTATTTTGTTCTTTAGATTCCACATATAAGTGAGATCATATGGTATTTGTCTTTCTCTCTCTGACTTATTTCACTTAGCATAATACCCTCAAGGTCTATCCATGTTGTTGAAAATGGTAAGGTTTCATTCCTTTTTATGGCCAAGAGCCCAGCAATAAACGTACACCTATGTGGTCAATTAATCTGTGACAAAGGAGGCAAGAATATAGAGTGGTGTAAAGACAGTTTATTCAATAAATGGTATTGGGAAAACTGGACAGAGACATGCAGAATACAATATTCTATTGTGTATATGTACCACAATTTATTTACCCAATCAGCTATTAATGAGCACTTAGGTTGCTTCCATACCTTGGCTATTGTAAATAGTGCTGCAGTGAACATAGAAATGCATATATCTTTTCAAATTAGTGTTTCAGATTTCTTCAGATAAATACCCAGAAGTGGAATTGCTGGATCATAAGGTAGTTCTATTTTTAAATTTTTGAGAAACCTCCAAAAAATTTTCCATAGTGGCTGCACCAATTTGCAATCCCACCAAGAGTGCATGAGGGTTTCCTTTTCTTCACATCCTCGCCAATAGGTGTTATTTGCTGATTTATTGATGATGGCCATCCTGACAGGAGTGAGGTAGTATTTCTCTGTGGTTTTAATTTGCATTTCTCTGATGATTAGTGACATTGAGCATCTTTTCACCATGTTTATGTCGTCTTTGGAGAAATGTCTATTCAGAGCCTCTGCCGAGTTGTTAAGTGGATTGTTCTCGTCATCGTCATCGTTGTCATCGTTGTTGTTTGTGTGTTGACTTGTATGAGTTTATTTTTTAAATTTCGGATATTAACGCCTTATTAAATGTATCATTGATGAATATCTTCTCCCATTCACTAGGATGTCTTTTTGTATTGTTAATGGTTTCCTTTGCTGTGTAAAACCTTTTTAGTTTGATGTGGTCCCACTTGTGTATTTTTTTATTTTGTTTCCCTTGCCTGGTATATCAGAAAAAGTATCACTAAGAGCGGTGTCAGAGAGCTTACTGCCTGTGTTTTCCTCTAGGAGTTTTATGGCTCCCGCTCTTAGTTAAGCCTTTAACCCATTTTGAGTTTATTCTTATATGTGGTAAAGAAGTTGTCCAGTTTCATTTTTTGTGTGTGTATCTGTCCAGTTTTTCCAGCACCATTTATCAAATGGACTGTCTTTCCACCCCTATACGTTCTTGCCTCCTTTGTCATAGATTAATTGATGATATAGGTGTAGGTTTATTCCTGGGCTTTCTAGTCTGTTCCATGCATCTAGTGTCTGTTTTTATGCCAATACCATGCTGTTCTGATTGCTTTAGCCTTGTAGTATAGTTCATATTAGGCAGCATGATACCTCCAATTTTGTTCTTCTTTCTCATGATTGCTGTGGCTATTCAGAGTTTTTGTGCTTCCCTATAAATTTTAAGATTATTTGTTCTAGTCCTGTGAAAAATGCCATTGGTATTTTGATAGGGTTTGCATTGAATCTATACATTACTTTGTATAGATAGTGTGGACATTTTAACTATACTAATTCTTCCTATCAATGAGCACAGAGTGTGCTTCCATCTATTTTTATCTTCTTCAAATTCTTTCTTCAGTGTCTTATAGTTTTCTGAGTACAGGTCTTTAACCACTTGGTTAAATTTATTCGTAGGTACCATATTTTACCATGTATAATGCACACCTATGTTTTAGGCCCAAACTTTCAGGGGAAAAAATCTTTCATTTTAATTTTTTAATTCAAATTTTTATTTGTTTATGTTTAGGTACTTGTTTTTGTAATATAAAGGAAGTTTTACATTCATTTTTTAAGATATTATTGTACAAGAAATTTTATGTAACAAATAATTACAAAACACAAAAACAGATACAAGGTACAAGAAATTTTATGTAAGATACAAGGTACAAGAAATTTTATGTGCTGGTAACAAATTTACAATATTTACTCATCATAGAAGGCCAAGAATTCTTTGTTGTTGCAAGTTCATTGTAAGTTCAACAAAACCAATTATCATATTCCAAGGATTATTTTGCATACGGATATTATTATTGATTTCTACAGTTACACTTTTAACTCATAAGCATAAATAAAAAAATAAAAACATTTATATAAGTATGGAATGAGTACTACCCATGTGTAATATGCATCCTTATTTTTCACTCACAAATTTGGGCAAAAAGGTGCACACTGTACGTGGCAAAATACGGTATATTTTTGATGCAATTGTAAATGGGATTGTTTTCTAAATTTCTCTTTCTGAGTTCATTATTGATGTATAAAAATGCAACAGATTTCTGAATATTAATGTTGTATCCTGCTACTTTACTGAATTCATTTATCAGTTCTAATAGTTTTTTGATGGAATCTTTGGGGTTCTCTGTGTAGTGTCATGTCACCTGTAAATAATGACAGTTTACTTCTTCCTTTCCAATTTGGATGCCTTTTATTTCTCTTTGTTGTCTGATTGCTGTGGCTCGGATTTCCAATACTATATGTTGAATAAAACTGGTGAAAGTGGGCATCCTTGTCTTTTTCCTGATATTACAAAGAATGCTTTTAGCTTTTCCCCGTTGAAGATGGATGATGTTAGCTGTGGGTTTGTCATATGTGACCTTTATTATGTTGAGGTACTCATATGTTCCCTCTATTCCACTTTGCTGAGAGTTTTTATCATAAATGGATATTGGATTGGACTTTGTCAAACACTTTTTCTGCCTCTATTGATATGATCAGTGATTTTTATTTTTCATTTTGTTTATGTTACTTGATTTGGGAATATGGAACCAACCTTGTCTCCCAGCAATAAATCCCACTTGATCATGGTATATGATCTTTTTAATGCACTGCTGTATTCAGTTTGCTAATATTTTGTTGAGGATATTTGCATCTGTGTTCATATTGGTCTATAATTATCTTTTTTGTAATGTGGATCTGGTTTTGGAATCGATGATGGTAGCCATCTATATAACCTTGGGAGCTTTCCCTGCTCATTAATTTTTTGAAATAGTTTGAGAAGGATAGGTGTAAATTCTTCTTTGAATGTTTTGTACAATGCATCTGGGAAGCCATTCAGTCCTGTACTACTATTTGTTGAAAGTTTTTTGATTACTGATTTGATGTTGTTGGTAGTAATCATTTGACTATCCTCTTTTTTTTTTTTTTTATTCTTTTTGCTGTTCCAATTGGGTGTTTTCTGCTACCTTATCTTCCAAGTCACTGATTCGATCCTCTGCTTCATCTAGTCTGCTGGTGATTCCTTCTAGTGTATTCTTCATTTCAGTTATTGTAGTCTTCACTTCTGACTGGTTCTTTTTTATGATTTTTGTAGCCTTTTTTATGCTTGCTATCTCTTTTTGAAGTTCTCACTAATTTCCTTGAGTATCCTTATAACCACTGTTTTGAACTCTGTATTTAGTAGGTTGCTTGCCTCCATTTCATTTAGTTATTTTTCTGGACTTTTTTCCTGTTCTTTTATTTGTTACATATTTCTTTGTTTCCCCATTTTGTCCGCCTCTCTGTTTGTTCTTATGTATTAGGTAGATCTGCTATGTCTCCCAGTCTTGGCCAGATGAGTAATAGGACCCACTATTATATAGTAATAGGACCCACTGGCACAGTCCCCCTGGTCAACTCGCCGGGTGCTCCAGGAGTGTCCCCTGTGTGGGTTTTGTGTATCCTCCTGCTATAGTTGAGTCATGATTGCTGTTGGCATGTCAATGGGTGGAAGTGATCCTCAAGCTGACTGGCAGTGGGGTTTGTCCATGTCCGCAGCTTATGGGCTACTGTGGAGGGGGGATGGGGGGACATACCTTACGGAGTGGGATTCACCCCAGTGGGCTCTTGTGCCTGCTGAGATCGCCCTTTGTGTGTGCCACTTGTGGGGCTAATTGGGCGGTGCTCTGCTGTGGTCTTAAGCTGACCTCCAGGTATATTGCTTCTGGGGCCTTTTGGGAATGATTCCAATACAAGCCCAGGTCACCCACTGCCTGAAACCTGCCAGGGACTACCTGGTAGGAGCTACAAAGAGATCTGTGGTTGGTTGCTGCCTGTGCTGGACCTGAAAGCACATGGAAGGGGCCACGCTGCAATCCGAGGTCAGCTGCCACCAGTATCAGGCCAGTGGTAGCTCCACAAAAAGCCCAGGACACCCCACGGCCCTCTGCCACCTGCTGGCTCCTATAAGGCCAGCTGCTGATAGAGCCTTTTGTGGTACACAATTTGGGTGAGGTGGGGTTTGAGGCAGTTACCAGGGTGAGACAAGTATTCACCATGTTAACGTTAATTCTGGAATGGTGCCAGCTCTGAACCTGGAGCTACTCAGCAAAAGTCCCAGAATACACCGAGGCCAGCCACTGCCCACCCAGGGCCCGCAGACCTACCAGAGTTGTCCAAAAAAGAGTACAATGTGGGTGGGGCTGGCTGTTTGATAAGAAAGTGCCTCAGGCATTGAACAAGTTGGGTGGTTCATGGTCCCAGGGAGCTACCAGGGTGGAGCAAGCAAGTAGAGTGAGCAGAGTTCACTAGGTCAATGTAGATTCAGATTTGGCTGTGAAGGGGAGGAGGTTGTTCAACACAAGAAAGATGGTGCCTACCTCTCGGGTGCTTGGGAAGAGAGTTCTACACAGGGAAAACAGCAACTGTCCCCCAAGTCCTCTCCCTGCATCTACACAACTTAGTCTCTCTATATATGTCTCTGATGCCTCTCAAGTCACTATCCCTCCACCAGAGCCCAGGGCAAGTGCCTGCGAGCAAGTGAGTTTGTGCATGTGCCCTTTAAAAAGACATCGGAATTTCCCACAGCCTTCTGTCTCACACAGCTATTTAGCATCCCCACTGTTTTTCACGGTCAGATGTTGTCGGGGCTCCTTTTCCTGGCACTGGTACATGGGGCTGGGTAGCCTGGTGTAAGGCTGGGATCCCTCTCTCCTCTGGAGGGGACTTCTATGATTGAGCTATCTCTCCAGATTCTCAACTGCCACACACAAGTGTAGGGCCTCCCATTCCACATCTCTGCCCCTCCTACCAGTGTCTATGTGGCTTCTTCTTTATATCCTTAGTTATAAGACTTCTGTTCAGCTAGACTTCAGATCGTTCTCCATGTCGATCATTCTGTAATTTAATTGTAATTTTAATTTGACCTGGGATGCAGGGAAGCACATCATTTATCTACTCTGCCATCTTGGATCTTCTAATTCTACATGTCATTTTTATTTCTGTGAAAAGAAAGTAAATCCGTTACAGATGCATGCCAATTCTCACAATGATATAAACCTATCTTTCAGACTGCCTTCAACCATTTCAGCAAAGAGAAGAATATGCCTTAGTAGTGTTGTCTAGTCCATGTTTCAGGAAAAGAATCAACACTCTTCTTAAAACCCACACAAGCATAAATTGCTGGCAGAAGTTAAATTTTCTCCAACTCAGTGAACTATCCCTTGGTTTGTATTCAGCATGGTACATAACAATGGCTCAAGAACTAGATGCTAAAAAAAAAAAAAAGTCTAACTTATGTTGAAATTATCATTTTCTTTGCATTTACTGGACACTGGATACCCAAAAAAAAAGAAAGTATCTTAAATATTTTCAGGTGCATAAATGCTCATTTTTGCTTCCACATATAGTGAGTAAACATTTGAAGCATAGGTATTGAGCTTCCATCAAATTTTATTCACATCACCTGTGTGTCCTTTTCGTCTAGAGTCTTTTTGTCTTTAAAATTCCTAATTACTTTTGCTTTATTCAGTTTCATAATGAGTCAACCAAAACTCCTATTTAATGAAAGCACTGTTGTGTGCTTGAAATTTTAAGTTTACATTTAAAAAACAGATCCTTTTGAATAGCACTGGTGTGGGAGAACAGATGCTGACATTCACCAGGGAGGGTGGCAGTGAGAAATTTTCTAAATAAGATTTCAGCAGAAGGGAACCATAGTGAAACCAGACCCTTTATCCCATTTATCATAGTGCTTGCAGTTTCTGTGTCAAAGCAGGTGAACAATAATAAATATCCAACCAATGTGGTTCATTTGTATTCAGAACATTTGAATAAATAAGAAGTTCAAAAAAATCCATGTAGGCTCTTGTTCAAAGGAAAACTCCAGCCATATCCCTCAGCTCAGCAGTCTGAAAGTTCAAAAGGTAGGAAGTGCTTCTTGCCAAGACTAAATTCTGACAAGTATTTGAAAATAAAATTTAATTATGAACTGGCATTTTGGGAGCAGCTCAATATAGTTGGAGTCTTGATATAAACAATGAAATTAGGGTTAAAATTATATGTGAGATCTTGTCTCCATCTGCTTTACTCTCTACTAAACTTTAAAAACCTAATAAATGCTTCCAATATTGACTTCTAATTTCTGTTTTATGAATAAAAAATTATTCTGAATTTGGTTTCTATGATAACTGAAAATTGGTCAGATTTACAGGGTACAAAAATGAGTACACATGCCGTCTCTGTATCTATACCCTCTAAAATAAACCTATCTCCTTTGCATTGAGTTTTGTACATGATAAAATATACTAAACTATTTCTGGACTATTACCTAAATATGTAGATTCTATCTAAGGGGCTAATTTATCATCAACAAGATGATAAGACTATTTACTTAAAAATAAAAAGGAAAATTATCTTTGATTTAAAAAGAAATTAAGAAATAACAGACAACTATCTAAAAATAAATCTGGTTTTGTCACTCCTCTCATTAAAATAGCCTCTTGGAGCTCTCTGTTGCCAATAGGATAAAATCCAAAGGACTTTAGTTTGGTGCTTAAGGCTTTCACAACAAATGACATAAAACAAACATTTATTGAGCATCTACTGTATATGAAACACTGTACTGGGCACATAAAAGGGTACAAAGAAGAAAGAGACATGAAGATTGGCCTCTAGGAGTACACAGCCAACAGAGAAAATAGGTATGCTTTAAATATCTGAAATCTATGTAATTTTACTAGCAATTGTCACCCCAATAAATTTAATAAAATAAAATTTAAAAAAATATATATATATCTACAACAGTGGTAACTATAATAATGGAAATTCCATCAAAATTATAGAAGAGAGAGAAATTAAGGGACTATTTCTTTGCCATATAGCCCAGCAATTTCACTTCCATTTTACCCAAAAGAATTGAAAACAGGTATTTAAGCAAATACTTATATAAGAATATTATAGAAACACTATACACAATAGCCAAAAGGTGGGAACAAACAAATGTCTGTCAATTGGTGAATGGATAAATAAAGATGGTATACCCATATAATGGAATATTATACAGTCCTATAAAGGAATGAAATTCTGATACTGGCTACAATGTGGATGAACCTTGAAAACATCTTGCTCAATACTGAAATCCAAAATGGTGGATTAGATAAATACTGTGCCTGCTTCCTTCTGTGAACACATTAAAATTACGACTAAATTATAGAACAGTCAACCTGGAGAACCATCTGAAGTCTAGCTGAACAAAAGTTTTATAACTAAGGATATAAAGAAACCATGTCAAGACTGGTAGGCAGAGGAGAGATGTGAAACAGGCTGGTCCCTAACCTCCGTGAGAATAAGGAGGGAGATTTCAACCATGGAGGTTCCCCCTGAAGGAGCAAGGGACCCCAGCTCCACACTGGTCTCCCCAACCCAGAGTACTGATGCTGGGAAGAGGAGCACCCACAACATCTGGCTGTGAAAAACAGTAGATTCCAACCATCCAGATGGGACAGAAGGGTGCAGGAAACCCACATGTCTTCTTAAAGGGCCAGCACACGGATTCACTCACAGGCACTCACTCTGGGCTCTGGTGGAGGGACGGTGACTTGAGGGAATTGCAGGCATACAGGGGGCAGACTAAGGTGTGTGGCCTCAGGGCAAGGGCTGGAGGACAGTCACCATTTTCCCTCTGTGGGGTCGGTCATTCTCCCATGTAGCCAGCAGGCAAGTGCCATATTTCCTGTGTTGAGCCCTCTCCCACAGGACAATTGGCCTGGTGAGCTCAACTGGTCCACCCTGCTGACTCCAAGACAGTGCCCCACCCAACTTGCCCAACATCAGAGGCACTTTCTCTGAGAACAGCCAGCCCCACCCACACTGCACTCTTTCTTGGAAAACTATTGGACTCTGCATGCCCCAGGTAGGTGTGGCCTCGGTGTGCTCTGAGACTCACTGAGTAGTTTCAGGCTCAGCACTGGCACCAAACCAGAATATATCCTTAACCTGGTGAACACAACTCTTCCCACCCTAGTGACTCCCTGAGACCCTGCCTAACCCAACTTGTGTATGGCACAAGGCTTTATCAAGTGGCTGAATCTTAAAGGAGCCAGCAGGTGGCAGCAGTCCTCGGGGTGTCCTAGCTTTTTATGGAGCTACCCCAGGCCCAGTACAGGTGGTAGCCATTCTCAGTTTACAGCGTGCCCTATCGTACATACCTCTAGGTCCAGCAAAAGCAGCAAACAGCCATGGATCATTTTGTAGCTCCTACCAGATAGTCCTTGGCTGGTCACAAACAGTGGGTGACCTTGGTCTGCACCAGATCTCCTTCCAAGAAGCCCCAGAACCAACATACTTGGAGGTTGACTTCAGACCACAACAGAGCACTGCCCAATTAGCCCCACAAATGGAACACACAAAGGGCAGTACCAGAGTCATCTGGGGTGAATCCAGCTCCATGTGGTAAGCTCCCTGCACAGTTGTCTGTAAGCTGTGGATGTGGCCAAACTGCACAGCCAATCAGCCTGACGGTCAGTCCCACCCACTGACATGCCAAAAACAATCAAGGATCAACTATAACAGGAGGGCACTCACAACCCACACAAGAGACACTCTTGGAGCACCCGGAGCAGGTGACCAGGGAGACTCTGCCAGGGCCCTACAGGGCACCTACTACATAAGGCCACCTGGCCAAGACTGGGAAATGTATCAGATCTACCTGATACATAGAAACAAACACAGAGAGGCAGCCAAAACAGGAAACAAAGAAATACATCCCAAGTAAAAGAATAGGAGAAAACTCCAGAAAAAGAACTAAATGAAGTAGAGGCAAGCAACCTACCAGATACAAAGTTCAAAACAATGGTTATAAGGAAACTCAAGGTACTTAGTGAGAACGTCAACAAAGAGATAGCAAGCATGAAAAAGGACATAGAAACCATAAAAAAGAACCAGTCAGAAATGAAGAATACAATAATTGAAATGAAGAACATACTAGAAGGAATCACCAGCAGACTAAATGAAGCAGCGGATTGAATCAGCGATTTGGAAGACAAGGTAACAGAAAACACCCAATCGGAACAACAAAAAGAAAAAAGAATTTTAAAAAATGAGGCTAGTTTAAGTGATCTCTGGGACAACATCAAGCGTAACAACATTCACATCATAGGTGAACCAGAAGGAGAAGAGAGAAAGCCAGGGATTGAGAACCTATTTGAAGAACTAATGGCTGAAAACTTCCCTAAGCTAAAGAAGGAAATAGACATACAAACCCAGGAAGTGCAGTGAGGCCCAAACAAGATGAACCCTACACAAAGACACATTATAATTAAAATGGCAAGGGTTAAAGACAAAGAGAGAATCCTAAAAGCAGCAAAAGAAAGGCAACTAGTAACTTATAAGGAAGCTCCCATAAGATATTCACATGATTTTGCAACAGAATCTCTGCAGGCCAGAAGGGATTAGCACAAAATATTCAAAGTGATGAAAAGCAAGGACCTACAACCAAGGGTACTCTACCCAGAAAGGCTATCATTTAAAATCGAAAGAGATAAAGAGCTTACCAGACAATAAAAAGCTAAAGGAATTCATCACCACCAAACCAGTATTGCACAGAATGTTAGAGGGACTTTTTTAAGATGGAAAAAAAAAATTATCAAAGTTATGAATAATAAAATGGCAATAGCTACATATGTATCAACAATTACTTTCAATATAAATAGATTAAATGCTCCAATCAAGGAGGGTTGAATGGATAAGAAAGCAAAATCCTTATACATGCTCTCTACAAGAGACTCACTTCAGATTGAAAGCCATACACAGAACAGAAAGTAAAGGATGGGAAAAAAAGATATTTCATGAAAATGGAAAGAAAAAAAAACAAAAACAAAAAAAGCTTGAGTAACAATACTTATACCAGACAAAATAGACTTTAAAACAAAGGCTATAACAAAAGACAAAGAAGGACTCAGTAATCCCACTTCTGGGTATTTATCCAAAGAAACCCAAAACGCTACTTTAAGGGGACTTATGCATCCATATGTTCACTGCAGCATTGTTTACAATGGCCAAGATGTGGAGGCAGCCTGGGTGTCCATCTATGAATGAGTGGATAAAGGGGAGGTGGTACATATATACAATGGACTATTGCTTGGCCATAGAAGGGAATGGGATCTTGCCATCTGAGGCAGCATGATGGACCTGGAGGGTACTGTGCTGAGTGGAATGTAAGACAGACAAAGACAGATACAAGGTGATTTCACTTATATTTGGAATCTAAGGAACAAAATAAACAAACAAAACAGAAACAAACTCATAGATACAGAGAACATTTTGGTGGTTGGCAGACGGGAGGGGTGTTGGGGGTATGGGTGAAAAAAGGGAAGTGATTAAGAAATACAAATTGGTTGTTAGAAAGTAGTTGTGGGGATACAGGGTATAGCATAAGAAATATAATCAATAATATTGTAATAACTGTGTAATGTCAGGTAGGTACTAGATTTGTTGGGATGATAAATGGAAGGGTGTTGAGGGGCAGTGTGAAAAAGCTGACGGGATTAAGAAGTACAAATTTTTAGTTACAAAATAATTATGAGGATGTAAAGTAAAGCACAGGGAATATAGTCAATAATATGGTAATAACTATGTATAGTGCCAGTGGGTACTAGACTTGCCAGAGAGCTCACTTCTTAAATTATATAAATGTCTAACCACTATGCTATACACCTGAAATTAATATAAAATAGTATGGAATGTCAACTGTAAAATGGAAAAATTTTTAAAGGGGGGAAAGGACAAAGGGACTGAGAGGTTCAAATTTCCAGTACAAATAAGTTATGGAGATGTAATGTACAGCATGGGGAATATAGTCAATAATATTGTGGTAGCATGGTACAGTGTCAGATGGGTGCTAGACTTATCGTGGCGATCACTTCTTTGGGTATGTAATGTTAAATAACTATGGTGTATACCTGAAACTGATATAATATTGTACGTTAGCTATATTTTTAATAAAATCTTAAATTAATTAATTTTAAAAATACTACTTAGTGTAAAATAAAACAACAACAAAAAAGAAAGAAAACATCTTGCTAGGTGAACAAAGCCTGATACTACAGGTCAGATATTGTATGAGATATATGAATTATCCAAAACAGGTAAATCCATAGAGACAGAAAGCAGATTAGTGGTTGCCGGGGGCTGGGGATAGGGAAACTGCTTAATGGGCACCGAGTTTCCTTTTGCGGTCATAAAAATATCTTGGAACTCGATAGAGGTGATGGTTGGCTAACACTGTGAATGTGCTGATAAATGCCTCCTAACTGTATACTTTAAAGGTTAATGGTTACTTTTGTGTTATGTGAATTTTACCTCAATTCTTAAAAACAAAGAAAGATTAGTTATGTGAAATGTAGATAGTAGGGATGGAGAAATATCATCAAGAAAGTCAATATCGAAAAATCACTAATCTGCATTCCCACCAACAAGTATGTGTATATAAAACTGAAAACAAAAGAACAAGTCAAACAAATGAAGAAACAAAAACTGATACATACAGACAATAGTTTAGTGGTTACCAGAGGGTAAGGGGGGAAGAGGGGTGGTAGATGAGAGTAAAGGGGATCCAATATATGGTGATAGAAAGAAAACTGACCCTGGGTGGTGAACACACAATGCGTTGTACAGATGATGTATTACAGAATTGTACACCTGAAATCTATGTAACTTTACTAACAACTGTCACCCCAGTAAACTTGAATTAAAAAAGAAAAAGATGGGCGCTCAGATGGAATTTTGACATAGTGATAGAATTGGGGAAGGCTTACAGGAAGCAAGAGCCTTATTGGCAAAATCCTGTAGATTGAGAAATGGAGTTTGTGTTCCTGACATGCTGAATCATGTTTTCTATTTCTTGAGTGTGGTACAGTGGTGGTAACTGCCCACTGTTCATAGATCAGATGTGCTTACTTTGAAGTTATATTGTTCTGTTTATTAGATTTTGAAAGACTTGTACCTCTTTTCCAGATCTGTGCGTTTCAGATGGTACCAAGGATTTTACCCTGCTGGCTCTCAGCCAGTGACATGGGCCATTGATAATGTCTATATTGGTCTCCAATGTGAAGAGATGTGTAACGGACATGGGAGTTGTATCAATGGAACTAAGTGTATATGTGATCCCGGCTATTCAGGTCCAACCTGTAAAATAAGCACCAAAAATCCTGATTTTCTCAAGGATGATTTTGAAGGTAATCTTTTCTTATAAATTCTGTGTAGCTTTGTGGAAGAACTTACATATTAAACACAATTTGTAATATAGAAGTAATCATTAAGTTCCGCTCTAATGTTTCATTACTTATCATTACAAGTGAAACCACTCAAGCCTTAATTTAGTTCTGAATTTTATAGGGTTCCATTTTGAAACAATGGTAAGTAGAATGAGCAAGACCATAACTAAGAAAAACTAAGGCTATTTTCACCACTTTTTCTATCACATATAATTTGTCATTAATGATAATTTTGGAAAATGTCTATAGAAGGTTAATATTCTTGGGTGGAGAGAACAAGTTTCCAGAGAAATAAATTCCTTCGTTGGCTTTATCACCAACTCATTAAGCAACCTTTCATCACTTTCTGTGCCTCAGTTAAACCTAGAATTTAACATCGTTAATCTTTGAAGATAATGTTACAACATAGAAAAATGTATGTGATGTGATAATTGCAATTATTCACAATTAGTTATATATCTTTTGATATGTACTCGGATAAAACTATATAAAAACATTCTCATAAGAGAAAGTCTTAAACAAATGTAATAGCTATCTATGTTAGGATACTAGGATTAAAGATTTTTTTCTTTTTCCCTAAATTAAAATATTTTTCTTTTTCCTAAGTTGTCTATAAAGTTGTTACTTATAGGTATATCAATACAAGGAAATATTGTTTAGCTATAGAAAGGAATGAAATACTGACACCTGCTACAACATGGATGAACCTTGAAAACATTATGCAAATGAAAGAAGTCAAATACAAAAGGCCACATATCATATAATTACATTTTTGTGAAACATCAAAAATAGGCAAATCCATAGAGTTAGAAAGCAGATTAGTTGGTAGGGAGTGAAGTGAGTCAGAGGGAAATGGAGAGTGACCACTTACAAGGTTTACTTCCTGGTCATGATAAAGTTCTGGAACCAGGTAGTAATGATGGTTGCACAACAATGTGAATGTGCTAAATGCCACTGAGTTGTTCATTTTAAAATGATGAAATTTTATGTGTGTTTTACTACAATCAAAAAAATAAACTATATCTAAGATGAGTATCTGAGGAGATGTGCAAGCTGGTTTTGAAAGATATAATTTAACAGGAAATACTAAAGTACACTGAAATTTCTCCTATTAAAACTGTTTTGAAAAATAATATGTAATACTTGCCTGATCCTGGCCTCGCAGTAGCAAGGACACGGTGAGGAGGCCCGTAGAAAGGCCAGTACCCTCCCATGCTTGTGCCCCGAGTCTCTCTCTCTATTAGCCAGTGTCTTTTTTTTTTTCTGCAGTATAGAGAAGCAGAGAGGAGAGACCTATCTGGCTGGATCACCATACTCTTTCTGTCATGTGGACCCTTAAATTATACAGCCAAGGTTAAATAATTCAAACAAGCTAAAATGTTGAGAAACCTCTTATCCCAAAATCTATGACTTCAATATTTCTGACTTCATATTTTAAAACTTCACAAAGCACTTACTATATTCCTTCAAAAAATAATATGACTATAATTGGGGTCACAGATAAACCACATTTTTCACTTTCTTCAGGTCAGCTGGAATCTGATAGATTCTTATTAATGAGTGGTGGAAAGCCATCTCGGAAGTGTGGGATCCTTTCCAGTGGAAACAACCTCTTTTTCAATGAAGATGGCTTGCGCATGTTGATGACACGAGATCTGGATTTATCACACGCTAGGTAATCATTTTCAAATGCTGTTGGAAAACCACATTGTAATGTACAGTAGCAGGACATTACTAAATCAGAAAGAAGTAGAGATCTCAAAGACAAGACTTTCCATTGGAAATGCTGAGTTTCTCTCACCAAAGACTCCATCCATTAAGACCCAATTTATATAATTTTCATTCTCAAACTGAGAGAGATTTGTTCAATAACTAGATCAGAAATGAAACATAGCTAAACAGACAAAAGTTATTATCTGGTATTTTACATGATGGTGACTGGGAAATGGCAATGTTTAACTTACTTTAACTTCAAGACAATAATGTCGCATCTTCTTTAACCATTTTCTACAGAATTCTTTTCATTAACACTTGGACTATGTAGAAATTATCTACACCATGCTTAGTAGAAAGCATAATTGAAATACAATACACCCTCAAATTATTCACAACTAATTTCATATCCATTAGCAGTTTAAGAACATTTGAAATGCAGCTTTATTCTTTATAGGCATTTTTTTCCAATGATTCGCTCACTCATTCTAAGCACTCATTTTCTAAACTGAGCAGAGTCACTCAGAAACAAACACTTTAAACTGGCTCAGAGGATTATGTCCTGTCAAGATGTGTATTCTTTGATCATTTGATATGCCAGACACTTAGCCAGGAAAGTAAAACAGACAATTTAACATGCGTAAAATGGAACTCTGACCTATTTTTGCAAGTGAACAAAAAAAATGATGTTTTTGTTTTTGAAACATTTCAGAGTAAATGAAAATACAGCTTAACATATTTATCCATCTCTTCCTCCTAAATATTTCATCTATTGGATTATAAATTTGATCATGCTTTATAAAAAAAATACAGTTCTGTGAAATAATTGTACAGTTAGAGAAAGCAAGATTTATTTATCACTATCCTGTTTTAATGCATACGGTTTAATTTGATGCTATTTATTTCAAGTTTATCATTGGCAGCTGAGTTACCTAATTTAGAAATTATTTGGTTTTTCTAAATAATTCTGACATGATTTATCTATAACTCAATTAATATAAATATTTTCCCAGTACAAGTAGACAACATGGTAAAAGTTTTTCTCTGTAAATAATTATTGTTCTTATAGATATAAATGTCACTAGGCACTAACTATGTATTTTTTTTCATTAATCCAATCTTAAAAGCTCCATTATTTATCTCATCTTGGTAGCATGCTGTGTAGGATTTGCATATATTGACCTCAAAATGCTCCATGTAAAAATCCTAATTTTCTCAGGTTATAAGTGATTACCCAGTTAATGGAGATGAGGAGAGGAGGAACCCATGAAGAATGTGTGGTTTTGTATATGGAACTGATCACTTTGATTATAAGCCCCAATATATTTCATCTGTGTGATGCATATGTAATTGGGTATGTGTGTTACACACGAAATTTGTTCTGCATTACCAGCCAGCACAGCAGCCAGACCAGGCACCGGCAGCTTGCCTGCCAAAGATAACATGTGAGCTGGTTTTCCTTGGCACCCCTGCTGCTTGCTGCCACTCTGTCCACCTCCCTGCCAGCTGGAAAGGCTGCCACTGGCTGGCTGCCACACTTCTCGATGGCTGGTATCATCCAGACCCAGCAATAGTCAGAGGCTGGCACAGCCTACCATCACCACCGCCCCACACTCATCCTCCCCTGTCCCCACCACCGAAGACAGAAAAGAGGCCCAGGCTTGACACACCTCTTCCAAAAGATGCCTGGCCTTTCACAAAGTGTTACAACTGTCTCCCAAACCCAATAGTATGCAATCTGAAAAACTACTGGTAAAACCTGAGAATGGTTGACTTTACGTTAATTATATTCTTCCAGTTTCAGATACTAAGGACAAGAATCCAAATTTATCTTAAATTGGTAACAGTATGTACTCCTAAACTTGGACACCCACCCATCTTCTTGTAGAACAGTCAAAGGGTGCCGTGGGTGCTCACATCCCTCAGACCCGACTCTGAGAAGGGGCACGAAATCCAAACGGTGGAGAATGGCTTTTTGCAGATTTCACATTTTATTAACTCCCTTTCACATTAAAAAGGAAAATCAAGCTTTGACATTATTTCTTTGGACATTCCTTAAAGCCTTATATTCATTAAAGCCATGCATTACCCCGTGGCACCTTGCATACGTGTCTTTCGTTAATGGTGTGACTTTCTCACTGAAGTAAAAGTCTACAGTAAATTTTACTCCTCTCAGGTTTGTGCAGTTCTTCATGAGACTGGGATGTGGTAAAGGTGTTCCAGACCCCAGGAGCCAACCTGTGCTTCTGCAGTATTCCCTCAATGGCGGCCTCTCGTGGAGTCTCCTTCAAGAGTTCCTTTTCAGCAACTCCAGCAATGTGGGCAGGTACATTGCCCTGGAGATACCCTTGAAAGCCCGTTCTGCTTCTACTCGCCTCCGCTGGTGGCAACCGTCTGAAAATGGGCACTTCTACAGCCCCTGGGTTATTGACCAGGTTAGTCCCTTCAGGAGTAACTATTACAATTTTGTCACTTGAGCTGAATGTGGCCTTCCATAACATTTAGTCCAACCCCCCAGCTCAGCTGAGGAAGCCCAGGACAGTTGAGTCACTTGCCCAGGGGCACACAGCTAAATTAGATACATGGCATTTAGCTTCCTTTCATTCTCTTTTCCTTCAATCGCCTGAGCTGATAAAAATAGAAGACACGACAGAAGGCTTAGTTCCTGCTCAGAGAGGATTCTGCCATATGGATAGAGGCACTTTATCAAGCGAGGTTATAATTCTCTGAAAAGGAAAATGTGCAAATTAGCATTGGTGCCACACGCAGTAGCTCCCAACTCCTCTTTCCTAGCCTTTGAAGAAAAAATACGTAAATCTCCCTAACATCCTATCGACAGCTCTAATGGATCTTCATACATAATAAAGCGTGTGTCAAATGGAACTCAAAGAACCTGTTAGCAAATGGTAGAATCCATGCAAAGAATTGAAACTGGAATGCCTTAGGATACAACTGTCCTTAAATAGAAATTTTAAATAGAAAATAGTCACATGTGAGCCAAATTTTGCTTTCCCAGCTTGAGTACATGAAGCTTCCAAAGGCACAATTTGGCCCAGCAAGGC
The DNA here is from genome assembly GCF_036562045.2 of Rhinolophus sinicus. NCBI lineage: Eukaryota > Metazoa > Chordata > Mammalia > Chiroptera > Rhinolophidae > Rhinolophus > Rhinolophus sinicus. Next base: position 70,463,796 of record NC_133758.1, read on the forward strand.
TTTTGTCAGTCCTTCGATTTGTTTTCTGTAGCTTCTTGCCAGATGGGCAAGCCGACCACAAAAACAAGAGCATCCTGAAAGCGCCGTAACACTGTGTTTGCTGTACAATGCCAGTTCTGAGTCGTCAGTCAGATAAAAACAAACAAAAACGACTGAACTTTCTCATCTCTGGACGAGAAAGTTTGAAAATTTGTGGGTCTTTTTTTTTTTTTTGTAATATATTTCAGATTCTTATTGGAGGAAATATTTCTGGTAATACAGTTTTGGAGGATGACTTCACAACTCTGGATAGTAGGAAATGGCTGCTTCACCCCGGAGGCACCAAGATGCCTGTGTGTGGCTCCACTGGTGATGCCCTGGTCTTCATCGAAAAGGCCAGCACCCGTTATGTAGTCACCACAGACATTGCTGTGAATGAGGACTCATTCCTACAGATAGATTTTGCTGCCTCCTGCTCAGTCACAGACTCTTGTTATGGTAAGTATTCCATCTCCAGGTAAAGGGACAGATGCGTGTAAATAGGCACCTGTGGCTGCCTCTGTCAAATGACTACACTACCCCTCTGATAAGTCTGTAAGTAAAACACAAGTGCACTTTGAGTCAAACCACAATTGCATTTTTGAAAATGTATGTAAATCGAGTTTTTTTCATTAGTTTCAGGTGTATAAAATAATACAGTGATTAGACAATGACACACCTCACAAAGAGATAACCCCAACAAGAGTACTACCTCTCTGACATTATATATAGCTATTATAATACCACTGACTATATTCTCTATGCTGTACTTTATATTCCATGATCATATAGTATATATTTTAATTATAGTTGACATTCAATATTATTCTATATTAGTTTCAGGTGTATAGCCCAATGGTTAGGCATTTATATAATTTATGAAGTGATCCCCCATAAGTCTAGTACCTATCTGACACTAAACATAGTTTTTACATTATTGACTATATTTCCCATATTGTATTTCACATCCCTGTGACTATTTTGTGAGTACCAATTTGTACTTCCTAATCCCTCCACATTTCTCACCCATCCCCCTAATCCACCTCCCTTCTAGCAGCCATCACTTTGTTCTCTGTATCCATGAGTCTATTTCTGTTTTGTTTGTTCGTTTATTCTGTTCCTTAGATTCCACATGTAAGTGAGATCATATGGTATTTGTCTTTCTCAGTCTGACTTATTTCACTTAGCATAATACCCTGTAGGTCTATCCATATTGTTGCATATGGTAAGATTTCATTCTTTTTTATGGCAGAGTAACACTCCATTGTATAAATGTACCACAATTTCTTTATCCAATCATCTACTGATGGTCATTGGCTGTTGTGAATAGCGCTGCAGTAAATACAGGGTTGCCTATATTTTTTCAGATTAGTATTTTGGATTTCTTTGGATAAATACCCAGGAGTGGAGTTGCTGGGTCATAATGTAGTTCTATTTTTAATTTTTGAAGAACCTCCATACTGTTTTCCGTAGTGACTACACCAATTTGCAATTCCACCAACAGTGCACAAGGGTTCCCTTTTCTCCACATCATCACCAAACCTTGTTGTTTGTTATTTATTGATGATAGCTATTCTGACAGTTGTGAGGTAATATCACATTGTCCTTTTTATTTGCATTTCTCTAATGATTAGTGACATTGAGCATCTTTTCATATGTCTGTTGGCCATCTGTATGTCCTCTTTAGAGAAATGTCTATTGACGTCATCTGCCCGTTTTTTTTAATTGGATTGTTTGTCTCTTTGTGGTTGAGTTCTATGAACTTTTTATAAAATTTTGGATATCAACTCCTTATCAAATGTATCATTTCCCATTCAGTAGGATGTCTTTTTGTTTTGTTGATGGTTTCCTTTGCTGTGCAAAAACGTTTTATTTTTAATATAGTCACATTTGTTTATTTTTTTTTCTTTTGTTTCCCTCGCCCAAGAAGATATATCAGTGAAAATATTGCTAAGGGTAATATCTGAGAGTTTACTGCCTGTATTTTCTTCTAGGAGTTTTATGGTTTCAGATCTTACATTTAAGTCTTTAATCCATTTTGAGTTTATTCTTATGTATGGCATAAGAAGGTGGTCCAGTTTCATTTTTTTCATGTATTCATCCAGTTTTTCCAGTATCGTTTATTGAAGAGACTGCCTTTATCCCAGTGTATATTATTGCTTCATTTTTCATAGACTAAATGAATATATAGGTATAGATTTATTTCTGGGCTCTCTATTCTGTTCATTGATCTTTGTGTCTATTTTTTATGCCAATACCCTGCTGTTTTGATTACTATGGCTTTGTAGTATAATTTGATACCTGGTAGCCTGATACCTGCAGCTTTGTTCTTCTTTCTCAGGATTGTCGTGGCTATTCAGGGTATGTTGTGGTTCCATATAAATTTTAGGATTATTTGTCAGTTCTGTGAAAAATGCCACTGTTATATTGATAGAGATTACAATGAATCTATAGATTGCTTTGGGTAGTATGGAAATTTTAATTATATTAATTCTTCCTATCCATGAGCATGGTATATGCTTCCCTTTATTTGTATCTTCTTTCCTTTCTCTCTTCAGCGTCTTATAATTTTGAGTACAGGTCTTTCATTTCCTTGGTTAAATTTATTCCTAGGTATTTTATTTTTGATGCAATTGTAAATGAAATTGTTTTTATTTCTCTTTCTGATAGTTCATTGTAGTGTATAAAAATGCAAGCTGATTTATGAATATTAATTTTATGTCCTGCTACTTTACTAAATTTATCAGTTCTAATATTGCCTATATTTCCCATATAGTTTTTTTGGTGGAATCTTTGGTGTTCTCCATATAGTAATATGTCATGTGCAAATAATGATAATTTTACTTCCTCCTTTCCAATTTGGATGCCGTTTTTTTTCTTGTCTGATAGTTGTGGCTAGGCCTTTCAGTACTATGTTGAACAAAAGTGGCGATAGTAGACATCCTTGTCTTGTTCCTGATCTTAAGGAAAATACTTTTAGCTCTTCCCTATCGAATATGTGGGTTCATCATATGGCCTTTCTCATGTTGCGATATGGTCACTCTATTTCCACTTTGCTGAGAGTTTTTATCATAAATGGATACTGGATATTGTCAAACACTTTTTCCACATCTATTGATATGATCAATGATTTTTATTTTTTTATTTTGTTTAAGTGGTGTATCACAATTAATTGATTCACAAATATTGAACTAAACTTGCATAGCAAGAATGAATCCCGCTTGAACTTGATGTATGATCTTTTTAATGTATTGCTGAATTTGGTTTGCTAATATTTTGTTGAGGCTTTCTGTATTTATGTTCATTAGGGACATCAGCCTAGTTTTCTTTTTTGGTAATGTCTTTGTCAGGTTTTGGGATTAGGGTGGCCTCAGAAAATGAGTTTGAGAGGCTTCGCTCCTCTTGAATTTTCTGGAATAGTTTGAGAAGAATACGTATTAGTGGTAATTGGTTAGTTCAGATTTTCTGTTTCTTCTTGATTCAGCCTTGGAAGATTGTGCGTTTCTAGAAATTTATCCATTTCTTCCAGATTGTCCAATTTGTTGGCGTATAGTTGCTCATAGCATTTTCTTAAAATTTTTGTATTTCTGGGGTGTCTGTTTTCACTTCTCCTCTTTCATTTTCATTTTATTCATATGGTTCCTCTCTCTTTTTCCTTAATGAGTCTAGTTAAAGGTTTGTCCATTTTGTTTACCTTTTCAAAGAACCAGGTCTTGATTTCATTGATCTTTTGTACTGTGTTTTTAGCCTCTATTTTGTTTATTTCTGCTCTGATCTTAATTACTACCTTCCTTGTACTCACTTTGGGCTTTGTTTGCTGTTCTTTTTCCAGTTTCCTTAGGTGTGACGTTAGACTGTGCATTTGAGATTTTTCTTGTTTCCTGAGATAGGCTTGCATTGATATGAATTTCCCTCTTAGGACTGCTTTTGCTGTATCCCATAGATTTTACATCATTGTCTTTTCATTTTTGATTGTCTCAAGGTATCTTTTGATTTCTTCCTTGATCTCATTGTTGACCCATTCATTAGTTAGTAGCATGTTATTTAGCCTCCATGCATTATGTGTGTTTTTCAGTGTTTTTCTCATAATTGCTTTCTAGTTTCATAGTATTGTGGTCAGAGAAGACACTTGATATGATTTCAATCTTTCTAAATTTATTTAGACTGGTTTTGTGGCCTAATATGTGGTCTATCTTGGAAAATGTTACACGTGCACTTGAAAAGGATGTATATTCTGCTGCTTTGGGGTGAAATGCTCTAAAAATATCAATTAAATCCATCTGGTTTAGAGTGTCATTTAAGGCTATTGTTTTCTTGTAGATTTTCTGTCTGGAAAATCTGTTCATTGGTGTCAGTCAGTTGTTAAAGTTCCCTACTATGTGTTACTGTTGATCTCTCCCTTTACATCTGTCAATATTTGTTTTATATATTTTGATGTTCCTATGTTGGGTGCATAGATGTTTACAAGGGTTATATATGATCCCTTTATCATTATGTAATGTCCTTTTTCTTTTATTATAGTCTTCATTTTACATCTGTTTTGTCTGATGTAAGAAAGGCTACCCCAGTTTTTTTCTCGTTTCTATTTGTGTGAGATATCTTTTTCCATCCATTTACTTACAGTCTGTGTGTGTGTTTTGATCTGAGATGGGTCTTTTGTAGACAGCATATGCATGGGTTTTGTTTTCTTATCCATTCAGCTATCCTATGTCTTTTGATTGGAGCATTTAATCCATTTCCATTGAAAGTGAAAATTGATAGGTACATAGTTATTGCCATTTTATTATTCATATTTTTTATCTTCTTTTATTTGTTTTCCCCCTTGTTCTTTTTAATATTTCTTGTAATACTGGCTTGATGGTAATGAATTCCTTCAGCTTTTCCTTGTCTGAGAAGCATTTTATCTCTCCTTCAATTTTAAATAATGGTCTGATGAGTAGAGTAGTCTTGATTGCAAGCTCCTGTTTTTCATCACTTTGAATATTTCCTGCCAATCCCTTCTGGCCTGAAAATTTTCTGCTGAGAAATCATCTGATAGTTTTATGGGAGCTCCCGTATAAGTAACTAGTTGTCTTTCTCTTGCTGATTCTAGGATTTCCTCTTTGTCTTTAACCTTTGCCATTTTAATGATAATGTGTCTTCGTGTGGGCCTGTTTGGGTTCATCTTGTTTGGGACTCTCTGTACTTCCTGGGCTTGTATGTCTATTTCCTTCCCCAGCTTAGGGAAGTTTTCAGCCATTATTTCTTCAAATAGTTTCTCAATCCCTTGCTCCCTCTCTTCTCTGGTACTCCTATGATGCAAATGTAGTTACTCTTGATGTTGTCCCAAAGGTCCCTTAAACTGCCTTTGTTTTTCATTTTTTTATTCTTTATTCTTTTTGTTGTTCCCATGGGATGTTTTCTGCTACCTTGTCTTCCAAGTTGCTGATTAAATCCTCTGCTTCATCTAATCTGCCGTTGAATTTTTTCTAGTGTAGTCTTCATCTCAGTTATTGTATTGTTTAATTCTGACTTTGTTTTTATGGTTTCTATGTCCTTTTTTATGCTCACTATCTCTTTGTTGACATTCTCACTAAGTGCCTTAAGCATTGTCATAACCAGTGTTTTAAATTCTGTCTCCATTTCACTTAGTTCTTTTTCTGGAGGTTTCTTCTGTTCTTTTAATTGAGAAGTATTTCTTTGTTTCCTCATTCTGGCTGCCTCTGTGTTTGCTTCTGTGTATTAGGTAGGTCTTCTATATCTCTCAGTCTTTGCCAGGTGGCCTTATGTACTATGTGTCCTCTATGGTCCAGTGGTGCAGTCTCCCTGATCACCTGTACATGTGTTCCAGGAGTATCCCTCACATGTGTGTTCTCCTGGTGTAGTTGAGCCTAGATTGCTTTCGGAACATCAGTGGGTAAGATTGACTCCTAGGTTGACTGACTATGAGAACTGGCTATGCCCACAGTGTATAAGCTGCTGTGGGGCTGACCCCTTAGGGTGATTCATCCCAGTAGATTCTTGTGCCTGTTGAGGTCCCCCTTTGGGTGTGCCACTTGGGGTGCTAACCAGGCAGTGCTCTGGTGTGGTCTGAAGCCGGGCTCTGGGTGTGTTGTTTCTGGTATCTCTTGGGAATGGCTCCTTTGCAGACCAATTTCAGCCTTGCCTGAGACCGACCCCGGACTGTATGCTAGGAGCCACAAAGCTAATAGTGGTGGACCTACAGCTGCTGCCTGTGCTGGACCTACAGGTGTATGTAGTGGTCTCGCTGTGAAACCGAGCCTGGCTGTCTCCAGTATTGGGCCTGGGGCAGCTTAGTGGCAGGCTCAGGGACCCCCTAGGCCTGCTGCCACCTACAGGCTTCCCGTAAGGCTGAGCTGTGGAAAGAGCCTCCATAGATGTGCACACCAGGCTGATTAACAGCATTGAGAGTGTCCCCAGTGATGCAGCAACTAGCTGGGCGAGGCAGGATCCCAGGGAGTCATGAGGCGCGGCCGGTGGTTTTCACGGAGTGAATGCAGATTCAGATCTGGTGCCAGCGCCAGGCCCGCAACCACTTTGCCAAACACCCTGAGAACACAGTGGCCACTTGCTTCGGGCCCTCAGATCCCCAAGAGCCTCCCAAGAGAGGCTACAGCAGAGTTGTGACTGACTTCCTACCACCAAAAGTTCCTTAGACAACTATGAATCTTCCACTGTTGTGAAAGACTTCTGCAGCTGGAGGGGGCAGGGCTGGCCTCCCAGTAGCCGAGAGTGGCCTCAGTGATGCAACACTAGCTGGGCGGAGTGGGGTTCCTGGGTATCACAGGTGCTTTTTACAAAATTAATGCAGATTCGGTTCTTGCACTGGTGCCAGGCCCATGACCATTTTGCAAAATGTCCTGAAAACACTGCAGCTAGCCACCCTCGCCTTGGGCCTGCAGGTCCCTGTAGCCTCCCAAGAGTGGCTGCAGTGCAAGTTGTGTGTCTGCCACTGAAAGTTCCCCGGGCAGCTGTGGGTTGCACAGTGCTATAAAAGGCTTTTGCAGCTTGTGGGGTGGGCTGGCCACCCCGGAGCCAAGAGTGTCCAGGACAGGGTAGGGACCCTTGGTGTCAACAAGGTGGTGCACACACCTGGATTTTATCAGACCAATCTAGCCTCAGATTTGGCCCTTTGGGGAGAGTTCAATATAGAAAAGATGGTGCCCTTCGGTAGGCTACATGTGAGGCAGCCTCCACACCGGACAAAGCCCTCACACCAAAGCCACGTAACTCAGTCTTTCCCCATATATCTCTGGCACCTCTCAAGTTGCCACCCTCCACCAGAGCCCAGATGAGTGTTTGTAAGCCAAGTGAGTCCATGTGAGAGCCCTTTAAGAGGACCTCTGGGTTTACAGCTGCCTTCCATCTCACTAGGACAGATGGACAGAGTCCTCACTGCTTTTTACTGCCTGATGTTGTGGGGACTCCTCTTCCTGGAACGAGACCCCTGGGCTGGGGATCCCCGTGTGAAGCTGGGCTCCTTCCTTCTCAGGGGGACCATTGAGGTGCCCCTCCTGGTGTTCAACCACTACTGGAGTTTGGGGTCAGCCCGTTACGTGTGTCCACCCCTCCTACCAGTCTCGATGTGGCCTCTTATGTACATCCTTAGTGTAGGGTTTCTTCTCAGCTAGTCTTCAGATGATACCTGAAATTGATTGTTCTATAATTTAGTTGTCATTTTGATGTGCTCCTGGGAGGAAGCAGGCATAGCATTTACCTAATCCACCATCTTAGAAGTTTATTTTTTAAAGCATAAGACTGTGAGCTTATTTTTAAGCATAAGTACATGAAGACTTCTTTTATATATAAATAATAACCCCCAACTTACCACTTTTTGTACATCCAGTAGGGTTTGTTTTGGGGTTTTTTAGTATCAGATTTGTGGAATAAAGGACTCTGATTATGTAAAGAATGCCAGAATAAGCAATAGGATTTATACATAAATCTGTGTATACATGGGTTTTAATTCATAGGGCTTTAGATTAAGCTAGTTATTATCTCCTTTCCATCGCCCCAAGAATCATAAAATTTTGTTCCCATTTTTGCCTTGCACTCTTTGAGTGGGTCATAGCATATTCTAGGCCATGCTTATTGTGACCAGTTTGCATCGTCTCGATTGTGCATGCGTACTCACACTCACACATGCCTTACACACATACACATGGACCTATCTTAGGAGAAATACATTGACATCATTGCACACTTGGACCCTTCACCAGAACTTGCAGACCTGTCAGGATTCTGGGGACCTCCTGGTCTTTCAACCCCATATCACTCTTCTTCCAAGAGATCCAAACTGGAATGTTCACAAGGGCCTTGTTTTATTTTTAGATTCTGGGGGGTCGAAATCGGAGGAATTTGGTTACTTCCAAGGTTCTAAAAAATTTAGATTTTTCATGTTTCCATTAGTTGGAACTTAATTCACATATCTTAGGGGGAATCCCAGAAGTACTCTTTCTACCGTAGATTCAATCAATCAGTGAACACTAAACTAGACAATAGGAGTGGAACTTGGTAAAGCATAAGGTATACACCCTGTGTTCAATAGGTATAGTCTGGTTGAAGGGATACTTCAAAAAGTTAGAGTCCAATAAATTACTAAATCAAATGTTCTGTGGACTGGTACTGATGCAAAATGTAACGGGAGTTCAGAGGACGGAGAGATGACCAATGGACGCTCAACCCAAGGAGTTTGGGAAGATTTTACAAAGGAGCTAAGTTTCAAGTGGGCATTGATGGTTGGTATGGATTCGAAGGGTGAATGAACAGGAATGAACATCCCAGGCAGGCTGACAGCACAAGCAAAGAAGCAGAGGAGGGGGCTTTTCTGTTCTATGGGGGACACTGTCAGCAGATCAGCCTGTGCAGGTAATATTTACATCTAATGGAGGAGAGCTAAGTGCTGATTTTGAAAATAGAAAGGGACTGTAAGGTCTGCGATGCCTAGTTCCTCTCTAGCATAGGAAGTTGATGAGAACTCAAGGAGGTAAGCTATGACGTGGTCGGCCTGCAGCAGCACCAGGACCAGAACTCTGCGCCATAAGCTCAGCCACGTGTACTGTCTACCATAGGCTGGTGTAAACTCTTGAGAGAGGCTGGACTGAATGATAAAATGAAAGAGGAAAGTGGCTAAGCACAGCTGGCAACAAATTAAGAAGAGCCCTAAAAAGCAGGCACAGGAATTTGTACTTGACAAGGTCATGAAGAAGGGGACACAAGTGCTGAGGAGTGCCGTGGTGTGTTTCAGGGAGATTAGCTGATGAAGGTGGGTAGGGAAGAATCCTAGTGAAAACACCTAAGTGGTCATCTCGATCTCGTAGGAGGTGATGAAGACCTGTACTACAGGACATGAAGAGAAATGGAATGGATAAAACTGGTACGAGGCAATGCAAAAAGAAAAGAAGCAGCAGATCTCAAAACTAGGTGACAGGTTGAACATAGAGGATAAAGGAGAGAGAAGAGTAAAATTTCTGAAATGATTTCTAAATTTTGAACACAGAAAACTGTGCAAAAGTAGTTCAAAAGAGATGTTTGTTTACGAGGGAAAATGATGAGTGTTTCTTTAGTTTGCGTGAAAGTAGTTCTGAGTGGAGATATTCTTTAGTCTGGAGGACTTTTGATATGGAAAGCGGGAACTTTGTACTGTGCATCACAATATGCCGGCATCCAGCACCATGCCAAGCTGAACGAACATTTGTTGAATGAATAAAATCAATTTTGCGACATGCAAGTGGGAGATTTGGGCACAGACGTTAACAGTTGAAGCCCTAAGAGAATACACATAGAAGACCAGAAATGGAGTCTAGAAGAATGCACCTAGCTGGGCTAGTTCGCCCAGGAGCCAAAGGGAAAGTAAGATAGGAGGTTCAGAATAATGTCCCCCCAAAGAAAAGAAAGTTTCAAGGATGAGGGAGTGATCAATAACATCCACCGCCATGGGGAGGACAAGTACAGTGTAGACGAGACAAGCCATTGTGTTTAACAAGAAAAGGCTACTAGGAAACTTGGGTAGTGAGTGGTCCCACGCTGGCTGTACATGAGAATCACCTGGGGAGCTTGAAAGCTCCTGACACCTTGGCTGTGCCCCAGAAAACTTAAATTACAATGTCTGGAGGTGGGACCCTGGAATCAGGAGTTTCTAAAGGTACCCAGCTGATTTCAGTGTGTAGCCAAGATTAAGAATCACAGCCTTAGAGAGAGCAATTTCAGTAGGGAGGTGGGGCCTGAGGCAGTTTATAAAACCTTAGGAAGAGAATAGAGAGAGAAAAATATAAAATGGGCAGTATAAGTTGAATGTTTCAGAAGAGAAAGGAAACAAATGTCTTTCCATAGACCCACAGCCTGATTGCATGCTTTGGCACAAATCGCGAGCCTTCAGCTACCTCCTTAGCCTTACTGATTTCCCAGTATGTCCCATAACACAGCACAGCAAGAGGTATAAGCGACAGAGGTTTTGCAATTTCTGAGAAGTTTCACCGACACCACGAGCAACATTAGCATTCATTTCTCAGGATCCCTAGAGAATGGTCAAATTTGGAAAAGCCTGTTCAATTATTTTTAACTATTTAAAAAGTAATCATTAAAATGTATAGTTAATATATCCTATATTTGTGTGTTAGCCACTAAATAAATGTGTGTGTGTATATATATATATATATACATACGTATGTATATATAATATGTTATGTAATATATTTCCATAACTGTTAGATTAAACCCTAAATATATATGTAGATTATAACTATTATGACTACCACTTTAGCTATATCAAGCAATAGTTTGTTATGGTCATCCTAAAAGTTTCTCTAGAAGGAGTGATTCAGTAAAATTTATTTATGTTTCATTTGATTATAGCCCCTTAAAAGAAAAAGTATTTCAATACAGAAAGTTAAAAATACTAACTAGTAAGGTACAAAGGAAACAATCAAACAAGGAAACAGCTCAAACTAGAAAACATAAAGATGGAGGAAAAATCAAATTGACATCTGACTGAAGTGAAAACCTAAGTAATTGTAGTTCCTGGGTCTGCAGACATGAATTGCTATTCAGAATAACGCTTCCTCTTTCAGCTATTGAACTGGAATACTCTGTCGATCTGGGATTATCGTGGCACCCACTGGTAAGGGACTGTCTGCCTACCAATGTCGAATGCAGTCACTACCACCTGCAACGGATCCTGGTGTCAGACACTTTCAACAAGTGGACCAGAATCACCCTGCCGCTCCCCCCTTATACCAGGTATGGATGCTTCTGCACGTAGTGAACCAGAATGTGGTAGAATTTGGCGCGGCAGATTTCAGCACAGCAAGTTTAAATGAGAGAGGTGAGATTTTGTTAGTGGTTGATGGTGCCGCCATGATGAATTATTAAGGCGATCTTAATAAGTAAACTAGAAACCAGTTTTTGTGGTGACATGGTTCTGTGTTTTCCCAAAATCCAGGCTTTTGCGATTTTTAACTCTAATTGAAAGAATGGCATATGCAAGAAAACAGTGGCTGCATCAGTGAGCTTTTCCAACTTAATTCACTATGCCAAGAACAAGTCTGAAATTTAAAACAGGCACATTGCATACAAAATAGATTGAAATGGAATCTACTTTCGGTCAGTCAGACTACTGTATAGCAGTGAGTGGTGTCATATAAATGGGGTATTTACTACCATAAATGTGTATTAAAATTAGTTTCAGGTTTTGAAATTTTATTTTCAACAGTATCTTGAGAATTATCAGCCCGGAGCATTCTTTCATATGAAAAACAATTGTAAATGCTTCGTTCATTGTGTCTATCAGAAATGATGGTGGCTTAATAAAATTACGTCATAAATGCTGGTAAAGAAGTTATGTGTACTTAATTATCTGTATGTTTGCACTCCTGTTTGAGTAAAGCAGAGAATTCACCCTGCCTCGGGGATAGTGTTACACGACTCCCTTTTCACCACCTAAGTAGGTACTAATCATAGGGAACTTTTGAAAATTTTATAGGAATTCTTGTTCCCTCCAAGGAAATAGTAATCACTTACTGCCCTTACACAAGAAGCAAAGCTACCAATACGGCGTGTGGAACAGGAGTTATAGTGTGGGCTCGTTACTGTTCTCTCTCCTCCCCACAAATGAAGAATGGATAAATCTCCCTAGAAAATCACCATAGAATTCAACCATTCATCTAGGGCATAACTTTTCTTGGGATTATCAAAAATGGGATGGTTTCAGTTACTAACAGCCTAGGGCTGCTCTACAATTGCTGGCTCACAGCTATGAGACTATATTAACTGTCAGTAGAGTTGCCAAGTTTAAATGAGATACGTGAGATTTTGTTGCTCATTAAAGGTATCACCATGCATGAATTATTAAGGCGATCTTAATAAGTAAACTAGAAACCAGTTTTTGTGGTGACATGGTTCTGTGTTTTCCCAAAATCCAGGCTTTTGCGATTTTTAACTCTAATTGAAAGAATGGCATATGCAAGAAAACAGTGGCTGCATCAGTGAGCTTTTCCAACTTAATTCACTATGCCAAGAACAAGTCTGAAATTTAAAACAGGCACATTGCATACAAAATAGATTGAAATGGAATCTACTTTCGGTCAGTCAGACTACTGTATATCAGTGAGTGGTGTCATATAAATGGGGTATTTACTACCATAAATGTGTATTAAAATTAGTTTCTGGTTTTGAAATTTTATTTTCAACAGTATCTTGAGAATTATCAGCCCGGAGCATTCTTTCATATGAAAAACAATTGTAAATGCTTCGTTCATTGTGTCTATCAGAAATGATGGTGGCTTAATAAAATTACGTCATAAATGCTGGTAAAGAAGTTAGGTGTACTTAATTATCTGTATGCTTGCACTCCTGTTTGAGTAAAGCAGAGAATTCACCCTGCCTAGGGGATAGTGTTACACGACTCTCTTTTCACCACCTAAGTAGGTACTAATCATAGGGAACTTTTGAAAATTTTATAGGAATTCTTGTTCCCTCCAAGGAAATAGTAATCACTTACTGCCTTTACACAAGAAGCAAAGCTACCAATACGGCGTGTGGAACAGGAGTTATAGTGTGGGCTCGTTACTGTTCTCTCTCCTCCCCACAAATGAAGAATGGATAAATCTCCCTAGAAAATCACCATAGAATTCAACCATTCATCTAGGGCATAACTTTTCTTGGGATTATCAAAAATGGGATGGTTTCAGTTACTAACAGCCTAGGGCTGCTCTACAATTGCTGGCTCACAGCTATGAGACTATATTAACTGTCAGTAGAGTTGCCAAGTTTAAATGAGATACGTGAGATTTTGTTGCTCATTAAAGGTATCACCATGCATGAATTATTAAGGCGATCTTAATAAGTAAAACAGAAAAAAGAAAAAAAAAAACCTCCATTAAGGCAGCAGTCTTTTAAGTCTTTAGGCTTTCTGTGAATTATTACCCAGCTACTTGGTAGCATTTTGCAAATAAACGACTTTCTAAGATTTACTCCAGCTAGTCATTATCCCCTTGAGTCTTTTACTCAAGAAAAGTAATTATTCCTCATCTTTTAATCTATCTTTTAATTGTCTCTTACACATAGCCACAAGAATTTTGACCCTTTCAAATGATACTTGAAGAATCTGATGAGCACTCGTTTCTTCTTGCTATTGTATTGAATATAGGAAGTTTATTTATATACTGCCCTCAAAGTTCACATTGTACAATGGTTTTAAGGTCAACACTGTCTTATAACAAGACTCTTTGGATAACTCAGAAAGAAACGTGTATGCATGGAGCCCAAGCCAGACCCACTGCTCATCTGTCACATGCCAAACATCAGTAGAACAATGTGCCAGGCTCAGAACACTTTTTTGTAAACACAGGTTAACATATCCATACAGTTACTTTTTAAATATTGTGTTCCCTTATTTTGAATTGAACTTACTGCATCAACATCTGCCAAGTGTTGAGACAGCAGTGTTTGTATGTTGTCCACCAGGACAGAATTGAGAATTTTAGTTTGTAAATCTTCACTGTAAATAAACATGATGCTGACAACTTAAAGCCATGTGCTGGGTAGGGGTTAAGAGTGGCTGTGGCAATGTGCCAATTGTAGAGCTCTCCACTCACTCATTCATCTCATGACCACAGGCTAGGATCCCAGTCTTATTGGTACAGTGGTAGTAAGTCAACTGAGGTTGCTTGTCCACAAATTGACACCAAACCATTTACCAATCTAAAATGGCCAGTAGTCATCAGGACTGAGTATTCATCTATTTGGTCATTCATTAAACAGATATTTTTGAAGTGTTTAATTATGTGCTAGTTCTATGTGAGGAGCTGAACTTAGTCCTGCCTCAAGAGCTGTTAGTCCAGTGGGAAGGAGAAATCACCAATAAGCACAGAAGTAAATATAAAATTCAGCTGTGGTAAGTGATGGAGGACAGTTGCATGATGCTAAGACATTGACCAAGCAGATTGGCCTTGGTCAAGGAAGACAAGGAATGCTTTCTTGAGAAAGGATAATTGAGGTAAGATATGAAGGATGGATAGGGGTTAACTACAGGAAGATGTTCTATGCAAGGATAACAGCCTATAGTAGGAGGAAGCAGGATATTTGAGATACTGAAAGAATGGATCAGACAGAGAAAGAGAGAGTGTGGATGAGGTGGGAAATGGTGTCAGACCATGAAGAGCATTGTAGATTGTACTAAAGATTTGTTAAGTGAACAATGTAAAGCCTGCTAAAGTGCTTGGGAATAGGGAGACATGATCAGATTCGCATTCAGAAAAGCTTATTCTAACTGGAGAACAAATCGGGGAGGATAAGAGTAGATATAAGGAGATTCTTAGGCCGTAAGTGCTAGTAGCTTGAACTAAGGTGCAGCAGACATGAAGAGAGTGGAGAAGTTCAAAAGAAATGGAAGCCATGAACTTGACTGAGCTTGATGAAATGGGCGTGGGAGAGTGAGGGGAAGTGCAATGCTGAAGATGACTCCCTGGTTTCTGAAATGCAAAACTGAATGGATGCTGGTGCTTCTCAATGGGAAGGGAACACAGACTAAACACAAGATATATCACACTCTGCTCCAGATGTTGTTATATTAAAACCTAAATAAATTGGGGTAGATGGGATCATAGTGTGCATTCCTCCCCATATACACTGGTTACGTTAGATCTTCCTGTAAAACTGAAAAAAACAAAAGGAATGGAAAGCATTGTGCTTTGGTGGACCCTGTGAGCAAGTCATTTCATGTCCCTAAGCTTCAGTTTCCCTATCTGAAAAATGAGATACTTTTACCATATAAAAATTGAGTAAGTACTCTTTGAAGTGTTTGGAACATTGCAAACATTTATTAAAATGTAAATCGTCTCTACTTTTATAAGTTAACCACATAATCACACTTGTTCAGTCAGATGAAGAAGTCTTCCTAGATGAGCTTCAGGAGAGTGAGCCCATGGGGTGGGACACTGTGTTAGTTTCCAGCCCTGGAGTAGGTTACAAAATGATTGGGGAAATGAGAAGTAGACCCAATAAACCACGTAAAAAGATTACCTGCTCTATGTAATTTAGAGCTTCACTAAGGAATGGTCTAGAAATGCTGTAGATAATAAGAGATGAGAGACAGTGTTGAATGCCAGAGATGGAGAGGGTTTCCTGGAAGAGATGGGCCCTGGCCTCAAAGAATGGCTAAGAATTAGGTGGTTAAGGAGAACATTCTAAAAGAGGGGAACAACATGAACAGGGCTCATGAGCCTGGCAGGAGCACAGGAGTTGCTGGTAAAACCAGAGGGCTCATGTCTGGAAGCTCTGGAAAGTTGTTTGTTAGTAGAGTTGAGTTAATTCATGGCAAGTGTGAAGCAAAGCAAACTATGCTGGAACTGAAGATGGATTTTGAGCTGAGAATATTCAAGAAAAAAAAAATTGGGAGAACAGAGAGACCCAAGTAAGAGGAAAGTGGGAAAGGCTTTATAATAATGACAGGCCGTGAAGTAACAAGGGTCTAGACTACAGATACCATGAAGGGAAGGAAGCAGATATTACAAGACATTTCAAATAAAGAACTGATAACACCCAGTAACAACTTCTTCTCCATTGCACACATCAAGAGATGACTCTAAAATTTGAAGCCTGATAAAGTAGTGAGAAGAAGGGTGAAGAGAGTTAAAATTGATTCCAGGAGGGACAATATGGCAAATTTAATCGCTGGGTGCTGAATTAAATACGATGGCTGGAAATATCTGTTTGACAGAGGTCTGAAGATCAGAAACAAGGAAAGATAATAAACTTTGCAGGCATGAGCATTGAGGTGACAGGCAATGCCGTAAAATTGCATCAGCTCTCCATACGAGTGCATTTAAAAGGAAAAGAAAGAATCCCTAAATATAATAGCAGAATGAGTAGAAATAACTATTAAAGGAATCAGGAGGATACAGTCAAGCGGGTAGAAGAAGAATCAGAATAACATGGTATCCAAAAGCCAAGAGAGAGGAGAGTATCAAGCAGGGAGAGGTGGTCATCAGTGACAAAAGCTTCGGAGAATCACAAAGAAAAAAGTTTCACAATAAATTCACTAGATTTTTTTTTTTCAATAAGGAAATAGTCTGTGACCTTCAAAAGAACAGTTTCAGTAAGATACTGGAAATACATGCAGCTTGTCTGAGCACCTGGGCTTAACCACTATATTAGTATTACATCTTTATTGCTTCCCTAAGAGATATGATGCTAGGAGAAATAGGAAGGGAGAATGCCAGGAGTTCATGAGAGAGGCTGAAAAAGAAAATAGGAAGATGCCAAAATCAATTTCATAGCCCCTAATCTGAATTTGCCTCCTTCTTTTTACTAACCCCACACTAAAAATAACAGGTGGCTCAAGTGGCATGGGTTCTTGAAATGCCACCTGAGAACCAGGGTGAGTCAATGGAAGGGCAGGTAACTCAAATCCACTGAGAAGGGCGGGTGGGGGGAGCGGCCTCTGGAAGGCTCAGGTGTGACTTGGCTATTTCAGTTCTCAGTTGAAGGTGATCCATTCCCGTCTGCTAGCCCTAATGACCTAGCTGATACCACAGTCTTTAAAGATTAACTGCAACTCTTTGGAAGCCAGGTGGCTTTAGCCACAGCATGGAAGCCACTTAATGTTTGTAGGAAGTTTCAAGGAAAGGTGAGAAGCACAGGAAAGGGCATGCAGACTGTGGAGCAATGGGGATGATGAATGGGGATGCTGGAGGCTATAACTTTTTGCAGGTAAACAAATTTAGTGAGGAAGGATAGTTTTTCAATATTTCCACCTACTATAACCGCAGTCAAAGAAAAGATCTTATTCAAAGAAAATCAAATAACTAGGCATAGCATTTACTGAGTTCATCACGGACAAATAGTCAAAGGAATTACAAGTTTATTTTTTAAAGGAGAGATTCTTTAAACTTGCCCTGGTCTTTATTTCTCTCCATTGTTACTTCCAACTTAATAGTACCTTTTGAAAGACTTTTTGGAAGCATTTATATTACTGAACATCTTGTTATAATTTTTCAGTCTAGTCAGGGAAGCCTTGGATTCCTCTTACATATCCACCTGCTCATGCGTCATTATGATACTTTGAGCACTGCGGCTCTGCTATGACTTTACCCAATTTCTGCTGGTGTGAGAAGACTATAGAGCATAAACTAATTTTGTCCAGTGCAAGCAATGGTACCACTAATTTTCTCACACTGAATATATTAATATTATTTTAGCACTATGTTAAAACAAATTAAATCTATTTCCATTTCCACTACAACAGATAATAAAATGATTTCCAGAAAGTCAGCATTTCCTCTAAGCTTTATCAGTTGTAAACCTTGTTGCCAAAGTTTTCTCAGAGAATTTTAGATTTGGCTGTACTTTGTGCATATTGCTATGTATGGAGTCATAAGATTGTTTTAGCAATTAAATATAAGTAATTCTCCGTTTAGAATATATTCTGTAAGTTACAGGAAATTCCTTTTATTTGAAGGCTAGGCCAGTATATATGATGCCCTCAGTGGACTTACTCAGGACACTGTAGTTTTTATTATCATTTCTGATTATAATTATCAGTAAAAATAATAAAACCTTATTTTACCAAAAAAAAAAAAAAGATAGCCATTTTCTTTTATTGTGATCCTCGGGTGAAAATTGTACAGTTAGTCTGAAGACCAAAGATTATTTTTGGCTCACATTTATGTATTTAAAAGCCAAACATACAAAATTAAAGACACTAGTATACTATATTTCCATATAATCATCACACACCTTCAACAATTACCAGCTCATGGCCAACTGTGTATCATCAATAGTATTACTCACTCCCACCCCATCTTATTTTGAATCAAATCCTAGACATCATATCATTTTAACTGTAAATATTTTACTATATATCTCTATGAAAGGACTTTTTAAAAAACGTAACTGGGATATCATTATTACACTTAAGGTTTAATGATAATTTCTTATTCAATATTTACTCAGTATTCGGTATTCAAATATCCCTGTTTGCCTCATAAAGCATAGTTTTTTTCAAATTTGGATACAATATAATTGGAATGACAAGTCTCCTGAGTCTCCTTTAACCTCAAGGTCCCCCTGCCTGCCTTCCATAATGAGGACTAAGATACAAGGTTATTTGATTTTCCCCACAAACACACAGTCAGTGGCCGAACCAGGATTGTACTAAAGTTCTCCATTAAGGAAGGAAGACAGGCCATGTGGGGTGGCTCGTTTCAGTAACTTCTATTGCTAATGTGCTTTCCACCCTAGGTCCAGAGAGATATCACGAAGGATCTAGATCATCCTATGAAGTTCCTCACCTTTATCACATTTATTTGGGGCCATAACCTGTAGTCCAAACACTTTCTCCTCTCATGCCAGTTTACAGCCCTCAGTGTATTATAAGACATTTAGGAGAAAGGAAAATTAAGTGACAGTATACATTCTTTCATGGTCAGGTCAATGTTACCTAAAATTCTCAAAATGTTACAGTCCTTTAGTGTCCTACTGATTAAGTGTTAATTACAATCACCAAGATAATTTTCTACCAAAGAATCAGGGATGCCTAAATGCAATGCCCCCACTAGCAGCCAAATCTGTGGTCTTCCAGCCTCTGTCTGACCTCCTCAGCAACCAGCTTTCTCAGGAACACGTCCCCTCTCACAGTGGCGTGCTAAGTCAGGAGATGGGTTCTGGATTCTGTTTAAGAAGCTGGAGAAGCCCCCTCCTTGACTGGCAGTCCCAACATCTGTGAAATGAGTCAACTGTACAAAACAGTTTCTAAGAGTCATCCTCTCATTTCCACCTCAAAGTGTGACTGCCTTCTTTTGTTCATAGCCTAGTGTCTTCTTCCTGAGGGTCTCCCCCAGAGCAGGACCATGCTTCCTTTCTAGAGCCTGCTTTTTCTGAGGCTCTTGTCTGTAGGTCGCGGGCTGTGACCTTCTGTTCAATTGAGCTGACCTGTACTTCTGTCCAGGTATATGCCTGGGAGTGGAATCACTGGATCATATGGTAACTCTGTTCAATATTTGAGAAACTGACAGCAGCTACACCATTTTACATTCCCACCAGCAGTATATTCGGGGTCCGATTTCTCCACATCCTTGCCAACACTTGTCATTGCTGTCTTTTTTATCATAGCCATCCTAGTGGGTATGAGGTTGTATCTCATTGTGGTTTTGGTTTGAATTTCTCTAATGACTAATGATGTTGAGCATCTTTCCATGCATTTATCATTTATGTATCTTCTTTGGAATATTCTCTACTTTTGTCTAACAGAAAGAAAGAGACTAATGGAGGAAATTTTATGCCAAATAAAAAGGCAGGAACTTGGATAAGGCAAATATAGGGCACATTTTGAAATGAGACAGACATCGCAAAGCCTCTAACTCTACACAGAGAGCCAGGTGCTTCAGCTATGGCACTGACTTGTAGAAGTCAAGATAAATTGACACGGGTGTACATGCAGCCACAATACACACAGCCTTCTGTTGCTGAACAACTGTTCATATTCAGGGCTTATGGTAGGTGTAGGATTATTTTGCAGAGACTGAGATAGAGTTTTGAACAATTTGCTGAATGAGAACTCAGAGTAGTAATGAACCAAGAGATCCTTGCCTTGTCTCAGTTTTGTGAGTGAATCAGTGCGACTGAGAGCACTAGGCCTCACCTTCTTCATTGGTAGAGTGGGAGAGTTTGGCAGTTTTCTAGTCCTAAATTTTTTATGTATGTCTTTAAGAGTGAAAGAAACATCAGGGAAAAGTGAAAAAGTTAAAAAAAATTATGTATGGTTCCTATCAAGGAGCTTTTTCTCCTGATGATGATAATGACACGAACATCATAGATCGAGCTGTCCTGAAGAACAGAGCAGATACAGACTCTGAAATGTGTATCAAAATCTATTAAAAGGTGTGGAGGCAGTTCGGGGAAAGATTCCCGCGGAGAACAGTGATGGAAACCATACTATTGACAGGGACATTTTTTAACTGCTTGCCAATGGATATTTAATTATTAAACAATGCTTAGGAGCATTTGCTACATGCTGTAGATGCAGAGGAAATGATATAAATTCAGGAAAGAAGCAAGGGAAGACATTTCAAGGATATGGAAAAAGGAGAAATCTGTTCTGGGGCCATGTTCCTCCCAACTCCAAGCAGCATCAGCTGGTGGTGGCCATCATTATAAGGAAGCTTCTGGATAAGTGGTGCACCTGCCAAGGGACTTCACCAAGATAATTGTAGGTCGTGGTAAACACGACCTAATTACTTTTCACAACACCCATGTGGGGCGGGAAGTAACATTTTCCTAGTTTTACAGATGGGGAAGTGCTAGCATATAAACGTAACTGATGTGGCCCCTTTACTTAGTAAAGCTGTGACAGGCTTGGAAATAAGAAATCCTGGCAATTCAACTTCCAGACTTTCATTTTTAATTTCTATTCCATTTCATCGACTTAGTGAAAGTGTTTCCTTTACTTATAAAACAGTATTGGACAGTGCATGTACTCCTGTTTTATGGGTATGTAATTACTAAGTGTAATTATTCACAGGGATATAAAATCATCACATTTGAGACAGGGCCTTAAAAAAAATCATCTAATTTAATCCCCTCATTATACCAGGGGTGCCAAAAATATATATACAAGTGGACACTTTAGTCAACATTGCTCAAGCAGAAGTTTGCCGTAATCAGAAGTGTCTGGACGTTGATGGTAACCACTTTGAGCACCTCTTGTATTTGCAGGAGTCAAACATGACTTGTATTCATCTTTTGTTATCGGTATATATTGAGTATTACAATTTGAATACAGTTTTCCTTTCTTAAAACGTGTATACATTTTTTGGCACCCTTTGTATATGTTAAATTACTCTCCAGGGACATAGAACTTACTAGTACCAGAGTACAGATCAGAGTCTTTATTTATATTTACTCTTATTGGCCAACTCCAGTTTTAATACATTCTACACATCGTTTTCCACTGTTTCCTTTTCTATGAAATGCCACAGAGTTGTACTAACTGAAAATAGCATGATTAGAAGTCCCCATGAAAGCTATCAACCCCAACAATGCATCTGGCTATTAAACTTTCTGTACAATCTCTCTGTTAAGTGGCTGCATGGACTGTGATTCAACCCCACCAATGATTAGAAAACCACCCCCTGCTAAGCAGTCCATGCCACCTCCCAACTGCCTTCAAATCACTGCCCCTTCCTCAGCTGACCCCCAGTCCCTGCCTACCCAACCTGTAACATGTCTCTTATTTGATTCTTCCTGGACGTCTTTCTTGCTGTTAATTTAATATTTTTTCAGTAAATGTTTAGGAAGCCCAATCAATAGGTGTCACCAACAATATAATGATAAATAAGAACATAACAAAGGAAATTACACATAAATAGGCACTTTTAATATAAGAGGAGAAAGGTTTTGATGGAACTTGTATAAAACATTAGGGAAAGAAGGAAATTTTATTACTTGCCTATTTATAAGCACTGAAGATACAAAACAATATCCCCTGAAGGAATTACAGAGATATTCCCTGCCCTTCAGAAGCTTATGGTCTAAAGAAAGACAGAAGAAATGTATAAGTCTGACTTGTTATCAGAATCCAAGCAATGGTGTACTATGGAAATACGACATTCCACTATGTTATAAAGATGTTACTGTGTGTGACAGGCATAGCTATTAGTAAACTTAGTCATTAAAAATCAACTGATCAGCAGAGCCACTGAGCTGCACAACCCCAGGGGGCCATCTTCACATAACTTATTGTGAGAATGGTGCCCCCTGGATACCAACTCCCTGCACCTACAGAGCACCTACTAAGCGCTAGGCGTTATACACTTAGTGTATAATGTGGAACAAAAGGGATTAACTCTGCCCCCTTATAACTTACTCTTCTGAGGAGGAGATAGACTGTTAAGAATATATATGCAAATAAATATATGACTACAATTATAAGCACTATAAAAGGAAAAGAATAGTTTTCTATGGAAAAAATACAATTTTTAAAGAGATCGGAAAGAAACTTTCTCTCTGAGGACGTGGCATTTCCTCTGAGACCTGAAGGACACACAGGAATTAACCAGGCAGAGCCAGGAAAGACGCAGGCAGAAGGTGGGGGTTTGGTGAGCTTTGGGAACTGAGAGAAGGAGCCGAGCCCAGAAGTGAGTAGCCAGGATTGGGAGGAGAAGAGAGGGCCCAGCCCAGGCACAGCCTCGTGGGCCAAGGAGGAGTTTGGGGTTGAAGTTAAATGTGATAGGAAGTGATAGGAGGATAATAGGTAGACATATCTCTGCTCGGAGGAACATATGGGGGCCAGGGAGCAAAAAGGGTTATAGAGAAATCAGTTAGTACACAGATGCTCAATAAACAAATATCAAACTGAGCTGTTTATTTTCAGGGTGAAAATTTTAGTTTTCATCTGTTTCTTTTCTATTTTCTAAACTTAATATAAAATTTTCAATTAGAAAATATGAACTCCTTGCTGTTGTTTGGTCTTTTGTTCTGCCTAAAACATATCTCTCAATCAAGTGACTAACAGTCTTTTAATGGCAAAAGTATATGAAGCAATAAAACAAAAATTTGCTTTGGCTAATTATTTCCTCTATGAGTCTTTGAATATTCAAACTCACTTGAGCCTCAGGCATTGTTTGGATTTTACTGCCATCTAGTGTCTCTAAAAACATAAGTTTGTGTTTCTGAACAAGATACTCCCCAAAACTGTGCAAATGAGCAAATACATTTCTACTTCTGGAATGGAAGAATCTCTGTTTTGGTTTTATTTATATTGCATTTATATCAGTGTAAAATAAGTCTAGTCTTATTTATAACCCTCTCTCTTTTCTCTGTCATTATATAGATCATTGATCCCTCTGATTTATACTCCTACTGTCTTCTTAAGCCTTTCATTGTGAATTCCCCACAAATGCTGTGTGAGGTGTAGCAGTAGGCCCACTGCACAAGTGTCTGGCCTTAGGGAGCAAGTAGGAGTTGAAATCTCACCTATGCCCTGCCTCCCAAGTGAAATGCAGAGGGGCTGTGGCTGCTCAAGGTTAGGCATCTTTTCCTAATTTGCAAATATAAGTTGGCAGCAGCCCTGGTGTCACTCCCCAATGGCTCCCACACACAATTCAGTGCTCACTGTTGCCGAGTCTACTGGCTTTAGGATTAGTTTTAGTTTCTGTTTTAGTCTGTTTTTACAAAGTTCAGAAAGATCATAGGCCCAAAATATATTCTCAGGCTACTGCAGTTTGGTTTGGTTTTGTTAATCAGATTTTTGCATAGAATATTGCAATAACAAATGCTCTTTTCAGAATAGGAGTGGTGATGTCCGTGCATTTGTGTTACACTCCTCCATTCACTTGTTCAAACATTCCAGAACACAATTCTTTTTCACCACTTCCTTCTTTACAATTTTCTTTTTCTTCGAAGGTCCCAAGCCACTCGTTTCCGTTGGCATCAACCAGCTCCTTTTGACAAGCAGCAGACGTGGGCAATAGATAATGTCTATATCGGGGATGGCTGCATAGACATGTGCAGTGGCCACGGAAGGTGCATCCAAGGAAACTGTGTGTACGTAGATTTGTTTTCTTCCTTCTGTAGAAAATTCCTGACTCACATTACAGCCAGGAGATTTTTCTGAAACTGGTGTTTGAATCACTCCCAAGCTATTTGAAGTTACACATTTTTCCTAAAATCTGATACTGAGCCAACTATGTAGTATGGCTATTGTATCTTCATTCTTGCTAGAGATTAGGAACTGAACAATAGCCATCTTGTCAGGTGAATGCTGAATTATAACTGACTGCTTTTTATTCCCTTCTGTGTTTCTGTGGTACACCAGAACCTTGAAAAAGACAATAGGAGAGGGTCAGGAGTTCAGTATGTTCTGACCAAAAATAATGCATCATAAGCATTTTTCTCACTTAGGCCTGAATATATGTAATGCTATGCATTACTTGTGGTTTAATTGTTATTCCTGTGTTGTTTACACAAGAAAGTATATAGATGTCTGATCAATTTACCAGGCATATTTGATGGAGATGCCTAGTATTTTACTCTTAGAGAGCCTTGGCATCTTTGGAAAGCTCTAAATAAGGTGTGTGTGCATATGTGAATGTGTGAGAGAGAGTGTGTGTGTGTGTGTGTGTGTGTGTGTGTGTGTGTGTGTGTGTTTTGCGTACTACAGGCTATTCGATGACATTGTATGAATGAAGATGCTGACAGGAAATTCATAGTCCCTTCTCCACTAATGTCCACATACCTGGAAAGTCTTGCCTTTGATTACTAATTCTAGCCCATATCCACAATGATCTCTGAGACTGCTGAGCCTCTCAGTTCTATGTTCATACCATGTTTCCCCGAAAATAAGACCTAGCCAGACCGTCAGCTATAATGCGTCTTTTGGAGCAAAAATTAATATAAGACTCAGTCTTATTTTAATATAAGATCCGGTCTTATTTTAATATAATTTAAGACCAGGTATAATGTAATATAATATAATATGATATAAGACCGGGTCTTATATTAATTTTTGTTCCAAAAGACGCATTAGAGCTGATAGTCTGGCTAGGTCTTATTTTCCGGGAAACATGGTATTTCCTCCCACATTGAACAGGGAAGTCAGTGCGTTGGTCAAAGATGGAGGATGCAATCCCAAGTACCTTCTGCTGTTTGGAACATGGCCTCTTAGATTCCCAGTTGGCCCAAAGCCTCTATTAAAAAGACCAATTTTGTAAATCACTAGGGCCTACAGTTTAGGTTGACAACTGCAATTGTTTATCAGCCATCCAGAGCTCTGTCGTGTAGAGACAGGGCTTCCGTAAATTCTTTAAAGTTACTTCTTGCTCTCTGACTGTAAGTTCATGTTGGTACTTTAGGAAAGCCAAGCGACAGTTAATTCACAGCTTACTTCTAACCTAAAGCACTGTTAAGGAGCACAGGTGAATTCTGACAAGGTCTGTGAAGCTAAGTAACCTTTCATCATCATGGGCTGGGAAAAAGAGTTGGCCTCGCTATTTGAGAACACACATGTGGGGGCTTTGTTTGATGTTGACTTTTCCTGTCTCTTTCTCCACAACCAGCTGTGACGAGCAGTGGGGTGGCCTGTACTGTGACGAGCCCGAGACCTCCCTTCCAACTCAACTCAAAGACAACTTCAATCGAGCTCCATCCAACCAGAACTGGCTGACTGTGAATGGAGGGAAATTAAGTACCGTGTGTGGAGCTGTGGCTTCAGGAATGGCTCTCCATTTCAGCGGGGTGAGTGTTGGGCTGCTAGTTATTCTTTTCTGCATCCTCTGAGTTCCCCACAAATACTTGACACTGCTTTGAAGTTTAATTGGCAGAGCAAGTAGCAGAGTTAGAAACCCTAAGCGCACAACCCTGACTTGAACTTGCAACTTTACACATATTAGAAAATACTAATTATTTCCAACACTTTCCTATTGCAAATCAGTTGAGACTATTTAATTCTGCATGGTAGTGTCAGCATAAGGCATATTTAAGTACATATTTAAAAAGGGCTTCAAAGAATTTCCATTCTGGGACAGAGTGTTTGCAGTGTGTGAAGGTCTTCATTCTGGATGATGCTCTAATGGAAAACTCTTGAGCTTGCAACAGATTTTGGATTTAAGCAGCCAAAAAATCTGGAAAATGAGCTTCAATGTTTCCTGAATTTATTAATAACAATTAATCCTTTCTATAAATTATCTACAAAAGAATAATTGTCAGTAATTACTAGGTACTATATTTTTAGCAGATTATTCTGTGAATGACAGCAGCAATGTTAGAAAATTTCTTTCAGAAATTTTATACTCATTCTGCATTGCTGCAAAAGATGACTTGTTTAAAAATAGAATTTCTCCAATACCATAATTAAATGCCCATCATAGACAATTAATTTTTTTAATTACAAATTCACTCTCAGTTCTTTATTTCCCTACCATGCCCTACCTTCGAGTTTGCATTCGTGCCAGTGAAATACATAATTTATATTCAGTGTTTTAGACTCAAGAGAAACAACAGGGCATATAGCATATAGGATTTTTGTAACCATCAGCACTGAATAGGAATGCAGTGTTTGTCCACAATATTCTTCCTAGCTTAGGTGGAACTCTAAGAGGACTAGTTTTCCCATATGTTCAACTAAGAAATATCTACCTGTCTACATTAATGAGTTAATATAGATGACATTAAAATCAGCTATAAACATTTAAATAAAAAGCATTACAACTATTATCTCCAATTATAATTAAAGTATATGGAAATTTTTAGACATTCATTTTTAAATTTCATATTAAAATAGTCATCTCAACATGCTATTTTACTAATAGCTGATGCCTTTCTGAAAATCTAATAAATGTCTATGAATAACTGGAAATAGCTTAATAAAAACATAGGACATTTACTTTAATTCCACTCTCATCTTTTTGTTTTTGCCATAAGAAAATAGAAGAGAATCTTCTTAGATACATTGCACTTTGTAAGTAAACTCTAATACTGAAATTTCAAAGTTCAGCAAATATTTGCTAAGTACTTGCTGTGTGCTAGGGGCCACGCTAGGAGCTAGAGTAACAGGAGAGATGATAAAATCAGTACTACAATACTCTGTGACTTATATTACAAAAGAAAAAGAAAAAGGATGGAAGCCAGATAAAACCTACATCCTGCAATCACAATTCCTATTTATTTATTTATTTATTTATTTATTTATTTATTTATTTTTATTAGTTTCAGGTGTACAAAACAATGTAATAGTTAGACGTTTATCATTTATATCCCTCACACAGTGATAGCCCCCTCCCCCAATCTCCTACCCCTCTGACATCGCATGTGCCTGATCACAATTCCTTATCACTGTTTGGTTGCCTTCTGCTGCTTCTCCTCAGGGTTGTAGCCGACTGTTAGTCACTGTGGATCTAAACCTCACTACAGCCGAGTTTATCCAATTTTACTTCATGTATGGATGCCTGATTACACCAAACAACCGTAACCAAGGTGTTCTCTTGGAATATTCTGTCAATGGAGGCATTACCTGGAACCTGCTAATGGAAATTTTCTATGACCAGTACAGTAAACCTGGGTTTGTATCCTATTTTCTCTCTAATAACTAGATGATTAGCAAAGATCCTTGGTGAGGCCTGCTGGTAATCAAGCAGAGGAGCCAAAGGGGACCCCGACCTTGCTCATCAGTAGAGGATACCTCTGAGACTCACGTGAAGATAAGATTTCTGAGGTGGATAAACAGCTGGTTTAGGTTTTTATTTTAAGACCAACTAGTTTTTGAATCCCAGAATAAGATAAAATACACTATCACAATGCCAATAATGAATAGACCCAATACAAAAACTTATATAAATTCATAAGAATGTGATAATTAAGTTCAACAACATTTTGGAAAAATGGAAACAGAAAAATTAAGTAATTATATAGAGTTCATTCCATTTTAGATAATTGGGGGCTAGAAAATAAACACAATAAAACGTAAATATCCTTAAGAAACCTAAAGCTCATTTTTAAATTCCTTATTAAAAATCCCTGATAAATACAGTGTGGGGGTCATTTTTAAAAAATGTATTCTTAAAGGCCAAAAAGCAATCAATGTGACCAATTAAAAATGTCCAAAAGGTTGTTAAAAAGGAAAAGAGCATGTTTACTGAAGTAGGAGGAGGAGAATAAGGAAGAGGAGGGTAAGACAAGAGAAAGAGAAAAGGAGATGGTTGGAGGAGAGCAGAGCAGAGCAGAGGATAGAGGAAAGGAGAGCAGAGGAAGAATGAATACAGTCCAGTCAAGAATAAGTAAACACACAAAAAACGAAAAGAAACATAGATAATCCCTCAGTACATGGCAAACCAGGTACAAGGCTAAAAATTAGGAGAAATAAAAACAATTAAAGAATCTTGTAAATGATCATTTAAATTCAGTGTATCAGTTAAGATTAGGTCCATCTGTAACAGAACAAAATAACTTGATACAAAATAACTTGAGCAAAAAGGGTTTTTCCTCTCTTATGTAAATTAGATCCAGAATAAAATAGCCCAGGGCTGTTGTACTGGGTCCACAAGCCCCAAGAGACACAGGTTCCTTCTACCTAGAACTTCTGCCACACTCAATACCTGACTTCCCTCTCATGCTCCAAAAGGGCGGCTCTGACTCCTCCACATTCCAGCCAACAGGAGGGAGGAGGGGCAAAAAGTCTCTTTAAGGACACTTCCTGACAGTTGCCCATACTTTCCTTCCCATTCAGGTAGCCAGAGCTTAGTCACAGAGACCCACCCAGATGGGAGGGAGTCTGGACACATTGTCTTTATTCTGGGCAACTCTTCACTTCACTAAAAAGATGGGCTCCTGTTATAAAGGAAGAAGGGGAAAGTGGCAGTTGAGGAAATGCCAGCAATCTCTGCAACAAGCAAAAGTTTTAAATCCTGCGCTTCCATTAAAGTTGGACACCAATCAAAGAAAGCCATAAAATTTAAGTGGTACACAGTGTAATGATGCAACATGTGCTCATCTATTGGTAGGAGATGATAGACAGGCCAAGGAAACCATTGTCTTGGTCTTTACGGAGGAAGTGATAAAGACTCTCAAGTGTGAGTTCCTGAATGCTTAAACAGCGTAATACACAGGGAGAGAGAGGTTATGTTTCTGTAGGATGAAAACATAACTCTCTAATCCACTTTACTTTTCCGAAGGGGAAACAAATTTACCAAGATGAGAACAGTGGTCATAGTTTATTTAAACTTTCAGCAGCCTTAAATAAATTTCCACTCCAAAGGTTTTAAAATGTGGTCAAGGATTTATCAGAGAAAGGAAACTAATTTAGAAATAGGAAAGAAAAATAAAGGTAAAAGATCATTGCTCTGGGTAAAGAAGTGTGATTGTGCATTTCCTCAGGAACAAATTTCTGACATCATTTAATACATTTAAAAATGTTAATTAAACATGTTAAATCAAGGGAGGTAAATTATAGAAAGATCTTACAAGGTGAGCATACAAAAAGAGGGTGGGGAGGGGCACAGATGATCTTCAAAATTGAGATGCATAAGGAAATGAACTTTGGAAAATATTATTTGCCTAAAGACCCAAGGTCTCCAAACTGCCAGCCAGTAACTACACAGGTAAAGTGTAGTCACAATACCCACTGTCCTTCCCTACGACCAAGATCCATTAAGCTGTCGTGGCCCAAAGGCTCTACAAAATGATGGACATAATAAAAAATAAAAATAAAAAGATATATATATATATATATATATATATATATATATATATATATATATATTTAAAATCCAGGTACTAGAAATCCAACTAAAAACATCCTAGCTTTGTATGGATCTTGATTGGTCCCCATCTGGAATACTGCCTACTAATCTGGTCACTTCCTCAAGAAAGACATAAAAGAGAGAAAAAGGGAATATAAAACATCAACAAGGAGATACTATGTAAACAAAACTAAAATAATAAAACCTCTTTGATGTGAAAGACAAAAACTAAAAGGGTCGTCAGCGAGTGGAGACCTCAGCTTAAGGGTTCTTCACAGGATGAACTTGGGCTTGGTAGCCCTGTCCACGAGCACTATGGGTAATACGAAGATTAAAGGTTGAAAGTAATGGGAGGTACATTAGCACGGATGAAAAGATGAGATGTCATGCAGAAGGGAGTAAACCTCAGGAAATTATTTTCCCCCACAGACTTTATGAGTTGTGAATATAAGTTTGAAAGAGTTTGATATATTCCTTGGGTTTCAATGAATAATTGTGATTAAGGAATATTTGAGACCCTATTTCTAGCTGGTTAAGGTTCATGTTGGAGCGTGGAGCCATGTTTTTCCATGTCTCCTTGGTGACTGAGTCAGGGATGGCAGTTGGGCTTGTTAGCCCATGGTTCTCACTCAGCATTTCTTAGTATAATGTTTTGCGGGTATTCCTGGGAGTAGAATGAAATCAAGGAGCCGGAGAAGGAAACAGATGAAATTAACCCCAAGGTGACAGACCAAAGTCAGTTGTGTGTACAGTCTAGGCCTGCAGATCTGGAGGGGGTCCAGGCAAGCAGAAAATTGTGGCGTCCCTCTAAGGCCTGTCCAAGACCAGTTAGAGTAAGTCGGTGTTCCAACTTGTTTACATTCTGTTTCCCTCATTTAGTGACTCCAGAGATTTTGTAAAATCAAGTCAGTTCATTATGGCTTTTAAAAATTATTTTAGCCAATGTCCTCTCATCTCCCACCAGGTGACATAGCTGTAAATCTTTTACTCACGTGAGATGTTTGACAAGGCTCTTTCCCCACCCCCACCATCATTTTCTTATAGATTCGTGAATATCCTTCTTCCTCCTGATGCTAAAGAGATAGCTACTCGCTTCCGCTGGTGGCAGCCCAGACACGACGGCCTGGATCAGAACGACTGGGCCATCGACAACGTACTCATCTCAGGCTCTGCTGACCAGAGGACGGTCATGCTGGACACGTTCAGCAGCGCGCCCATCCCCCAGCACGAGCGCTCCCCAGCTGACGCTGGCCCTGTTGGCAGAATTGCTTTTGACATGTTTATGGAGGACAAGACTACAGGTAAATTTTTCTCTAATGCTGAATAAAAACCCAGAGGAAATGCGGTTTGGATTTGGGTCTTTTCTTCTCTTTCTTTCTTTTTTTAATTAAAGTTTATTGGGGTGAAAATTGTTAGTAAAGTTACATAGGTTTCAGGTGTACAATTCTATATTACATCATCTATATCTCACATTGTGTGTTCACCACCCAGAGTCAGTTCTCTTTCTATCATCATATATTGGATCCCCTTTACCCTCATCTACCACCCCCTTCTCCCCCCTTACCCTCTGGTAACTAAACTATTGTCTGTGTCTATGAGTTTTTGTTTATTTATTTGTTCGTCTTGTTCCTTTGTTGTTTTCTGTTTTATATACCACATATCAGTGAAATCATATGGTTCTCGACTTTTTCTGTCTGACTTATTTCACTTAGCATAATAATCTCAAGATCCATCCATGCTGTTGCAAATGGCACTATTTCATCTTTTCTTATGGCAGAATAGTATTCCATTGTGTATATATACCACAACTTCTTTATCTATTCATCTATCGAAGAACACTTTGGTTGCTTCCATGTCTTGGCCACCGTAAGTAAAGCTGCAATGAACATTGGAGCACGTATATCTTTACGGATAAATGTTCTCAGATTTTTTTGGGTAGATACCCAGGAGAGGGATTGCTGGGTCATATGGTTGGGTCTTTTCAAAAGAGTGGAATATGAAATCTTTTACAGATGCTCAAATGATATAGGAACAGAGAAAAGGATGTCACCTTTTTGTTTCTCTCAACCTTCCTGGTTTACATTATAACTAAATTTATTCTTACACCCAAGCCATCAAGTATATTTTAATAAATAGTATTTTATAATTTTGTTAACAGGATAATTTTCTTTTCCTAGAAAATTTTCATTTCTATTTCCTGTTTTCTACTTTTGGTAGAAAGCCCACATTTCCTGGTCACTTGTTTTAATATCCAGATACAAGTGTTGTGTGTTGCTACATGTCAGATGCATTTGTGATGGCATTTCATGTTTCAGAGAACGTCCAAAGTTTCACTTGTTAATCTTCATTCTTAGTAGGAGTAGCTCAATGATCCTGGTGAACTAGCAAGAATCTCTTCATGTTATTCTTATTTTCAATGTCTTGTTTTCTTTTCATTTCATGACACTGTTTTCGTTACCTTTTTTCAAAGTTGTGTCTTATATTAAGTATGTAGCTATGTGTGCCGCATCTGTGCTCATACTACATAAAACATGGTATTTTCAGGTCAAGTAGTAATGTTTGATTGTACACCTCACCAACACTGCAAGTGTTATCCAAACAGTGAAAATACGTATAACCATAGACTCCTCAGACTGTGAGACTGTGTCACATGCAAAGTGGCCCTAGAATCTTGCATAGAAAGGTAGCTGTATTGTACAATAGTAAGGCTGAGAAGAACCTTCCAGAGGAATGAAACCTACGCTGAAAAAAATTTAAATGTGAGGAATTTTAGTAATTTAAAATACTTAATTATTAATGTTTTATTATAAAAGTAATACATGTTCAAAGTGGGAAATGGAGAAAATATAGACAATTATGAGGATGAAAATAAAAATCACCCAGAGAGTAGCCATCATCAATATTTGGGTATTTTTCTTAAAGTCTTTTTTTCTATGTCTTTATATAAACATTTTTTAACAAAATTATAATGCTAAATTATACATATTTTGTAGCCTTTTTTTATTTAGTATTAAATCCTGATCACTTCCCTGTGTCCTTAAGTATCTTGAAAATCTAATTTTAATAGCTGTATATTTCATCTTAACTTTTTACCATTTTGACATTGTTGAATATTTAGATTAATTATTGTAATTCATTCATTAGTGTATCATGTAGCACAGTGATACAAGTACAAATATTTCATAAATATTACCTGTCTAAATAGGAAAAGCTTACAATGTTCCTTACCACTACCAAGTAGTCTTATTCTCTTAAGAAGTTTATTAAGAAGATTTACTTACATAGGTCTGGTTCAGAACTTTGATAAATTATTCATTAATTTTTTTCCTGTGTAATAGTTTACATAGTGAGCTTACAATCAGAGAATAATTTAAATACTGCTTCTATGTGAACAAAAACAAATACAGATTATTTTTTCAAGTACCTGAAATACTGACTTTTACTTTCACCTTAATTGGTGGTGTACAATTATAGGAACAAATTTTCTGCCTCCTGCCTATCTTGCAAAAATGGTATTCCAAAAACTGTAATATGTGCTTACAGAAGTAGTTAGTGATATTGCAGAAGCAACTAATGAGTTAGTTGATTAATATAATAAGCCCTCTTTCATCAGGATTGCAGAGTTGTAGCATAAAATAAAATTTGTGCCCCAGAATAAACTGGCTCAGGGTATTCTTACTGGAATCAAATTTCTGGGCACTTTGACTCTTGCGTCCTACATCTCTGGTGTAGGATTAAATGTTGTTCCAAATCCCATGGAATGAAAACTAACAGGTAATGGCATTGTAGTAGCCATTTGAATCCCAGAGATAAACGGCTTGTTCCACAGGTATATATCATGCTCACTTAAAATGAAAAGGTCACAACACAGGTGAAGACTGAATTCCAATTAAATCGTTTGGTCTCTTACCAGTTTCTCTGAGGCCATCCAACTCTGAGGCTTGCACAGTCGCCCCAAGCCTTGGAGTGTACCCATTCGTTCATCTCCACTGTAAATGCTGGAGCTAACCAGCAAACGTTCAAAGAAAAATTGAACTATAAAATCAAGGTATATCATGAATTAGATGCAACTTATGGATATGTTTAATTTCTAACCTTTGTGGGATAAAATCATGATGTTAAAAACACTTCTTCCAGAAGAGAAAGGGAATTATGAGATGTGTGTGTGTGTGTGTCAGAGAGAGAGAGAGAGAGAGAATAGGGTGTACTCTGTACTAATCAAGTCACAATCTTGCTGCTGAAGTTGTCTTTAGACTCTTACAAGCTTTTCCTATATCACATTACTGAAGTATACAAAAATCTATAGATATTGAATGTGTACAACTTGATAAGTTTGCAGATAAGTATACACCTATGAAACAAGCCATCACTATAATAAAGGCCATAAATTTATCAATCACCTCCAAAAGTTTAGTCCCATACCCCCTCCCTTTTTTTAATATTGACTGTTTTGTTATGGTAAGAGCGCTTAATATAAGAACTACTCTCAGCAAATTTTAAGTACATGACACAGTATTGCTAACTGTAGGCCCTGTGTTGTGCAGGAGATCTCCAGAGCTTATTTGTTTTGTGTCACTGAAACTTTGTACACTTTGACTGGCACTTCTCCATTTCTCCTTCTCCCCAGCCCCTGGTAACCACTTTCTATTCTCTGGTTCTATGAGTTTGACTATTACAAGTTTTTCAGTTACCCAGGTGGTACTATCAAAATTTAAAAGTAAAAATAGCTAGGTCATTTTCCTATGTTACTAAAAATTCTTTCTCCTTCTTTAGGTCCTGCCTAAAAGTTAAACATCTCTCAGAAAAGAAAGATTAGATACATTTCCCTTTGATTTTCATTTAAAACACATACAATACACTCTTTTTTTCCAAATGTAGACTTACTAATATCAGATAGTAGGTATACCTCAACCTCCCGGTATCAATGTTCCTAAAATGATGTGCTTACATTAGTGTTTTGTCTGTGGATTGTATGTAATATGTATGTAAGAGAGAGTTCTACTTAATTCTTGATCTTCCTTAAAGTGAAAATTTTGCTTCAAGTATTTTTGTCATAAAATTTTTGTGTTTTAATTTTTTTAAGTGAATGAGCATTGGCTATTCCATGATGATTGTACAGTGGAAAGATTCTGTGACTCCCCTGATGGTGTTATGATTTGTGGCAGTCATGATGGAAGAGAAGTGTATGCAGTGACCCACGACCTGACTCCCACTGAAGGCTGGATCATGCAATTCAAGGTGAAAATGTTATAGTCTTGTCACGTAGATAACCATATACTAGCAAGATAAAAGTGAAAAAAAAATTGTGGAGACAAAGATCATCTAATATGTTATTGACTTTACATACTTTGAAAAATAAAATTTAATATTAGGGTAATATAGAACTCAAATATATAACTTAATGATTTAAAGTATTTTTTTTCTGAACTATTTCAAGGTGAACCTTTCATAAGAGTAAATGTGTTTCTGCTCAGGATTAAACAGTGATTGAGCAAATGTTGATAATAAAAATGTAGGACACTGAGATTAAAGCTATAACGATCATATCTACTTTTTTAATAAGAGCATTTTGATGTTTCTGAAGAAATAAAATTATGGAAAATAAAGGCATGGTTAGCATTAATGCCAACATCAATTTGGGCCAGGATTTTGGCCAAAATTTTATGTCAACCTATTCATCCTGTCTACCTCAGCCCCAATTTACTAGCAACAAGTGTCAAATGATAGCTGTCTCCATCAACAAAGGGTGTTGTGCCTTATTAAAAGTACCTTCTGTTATCACTTCATTGCATCTTACTTGTAGTGAAAGTGATTTATTGAGAGTCATAAATTGTAGGATAAAATAGGAACCTTGGTGAAGCTGTTAGCAATCCTTCTTGGTGGAGCATTCTGCCAACGAGAAGTGCCAGACCATTAGCACAACAAGCAACAATTTGTAAGAGCGGGCCCAGGCCTTCCAAGGCAGTCAGCCAGCCATGGCAGAAGCACAGGTTTCAGCTTCTCTGCAAACTCCCAGCGCAAAGTATTTGGCACTTTTTATAATTTGTCACCTTGGGCAACCATGTCGACTCCCCCATCCATCGGCAGAACGAATAATGAACCTGAAAATACAAGATGGAAATGGTGTAGTTAGTGTTCAAGTG
The DNA here is from genome assembly GCF_036562045.2 of Rhinolophus sinicus. Lineage (NCBI taxonomy): Eukaryota > Metazoa > Chordata > Mammalia > Chiroptera > Rhinolophidae > Rhinolophus > Rhinolophus sinicus. The sequence goes on from NC_133758.1 coordinate 70,499,683, forward strand.
ATCGGCACCTTTTTTGCTGCCAAGTTCTGAGAGCAAAAATATGTAATACGGGTTTATTATCTTAACAATCTTGCTTCTCTGTTTATTAGATCTCTGTTGGATGTAAAGTGTCTGAAAAAGTTGCCCAGAATCAAATTCATGTGCAGTATTCTACTGACTTTGGTGTGAGCTGGAATTACCTGGTCCCTCAGTGTTTACCTGCAGACCCAAAATGCTCAGGAAGTGTTTCTCAGCCATCTGTATTCTTTCCAACTAAAGGATGGAAAAGGATCACCTACCCACTCCCTGAAAGCTTAGTGGGAAAGTAAGTAGAAAATTAAAAGAAAGCCTGGTTCCAAGCATCCAGAAGTAGATTAGGGACACTGTTGTTGAGCCTGAAATTCTGTATAATTCTGGATAAAATATTCTCTTCCCCCCCAACTCTAAAGGTTCTCTAATTGGCGACCTCCATGCTGAGCTAACTCAAAGGAGACCTCAGGTTGTAATTCTCAAACTTGTCAAGATGGGCCTTTGCAGGCCCTTTCATGTTCCACATCCCAGTATCTGCAAATCAGGACAGAGCAACAGTGATGGCCTTGGAGCCAGATGAAAAGGTGTATGTTACGTTGTGGACCTTGTAGACTGTGGTCCACCATGCATCATATGTGTTCCATGTTACTGCCTTGTCAATCCATGATAGATGGAGCCCGGAGCAAATCCTAAGTCATCATGCTGCTCATGCAAATCCTAACTCTTCATGCTGTTTGTACAGGTGTGGTTTGTAGGTTTTGTTTTTCTCTCGTCAAATCATGTTCTGCACCTGCAGTGAAAAGTAATTAGCTTGGAGCTGTGGTGAGCCAAGACGATTGCATTGTTCTCTGAAAAGTCTGTTCATGAGTTAATTTAAGACAATTCCAAAAGGCTTCTCTTCGACTGTAAAATTAGGGAAAAAAGATATATTAAAGAAAATGATAGGTGACCCTCCACCAGATGAATCACAGAATGTGGCAAAATGACAACCCTCCCTGTAAAACAGAATGATGATATGGGACCAGAGCATGTAGAGCCTGTGAGTAGGGTGCCTACCACACACAGCTTTTCCAGTGTCCCATAGATATCATTTACTACATAACCACTCACACTTTTCTGGAACAAATCTAAAGGGCTTAGTCAGTTAACATGTCAGGATGCTAAATTAGGATGCTTTCAGTTGCAGGTAACAGAAAACCCATTTCAAAGTCGCTCGATTAAAGAAGAAATGTATTATATCTATAATGAAAATATCCAAAAATAAGGGGACTCTAGGACTGGTTGATTTACAAGCTCAACAGTGTCTTCAAGACATTGTTATTTCTTACTCTCACTCTTCGTTCCACTGTCAACACATTGGCCACACTCAGCCTTAGGGCTGGTTCCCTTCATGAACATAGATGCCTTCCAGAAAACTGGAGCAGAATGCATCCTTATCTGTGTCCAATGGGAGAGAAAGAGAGTTGCTTTTCTTTCAAACAGAACCAGAGCAAGCACCTCCTGGCATCCCACCAGTTCGAATTAGTCAAGAATGCCTACAGTTCTTGACTAGTCAATAGTTCGGGCAGTTATATCATGATGACTGTCTCCTGTGACTCATCTGGGGTAAAATGCTTGCTGGGGACCCTCCACAATGTCCTTGCCTCGTTCTCTCCCCCCGTTCTCTCTCTTTTTTATAACGAAGTATAATCTACATTCAGTAAAATGCACACATCTTAATTGTTCAATACAGTCAGCTCTTCCCACTGTGTAACCCATGTAGCCCCACATAAAACGAGATGCAGAACACTTAAATCACCCCAGAAAGTTCTCTCATGCACTTTGGACTCCTTACACCAACATAGCATGGAGTATTTTAATATAAGGTTAATTGTGAGGCTTGTATTTTCCCCAAACGGCAGAGAAGAACAGTGATGAAATTAAAATCTCAGGAAAATGTCCTGTAATACAACCCTTTCACAATTGTTTTCTAATTAGCATAGTTACTCGGAGAATATTGATTATCTTTGGAGAATTCAGAAGTTTCTGTTTCCCAACCACCTGAGGGCTGGGTGTACACGGACAAAGCTCTGTCAAAGGATTCAGTCACCTTCTGTGCAATTTCAGAAATGCAATTAATGAATCTAAATTGCGATGCAGTCACAGGGCTCCTGATTTATGATGGTTTTGTGTTTTAAAATGTACCTATTGCTTGAAATAGAGATTTCACTGTATTTTCATTTTCTTTTCCATGTTTGCATACATATTATAAAATTTAAGTGAAACTGGCTTTAAAGTTTCATAACTAGAAATAGAAAGATAATGGCAGTTAGAAAACATTTTTTATTAATCCATTTTATCCTGTCAGAATATCTTAAGTGTTTTTCCTCTTGCTCACTGAGTGAATATGCAGGAAAATGGACCTGAATAAAGTTAACTTTTGTTTTTCACCCCTTTGCTTTTGTGTTGCCGACAGCCCAGTGAGGTTTAGGTTCTACCAGAAGTACTCAGATACGCAGTGGGCAATTGATAATTTCTACCTGGGCCCTGGATGCTTGGACAACTGCAAGGGCCATGGAGATTGCTTAAAGGAGCAGTGCATCTGTGATCCAGGATACTCTGGGCCCAACTGCTACTTGACTCACAGTCTGAAGGTAATATTAAAGCTCCTGATAGAAGCATTGACTCACATTGCAGGCCAGGCCTTAGGAACCAACTTAAGTGTGAGATTACTAATTTATAACAATGTCCTTTGGGGCCCCCCAGTAAATAAATCCTTTGGGTGGAAACTAGAAAATATGTCTTAGGTTTCTTAGATGCAAGAATATTAGGATCAAGTTCTAGTATAGTTTAGCCAAGTCATATATAAACCAGACTGAATGGATTCAAGAACATAAATAGTCTGCTTTTTTTAAAGCAGACTATTTAAAGTCAATTTTAAGCTTTCTTTACTTTTTCAGTAGATGTACTGTTTGAAACAGAATATTGTTGTTATGAAATAAAGAGAAAGCATTTTCACAAAAAAATGAATTTTCAAAATGGATTCAATAGTCTTGAATTTTTGTTCAGAAATTCAGTTTCTGATTTGCTGAAAGGTCATTCTTGGAAACTTTAGCTGTTATATCATTATTTAATATGCAAAGCAAATACAGTTTCCCAACATAGTTGCCATATGTGCATTCTATTTCTGTGAATAAATGTAGTGCATTCATCATTTCAATAACAGGAAAATGACTAAGCTAAAAAAGTACAAGTGGTTGAAATCAAACATGTAAGGGGCAAACAGTGTAAACAAAACCTGTTCTGTCATTTTTTTCTATAATATTTCAACAACTTTGGAGTTGCTAAATTAAAAAAATAAAATTAGAGCAATGTTCACTTATGTCTGGAGTTGTTAGTCTGTTTGTTATCAAGTGAGAAACATAGCCACAAGTAATGAAGCAACTACAAAAAACAATCTGGTTTCTTTGATGACATTCATATTTCATTAGCATTTCTCAGTTGCATAGAAAATTGTACAAATCTGTATTATGAACTCTGATTCACAACTTTCTAATGGGAGTTTACATGGTGAATGATGCACGTCTTCTGACTCTAGTGTCTTATGTGTAAACCTCCATTTTTAAAATTGCATTTATTTGCTAACATCAGTGAGGTAAGACTGACATGTGACTATACATCATAACTATAGAGATGGTTATGTTCTAAGTTTGAAGAAAAGAGGGTCTATTTAAATCGTTTTAACTATACAATAAGATAGCAACTAGACTAATCTCTTAAATAAGTGAAAAGGTGTGCAGTTTTTTGGTATAGAGTTACTGCCATTACAATTATAAAAAATTATTTTCATGACGTAGTTCTACCATTAAAAAACATTGGTAGAAATGTTTTTTAAAGTTTCCTGACTAGAAATTGGAAGATAATGGCAGTCAGAAAACATGTTTTATTAATCCATTTCCTCCTGTCAGAGTGTCTTAAATGTTTTTCCTCTCACTCACTGAGTGCACATGCAGGAACATGGACCTGAATAAAGTTAGCTTTTGTTTTTCACTCCTTTGCTCAACCCAGTGCAAAACTATATTATGGGCAAAATGAATGTACTATGGGAAAAATGAATAGAAAAATCAAGATCTTGCTAGGATGTGAGGGAATGAAGTATTTTTACATCAAATGTATCCATACCCTAATATTTAATTTTCTACTCTCTGGAAAATAGACTATTCCTGGTTGTTGACCATTCTTAGTTAAAAGGATAAACTGGAGGCCCAGGGAAAGTCTTTTATTCTAGATTTTGAGTACTTCTCCCCATCATCCTGAATCTTGGCCCTGATAAACAAATGAAAAGTCTTTCAAATTGCCTTCCAAGTTTAATTTCCTTTGACTTAGTATGGAAAGCTTTGGTTTCATTTCACGTATCCCTACCTAACCATATAGACATTCTAAATTCATTCCGTGCTGGAAACTGAAGGGTCCTGGTTGCCTAAAGCAGTCTCCAAGGTGAGGGTAAACACTCCTGGAGAAAATAAGACAACCCAATGGGAAATGTTAGGGGGAAAAGTACCAGAATATCTATTTTATAATATTTTATCTTATTTCATTGAATTTTCATTTTTTGTGCATGTTCATAATATAATAAATTACAATAGTACTTTTACATACCATATAAAAAACCATTTTGGGAGTACATTCTTAAATAACTTTTTACAAATAGGAGTATCACTGTACTCAATCTTATTTATGTTTTACAATTCTCTCGAGACTTGAAATTCCAGTTATTGAACATTATTTAAGCAGTTTAAATAATCTTTACTGTACAATGGAAAAGCACATTATGAAGGTATCCAGTTGTTATTTTTAATATATTTGGAAAAGCATTTGAAATCAGTTCTAATTTTTTAAAGTCCAGGACATAACTCTGCATTGTCTTAACTATTTCTTAGTCATTATCTGAAATTGTTATATTCTTAAACACATGCCTTTTTTTTTCCAGACTTTCTTGAAGGAACGCTTTGATAGTGAAGAGATCAAGCCTGATTTATGGATGTCCTTAGAAGGTGGGAGTACTTGTACCGAGTGTGGGATTCTTGCCGAGGACACTGCACTCTATTTTGGGGGATCTACTGTGAGACAAGCTATTACTCAAGATCTGGATCTCAGAGGGGCAAAGTAAGTCATTTTCCAGTTATTGTCGTCACAACTTAGCAAATTAGCCCCAAAGCAAGGAGCACTTGTGGAAGAAGTTGTTATCCAGGACTTGAGTAGACGATTTGTTCTAATTAACTGTTCTGATGGATAATATGTGCTTACATTTAGATTCCTGCAATACTGGGGGCGCATCGGTAGTGAGAACAACATGACCTCCTGCCATCGGCCCATCTGCCGGAAGGAAGGCGTGCTGTTGGACTACTCTACCGATGGAGGCACGTTTCAGGGGTGAACACCATGCCTGGGAGCAGATTCCCAAATTCCATCCAATGCCCCTCAGAAAAGTCTCCGCAAAGCTTTGCTGACTTTGCAATGTGAATAGTGAGAGTTACAAAAAGAAAGTTATGGATGTGAGCTGTGTTACACATTCCATACATGTGACTTCTGTGTTATGCAAAATCTACCAAAAAAGGGAGAAAAGACAGAAATCGTATTTTAAAAATTAACTCCAAAGTTAACGAGTAAAGAAAATAATCTCTATGCTTAACTGAAGCTTGATTATAAATGATACAATTAAGAAATAATTGTTATAGTTTTCCAAGTAAAAGAATACCTTTAGTATTCTTTTTAGTTTTAAAAAGCTTTTGTGTGAACAAGTGTGTAATGAATGCTAAGAGAATCTACAAGAAAACTTTATTAATTATGAAAGAAGAGAGTCTGAATTTGTGAGTGTATCATACACTATTTTCACAAAATTCTGTTTTATTATTTTGAAACAACTGAAACCAGACCAATAATAAAGACCATGAGGTCTTTAGAAAATCACCTTTGGCAGATAGACATTATTCTTAATAACTAACAGATAAATAGAAGGTCCTAAAGTATTTGACAGTATTTGAAAGGTGTTTTCTTAAGTAATTTAAGCATTCTACCTACAGTCTTATCAATTGTTGAGAGGCAAACTTCATATCAGTCCAAGAAATCACAAATTGCATACAATTATAATTTCAAAATACTGGTTTTTATCTAGAAACATTCAAAACATTGGTGTATCTCATTTTTTATGAAAAATAATGCGTGTGGGAATCTAAAACAAAATTTTAAAAGCAGAAAATACATAATTTTTACTTTAGTGTTTTTATTTGGGGTCAAGTATTTCTAAGTACCCTTTCCCTCATATCATCAGCCTCATTTTGTAACAATATGTATAAGTAGTGAACACTTACATTAAAGTCAGCGAAATCAATCCTCATTACCTGGTTGAAGAGTTCTTTGGGCAGCTTACAGTAGTTGCAGGATACTGGTGGTTTGTGGGGGTTTTTCCAGATGTATCACTATGTTGATATATTTGTTATTATAGGAATTACTTGGACTTTGCTCCATGAGATGGATTATCAGAAATACATTTCTGTGAGACACGACTACATCCTTCTTCCTGAGGATGCCCTCACCAACACAACTCGACTTCGCTGGTGGCAGCCTTTTGTGATCAGCAATGGACTTGTAGTCTCCGGGGTGGAGCGTGCCCAGTGGGCACTAGACAACATTTTGATTGGCGGGGCAGAAATCAATCCCAGTCAACTGGTTGACACTTTTGATGACGGTAAGAATTAACTCACTCACTTTCCTGTGAGTCGTTTGTCTGCTTATGCCTTTGGATGAATTTCTCCATAAAAAGCTTTTAAAAGAGTGACTAGCACATATTCAGTGTTCAACAAATGTTTGCTTTTATTTTGCCCGGCAGTTTATAAATCTTCAAGGTTGGCGGCTGGTTGAAATGTCAACTGGGAATTTAATAAATCCTGCTAAAGATAAAATGTCTAACTCTCAATATAATTTGAAATGTCAATACCCTACAATAATTTCCATTTCTTTAGGAATTTCTGTACTACAGATACACATTGCATTGGTTCAAAAGTGTACCAAGAATAAGTTTGCAATGGTGAAAGTTACCCAGACTAGCAATTACATTTTAAAAGTTCATTCATCATTATACTACTAGTACTTAATAATCTTTTCTAGATTTGATTTCTCATCTTGGATTTATGTTTATACCAATTAAACAAAATAAAAATCAATCTTAAAGCGTAAGCAAAAAGCTTAGACATTCAAGTAATTCAACAATAAGCCAGTCAGTTCAAGAGAAAGACCTGTCATATTATTTCCAATTTACCTTTACAGAAGGCACTTCTCATGAAGAAAACTGGAGTTTTTACCCTAATGCAGTAAGGACAGCAGGATTCTGTGGCAATCCATCCTTCCACCTCTACTGGCCAAATAAAAAGAAGGACAAGACCCATAACGTGCTCTCCTCCAGAGAACTTATTATACAGCCAGGATATATGATGCAGTTTAAGGTCAGGAGAAGTGGTTCTTTGAAACTGAGTATGGCATTACATTTGGGGAGGCGGTGTGGGGAGAATGCTTATTTGGACAACTATAAAGAAATGATTGATTTCATTCATTAAAAGAGACTTTATCTTATGATAAAAGAAGTAATCTTTCATAAAGGCCTTTACCATGTAGGATTATTTGAGCATAGATAAAATTTATAAGGATATTGGGACATAGCAAGAAATGTAACCGTATTATGTCTCAGATATGTAATCTTGAGTGCCCTTTCCCAGACTTTGACAATAGGGAGGTTCAAGGTCATAGGTCTTTTCTCGTGTTCTACATCCCTCGTTCCCAGCCACATCCTTTATGAGTGAAGGCTTTTCCTCTACCCAGCCTACACTGTGGCCATGTCAAAGTCATCATGTTTGATTTAAGGTGATTGGAGCCTCCTCTTTTGCTTCCTCTATCAACTCAGAACTGAAGAGACTGACATTTTCTTCTCTATCCAAAATCAATTTGTTTTGTTTTGTTTTTTAACGTTTGTCCCCAAAAACTTAATAATTGAAGTATCACTAAAACTGCATTTTTTTAAATCATCATAGGCATTCTAAGCACCACATCCAACACCTTTCTCCCATTCCTCATCCTTCCTTTCCTCTCTGTACCATTTGACACTATTTCCTTGCCCTCCCCAGCCCGTGACATTCGCTTTCCCCTTGGCTTCTGAGATCTCTGCCAATTCTCCTCTTATCTTCTTGATATCTACTTCTATCTCCTTTTTGGCTCCTCTGCTTCCTTCAGCCCTCTAAATGTCAGCGTTTTTCAGTACCTCTCCTGAGCTTTCTCCTCCCATCGTGTACATTCTCATCATTGGGAATTTCATTCATCCCTGGCTTCAGGTATCATATCTTTAAGACAACCCTCAAATTCACATGCCAACTTTGACTGAGTCACCACAATTAATTCAGTGCTTTAATAGTCTGTGTACATTTCTACACCTTTGTCTTATTGCCATCTCAACTCAACATGTCTTAGCAGTGAACTTCATATCTTCCCTCCCCATACTAGCTCCTCTTTCTGATTTTCCTATTTCTATTAATGGCGCTACCTTTCACCTATTCACCAACTTTAAATTTTAAACTAGTCTTTGATTTTTCACTTTTCCTATCTAATCATTTACTGCATCCTTTTAATTCTAATTTCCAATGTTCCTGTCACCCATCCCATTCTTCTCTGTTTGCCCTATTACCCCCTCCATTCTGGCCCTGATTAAATCAATAGTCCATTAACTAATCTTTCCATCTCTAATCTCGCTCTGCTAACACCTGTCTTTAAGAGCACAAATTGATCTTTACAAAGTACAGCTCGGAGCTCATAATTCCATTGCTCATAAACTTTTAATGACCCCATTGCCTTCAAAATTAAGGTCAAATATCTTAGACTACAATTCATAGTTTGCCAAACTCAATCCTTCTTCTCCCTAAATGTCTTTCTCCTATCTCTACCTCTCACACTCTTCCCGGATTTCAGAGACAGATCACATGCACCCTGCTTGATGAATTATTTTCTTTTTTTTAATTGTAATATATTTGACATATAACATTGTGTAAATTTAAGTTGTACGACAAGAGTATTTTATACATTTGTATTCTGTAATATGATTGCCATTATAGCAATAGGTAGCACCTCTATCATGTCACATAATTATCATTCCTTTTTGTGATTGGAATAATTACAATCTTCTACATCTAATGAATTATTTTTAATCCACTTAAATACAATATCTCCTTATAAAGCAGCACAGCATTTTATTTGTATCTTTTATGATTTCCATTTCCATTTTTGGAATATGCTTCTATTCTCTCTCCGAAGCCAGAGTTGTTTTATTCATGAGTGTATGGCCTGAAATTTTTAGCACTAACCTTCTCCAGTATCAGGCCTGAAATAGGACTTGTTGATTAAGTAGATGATTAGGACTTAAATTTGAATCACCAAATTTTTATAGAATTTGTGCATTATTGATTATTCAAATACTTAGTCACACATAATATGGATAGCTTTTATTCATATGGGAATGAAAAAACCCTAAGAATGAATATTAAGTAATTACAAATAAAAAAATTCAATAGTAGCATCAAGGAAGTTAGGCTATCAATGAAAATGTTTTGAACCAGTAATACTTTGAGTTCCTTTCCATTAATTCTCCACATTACATGTTACCTTCCTTTTGGCCAATTTATCTTCTCCAAATTTATGACTAATATGTTATACTAATTAATTAAATAGAAATAGTACTTTTTAACCTTATTTCTTTACAAAATTGCATGTCTTAAACTGAAGTCAAAAGAATGTGTTTTTGGTGTTCTGGTAGGCTGCTCTATAAAAGCTGAATATTTCTTGATTACTTATCAGAGTCACAATGAAAACAGATGGGATTTCTAATTAACAATAACTGTTAGTTAATCTTGCATGATACATATTGATTATGTTTGTTTTAGATTGTGGTGGGTTGTGAAGCCATTTCTTGTGGTGACCTTCATTCCGTAATGTTGGAGTACACTAAGGATGCAAGGTTTGTGAAGTACTTGTTTCCCCCAAATTTGAATACACAGTTCAAATGATTGTCTATTTTTAAGGCAACTGTTTACAGAGGAGTAATCTTTTGTATTAAAAGTGTCAGTTCATGTGTATTTCACATGTACAAATGTCATTCACATAAAATTTACGTCTTGTTTTCAAATTTTTTCTTCTAACCAAGAAAACTCTATTTTCACACTAGGCTACAGCCAACAAACTTTATATTTTAAAATAAGTAAGACATTGCATTTGTTCTCAAAGTAGGAGCCTCTTATTATTCATGTTGCTCATGTTCAAACAACTTGAATAAAAATTTAAATCAATGAAAGATCTGACTATGCTTCATCCAGAGTCACAGCTGCTGAAACATAGTGGCAGTGTCAAAGAAAATTCTGACCCAGTTCAGTTACCTTATTAAGGCGTTGATAGGCCTGTCTCCCACAAACACTCTTCAAAATGAATTATAGTAGTGAGTTAAGTTTGGTCAGACAGAAACTTTTGCCAATTAACTCCGGGTACCTCTCTGGTAATGGTATCAGTGGGAGGAAACCATTAGAGTGCAGCACCGTGAATGCTGTTGTTTGATTCTGTTATGAATATATTATGTGCTTGTAAAGAGTTAGAATATATCTTGCATGGAATTATTTTCAATTTTTATTTTTATTGTCTGTAATTATAAATAGGCATAGGAAATAATAAATTTACATTGAAATGTCTTAATTTAACCCAACCCCAAAGCATTACCTCGACATTAGACAGGTCATCTATTTCTCTTAAGCGCTGTCTAATTCAACCTCTTTGGTTTCTACAGGTCCGATTCCTGGCAACTTGTTCAGACTCAATGCCTTCCTTCCTCTTCGAACAGCATCGGCTGTTCCCCATTCCAGTTCCATGAAGCCACCATCTACAATGCTGTCAACAGCTCGAGCTGGAAGAGAATCACCATTCAGCTGCCTGACCATGTCTCCTCCAGGTAGGTTGTGTACTAGGGTAAACTTTGTGGAATTATCTGGCATTCTCTACATAGCTTATACAGTGAGCTGAGAGCAACTGATAAAATGAGGCTGGAGTTTTAGTTGCAGCCCTAGTACCCCCTCCCTTTTTCTCTCCCTCCTCTCACCAACTCTTGCCCCAAAATGGCAATTGCATGTCCAAAGAAGAAATAGGAAGAGATAGGATCATGTTTGTAAATGACTCGTAGATCTCGAATTTCCTTTTGACTAAATGCCACGGCACATGCAAACTCAATCACAGGCCCCAAATCACAGATCTCCAACCAAAACCTGTAGTTGGTACTATATCTTTCCCAGTGTTCTGTGCTCCAAAGGCTGCACTCATCTCGGATACAAATACTCTGTGGAGTGTGGATGGTTGGTCAGGATACGAAAAGTCGCAGAATACACAAAATGGAGTGCAATCTTCCTAGAGGAACATTTATTATACTCAAAAGATTTAGAAAATGATAGGCCTCTATGGGAAAAATAGACACAGATTTATTAGGAATAGAATAGGAAATTCACATCAAATTTTCAGGGAAGGCACATGCTTCCAGAATGGCATTTTGCGACATATTCCCAAAGTCTGAGGAGTACACGTTCACTCACCTCTGCCAATCGGTGCTTCAGGGAGAAGTTTGGGAAGCCCTTTTCTCAGAAGTAGTCCCCATTCCTAGAGCTAGAGGCTGGGCACAGCCATGGGAAATAACAGCCTACTGAATCCCTTCTGTCTCTGTGGGACTTTCAGTGCCACACAGTTCCGCTGGATCCAGAAGGGGGAAGAAACTGAGAAGCAAAGCTGGGCGATTGACCATGTGTACATCGGAGAGGCTTGCCCCAGGCTGTGCAGTGGGCATGGATACTGTACCACCGGCGCCGTCTGCATCTGTGATGAAAGCTTCCAAGGTCTGAATCCCAGACTGTCATTTTTGACGCAGGAGAGGATGAGGTTCTCCTCAACACGTGTACAGAGGCCACTAGGAAATGGACATATACTCCAGCCTGGGGGACTTAGGATGGATGACACACTCTTGGTTCACAGTTATTTATCTTTGAAATGAATTATCATAGATAACTTCATGCTATGTTCCTTGAACTATTTTTTTTAACGCAGATTTTCTCCACTCAGAAAATCTATAGTACCTCACATTTCCCGTCTTCCATATAACTCCCTGCCCCCACTCCTACCCCTGACACTTTATTTCCACTCTGGGCCTCTCTCCTTCCTAGTCTAGTTGCCCATTCCTGGATACTTCGCCAGTATTCCTTCTCTCTCACAGCTTCTCCCAACAGCAGCTGCACCTGTCCCCCCAAGACGTAACTGACAATTCAAAATGTTCTGTTTCCCAAGTCACTCTCTCACACAGAAAAAGCTTTCATGACTCAAAAAAAAAAAAAATGAAAACTACATTTTACTGCTTGAGTTTCTAGAGACTGAGTATACTTGGGACAGTGTATCTACTCAACTCTGACATCATCAGAAGTTGCTCTGCTGGCTTGTAAGAGGGCCTGCAGCCCGGCTTTCCTTTGATGCAATGTTTCTAACAGGTTTCTGCCTCTACTGTTACAAAGTTCACTTTACATCATGCCCGCTGGCTCCTCAAAGCCTAACACTTGGCATACAGCTATGCTCAGCACATCTCTCGTGAATGAACCCTTGCATTGCCTTATGCTTTTCTATTTACACAGTGTCCACCAATTTGTTCAGTGGGGTCATTTAGTGCTTATGATATCCCCAGAAGTTAGCTATGGTTAGTGTAAGTATTCCTACTTTACAGGTAAAGAAACGGAGACTCAGGGAGGTTAAATGACTTGCCTAAGGTCACACAGCTAGTAAGTGTCAGAAAAAAAGCTGGTACTCAGATTGTTCTTTCCAGTCAGCCTTGCTGTCTCTCAAAGCTGAGAGATTTTGCCAGAGGGGACCAGAATTATGCAATTTCCCCATGTGTACAATGTAAGAATCCACAGATTTGAATTCTGGAGTAGAATCTAGTTAGGTTTCTTGGCTGATGCTATTTCCTGGCCTCCCGATGAAATGAGTATGACTAAGGTAGACTGCTGCGTGTACTGATGGTAGGGATTGCTCTGTGGTCATCGTTCCCCCAGTCTCATTGTGGCTGAAACCAGCTGGGTCTGTCTGTGTACGAGCTGGAGAATTTGAATTTTAGGCAAATGAACAAATCAGATGTCTCACAAGGAATCCTAGATGTCTGGAATTTTCCCTCTCCCCTGGTCCAACAGAGCTGTGACCTTTTAATTTTGAACTACTGTGGACATTTGGAAAAGTTGGGCTGTTCATATCAAGGGGAAATGCAAGCACATACACATTTGCTAATGTAGCGTCTCACTTAAATGCCAGTGTTTCAGCTTGGTGGTCTCTGAGAGACACTCCAGTTTATTCATTATGTATGTATTTATCCCAGCTTCACTATTCAACATCTTATATTGCTAAGTATTGTGCTAGATGCTAGAATTCAATGATGAATAAAACACAGACTCGCTGTCAAGAATCCTCAAGTATAGAGCTGTAAGAAGAACAAGAACATGACTTGTGGTATCTTATTTTCTGCTTCAAAGTCATGCCAGGGGGGAAGAAATTAGGCTGGCCTCTCATGCCAGGGTGAGAGCTCCCTACTGAGAACCACCGTTGGGAAACATATAGGCCCCACCGGATGCTGTGGTATTTAAATAATAGGTTTACACGAGCAAGAAGTACACCTACACATTTTAGTAAACATTGACTCAGAGATAATGGGATTTATTTCAGCAGTGTAAGCCAATAATTGCTAAAATAAAAGGGAAACATTTATTTCTGGGAGTCTATATCTGCTTGGCATTTTGGCATTCTTACAATGACAACAGTGGATTAAATCTGATATTGAATACTTGTTCCTAAGCTTTGACGATTCTGCTTGTTCCAGCTAATTTTTGCGATTTTTCCCTTCCCTCTAGGTGATGATTGCTCTGTTTTCAGTCATGATCTTCCCAGTTATATTAAAGATAATTTTGAGTCAGCAAGAGTCACTGAGGCAAACTGGGAGACCATTCAAGGCGGAGTGATAGGGAGTGGCTGTGGGCAGCTGGCACCCTATGCCCATGGAGACTCGCTCTACTTTAATGGCTGTCAGATAAGGCAAGCTGCCACCAAACCTCTGGATCTCACTCGAGCAAGGTAACAAAACTCCTGTCATAGTCCAGACACAGCCCCAGTCTCAAGACTGGCTATTGTCCACTGTCTATGAGATATGGTCACAAACGGAATGGAACAGGTGTCACTAAGCAGTGGACACCGAATCATCATTTGAATTTAGTATGAGGAAGCATTGTATGTTTTCACAACTGAGGATTATGCTTTGCTTAAATTTATTGTGGAATTACCTTACATTTCTTCATACACACTAGCTGAGTAATGGTGACATAGGCATAAGCCTAGAGAAATGGCCCAATGTAAAAAAATTGATGCATATCAAATCAACAGATTGTACACCTTAAACTTACACACTGTTTTATGTCAATTATATCTCAATAAAGTTGCAAAAATAAATAAGTAAAAAATAAAAAGTCCGCTATGGATAATCTATATAGATAATTCAATGTAGACCATTTGCAAGCATGTAAATATACATGTGTACGTGAAATAGATTTGCAGTCATGCAATCATATACCTATATTTAACACACGTAGTCGCAATAGATAGAAATGGAGGATGGGTGGGTGGGTGGGTGGGTGGATGGATGGATGGATGGGAACTTTACAAATTCACATGCTAGAGGAATTGCATGTTAATGTGGAATAGAGTGAGCAGAGACTGTGCAAATCAACTAGGGAATTAACAGAGAGAAAGACCCCAGGAGGGCTGGATCTCCTTCCCCACTTCCTCCCCTTCCTGGCTCTGCCACCTTAGCCAGTACAAACACAGCTTTTTAATCTGTATAATTCAAGAAAAGATTGCAAGGCTTCATAAGGTTTGCAAAATACTGGATTAGAGTATTCCCTGAATGCTAAAAAGCATTCAGTAGCTACCAGTATATTTGCGAATTAAATATTTAGTTAATAAGAATGTAGATGTTGGGGGTGGCCAGTTAGCTCAGTTTGTTAGAGCGTGGTGCTAATAACACCAAGGTTGCCGGTTCGATACCCCCATGGGCCAGTGAGCTGTGCCCTCCTTTAAAAAAGAAAAAAAAAAAAAAAGAAAAGAATGTAGATGTTTGCTTGAGGCTTTTCACTTTGGAAAATGTTAGTAGTATATTTTCAGACGCAGAAGGGCAAGTTTGGGGGCCTTCAATATGATAAACAATGAAAATATAATACAATTAATTCCGGTATGGCAACCATGGAGATACCAAAAGTTGTTGTATTGCCCCATCCCATTTTTTCCTACCAAAAAGGTATACTTAATTTAGAGACCACTTGATGTTTTCCTTGGCCCCATATAGAGCTACAACTAGCTGCTGACTTAACTGTTATATACCACATTGTACAAGTAACTTTGTTTCAAATTAATTTATACATTTACAAGTTTAAATGTATTTATGCATTTAAGCTTTATTTGACCACGTACCCTAAGTGGGACTGAATCACTGAGGATAGCCGTCCTGTGTTTTGAAGCTGTCTATTGTAAGGGTAAGGATACCTGTCAGAAGCAAAAGGACATGTCAAAGAACAGCAGGCATGGTCCAGAGCCTGCATGTCTAACTCAGTTTCCCCTCCACTCTGATCTCCAGACAGCCTTTCCTAAAACAGATGTGACAATTTATCCTTGTGTAGCTGCTATTCAGCCTGGAGCTACTTGTAAACAAGTATGTGGCATAAATATCATGATTTTATTCTTTGCCCTCTCCATGTCCTCAGCTGCCTGTTGGGCCCATACCATACCATTCAGAGAATGGAAGGTGTTTCGGATAAAATACTCTAACAAGGTTTCCAACATCATGAAAAAGAGGACAGATCATTGAAAACCAGGATTGTTTTCTTTGTGTAGAAAACCAGCCTTTCCGAGGTTATTTTTCGTGCGCATGATATAAAGAGAAAGTAACCACGTTTTACTATGAATGTGATTTGGCCATAACACTGGATGCTTCTATCTTTACTACATGATGAACTCAGGAATCATGGGCTTTAGAAACAAGAAAGATTTATTTTTTTTAATTAGACAGTAGAACTCCTTTATACATCCTGAACCTTGGGTGAAGACAATTTCCCCTCGTGTTTTTCAGCAAAATCATGTTTGTCTTGCAAATCGGGAGCCCAGCGCAGACAGACAGCTGCAACAGCGACGTGAGCGGCCCCCATGCGGTGGACAGGGCGGTGCTGCTGCAGTACAGCGTCAACAACGGCATCACGTGGCACGTCATCGCGCAGCACCAGCCCAAGGACTTCACACAGGCCCAGAGAGTGTCATACAACGTCCCCCTGTAAGTGGCCTGCTAGGAAGCGTAGTTTCACGCCCCGTCCCTGAGAATCAGAGGTAGAGCTAGAGGTTTGGTGACGTTGCTGGACCAAAGCCACAAATGTCGGTGGTGGCAGAACCACGACTGACCCAGGGCTCCATTGGGTTCCTGTTTCCTAGTAGGACAACAGGCAAAGTTGAAGCAATGCGTAGGGCAAGAGAGAACAGAGAATAACAACAGTGCTTTTTGCATGTTTTCCTTCCTCTGACCAGTATTTGTAGTCCTTTAGAAAACACCATTTTTAACTTTCTGCTGAATACACTTATTCGAAAACGTTCTGAGGATAGGCAACTTTTTGTGACGCTTGTGCCCCCAGCTTCTAGCACAGCGCTCATCACACAGAAGGCACATCATGTTTGTTAACCAAACGTGCTGCTCTTCCAGGTACTAGTGTAGCAAGGGGGATACGGAGGAGAGATGTAAAAGTATTACAAGTCCTTAAAGAGCCAATAAAACGTAATGCTGCTTAGACATAAGCCAATCTAAATTCCATACCCAAAGTTTTGTTGACTTAGATTAGCCTATTATATTTGAAGTCTGGAAGTTACATACCAGAAAGTTCTCTGTTTTCTAATGGTTAACCACTTTGTCCTTCTATCTGTGACCCAGGGAGGCACGGATGAAAGGAGTGTTACTGCGCTGGTGGCAACCACGCCACAATGGAACAGGTCATGACCAGTGGGCTTTGGACCATGTGGAGGTCGTCTTGTGAGTATCTGATACGTAGCATCCCATGTTCTTTTCAGAAAAGAAAGGTTTGAAACTCCCTTGGTATAGCACACTCCTTAATTCAGTAAGAACTATTCCTGAAGAGATGCCCATAGGACTTTGGCTTATACTCTTCGGCTACTGCAATTTATAATTCAAGTCAACGTGAAATAATAAAGCCCCGGATATAATTTAATGTACCTTAGAAAACTTCAATAAGCAAAAAAAATGTATTTAAGGATTTGACAATATTAGTTAAATTGGATCAAACAAAAGTCTCCAAAAATGAGAAACAATGCCTTCGCCAGATCTGGGTTGCTTATAAAATGGAATGATGTCTTAAAGAGGGAAACCATCTGTATTGGTTAATGTACAGAGTATTCCTAGTCAATATGCCCAATAACAAACACCTGTCTTAGCTACAGATGCCCGAGGCATTCTTCCATTTAATACCGTGGTTGCAACTATCAGGTTGGTGCCAAAGTAATTGCGGTTTAAAATAATTGTGAAAACCACAATTACTTTTGCACCAACCTAGTAGAACAAAGAATTCATGGTTTTAGATTCCTCCTGACCAATCCTAGCACCTAACAAGTTAAGTGTGCTCAACCATGGTTTCTCCCATATGATAGGGTTGGCACCACTGTCACCTAGCCGGGTTGACTGTTCCACAGAGAGATGACTTGCTTTTTCTCTAACAATCTAGTTCCTGTAGAACTGGAATGCTTATGTCTCGACGGGTTCGGACTGATGGCTCCAAGTGGTTGGCAAGGAGAGGCGAATCTTCTCGGTAGATAGGTTCAAATGTTCATTCTTTTTACCAAATCAAAAATGAAATCAGTCCCTTGGCTGATTTCACTCATTTTGAAAGCAAATTTAAGTGATTAATTGGTAGGAAAACTACCAGATTTGTTTTCTTTCAATCATAGCCATGAGCTGAATTTTTCAGTCTTGAGTTAGCCTTCGTCTTAGTTTTCACTGAGGCACCTGCTTGCATGGCATCCATATCAATCCCCAAATCTGAGAGCAACCTGGTCCCTACACAAGCCCCCACTGTGCGCTCTGCTGCTTTGGACAACTTGCTGGGCTCTGCCTCCACAAGACAAAGTTGAAGTTTAAAATAACATTTCAGACTCATTTGAACCTACATATGAGGCTGATGTTTTACTTAGATATTGATTTCCTCAGACGACATTATTCCAGGAGAATAGAATAACCTGGGCTCTAAAATAAATACATATATGGTAAGGCTGGAGAGAGATGTCCAAATAGACCAAAACCATGCTTAAAGCCGTTCTGCCCTGGTTACTTTCCTTTCAGAGCAGCGCTTCTCAATCTGATTGGACATCAGAAGACCTTAAGAGCTTTGGAAGCATCAGCAAATGTCCCAATACCCAGGCCCATCCCGACAGATAATTTGGTTTAAATTGACCTGCAGTGGGACCTGAGCATCAGTCTTTTTAAAAAATGATTCCAAAAACTTATTGATAATCAAATTTAGAGTCAAAACCACTTTGTATCTCTCAAGTCTCTTGCCAAGAAAGTTTACATTAATGGGGCTTCTTGTGCCTGACAAAGCATTACCAACTCCTGTGGAAACTTCAAAATTTGTCCTCAAAAGAAGGCAGAACACTAATACTGCCCATAGATAGACATAATAACTCTTAATACTGCATATGTTTGAGTAGATATTTCTTCTCCTGCCACCCAGCCAAGACATTACAGTACCTATTTTAGGTTCCAGAGGCGTATCATCACCATAAGTCCCTCCCTTGAACTACAGTTAAGGAGCAGATGGAGTCAGAAGTGCAAACACAGTCCCCTGGTATGAAATAACCCTTCACAACTCACATGCAGAACTCTGTTCTCTGATTCCTGTTGACCTGCTGCCTCAGAGGCTCTCAAAACACCCACAAGAAGCTTCACCACTCCGTTCCCAAGGGAACCTTCTGGAATACTGGTGTTGGTATTAATTTTTATAAGCAGCTACCAGTATCATGATATTATTACAAGAATCAAGTTCAGATATGAAATGTATCACATTGATCATACCTATTGTTTCTGGTATTATTCTGGAGCAATAATCTGTATCAATAAAGACTTCACTTTTATTCCACCTCCAGAATTTTAATATTTTGAAGATTTTATAACTTACCAGGCACCTCTCTGCTCTGATTCTGCATTATTGTCTCAAAGTCTCAGGGCACTAAAACGTTTTGAATGATTAAAAGAGCATTGCCACACATGCACTGTCGCATGATTTGAGTTGTATTCAGCATCTTTCAAAGAAAAATTTAAAAATTATAACTTCATACATATCACCATATAATTTTATTTATACATATTACACATGTAATCTTAAAAGCAAATGTTATCTCTTTAATGACAATTCAAAAATTTGTTAAAATTAAAGACTTTATTTTCCTACTTTTTTAGCGAGAAATACCTCATAAAGCTGAGTTCAATAAATGAGTTGTTTAAAAAATACAATACAAAGAAATTATGTTTTCAGAACTGTTTTTGATGTTTTACTCTTGTCTCAGGATTTAACATTTCTATGCCACTGTACCCTTTCAAAGGACTTCTTGCAGAAGAGTCTCGAAAAGTTTTAAGGCATTCACTAATTAATACAACCTTGGTAGCTCTGCAAAATAATTTAATGATTTTATAAGCTTAAAACAAAAAAGAAAGTTCCAGAAATTGGGAAAAACAAAATATAATAATTTTCCAGAGTGTCTCTCAACCAAATGAGGCACAAAGAAGCTAGCTGATGTTCGTCTCATGATTCACAAATATTACTAATTATCACCTTGCTACTGCAGATGTATGGTGACAAGTAGACATGTGGAATACTCCCATAAATCCCTATTAATTCAAAATATCCTCTTTAGTCACTATGTTTTTGTATAATAACATTTAGTCATATAAACTAGTCATGTTAATTCCTCAAGTGTGAAGGGGAGAGAAGACTGAGGTTCGTAGCTAAAGAAATACAAGCTCGACCTAAGGGAACACTGCTAATAGGGCTACTAATATGTTTTTCCAACTACTGGTTGCGGGGGATGGGGGTCTAGATTTTTACAATGTATTTCCTTTCCTGAGAGAAGACTGGCCTTAATGGAGCTCTATTACCATAGTTTTTCTTGAGTGCATGCACACTGGGACACATGCTAAAAACCCCTAGAAAGAAAAGTGTGGTCACGCATGGGATCTTGAGTTTCACCTCAGTACTGCCCATATTTACCAAGAAAACATAGGCGCTTGCTGAGAACAAAGTTAGCACTTTTGCAAGTATTTCAAGGTTTAGGAATTCATCCTAAATGAACAAGATACATAACATATTTTTAATTTAATGGCTTCATTTCTAAAATACTCCCTGTGGAAGGATTTGAGTCCTAAGTATGGATATACCGAATGACAATCCCCCATACCATAAAGATAAAAACCACTATATAGCATTTAACAAGCAAAGTCACCTATGCTCTGTGCTTGTTTGAAAGTGAGATCTTCCCACTCTGATGCTTTTCAGTAAAACCTGCCCATGGAAAACGCTTCCTGATGATTAGCCCTGCTAATCTGCCGCAGAAGAGAGGAACTGAATTGACAGATCACTTTTTCCAGCCTCACTAGCTTACAAAAAGTCCTCATTCTGTAAAGTCTGAATGACGTAGCTTAACACAATCAATGACAATCAAGCGTCAGAAACCTAATTTATCGGAATCATTTGCTAGTGTAGAACATTTGTTTTTCAGTCAATGTTTGTGAATACATTTGGGCAGATCCCTCACAAGATCCATGCTGGTGGGGTTCTTCTTAGGATAAAAGAGAATTCTTTGTCTTAATCTCTTTTGTTGGGCACTCATACTTTTCTATCCTAAGAATCTCCCTCACCAAACTTATGCATTTCATTCACACATCACATTTCGTGTGTATGTGTCTAAGTTACAAGCTGTCATGTGTATAATGTGGGCCAATTTTTGCATGTGTACCTCGAAAGCAAATCGTAAAGAGTTAGCCTATGTGAATTGATGTACGAAAAAGCGAATGATTACCACAGTTACTGAGAACTGAAAACCAATATGTTGCTAGCTATGGTCTTACATGCATTTATCAGGTTTTAATAATATGCGTTCCATCATGACCATCCCCTCATGCTATTCATTATCAAGATACTGTCACATTTTTGGCACAAATGAGTTATGGAGATGAGTTTATTACATTTATTGCAAAGCATATTTATCCTTTATTAAATTTGACTGTGTTATCTGATATAGAGGACTTCTGTATTTTTATATATTCAGGAATAAGTGTTTTCTAAAATGTAAATAATTGAAAAATCAATAAAATTAGTGGTAGTTATTAAACTATTACTTTCACATTTATACTTCACATGCAACATTTATGCCAAATGTAGTACTCTAGCTACATGTACCTTGACATATGGTTATGAGCAAATATTGCATGTTGCATTACATAGAAAAGTTCAGTATATGTATATATTAGGTATAGAAGAATAAGGAATAACATCTTGAATTTTTATTTTCAAAAGAGATGAAAAATCCTATATTGCGTCTAAACCTCATCAGACTTTTATGACTAATCACAGTGCTGCATGCATTGAAGGGCATTTTTTAACTTGTGTTATATTTCATTATTTGCTGTCATTGGTTTTCCACTAGAGTAAGGTAAGTCTTCTTATTAATTCTGGGGAACTGTTTACTAATAGTTTCACTGCTGTACCTACGTTAACTGAGAAGTTTTGTAGAAGACCTTCGCAGTTGAAAAAAAAATCTAGGAAAACAAAGTTGTATGTTATATTGAGATACATTAGAACATTTGAAACCTGTATCATGTAAACTCAAAATTCAGCCGAATTGTGAGAATTCTCAAATGTATGCACCATTGAGCACGGCAGCGAGAACCAGAGTGCTAATAGGCATTCCTTCACAGGGAAACAAACTTGACTACGTGCCTCGGGCTGTATTAGGTGTTATTGAAGTGCTCACAGTTTATAAATTTGTTATGAAGGACAATGAACACAGAACCGTGTGCCAACGAGCTAGGGGTTCTGATTAAATGTAATGTCTTTCAAAAGATCTATTGTGCTGCAGATGTGTGATGGTGCCTTACTTCTCAATTCTGTTCTAAGTTAATTAACGAATTGGCAGAAGGGAGTGGATTTATTCATAATATGTGTGAGTTCTAGATCCTACCCTTAGGTAAGATTGGCCTTCTTTAATATATATGTACATTTGTCCTCTAATGGAGATACTTAGAAAAGAAGGTGAAATGGTTTTCATTTATTAAACATCTGCACAGTGTGCTAGAAGTTTTCTTTTAACCCTTACAGCTCCCTGAGGTACACATTATCAGGTATTATTCTCAGCTCCATTTAGCAGAGAAAAGAAATATGAAATCTTCAACTTTTGTGAGCTATATGAGCCTCACTTATTTACATGTAGCCTTCCTGAAAATGCATGGCCTTGAAAATAAAATGTACAGCTTCTTCTCTGCGTGGGGAATTTCATTGATTAGTTTAAATGGGAACATTCCCTCTTACACTCACCAATATTTCTCTGAAAGATATGGCAGTCCATTGAGTTCTTGTGTCTGCATTTATTTAAAGTGTTATCTATTGTATCATATGTTTTGATGATAAATAAATTAGTTACTGATCAGTAAAAATGCCTAAATTTCGATGAGCTCAAATTACTTCTCCCAAGTGTCTATCTTCCCCATTTCCTTTAGAATCCATTAAAAATCAATTGACTTTTTTCATAATAATAAATGATCTAAGATAGTGATTCCAGTGAAGAGTGTGAGTTCAAAAGAGCAGAGAGTCACTAGTTCTTGAAAGATCTTACAATATCCATATTTCCTATGCAGAGAGAAGGAAGCATTTTATAATTTAATATGCCATCTAGCTTCCTAAACTCTCTAAGTGATAATGGACATTTAAGTTAGCATTTCCAAGAAGCTTCTGATGTTCATTCTTTCTTCTTTCAATGACTTACTCAAAATGGGAGAATTTTAAAATGAACCTAGTTCTGTCCACAGCCAAAGCAAGTTAATATGTCAAACAGCATAGTTGATACGTCTTCAGATAAGCATTATCTGCTTTCATTGAACTTATAATAAAAATTACTTTCCCTATAATTGCAGTGAAGAAATAAATCTTTATAATTCCATCACACCTATTATTATTTTGGTTACCAGGTTATCTATAGCTATACGTCTATTTGTATCAAAAACAAAAATAGGCTCACAGATCTGATCCACACACACACACACACACACACACACATACACACAAAATGTGACCTTTAAACTTGTTTAAAATTCCTCTGATGCCCAATCCTGTAAGTCAGACATTTTAGAAGCCACAATAACTGTTTGATAACCATGTCAGTTTATTAAATGGTCCTAGAGGCAGACAGAATTTTAGTATAGCTTCCTATGGTGCTGGAATGTAAAAGCTCATGAACTGGAAAAATCTGCTTCATTAGATTCCACCCTAACTGACTACAGAGATATTTATGTTTTACATACAAAATTACTAGTCAGTTTCAAGGACACTTTGAAAATGTGGCCATTTTTAATGTGACTATATAGACACTAAGCATTTATAACAAACTTCAGTAGCAAATGCTGTGTGCATATCAACATTTGCAGGGATCCAAAGATAAGCTATCGATGCATAAATGTATTCAAATTGTAAAAGTATCCAATAAATCAAAATGCCCCCTAAATTAGATGCAAGCATCCACACTGAGCCGATAGTCAAGGTATTAAAGATCTGAAACCTGTTGGTATTTATTTTCTCACTTATAAAGATGGAGAATTTAAATGAGTCCACCATATGTAAATAGCTATACGGAGAAGTTCCGTTAAAGCCATTAAACATACACATCAATTTTGTTTAAATTAAATGTTCCTTTGTTCCATTGAGATAACTAAATATCTTGAGTGTTCTGAGTTTATCTCTTTTTCCATGTAAAATATTTTCACTATTTTAAATTATCTTTGGGTACCTTATATCTTTAAACATGTTTTCAACAAAATAATTTTCATTGCTTTAACTTTGCAGTTATTCCTTATAGTTAAAGAGTAATGATTTACAACAGGAATCCAATCAGTAAGTCACCAAAAGTTCAACAAACATGCCTTGACCACCCACCGGTGAGGCAGGAGGCTGAGGGCTGTGGGGTAGGGTGGGGGAGAGGGGCATGGGCTGCTGTACCACTAGAAGTTTAGTCATGAGCAGCCAAGATATGAACACAAACAGTCTTCATTCAAAGCAGAAAATGAGCACTATGAGACTTCAGAGTAGAGGGGGGGGAATAACATCTGAAGGGGGTAAGCAATAAATAAAACGTGATATTTGAAAAATGAGTAGAAATTTAGGAAGTGATATTGGGGATTGACAAATGAGGCAGATGGCAGAGGAAAGGACTTGAAATCCTGCGTAAGATTCAATGTGTCAGGGACTTGAAATAACTGGCTAAATTGACATACATGTGGCCCCATATACGAGAGGATCGTGAATGTCTTTTTAACAAGGTAAAGCCAGCATTTGAGGAAAAGTTTACTGAAACTTGTGTGCAAAATCCACTGCATGAATTGGCAGTTACCAAGTAGTCACGGGGATGTAAAATACAGCACCAGGAATATAGTCAATAATATTGTAATAACTATGTATAGTGCCAGGTGGGTACTAGACTTATTGGGGTGATCACTTCATAAGGTATATAAATGTCTGACCACTATGCTGTACACCTAAAACTAATATAATATTGAATATCAACTGTAATTGAAATTTGTAAAAGTATTGTTAAAAAGAAAAAGGCATTTGGCAGGTCCTGCCGAGCAGCATTTTAGCATTCCAGAAAGGTTGGACTAACGGGCACACCCACGCGCGGTGGGCACTGGCTTCCCAGCTCCCTGGCAAGCTCGGCATTATTACAAATCATTACAACATTTGCCAATCCAAAAAATCCACTGTTTGTATATGAGTATGTGGGAAGATACATACACACATACATACCATTACACAGTCAATGACACTTTCTTAGTATTTTATGGTTTCTTTTCAGTGGTGTTTTGTAAGGAGAGAGAATGAGGAGGCCACTTGAGGGGGCCACTGCAGTAGCTCAGGGACAGGGTCATAAGGTGACCTAGGGTGCTGGCAGGACAACTGGGGCCAGTCCCAAGATTTGTAATTAAAGAGATAACAGCATTCTTTCTCCTGACACTTGATTAGTTCGATTCCTTAGGTCATTGTCCTTTTTTTGTAACTGGACTTTACATAAGCAGCAATTTGTACTTACAGCAGATAATAAAAAATGGATGAATTAATTTCATCCTTCAACTGTGGCACTGAAACTAATCAGCTTGGTTGATACACATAATACTGTCACACGTACCACTTTCCCACACTGTCACATGGGGGAGGGAGGTGGGCAGTCAAGCTACCTGAAGATAAACCTGACTTTTCTGTGTTTTTCTCTACAACGTCTTCAGAGTATTTTCTTAGTTTCCATCCTATGGTTTCTAGCATTTGGATCACAGAAGTCCAGAGTGGAAAGTTATTAGCACTTCATTTTATTTTCTAAAATATATATCAATGTAATATCTATCTTTGTATCTGGTTTTCAGCACAGATGCTATTAATTTTCAATTAAATGTATCTAATGACATTCACTTTATGTATTTCCCTTTGAGAAATTTTATTATACATTGTCTTTTCTAGTGATCAAACTTAACTATACAAAATTCTCATTTTAATGGTTTCTGTATGCTACAATTGTTAGTATAATTATGCTAAGTATAATGTAATATATCATACTAGGTAAAACAGTATTATTATACCCCCTTCCTGATATAATGACCATTATTAACCCAGAAGAATACACTGCTCAGTGCAAAATTAACTTTTACCTCTTCTTTATCCTAAATTCAAGTTCATGTCACATTGACCTTCATGGTGGAATCGCATCACATGATACTGTCCTGTTCTGGATGCATTTTATGTTCATGCAATTAAGGAGGAAAAGACTTTGAGACCAGATAGTATTCAAGAGACTCAATCAATTTAGAAAATATTGACAGCCTCACACTTAAAACCACATTTTGATGCCACATATAGATATGCTGTAACTCAGGTCAGTGGGTAAAAGGAGTAGGATTTTTTAAGTGATGTTGTAGATAATGCTCCTTTTAAAAGTATATTTTCCATCAAAACTTTAACAGCTGTCTCTACCAGTATCATACAGTTTCCTGCAGGCTCCTAAAATCCATTTTCAGCATTTGTATCAGCTTCATAGATAGTATGTATGTTTGAATGTGTGTACATACAGGGGGGAAATATATGCACACATACATACAGTTATACATTCAATTACACTTTGTAGTATTTTATTATCTATTTCTAGTAGAGTGTCCCTTTCCTGAGGTTATGTTTATAGGCTATCACCCCAGCTACTTACTGTTTGATGAAGGCAGTGGAATCCAACATTCACTTGCCTTGAGCCTGCATAAAATAGGAAGCTCAACCTGATTCAGTTAACAGTTCCGTTCTTTGTTTTTGTTTTTGTGGATTTTTTGCTTTTTAAGCTTTAAATGAAAATGTTTGCTAAAGGAACCAAATTACGTTTCCTACTTATTAAAGATGTATTTAAATAAAGCAATGGGTAGCAGCACATGCTGTCTTTCAAGTGAATTAATCCAAGTCAGAATTTTCAGAAAGAGTTCAAGAATAAAATTTTAAATCCCAGAATAGTTTCAATCCACTTTTGCTATGAATCAAGAGAATTTGCCATTTTTTTCTAGTTTGGAGCTCACTCATGAGAAGAAGGGGATTTCTTCAAGACCAAAGGCGGTGAAAATGGGTGTCAACCTTCAGTGATTCTGTCCTGGGGTAGTAATGTCAGCATGACCTATGAACCCTGAAAATTTTCAGATAAATATATGGGTAACTCAGGACCTAGACGAGATTGTACTTTCAGTGATGGGACTTACATGCTCTTTCTTCTTTCCCTCTCTGCCTCTGTCCTTTCTGATTCCAACAGCACTCGCAAACAAAATTACATGATGAATTTTTCTCGACAACATGGGCTCAGGCACTTCTACAACAGAAGACGAAGGTCACTTAGACGATACCCATGAAGAATCAAAAAATTTATTTTTCCTTCCAACATGTGATGTGTTGCTTTCCATTCTTTGAAATCTCGCACTGCATCTGATATCAGGAAATTTCTGTGAAGGACACAGTGATTCACTGAAAGCCCTTCTCAAGACTGAGTGTACCACTTTCCCACACTGTGAACTAATGACAAGTGACTTATTTTCTCACAAGTAAATGTCTTCATGTTGATGTGTCCGTGAAAATTGTGATCTGTTGTAATATCTGTTACAGTGGCAGTATTGGAAAATAAGAAATAGTTTAACAGAAAAAAAAAGTTTAAGCACAAAAATTTAAGAGATTTTATGTTTAAAATGGCATTTAGTACAGTATTTAACATTCTTGGTCACAAAGCTATTTAAGTGGACTGTATTTCAGCTATGTATCATGTTTTATATGATTAAATTATCATTGTCCTTTTATGTATTCTCTTCTACAATATAATACATTGACACTGTATTTACTTATGTTGCAATATTTTGCTGCTGAATTTCCGGCTACTTATATTCTGCAGAAAATTCATTGAAATACCTACTCAAGAAGATAGTTGTAAAGATACTGTATCTCCTTTAATATACTCCTTAAAATGTATGTTGGTTTAGCGTTGTTTTGTGGATAAGAAAAATGCTTGACATTGAAATATTTTCTACTTAAAAATTGTGGATGAAAACTCTATCTCCCACAAAGGAGTTCCCATTTCCTTGTCTAAAGATTTTTTTTAAAGTGTTCCGTGGCTGATTTACTAACAGTAACTGCCATTTGTGTCTGTGGTAACAGAGTGATTTGTAAAACAGTGGATGTTTTCATTGTGTTCTCTTTGTGGATTGTTTTCCTGCGGGTCATATTCATACATTCTGATGAAGTTGTACCAACACCAGCAACATTATAATGGACCTGTCGCCCTGAACTCCGTATTAACCGAACTAAAAGGTTGCATTCTAAGATGAACCAAGCTAAAAGCCCATACTTAAATAAAAATTATATCCAAAAGCCATTTGAAGCTCATTTGTCTTTATTCATTCTTAATTAAATTTTGTGTAGGATTTGTAAGCTTGGTCAGGCTTGGAAAGAACAATGTCAAATGTATTTACTGGTGTTTCATTTCATCACAGAGAATAGCAATTATGAATTTAGCCATTTATCTCTTATTCGGCTTTTTCTATTAGTCACTCTGTAATTACACTAAGAAAAGTCAATAAAGAGTTCTGAAAATTTTTGAACTCCTGAAAATTTTGTGAGCTGCTAACACAGTGCCTCGTGATAAGCACTCAGGCATTTATTCAGTAAATATTTGCTGAGTGCTTGCTATGTGCCAGGCACTATGCTAAGTGTTGAGGATAAAAATAGTGATTGAGACATTTTCTCTAAAATTAAAAGTTTGTTGATACTGTTGAATTTGTTGATTTCCAGAGGATTAAGAACATCTAGGTAATAGAGCAATAAATGGCAATAGTATTTCTCACTGGATAGGGAACAGATAAAAGATGATCTCTCTGAGAAGTTGAGTTAATTTTATGTTGAGCCTGATATCTAATCCATTGTGAATCATTGCCTTGGAGATATAAGGCCTTCTTTTTTTCTACCTAATCTAACATATAATAAATTTTATAATTTGGTGCAATATTTGGCCCACAAATGTTTATAACTATTGTATCGTAATTGTCAGTTCTCCTTTATTGATTCACAAATTGTCTGTTGTTGGTTCACCATTTGATGGTGTTTTTGGTTCATTTTCCCATTGGTACACGGGTTAAATTTTTCCCAAAGCCTCGTCTTTCCAAGTAACGTGTGTGTCGTAGACCTACCCGCTGACTAGGACCAAGATGTTTTACAGTGCTCCCAGCCACCTGTCCTACCATCGGAACTGAATTGAACTGCCCACCAGTCCAGCTCCTCAAAGTTGTAATAGTGTAAGTGGGGACTTAATCTAATCGGCTTATTTCATTTGAAAACACAGTGTAGGACTTTAAGTATTATTGGTTCAACTGACTTAATTTGCTAAAGCAGACAGTTTAGTAATAGCAGAGATAAAAAATGTTTGTATGACCAAGTTTCCATGGTTTCTACACAGTTGTCTCTACACATTTTTAATATCTAACCTTAAATATATTCAATATCACATGTATTTCATCTTTTACCTAAGAAAGAACATGATATGTATAATACTTGGGAAATTCAGTAGCACTCTCTTCCTTATGTTCCGAGACCAGATAGATAGATAGATAGATAGATAGATAGATAGATAGATAGATAGATAGATATGAAATCACTTAAAACATTTAACCATTCATTTTAATGTTTGCCAATTGATATTTCTTGACAGCAATTTGTATTGTCTTTCTGTATTTTATCTTTTGTAACTTCCCTATATATGGCAATTGCCACTTTTAACACTAAATAAAGGGTTTTTTTTTCCTAGTTAATTTCCATTAAAAGATGTGCATAATTTACTTGAGATGGGTATTTGGGATGCATTTTAAGTAAAATCTGTTTTTCAAATATGTTTATTAGCATATGGTATCTGCATATGTAATGCATTCATGTGCATTTATTTTTATGGGGTTATTTTGCTCTTGTTATGCTTAAAAAGACTTGCTGTATCTCACATTATATCAATATAACTATTTTACTGTAGTCTATAGCAATTTGTTCTGAAATTTACTTTGTTATATGTTGTGAGGAACAATCCTAACTAAATTTTTTCCAAATTAGTTAATAAATTATTCCAGTACTTAAAAAAAGAAATCTAGGAAAAAATTTTAATCTAGAGGTTTCAGCAATGGTAAATTTTTACAATACTTTTGACACCACTAATGCTGAACCTAAATATAGCTACAAGAATGAATTAATAATCTATTGAAGAAAGAATACACCCTTTGGAGGACAGTACCTTTTTAAACACTTAAATGTGACAGAAGTAAATTTTATTTCAGAGGATTTCTACAATGGCCCACATTGGTCCATTTGTTTACATATTCATTCATCAAATATCGATTAAGGGATACCATGTGCCAAATACTGGGAAGGGCCACAGGGATGCAATGGAGAACGAAAGGAGACACAGTATTCCCTAAGGAAGTTCACAGTTTAGTGGAGGAGGAAGCTATCCATCAATAATCACACAAATAAACTTAAAACTGTGGAAATGCCTCATACAGCAATAAACAGTCTTTTGATAAGCATCCATTAAACATCTACCACAATACTAGGATACATTACTTGGGATACTACAATGAATGAAATATGGTTTCCTTCCTCAATTTATAGTCTAATCAGGAATTCAGAAATACCAACAAATATAATACAGTGAAAAAGATGCTGCAATAGAATTGTATTCTGCATCTAATGGGCACGGAAAAGAGAACAATCTGCTCTATCTTGAAGTGAGAGTAAGAGAAGAAGGCTGAATGAAGGAAAGCTTCATGTATGAGAGGCAAAGCCAGAGTAATGCTTATGTAATATTGGAGACTGTAGCCAATGCAATAAAACAAGAAGAAATTAAAAGTATAAAATTTGGAAAAGAGAGAAAGCTCTCCTTAGATGCAGTTGATAGGATTATCTGGATAGAAAGCTCAAGGAACTCTAAAGATAAAAGCATGAAAACTGTTAAGAGAGTTTGATGAGGTTGCTAGACACAAAATCAATATATAAAAATGAATAGCATTTCTAAATGTAATGTATAACCAAATAGAAAAAAAAATAATGGAGAAAGAAATAGGAAATAAACTAAAGCCCAATACCCAAATAAAACAATGCTTAGAAAATTTTAAATGGTATAAAGCCAGAAGAACAAAGAAAACAGAGGATCGAGACAGAAGCAGATAAAAGATATCAAGGAAATTTTGGAAAACGAAAAGTGAATGGACAAGGGGTAACTAAACATACCGTAAAAAGCTAAAAACCCAACTGTCTAGGGAAAAAGGATTTGCATTGCAGAACACAGAAAAGGTTCAGGAATTGGAGAGAAAATTGCCTCTGGAAGCAAGAAATAGACAAGAGGATGGAAAAAAAAGGTATTGGTTAAAATTCTGACTGAGGAACAGTTGGACTTCTTTCATTCTATTTCCAATAGCACACTATGCTTTGCATCTCAACAAGAGACAGGAGGTTTATTTTCTGGATAATTTGAATCAGAGAGGCTGAAGAAGACCAAAGTATTTCTGGCAGCAAAGGGCTGGGAGAAGTCTATTATTTTTTAAAAGGGTATTAAGCTAAAGACTGTCCACTGAGGGGTGAAACACCTCTCTCCTCACCACAGCACTAGTTCATGGTTCAAAATCCCAGAATACTGGAATCAGGCTTGTATAATCCAGATAGAACACTGAAGGGTTCCTCATTTGAAAAAGTACCCATATATACTGAAATTTGGAGAATTTTGTAATGAAACAGCCAGATCACTCTGCTCACACACATAGGTTCCAATCAAACTTATTTTACTCATAGTAGCTTTTTTTGTAATAAGTAGAGAAAGAATGGACTAGCTAGTAAATGGTACTAGGACAATCATTATTCAGATAAAAAAAAGTAGATCTAGATCTCTAGACAAATCATTACACAAATAAATCCCAGGTGGGTTAAAGACATAAATGGCAGAAATAAAACTTTACAACTTTTAGAAGAAAATAGGGAATCATGGGAAAAGGAATTTCTTAAACATGACACAAAACCTACATGCCATTAAAAAGAAAAGATTGGCCTGTAGTTTCACTGGATTCATTTCTAAAACTTCTGCATAACAGAAGAGACCATACAGTTTAAAAACTAACCACCAAATGGGAGAAGATAAAGCTGCAGTATATAATCAATAAAGGAGTAGACTCTAGAATATATAAAGAACTCATGCAAATAGATAATAAAAGGTAATAACCTAATTTTTTTTTAATGGGCAAGGAATTAGGAATAAAAATTCACAGAAAAACTGGAATGACAAAAGATTTAAAGGTGCTCGACATCCCTAATAATTACGGAAACCATTTAAAACAACAGTGATTTCATACCTAATCATGGCAAAAATCAGAATCTGAGCATATTGATGTCAGAAAGACGAATCCTCATGTGTTAATAGGAACTCTTGTACACTGCTGGTTTATATAGGTACAACCTTGTTTTAAAATGTTGGTTTTGTTATTCTCCAGGTCTGGTGAGACCAACAGATCAGGAGATGAAGGCCCTTAAAGAGATAGTTTGTTCCTAAGAGGAGGGAGTATGCCACACCTCTCACAGATGGGTCACACGGAGACACCAGGTTTTGTGAAAGAGGCAGAAAAAGTGAGGGGAAAGCGTGGGCATGAGCCTGTATCGTGGTCTCCACAAGAGAAGGCAGGCTGAGCAGGTTTAGGACTGGCTAGTTTGAATCATTTCTGCAGGCTCTGGGATGTCAGGACTTTCTACTTGTCTGGTACCAGGCCCCGGGGTGACCAGGGCAGAGAATATTGTCTCCTGGAGCGTAGGAGCTGGACAGAGGAGGTGGTTCAAAGTCTGGGCTTTCCATGTGTTAGTTGGCATCTGAAAGGTGAAATCCTGAGAGAGTTGTTTGCTCTCTCCAAGAATTGGCTGGTCCTGGGAGGGTCAGTCTCTTGCCAGTCAGTGAGGCCCCAGATGCCAGGGCATCTAAAATACAGAAAATAAGAAAATACAGTAAAGACAAATCTCTGGAGAGGGCAGTGTAATATCAGTAACATTGAACATGTTACAATATCAATAATGTTGAATATGTATATACAACATGACCCAGCTAGTTCTAAGTATTTATCATAGAGAAATTCACATATATGGACAGAGATGTGTGCAACAATGTTCACAGCAGCATTATTAGTAATTGCAAATTATCAGAAACAATCCAAGTGTACATCAACAAGAGAATGGATAAACTGTGGTTTATTTGTATAATAGAATACTGTATGGTGGTTAAAATGAATAAACTTAGAATACACCTATTAGCGATAACAAGACAAGTTGCAAAATTATAAATATAGTATTATGCCATTTATCAGATTTTCAACCTTGCAAACAAATGCCATAGGTTGCTTATGAATTACACTGCAAAAATATAAAGCATGTGTGGGAATCGTAAATATAAATTCATGATAGTGGTCACCTCAGGCAGGGGAATAAGATCAGAGAGGGGGTATGTGGAAGACATCAACTCCATCTAAAATGTTTTATTTCTTTTTTAAAAGTCAGAATAAAACATAGAAAAATGTTAAGGTTTGAACGAGTTGTGTGCCTACAAGAGTGTTTATTGTATCAATCTCTATTCTCATGTGAAGATCTAAATATTACAACAAAAAAGAAAAGAATCAACAGGGTTTGTCAGGCAGATTCGATGAGGAAATATGGGCTTTCTAGGAATAGAGCAACAGGTGCAAAAACACAAAGACAGAAACTAGCTTGGCTCCTTAGGGGAGTCACAGATCATTTGAATTTGAGGACCAGCTGGTGGGGAGCAGCCTGGAGAGACACTCAGGGGCCCGGGATGCTGGGAGAGTCAGGAGTGAGGGGTGGGGAGCAATTTTTCAGGCCAACAAAATTCAGCTTTCACTAGGGGGCTCTGGGAAGCTGTTGATCTTTAAGCGACGACTTTGGATAAGTCCATTCTGGCCAATGTGTGGACAGTGGGTGGAATAAATTAAGAAAAGAAGCTGAGAGTCTAGAATTAATAGGTAGATCTGGGATAACAGCTGAGGAAGAATTTTAAATTGTCTGACAAGAATTTTACTAAAGATTCATGCTTCTCCAGAGTAACCGCTTCACATACAAAACATAGTAGTAAATCTAAAAAAAGCAACTACACGTTTATATTGTGCAGGGAAAAAAGTCAGCTGTTACTGAAAGAATTCCAGTTTGGAAGTGAGAGGGTCTTGTCATTATTACTGCATCTCCCATTTAGTCCTTTGGGTGCTTATTATAAATGAATTTTTAGTTTGTTTTTTTTATAATCCAACATGGATAGAAATTGATGCTGCCTTATAGACACCTTGCAATGATGATGGGAAACTCTGGCATCTCTGGTGGCCTGATTACCTTGTTCCAGTATCTGGACCCACTGTCTGGAAATCACGCCAATACAACAGAGAAAGAGAAGTTAAGTCGGAAAACATAACTTTTTATGGAGACGGTACTGATAGATAATGTATAGCTATATATGTGAATAATAAAAAGGCAAGAAATATTGTGTGTAAGAAATATTGCCTCAGTAAATCTAGAGAGGACACTAACTTACACCAAAGTTATTACAAGAATCCCTTAATGTTACTATTTATGGAAAGGAGACATATTGTAATAAGTTAGGCACTTTTGAACACCTCTACAATCACCTTAACAGAAACTAAACAACTCCCTTTAAAGCTAAAGAAGAAAGCCAATCACTGCTAATTCTAATATAAATTATTTCAC
This sequence comes from Rhinolophus sinicus, assembly GCF_036562045.2. Lineage (NCBI taxonomy): Eukaryota > Metazoa > Chordata > Mammalia > Chiroptera > Rhinolophidae > Rhinolophus > Rhinolophus sinicus. The sequence continues at coordinate 70,534,458 of NC_133758.1, forward strand.
ATTCATATTTTTAGGTGATTTAAAGTCGATTATTTAATCTGCCTCTTAATTTCCCGACTGAAACAGAATACTTGTATTCTAGCACTTACATGTTTGGAGCTTAGTAAAACAGCAGAGGAGGAAAGCTGCTTTGGGCTTCTCTCTACGACACACCCCCACACAACCAGACCCTGCCCAAACCCCCACACCACAGAAAACCTGCGTGGGTCCCAGTGCTACAGATCTTAACCAACTCTCATATGGGAGAGAGAAAGGGGAACTCAGCTTTATTGAGTATCACACACATGGTGGGCATTAACACATTCATCTCACAAAAACTGCTAATATAGAATATAATTTTTCCCCAAGGAACTTATATTTACTAAGTAGTGCTAAACTTCCAGAAATGTTTCAAGATCCAAAAGAACGAGTTTTAAGTGGTGAGATTTCAGGTGTTTCTTTAGGTGATTGAGGTAGATAGATATTTTGGCCAAAAAATGCCATGAAAGTCTTGCACTTGGGTGGACTAGACAGTGGGTAATTTCATCAGGAGACTCCAGTCTCAGGGCCCCGCTTCCTGTGAGACTCTGATCTACAGGGAGATTAGTCCACTGGATCTGTTTCAAACCCTTAGTGCACACAAATGCTCAGCATTTGATGCTCTAAGTACCTAGGATGGCATATCTTCCCTTCCCTGCCTTCTGCTGCCCTAGTAGGCGAACCTTTATAACAAAGATAATGGACCTGATTCTCAGTGGAAGCCAAAGACAAACAATTATGTCTATATATTATGCCTATTCTTTAGAAGATATTTTTGTCTCATGACCTTATTACCTCCATTTTCATAGGTGATTGAGGCAGGATCCAGGTTAGGTGGGCCTGAAGCTTACATAATAATTGGTGGACTCCTTTAAGAAAAAGAACTCAAAATTATAAATGCAAAATTAGGTACACAACTGAATATTTGTTCAGAATGGGAAAAGAAAACATAACGTTAAAAATTTAGAAATGTTTAAAAGTTGACATATATAAACATCATCTGGAACTGTCAAACTTCATCAAGAAAAGATGGATCAGAAACACAAAGACGTCATCTAATATATTGCGATATGTAAAATAGGCAATTTCACAAACAGATGAACTCGCTATTTATTTATTTATTTAATTTATTTATTTATTTATTTATTTGAAGAAAGAATAACTAAAAGTTTTCTAAATTTGATGAAATCTATAAAGCCACAGATCCAAAAGGCTCAGCTACCTTCAAGCAGTATAAACAGAAAGAAAACCACTCCAGTGCACATCATAATTAACTGGATAAAAAGTGGTGATAAAGAGAAAAATCTTAAAACAATCATTCTCCCCTTCCCGATCTAATACAAATGGTTCCACATTCCTCTGAGTTCAGTCTCCTCTTGCCTTCTCAGAAAACTTACCATCAGAAATGTAAAGAGTCTGACATTTTACCCTGCTTGCAAACTCTCACGTTAGCCTGCCATCGTGTCACAGATGCTGAAAGAAGGCACAAAACTTAATAGGCAATAATCTTTGTAATTCTCATCAAATCTAGTGTGGTCTTGCCCTTTACTTCTAGTTTTCACCTTCTTGTGTGTTCTCTGTCTTTGCGGACTCCGTGTCACCTACTTGAATTCATCACAGTGGCCAGCATTTGATTCTCCACTGCATCCATTTTGGTCCTTTCCAACCCATTCGCCAAGCAGCCACTAGACTGATCTTTTCAAAATGCAAATTTGATCATGACACTTCCTGAGCAAACTCTTCAGAGTTCACATTACTTTTAGGACAAAAACCAAAATTCTTGACATGACCCTAGGGCTTCCGGGATCTGGCCCCGCCTTCCTCCCCATCTTTGTCACACACCTGTGCTCCACCCAGAGTGGCCATCTTCACGCTTCTCTCTGTTCCTGGGGATGTGCCATGCTTCTTCCACTGACAGGGTTTTGGCACGTCCGGGCTCCTCCCCACGCTACCTCCACCGCTTCCTGTTGACACTTCATCCAGACCTGCTCTGGACCGGGTTTTATAGTTCAACACGTTCATACAGCTAGACTTTTTTCCTTTACAGCATTTACCCAAGTTTACAATTATTACTTTTATTAATGTGATCATCTATCTGTCCTGACCTCCACTATTAGGTTGTAAATTCCATGAGAGCAATTTACCTTTGTACCCTCAATGTCTGTCACATAGTATTTGAAAAATTGACAGTAGTTAAAATAATAAATGAACATGTAAGTACTTCCCAAAACTTTATATTATACTATTTATTGGCTTTATGTCCTTGGGCAAGTCACTTAATATTAGTCTGCTTATTCATCTGTAATATGAAAGACAACATTTACTCGTGGAACTATTGTGAGGGGATATATATATATATATATATATATATATATAACCACAAGTCTTCCTATCAACAAAACCATGCTTTTGAGTCAAAATACAAATGAGAAATTAAGAGACTATATTTGTCACATATATCACAGATAAATAACTAATATTCCTAATATACAAAGTTCTTTTAAAATTGAAGGGGAGAAAAAGGCCACAAGTTCTATAGAAAAATGAGCAAGAGATATGAGTAGATAATTCAGGAAAACAGATACAAAAATGGCCCTTAAACGTATGAAAAGATGTTCAGCTTTACTCATTACAAGAAAAGTGCTAATCAAACCTCACTGAGATACCATCTCTCAACCATCAATTTGGCAAAATTCAAAATCTTGACAAGAACACAGTCCTCCTCATACATTGCTGGTGGGAATGCAAAATGACATATCCTTTAAGAAGAGGATAATGGCAGTAGTTAAGGAAACCACACATGTATTTACCTTTTTGACCCAGCAAACAGCAATCCCACTTCTAGGAATTTATCCTGAACTTATACCTCTAAAAATATAAAAATATATATGCAGAAGTTTATTTGTTACAGCTTTATTTATAACTGCAAAATATTGGAAACTACATAAATGTCCAAATGTCCGTGAGTGTTTGAATACTGTATGGTACATCCACACATGGGGTGCTATGGAGTACTATGTAACTGTATAAAGAATGAAAAAATTCCCTGTGAAGTGACAGGGAGTGATTTCTATCAGATATTGGAAAGTGAATAAAGCTCAGTAAAAAGAGCATGTACAGAGGCAGCTGGATGGCTCAGTTGGTTAGAGTGCAAGCTCTCAACAACAAGGTTGCCGGTTCAATTCCTGCATGGGATGGTGGGCTACGCCCCCTGCAACTAAGATTGAAAACAGCGACTGGACTTGGAGCTGAGCTGCGCCCTCCACAACTAGATTGAAGCACAATGACTTGGAACTGATGGGTCCTGGAGAAACACGCTCTTCCTCAATATTCCCCAATAAAATTTATTTTAAAAAAATGCATTTACAGGAGCGGACGGGTGGCTCAGTTGGTTAGAACGCAAGCTCTGGGCAACAGGGCTGCCGGTTCGATCTCCACATGGGCCAGCGAGCTGCGCTCTCCGCAACTAGAATGAAGTCAATGAGCTGCCTGCCACTCAGCTCCTGGGTGCCAGATGGCTCAGTTGGTTGGAGCTCGGGTTCTCAACCACAAGGTTGCCACTTTGACTCCCCCAAGGGATGGTGGGCTGCGCCCCCTGCAATTAACAATGGCAACTGGACCTAGAGCTTAGCTGCGCCCTCAACAACTAAAATTGAAAGGACAACAACTTGACTTGGAAAAGTCCTGGAAGTACACACTGTTCCCCAATAAAGTCCTGTTCCCTTTCTCCATAAAGTCCTATTCCCCTTGCCCAATAAAATCTTTAAAAAAAAAAAAAAAAAAAAATACAGCCACCATCTGTGTAAGAAAGAAGGGGAAACAAGAACACATACATATATTTGCTTAGCGTCACAAAGAGAAACATAGGCAGAACAAACCAGAAAATCATAAAATTGCTAATTCACAGGCGATTGGGTGGAATGGGTGAACAGAGGAGGGAAGACACTTCTCTGAGTATGCCATTTGTATCGCTTTCACTTTGGGGACATGTTAATGTTCTACAAACTCAAAAGTTAAATCAAGCCACCAAGGACGGGAAAGGGGGAGAGGGGGGTAAAACTGAAAGTAAATTCATCTCTAAACTAGAAATAAAGCAGTGTCTAACTCGCAAAGTGTTGTGATATGAGTTAATACCTGTAAAGTGCTTGGGACAGCGCCTAGCACGTACAAACACTGAACAAGAGTTACTCAGTATTGCTATTACAATTGTTGTTACATTAATTACCTGGGTGCTGCTTCCAAAGTTGTTTGTAATCCACCTGTCTATTGCTCCTCAGTTTAATCCTCCAACAGCCCATCAGCAACACCTAGGGCCTTGTTAGAAACGCATCTCCCAGACCTATTGAATCATAATCTGCATTTTTAACAAAATCCCCAGGTGATTCCTATGTACATCATAGTTTACGTACTGAGCTATAGGGCATGTTTATGACAAGTAATCTAGTCAGATGGCAAAGGCCCAGGGTCAAATGAACGACACCAGAAATGCATGTCACAGGAACCCAATTCCTCTTCAGTATCTCATTCTCTTAGGATTTATTCAGAGGTGTTCAAAGCTTGAAGAAAAGAAAAATTAGTTGAACACTCATGCCCAGATATCAGTAATATCTCAGCACAGGACTCATAGAGTGGTCTGGTGCCCTTGAAGAGAGCGCCCTCGCGTGGAGCAGAGAGGAAATTTCCAGCTCTTCCTTCCGTGCGTGAATGACAGCACTAGCGTTCCACAGGTGATACCTGGCCTCTGCTCAGGAGGTGGGGTCTCATTATCAGACGCCACTGAGGTCTCCAGGCGCGCTTTTCAGCTTGAAGACAGGTTGGCCAATAGCTAGCTCATCACCTGTGTCACTACAGTGTGCACGCGCAGAAGTGCACAAAGCCGAACAAAGACCCTGATGAGCCAACCATAATCCTTGCTTAAGACAGAAGGACAGAGGAAAGTTTTCATATTGCAATCATTCCTACCCCTCACCTTCTTGGATTTGGGCACTCCGACCGCGGTGTTGCCTAGTTGTTGGAAATAAAACATAAAACAGGCTTCCTTTCTTCCTTCCTTTCTTCCTTCCTTCCTTCCTTCCTTGTTTGTCCCTTCTTCCTTCCCTCCCTTGTTTTCTTGCCATTCGCAGTGTTTCCTCCGTTTACATTCCTTTCTCCTAAATAGTGTATTATGTTGCTTTACCTTAAAAAAAAGTTGTTTCGTAAATTCTAACTCGAAAGCCTGGAAAAGAATCTGTCACTCGTTGTCTTGTACAATATTTGGAAGTAAAATATTAATGGAAGGCAGCTCATCAAAGCTTTTCTTTTCTTTTGTCGCAATTGTCATTCAGCATTTTAATGTTCCTGTGTCAACTTGAGTCTCCATAATGACTATACTTGAAAAAAATACGTTAGGATGTTTTCATTTTTAAACAATAATAAGCAATGCTTCCTACTTGGATAGTATCGCGTGTTCATTGTGCTTTCTTCGGCCTCCAACCTGTAATAAATTTGCCTCCTGCTTCCTACCTCTGAGCTGCAGGAATCCCGCCTTGAGGAGTTCGCGGGCAGTGGGAGGTGAGTGTGCCTAACTTTGGGGGTCTGGACGAGCGGGGTATTAGTTTCCAAGCACACCTTAGAAGTTCTCGGTGCTGAGAAGCGACCGGGGGTTGTAGGGGTCGCACAGCCGAGGGCGGCCCGGCGGCGGTGCGCCCGGGAGCGGGGCGGGGCGGGCTCGGGTTACGGGCGACGCGCCGGGCGCCGCGCCTCCACTGCAGGCAGCGCCTCCTTCGAAAGCCGCGCGGGGAGGCAGAGGCGCGGCGTCGAGGCGGCAGCGGCTCCGGAGCGCGGCGGGGCGGCGGCTCCGCCCAGAGCAGTCCCGGGCAGCGCGGGCCGGTGAGTGCGCGCGGGCGGCCGCGGGGTCGGGGCGTCGGGGGCCGACCTGGGCGCAGAGGCCGGAGGAGCGGGCGCGTCTGCGGCGCTGCGGGCCAGGGGCGACCCCCGCGGAGACGCTCGGTGTCGCCGCCTCTCCTGGCAGTTCTGTCTCCGCTCTGTCTCTGGCTTTCAGTCTTTCCTAAAAATAATAGTCAACCAACGCCTTGCCCACAGCCGCGCTGTCTCTACATCGTGGCAGGAGACTCTCAAGACGTGCGGTCCTTGGCAAACCTCCCGTGAGCCCTCCCGCAGCCGGGGCAGCGTGGGCGCCTTACCCGACGTCTGCAGCTCGGCAGACGTTTGATTCCCTCGGCTTCTCAGGCAGCCCTGTGCTCTGGGCAGCGCTGTTTGCCTAACTTCCCACGCGCCCTGATGCTGCTCCCTACACGCCCTCATCCTGGCCCTGCTGTGGCACGACGCCTTCTTACGTCGTTCTGGCCTGTTCGTATCCCCATGGATTTTCTTAAGAAAAAAACAGTAGGTGTTGTCGCCTTCTCCGGAGGCCAGGCGCTGCCTCCAGGGACGCCGGGGTGGGTCGGCCCGCTTCTGCCTGCGCGGGGGTCCAGTCAGCGCAGCTCCCCCCTCTCCCCAGCGCACCCCACCCCCAGCGCCCCGGGAAAGCATGAACTTCGGGTCTCCGGCACCTCCGTTAACCAAGGGGTTACGAAGAGCCCTCCTGCCCTGAAACTTGGCAGTGGCGGCCTCCTGCCGAAAACCCTTCTCCTTCCTAAGCCCTTATCGTGGTAGGCGCTCTCCCACCGTAGATAGCGGTTCTGACGTTCTACGCTCTGAAAGCTCTTGGCATGGGTTTAGTCAAGACCGGTGAGCAGGAACTCCGTTTCCCGGCCCTGACCGCCCCACTGAGTGCGCACTCTGGGCCAGTTCCAGCCTTGGGGGCGCGCTGGGCGGTCTTGGTGACAGTCAAGTCCTCTAAGATGAAAAACAAGGGTCGGCCAACTGTGAAGCAGTCAGGCTGTGAGTGAGGCGGGGAAGTGTCTTTTCCTCGCGGTTATCAATCTGGGGTCTAGAATTTTAAAAATATGAATGGAACAGTTTGTAAGAAAAATGGCAATTTGGGGAGAACGGCTTTTTCTTGTCTGAAAACTGGGAACAATGTACATTAGACATAAATGTGTAATCTAAGGTTAGCTTGGAAAAGGAGGGGAATTTGAAGTATGTGATAGGAAGTACAACTGACCCTCGAACAACACCTGTTTGAACTCTGTGGGTCCACTTGTACACAGATTTTTTTCAGTAAATAGGTACAGTACTGTAAATGCACTTCCTCATGATTTTCTTAATGTTTTTTTCTCTAGCTTACTTCATTGTAAGAATACTGTATATAATACATATAACATATAAAACGTGTGTTAATCGACTGTTTATGTTATGGGTAAGGCTCCAGGTCAACAGATAGCTATCAGTAGTTAAGTTTTGGGAGAGTCAACAGTTATACTTAGATTTTTGACTGCACAGGGGTCGGCACCCCTAACCTCTGCATTGTTCAAGAATCAACTGGGTGACCCTTTTTGAAATGAAATTTGAAATAGGTTTTTTAATTGCTGTAGTATTTCTTTGTATCAGAAGAGTTTCAGGCAGGGTGCAGGAGACAGGAGAGAGAAATTCAAACTAATTTGCATTAGAAAGAAACTTAGGGTGAAGAATTCCTAGGTAAGGTTGCTATGGCTGATATCTTAAGTGCACTGCTGGAAAGCACTCTAGTCTATTAGGTAACACCTGAAGCCCCAATTCTGTTACGTAGCATTTCTTTTTTTCTCTCTTTAACTACTCTGAAACTATACAGAGTTACACGTTGCTCATTAATTTATGAGCGATACCAAAAGAATTGACTCAATCCAACTAGTATTTGAGCACCTTCCCTGCATGAGGCGCTTTGCTAAAAGCGGCAGAAAATGGATGATGGAGGAATTTTCCAATTCAAACACCAGCAACAACAGTGGACTGGTTTGTAAGGTTTGCACTGCCTATTCAATTTAAAATCAAAAACATTTGATCTTTAATTTCATTCTGAAGGCCAAGAGTTTCCCCTGGTGTCCTCCTAATCATTTTGTGATTCTTTTCTACCATTGTAAGTAGTTAGCATTTTAGTAATTCCAAAGTAAAAGGTTTTTCTAGGAAATACAACTTAAATAAGTAGATATGTCCCATTTTTCCTATCATTTGAATTACCATTGAGTTAATAAAGTCAAAATCAGCAAGAAAAATGAGATGATCGGTTTCCTTTCCTTTGGTTTCAAACTAATGGAATCTTGCATGACAGAAGACATGAATAAATTTAATCCTCTGGTGCTTCCCAACCTATTTCATCTAAATCCATCCTTTTGGAGGATAGATCCAGAGGCCAATTTCATACAATCGTTCATTGTAGATACCACCATCAATGTCATCATCTCCCCAACATCACCTTTGAAAAGAGTTGTACTCTATGGAGCTTTGAGGAGGAGACAGGTCTTTTTAAAAATCTGGCCAAAGCTAGGGACTTTGTTGCCAGAAAAAAATGCACACCTATTCAAAATGTTTCATGTCTTTCAAAGGATTTATGGTGCCCAGGAATGAGATGTCAATTTTAGAACAAAGGCAGTGAATTAGTCAGAAGGTAGGTAAATGGAGAAAAAGGAAATGAAGCAAGGATGTGGGTAAATCCACAAATTGAGTGGATATAATTTAATTTAATTTCGAAAGGAATAAATACCTGGCCTTTTGAGTAAGTGTTCTGTGAATGGGGAGTAATAATTGTGTTATTTGTAAAAGACTAAAGACATATTAGTCCCATTGATTTTTAAGTTGGTGAAGATCAGCTTTTATCTTGAAAATTATGAATCTCATTTTTCAAATTTTCTTGTTCTTCTCAAGGAAAGTGCTTCTGAGATGATTTTCCCCTTTCAGGATATTTTCTCACATGCCAACTTTGGTAGCCATGAATTGTTAAGTATGGGGATGGTTGAGTTCAAAATTTGACCTCTCTCTCTCTCTCTCTCTCTCTCTCTCTCTCTCTCTGTCTCTCTCTCTCTCTCACACACACACACACATGCACACACACACTAGTAGTTCACATTTTGGAGTGAAATATGTTTATTTATTTTCATTTTTTATTATATAATTACCATTTCAGTGTAAACCACTGTGATAACAGTAGTTGTATCTTGGGAGAGACTTGGTTGCTATTTGGAATGGACAGCATTAAGAAACATTTTGGACATAACTTCTTTCAAAGAACAAACTAGCAACTGTGAATTAACTTTCCTTTCTTCTATCCCTAGGGACGAGGAGCCAGCTCTTCCTTCTCCAGCTCTCATCCCTACTGATCAAGGTTTCACTAAACTGCCCTAGATCTCCCAGCTGGGGACCCTGTTCCCTGCCCCCTTGTGCTACACGTTGGATCTGAGTAAGTAAAGGGCCCCCTGGAACTAGTAAAATGGGAGAGTAGGTCATAAGTAGTGATGGATTTTACCTGGACCAAAGGATTCCTTAACATGTCCAGAGGCCTGAATCACACTAAGAGAGAGAATGCCAGAACCATCACAGCTTACTCTCCCCTTTTAACTTGGATCGGGATCAGCCTAACTGATCCTTAGATATAAATCAGTTTTGACTTACCTTATCCTTGAGTAACAACTGCTGGGTAGGTGACTGGTCACAACCCTGGAATGTCACTGAGAGAAATGTATGAGATGAGTAAATTAATGGAGATCATGATTTTGATCAATATTCTGCCATTAACTAGGTATGTGATCTTAGGCAAGTAACAAGTCAACTAAATTCTTTGGACCTTAATTTTTCTGTGTGAAAAATTAGAGTGTCATATGGGATTAGTAGTTCTTAATGAATATGAACCACCTGGAGAGTTTGTTTAAAAAAAAAAAAAAACTGGGTCAGAGATTCTGATTTAATTGGACTGGGGCAGGCCCAGACATCTCTATTTTTTTTAAGCACCCCCCCCCCACCAGCCAGGCACATACATACACACACCAGAAGACACTAATGCCTAGCCAGGATTGAGATTTACTGGGTTAAATAATCATTATGGCGTGGTTCTAAGACTGTGTCACCTAAAGATAGAAAGCAGGCCCACAAAATTCCTTTTATACATAATCGGTATACACTATCACATACACTTAATGGTAACCAAGCCTAAACATGCCTTTCTAAGAAGCAGTCCAAATCAATTTCAGTTTACTCAGGGAAGGTGTTGTGCCCCCTCACCAGTTCAGTATTCCCACAATGCTTTGCGAGTTCTCAGCACCCAGTACATTTTGATGGACTGAATTAGGTGTAACTCTGCCTATCCAAGATGATTAGCTGTTCCTGAAGGTCCCTAGAGAGGATTAGCTCTCTTCTCTCGGTATCCATGCCAGTGTTTAATAGCCTATTGAAATTTTCTCCTAGAGGTGATCTGTGACTTGTTGGGGTGGAGGAGAAAGGTGTCAGCAAAGGATAAGTACGATCAGCTTGATCGTTGCTGAAATGTGAGCTTCTGTGTCCAAACTGAGATAAAAAAATGATCCTCACACCTTCTCAAGTAGTTGTAGACTATCGAGTTACCAGAACTGGGATAGGAAAAAAAGAGCACATTGTTTACCTTAATCATTTGTTGGGACTTAATCTCGATGCCGATACATTGTAAATTCTGCAGATGTTCACACCTCGAAAATTATTCTTAGATTTAAAGATATAATTTATTAAATTGTAATCCATGGAATTTATTTCTGTTCATCCTACTCCTTTTTTCTCCTACTCCCTTTATATCCCAAACACTTAGCAGAAGGAAAAAAATAAAAAACAATGTATGTGTGACCATCAGATCAGTAAAAGAGAGATGGATATGAGTTGACAAAAGAGGAAAAGGCTTTAAGGGGAAAATGTAGAAGAAGGGTCAGAAGGCCCGTGGATTACAAGGAGCTACACTTGATTTCTTTATTTTCTCTCTACTATTGGTCTTATAGCTGCTACAAATTTATTCTCAAGCCATCTAAAATTTAGGTAAATCGTTGTATCCCAGCCGCTCTGTGTTGGCAAATATGGGCTTACGCCCATGTGTCCCCTGCAGTCTCCCACACATGGTGCATGGAGTGGGTCTTAATGGGTGAACCAGCAGCCTAGACTACGTGGTCTAATCCAGCATTGACCAGTCGTAGGGCCTGACTTAATTCTAAATAATATCTTACACTGGGGAATATTTTTTCTGAGTGAAAAGCTTCTGGCACCAGACTTCTTTATCTTTGTGTCACAGAAGAACTGTCCTTACCTTGTGTCTAAACTCTGTTGGAGAACTACAGGACCAGCTCAGCCACCACCTCTCCATCCAGCTAGAGCTGGTTGTACTCACTGCCATAAAAAACGTTTTCTAGGATGGGCTTCATTTCATGTGTTTATTGCTGATCATTGTTCCCAAAGATTTAGCAATATTGGGCACATGCTGTGTTGTTGTTTCATAAGTTATTCTTTGCCTACTTCTTAAAATGAATTAAGGGAGAAATAAAGATACTAGGGAAAGATGGATTTTGTCATCACTTTAGATCTAATGAAAAACTTAATTAGTAGTAAACTCAAACACCCAGTTAAGTGTTTATATATAAGCATTTGTCCTCCCACAAATCTAATTTTTGAAGATAGTAAGTATAGTCAGGGTTGTTCGGGTTCATAAGATTACCATTAGTTTGCTTTTTAAATCTTTACTGTCTCAGAACAATTAAATGTTGGAAGATAATTAGAAATGATAATTTTCTTAACTAATCCATTTTGTTGAACACTTTTAATAACAATCACCAAAACTAGCAGTGTTTTTTATGTCTTCCCTCCTTTCTTCCTTGATCCACTCATTTGTTCAACAAATGTCTAATGAATTCCTGTTACGTACCTGTCCTTATGTTGCTTTAAATCTTGTGAAGGAAGGAGTGAACACAGAAAAGAACGAAGTAAAATACAGTATGGGTTAGATGTGATGAATGTTATGGAGAAGTATAAACCTGGGGAGAAGACAGTGGAGGAGTAGCTGGATAATATTTAAAATAAGGTGGCCTGAGAAAGTGATGTTGAGCATAGACTTAAAGGTGATTAAAAAAAAAAAAGGTATAAAACTACCTGGGTGTGGAGCTTTCTAGCCAACACAAAGTCCCTGAGGCAGGTGTGTGCCTGGCATGTTCACAAAGCAGCAAGAAGGTCTGAGTGTCTGGAGCAGTCACAAGGTGGGAAGTAGAAAGAAATGAAATCAGCACAGAAAGGGGCGGTTTGGGGCAGGCGAGTTGGGGGGCGGGGGCGGTTGCTGAAGATCATACAGGACCTCGTCGGGCCATTTCATTGGGATACTTGTAAGGTGATATGAAGATGGTTTCTTACTGTTTAGTCAAAATAGCAGCCTCGTGTTCTCCTTCCTTCTTTGTTACACCCTCTAGATGTTCTCCAGCTGGCCTTTACCCACTAAATCAATTACCCACAATTCCACCAGCCTGTACCCATTCTTTCCCTGGTGGTTCCTTTTCCCCAAGGCAGGCTATAAAGAGGGATTCAGTCTCCCTTTCTCCTTGCTTTCTGATGTCCTGAAGGTTAGGCCTACCCTTCTGTTTTAAAGAATGTGCTGCTAGGCACTAAAAAATAAAAACTGTGAGTTCCAAGACCAAGAATCATGAGAGAAATTAGTAAATTTAGAAAAAGTATTTTCTTGGTTTATACTGTAGCCTAGACCCAAAGTGGTTGCGTTACTGGTGGGATGAATTTAGACTGTTGGGTCTGCACATTATTTAATAAAAATTTGTGTTCGCTTCCAACAATTGAAAAATTAAGAAAGTTTTCATTAACATGTAGTTTCAAGTTCCCTTTAAAAATTGGATGTTCTATTTATATGAAGTTCTAGAATAGGCAAAACTAATCTATGCAGATAGAAATCAGAACTGAAGCTACCTGCAATGGAGGTGTGGCAGGGGTAGGGACACAGAGAAAATTCTGGACGGTAAAAAGGTTTTATTTATATTAGTCTGAAATGCATGGTATAACTCATGAAACCATACGTTGATCCGTACAGTTCACCATATGTAAATCAAACCTCAATGTAAAGAACATTTAAAAATGGAAGCCAACATTCAGTGAGAGCTGAATCATAGCTGACCAATTTGGGCTTGGCACACGCTCATTCATTCCGGGAAGAATCCTATCCTGGAAACACTCATATAACATGTAGTGGAAGAAAGTGACACCAGTTATACAGAAAAGTCAATGAAGTCATATATATCTTTTTAACCACTCTGAGGGTACTCAGATTTTTTTAAAAAGTTATTTTAATTGATATCCCCTCTGGCATTATTAACTGTTTATCTTGGACATTTTTGATGTTCCTTTATATGGCAGGTTATTATTGCAGATATGTGTGATTAAAAAGATATTGTTTCCATATAACAAAGGCAGACTTCTACTAAGAAAGAGCAAACAGAAAACAGACAAAAAAGATCTTGAAATTTTTTTAATTATTTTTAAAATAAAAGTAATTTATTAGAGGGCTTCAAAGATACAGTTTAAGAAATCTTCTGGAATGCACAACTGTCAAAAAGATGGAGAATATACATGCTGGAAAACAAGCATAGAAAAGCAGTTCAGTAATTACTATACCAGCCTATTGGAGCTCTAGAAAGAGAAAGCAAAGAAAATGGAGGGGAGGAAGTTGACAAAGAAATACTAGGAAAACAATTTCCTGTAGTTGAGGAAAAGTATGAAATAAAAAGTGTCCATCAAATTAGTGGGGGAGGGGAAATCCATACAGGGATAAAATCAGTATAAAATTTCAAAGTCAAAGATACAGAGAGGCTCCTAAAACTTTCTCAAAGGGAAAATAAAGTCACTTAAGATTGACATATAGCTTCTCATCAGTGAACTGAATACTAAACTGTAATGGAGCATTGCCTTCAAAATGATGAGGGAAAATTATTTTGACATTAAAATTCTATTGCCATTAAAATTATCAATTAAGTGTGAGAGTGAAATGCAAGCATTTTCAGACATTCAAAGACTCAGGCCACTTACTTCCAAGTACCCTTTCTGAAACAATCACCTAAGGATATGCTCCAGCAAAATAAGGGTAGAAAAGAAAAAGGAGGAAGATGGGAAATAAAAAAGAATACAACTCCCCAATGCAATTAAAATAAAATCCCAGGCTGACAGATGTGTACCAGGCTTAGAAAGAAATTGATACAAATTAGAACAAGTAGTGAGCTCCAAGAAGAATAAGTGTAAGAAGAATTAAGTAAATTCTATTTAAAAGATAAAACCAGTAATGAACAATATTCACACAGTTCTGAAAATGGGACTTCTAGCAACTGGAGGACTAAGTTGACTCATACATTCCCCCCTCCAGTGCAAACACACAAAAGGAAAGGATAAAGCACAGTTAGGTTCCTTTACCTACTCGGAATCTTAAACACAGTGGGGCCAGTGGCCCTTCCCCTGCCCTCTGAGAATAGAGTTTCCTCTTTAGCACTCACTCTTCTGAAACATTCAAACCAAAGAAGAATATCTCCGAAGGGTCTCATCAGTATGAACTCTTAAAACATGCAGTAGGAAGTGGGAATCTGAGACAAGCTGTTATGTTGCTAGAGGGAAAGGATCTCATTGAATGGATTGCCATTAACAATGGATTTCTTCAACCAGATCAACATGTTATATGCAACTATTGCAGAATTCTGCACTGAAGCAAACTATCCAGTCATGTCTGCAGGTTGAAACTATGAATATCATTGGGCAGATGGTACTAATATTAAAAAGCACAAATGGTACTAATATTAAAAAGGCAATCAAATGTTCTGCACCAAAATACATTGACTATTTGATAACTTTGGTTCAGGATCAACTTGATGATGAAACTCTTTTTCCTTCTAAGACTGGTGTCCCATTTCCCAAAAACTTTATGGCTGTGGCAAAGATAGTTTGACCTAATAACTTCACAGTGAGAAATTCAGGACACAGCCAAATCTGAGGCACTGTGTGACCACTTCTGTTACTGTCATAGAGTCACACTTGGTTATAATATATGGTTATTAACCTGCAGTTTATCAGTTTACTTATTATTCACTTACTGAAGTAAACGATTTAGTCTGTTTCAGATGACAGCATAATGGTTATTAAGAATTTTCACCATTATTTATCAACAAGATTCCACAACAAATTTCCCAATAACACAATCAGGTCTGTCTCATTCTACTTTTATTTTACATATAGAAAAGGTATTTTTAAGTTTCCTTAAGATTTAGAATATTTGTATCACTTTGGATAAACCTTTTAGTTTGAAGTTGTATAGATGTATATCTGTCTTTATAGATAATACATGTATGTATATTTTTTCACAATTCATGATTGCAATTTAAATCATCATATGACATGTATGGGAGTAACCGGAGTTATTTATAAAATGACTTTATTTTTTAAATCTTTATTTGAGATTTTATTCACATATGAACCTATCTAAATGTTTAGGATTGTGTATCAGAAATAAATTTTTTAAGGCATCTAAGGACGGTCTTGTAGATCTTTATTTTGAAATACTTCATTCAGATTAATTTTAATATGTAGCTTTTGGCTGAGAAAAAGAAAACTTGCAAAAATTATGACCAATTTAGGTCTCAAAATCACTATTTTCATTCATGTTTTTCTTTCAGAGGCCTTGAAATTCTGGATAGGAAAATGGAAGAAAGTACTAAGAGTACATGATATTTTGTTTGTTTCCTTTTTTAAAAAAAATTACTTCTATATATTTTTATTGTGACTTGAGACTTAGTTAAGACTACTGTAGAAATGTACAAACTTTATCCTAATAAGGATAAAACTTAAGGAAAACTTAGGATGAGCAGCAAGTGCAAGCTCATACTAAGCACATCCCTTAGGAGTTTCTGAGTGGAATACAGATCCCAGGGTGTGAGGATGGGGTCGTACCATTCAAAGCTGGAAAGAAGACATGGCCTCAAGGCCAGGGAAACAGGAAACCACTCCCCACCCCTTATTTAATATGAGCTCACAATTTTTAAAATCTATAAACCACCATCAAAGAGTATGAGCAAACAAAACAAATACAGCGGTACCTCGGTTTTCGAACGTCTCTGTTGACGAACATTTCGGTTTATGAATGCCGTAAACCCTGAAGTAAATGCTTCGGTTTTCAAACACGTCTCGGAAGTCGAACATGTCACACGGCTTCCACTGAGTGCAAGATCCTGAGGCCTAGCTGTCGGCTGTTTTCCAACCTTTCAGAACTCAAACGGTCTTCCAGAACGTATTACATTCGAAAACCTAGGTACCACTGTGGAAGAATCAGATCCCCAAGAATTTAAAATAATGGAAATGTATGAACAAACTAATAAGTGTGTTAAAAATTATTAAAGGGATAAAAAGAATGGAAAACCAAAGGGAAAGTAGTACACTATAAAAAAGAACAGCATATTTCAAAAAGGAGATATAAAATTAAAAATATAAACATTGAATTGTGTTTAATTAAACAACATATTAGAGGCAAAGTTTGATTAGTAATAAACTGGAGGCCAAATCTGAGAAAACTATCTGGAATCAGCCCACTGAGATAAAAAGATGGAAAAGATGAGAGATTAAAAGACACAATGATAGAATGAGAAGCTCTAATGAACGTCTAATAGAAATTCCAGAAGAAGAGAATAGAGGATGAATTAGCCTATATTGGTTACATAAGTAAACCAATTAAAATAGTAATATAATCTGGCAAAAAATAGTAGGGAGTAGTAGACGTAAATATTCATTTTTCATGGTAAGCATTTATAGATAATGTCTAAATTTGATAAATCAAAAAAAAGCCATATAATTATATTACTTAGAGCAGTGGTTCTCAATCCTAGAGATTTGGCCGTTGGGTGTTGCTAGCATTTAGTGTCAGAGACAAAGATGCTAAATGCACAGAACAGATCCACACAAGTCCCACCCAAAATACTAATAGCTGATTTCAAGTTAAAAATAAACCCACGGAAGAACTAAAAACAAAAATGATTTTAAGAAAATGGTTGCTTTAGGGAATAGAGCTAGAATTGAGGAGAAGTGGGAGAGGGAACTGTTTCTTTTTCTGATTAGCCCTTCCATAATACTTGCAGTTTTTTCGTGTGTGTATTATTTTGACCCAAGTTATTATTTTAGGAAAAGAAATGACTGGTAAACCAGTAGATTCTTCTTCCATTTTCACTTAAAGTAGAGAACTTTTCTTATTAAAATATCTGTCATTCAAACTTAAGCACCAATTTGAATTACTGAAATTTTTACTCCAAAGAAGATTCTGGAGGCATATCTTGTGAGTATTAATGGTCTTTCAAGTGTTCCTAGTTGGAAAATAAATCTTGCAATTTCTCAACTTATGCCATCGCAACAAATTAGTGCTGGAAGGGGTTCCGTTTCTTTAATGGAATTGAAACGTTTTTGCATGGCATGATGGTTTTGATCAGTAGTTCCATACAGGACAAAGGAGGGTGGGAATATAGTCAAATAACTAGAGCATAAGACTTCAAATTGGAACCTGTACCTGCCTTTTACGGTCCTATAAGACCTGGTCCTATTTGACCTCTCCAGTTCCATTTCCTATAACCACCCAAAACACAATGCTTTTGAGTGCTTTTGGTATTCTATGAACATTTCCTATTGATTTTTACCTTTCACTTCTCTGTGCAGAATCACATGCCCTTGCTCTTGCCTTCTACCCATTATTTGAGAGCACTTGGAATTCAGTATCCTCTCTGAGGCCTTCCTTGACTTGTAGTCTTGCTTTTCATTTTGTTAAGATCGCCATGCTTCATAAACACCAAATCACAACAAGTGGGAATACATGGCTATAATTAATATAACTTAGATAAAATTAGATAAAAATTTTGACATAATTACTCTCATACACAGTTAATGAGGCATCATGCATAAGAGCATGATTTCTGAAGTGAGCAGACCTAAATTACAGTCCAATCCCATGGGAGCCACAGATTCTTCATCCGAAAAATGTGGCTAATTCTTACCTTGTATGGATGCTGTGATTGTTTAATTGCATAGTCTCAATAAATGCTAACTACTATAATTATGTTTAACTGTTATTGTATATAAGTAAGCTCATTTAAATGTCTACCATTCATCTTATTTTAAGCCAATTTGTAGTTTTTATGTGCTCACTTTGTAAGTTACCTAATACTTAAAATGAACATTAGCATTATTTAAATATGAAGCATTTTTTATTACTATCACACACATAAACTCACACAGATAAAAAACAAAATCTCACATATAATAGCAAAAATCTGGAAATAGCCTGTATCTAATAATAAGGAAAGTAGTTAACTAAATCATGGTACATATATATTAGAAAATATGCAACTATTAAAAATTATGCTTCTGAAATTATTTATTGACATGGCAAAACGTTTATGACATAATGTTAAGTTAAAAAGACTTTAATGCAAAATTGTTAAGACAGTATCTCAGCCATGTAGATATACATTATATATGTACAAATGTATGCATTTATAATATACATTTAATATGTATCGCTTAAGCATTAGAAAAATGGAAATTTTTCAAATTTTCACAGTGGTCCTATATTACTTTTAGAATAAGAAGGGGGGAAGTAACAGGATTTATATATCAAAGGCCGTTGATCTCATTTCCTAAATGTCCGTATTTTCTTTCCGACACTCTCTTGTTCCCATCCTCCAAATTGTATGTTCCCCTGTATGGAATTTAGGTCTGCTCACTTCAGAAATCATGCTCTTATGCATGATGCCTCATTAACTGTGTATGAGAGTAATTATGTCAAAATTTTTATCTAATTTTATCTAAGTTATATTAATTATAGCCATGTATTCCCACTTGTTGTGATTTGGTGTTTATGAAGCATGGCGATCTTAACAAAATGAAAAGCAAGACTACAAGTCAAGGAAGGCCTCAGAGAGGATACTGAATTCCAAGTGCTCTCAAATAATGGGTAGAAGGCAAGAGCAAGGGCATGTGATTCTGCACAGAGAAGTGAAAGGTAAAAATCAATAGGAAATGTTCATAGAATACCAAAAGCACTCAAAAGCATTGTGTTTTGGGTGGTTATAGGAAATGGAACTGGAGAGGTCAAATAGGACCAGGTCTTATAGGACCGTAAAAGGCAGGTACAGGTTCCAATTTGAAGTCTTATGCTCTAGTTATTTGACTATATTCCCATCCTCCTTTGTCCTGTATGGAACTACTGATAAGAAATGACTGGTAAACCAGTAGATTCTTCTTCCATTTTCACTTAAAGTAGAGAACTTTTCTTATTAAAATATCTGTCATTCAAACTTAAGCACCAATTTGAATTACTGAAATTTTTACTCCAAAGAAGATTCTGGAGGCATATCTTGTGAGTATTAATGATCTTTCAAGTGTTCCTAGTTGGAAAATAAATCTTGCAATTTCTCAACTTATGCCATCACAACAAATTAGTGCTGGAAGGGGTTCCGTTTCTTTAATGGAATTGAAACATTTTTGCATGGCATGATGGTTTTGTACTGAATGAATGAATACATGGGGACCGAAGGCTTTGAGAAATGGAGTAGGTTAAAGGAAATAAGTGTGAGATGATTAAAAAGGTAATAATAAATATCTATTGAGTACCTTCTTCTAAGTGTTTTATATTTCTTACATCAGCCCTCAGTGCAGGATTGGCACTGTGAGGATTGGCTAGACAAATTATGCAACATCCGTACAGTGGCATGCTATGCAGCTATTTAAAAAATAAATGAATGAGGAACTCGTTTGTACTGATGTTGTTAAGTGAAAAAGCGAGGTGCGGAATGGTATTAAGTCATGCCACCATTCATGGGAAGAAGATTATATACTCAGATCTGCTTGTGTATAAAATATCTCTGGAAAGACACACAGGAAACTGACACCCTAGTTGCCTCCCAGCCATGGAATGGAAGTGAGAACTTGAATTCTTTTTACACATGAATTTTTGAGCCATGTGAATGTTAGTGATTTAAAGAGACAATTAAATAAAAATAAATAAAAATCATTAATCCCATTTAGAAATGAGCAACCTGAGTTTGAGGGAAATTAGGTACCCTGCCCATACTAGTAATAATAATAGTCACAACTATTGAACGTTTACTGTGTACCAGGCCCCGTGATAATATTTTAGAAACATTTTCTAATTTATTCCTCACAAATCCATAATGAGGTTTGTTTTTATTATTTTTTATTTCAGTGTTATAGCTGAAGAGTCTGCAGAAAATATATGATTTATTTTCCAGTCCAGGACACTTGGAAGTAATGATTACTCTGGGACAAGTATAAGCTAGGACTTATGGTCACCCTACTTAGGTCACATAACTTGCCAGATGTCCTATCATTATGGCAGAAGCCAGACTGGAACTCACTGAGGTCTGAGTGCCTCCACAGCCTATACTCCTGACTGCCATTTACAGTGAAACAAATGAAGGGACAGAAAGCTCACAGATCGTGCAAAAGGCACACAGCTGTGAGGTGCCAGTGCCAGTGCCAGCCTCCAAACACAGTCCTTCTGAACCCAAAGCCTACCTTAGGATGTTGCCTTTCTCATTACTAATCTAAGAATCCTTTGCTAGAGGAAAATAAAAATAAAAGAAGAGGGCAAGGATGGGCCCCAATATTTAGCCTCAGGCTAAATGCTCAGTCACCCACCTCTCAGATATACTCAGTGATCATTCAATCAACAAACGCCTGGGAGCCTGCTGCATGCCGGGCTGTATGTTGGATGTGCAGAGACCATCGTCCTGCCCTCACAGAGCTTACAGTCTACATTCAGGACCAACTTGCATAGATTTTAGGGCCTTTGGCTCTTCCTGCATATTTGGCCACTGCAATTAATCAATGATTATTAATAAGGAAAAAAAGGTAATATATCCTAGCTATGTTAAGAGTCCCAGAAGTTTAGAGAAGAGGAAGCAGCTTTTTCAAATTGCTTTTAGGAAAAGGCTGATAAAGTCATTAAGTGAAAAATAACTATGTCCAAGGAGGTTGAAAATTCAAGAGTCTAGGAAAAAAAATTTTTTCTGGATTATAATTCATGAAGCCTTTTCTATATGCTATATACATTATAGAAAAGTTTGTATCCTGTTGCCCTGGGAAGCGTAGAAAAATGTCCTAATAGATAACATTTCTGTCTGTTAGTTGTTCATGGTGACACCCATAGAGAAATTAGGTGAAAGATGTAGTTAAGTTTGGGCATGCACTTGTATACTTGGAGAACTAACAAGCATGAACTAACATGCATTACTAGAGTTATAAATATGTAAGTTAATTACTTTGACTAGATGGGTGGATGCTGTAACTAAGACTATCTCACTTCTGATACCTCCAGTCCATGGTGAAGAATACTCACTCACTTTCAAACTTAAAACAAAGAAGAGCATTATTGAACTGCTGTGGGGGGGGGGGGGGGGAGGTTCTTAGTTTCAGACAACTGAGTCCATCCTAGTTAGTTTAAGCACCAAGACTTAATCGGCATTTTGAACAAACTTGCCTAATACTAGTCTCAGAATGTTGTCCCTGGAAATATTACTTAAAGATGAAGAAACTAAGACCCAGAGAGGCTAGTTATTTTTCCATATTTATTCAGCAAGCATTTGTGAGGCCTGTGTAGAAGTCACTGTGTAGAAATCACTAGCATTGGGTTCCTGCTTTCGTGGAGCTCACAGTCTGGTTTCCAAACTGGTTGTCAGTCAGTCTCTCTCCATGAGCTTTCAAAAATATAGGTTCCCGAATTACCATATTAGAGTCCTGAAGGGCCTGGAAATCTGTGGTTCCCAGCTCCCCAAATGATTCTGGTGTGCTTCTCAGGATGGAATCTCCTGATAGAGTTGGCCCTGTCATAACAGCGTAGAATGGCTCAGGTGCTTGAGGTGAAGAACTAGGGCCAGACCCTGACCTTGACCTCCAATTCGGAGCATCGTCCACAAAACCATAGTGAATCTCCATAATTCTTGTTTTTAATCTGGAGTTTAAAATGTTGCTGCTGTTTTGTTATAATTTGTGGTTATAAATATCTGTGCCTTTAAAATTTGATGACTACTTTGAATAGGAAACAAGTTTTGGGCTTTGAGAATATTTTTGGATACATCACTTACCCCCAAATGAGTGTAGTTGAGTCCATTTTCTCACCTTCAAAGTGAAGGAGTTAAATTGAATGATCTCCAAGAAATCTATGATGAAGGATGTTCTAAAGCTATTTTGAAATCCCTTCTTTTATAGCTGTGGAAAATAGGACTTGAACCTCTAGGTTAATTTGATTTTCTGTCAATTAGTATTTTTGTTGGAGGATTAACCAGAAGATTTGTCTCTTTAGACCATCTCAGAAGTGACCTTTCTCATGTGAGGGTTTGCTTTACAACTTGGTGATTTATATTATAATTTCAGTCAGCACACTGGAAGCTCATTATCTGTCAGATAAGAGTACAGTCATTTGGTCTCCTTTATTGGTCCCTTGGTTATTTTGCCTTCTTCAATAAAGTGGTTATTGATAGGCTTTAATTACTTAATCATTGTTGATGAGCATTGAAAGTTCCCCCAAAAGACAGCCTTTTGTTGTAATATCCTCTTCTTTCCAGTCCTTGCCCTTCCCAGCAGTCCTTTCCTTTCCCACTTAAGACATCTCTAAATTACCAAACAGTGATCTCAATAAGGACATAGACAATGGCCAGGTCCTTACACCTCAAAAATATCTGAGAATCCCCTCTTTACTCTGAGTGCTTAACCTCCTTCCAGTTGCCAGATTTATCAAAGAGGAATATAAGACACCCAGTTAAAGTTGAGATAAAGAATAGGGTTTTAATACAAGTATGCCCCATGCAATATTTGGCATATACTTATACTGAAAAATTATTTGTTGCTTATCTGAGATTCACATTTAACTGGACATCCTATATTATATTTGACTACCCTACGGAGACTGCATACCCTTAATGGCATCCTAAATCCATCTAATGTTTTGAGATCTAAATTTCTTTGAGATTGGCTCCTAAGTTAAACGCTATGTGGATGATGTGTTTGTAACAACTAAGACTGCAGGTGCCTGAGGTGTCGTGGATATTCCACTGCCCACCCACACATAGCTCCCTTTTGCTGTGCCAACTTACGAATACAAACAAGACTTTGCTTGAATAAAACGTAAGCTAAGGGGCCGGCCTGGTAGCTCAGGCGGTTAGAGCTCCGTGCTCCTAACGTCGAAGGCTGCCGGTTTGATTCCCACACGGGCCAGTGGGCTCTCAACCACAAGGTAGCCAGTTCGATTCCTCAACTCCTGCAAGGGATGGTGGGCAGCGCCCCCTGCAACTAGCAACAGCAACTGGACTAGGAGCTGAGCTGCGCCCTCCACAACTCAGATTGAAAGGACAACAGCTTGACTTAGAAAAAAGGCCTAGAAGTACACACTGTTCCCCAATAAAGTCCTATTCCCCTTCCCCAATAAAATCTTTATAAAAAAAAAAAAGTAAGCTAGGTATTTTTCTCTTTTGCAATATTTTATTAAATATTTCAAAGATACCTCTAAGCAAAGACAGTAGTATAGTGACTGCATTACACACAATCTATTTACACCCTAGTCAGTTTTTTCTTTTTGTTTAGTTGGGTAGGTGGGTGGGTGGGTGGGGGTGTTTACACTGCCATCCCCTAAATCAGTGGAGAGTTTTTAAGCTCTCAATCCTGCCTGCCTCCCGAACCAATGAAATCGGAATCCCTGGCAGTAGCGTCAGGCATCAGTACTAGTTAAAGCTGCCCACGGGCTTCCAATATGTAGCCAGGACTGAGGACCAACTACCTAAATGAAAATGGCAAATTCAAAGAACCATATTTACTGCTAACTCATGTCCTTGTATTTCAAATTCCTCTTCAAAATTGATTTCAGGTACTTTTCAGTAAGCATATGACATTATATCATAGTATGTTTATTATGTTATATTGTATTATGCTATAGCATATCACATAAAGATTACTTTTTAAGAAGGATCTCATCTGGCTTTAATCATGTCACTGACTCATTATTAATTTTCTAAAAGTGTATAATTGTCTTTTGCTTCAAATGCTCCTTTGTGATTTTCTTATGTGTTTTTTGTATGCATTTCTCTGTCTCTTAGGTTATAAACCTGTGGTTCTTAACTCTACTCATTAGGATAATCTTAGAATGTTTGTGAAAACTGTTCCTCTGGCCCCTCGCAGAGGCTCTGCTCTAATTGGTCTGGTGTGGAGCCCAGGCACTGTCGTTTTCTAAAAGCACCCGAGGAGATTCTGGTTTCAGGTAGAATTGAAAGCCAGTATTTTTAAATATGTCAAATACCTACCTAGCAGATCCTCTGAATTTCCTGGGGAAATTTTAAAACATACATCTAATTGCCCTGATTAGTGAAGTAGAAGGAATTTTAAGAGGTTCTAGGAGGAGGAGAAATGAGGGGTTGACAAATGGCCGTCAGAGTAATGGATGTAAATGAGGAATTCCTGTCAGGGATGCCAAAGGACTTTTGAGAAGAAGGATAAGGATGTCTGATATTTTAGAAATGTTTTATTTCCTCAGCTACACTTCAGTGTAAACCTATTCCATTGCTCTGAAATCTTCAGAGAAGGCTGCCACACGGGGGTACAGCAACACACAACACATGCCCACACCCACATGGACTGAATGTCCACTGTTCAGGCCCCACCATGGAAATTCTAATTCAGGAGGTTCAGAGAGAGGCCCCAACACCACTACTGTAAAACCTTCCCTATGGCAGTTATAAAAACAGTCATAGGAATGTAAAGTACAGCATACAGAATATGGTCAGTAATATTGCAATAGTATGTGCCAGATGGGTACTAGACTTATCGGGTGATCACTTCATAAATTATATAAATGTCTAATCACTATGTTGTACACCTGAAACTGATGTAATATTGTATGTCAATATTACATGTCAAATTGAAAAATTTTTTAATTACATTAAAAAAAACAAAAAAAAACTTCCCTAGACCATTGTGGTGAGTGACTAGATTTAGTCACCACTGCGTTGTGGATGATACAACATCCTTGGATAATGGTCCTTACAATTCATCCCCTTGATAGCAGGGTAAATTCATGTGTGATAACGTTAAACTCATTGGTAAAACTATTTTTGCAACAACAACAAAAAAGCATTCTGATTCTTATTAGAGTTCTCTCAGGTGTACCTGGTCTTTTTCTCTTTGAGGAGCTAAACGGAGGAAGAAATAACCTTTCTAAAATAGGAAGACCAAGGAGGTGTCCAGAAAAAAAAAAAATAATAATAATACAGTAAAAATGTTTAAAACAGACTTAATGTACTGTACTCTGAAATAACAGAGAGGAAGCCTGGCATACATTATCGACAATTATGAGGCACCAATCCAAAGATTTCATTCATTCATCAGTTATGAGCACTTGCCAGGAGATAAGGACTGAGCTAGAGCCTAGGAATTTGGGGTATGGTGTTGCTTTGAGTAATTTACAACCAAGAAGAGGAAACCAAATATTATAACACAGTGGGAGAAAAATGGAAAATTATACAAAGTAGTGAATGTGGACCCAGTCCATGGGGGATTCGATGCAAGGGGAGACTTTAGAGAAGCAGAGGACAAAACCAGGCTTTTGAAAGATACAATGATAAGGGTGTGGGGAAAATGGAAGGAGAGTGAGGGGAAAGAAATGGTATTTCTCAGAGTGAATGGAACTCTGCACGGGCACAAAAGCTTCAAGCAGCATGGTAGATTTCCTGGATTACAGACAGTTTTACAACGCTGTCAGCTAAGGTTTGGAGGAGCTGGGGCAGGTGGGAGCAGAGTGGTAGCGTTGCTTTGTATCAAACTCCACTCACATACATCAGCCCAGTTATTCTTGGATATTCTGATGTGTTCCTAGAGTGGCCATAAGAAGTTAGATGAGAGATGGCCAACCAGCTCTGCTAGCCTCAAACAAAAGACATATAATCTTTATTTGTCAGATTCTGCCACAAAATCCTCTCTCTCCAGACTAATCTTTTTATATCATGCTTATTGGTACTTGGTTGCGTTTGCTGCTAGAATTCTTGTTTATTCCAGACTCTCGAATTTTCAGTTTCCTTGAGTGTAGGTATTTATTTTTGCATGGTATTCATGTGGTTGATCACATAAACCTGATATCACTGTGAATGAAATTTCAGTTTGGTGAAAACCTGACTTTTCACCATGAGAGAGTTGTATGGACCAGCATTGAAAACCCCTACAGCCCTGTGGTCACCATGTAGGCACCCACCCATTAACTCACGCTATCCTCCAACTCCTCTGCTGTTATCTTCCATCAGTTGAGAACACTGGCTTTAGTTGTTGTGAAGTTAATTTTTTATTATAAGGTATACAGTTCAAATATACACACAAATACAAAGAATCACGTAACAAACACCAGTTTACTTACCACACGGCTTAATCAAATCTTAACATTTTGCTCTATTTGTACCAATTCATTTTTTACCAATGGAAATGTTGTAGATGCGGTGGGTTGAAGCTCCCAATCTATTCTGAATCTCATTCGCATTCTCTCCAAAGGTAGCAGCATCCTGATCTTAGCATTTATCATTGTCATGCATGCTTTTATATGTTTACTACATACATCTATGTCTATAAACAGCATATATTATTGCTTCATAAGTTTTTAAACTTTGAATAATTGCACCCTCAAAGTACCCACCTGTGCCTTGCATTTTTATTAAAAATTAAGTTTTTGAGATTTATTGATGATGATGCATATAGATGTAGTTCCCTTATTTTAACTACTGCAAGGCATTCAATTTTTCACCATACCAAAATTTATTTTTTATTGCATATTGATAGACATTTGGGGTTTTTTTTCCAATTTTTCACTATCATAAGGCTGCAGTGAACATTGTTATACACATTTCCATGTGTACGAATTATTGGGTCTTTATTCATTAATTATTTATTTTACTCATATAAATACTTTTCACGATGTAATAAAAAAAATACCAGCCATCCTAATAGTCTTACACATGTCAACATAATCAACTTTAAAACAACATTATAATACTGCATTGATGTTTTTAACTTGTAGCTTTTCACAGAAGTCACCAGGGCCTTCCCTCAGGGAGCTATATAAGCCTCAGCTCTGAACCATAAATTAATTTAAGGCGTAATTAAATGTGAGTACAGAATTGGAAAGGAGGCTAATATGCCTTCAAACATCTTGGGGTTAATTTAAGACCTGATCTTGCCCCTTTTTCTGTTTCTTTGACATAAATGGTCAGAGTTGACTTGATTCACTCTTCCCCTAACATAGACCTAAAGCCAGATAACTGACTGCAATATTTAGCCATCGAATTTATTTTTTTAAGAAAAAACTATACATATGTATTCATTGTAATTCAGGAGTCTTGATTGGAGAATCTTGAAACTAAGTCATCGAAGGTAAGGGATGGGGGAAGTTGAGAAAGTATAAAGGAATTCCAAGTCGGCAGGTCTGATTGGGTGAGATCTAGGTGCCAGGCCAAGCACACTGGGCACCCCTGCTTCTGAATACTGTCCACAAGGACCAGTCCCAGCACAAAGGTTCCAGCTAGAGGCGAATTTTGGTTCAGGCCCCCCTTTGGGGTTAGTTGGAGTTTGTGTGTTTGCTTTCTGCGCCTGTGTGAGCCTCTGGACCAGTCTGATCCAACGTGGTCTGGTGGTCCCTGGTGCTCTGTGAGGAGGCCTGCTGTTATCAATCCCTCTGCTTCCTGTGGACAAAGATGGCAGAGACACCAAATACCAGCAGGACCTGGAGGCCTAGGAGGAGAGATAGGGCATGGTCTCGGGCCTGGACCTGGGGCCTAGACCTGGGGCCTAGACCTTCTGGTGGACAGAGGCCTCCAGGGTAAGGTTTCTGGTGACGGATGGCTGCCCACCGTGCTCCACCTGGCAGGTGAGCACCACGTCCTCCCTGTGGGCAGATGAAAACACCAGGAGCCACCTCGTCCAGTTAAAGGCTCCGTCCTTGTTCTTTATGAGGGTTGAAGTTGTTTCTGTTTGGGACATGTTTCCATTTTCCAAGCAGGTCAGATGTAGGTGTCAACGGTAGCACCTGGCAGGTGACAACCTTCACCAGGTTCCCTGACACAAGGTGTCGGGTAACCTCCAAGGTGGGTGGAACTCAGATGGTCTCAGACTCAAGTTGGCAGTCCCATGAAGAGCAGACCCCATCCCCACTCTCCCACAGGGTGACATGGTCCACCTCACAGATGACCTTGGAGCAAACATCCCTTTGGGCCAGCACTCCCCTGACTGTGCTAGAGATGCTATAGGAAGCGCCATTTCCTTCTGGGTCCACAGTGGTCTGGGAGGCTGGAAGCTCATTCTCAACTTTGAACCATTTCAGGATGATGTTTCTGGGGGAAAAGCCATGGGACTTGCAGGTGAAGCTCACTGCCCAGGAGTGACCCTCACCGTGGGGCCCAATACCATAGGGGGAGAGAGTTTGTCACTCACAGTGAGCTGAGTGCCTGGTCCAGACTTAAACTCCACATTATCAGCGTCTCCTCTCTGGAAGTTCACACAGTGTCTGCTGGGGTGATGTAAAGGTCTGTGTTGTTTCTCCTTGTGGTGTCTGCAACATTTGTTACTAGGGGAAACCAGGTTCCCTTACTTCATTTAAACCTGTAGATTAACTCCCGGCCTGGCCATATCCCTCTAAACCACTGTGTGGGCCCCACAGGGAGCATGTTGGTCAGAGTGCAGGGCAGAGTAGCAGTCTCCCCGGCTGCAACTGACACTGCTTTCTCCAGCTGACTCACCTGCAGCTCCTCACCTGTCTCTCCTGGGCTCCAGTGGAGGGGCAGCAACTTGAAAGGTGCCAGAGACATACGATGAGAGATTGAGTTGTGTGGCTTCGGGGTGAGGGCTGGAGGGACAGCCACCATTGTCCCTGTGGGGAGCCTGCCTCTAGCCATTTAATTTAATAGGAGTTTTTGTTAAAAGTATACGCATTATCCACTTATTGTCCTGGGAGGGAATTTGATTTTTATTGATTCTGATTTCACTTATTTCTTAGTGCCTACTATGTACTAATCACTCTGTTAGGTACTCTGGGTGTCTAAAGATCAAGAAGTCCTCAGAAGAACTTAGAATACCACAGGGAAGAAATGCTTAGGAACAGAGATGCTTAGTCATCAGCTGGATTTTTACATCTGAAATACAGTTTTTGTTTTCTCCTTCAGTACTCAGGAAATGTTTGTCTCCTGCTGTTGATGAATAATTTCAGAGTACTATGGATCATGCTGAAGAAACTGAAATCCTCGCAGCAACTGAGAGGTACTATGTGGAAAGGCCTATCTTTAGTCATCTAGTCCTCCAGGAAAGACTGCACAAGAAGGACAAGATTTCGGATTCCATTGGGGATAAGCTGAAACAGGCATTC
Organism: Rhinolophus sinicus; assembly: GCF_036562045.2. Taxonomy (NCBI): domain Eukaryota; kingdom Metazoa; phylum Chordata; class Mammalia; order Chiroptera; family Rhinolophidae; genus Rhinolophus; species Rhinolophus sinicus. The sequence goes on from NC_133758.1 coordinate 70,563,805, forward strand.
ACGTACGTTGTGTTTTAACCCATTTCCTTTATTCTGTCATTCAGTTATGAAAGAAACAGGTTAAATGTATAAGGAAAATCTGGTGAAATGGAGAAAAAAATGGGGTGAGCACTTGTGATTTGCAAAGCTCTCCATAAGTTTCAGTCAGATTAGAGATTAGATTGAACATCAGCTTCATTGTGTATGTCACCATATTTATTAAATACCTGCTATGCCCTATTGTGTGTAAAGATTTATATAAATAACCCGCTTTCCAATTCTTCACCACCTTTGAAATATCCACCTCTTTCTTTGTTTCTCAGGAATGTTCCAACTACTCTCCCCTTTTTTCTACCCTTGACTTCTATCCCATTTTGTAACACCTTGAATCTAAGCCCCCAACCTCAGCAGTCAAAGATCCTCAGTGTCCTATGACTCTTCATTTTGGAGACACATACACAGTCATGTTGCAGGCCTGGGAATGTTAATACATGTGTTCCATTGATAGTTCCCAAACTTCAACATCAAACCATCTGATTGCTGCCTCCTAAACTCTTGGAACCATACCTTCTGTGTTCTGTGTTCATTTAAGCTTCCCAGTAAGCCTATGCTCAGGCGTGATCATCAGGACAGGTTAGAAATGTACACATTAGAGCCAGACCATCTGAGTTTTAATCCTAGTCCCAACCACCACCCACTCTGCGCTTGAGTTGCCTGCTTTGTAAAATGGGGATAATAACCGTATTTACATCATAGAGTTACTGGGGGTTAGGCATACTAGGCATTAAGCACTATATAAGTGTAGCTATTATTAATATCTCAATTTTCTAAACAAGGTTATCAAATCTAGTTTTTTCACTCAAATTCATTGCTTTTGCCATAGTTGCCTCACATGTTGCTTCCAATATCTTCCTTCATCTAATTACCAGATATTCTTAACCACTAAAGACACTGTATAAAATACCATGCATTCTGCAATAATGTATTATTTTTGAATGAAGTAAATTGCTTCCTTGTCACCAGGAGGACTTATGGCTGTCATAGTGGCAATGGAACTCATCTGTCCATACTCTTACTCGGTGATGTCTTTGATTATTTGCATAGTCTGGCAAAAGCACTGGGCCAAGCCCAGAATATATCTATGTGTCAAAGTTAACTGAACCATATAGGGATTAAATGCCAGGCCTTGGTTTTATCAGCATGGTGTTCCACTGAACTAAGACACCCAGACATAGACTCTGGTACTATACTCCATGGCACGGGGTGTTTGAGTTTACCTAATCAAAGGCCCTAAAGCAATAGACACATGTAAATAAACCTCAGAATACTTGTATAAATTTCCTTCATTTTATAAAGAGGGAGGAAACTAAATGGACAAATGCTAGTCGGTGGTTCCACATTCAAAAATGAATTCAATCAGTAAATGATTCCCTTACTTTGTTTTTCTACCAACACAGAAAATACATTAAGGATTTCATTTATTAAAATAATAGTTTCTGGGCTATCTCAATTATTTTGAAGCTAATTATTTTCTTATTTTTCATGGTCAGTTGTAGAACATTATTATGGAGCCAAGTGAGATGTTTCCATCAAAAAAAATAGTTCTGCAAGAAGCAGGTCTTCTTGCCTCGATCTCTGCAGAGTGAAAAGGTTATCTTCAGCACCAATGGTGATTTTTTCCTTATTGCTCCAGAATATAAGGAAGGGAAAATACCTTCGTCTGAATTCTACAGAAATGTTCCTCATTTTACCTTTGTCTGTCTTTGTCTTCTCAGATGTACTCCTAAGAAAATAAGAAATATCATTTATATGTTCTTACCCATAACTAAGTGGTTGCCAGCGTACAATTTCAAGGAGTATGTGTTGGGTGACTTGGTCTCAGGCATAAGCACAGGAGTGCTTCAGCTTCCTCAAGGTCAGTAGAATACATTTATTTGTTTTTCGTTTTCCTTACTACCATCTCCTCAAATAATCACTTGACCCTTTTTCTGTTTAACTTCATCATGATTGCACATTCATAGCTTTTATCATATCATTCTAGTAACTTTTTGCTGTCTAAAGGAATTCTTTAGAAACATATAACCCTTTAAAAGCCCCAGAGATAGCAGTCATAGAACATGGTGATACTGTTTTACAGATCGGTACAGTTAGGAGCTGGCGGGGTTAATGCGTTACTCAGTGAACATGCTGGTGGGATTGTTGTCTTCAGGTTCTTGACTCTGAGTTATATTGTTGTTACAAGGGACTATGAAGCACTGAATTCCTCTGTACTTGTGTGATCTGTATATGTGATATAAGAATTTAAGAAAATCTCATTCATTTGTTCATCGTTCACACTTGTATGTCAAGCATCTGCCTGGCCCTCCCTGTCCTCATGGAACTAATACTCCAATCAGGAAGAGAGACATGAAGCAAATAAAAACACATATAAAGTTTTCATTACAAATGATGTTAAACACTATGAAGGAAAACACAGAAAATACATTAAGGATTTCATCTATTTAAATAAGAGTTTTATTATTTAGTTGACTACAGCTACACGTACTGGAGATAATCACACAGAGACCTAATTTAAGAAGGTAAGTCACAAATACCTCTTTAAGGAGGTGAGTTTTGAGCTGACACCTGAAGGATGAGTAGGAGGCAGGTAAAGAATGAGAGGAAATGCATTTCAAGCAGAACGAATAGCGTATGTGAAGGCACATAGCAGGACAAAAATTGATTGCTTGAAGAGTTGGTTTGAAGAATTCACAGGAAGGCAGTGTGCTGGGTGTGTGGGGAGCGAGGGGCCAGTGGCCGGGAGGCGGGCAGGGCAAGTCTGCCCCACTTTGTTAGCCACTTGTAGATGCATTCTGAGTGCCGTATAAGCTATCAGCGTGCTTTTTACTTGGGTTTTCTTTGTAAGAGGTCACTGAGACTGCCGTGTGAGGAATGAACTTGGTGGGTGGGAGAGGCACCAGAATGAGTCTGGGGACACCAGTGAGAGGTGACAGTGACTCAGTATAGGCAGTGATGAGAGTGGCTCCAACAGTCTGGAGGTCAGCTGGCCAAATTTCCCTTAAATTAATTACAAAATGGTCCATTTGTCAAAAAAAAAAATTCCCTTAATGATAAATTAGTTGAGTTTTAAATTTTCCAAGTGGTTGATCTACCGAATCTATTAAGTCTATTGAACAAAAGCCTTAAACCAGGTTTAGGCTAGTTCTCCACAGCCATTTTGGCACCAATACCCCAAGGATAGCGAAAGGGACAGATTCAAACAAAGGCAGAGTGAGGGCAGGAAGAGGAGCAGGCAGAGGTTCAGCATCTGATATGGGAAACAGAAGTTAAACTGACACTCAGTCAAGTTGGGCTGACGAACCTGGAACCTGGAAGAGATCAGGGGGAGTGGGCATTACATTGGCCAGGGAATGGTACAGTGGGAGTTCCTTATTCTCCAAAACACACGAAAACAACCCATTAGAAAAACAGCCAGCACTTGGGCATCAACACCAGATTACAACTGTGCCAGTCAAGGAAAACTTTCTGCCCTTATCTAAATTGGGAAAGAATAAAGCAGAAAAAAATTTACCCCTGGCAAAGAGGAGATGACAAGGGAAACTGTCAGCCTGGAGTCTCTAAGCATAAATGTGGGATTACAAATAGGATTGCGGTGGAAGGGCGGGAAAGTTAAGACACAGGAGGTTAGGCCGCGTTCCAGGAGCCAGCAGTGTGTGACGTCACCTTGCGTGTGGTGCCCCTGCTGCTGGGGTTTGATTGGAGGAAACCTCGTGTCTGCAGAGCGGCTGTAGCCTGTGAGCAACGAGATGCAGAGACTACTGAGCCCAGTCCGTCCGCCTCCCCCGACTAGGGACACAGAGCATCCCGTCATGGATAAAAATGAGCTGGCGCAGAAGGCCAAACTGGCCGAGCAGGCTGAGCGATACGATGGCGTGGTGTGCATGAAGTCTGTAACTGAGCAAGAAGCTGAGTTATCTAATGAGAGGAATCATCCCTCAGTTGCTTATAAAAATGTTGTAGGAGCCCATAGGTCATCTTGGAGGGTGGTGTCAAGTATTGAGCAGAATCGGAAGGTGCTGAATAAAAACAGCAGATGGCTTGAGACTACAGAGAGAAAACTGAGACCGAGCTAAGAGGTATCTGCAATGATGTACTGTCTCTCTTGGAAAGGTTCTTCATCCTCCATGCTTCACAAGCAAAGAGCAAAGTCTTCTGCTTGAAAATGACAGGAGACTACTACCGTTACTTGGCTGAGGTTACTGCTGGTGATGACAAGAAAGGGATTGTGGACAGAAGCTTTTAAATCAGCAAAAAGGAAATGCAACCAACACACCCTATCAGGTTGAGTCTGGCCCTTAACTTCTCTGTGTTCTGTTAGGAGGTTCTGAATTCTCCGGAGAAAGCCTGTTCTCTTGCAAAGACAGCTTTTGATGAAGTCCTTGCTGAACTTGGTACATTAAGTAAAGAGTCATACAAAGACAGCGGGCTGGTGATGCAATTACTGAGAGACAACTTGACACTGTGGATATCAGACACCCAAGGAGATGAAGCGGAAGCAGCAAAGGAGGAGAAAATCCACCAGCCTTCCAACTTTTGTCTGTCTCATTCTAAAATTTACACCGCAGACCATGTGTCCTCCATGCTGTCCCACAAATAGTTTTTTTTTTACACAATTTATGACAGATTTATGTTACTTCTAGTTGAATTTCTATATTTCCCATGTGTTTTTTGTGTTTAATGTTAGGGTAGTAGAGCCAGTTAACATTTAGGGAGCTATGTGTTTCCATCTTGAGGTGGCCAGTATGCAGATGTGGAATGTTTATACAAGTTATAAATGTTTAGCATAGTGCTTTTGGTACATTGTGGCTTCACAAGGGCCAGTGTTAAAACTGCTTCCAGGACTAAGCACAGAAGACTGCCTACATATTGGTTTGTCCTGGTGGGGAACAAAAGGGATCATTGGTTCCCGTCACAGGTGTAGTTATTGTGGGTTCTTAAGGTTGGGGGTTGGGTGGCCAGATGGCTCAGTTGGTTAGAGCGCGGTGCTAATCACACCAAGGTTGCGGGTTCGATCCCCGCATGGGCCACGGTGAGCTGCGCCCTCCTTCAAAAAAAACAAAAAGGGTTTGGGGCCCTTACAAGGCCATAGCTAAGATGGATATCCCATGGATGGCACATGTCGAACCATGTCTGTCTGTGGAACACTCAGTCCAGTGTGCACACCATTGACTACAGCTGCAGAAGTGTCCTTTAGTCGTGACCCAATTTACTCTGGAGAAGGGCAGAAACGTTCACATTCCATTATTTGTAAAGTTACCTGCTGTTTGCTTTCATTGTTTTTGCCACACTCGTTGTATTTGTATTTAAATGCTTTAGGCAACCTAAGAACAAATGGACAAATAAAGATGCAGTAAAATGAATTACTTGGTAGCCATGACTTCATGGATATCAAGCACGGCAGTAAAACAAAAAACCCGCGTATTTAACGTTTCTAAGGTATTTTTTGCTTTTGTGATTTTTTTTTATACTTGCCTAACATGCATGTGCTGTAAAAATAGTTAACAGGGAAATAACTTGAGATGATGGCTAGCTTTGTTTAATGTCTTATGAAATTTTCATGAACAATCTAAGCATAATTGTTAAGAACACATGTATTAAATTCATGTAAATGGAATAAAAGTTTTGTGAATGGACTTTTCCACTACTTTCTCTACAGCTTTTCATGTGAATTAGTCTTTTGGTTCTGAAACTTCTCTCAAGGAAATTGTACATTTTTGGAAATTTATTCTGTATTCCCTCTTGGCAGCTAATAGGCTTTTACCAAGTTTAAATGCAAAGTTTATCAGAACAAAACACTGCTAATATAACTACTACTGTTCCCAACCACGTCCCATACTGCCCCCCCACAACCCCCTGACAAAAAAGGTGGGGTTTTTCTTCAGAGGCAGGGGGATTGATTGGTAAAAAGGAATGTGTTTCATTAAAATGTTTAGTATATGGCATTTTCTAACTTCAGAAGCCATGATGTTCTTGGCCCATCATGACATTGGGTAGCAGTAACTGTAAGTTTTGTGCTTCCAAATCACTTTGGTTTTTAAGAATTCTTGATACTCCTATAGCCTGCCTTCAGCGTTGATCTCTATTCTTTCTATTTGTGAAGTGCACAGGATTTCCATTTTTTAGCTTTCTGTCTTGTTACCAACCATTCCTACTTGGTGACCGTGTACTTGGAAAAAAGGCTGCATGACCTTTCTGGCTCTGCTCAATGTGTAAGGGTACCCTGCTTCTTGGCCTGCATCCCACAGACTATTTCCCTCCTCTTACTTACTGCAGCAAATCTCCTTGGTTGATGAGATTGCTATCTCCCCTTAAACCCTACCTTTAAAATCCTTCTTCTTTGCCTGCCTTTAAAATCCTTCCTCTTCCTTTCTTCTTTAAATAATGATGCGGCTAAGTTATACCCAAAGCATACCCACCAGACTATTTCCTCAGTTCCTTGCAGAAAACACAAAACAAAAATACCATTTTAAAAGAGGTGTATTTTTTTTCTTTTAGAATGTAAGCTCCTTAAGAGCAAGGATGATGTTTTCTTGCATGTTCTATTGTCCCTAGTACACTGTAAATGCTCACTAAATACTGACGATGGGAGGCAGCGAGCCTTGATGGTAAGGGTGCGACGCCAAAATCACCCTGCAAAAAAGACACATCAGCTTAAATTAACATGGTTTTCACTTGTTCATCAGAGATACGTAAGCCTGTTTCCTAATGATCTCCCTATTCTGTGTGGTTTTTAATCCCACAGGTTTAGCCTTCGCAATGCTGGCGGCTGTCCCTCCTGTGTTTGGCCTGTACTCTTCGTTTTACCCTGTTATCATGTATTGCTTTTTTGGAACCTCCAGACACATATCCATAGGTAAACGCTGATGCGTGATATTTCAGTACCTTTCCTTTTGGATTTCTAAGCTTTGCAATGTGTCAAAGAAATCGCATGCTTGTTATTGGAACATCTGCTTACTAACTGCACAGCCAATAGGAGCTTTAAAAAAAATATACTCCTCCCAATATTTCTAGAACTAATAGCTTTCTTATAACCTTGACATAATGAAAAAAGACAATTTTCTTTTCTAAAAAGAGCAGTTTTTGAAATAAGTGCTTCAGTTCATAATACAATTTGTTTACATCTGGTTTTCCTGTTTGTTTACTTTATTGGTGGTACTGCAAGTTCCTAATTACTATGCTGGTATTGCATTTTCATCTGATTTTAGGCTCTGAATTGCACATAGTTTCTCTTTAGTGTGTTTAAAATCACATTTATATGGATTTCATAATTGTGCTGGTGCTGCGTGAGGCTGCCGCCAGCACACAAGCATAATGTTTCAGATGTCCATTGCTAGGTAACAAATACCCCCCAAATTTAGCAGCTTAAAACAACAATCATTTCATTATCTCTCACAGTTCCTGTGGGGCAGGATTTGGGAGGGGCTCAAGTGGGCAGTTCTGGCTCAGGGTCTCTCACGCAGTTGAGAATCAGATGGGAGCTGGGGCTAGAGCAGCTGCAAGAAGCCTGAAGCCTCTTCCTCTCTCTTCCACTCTCTCTCTCTCACCTCTCCCTCCTCTCTGTCCCCCTCCTTGCTCCCTTCTTCCGTCTCCCTTCTCTCCATGTGGTCCTAATTGGCGCTTTCTCTACTCTGGGCTCCAACACAAGCAAGCGTTACAGCTCTCGGGTGGAAGCTAGTCACCTTCTGTTATCTAGCCCAGAAGTCACCTCTTCTGCATTCTTTTGGTTAGCAGCAGGTCACAAGTCCACCCATATTCAAAGAGACAGGAATTAGACTCCCTCCTAATGGGGAAATGTCAAGGTTTTAGAAAAGTGTGTGGGATGGAAGATACCATCATAGTCATTTTTGGGGACTACAATCTGCGCACACACATCTTACACATAAACCAGGAGCAGTGCTCTAACGCTTAAGGAGAGACGTGCAGTTGTAGTTCAGTGATGATTTATTGACTTCAGCTGTGTCTCCTAGCGTGCTGGCAACAATCACGTCACACACTGAAAATTGTTTCCGTGATTAATGCTTCATCATTTCAGGTCCGTTTGCTGTTATTAGCCTGATGATTGGTGGTGTGGCTGTTCGATTAGTACCAGATGATATAGCCGTTCCCGGAGGAGTAAACGCGACCAATGGTACGGAATTTAGAGATGCCTTGAGAGTGAAAGTTGCCATGTCTGTGACCTTGCTTGCAGGAATCATTCAGGTAAGACCCACAGAGCGGGAAATGGGCTCTCATGTGTTCATTTCATAATTATCTACTGAGCATGGTTGGCTGGTCTACATGGTGGGCAGTGTCAGTCTGCAAAAATCCGGAGCTCCAGATTCATAGCTCTCAGCAACACCGGGACGACTGCATGCCTTTACTGAAATTGATATTTGTTAGGAACTAGCACGCTTCATGTGGTTTTAGAGATTCCAAAAGCAAGAAAAGCTTGAAGCAGGATTGGTTAGTTATGGGAAGAGGGCATCTCTTATCTGCTCGGAAGGAACAGGAAGTGACCTTGATTAAACGTGTCCTGGTTCTGAGGGACAGGGAAAGTACGAGTGTGCCCAGTGCTCTTTGGGACTCCAAACCTTCCATTGTTTTCTGTATAACCGGTGATGTGTTAGCTATTTAGCTGCTGCAGGTCCAAGTATGTAGTGTCAGAAAGTGGTCCAGAAAGAACTTTTGTATGTTTTCTGTTGGTTTTAACTTCCTGATCTATCATGTGACTTATTTGTTTCTTTGTCATTAAAAAAAAAAAAGTTTTGCCTAGGTGTCTGTAGGTTTGGATTTGTGGCCATATATCTCACAGAGCCCCTGGTGCGTGGGTTTACCACTGCAGCAGCCGTGCATGTCTTCACTTCCATGTTAAAATACCTGTTTGGAGTTAAAACAAAGCGGTACAGTGGGATCTTTTCAGTGGTGTATGTAAGTAAGCAACTTACCGGTATGAGTTTTTCCTTCTTTATTTTCCCTCCTTCTCTTCTGGATCTCTTTAACCTTCAAGGCTCACTTTTCTTTTTTCCAAGAATTTCAATAAAATGGAAAAGATTTGGTTATTCTAAGGTTTCTCTGAAAAGAGCACTAGAAAATGAATTAAATCTTAAAGTTTCATTTTATTAATATGTGATACTGCCTACCTCGCAGGGAATTTTTTTATGTTTTTATTTGATGACTACACCTTCTCCCTAATTAGCTGAAGAGACAGCTTTTTTGAAGACCGAATTATGTTCTCTTTGGGAGCTAACAAATAATTTAAGGGCATTATGGGAGAACCTATCTCTCTCAAAAACTGCTTACTTAAGTAGGTAAAAAAATAAGTTAGTCTATAAAAGACTTAACAATTAACCAGTTTAATAAGGTATATATAGACCTTTGTACCCAACTCAGAGAAAATGTAAATTATTTGTGAGCACATAGGGAATAATGGTATAACCAAGCATGTTGAAACTTACATGTAAAACGGATTACAGATTCTAAAAATTTAACATTTTTCTCACAGTGCAGTATAATTAGCAATCAATAACCAAATATAACTTTAAAATTCCCATATGTTTAGAAACCAAAAAACGAATACTAAATTACCCATGGATAAAGGAAATTATGAAATAATTAGAAACAAATGACAGTTAAAGTCCTACAGATTAAAACTCTTGAGATGCTCCTAAAGCTATTCTCGGCCTGAGAGACCTATAGCCTTTGGAGGTATTTATGTGCCAGGCACAGCAGTGAGCCAACTGATAATGGCACTTGCCCTCCTGGAACCCACAGTCCAATGGGAAGGCAGACAGTAAACCACTAGTTGCATACATATATAACTAATTACAAATTGTGTTCAGTGATATAAGGAAAAGGCACAGGTTGCTATGAACGTTGAATAGTGGGGTGGGGGGGCAGCCAATTAGCTCAGTTGGTTAGAGCGTGGTGCTCTTAACAACAAGGTTGCTGGTTCGATCCCCACATGGGCTTCTGTGAGCTATGCCCTCTACAACTAAATTGAAACAACTACCTGACTTTGAGCTGATGGGCCTGGAAAAACACGCTTAAATAAATAAAAGTATTAAAAAAAAAAGAAAGAAAGTTGAATAGGGAGAACTTTAGATTAGGGGCCTAGGAAAGTCACTTTGAGGAAGTGATATTTAAATTGAGTCTTTGATGGATTAGAATGGAATCAAACTGTAGGAACATTCTCTAAATAACCAAGTTCTTCATTTCCCATAATAGCTGGTAACACGCTTCTCACTCTGAGTTGAGCACCCGAGGATGCTCCAGGCATTACTAGGCAGGTGTGTAGGCTGGGCTCAGTGGTACCCTACTTTCCCAGGGGCCAGAGGAGTGCTGACTGGGTTTGGGGTGCTGAGACTGTAACCCTACGATACAATGAAAAATGGCTTTCTTCTCCGACTTTCCTGGGTATTTTTCCAAACTTTAGCACTTTCTTGCCTTCAAAGCCCACCTGATTCCTCTTTCATCTACTAGCAATGACTTCTCCCTCTTTCAGCTCCTAAAAGCTTTTCTGTGTGTTTACCTTTGGATTATTTTGCTGATATCAACCCTTAATCCTTTCCTGAGGACTCAGTATAAGGATTACTTTTCTGAATGTGATAATACTACATTGAGACATTAGCACATCAAAGAATACTATAAGATTGCTGGATAAGAATTACAACTTCAAAGTTGTGTGAGTGGGTACAATGTCTCCTAGTTGGTGGAAGCTACAAAGAGAGATTTCAGCCTGAGAGTTTCTAACTAGAAATGTCCAGTGATGGGATGGCTGGTGTGAGTGAGTGCACTAGTGTCTCTGTCTATTCAGGGGCTATTGCTTCATGTAAACACCCAATGTTCACTGTGTTACAGAGTACAGTTGCTGTGTTGCAGAATGTTAAAAACCTCAACGTGTGTTCCCTAGGCGTCGGGCTGATGGTTTTTGGTTTGCTGTTGGGTGGCAAGGAGTTTAATGAGAGATTTAAAGAGAAATTGCCGGCACCCATTCCTTTAGAGTTTTTTGCGGTAAGTCAACTTTCAGCTATTTCTGTGCGGGATTAGAGACGGACAGGGAATTAGACCTTTTTTCTCTGTTCAGCCAAGAGAAGGTTAGAATTTGCCAAGGGGAACTTTTACAAATACACTAACAGAAAAGAAAAAGCATTAGAGCGTAGACATGAAGGACTTTTAAAATATAGGTGAAGACTATCCATAAATATTTTAACATGAATTATCTGTGAGTGATGGGATTAGGGAAGATTTTTCTTCCTCCAAGTTTTTATTGTCTAATTGTTCTATAATGAACACATATAACTTTAATAACCTGAAAAACAAATGAAGCTGTTTCAATTTTGAAAAGACAAAGCTTCCCATATTTTCTTGATTTCTAGCACTCCTAGACCAAAAGAAATACCAACCATTCATTTACTGGGTGGTTAGGTCTAAACAACTTAATATATACAGAGGGTGCCAAAAACATGTATCCACATTTTAAGAAAGGAATACTGTATTAAAATTGTAATACTCAATATATACCGATAACAAAAGATGAATACAAGTCATGTTTGACTTCTGCAATTACAAGAGGTGCTCAAAGTATTTCCCATCAGCATCCAGACAATTCTGATGACGGCCAACTACTGCTTGAGCAGCATTAACCAGTGTCTACTTGTATACATTTTTTTGGCACCCCAGTATTTATGCCTAACAACTGTTTGTAAAAATAATGAACATAAATTGAAATAAAATATATATTTATAATGTCCTTAAGTAACCAGGATTATTTATTAATGGGATGTGTGCGTCTGGTGGGCACTTCACAACTCCTCACACCTTGGAATCCGATGGACACTGCTACCGTCATTTCCTCTTCACTTTGATTTTGCGTGATGCCTGCTTTTTATCACAGCAACCACTGAATGCCCAGCTTTGCAAAGATATAATGTGATCGAAAGGAATGCAGTAGGAACTGATATTGAAACGGTGAACCACCTCAGATTAGAAGTTTGCACAGTGTATGACAGATGTCATATGTTTCCCTTGAAAGTCATATTCCACAGGGTCCTGGTTCCCCCTGACACCCTGGGCACCTTGGTGCATAGTTTGGGATCCGGAAGGATAAGAAATAAAAAGTGTAGGTGTCTGATCCAAATTTAGCCAAAAGTTCCAGCCACAAAAACAACTGGCTGGTATTCCAGCTCACGGGGAAGCCAATTCCTTTGATCCTTTCCCTCGCCTTGGTCTTGTCTCCATCCGCAGAACAGCCTCTAGCAGTTTCAAAGCCTGTTCTCTCTTTGGGACTGGGCACAGAGTTCCTGTTCGTTCCCTCCAGGAGTCCAAACAGAGGGTCTCAGTCCCTCTGCGTGGCAAAGGAGATGGTCAAGCCCTGATTATCAAGTAAAAGAGTGCCTTTCCTGGCTTGGGTTGCTAACTCTGTCAATTTTCTAGATCACCTTTAAAGATTCCTCATGTTTCCCAGGGCAGTGGCTCTCCGGAATTCTATCACTGTAATTACAGTAAACCAATGCTTTTTAACTTCTCACCTAAGTTCTCCTCTGAACAAGGGATAGAAAGCCATAATGGAAAATTTGGGACAGAGTCTTCATGACTCTCTCGAAACATAAAATTTGTTTTTTACCATAAAAATGTTTTTGAGTGTTGCATTCTATTTTATAACACATCTGTTTGTGTTGATAGGAAAGCAGTGGTTTAAATGACTTGCCACTGCATAAAGTTGGTGCTCCGGGAACTTGACCATATTTATCCTGTGGCTTTGAAATATTCGGGGCACTCCCGCAGTTTGATATGCACAACAAATACAATTATGGGTGACAAACGTAACTGCGACCAGCAAAAAGGGACATTTCATCAAAGGGGCTGGCAGCACCCATGCCCTCAGTCTCTCAGGCTGCTGTGTCTGATAACAAACTTGCCTTATTAGGGCTTTCCGACAGCAGCCACCTGTGAGAGGCTGGCTCCCTTCCTTGACCAGCCCCAATTCCTTCTCTCCTGGATAACCCAGTCAGAAAGTTCGATAGCGTTAGTTCTTCAGGATGAAGAAAATTGCTATCCTTCCTTCTGTTATTTTTCTCTTCTTGTAGCTCACTAAGCATTGTACTGTACATGTCACCTGAACCTATGCCCTGACAACCCAGGAAGTCTTGGGTACAATGGCACATCTGTGTGATGGGCGCTTTTACTCTGACCCTGACTGAAATGGGAGAAGACACGGGTAGGGTGCTCTCGTCACACCTGGTGCTTCCTGGGAAGAGGGTCAGCAGGAGTATTGTAGTTCCAAACATACATTTTTATAATGAGACGCTGTCACTTTGCCACCCTCACAATACACATTTCAGTCACACCTTGGCAGAGACTCACTTCACCTGCCCCAAAGGTAAAGCCAGCTCCTGAAAGGTTTTATGGCCTCTTCTGTTTGCAGGCAACTAGCCAAACACCTCAGCATGTAACAGACCAAAATAAGGAGAAAAGAATCCCAGGCCACAGGGAAACTGTGGAGTCCATTTTAATTTTGTGGGTAGAGTCATTAGGAGAAATTAGAATTACTGGAAGCTAACTATAACATAATTCTTCTTTTTAAAACTGAAAGTTAATGTGAGAATAGATTTGGCTTGGCTAACAAATTGAAGCTCATTTTTGTGGCATTTGAATTTTCATTTACAAGTACATTTTGATTTGTGTCTGTTTTAGGTGGTAATGGGAACTGGCATTTCAGCTGGGTTTGGCTTGCATGAATCGTACAATGTGGACGTCGTTGGAACACTGCCTCTGGGGTAAGAAACTAGTTTTAAGTAACAGTGTGACTTGAATAATCAATGAATCTGTTAATGTTTCTAACTTCTGCTTTAGTATTCTTGCAATGAAAAACCTTTCTTTTTTCTACATACCAAATAGCTGAGGGTTGGGGGGACAGTTAGCATATGTGGGGTTTCTTTTTATTATGGTAAGAAACACATGACATAAAATTTACCATCTTAACCATTTTAAGTGTACCGTTCAGTAGTGTTAAGTATGTTCACATTGTTGTGAAACTGACCTGGATAACTCTTTCATCCTGCAAATCTTAAACTCCATACCCATTAAACAATAACTCTCTATTATCCCTGTCTCCAGCCCCTGGCAACCACCATTCAACTTTTTTGTCTCCATGAATTAGACTATTCTAGGTACCTCATATAAGTGGAGTCATACAGTATTTGTCTTTTTGTGACTGGTTTATTTCATTTATCATAATGTCCTCTAAGTTCATCCATGTTGTAGCATGTGACAGGATTTCCTTCTTTTTAAAGCTGAATAAAATTCCACGGTATGTATTTACCAAATTTTGTTTATCCATTCATCCACCAATGGACATTTCAGTTGCTTTTCCACCTCTTAGCTATTGTGAATAGTGTTGCTACGAACGTGAGTGTGCAAATATCTCTTTGAGACCCTGCTTTCAGGTCTTTTGGATATATACCCAGAAGTAAGATTCGTGGACCATATGGTAGCTCTATTTTTAACTTTCTGAGGAACTTCCATACTGTTTTCCATGGTGATTGCACCATTTTACAATCCCACCAATCCTGGTATGTGTTTTTCTGTTTCGTTTTTGTTTCCCATTGTTTTGCACTTACCAGTTTTTTGACTCGGTCCTTGGGTGACATAGGAATTAAGATCTAAGTTTAGCCTTCCACTTACTAGCCATGTGACCTTGGGCAAGTCACTTATCCTCTCAAAGCCTCAGTTTCCTCTCTTGCCAGGTAAGCATGGTAATTAATACCTATCTCAAGGGTCACTGTGAAAGCTCTAGGAGATAAGACACGTAAAGTAGTTAGTGTGGCACCTGGCATACCCAGTTCGTGTTCAAGACAGTAATTAAGAGTTCTGTGTGTCATTATTTCAATGAGCTTTCTAGTTTCAAATAATATATTATTTCTTTACTTCATCTATTTTCTTTTATCTAACTCTACGTTTTAAGGTTTTTACTATTCTCTTCATATTTGAAGAAGGAAAAGTGACTACGAGCCTGTCCTGGTCTCACTCTGTTCCTCTCTGACTCTCTCTGGTGTCTCTGTATCTCTGTGTCTTTCTGTCTCTTGGACTCTCTCCTTCTCCCTCCACCCTCCTCCCTCTTTCCAAAAGAACAGAGTCAGACCTTTGCCAACATGTAGGAGACTGACAGACCTGGCACAGTCCATCAGGCCTTGCTCTGGTCCCATCTAAGAATCTCCTGGAAAGCACAGGGCACAGCAGTGGCTCTTTAAGACCAAGTTCCCCCCACAGAGCCAGCATTGAAGGAGTTGCATTCTACTTCAAAACAATAAATTGCCATCATGAACATGTTACTTGTGATTTAGTGTAAAGGCCTAACACCGTAATAACTCTTGCTTTTCTATTTAGACTTATAATTTATAAAAGACTTTATTGCCCACATCTCAGTTGCTGCTCAAGTAGCACTATTGGCAAATATGTTATCCCCATTTTACAGATAAGAAAGTTCATTTAGTCTCATTTATTCAGCATGTGTTTATTGAGTGCCTGTTTTGTGCCAGGAACACAGCAGTTAAAAACAAAACCAAAGATGTAAGCAAAAAAGTCTTTATTCTCATGGAGCTTATATTCTACTGGGGGAGACAGACAATAAATAAGTGAGAAGTCTATGAGGAAAAGGGAAGCCAGATAAGGGATAGGAGGGGCTGGGGTTGCTGGTGTAGGTAGGGTATCAGAGAGGGCGACATTTGAGAGACATGAATGAGGTTTCGTGACTCTGAGTGAGTCCCAGCCTGGACCCAGAACTCAGTCTTCCGATACCCAGTTGTGTACGCTTTCCATTACGTCACACCTGAGGCACTAACATGATTAGTCATGTGATAAACATTAGTCTTCGACCGGATCCAGAAGATAACCCTACTTAATAACTAATCACAAATAATTTGAAAAAGTATGAATTATTACACTTAGATTTTTCCTTTTAAAAATTCACATGAGTCCATCATTTCTACCTAATACCTTCCTTTCCCTTCTGCATTGTACCCAAAAATGCTTTCTCTCTATGTGTGAAACCTAAACTTTAAAAAAAAAAATTACATTTTGCCTTTCTGAAATTTGGCTACCTAGAAACCTTATCTTTCTGGAATTATGCCCCAAACCACACAGGAAACAAATATGCCTACCTAACTACATATCATCATACTGTTTCAGTTATCTGTGACTCCTTTTGCCGAATAAAGACCCCTTCTTTAGGCGGTGGCTCAGGGCAACAAGACAGAAAAGCAGAAGCCACCAAGCCGCCTAAAGTACTCACACAACATCACTTTCACCACATTCTGTTGGTCAAAGCAAATCACAAGATTCGGCCATGGGGGAAACAGACTCCACCTCTAGATGGGAAAGCAGCACGTACAAGTATGGGAGGGATTGTCGGTGCTCATATTCGAAAGCACTGGCGCACTTACCTGCACACACACATAAGTACATACACACTGCAGTGTCCAGGAAGTGACAGTTGGCTGTTAAAGATCCCAGTCATAGCAGTATATATCCTGTGTCTTGCTTTACTTTCCTTAACACATTCCAAAATATATCCTTTTCTCATATTCTTCTTCCTCAGACCCAAAGCTGCTGCTAGGGCTTCCCTTTTGGGTAACGCTTTTGCAGCAAAGTGCAAGGGAAAGAATAAGTTTTATAGTCAGACCCCATGGCTTTGACTTCCTGCTCCATCTTGGGCAAATTACTTGACATCTGCAAGCTTCTATTTTTTTCACCTATAAGTTGGGATAATAATGGTACTTATCAAATAGGATTGTTGTGAGGACAAATGAGATGACTTGTGTCAAGCATGTAGCACATAACCTAGGCTTTGTATATGTCACGTTCCTTTCCTCTCCCCCCTATTTTTCCCTTACCCCAGGACTTAATGCATCCCCTTTGTTACTATGAGTTGCCGTCGTAAGAAAAATAGGCCTAGGGAGGCGGGTTCTTTGTGGTTTCTGTTGTACTTCAGTGATGAGCTATTTGACTTTGCACAAGTTACTTAAGCTCGCTATGCCCCATTTTCCTCGTCTGTAAAATGGGAATTAAAATGGTGCCTTGCTCACAGGGCTATTGGAGATACATTAGCACAGAACCTGGCACAAAGGAAGCACCTGATAAACGATTGTTATTGTAAGAATAATCATATTATCCATCAATTGATTGATTATTGTTATTATTTAGCCCAATACCTCGAATTGCAGCGGGTGCCTTTGAAAGCCTTTATTGCGCCTTCCCCTATACCATTCGAGGGAATCCCTATTCTGTTCCTTTAGGACAAAGGTTCCAAACTACAATGCACCACAGAAATTAGGTTCCTTGCAGGGCTCCAGGAGTCATATTTTGGGCCCCTTCAGACTCCCAAGATTCCCAGGTGAGACCCAAGTTGCATAGTCTGGTGCTCCTCCTTTCCTGTGTTAGACCTCACCTGAAGAGGTGCTGGGCAGAAGCAGAGCCCTCACATGAAATAACCAGGGAGAGCAGTGAGGACCTACTGCTGCATGGACAGTAGTTCTCCTCGACGATAGCCCTTGTCCAACCCTCCCTGCCCTCAGATATTGGTTCGAATGTCTTGTGGCATCTGAGCACTTTGCTGACCCTCTCTTCTTCCTGTACTGTGTCTTACTTACACCTGCTATACAGGTGCCATGAGGTATGAGGTTACTCCTTTTCTAAATACAATGGCATCTGATCTCTGCTGATAACCCATTCCGGTAGAAAGCTGGTACTCTGGGGTTGGGGCCTGGAAAGAAGCTCTGTGTGTCCAGGAAGGCCCTCCTTTTTGCCAGACTACAGCGAACAAGTATACAAGCATTGATCGCCTCCTTTGCAGACAGTGCCGCTCTAATTATTCCCCTCTAGTTGCATGTGTTTTTTCCAGTGGTCATAGCACTTGGGTTAAAGTCAACTTGCCCTTTCAGGCTCCTACCTCCAGCCAATCCGGACACCAGCCTCTTCCACCTTGTGTATGTGGATGCCATCGCCATAGCCATTGTTGGATTTTCAGTGACCATCTCAATGGCCAAGACCTTGGCAAATAAACATGGCTACCAGGTCGATGGCAATCAGGTAAAAATCATTAATTTCCTGCAGATGTTTCATACTAACACGATCATCATGCTCTACTATGTATGACAGGCAAATAGACTGGATTTCTCTGTCTTGGTAGAGAAACTTTTAGTTTGATAATGGATGTATTTGAAGCATGAATTTATTCAACACTACAACTTTTTCATGATTGATGTGTGTTACATCATCAGAACACTGAAGTACAAAGCCCTACCTCAGCTCATGGGCAGGGGTCCTACTAGAAAGATGAAACCTCCAGTCTGAGGTTTGCAGTTTGCCATTCTCCTATTGATGTCATCACCATTTTAAAGTTCACAGGCTGCTGAAACAAATCATAAAATTAAATTAAAAAAATAAAGTTCACAGACTGAGAATAAAATGTTTTCCCAGAACCATTTTTACTCCACAGGAAGCGTGCTGTTTGTCCATTAAACTTTGAGTATACGCTGCATCACTCAGACTCCACACCTTTCCAAACACAGCTGCAGATCAGGTATTTCATCCGAATGCCATGAGCTATAATTTTGGCAGGACAATATCTATTTTAACATGCTGCATGTTTCTAAAAGGAGACTAGATGCTCCCCATTTACATGAAAACAGTGATCCAACCAGGAAGACCCGAAGTAGCCCTGAGAGAGTGTCCCAGGAGGACACTGGCATATACTCAGTGATGAGCAGGGGCCAGACATTCAAAAGGTGTCTGGCTTCTCTTAAACAACCAAAATAGCCTGTTCCTTTTGCTGCTGTTCTATGTTGTTGTGTTTTTTTTACAGTATTTGTATAGAGTGTGTGTTTGGGGAAAAGGGGGGTTGGTCGTGGGCACAGCATTTATCTCCAACACAACAAAAATTCAGAGTGTTTCCCCCACCCCACCTTAACTTACGTAATAGTTCCTATTCTAATCTCATGCTAAACTAAACAAACTCTTACCTCTGAAAGTACAATGAAGAGAGCCTGTACTGCTGCAAATGTGTATTATATGGACCATGATGCCTTTCTTCCTGAAGAATAATCGATCTCTTTTGTGCTTTGTTTCCACATGGAAAAGGAACTCATTGCCCTGGGACTGTGCAATTCCACTGGCTCACTCTTCCAGACTTTCGCAATTTCATGTTCCTTGTCTAGAAGCCTCGTTCAGGAGGGAACTGGAGGGAAGACACAGGTGTGTGTACAACCGGCCTCTCAGGACTGGTGATTTGGGTGGCAATTAAATTTTAATCCCTTGATTCTATTCTGAACCCAAATAAAGCTGCTCTGCCTGAAGATCCATGCTCCAGTGAGCTGTGTAATGAATCAGAGAAAGGCATGATTGGTTGAAGCAAATCATAAGGAACTGAATCTATAGGAAAGAGGTATAGTCTCCAGTTAAATCAAAAAATGATGCAATACTCCCTGCTACCAATAAAACTCAAAGTTGAGACATAGGATGTTGTCATGAAAGCCTAAAAATGGGTATGAGAAGGATACCAGTACCATCCACTGGAACTTTCTGCAATGATGGAAATGTTTAGAGTTTGCACCATCCAAGATGGCAGACACTAGCCACATGTGGCTCTTGAGCACTTGAAATGGGGCTAGTGCAACCAAGATCTGAATTCTTAATTTTTAACAATTTTAAAAATTTAAATAAGTACATGTCACTAGTGGCCACCACATTGGACAGCAAAGTTTTGTCTGATCTCTTCTGGCCCTTGTGGGTCTCAGGTCAGCGCCAGACATCTTTTCTCCACCCCTGGCAAGAGCATTTCATTCAGGGAATTTAAGCATTTCAGCTTCTGTGTAAAAGCTATAAGTGGAGAAAAACTTCAGCGAGGAAGTGGGAAGGAGTTATGGATTTATGTAATCGTTTGGATAACTTATTTGAATCCATGTTTTCTTGATCTTCCCACACTGATGATCAAAAGACTAAGAGCAACCTAGGCCCTGCCTCTGACTCATCTCCTAAAAGCCCCTTCCATGTGTCTTCTCTCATGCAGCTTGCAGGTTGTTTGGCCTCGTTAATGATTCTGATGGTCATATTAGCCACCGGATTCCTCTTTGAATCATTACCCCAGGTGTGTAGCTTGGACTTGGTGTGAGCTTTTTCCATGGGTACCGATTTTGCTATTTGTTTATATTTTTGTGGCTGTCTCATGGGTTTTTACTGTAACCCTAGCAGGGTGGTAAGAGCAAGGGCCATGGCTAGGACCAAGATCCTGCTCCACAACCTACTGGCAACTGGGACCTTGGGAAAGCCACCTCAACATCTCTGGGTCTTACCGTGTTTCCCCAAAAATAAGACTGGGTCTTATATGAAGTTGTGCTCCAAAAGACACATTATGGCTTATGTTCAGGGATGTCATCCTGAAAAATCATGCTAGGGCTTATTTTCCGTTTAGGTCTTATTTTGGGGAAAACACGGTAGTTTATCTACAGAGTAGGGGGTCAGAGTAGCTAATCTCCAAGGTCCCTTCTCTCTTTGATCTTTTATGACCTTATTCTTCCATTTAAAATCTGAGATGGCGTACAATCATAAGACATTTGTTTACTGATGTATTTAATCTAATGGAGATCAAGAACAATATAGAGTAGAGAAAATCATAATGTAGAAGGACCGTGGGTGAAATAATTCCTTGAATGCCCAGTTTAATTCTGAACCTCTGGACCACCATTCAGGTTTGCTGCTAACATATAAGCCTGGTTTTCCAAGGCCAATTTTAGTTAATCTAGTCCCGAAAATCCAGGTGTTCATGGCTCCCAACATACCATCACTGCCATGTAGGAAGTGAGTGGGCGAGGACATGGGGAGGGCAGCACGCGCACAGTGAGGAGCCAGCAAAAGGGGCTCTTGGATGCAAGAAGAGAAGTAAGTGTGGGTGTGCTGTGTTTCAGGCTGTGCTGTCGGCCATTGTTATCGTCAACCTGAAAGGAATGTTTATGCAATTCTCAGATCTCCCCTTCTTCTGGAGAACCAGCAAAATAGAGCTGGTAAGTAACAATGGTGATTGTTAGGTGAATATGTCATAGCAATGCCTGGAGTAGTGCTGATAAAAATGTGAGAAAGATAAGTTAGTGCAGTCAGTTATTACATGCAGTATCCAGTTAGGCAAAGTTAGGTTCCGTGTGTGTGTGTGTGTGTGTGTGTGTGTGTGTGTAACTCTAGGAAATTTGTAACAGGATTCTACATAAATCTTTCTGTCTTTTGACCAGACCATCTGGCTTAGCACTTTCGTTTCCTCGTTGTTCCTGGGATTGGACTATGGTTTGATTACTGCTGTGATCATCGCGCTGATGACTGTGATTTACAGAACACAGAGGTGACTGCACACACTGGGATGGGAATGAGTGTCCTACCTGAGACTGTACGGTTGACTTTAAATGTATTTGTCAACAGACGTCACTAGACTGTGAGCGTCTTGATTGTGGAGGCGATGTTCCTGGCACATAGTGTGTTCTCTGAACGCTTATGGAGGGAATCTCCACAGAAAATCAGCTGACATTTGTAGTGTATAGTCTAACCCACAAAGCACTCGCACGTGCATGCTAAGAAGCACCAAGCAAGACCATGGAATGTCTAATCCAAGACCTTGAGCTATATTCTGGCTCTGCCAAGCTCTCTGACCTTGAACAACTCACCCAACCCCATGGGGCGTCAATTTCTCAAGCCAAATTTAACTTCTCCATATGCTGACTTGAGAGTTTTGTTTTTTCCCCATACCTTCAGTTGACTACCTGCAGGCCCATGAGTCAGAGACGCTTCTTAGAAACAAAAAGAAAACCTCTCTTGCTTTAGATTAGAATAGGAAGATAATTGTATCTACTGAGTAGCATGAGAACTTGAGTTACACATGGCCCTGGCATGACTTGGGCCATTTTTGGCCCCATCTTTAAATGCCCAAGTCTTTTGTCCTAACCAGATGGTTTGTGTGGTATGTATGTGGTGTGGTATGTATGGGGTGTGTGTGTGTGTGTGTGTGTGTGTGTAGTTGTATTGTGTGTGTTTGTTAGTGTATCATGTACGTGAGGGGTATATGTGGTATGTGTGTGTGTCTGTGTGGTCTGTATGATGTGAGGTGTATGTGCTGTGTGTGTATTGTACATGTTGGGGGTGAGGTATGGGGTGGGTGTGGTGTGAGGTGTGTGGGGAGTGTTGGGCTTAGAACAGCACTGGGGATGTATTATATGTGGGGCCCTTCTGCAGAGGTGCCATATTAGGATCAAGTATTCCTGAATTCACTCGCAAATTCATACATGCCAGATAAACATGCAAAGCCACATGTTTCAATCACGTACTGGACCTCAGCACGATGGTGTTTTAATACACTCACTCTCTGTCTTCAGTCCGACCTACACCGTCCTTGGACAGCTTCCTGACACTGATGTGTATATCGATATAGATGCATATGAGGAGGTAGGACCTTTTCCTGTCATTTGAAATTGTTGTAAGCATGGGATGTGATTGGCTAACTAGATTTTATTTTTACCTAGGACAAAAAGTGGGATGAAAAGGAGGAGGAGGAGTCAAATTTAAAAACCTGAACTTCGATTTACTGTCTAAGTTCAGTTTTATAGTTTATAATATACTGTACATTAATTACTCAATCTCCTAATGTTAATTTCTCCCTTTTTTTAATAAGGATAAATAGATTTTTGGAATTCAAGTATATATTTATAAAATATTGAAACTGAGAAGATGGTTTGTATGTGCATGATTTTCTTCTGATGAATTTAATCTGATGGTAAAATACTAATGTTCACCATGTAAAATATAGGTGCTGGGGCTATGGAATTCTCCGGCTTCATTTTTAATGGTTAAAATTATGGCTTATGTTCTTTTTCTATGTGGAATCTCAAAGACTTTTACAAAATCTTTTTAAACTAGTTTTGTTTTCTGCTTGGGAAGAAGTCTCAGATTCACTACAAAGTATTAGGAAATGAGACTGGTGTTAGGATTGCTGTTTTCTCCTCCTTCCAAAGAATTATATACTGAATTACTCATTTCCAAACTGCATTCTAGAGTTTGAGGCTTCTTGATTAAATATTCACTCTATGTCACTTGGGTCCATTTCGACTCCTGCCTCCATTCTATGAATGAACAAATATAAACCTCTGTTCACTTTATTTGCCCGCTTCTCACAATCTGACTGGCAGCCTATCCACTCCTATCGAATTTTCTTTTTTCTTTTTAAATATTTTCAGTATCTTTTCTTTGTGTTTTATGGTCAAAGTGAAACAAAGAAAGACTTTTTAAAGAATGGGAAGATTTGCATTTTAAAGACTTTCTTCTCAGTACTTCCTCCAGAGCATAAGTGTAGAACTTAAGAAGGCCCTCAGCAACTTCTGTATTAATTTTCAAATTGGAAGAGGGAGGCAATTACAGTTTTGACTCTGAAATATTTACATGTATTGAATTCACTAACATTTTATTTCACAGGTGAAAGAAATTTCTGGAATAAAAATATTCCAAATAAATGCCCCAATTTATTATGCAAATAGTGACTTGTATAGCAGTGCATTAAAAAGAAAGGTGAGTCACAAGAAATTAAGAGTGATTATTTTTGAGGAGGGGACCTGTGGATTGACTGGGATGTGAGGGTCACTTAAATGTCCTGCTTTACCTTTCATAGTATTTCTCATCCATCTATCTATCTATCATCTATCTATATTATTGCAGAAAAACATACAGAACATAAAATTTACCATTTTAACTATTTTCAAGTGTACAATTCAGTGGATGGAAGTAAGTGTGTTTGCATTGTTATATAACCAACACCACTATTCATTCTCTTTTATCATATGCCTATATTACCTTTTCAAAATAATTTTAGAAAAAAAAAACGGAAAAAGCTAGTTTTAGATTTCTTTCTTTTGGGATCATGTCGGTTCCTTTTGTCACGATTAGCACTCGACCCCACACTGCCCAGTATATAGGAAAACCTCATAGTCAACCCACGGAATCTCTTAAATATAAGAATATGAGAAATCTAAGAAAAATACTACTCTAAAAATTCTCTTTAATACTTTGGCTCTGGTTGTCTTGAATCAAGACCAAGAATAAGAAAGGTATCTATTGTTCTTTTAATGAGGGAGTGATTCTGTTCAGCGGATGTGAGGGACAGGTGGAGAAAGGGTTGGGTGATAACTTGGCATAGAAAACCATCAAGTGGGGAGATGGGAAGATTAATTGCATTTGGGTGAGCTCCTGGGAACCAAGAAGTTATTGTGCATATCTTGCTGTTCTGTAAAGACTGGAGTGAACCCAGCATTCATACTGGGAGCAAGAAGAAAGGCCATGAAGAAGTACGCTAAGGAAGGCGGAAATATAAACATTGCCAATGCTACTGATGTCAAAGCGGTGAGTGAGCCCTTCATTGTCACCTACTTCTCTCTTGATTTGCAGTGCCCTCCCCCCTCCATTCAGTATTGAAGTTTTCACACAGCATGAAGTCCCTAAAATGGGAAAGTTCAGAAACAATCTATTCTTTATGTATTAAAGATAAATGACAAAGTCAGTTATGACAATACTTCTGAAATAAGTAGTGATATGGGCCCAGGAAAATATTGTTTTAAAAAGTAAAAAAAATCGCACAGTACCTTAATAAATTTTACTTTGTCATAGGTTCACTCTGCTTATAGTATAAAAAAGCTCAAAGGCTGCTTTTTTATGTTCAGGCTTCTGGTAACTTATGGTCTATCATGCTGACATTAATGGAATTATTTTAGAAGTTAGGGGAAAATAGATATGATGACTAAGGAAAGTGGATTTCAGTAGACAAAAAAAGGAGGAGAAAATAGAGAAAAAAGAAGAAACTGAGCTAAACTTGAATATTATATGCACATCCTTTTTTGTCACATTACAAGGCTGGGATATGGCAAATATTTTAGAAGAGATCTGGTGTAGTCAGTAGCTTGAGATTATAAGGACTAATTTTTCCTGATAACTCTTTCTCAGAACCAAACTGTGAGTTGTTCATAGAATGCTGGTGTGATTTAATTTTTGATGTAGGATGCAGAAGTAGATGCAGAAGATGGTACCAAGGCTGAAGAAGAGGAGGATGAAGTAAAATATCCCCCAGTAGTCACCAAGAGCACATTTCCTGAAGAACTGCAAAGATTTATGCCCCCATTGGAAAACGTCCACACCGTCATTCTGGATTTTACACAAGTCAATTTTATTGATTCTGTTGGTGTGAAAACTCTGCAAGGGGTAAGCATCATCTTGAACAAGTCATTTAATAGCTCTGTGCCCAGTGTTGCCATCAGTGAAGTCAGAGAGTTGACCTAGAGTCGTTTTTCAACTCTTAAAAGTTTTTGATGTTTTGTTCAATTTTTGATTATAGAAAATTTCAAAAATATTCAAAAGTCAAGAGCATAGTATAAGGAACTCCCATGTAACTATCACTCAGTTCAACAATTATCCATTTATGGTCAATCTTGTTTGGTTTATCCCCATACTCACTTTCCCCTTCTCTTATTTTGAAGCACATTGCAGTCATCACATCATCTGTAAATATTTCAGTATATATCTCTACAAGAAAATTTTTTAAAATCATTACCAGAATACCCTTATTACACCTAAATGAAATTTAACAAGAATTCTTTGATATCCCTAATTATCACTGTCCATATAAAAATCAAAAGAACTACACAATCATTTAAAAATGATTAGCTCAAAAATGCATAATTATCAACGCAAAGTAGTTCAAGTGAATGAACTAGAGTGTCTTGTATCACTGAAATACATGTTGGTAGAAAAAGACTTGCATCTGGCACAGACAGGAGAAACTAAACTTTATTTCAACATTATTACAGATTGTAAAGGAATATGGAGATGTCGGTATTTATGTGTATTTAGCAGGATGCAGTGGTAAGTACACTTCTAGAATGGGGAGAAATATTAATATTTTGGATTTGTTTCTCTTTTTTAATAACTGTATTTGGAAATATTTTACCCCAATTTTAGTTTTTGGTGAAAATGAAAATTATTCTCTTGATAATCACTCTAAAGCGAGCTTTGAAATAGCCACTTCCAGGCACCCCTATCCCTGGAGTACCTGTTGCAGGCCTCCTGAACAGGAGTTGGCGGAAACAAACTCATAAACCGTTGTTCTGTAACTATTTAATGGCTGCCATCAATATAGTTATATAAAATCATTTAGGTTTTACTGTTCAATGTCTGTTTTTGTTTCACATTAAATTTTGGTTAAAACAGTGCTTGAAAATGAGTTCTACATAAAGATATCACCTTTCACCTACCAGAATGGCAAAAATAAAGAATGCTTGACAACAAGCTCCCTGTGGGCATACTGTGAGAGACCAGGCACTCTCAGACATTGCTGGTGTGAGTGCAAAATGGAACAGCCTCCATGGAGGCTTTTAAAATCACACGTGCATTTATTTACCTTTGAACCAGCAAATCAGCAATGTGCTACACACATTCAAAATGGAGCATGTATGTGGTTAATCATCACAGTACTTCTATAAAAACAAAAGACTGGAAAAAACTCCAGTATCAAACAAAAGGGACGGGTTAAATCAAGTAGGCTACATTTACACGCTAGAATACCATGTCGTTGTAAAAAATTGAAAGAAAAGATTACATTTTTTAAAAAATCCAGGATAATGTATATAGTATGCTTTCTGTTGGGTAAGAAAATGGGGGAGATAAGAATATATATTTATATATTTACTTATATTTGCATGGAGAAATACACAAGAAAATAATAAAAGTAGCTTCCTGCGACTGGGGTGTGATGTCATGGGTACGGGGATTGGAGTGAGACTTTTTATTACATCATTTTAATAGTTAAACTATATGAAAGTGTTTTTGTTTTTGATTTTTTAATGTTCAAGACTGATGCCCAGAGTGTGGGCTAATTTTCTTTTCTTTTTTTTTAGCACAAGTTATAAGTGACCTCACTCGAAACCGGTTTTTTGAAAACCCTGCCTTACTGGACCTGCTGTACCATAGCATTCATGACGCGGTGTTAGGCAGCCTCGTTCGAGAGGCGCTTGAGGAAAAGGAAGCCGCGGCCGCCACACCGCAGGAGGATTCAGAGCCCAACGCCACTCCTGACGTCTAGATGTGGAAGGCAGCCTGGGATGGGGTATGAGCCGCTCGTGAAGTCACTCATGTACACATTTTAAATACTAGACACTAGATTTTTTTTCTAAAGTTAAATACTAGTAGTCGAGGCTTGATTTGGAGGGTGAATGACGCATAGCAAGATGTATCTTACTTGTGTGTGTTTTTTAATCAACTATTTCCAAGATAAATTGGCCTCTTGCCTGCATTTATTACGCAGTGACATTTCTGTTACTTTCTGTTATCATCTTTGTCAGCCAAGCACTTAAGAATTTTTTCCCTTGAAGTGTTTTATCTACAAATCAGATAGGCTGTCTCCTTGCTTTTGTACTTGTTGGTCTACAGACTTTCTGTAATCAGAGTTATCTAACCAGGGGGGCATACCCACAATTTTCTAGCAGTTCTTTTAAAATAACCTTTTATTATAATAGAAGCAATACAAGTACATTGCAGAATATTAGAAAAAAATAGACAAGCAAAAATAAGAAATAAAAACATTATATTGGCACCACTCAAAGATTATCACTAACACCTTAATGCATATCCTTCCAGATCTTTCTCTATGCACACGAGGTCTGACAATTAAGTTCGTGAACTTGTTGCACCGATGTTGCTAACCTTTTTTGATACCAGAGGGATTATTCATTGTGAATTTGTACCAACTGAACAGTTAACCACGTTTACTATTTGGAAGTACTGAAAAGGCTGCGGGAAAAAGTTAGACGACCTGAACTTTTCGCCAATAGTTCATGGCTCTTGCATCACGACAATGCACCGGCTCACAGGGCACTGTGTGAGGGAGACTTTAGCCAGTAAACAAATAACTCTACTGGAAAATCCTACCTACTCATCTGATCTGGCCCCCAGTGACTTCTTTCTTTACCCAAAGACAAAAGAAATGTTGAAAGGAAGACATTTTGATGACATTCAGAACATTAAGGGCAATAGGACAATAGCTCTGATGGCCATTCCAGAAAAAGTTCCGAAATTGCTTTGAAGGGTGGTCTAGGCACTGGCGTTGGTGCATAGCTTCCCAGGGGGAGTACTTCGAAGGTGAACGTAGTGATATTCAGCAGTGAGGTATGTAGCACTTTTTCTAGGATGAGTTCGCGAACTTAATTATCCGACCTCATGTATATTTATATCTTTTAACCAAAATAAGATCATTCTCTACATAATGTTCTGTGACATATTTTGTTTCATTCAACAATCTCCACCTTCTCATTCTAGGACATTTTGACCTCAGACCATATTCAGATTTCCCCCACTTGTCCCCAACTTTGTAGTTGGTTTTTCCAAGCTAGTATCCATTCTTTTTTTTTTTTTTTTTTTTTTTAAATTAGTTTCAGGTGCACAAGACAAAGCAAAACTTAGACGTTTATCATTTATATCCCTCACACTGTGTGAACCCCCCTCCCCCCATCCACTATCCCTCTGTACGTTCCCAAAACTAGTATCCATTCTTAAATACAATTGGTCATGTCCCTTTAAGTCCCTTAAGACTATCTTAATCAACCTCAGTCCCTTTTTTATGATATTGACCTGTTAAGGACACTGGGGCAGTTGTCCTGTAGAACCCCATGTTTTTAATGTGTCTGCTTGCTTTCTCAAGGTGTTATTTAGCTTATCCCTTTATTTCCTAAACTACCTGTAATCTAGAAGTTATATCTAGAGACTTCATGGAATTGAATAAAACCTTTTTTGCTCGAATATATCAAAGATGAGACACGTTTCAAATCACATCACATCAAAAAAGACAGAATATCTAGTTGACCCTGCCATTAACAATGCTAAGATAGATCACTGGATTAATATGACATCCTAATCCCCCAATTACGTTTTCACCTTTGTAACTAGTGAGTTACCTGTATGATGTTCCTTTGGCATTGAATGTATTCCCAGTTCCCCATTAGCCATTCACCCAGGGGTTTTAACATCTAGTGATAATTCTTGCCTAAATCAATTAAGCATTAAGGTTTCTGAATTTTTATCCAATTCTCTCATTTCTTCTGTGTTTATTATTATTTGATGTTTCTATGTAAAGTACAGCTTTCCTTCCTTAACTTGGGCTATTTGGTCATCTTTAAATACAGTTCTTACTGGAAAGGCAGGTTAATTTTTTCCATTTAATTATCAACTTCCAAGTAAGAATTTGGTTTAACAAATAGATGGTGACAAATTAGGTTCTTTTAGATTTCTTTTTTTTGGTATAATTATAGACTCATGAATTTTTATATTTTTAATGTATTTCAGTGTATTATAGTTATTCTTTTTGGTGCTAAAATGGCCACAACTATGACCTGTAGGAGCCCCTAGAAATGTTGTTGCTAACAGTGAAGTAGCCTTACAGACCATGTATTTAAGAAAACTCTTAGGTATAATTTAATATTTCCTTAAAATTCCATAAGAGTTATCAGTTAATTCTTCATCAAACTCAGTTTTAAGCCTATGAGTAAATAAAATGCTTATTTCAAGATTCTCTATAGTTGTTGCAAAGGAGTGGGGGAGACTTTTAAACAAATTTGTCACCAAAAGTTCTTACTCTTGTAGTTCTAACAGCTCACGCTAATTCAAAGCACAAGTATTAGCTAACCTGCCGAAAGCCTTCCCTGCTAAGATTTACTGTTTTGTCTTTTTTTGTGTTTTATTGTTGACCCCTGGTTTTAGTTTTCATGAAGAAAACACTGCCAGGAGAAAAGTGGTCAGATCCCAGGAAAGAACTATGTTAGCATGGGTCTAGTTGAAACCAAACTGTTGTTTGCTTTAACTCCTATGAGATGTCTCAGTGACTTCACTAATTTAATTCCAGGTAGACACGTCCCATCTAATCAATACTCTATCTAGATCTAGAGTCAAATTAGATTTACATCATTATTTCCTTAGTAATCATCACACGTGAGAGCAGATACATCTGCATTCTGATACAGACTGCCTTCTGAAAGAGCATGTGTGGTAGAACCTCAGTTATACTAGAACTTTCGGAAAAGGGCCCACCTCATTTCAGCCATTAAAGTGGAACTTAAAGATTTTAAACAATGGTATATAAAAAAAATCATTTCATATTCCTTAGCAGCCGTCTTCAACAAATGCTTTACACAGAGTAAATACTCAGGTCCTAGTTGTTGATAGGTTGGAAGAAGTGCACGAAAAAGTATTTGTCTGTATCTTACAAATTTTTACTTAATTTTAACCTATTTTCAATACACTTCTACCATGTACACAAAAAGTACTTAAGTCTTACTACAGGGAAATATGTTTTTGTTTGAGCATGACTGAGAATGTAAGAGTGCATTTCAAAATGTATTTTATCTATATGTAAATATTTTGGAATATTTTACTTAGAATTGTTTCATATAGTGGGAAATTTCCTGATCTTTCTTTACAGTCGAGCTTTGCCTCTACTTTCTTTCTGGACTTTAATAGCTGCTAGCGTATGCCTTTGTTTTTCAGCCCTGGTTCAAATTCAGATTATTGCCCTGTCAAAATGGACGTAGTGCATGTTGGTAACTATAGGACTAAAAGAGCCTTATTTTATGGTAAAAGAACCGGTATAGAAATGCTTTGTCTTTCTCAAATCCTGGGTAATAGGACAGTGGTTGATGTCTACCTCATGGATGGATGGAATAAGTTTGGAAACAATTGTGAACCAGGGCCCAGGAAACTAATTCATGTCCTTGACACTAACTCTATATAATCACATGGCAGCTCATCACGGGATCCCAATTGCCAATCTCATCTGCAGTGGGACCCAGACAGTGAAGGATGTGAATCCTCTGCAAGCCCTGGGAGCAGCTCACTTTGTAGTTTTCAGATAATACGTAAAATCCCCACCGCATGTGCTCTGATCCTGTATTCTTACCTGTAAGAACAAGGAGGTGCCTGCCTCCCAAGGTGCATTGTGATAAAATGTGTCTGCCCTCACGTGTGTGTGGAGAGGGCAGCAGACTCAGAAAATCTGCCCTGGAGTGAGTGGGTGTTTTTCAGTTTTCTGGGGGGGAAGTGGGGGGGGGGAGTGTGCCCTTGTGTGGGGATGCGGGAGGGAGAGGGAGGGACGGGTATGTGGTGGGGAAGGCTTTATTTATTACCTCTGCCCCTTTAAAGATAGTATATCAATTTAAATTCTAAGATCAAATAAGTCTTCCTTTGTGTGAGCCTGTATGCTTTAGTGAGTGCAAAAAATGCTGTTGGTCGTTTCTAGTGTACCTTTCAGGAATGCTTTTAGGATTCAGTATGTTTAGACTCTTGATAATGTGGTTTGAGTGCTGATAAGTTGATTTGAGAATAAAAGTATTATCTAATTCTCCAAACGTATAGCCAACCAAAATGTATGCAATTGTTTTGAAACCCCTCAAATCCCAACAACAAAATGTTCAAAAGCTAGCACTGCACCAGGTAACCTGCCTGCCTACTGACTTGGATTTAATCAAGTCTGGGCATCTCACAAATCCATCTTGCCTTTGAAAAAGGTTTACCAAGTTTTTCATTGTATTGGCGTATAGCATTTTACTTTACATAACCGATGAAACTGAGCTTTGTGGAAATTAAATTTTTATAAATCTAATCACATTTTTTAAATGTTAAAAGTATTTTTTAAAGTATCACTACAGCATTATTTTTCTAAAATCATAAACCCTTTGTATTCTGATTTATCAACATCCTGACAAACATACATACGTACAAGCAAACACACATACGTATTTTAGGTGGAGGGAGTCACTGGTAAATGTGTTATTGTATCTTTTTAAATATGGTACAAACATGCTAATCCAGATAGCATTGATGCTATCTGCATGTAAATGCCTGGGCGGAAACACCCAACGTTTTCAAATTCATCGTACATTTGATGTGTAGCCAGTTCGATTTTTGTCACATAACTGCAATATTAAGATTCAGAGCCTATAACACATTGGGCCTAAGGTCAAACATACCCAATTTGAGTTGTCTCAAATTAGTGCATATGATGTATGTGACTATATGAAAAAATGGTAAGACTTCAGTGTTCTAAATGCTTACATTTATCAAAACATTACAAAAACGCACTTCATTCACTTGAGTATACTGTATTAAAAGCAGAACCTGGAAATGGTTTGCTCTATTTTACATCTCATGAAATCATAACTAGGGCAGACTTAGGAAAAATTTTTTCTAATCAATTTCACAAAAAATGAAAAATCAAGGAAGAAAGGATGTTGGTTGGATTTTATGAATGATGGGCTTTAATTTTTCTGCTTGAAAACTTTCATGTTTTAAATATTTCAATGTAACAGTATTTTCTATGTTGTCAACTTTTTCTTTTGTGAATTAAAAATGTATCCAGCTCTATTTTGCATTACTTATGAATGTTGAACTTAATAAAAATATTCTTTATTGTGCTTGGGTGTCAGTATTTGGGGGGAGAAGGTAACTGTGGTGGAAGTGGGGAGGAGCTATACTGGTGTTTGCATAAGAAATAATTTTAGAAAAAATCTGTTGAGAATACTACTTTTATTTTAGAAGTACCTCACAATACACCAGACGTCTAACAGGAGCTTTACCCAACTTTTAAACCATTAATTTATAAAATGAAAAGAAGTACTTCTCTGTATGAAGACAATTCTGGATTTTCTAAATTAGATTATTATGTGTATATATTTCTCTTTGTTTTACTACTTTGCTGGTCATTAAAATCAATAATTCTTAATTAATTTGAAATCAAGTCAAATGGCAAAACAAAACCTATTACATCGGAAGCTTCTTTAACAAAGTTTGGCCAGAGCTTTATTACTCAATGAAGTAGGGAAAACCCATGGAAATGCATGTGGTCATGTGCCTGGATGGGCTATTCTGAGGAGGGGCAGAAGAGCATAATGATGAGGCGCATAGGTGAGAGAGCTGACAAACTTGAATCTGCTACAGGTGAACTCGGTAGGAAAGTTTTTGCGTTCCTCAGATCAAACTCCATTAGATCCACCTCACTGGGCAGATGGGATGACACAAGACATATGTACAGCATCCAGCCAAGACCTATCTTATTTTACTATAAGACCGGGTCTTATATAACATACTATATTAATTTTTGCTCCAAAAGACGCATTAGAGCTGATTATCCGGCTAGGTCTTATTTTCAGGGAAACACAGTAGACCACACGTGCTCTAAGCAAGCACTTTATGATATGGAACCCTAACGGTAGTGGATCAAAAAACAGTCAACATACATTAGAATAAGCTTTTCTACCTAATGATATTAGTTATCACCTTTTATTGTACTACAAAGAAAAAAATCTGAAAAAAAGCATACAATTTTGAAACCATTTATTTTTTGTGTGAAATGGTTAACAAGCGTACACAAGCTATGGATTCCAATTAAAAGAAGTGTCTCAGTGAAAGCCTTGAGGCTCAGTTGTATGTCATGTAACGAGGAGTAGCACTGAACTTGGCATAAGACTTGATGACCTTATTTACAGCTTCCAAGAAGTCCTTTTCACTAGCGATTTTTCGCCGCGCTCTGATAGCGAACATACCAGCTTCTGTGCAGACACTTCTAATCTCAGCACCTTTCAAACAAAAAGAAAATAATATGCTTGATTACAGCAGTCTGGACAGACAGACCAACAAATACAAACAAGACATTTCAACCTACCAGTGCTATTTGGACACAGTCGTGCTAACAATTCGAATCTGATGTCTCTTTCAACACTCATTGAACGAGCATGAATCTTAAAAATGTGAGTCCGACCCTGAAAATCAGGGAATTGAAAAATATTACAATGGAAAAACATGACAGGAAGAAAACATTTCCCGAATCCCTTTTCTCAAACGACATGATTCTCTTACTTCGAGGTCCGGTAAGCTAAATTCAATCTTTCGATCCAACCTCCCCGGCCTCATCAGAGCCGGGTCCAAGGTGTCGGGCCTGTTGGTGGCCATGAGCACTTTGATGTTGCCTCGAGGATCAAAGCCGTCCAGCTGATTGATCAGCTCCAACATGGTTCTCTGTACTTCATTGTCACCTCCAGCACCGTCATCAAAACGAGCCCCTGAGAAGACAAAAGGGAGCTAAGCTCTGAGTATGGCTCTGAGTAGCACCTGCACAACCACAGCCTCAGGGCAAGTGAACGAGTTTTAGGTGAAGCCTGTAAGAGCGGCCTGCTTTACATAAAACTCATCAGAAAGTGACTCTCATCACTCAAGAACACCTGTGTTGTTTGACACATCGTACACTGCACTGGGCAGCAGAACACATGCAACCTTTGCACCATAATGGTGTTGGACGGTATGTCAGAAACTGCCATACTCTTGTAAGTTTCTCAAAACTGTCCTTCAGAATAGGGCTAAATCCATGATACAGCAGAACTGTAACAACTTAACATCACATGGATTTGCGTATATTAGAGCACTCTTGGTTGACGTCAGTCTCTCATTTCAACCGACATAGCAAAAACACAAGAAACGCCTCCAAATATGTATTTTCACTTTTAAATTATATAAATACATACTGTTGTATTAATGTATTATGTACATTATAAAACGCAAAAAATAAAAAATTTTAAAATGAGATTAAAATTAAATACAAAAACAATTCTGCTGTTTTCCTCCTGCACCAACACTGTTTTACACACAATCCACCCTGGAAACCACAGCTTCACAGCATCCTGACATCACAAGGCTTATTCCAATACTGTAAAAATGACTTCAGAGTCACCACACTGCTTCACTAGACTGTGCGCAAATTAACTATGTGAAGACATTAACTCCAGGCTGTCCTAACCCAACAATGCCCATCCAGTCTAAAAGCAAGACTCCAGGTAACTTAACCACAGTCCCCACAGTGTGACAGGGGCCACTATATTTTCAAGTCATTTTCGTCACTAAGTTCATTAAACAACTGTCTGGACATGACACTTCTCCAGCTACTAAGGATTATTACTCTTAGAGTCTGTAACAATAGTCAAGGCCTATAGAACAGTTAGTTTTCAAAGTCTCTCACATTCAAAACTTACTTTAAAGTTCTCAAAAAACCAGAAGTAAACAGGGCAGGAATTATCATGCCCTTTACAAGACGAGCAAACTGAGGTTCAGAGTTAGTTAAAATAACTTACCTAGATCGCACAGCTAATACTGTATTTCATCAAATCTATGAAGCCAACCGTAACATTATTTTACGTATACTTTATGAAAAATGACTACCAGTTAAATTATGCCCCAGTGCTTTCTTATAACATGAAGTGAAATTGTATCCAAGTTAGGAATTGTTAAATGTGAAAATATGTGTTACATGAATGAAATTGGGAAAGTATAAAGATTAAGACTGAGAAATAGCAATGCTATATATTTTTTTTCCTTTATGGTGTAGCCCTACTGTTTATTAGATCTGTGGCTCCAATATGCCAGCGCTCATAAGAGAGTTGGAATTCAAATTGGGTACAAGATTAACATATCAGGAGAACTCTACACATATTATTTTAGAACTCTCGTGAAACCCAATCCTAAAGTAGTCTCTAAAATACCAGCCATACCTCCAATAGCATCAATTTCATCAAAAAAGATAAGGCAGGCTTTTTTTGTTCTGGCCATTTCGAAGAGCTCTCGAACCATCCGCGCCCCCTAATGAGAAAAAACAATATGTTAATTCAAAGTTGGTTTTAAAATCCTTTAAGATATAGTAAATTATACCTCAAATGTTTCAATATTCCTAACAGTATTCTCAACCATTATTACCTAAGACTATCTCAAAAAAACTGAAGCTTGTAACCTCCACTATTACCTAAGGCTTTCTCAAAAAAACTGAAGCTTGTAACCTATTTCATCAAATTAATCTTATTAGCCTCAAAACAATATTAAGTAATCTCATGATTCTGTACCTATGAAATAGCCAAAAACTTTCTGACCCAAAGAGGTCAAATTAACATTGTTAAATAAAACATAGGCTCCATTTCAATCAGTAAAACCTAAGGAAATAAAAGCATCTGACCTATCACTTGGCATTTCTGATCACTGAATTTCATTTCTAAGTTTTGACCAGAGAATTAAAAGCAATGCATATCTCAACTCATGCAGCTCCTTTTCTAATTCTTATTGTAAGTATATCAATCATTAATGTTTCAAATACAATATATACAGCCTTAGACTAACTCTCTAATGAAAAAATTCCACGGGGTGTGTGTGTGTGTGTATAACACCTGTGCACATACAGATAGAGACAATCTATGTCCTCTCTTTCTCAGTAGAACATAAAACACTGC
The DNA here is from genome assembly GCF_036562045.2 of Rhinolophus sinicus. Lineage (NCBI taxonomy): Eukaryota > Metazoa > Chordata > Mammalia > Chiroptera > Rhinolophidae > Rhinolophus > Rhinolophus sinicus. The sequence goes on from NC_133758.1 coordinate 70,600,194, forward strand.
CCCTGAAGTGAAAGTAGTTTTGAATGCATTCACTGGACATTTCTGGGGTATTTATCTTACAAACCAAATCTGTAGAAAATGTCTTCCTTCTGAGTAGGGAACACAATGATTAAAAATTTTAAGCAGTTTATGTCCAAATGACTACAAGGGAAGACTGGTGTCTTCTGGGCTTCTGAACCACCAATTACAATCCATCAATCAAAAAATTTCAGATCTAAATCTTTCAATGTGGAATTGCCATTTTAATTTCATCCAGGTTTTGTAAGTCTTTAGAGCTACATATTCTTTCATATGATCACATTACTTTACCTCACCGACATATTTCTGTACAAGTTCAGATCCAATAACTCGAATGAAGCAAGCGTCAGTCCTATTGGCTACTGCCCGAGCACAGAGTGTCTTGCCTGTACCTGGTGGACCAAAGAGCAGCACGCCCTTGGGAGGCTCAATGCCAAGGTTAACGAACCTCTCTGGCTGTAAGAAAAACACAATTTTTACACTTACTATTTCTGGTATAATCAAACTAAGACTACTTCTACATCAATATATTTAAACCAAAATTATTACCATATTTTCCCGAAAATAAAACCGGGTCTTATATTAATTTTTGCTCCAAAAGATGCAAAGGGCTTATGTTCAAGGGATGTCATCCTGAAAAATCATGCTGGGGCTTATTTTCCAGTTAGGTCTTATTTTCGGGGAAACACGGTTAAGTCCACAATCCATATACTTGATCTAAATAAGAACTTTCTAAGATGTAAGATTTGAACTAGACTCATCAATACATAAGACTGAATGGCTTTTAAAGGTGTTTCTACTGTCCAGGCTTAACAAATTTTTTTCCTCTAATTAAAAAAAAAAATGTTAGTGTTTAAAGCACAAAAGTATGATCTGGTATTTAATATTCTAGTTTTCCATTATCCTCCCAAGCTTAATTTGATTTAATTTAAGCCCATTTCCTCTTGGTATCATTAAAACATGTGACTTCTTCTACAATAAACTCTAACATATTTAACATATTGCTAGAAGTTATACCTCAGCTTCCTTTGTCACTTAAAACAGAAGATCTTTTTTTTTTTTGAATAGGCTTGACCACTCAATCCTTTTGCTTACTGTTCTGGAACTTACCAACTCGCCACACCTCTACTCTCTATCCCCCTCACAAATTTTCATTAAGGAAAATATAAAATTTAAAAAACTAATATATATGCAATTTTAGTGCACAGTACACAAAAGACTATCACATTTTTATACAAAGAAACTTAACATGTAACAGACTTAGCCACTTACATGAAGTAGAGGGGTTTCAACTACTTCTCGAAGTTTCTCAATCTGTTCTTTACAGCCACCCACATCACTGTATGTGACATCAGGTTTTTCCTCCACCTAAGAGAGGGATGAAAATGTACAATATATAGCCACAAGCTTCTGAATACTAGTCCAAATGTCCCGTAGAGTAGACCCAATGCCCTAAAAGAAAAATCAGACTTATAGCAAATAAGAATTTTTTTTAAAAAATTGAATACTTTGCCCAGTGTCCTAGAACCACTTGCTATATTACTTATGACACTAAGTGAGAAACAAACTAGTAAAATAAACACTTTCTCAACTGAAAATGGTTTTAAAAACTTTGGCAACTCAACATATACCCACATACCAATAGTTTATTAGTTAAAAAGTGTCAAAATTTTTTGAGCTGGATGCAGTTGTATACTAAGTCATGCCATTTTTTTCCTTCCATAGTTTCTTACCTGCATCATGGTAACTGTTGGGTCAATCTTTGGAGGCAGTGGAATGTGAATTTGATACTTATTTCTGTCCACACTGAAAAGGTAAAAAAGAGCCTCACACAGTCAAAAACTTTTCTAAGTGAATTACCATGTAGTCTATATACATTAATTCCATTAGCTCGCTTAAGTGTTTCCTCCACCTACACGTTACCTTAAATACACTCGCAAACTCAACTCTAAAATTCTGCACTGACTTTATGATACTTGAAGCCATTCATAAAAAGCCACAGAGAAGGTGGGGGAAAGGAGGGAGTTCGGGAAAGGGGAAAAGAAGAAAGGACATTCAACTGTAGTATCCCACTAGACTATCCCTAGGTATTCCACAGCAAGCAGTGCATTCATTCTGAAAAAGCCAAAGGCATGAAGTGACATGGTATCTTTAATGAAAGATGAGCATTTACTGTAAATAGAAATCTTACCCAACTCGCATCCCTTCTTCAATGTCAGTAGGTGCTACCTGATCGCTGAGGTCCACCACAAACTTGGCAAACTGCTTCACGTTGATAATGTACTTCGGGTCCTCCGAATCAGCATTGATTATCTTCGTGCACCTAACACAGCAAAAGACCTGATTCGTAAGGAACCTAAGCCACTACTAACGAATTCAGGTAACTTGATTCTCTCCTGGGCACACAGCACACTAATGAGCAGGTGTAAACTAGAACTGCAGAAACAGGGCCACCGTTAAAGATCCTTTTGTACAGAATATGCTCAATCCCAAGGGTCCACTCAACTTTCGTCACACCATAAAATGTTTAAAAGACATTAAAATGTTTAATATTCCCCTGGAAAATTAAACCCAAATATTTCATCATTAAGAAGTTTTCTAATTTCTTGATTTTCATAAGCATATTCCTTTATTAGTGATACTCCTTTATATCTTGTTACTCTTTTTTATTTTCCCTATCAGAAGACCATCATCTTGCCTTACACCAAGTTAACTAATAAATGTGTTTTTCCATTCTTTCCTGAGTTTATACTTCAAATCCATTTTTATTGTTGTTGCTATTTTTAACATAAATGTATTCTTTTTCTGTGTGACATGATGAAGGCAAATTTGTAATACCATGTACATCACAGTAGAAAGTAGTCTACTGCCTTTCTTCTTCTATACTATCTGTATACTGAAGAAAAACAAAAACAAAAAAAGAACTCATGTTAGAAAGAATTGATGTCATAAGCTGTGGCAACAAACACAGGGAAATACAAAATAGTCTCTGGAATGTGCATACAGGTAGCACTGAAAGTAAGGGAAAGAATGCTTTGTCCTTATAGCATAATTGTGTGATGGGGCTGTTTCCTGTCAATAGCCAAGCTCTACCACGGAGGCAGAATTACATATATAGAAAGTATCTATCATTACTTTATCTGACAGACCCTGCCAACACTGTATGCACAGATACAGATTTTTCAATCCACAGCTGAAAAAGTATATACTATACAGGGACCTCAACTTCCAGAATGAAGTAAGGACCTTCGAAAATCTGCTCCTCGTTAAAAGCAAAGTGAACACTGGCAAAAACAGTCAAAATCAACATTTTGTGAACTCTGGAATTGAGGGCAGTGGGGAGAGTGCAGAATGAGTTTGGAGCTGCCCAAAGCCCAACCCACAGAGAACTGGCACTGTTTGACCTGTCTGACAATTAGCTGAAGAGTTCCAGTCTCAGGACTTGTCTTTATTTGACCTGACTCAGGGCTCACTCGGTATAAATATCCCCACCCACAGGGCAATTGTCGGAAACCATCAGTGAAAACTGCTTAACATCACAACTGTCTGAGGCAGCATTACATTACCAGTTGGGGCTAACAAGAGGCTGATCAAAACACTTCAAAGGAAAACCAGTAACAAACAGCAACAATAACAAATCTTGGGGAAAGGGGAAATCAGATTTCCAAAGCTGACATGTTATATTATATTATATATAATATTGTGTGTGTGTGTGTGTGTGTGTGTGTGTATTATATAAAATGTCCAGTTTCCATCAAAAAATTATGAGAAACAAAAAGAAATAGCAAAGTATGGCCCATACATAGGGAAAAAGCAGTCCATAGAAACTGTTCCTGAGAAAGCTTAGACATTGTCTCACGAAACAAAATATCACAAATATTTTTTTTAAAAAACTAAAAGAAACCATGTTTAAACAATTACTGGGAAGTATGAGAACAATGTCTCACCAAAAAGGAAGTATCAATGAAAAGAGTAATTAGACTGGAATATTATTTGGCTATAAAAAGAAATGATGTTGTGACACAAGTTGCAACGTGGATGAATATTGAAACATTATGCTAAGTGAAAGGAGCCAGAAACAGAAGATCATAGATTTATATGAAACGATTCCATTCATATGAAATGTCCAGGGTAGGCAAATCTATAGAGACAGAAAGTAGATAAACGGTTGCCAAGGGCTGGGGAAGGACTGCTAAGAGTATGAGTTTGTTTTTGGGGTGATGAAAATATTCTGGAAAGAGTAAAACAGAAGTTCTCAAGAAATGCTAGGGCAAGGAGTGGGGTGGGATAACTTTACTGAAAATGAGGAGGGTATGGAGATGAGAAGGGAAGAGCGAGTAAACAGAAGTGAACCTGTTGCTGAAATTCCCTAACCCTCCATCTCCACTGTTCTTCCAAAATATTGGAAATTGGAGACAACAGGAGATTGAAAACAACTTCTCTAGGGAACAGATCTAAATGAAAAGATCTAAAGACACTGACACTGAAGGCTCCCCAACTAAACAGCCAACCGTATAAGCTATGGTGACGCTTAGGATCAACACGCTACACTGCTGGATCTAGAGCTTCTGACAGCCTTTTGGTCTCCCACTGAAAGTAAAGCCCAAAGTAAAATTATCATACATCTAGCATAAAAGACAGACAGCAAGCAAAGAGAAAAAACATCTTAGAAGAAGCAGAAACCGTCTAGTTATCATTAATTTCCTTAAAGCTGAGAACACACTATAACCATGATACAAGAACAGGACATTAAAAAAAAAAAAACACATACCCTGAAAGAAAAAGAGGTCTTGGAAATTAAAAATGTGTGAAGAGAAGTAGGAGAAAAAAATCAACAGAAGGAATCAAATATAAAGTTAAGAAACTCTCACAAAAAGTAGAGCAAAAGCACACAAAAAAAGAAAGGCAGGAGAGAAAGATGAGCATATTAGAGAAGCAATCCAGAAGGTCAAATATCCAAATAATACAAGTCCGAAACAGAAGACCAAGCAAATGGAAAAAAAAAGTTAACAAACACTTTCAAGAAAACCTGCCACACTGAAGGACATGAGAGCCCAGCACCTTAAAAACAGACCAACAACAAGGCATGTCATCATGCAATTTCCGAACAAGTGAGAACAAAAGGACACCCTACAACTTGCAGAGGAAAACCAGGTCACATGGACAGAATTGGGAATCAGTGGCTTCAGACTAACAACACCAGGAGGCAGAGGGCTATGGAACGATGCCTTCAAAATTCTGGAGAAAAACTTTATACCAGCCAAGACATTTTCAGATATATGAGGTCTCAAAATATTACCTCCCAAATGACTCTCTTTCAGTCAGCCACCAGAGAATACAGCTGACCTAATGAGGGTGCAAGTAAACAAGAAAGAGTTGGGACACAAGCCACAGGAGAGAGGTAAAGGGAACCTCCAGGGTAAGAAGTCACAGGATGATCGTGATTCGACAGGTGTAAAGGGGAACTGGTCAAATGGAAGCAGGTCGGAAAGTGCTGGGAAAGACTTCTTTAGGAAGATGAACCTAAGACAATACGTTATGCAGTTAGTGCACCTGAGGATTCCAGACAGAAAATCTGATGGACCGAATGCATCTGAAGAGCAACTTAGACAATCAGAGAAAATTGAGGTGTTGAATTAGTAATATACATAAAAAAAAACTGGCAAATGAAAAAACAAGGCAATTATGACAAGGAAAACAAAAAGTGGTACAAGAAGTCATCAGTTTACTACTTGGCTCTTTGTGAATAGGGAGTACTTAGCCATAAATACAATACTGAATACTGATCTCAATTTTAATACAATGACATTAGAAGGATGTAGGGATAGGAAGTTACACCGCAGGATTAAGACCAAACCACTTTTAGTAGTTGTTATGTCTGAGGAAGGAACAGTGGGACAGCAAGGATGGGAAGGAAGGTTTTTGTATTTGCTGTGTATCTTTCTGTATCATTTGAATCTTTTATATGATTATGTCTTCACTTATTTCTTGATAATTGTTTAAGGCATAAAATTTTAAGCCCAGATACTTTTGTAGAAAGCTTTATGTACTTGGAACTTGAAAACAATTCTTTATGAACTATCACATTATACCCAACACTCTAAAAAGTGACTAAAAGTAGATAAAAATAAACTTCCACAGAGCATACCTTGCAACCTGCAAAGGCTGTTCACTCTGGAGTGTTTGCTTATCTGCAGCCAAATCCCAGAGCGCTGGTGGGGCCAGGCCAGTGTCAGACTCTTTAATACCTACATAAAGAAAGATTACAAAGTTCACTGACATGTAATGCAAACCCCAAAGCAAGCTTTCTCGACCTCAGCACTATGACATTTTGAACTAAATAGTGCGCTGCGGGGAGTGTCCTGTGCATTACATGATGGTTAGCAGCATCCCTGCACTCTACCCACTAGATGCCACTAGCACCACCTCCCCCTCAAGTAATGAGAGCTAACAATGTCTCCATAACTACCAAATGTCCGGGGGGAGGGAGGAGGCAAAATCGCTCCAGTTGAGAACCACCGCCCTAAAGTAGTCATAAGCCAAAAATTTAATGCTATATTTGACATTTATTTGCGGTCACATACTATAGAATTTCACCATTCAAGTTCCCAAGAAGAAAAGTTTCCAAATACAAGGTAATAGCCCACTTACTTCAAGCAATACCATGTGAGATCATATATTTATTTAATAAGAAAATTTAACTTGTTTATTAGTTTACTGATTTTGGCTTTGACTAATAGAAACATTACTTGCTTGTTTCTTAATTGCTTAAGCATTAAACTTGGTTATAAAAGGCACTACAAGAAATTATTAAATGAGATCCAATCTCTTAACAGGAAGGACAATTTTTAAAATCTGAAATTCATGAAAAAGCAACATTTGTATTTAAACTCCTTTGATATAATTAACACATTATGTTTAAAGAGAGGAAAGAGGAGTAAAAAATACACACACACACACACATACCAGTGAGCTCATTAATTTTCTTGAGAAGTTGTTGAATGTCATCTTCAACCTGCTTGATCTGCCTGGAATAAGTGCTTTGACCCTAAGAGATAAAGATCAGTTTAGCTAGAATATCAGGAAATCAACAATTTATTAAACTACAAAACATTTAACAGTTACACACATTTTAAATACAGTAAATATTTATGTAAATTATTTCAAATATCGTTCAATATAGTACCACACTTTAATTATAAATAGTATAAAAATAATGTATAAACTTAGACACACTGAATATTGACACTCTAATCATTCTAGTTAGAAAATGTAGGTAGGTAACTTTCTTCAGTTAGGATTACTATAAACTGTTAGACATCCTCTTCTAATTATTTTGGAACAGCAATACTAACAATAGTTCTCATTTCAACATAAAACATCTATATTTTGTGGACATTGAAAGGACTTACGTAAGTTTTCAGCAAGGCAATATCCCCCTCATCCAGAGCTAAAAGAAGAAAGATAATATTTATGAGATCTAAACATAAGAAACTAGAGCTAACAATTCTCTTCTGTTCAATTCACACTGAATTAGTTGAGTGAGAAAAATTGTGCAAAGTTATAATGATATAAATACAACCATCAAATAATTCCCACAATCAAAGACAGTAATATTTTATATGATTGGGTGAAGGCGGATTAAAAAAAATACGTAACATAGCTGCTGAAGAGCCTCATACTGATGTGACACAACAAGAATAGGGCAGCCAAAGAACAGAGTTTGAGAATCAAAACAACCTGGCACTGGTCCCAGTAAGGTCATGCATTTGCTAAGGAACCTTGGAAAAACCATTTAACCTTTCTGAACATCAGTTTTCTCATCTGAAAAATAGAGATAATACTAATTTACACTCACAGTGTTGCCATAAAGATCAAATAAGGTATGGATGAAGAAGCACATAAAATTCTATACACATTCGTCATACTGTATTCCAAGGGATAAATTTATTAATACATTTACAGAATGATAACATACCCAGAGACATACACAGATGAAATGTCAAGTCTCTGTAACTAAGTTTTCCATTAGGTGACTGAGTTCCTCTGAGGTTTGCAGTACCCTAAAATATTTTCAAGGGAAACAGAGTGTGGGATGAAAGCCCAGAGGAAATATTCTTTCTTTGGAGGGAGGGTGGAAACGGAGAAGAAAAGGTGCTAGGAAAGATTGAAGTTGTTTAGGAAAGGAACAGTAATAGAATAGACAGGGAAAAACCACCAAAAGAATGCTTAAAAATAGCCTATAAAGAACAAAAGAAGAAAAAAGCATAAAGATAAGACTACAAAAGGGGCTACTGGGAGGAAATCATGTACAAAAATGGTCAGTAAAAGTGATATAGTCTCTAAAGAGAGTAATTGGACCCCATCAAATTACAATTCCATTTCTAAAATTTACCCTACAGCTTATATCTGTGCATGTGGTAAAAGTTACATGAATAAGGTTATTCATTACTCTTTAATGGCCAACAGATTGGAAGAAATTTAAATGTCCATCAATAATAATTTCATACTTTCCTGTATACCCAATAAAGTGGGATACTATGCAGATACAGACATTAACTCTTTACATAATGATATGAACTTATCCCTAAAATATATTGATTGAAAAAAGCAAAATGTACAGCAAGTTACATTTATGCAATTATGCAAACTTGCTTGTACATTCATTGAAAATGTCTAGAAAGATAACGCAAAGTGACAACATCAGTCGCCTTCGTGGATAAACGGGTGGCTGGGCCAAGGATAAGACATTTTTCAAAGCACTGTTTTCTGCCTTTTGCGTTTTAGGCATGTAAATGTATTATTATCTACTCAAAGGAATGGTTTTTAAAAAGAAAATTATGTCTCAGGATCCTAGCTACACACTGATATCACCTAGCTGTCACACTTGAGAAAGAGGGACAGGAAAGAGGATGCAGGTTACCAAGCACCGCCAGGCGGGGGAACTTTTCAAGGCCTGCAAGGCCAAGCAGGGTGCGTGAGTTACTCAAGACCTGAGAGCTTAACGTGAATAAATATTTCGACCAGCGGGAAATGAATATAGAACTTGGAGCGGGGTGAGGGAGACAGAGAAAGCAGGCAGGCTCACCCTGCTGCCGCCCCGGACTAAATCACAAGCGGTACTAAAGGGACCGAGCGCGGGGCAGGAATCCAGCCTCCCTCCAGGGCCAAGCCTCTTTCTAACCCCGGGCGGAAGCTCCTGGCTAAGTCAACTGACCTCGGATGGGCTTGTCTTCCTTCTCCTCTTCTTTGGTTTTGCGCTGATCGGCACCGAGGTAATCCGGCATTTTGAAAGATCCAAGGGCCTCGGCTCCCTGGTGATTACACAGCACCTTCTCCGCTTCCGGTGGTGCCTTCCTTTCCCTTCCTCCCCGGAAGTAAAGTCGGCTCCGCGGGCCCCTTTCCTCCGCGCACCAGAGGCAGAAGAGAGCCACGGAAGGGAACGCTCGCGTCTGGGTCCCACTTACAGGGAGTAGAAGGAATTCCTTGTTAAAAGAGAGCGTGGGTTTACCCTGCACCTCACAGTTCTCTGAGCAACAGATTCAAGACCAAGCCTGGCTCAGTGGCTGAGTTTAAATCCTGATTTAGTCATTTATTTACTGTGCACTCCTCGGTAACTTTTTTAATCTCTATATGCTTTAATTTACCCTTTATCTCACAGCATTGTGGAGGCTTTAAATAAGTGTTTGTAAACTACCTGGTATATTACATTTGCGACAACAGTGACTAGATCCACAAATAGAGTGAAGGTAAAAAGGAGCTCTTCATTAATTTCATGCTAACTTGGGATGAGGAGGTAAATGGTTTCAATTTTTGAGCCGGCTGCCAAAACAGTCATACCATCCTCAGACACAAGTGAGACAGGTTAGTTAGTATGTTGCTAGCGGGACAGGGTGGTCCCTGGTGGAATAAACAAAAGACAGACATATTCTGAGACTTAAGGATTTGAAATCACTCCTTCGCTCCGGGACAAAATGCAACAGTGCCTTGAGTTTAATCATAAAATTCCTTTTGGCCTGGCAAACGGAGAAGATCTGATAGATTAAGAGTGGGTTATTTTGCTAATTCCTTCAGGATGGGTTAACAGAACAAACCTCGTAGACGAATTCCATTAAAAGGCTCCAGGCCCCTTCCCCAAACAGGCAAGGGAAAGTATAAAAGTAAGAGCTTTTGCCTCGGTCACTGGGCATCCCCATTCGGGACCCCCTCCCACTCAGAAGCTCTGACCCTTTGCTTTCAATAAACTATCCTCTTTAAAAAAAAAAAAAAAAAAATTCCTCACCTCTCCTTGGTCTGCGTTTCCATTCTTTGGTCTCATAAGACATGATCCCGGCATCCACAGCAAAAATCCCCTACATCATTTGGGGACTCAGAGAAATATTCCTACAACACAAGGAAGCCAGGGGAAAGTAGGTTTTGAAAGAATTGAGTTTGGGAGATGAGTAATGGAAGAGAGCAGTTAGGAGACAATTATAGAATTTAGAAATTAAAAAAAGAGAAATAAAAAAGACTGACGCTTCTGAGTATTAAAGGACACAGAGTGAAAACGCAATGTACAGGATGGGAGAAAATATTTGCAAGTCATACACCTGATAATGGATTAATATCCAGAATATGTAATGAACTATAACTCAAAAAACAAGAAACAACGCAGTTGTTTAAATGGGGAATGGACTTGAATAGACATCTCTCCAAAGAAGAGATCTAAATGCCCAACAAGAACATGAAAAAATGCTCAACATCACTAGCCATTGGGGAAGTGTGAATCAGAACCATGAGGTACCACCTCATAACCATTAGAACGGTTACTATAAAAAAAAGAGAAAGAAGGAAAATACGTGTTGGTGAGGATGTGGAAAAAATTAAAATCTGCACAGTTAGTGGGAAAGTAAAATGATGTAACCTCTATAGGAAACAGTATGACAGTTCCTAAAAAAAAAAAAATTAAAAATAGAATTGCCATATGATCCAGCAATTCCAGTTCTGGGTATGTACCCAAAAGAATTGACAATAGGATCTCCAAGAGATATTTGTATCTCTATGTTCATAGCAGCATCATTCACAATAGCCAAAAAGTGGAAGCAACTCAATCAACAGAGGAATGGATGGATAAAATATACATACAATGGAATATTATTCAGCCTTAAAAAGGAAAGATTCCAACACTCTACAATTGTGACAACATTATGCTAAGTGAATAAACCAGTCACAAAAAGACAAATACTGTATGACTCTACTTAGGTGCCTGTTAGGCACGGCTGGAGGAGACCAAAATTGGTCTATTAGAATTTATTTGGCTTGTTTGAGCTGCAGGAGGTCAGGCTAGAAAAGACCATAACCTCCCGAACAAAAAGGGGTATGGAATTTTATAGGAGGGGGCAAAAGAGGTTGCTGTTCCCCCTTCAATGCTTCAGGGGGTTTTGTTGCATTGTCTCTCACAAGGAAGGGTTTCAGGGCCTGGCCAAGCCCTACGGTTCCACATTCTAGCCCCCAGGCCACGGTCTGGAACACCCAAGCCCAGCTGATCATAAGCCCCTAGGAGACAAACGCAAGCCAGCAGGTACAAAGTACAAAGCAAGACAGGATGGCTTTTAGGATAAGATGGTTTCTACATTCCAGGGGGCTTCTCCAGGCCTAAGGCACATACAAGCTGGCAGGTACATTGTACAAAGCAAGATAAGATGGCTTATAAGATCAGCTTTCTGCCCCTGGCCTAAATATGGCCTAACAGTACCCAGAGTAGTCAAATCATAGAGACAGAAAGTAGAACGGTGCTTGTAGGGTATGGGGGAAATTAAAATGGAGTGTTGTTTAATAGGCATAGAGTTTCAGTTTTGCAAGATGAAGAGTTCTGGAGATTGATTGCACAACACAGTGACTGTACTTAATGCTACTGCACTTTACATTTTAAAAGGGCTACGATATGAATTTTATGTTATGTGCATTTTGCCTCGATTAAAAAAAACAAAACTCTCCATGACCTTAGAGGTGCTGGTGAGACTAGATGGGGAAGGTATGAGAAAAAAATATTAACATTAAGAAAGTGGAGTCAGGTTACTAGTATGAGACCTAGAGCTTGTTTTAACAGTGGTTACATAAATAAAGGGATCAGGAAGAGGATTAAGGGGAGACGATCGTTTTTTGAAATGTCAATTTTGAAGTGACACTCTTCTCACGCAGTAGAATTACAGGCCAATTCAATGTATTTATCAGTGAAAATGTAATTCCTAGAGAATAATTTGCTAATTTCTGGTGCTCTTTCCCAAAGAGTGGCACATCAAGTCTTCTGTTGTGCCCAACCTATTCCAGACGGAGGGCGTACTAGAGTGGGGCAAATGGGGATTGAGGGGGTAAATCTTCACCCACGGTTTCCTTTTGCTAGTTCTTGCTTTTGACCTCAGTCTAAGAAGGAATCATATAGGAGTACAATTGATTTTATTATACATTAAACAATTTCCTTGGATTAGAATCTAATGCTAGAGAAAGGGTTCTTCTCCAAATTTTGAGGATGAACTGAGATAATGCAGCTAAATTACTTAGTAACAGCACAACAAATGTTAGCTGCTATTATTTTTTAGCTAACCACATGCATTACAGGTATATGTACAGACTATAATCATTACTCTCAATACTAACACATCTTTTCATTTTTGATTATACAAGCAGAGGTACAGGAAAATAATCGATTAAGTTCAGACGAATATAGAGAGTGGTAGTAACTTAAAAGAATATAGTAAGAGCTGCTTTAGAAAATTATGTCCCACGTATTGCACTTGGACGAGGAAAATACGTAATCCTTTTTACCCAGGAACTGATGAATCTGGGAACCTTTCTTGTTTGAGTCTTGGTCTCTAGCCGGACCTGAGTCAGTGGAAGAACTAGGTTGCCGCACACGTTGGCGGGGGTGGGAGTGGAACTGGCTCCGCACCACGAAAGATCCATCCGGAAGTAGTTGCCGGTTGTCTCCATGCGCCGGTTCCTGGGCGTCGCAGAGCCAAGGCGCGAGGCTCGGACCGAGAGGCAGAGCTGGAGGGGAAGCTAAGCGCCCTCCGCCCGGGACGCGAACCGCTGCGCCCGCGGGGCTGGCCCGGGCGCCATCATGCTGCTCCTGCCGAGCGCTGCAGACGGCCAGGGCACCGCCGTCACCCACGCTCTGACCTCTGGTACGTGTCCACTCAACCCCGGCGCCGTCCCGCCTCAGCCGCCCCCACCTCAGTCCTCCACCTGCGCGACCCCGAAATCTCTCTACTCTGGCCGCTGGCGACTAGCTCCCGGACGTGCGGGGCCGTGTCCAGTCTCTTTTTGCTCCCTGCTATGCAGGAATCCTTCCCCAGTCTGGAAAGAAGGAGGGAGGGGGGCATTTTTCTGCCCCTCCAGGTTCCTCCTCTCGCGGCCGCTGACTCATGGGTCCAGCAGAGCCGTTCGAAACCGAACCCATCAGTATCCTAAAAGGTTCTTTATGCATCTCCTTGCCTACAGCAAGAGACTGCCCGCTGCGAGCTCCCCACGTGCCTCAGGTCGTTCCGAACCTTGCTGCTGGTGCTCTAACACCTTTCTTCCTCTCGGTTTGCTCCGGGTTTGTGTTTTAAATGTCATAACTCAGACACTGCTCCTCATACTCAGTATGAAAAGACCATTGCCTGTGCTGCTGGTAAGATCCGTGTAGAAAGACTTTTAAAGACAGTCATGAAATGAAACTTGTCCTGCTGCTGCTGGTTCATAGATTTATAGCCCCGGATAGTCGTGGGTATTGTAAAACTAAGTCTCCGGTTTCAATGATCGGCTTTAATTACCGTAACCGCTTACATAAACGCTTGTTGAATGTTATTTTGGAACATATCGTGGCACATATTGCCCTTAGAAGTCTCTGTGTGTAATCGCACTAGTGGGAAAACCTTGAAAGGTAATGTTTTTAAAAGTCACACTCACACCGCACTGGTACTACTTCTTGAATGTACAGGGGGTGCCAAAAAAATATATGCACGTGACTTGTATTCATCTTGTGTGATTGGTATATGTTGAGTATTATTTACACTTTTAATACAGTTTTTTCCTTTCTTAAAATGTGTATACATTTTTTTGGCACCCTCTGTGCTGTTTGAATCCTCTCCTGTGTGTTGTAGAGGAAATCTTAATTTCCCAAACCAATTAAAACATGAAAAGTCAGTTATTTTTAGAAAATAACTGACCATTAGGTACAAAGGAAAACTTACATCTGTGTTATTAGAGTGAAGCTTTTTGCTTTCATATGGAATATGAAATTAAAATGAAAATGTTCACTTTTTTCCTGCCTAAATTACATTTTTTGAAATGTTAGTATACAAAGGTGCAGTGATTTATCCCTACTTCCCAGGAATAATGATAAAGCCTTACTTTTATACAACAGATAGTGGTTTTTCAGAGTGCCTTCACGATTTGTCATTCGATCTTCCAAAGAACCATGTAAGATAGATATTGTTCCCATTTTGAGCTGAAGACATCTTTGACTCTTCAAAAAGCCATTAATTGTCAGACCTAGACTAAAATCTAGCGTTTCTGATTTCAGATCCAGAGCTTTTTCCACAGTAGCACGTTAGCTGCTGGAAAATTGTCTTTCAGAACAAATCACTCCTAGTGAATTCTTGAAATTTTAAAAAGCTACTTAAGTTCAAGGTTTTCATAATTAAGATATATTGAGTTGTTCTTAGAAGATTTTGTTTTTGATGAGGCTAGCTCTATGATTATTTATTGTTTTATTGCAATTATTGGCCTACAAGAAAAGCACTTTGCAACATTTCTTCCTGTTCCTCACCTTCCTCTCAGATCCCCAGAAAAATATTGGTTTATTATTGACATTGATGAATGTTATGTTAGATATGGTTTTGTCAGATAATTAGAAGGGATTGATTGAATACTCTGTAAATACTAGGAAACGGTTATTTATTGCTAACCTTCATGTTAACTGGATTACTGCAATTATCTTCTTAGTTGATGGTTTTAAAATTATATTCTGATGCTATCACTGTTTTGACCTTATTTATTGCTTTGAAACAGATTTATTCCATGCAATGCATTGAAGCCTCTCTTAACGCTTTCAATCACAGCCTCAACACTCTGTCAAGTTGAACCTGTGGGAAGATGGTTTGAAGCTTTTGTTAAGAGGAGAAACAGAAATGCTTCTGCCTCTTTTCAGGAACTGGAGGATAAGAAAGAATTATCAGAAGAATCAGAAGATGAAGAATTGCAGTTAGAAGAATTTCCCATGCTGAAAACACTTGATCCCAAGGACTGGAAGGTATTTAATATGTGTGTCTTGTTCAGTCAGATGCTTTGTTAACGATAGGTAATTTTGGCACGAGTTTTCCATTAATAAACCATGTTTTAAGATGCTTCAACAATTTAACTGTAATGGAGCACCTGTTTATTGGTAACCCTGAGTGGGATAGCACTAGCCATAGGATGCTGTCTCTGTGGGACAAATCTAGGAAGGTTTCACGGAGAAGATAAAAGATCTTAAAAGGATGAGGGGCAGTTTGTGAAGCAGACAAGGGAAAAGAGACATTCTGGGCAGAAGGAATAGATACGCAAAGACACAAAGGAGTAAGAATATGCACCGCCTTCTTGGGGATTAGGAAAGACTAGAGTAGGGTATTTGAGGAACAGTGGTGAGAAATTCCACCTGAAACAGACTCTAAACTAAACTCAGTAGTGCCCTTTTTGTGCCATGTAAGTAAGAAATTCATATGTTATTTTCGGGGCAATAGGAAGTCATCGAAAGTTTCTAAGCTAATTTTAGAAAAGTAGTTCTCCTGGCAGTACAGAAAATTGCTTGGAAATGGAGGGCAGGCCTGGAAGGGAAGTGAATAGTTTGTTGTTACACGCCTAGTGCAATATCCAAGCCTGTGAATGAATGCTTGATGCTTGAACTAAATTTGTGGCTGGGTTTTGAGGAAGAGGGAACAGATTTTGGGGGGAGGTAGACTTGACAGGCCTTGGTGACTTGGGCTATGTGGCACAAAAAAAGGGAGTGTATTCGAAAGAACCCTGAACATTGTGGCTTGAGTGAGCTGCTAGAGTGTGGTGTCAGTCACCAACACTGAGACGTCTGTGGGGAATGTGGCTGTGTGAAAGCTGAGTGTGGCTATGTAAAAGCTGAGGTTGTAGTAACGTACTGGTGAAGTTGTCTGGTAAATGGTTAAAATTAGTCTGTGACTCTTAAAAGAGGTTAGAGCCAAAAACATTTGCAAGTCATTGGCTCATAGGCGGTAGTTGAAGCTGTGGGAAATTGAGTGACGTCAGCCAATACAGGGAGGAATATAGACAAATAGGTATTACATTGCTTAAGTGGGCACTGGTATAATATTTTCATCTATATGCTTTGGAATTAGAGTGCCTGGATTCAAATCTGGTTCTGCCCGTTTAGTGTGCTGGGACCTTGGGAAAGTTACTTGACATCTCTGCCTCATTTCCCTTATTGGTATAATGAGATTGCTAACAGCTCAAAGGACTATAGTGAAGATTAATGAAAGGATACTTATAAAGCACTTGACCTAGTGTTTGGGCACATGATAAAGTCAAAACAAATAGTAGATAATAAGAGTTCCAGTCTCAGGTTGCTGTGAGTATTAAATGAGGTAAGAAATATGTGTAAAGCACCTAGAAAAGTAAATAAGCACTTTGTTCAACAAAGGTTTATTAAACATCAGGTACTATACTGTTACAGAAACTAAGGGAGTAGAGAGTCTCAAGAAGGAAAAATCAATCACCAGTGTCACTGCTTTGGAGAGAGGTCAATCTCAGAACATAAGTAAAGATAAAAAGCTCCTGGGTTTGGCAAATGAAGTGTAGGGGACCACATTGAAAGCAGTTCTAGTGACATGCTTGGGATGGCAAGAGATTACAGCGGGTTGAGGAGTTACTAGGAGGTGACGAAGGAGAGGCCTAAGTGTAAAATACTCTTTCAAACCTGAGTTGTGAAGAAAATGAGAAATTATAACTTGAGGGCAAAGCAGGGTCAGGAGGACATAGAATTGGGGGACAGTGAAATCTACGAGAGAGAGAATGGGGAAGGTCTGTGGTATAGAAAAGAGTAGTTGACATCAGAGCAAGGTAGCAGGGTTCATACGGTCATTCAGTTGTTTGATTCGACAATTAGGGATCGAGCACCTGCTGTGCGTCAGACACTGGGTGCTAAGGATACTGTGCTGAGCAGACGGTATCATTGCTCTCACGTGGCTTATATTCCAGTGAGGAGACAGATAATACGAACATGGCCACTGAGTGCTGGGCAGAGAAGTGGAACAGGGCGATGTGACAGTGTCCAGATGATTGCCTTCAATTGAGTAGATGGGGAATGTGGCGGGAGCTTACACTTAAGATGAAACCTGAATGATTTGCAAAGATCAGGGGAAATGATGCAGAGCTTGTGCAGAGGCAGGAAGAAGTTTGGAATGTGCCAGCAACTGAAAGAAGGCAAGTGGCTGGAACACAGTGAATGAAGGAGGGCCAGGAGACCAGGAGTGGTGGTGGCCTGTGGGCAGTCGTGGGAGGATTTGCAGCACTGACCATGTGTAAGTGCTTTAGAGGGAACAACAGAAAAGGAGCAGAGATGGGGAGAGAATGTTGTCTTCTGTAAATAGGGTGATGACATTTCGGCTGAGACTGAGGGATGAGGAGAGGGCAGCCACATGACGAATGGAGGAAGAATGTGTCAGACAGACTATATAGCCCTGTGAGGCCCTGAAGGGAAAGGACTCAGCGTCTTCAGTGAATTGAAACACTGGTCTGGTATTTGGAAATGGGGACCAAGGTAGAGAGTGACGGGCCAGGATGTTAGAGAGACGGGCGTGCTGCGGAGCCAATTTGCAGGTTACTTACCACATTCCAGCCCTGGCATTCGATCAGATCCCCAAGGATCAAAGTATAGAGAGAGACCAAAAGAAACCTCAGGAGCTTTGCCGGTCATTGAGAAACTAGTGAAAGTGGCTGAAAAAACTACTGGAAGATGGGAGGAAGACAGAGAGAGTGGATTCACAGAAACCAGAGGAAGATAATGTTTCAAGCTGTGCTGTCGCTGAGGGCAGACGGATGATCTTAGATTTGGCACCTGGAAATTGATACTGAAGAGAGCAGCTTTGTAGCACCTGGGATGGAAGTGGACAGAGCAGAACCAGATCGGAGTGGTTTGAAAATTAATGCGAGGGGACAGCTTCTTCAAGAAGTTTAACTTTGATGGGCAGCAGAAAAAGGGGGCAGTCCCTGAAAAGGGGTCTTGGAAGGGTTTTATGGTTTTTTTAAGATGAGAGATAATAGAGCATCTTTTTATACTGATGAAAACATCCAGTTGAAATTTAGGAATTAATGGAAAGATGCTAATATTTGAGGAGAATTAGATGATATTCAGAACCAAGAGGAAGGATGGAGTAATTTGTCTTGGTAGGAGAGGCTTTGTGAATTGTGAATGGAGGGAAAGGGAAGAGACGTATGGATGCAGATAGGGTGGTAGAAAGATGCTGGATTTTGAGTAGGATAATTTAAATTTTTTAGTTAAGTGGGAGGCAAGGCCATTGATGAGAGGGTGGAGAAGGGTCTGTGAGGTTTGAGGAAAGACCAGAGGACAGAAGGTATGTGATAGCAGTCTTGGTGAGTGGAAAGGTGAACCAACTGGAACAAAGTATGATTGCCAGACATAATCAAGGAGCCAATTCCTATGACGTTTGCAATCCTGAATTGAAAGGGAAACCAGTCTGCCACATTTGATTCTTTTCTCCCATGTTTTGTGCTCTCCGCTCCTCTTCCTCCCCACTCATTCTCCAGTACACCCCATGAAAACTCTAAGAAGCCTTCACTCCAGTTGCTACCTCAGCGTCTTAAGTTTGCAACGATGTTAACCAAAGCAAAAATGAAAGCGGGTACTTTTATCCAGAGAAGCCTCATCCCTCAGTTCTCATAATTTCCATGTAACCTGCCTTCTTTGTTCTATCCGGCTCCTAATTCTGTCCTTTCAGTGCCCTGACCCAACCTACTAGAGCTGCTGTAATGCTCCCTTCAATTCTGAGCTCCTCCTGGCTATACTTTAAGGATGGCCACCGGATATTAATAGGTCTTAAGAGAAAAAGGTCAAGTAAGTTTGGGAAATGCTAGTTTTTACAGGTTTCTGATTACTTGCTTGTTCTTTATCTTAATTATAGGACTCCTCAGAGCCTTTATTAGGCTTATGTGCATACACATCATCAAGAAGGGTATACAAGAGTCTGCATTTCCCAACTTAAATGACCACACAATCCATTTTATACAGAACCTCTCTCTGGACCCCTGTCATGGGAACATGACTTTGGGAAACTGTTTTGGGGTGCCAGAACACAAGGGATAGGATATATTGCTCCATTTCAAACTTGACTCCCTTTATGTCTTTATCAGAACCAAGATCATTATGCAGTACTTGGACTTGGCCATGTAAGATACAAAGCTACACAGAGGCAGATCAAAGCAGCTCGTAAGTATTTAGTTATTTTGAAATAATCAGATACCTGCTATTGGAAATGTTTTCCTTTTGAAAAGATGTGTAGGATCATAGTCTATACCCATAACTCTAGACTTAACAGCATGTGTCATCTGGTCATAGCATTGTATAACCACACTGTCCTTTACCTTTAGAAACAGAAAAAAAGTAGTCTGGTGTATGGACTTTCTCGTGTGTTTGTTACTGAATAAAGAACAGTCTTCCAATGGCAACCTTTTAAAACATTGCACCATTTTTTAGAAGTATGGCCCGCTGCATTTAGTGGAGCTGCCCTGTTACTTAGGTTTTTTTATGTTGTTTTGTGGTCTTAGGTGAGACCCTTATTGACATCAGCCGTTCTCTTCTGTCCAAGAAAGAGTTATACGATGATTCATTATTATTTTCATTGACAAGGTTAAAAACCTGGGGCGCAATTGTTTGGACGCCTGTCTTCACATGCCTTACAAAACACCATCCCCTTTAATGTCCTGTCCTTTGCATTCCTGTGGACATAATTCCCTCACGCCATTCGGTTCACCTGATCATTCAAGTTTCATGAAAGAGCTGAAGGTGATTCGTTTTCTGTGTTTTATATTAGGAGAATGTTCTGGCCTCCACACTAGAGAATGGATATTGATGTCAGACGAGGTGAGATTATGGCCACATGGAAAAGGTGTAGGGAGTCAAAGCCAGTCAATAAGAGAAAGTATTGTACTTGGAGGAAGGTGGCAGAAGGAGACCTATCTCATGTTGAAAAATAGTAGTCGGGACTGAGTATAGCAGACAGACTCAAAATGTTCTCTATTAATGGAAATTTTTAACAAGGTGAAGGAAATTATCAGAATATTTTAGACTTATTGGATTTCTTAAAAAGCTGACATGATTTTAGACTAAGCATATGTTAATGTCTATGTATAGTCATTGTAAAATACATAAATGCCAGGAAAAGTCATTTGCCACGGAAAAGTACTTGCACAGTCTTGCTATATGAAAGAATAGAATACAAATTCCAAATATGTCTTAATACATACAAATTTGTGGAAGAACCAGAAGTGATTTAGAACTATGAAAATGGTTGTTTTAAGATGAAAGAATTATTTTTCTCTAAAGAGTGAAAATTTATAGTAAATTGTAAAAGAATTAACAGAATCCATGTGCTCTGTTAAATCCATTCTTTTATTGGCATATTATAAATATTTTTAAATTCTGTAACCAGAAGTTTTGTAATCCCAGTGCACAGATTAACATTAAGTAGAATTGTTGAACATTCTTGTTTATTCAGAAGGAAAACTATTCTCTTACCTCTGTCACTGTAAAATAGAAAGTTGCTACTTACTGTTTTCTGAAAGTTTGCTCAGAAATAAAACTGCCAAGTTAGTCTTTTCAGGTCTATGATTACTAGCACAAACAAACCTAATAAAAACATAAGTCTGATAGCATGTGAGAGCCTCCAGGTTCTTGCATCATATTGCAAACACACACATGAAAGAGTTTTATTTTTGTTTAATGTATTTTGAATTGCTGTAATGGAAATTAGGAAGTCCTTCTCTGCATTTCTAAAAAGAACAAATTACTAGGAAAGTTGAATGACAGGTTAAAAAGTACTTGACTACTAAACGTGGTATTTCAGTTACTTATATAAGTTTGTTCTTCAAGTAAAATTGCCACATGGTAATTGTGTAGGTTTGATATTCTTGAAATGGAAATAAGAGTCTTTCGTAATTTGAATTTCTAAATTTAATTTTAGCTTAAAATAGTTCTGATTTTTTTAAACTGAAAACTTTCATATCAAGCTTCTTTAAAATTAAAAATCATATTTAGAGACTTTATTATAATAGCAGTGTGAATGTACAATAAAAGCCCCTTTGCTAATGTACCCTCAGAACATCCCAGAAGCTGTCTTTCGTTGGGGGAGAAGAAGAAAAGAAGTCTTTGACATTTCAGTAAACTTATACCAGCTGCTCCCAAATTACCTTTGTTTCTTTTTCAAACCAACAGTGTTCTTTGGCTTCCTTTACCTTATTTTTAATATCTTTTACCCCCACAGGGACAGAGTATAGAACAGTCTCAGGACCTCCTAATATACATGGATGACTAAAGATGATTAGGGAGAAAAATCAATGAAGGAAAAAATAATAGTGCAGCATGAGAGGAGACTGTTCGACGAACAATTGAGACATCATCTCTCTTTCGGACTTTATGATAAGGTTAAAAAAAAAACAAACCTTAAGTATCTACTACATGCTGTCAGTAAGATGTGAAGACACTGCATTGGGGTCGGTGTAGGCACTGCAGAAAGAGACTAGGGAGAGATGAGTAGAATTGCCTGAAAACTAAAAACACAAAAGCAGAATTTAGAATTATGAAGGCTGATGTACAATTAGAAAACACAGTAGAGGACAACCTTGAGGAATGTTTCCAAGACTCGGAAAGAATAGAGAGGCCAGATTTCCCTAAAGAAGAAGGCAGAATAAATGTAACAGAAACAATAATTGCAAATAAAGAAGAAAACTTAATGTTTGTAGACATATGACATGGGTTTCAGTGCTCAGCACACATTTGCAATTCAAAGGAGAACAATGTTGAAGTCAGGCCTCGGGTGCACAGAATCCGTTTGCCAGCTGGGGGAAGAGCACCCCAAAGGGAAGCTCATGGCTTTGCCCCATGCCTGGCAGTGCAGGTGGCCTGTGCGCAGATCTGCAGTGCCCAGGCATGGGGAGATCAGCACACCTCCGACTACCCAGGATGACTTGATTGTTGTTCCCGGCTGCGTAGCCTCCATGTCTGATCGCCTGACTCTCAGTTCTGTGAGCTGCCTAATAACCTTCAATAAATTCCTTTTCTGCTTAAGCCAGCTAGAAAGTGAAAATGCCTCCTGAGTGTAAGTGAAGTCTAATATACTAGACTATAAGAAAAATCTGGAGTTCAAAAAAACAAAAATGTATTTGTCACAGTTTCTGAATCCTTGCAGTATATGTAAAATTACTGAGTTTAATAGGTCCATTAAAAACATTTGTACAGAAATGTCGATAGCAGCATTATTTACAATATCTAAAAAGTGGAAACCACCCAAATGTTCACCAACAGATTAATGGATAAGCAAACTCCAGTATATTTATACAATGGAATAGTACTCAGCAGTCTGAAAAAGAACAAATTACTCATACACACAGAGTGGTGGTGAATCTCAAAACATGTTGAGCAAAAGAAGTCAGATACAAAGAAAGATACAATCTGTGATTCCATTTACATGCAGAACATGCAAAAGTAATCAATGGTGATAGAAATCAGAAACTGGTTGCTCCAGGTGGTAGGGGGTGGAAGTTGACTGGAAAAGGGTACAAGGGAACTCTGGGTGATGAGATAGTATGTATTTTCTTTTGGGTGGTAGTTAACGTGGGTGTATACAATTGTCAAAACTCATTGAACAATACAGTCAGCCCTCTATCCACAGGTTCCACATTTGCAGATTCAACAACCTCAGGATCAAAAATATTCCGAGGAAAAAAAGTTTTGTTGCTGATGTGTACTATGTAGTTAGACCTACAATGGTTGCGTCTGTGCTGAGCGCATACAGACATTTTTTTTCTTGTCATCATTCCTTTACAGTGTAACAACTATTTACATATCTATATAGCATTTGTATTGTATTAGGTACTGTAAGTAACCGAGAGATGATTTAAGTACAGGGGAGGATGTGCATAGGTTATTTGCAAATACACCATTTTGTATAAGAAACTTGAGCATCCTCAGATTTTGGCATAGGGGAAGCTTCTGGAACCAATTTCCTGCAGATACCAAGGGATGACTGTACTTAAAACCTGAGCATTTTATTCAATGTAAATTTCATCTCAATTCAGTAAAAGAGATGTGATTAAATGAAAAAACAATCACTTGGGAAATTGACTATATTTTCTTTTAGACCTAGACACATATAAAAATGGTATTAATAGATTCTTTTTGTGAAAGTAAGATCACTGTGTATCAAAACGTAAGGAGTGGTAACTAGAGCTGTACCATAAGTAAATTCATTGCCTTAAACTGTTGTGCTACGTATTTTTTAAAAGAGGGAAAAATAGGCATTCAATTCAAATATCTAAAAGAATAGCACAAAGGAACATGGATGAAAAAAATGGAAGAGATAAAACAGTAAAATGGATTTATAAGAAGAAAAAACAGTAAAATACAGAAAGAAAACTATTATGAAGATATTTTTAATTGAGAACATTATTAAATACAGTGAATTTGAAATTTTTGATAAAATTAACTTTTTATTTTGATTGAACAAATTTTAAAAGTTACGAAAGAATTACCCTCTATAAAACCTTTTCAGGGCCAGGTGATTTCTCAGAATTATTTCAAACGTTTAAGAGCTTGAAAATTCTTGTGCCGAATATAAACTGTCTTTGGAACAGTTCATTTTGTGAAGTTAATATAATCCTAGTAAGAAAACCTGGAATACAATGCGAAAACTATGGAAGCAGTAAAAAGATCATGGGTTGTGGGAGGGGGATAGGAAGGGATGAACAGGGGTGAAGCATGGAAGATTTTTAGGGCAATGAAAATATTCTGTATGTTATATGATGGATACATGTCGTTATACATTTCTCCACACACATAGAATGTACAACACCAAGAGTGAACCATAATGTAATCTGTGGACTTTGAGTAATTATGATATGGCAGTGTGGGTTCATCAACTGTTAACAAGCCGACTAACTCTCAGGAGTGGCGGGGGCTGCTGTGGGGGTGGGTGGCAGAAGTTACGTTGGAAATCTCTGTACCATCCTCTCAATTTTGCTGTAAATCAAAAATTGCTCTTAAATAATAATTAAATGAAATTTTAAAACCTGGTGAAGAGATTTTAAAAATTATGAACAGATCTCATCCATGAGTGTCATACAAAAAGAATAAAAAATAAAAATCCCAGTTAAAATAATAAACTGAATTTAACAGGACATTACTAAAAGAATAATGCCCAACAAGTTGGATTTCTCTCAGGAAATACATTAATATAGCTAAATCTGTTTATAGTTTAGATAATATGTGATTTCCTAAGTAGTTATCCATTCCTTTTTGATAAATTGAACTTTGAAAAGAAATGCAGTTAATTCCCTACTTTGAGAAGTATTTCAGACCCAAGCCAGCAAACGTGTAACCGTGTGGCATTGGGGATATTACCATTAAAACCTATGGGGGAAGCTAACCTGCCCATTGTTTTTCATACTGTGTTGTGAGTGTGGGTCAGTGTATTAGATATCAAATAAGAGAGAGAACTATTGGAGGGAGGAAAGAAATATATTCTTTGTTGGTAATATAGAATCTACCTAGAAAACCAAAAGAGTTGTGTCAGGAGGCTAGATGCAGGAAAAATACGCAAAAATAATATGCAGTTTCTGGAAGTTACCATCAAATACTAGAAAGCTATAGTCATTTTAAAGTTAATCCCAGGACACGAATAGGTAATCAGAAACAAACCCTGGTAAAAATTTACAATGAGGCATCATAAATCAGTAGAGAAGAGAAGGATTCTTAGATGACATAAGGACTTTGAAAAATGGCAAGTTTAGATATTTTCTTGACTCTGTTAAAATTCCCAAAAGATTTGAAGCATAATTTTCAATTCTAACCATAGAGAATATTAATGAAATTAGAAACATGAAACCTGAAGAATGAAGGGCCTTCTGAGTTCATAAGTACTGGAAGAAATTATAAAGGAAATGATCAGTAAATATAAATGACTGAATGTTTTTGAAAACCATAAATGCAATCTCGGCAGCTGGGAAAACACCTCAAACTCAAGGGACCGAGAGGCAGCATATAAACAGGCTGAGGAGTCAGGCTGTCTGGGTTGGAGCCCGACTTGGACAGGTTGCAATGGTTGCGGTTACTTAACCTTCTGTGCCTCATTTTACTCATAAAATGGAGAAAATAATAGTGTTTGCCTCATGGGGTGATTTAGGAGATTAACTGATAAATCGTGCCTGGTACATATTAAATGCTCAATAGATGTCAGCAGCCAGCCATTATTGTAAAGTAACTCACGCTGACGACCTCTCCTTCCTCCACAGATAAAAGGATAAATTAAACAAAAAAGAATTGTTGAGCACCAATGATAGTCATAGTTTTAAATAATTAGATACAGGGCTGGTGAAGCGCTGGAGAAAAGAATGTTCACTTAGGAGTAAGAAGTGGTGTAACTTTTAGAAAGGAACTTGCTCCTACAATTTCACTCACTGATTTCACTTTTGTAAATACATCGTAAGAAAAAAATCCTAAACATGGAAAAAGACTTCTCTACAAAATGATTAAAATTGGGATGACTTACAATAGTGAAAAATTTGAAACAATCTATAAATATCCAACGGTAGAGAAATAGTTAAGTAAATTATAATCTTGAAATGTTGTACGATGCAATCATTTAAAAATTTTTGAAGTCTGTAACATGGAAAATGCAAATGCAGTAATGTTAAGTTGAAAAAAAGAATATAAATTGGTATATATGATATGATTATACCTAAAATTTTTAAAGCATATACTTAAGAAAAAAAGTCTGTGTGGAAATACACCAAAATGTTACCAGTAATTGTCTTTTGGTGCTGGCACTTTGGCCAGTCCTTAAAATAATTCTTTGCTTCTCTGTAATTTCCTCATTTGATAAACTTATAGTTTACCATAGGAGAAAACATTTTTAAATTAGCATTATGATTTTAGAAATGGTTCTGTTTAGCTCATCTTTAATTTTAATTTTATGCCTAAAGTAACATCCAAATCTGGCTTATTTTGTAGATAAAGCAATGGTTTTAAAACATCACCCAGACAAACGGAAAGCAGCTGGTGAACCAATAAAAGAAGGAGATAATGACTACTTCACTTGCATAACTAAAGGTAAGAAAATACTTCAGTCAGGAATTTCTTATAGTGATGATTATTTATTAATTGCTGGGCTTGGGTTTCCAATGTATACCATACTTCATTTAGCTGACATTTTAAAACCTTTTGAGTTACATCTGGTTATTTCTGCTAATCTTCCCACAAAGTGAGGTTCTCCCTGCCAGCAGCATCAGCAGCACCTGGCAGCTTGTCAGACATGCGGAAGCTCAGGGCCTACTGAGCTTCAGACCTACTGAATGGGAATCTGTATTTTAACGAGATCCCCAGGTGATTCTTAGGCGAAGCTCATCCTAGAGTTGATTCGTAGAAGTGTTACATTTAATGGTGAGAATACTAAGATCTTTCTACATTTCCGATACATGTCAGAGCTAACCTTCCTCACATGTTTGGCTAATTTAACACGTTGCGTACGGATCACGAGAATCTTCGTTTTTTTCTGAGCCATGCGTTAAGGACGGATAACGAGAATTCTCGTTTTTACTGTTGACTCTTTTTACTTTGCACATTTTATTGAATTATTTGTGTTTCGTTAATAACAAAGGAAGCTGCTTTCTGCAGTATCACATCAGGAGGGATTACTAACATCATAGGTGAGTAAATCCTAAAAAATTCCATAGAAAAATAATAAATGACGTAGAAGCATTTACGCTTTAAAGAGAAGAGTGCATTTTAAAGTAGTTTCTTTTAAAAACCTGCCAGAACAGAGGGGTATGAGGGATTTAAACCCCGCCGTAAGCAACGTGTTAAATCAAGAAGTTGCTTATATCCTATATCATGGGACCCACTACTGTTCATTACCATTTGCATAGCCAAATCCTCATTAAGCAAATAAACACAGGTGCCACCATTACTAAATGTTTCCTTAAATGTGATTTTACATTTTGAAGCTAATTTTTAAACTTTCAAGTTTTTTGTCCCACTCTTAACACAGTGTTCAAGACTTCTAAGATCCTTTGATCTTTTATAACCTTCGGATCTGACAGTTAATTTCTAACAATTTATTTTTCCTCAATGTCATGCTTTCTTAAGGGATGAGTATTTTAACTCTTTTGTCATTTTCCTTCCAGAAGAGCTATTTAAAGAACTTAAGTCCGATTATATCCGGTAGTGCTAGAGCTGTCATTACCTAAATTCAATCCTCCCCATCACACACAATTTTTAAATATGAAAAATATTAACTTGTTTTTAAAGGAAGGAATTTATTTTTCCTCTGAGGAAAAAATATGTCGAGTCATGGTAATGTAACCTTATCATTTTCTCCTCAGCTTATGAAATGTTATCTGATCCAGTGAAAAGACGAGCATTTAACAGTGTAGATCCTACTTTTGATAACTCGGTTCCTTCTAAAAGTGAAGCAAAGGACAATTTCTTCGAAGTGTTTTCCCCAGTGTTTGAAAGGAATTCCAGGTGAGTTAAGGCGTCCCCTGTGATCAGTATGCTCTGGTGGCTTCCTTCTTGTAGGAGTCTTCAGGTATCTCCTTTGTTCAGTGATAACGGTTTTGTTCTCCTCCTCTACAGTGTTGAGCCGCTCTGGTGAACTTACTGCTCTCAATTATTTTGCTCTCTGAACAGAAGTTCTCCCTTTCCATAGTGAAATTTCTTTACAATGCCTAGGTTATTTTTCTTTTGAATTTCCTTTGGGGGTGAAACTCACTTTATGTAGTGTGATGCTGATACTTAGGTGACGGTAATTAATTTGCCATTCTCTTGCTTCTCCTTTATTATGAACGGGTACACCACTCTACTTGGCCCATTATCATTTGAGAAAGCTTTTGTTCTGTTTTTTTGAGCATCTGCTTATCATAAGTGTGGGGACAGAGTCCCAGAGAACAGTTTCCAGGCTCTCGGCCTCACGTGGAAGGGTGCTGGCTCGGTTATTAGATGGCCATCAGCTGTAATCAGATGGCCATCCACTGTGGCTGGGTGGCCATCAGCTGTAACCGGTTAGCGGTTAGCCACTAATATAACTGCCGTGGCTACGCTAGGGGGTTGGGTGGTTGGCAGAGAAGCAGACAGCAGATTGCAGCTCCTGCTTCCTGTGTCTCCAACCCAGCCACCAGCGAGAATATAGTGGTATGACTCCCCTATCAATGGCTCCGTTGTTGTTCCTTTGGGACCTCACCATATCCTGCGTTCTTGTGCGGGGAGTAGGAGCTGAGTCCCTGCATTACACATGGTGCAGCGAGCACGGTGGGGGTCAGCCGAAGCTCTCCCAAAGGTGGTGGAGCAGCTTGTGCGTATGGGTGCTCGCTTTGGGAAGCCCATGAGGAGCGGTGCCGAGAACAAGAGGCGCGATCTGCTTGGGAAAAATGTGACCCCTCCGTGAATTGGTGGTCCTCTCGAGCCTCTGGATGGCATGCTGCCCTGTTGGCCATGGCGGGCGTCACCTTCCTTTTGGTGATTCGCTGCTGCCGTGGGCTCCTAGAGTTGTGGACGTCTTACACCGGGGCCACCACCCACTCGGACACCTGGTGCGGTGAGCAGGATTCCAGCCAGGTAGGAATGGTGTCTGACTCTGGGCAGGAGAACAGATGGCCCCCACACAGTGTGTGGTGCCTGGTGGCCACTGTTCTCAAGAGCTGGACCCCTGTGGAGGGGTGGGAAGATGTCATGCGGGGGACCCTGCACGCTGCGCCATGTGTCGTGCGGGGCGGCCTGCGGGGTCTCTGCTCCCGCTCCCCATACAAGAACGCAGGATATGGTGAGGCCAAAAAGGAACACCCACGGAGCCATAGGTAGGGGAGTCATACCACTACGGTCTCACTGGAGTCTGGGTTCACTGGACGTGCGACCTGCTGTCCCTTTTGTCTGCAACCCACCGACGACTCTCTTTCACTCTCCTCCACTCTCCTCCGTAGCCGCAGCAGTTATATTAGCGGCTAATTGGCTAACTGGCTACAGCTGACGGCCAATCAGCCACAGCTGATGGCCATCTACTACCCGAGCCAGCACTCCTCCACGTGAGGCCGAGAGCCTGTAAACTACTTTCTGGGGCTCTGCCCCCACAGAAGACATGGACGGTTCTCCAACCAGCAGAGGCCGGAGAAAGCGAAGGTCGTTGTGGCCGTGTGGGCTGGGAAGTGCTTGCTAAGGCAACCCAGATGCAGGACTTGTAGTCCCAGGAGGAAACACTTGCTGAGTCCTCCATGGAGGATGCCGGTGAGGTCAAGGTCGTCCCCCACCCCCAGGTTGGGGAGGACTTGGAGCCCTTGCCCTGTGGAGAAGGCACATATTGTGAGGCCAACACACAGCCCTGGCAAATAAATGACTGTGGACTATGTGGAATTGCCTTCCACCCCTAATTTAATAGACCGCTTGACTGTTTGCTTGGGAATATACCACCATGTTGGGGAACAAACGGATGTTTACTTCCTGTGTCTCGCCCAGCCGCCAGTGAGACGGTGGTACAGGAAGACCCCTTGTTGGGTATAGGTGGATGTTTACTTCCTGTGTCTCGACCGGCTGCCATGGAGAATATGTAAGCACCTTGGCTGTGAGCCACTATTGTTCCAGCACGGTACCCTGAGAAACCCTGGCTGTGCCCAGAAAGACTGGCGGTACCCTGAGAAAGACTTGCTGTGCCCAGAAAGGCTGGCTGTGCCCAGAAGGACTGGTGGTGCCCTGAGAAAGACTGGCTGTGCCCAGGATATTGCATCCACCTCCAGGCTCCTCGCACAGGGCCCCTCGTGGAAGACACTTGTCGCGTAGATTGTGAGGCGAGACCCTGGAGGGGTGGAGTGTGCAGAGTCCCAGAGAGCAGTTTCCAGGCTCTCGGCCTCATGTGGAAAGGTGCTGGCTCGGTTATTAGATGGCCATCAACTGTAATCAGATGGCCATCCGCTATGGCTGGGTGGCCATCAGCTGTTACCAGTGAGCCATTAGCCACTAATATAACTGCCATGGCTAGACTAGGGGGTTGCTTGGTTGGCAGAGAAGCAGATGGCACATTTCGGCTCCTGCTTCTTATGTCTCCAACCCAGCCTCCAGCGAGAATATAGTGGTATGACTCCCCTATCTATGGCTCCGTTGTTATTCCTTTGGGGCTTCACCATATCCTGTGTTCTTGTGCGGGGAACAGGAGCTGAATCTCTGCATTACAATAAGGTTCTCTGACAGAGGATGATTTATATTTAAGATGAAAGCATATATAATTTATTTAAATGAGTTTTTAAGTAGGGTATACCAGTATTCTGCATTTTTTTGGTTCCATCTTCATTGGGAGGTTTTTATAGAGTACCTCTCCACTGCACATTGGAATCACCAGGAAAACATGTAAAAGTCCTGCTGCCTGGATTCTGTCCCCCCCTTAACCCCCCTTCAAGAGATTGTGATTTGTGATTTCAGTTTAATTGGTTTGGAATGTCTATGGATTTTTAACGCTCCCAGGTGATTCTAATGGACAGCCAAGTTTGAGAACCACTTTGATTAGAAGTTTGGTGCAGCCTAATATTTCTTCCACCCTTTTTCCTCACATTTGTTTTGTAACAGTGTTGAAGGTGGTAAAAATAATGTATTATATATTTTTGTGGAATGGTTTCATAGGGTGGAAAACATGGGTCAGTAAGCAGCCTTCTGATTGTTTCTCGAGGTGATGGGTGAAGTGCTAAACCTCAAAGTCTGACTCTTAGGGGGAAGGTGGTGGGGATAAGGAGGTGGAAATCTGTGCCCCCTGCGCATGGTAACATTTTTAAAAGGCTAGTCTACAGGTTGCTTCTGTACTGCCTGTTTAGGGGCAGGAGTAGTGAGCTTGGGAAAAGGGGCTTAGCGCTTACTTTTCCTAGCCAGCGTGGCAGCTGCTACAACCCTGTCACTTACAGAACTGATGGTTAGAACACTGCTGCATCGTTTTCTGTCCCACCCTGTCCACGCTTGTCCTCTGTTTATCACACCGTTGCTGACCTTCCAGCTCCATCTCTTACTAGTCGTAGAAGATTCAAGAGGGGGAGATTGTAGGGAATTAGTAAAAACTGTCGTTGGTTTTTAATAAATTTGTTTGTTGAACTTTTGTACCGAATTTTTGCATTGAATTTTTCTTTCTTTTAATATATCAGATGGTCAAATAAAAAAAATGTCCCTAAACTTGGTGATATGAATTCATCATTCGAAGATGTAGATGCATTTTATTCTTTCTGGTAAGTGAAGACACTGATTTTATGATACTGTCATTTTTTTATAAAAGATAAATATTCAATAAGTACTTGATTGACTCTTCATAAATGGAGAGATGAGAGAATTGCAGAACCTTCGCTGAACAAAAGCACTTTGTTTAGAAATTAATAAAGGTTTTCATATAATGCTGTATTGCCTCCTATGTGACATTTAGGCTTTTAAGATTGCTTTTTCAATCTGTTCTCTGTTAATCAGATTTCTAGATACCAAACACACTACAGTAGTAAAAATGAAAATTAAGGAATCCTTTGAATTGGATAAAAACAAACATGTCTTCATTTAGCTTTCTGCCTATTAAAAGTACTTGAGTACATGAGGAGGAACAGTGCTATTTATCTCCATAACTGATCCCTTAATTTTTAATAAATACAGTCTTCAGTAGCCACTTTATATTATGTGTGCTCTATTTTCTCATTAAGTATCTGGCAAATTTAAACATAACATAACTATAAACAAAAAATTATAAAATTTAGCTCTGTCAGTTGTAGTTGCTTTTACCCCTCAGGGGATGCAAACCAGAGATAAAATAACCACTGTTAGGGTTTCCTTAAGACTTGACAGACAAGTGAAAGTGATGGCAGGGAAAACTTGAACAAGTCTCGGCAAGAGAGAAATCTAACAGGATGGCAGGGAGGTATGTGATTCTGACTCAGGGAAGTAAGTATATTTTAGATTTTCATACCAAGTACAATGTCATCAAAAAAAGAAGACGAGCATAGTGTTAGTTCAGTACCAAAAGAGAGTGGAGGGATCTACTAAGACAAACTTATCTTCTTGCCATTAATGTTTGTTAAAATTATATACCTCTAAGTTAATTTTAGAGAGTTTGTTCATTTGTTTCCATTTTATTTTGCTTTATTTCTGTCTATAGGTATAATTTTGATTCTTGGAGAGAATTTTCTTATTTAGATGAAGAAGAAAAAGAAAAAGCAGAATGGTATGTATGTAAGTCATTAATAAAGGAAGATATTTATGTAGCACTTTGGTGTTTGTGATGATGTAAAAATATACTACATATATTTCCTTTCATATTTTCTTTTTGTGTATCCGTGGTAAATGTTTTTGATATTTTGAGATCCCCCCTCTCGCAAGTTAAGCTAGATGAAGCCAGATCGGTAGTTAAAATATGCTCCAAAAAATGCCAAGGAATAGTCAAAAAGCTCAATTCAGCAAATTCTTGTTCCAGTTGTTTAACCTACATTTTATTTTAGTTTTCTCTACGTAGGAAGGGAAATTCTTTTGACATAAATGTTCCAAAAATATTAACCGAAATTACTAGATAGAATCATGCTTTACTGTTAATAGTGATATGGCATTGAGACATTATTTACATAGAAATTTATAAAATGTTACATTTTTCAGTCATATCATCAATGAGCAATATTTATTTCCAATATTTTCTAATTCATAGTCGCGATGAGAGGAGATGGATTGAAAAGCAGAACAGAGCAACAAGAGCACAAAGGAAAAAAGAAGAAATGAACAGAATAAGAACTTTAGTTGGTAAATATAATTGATTTTTTGTTTAAGTTCTTTAATTAAATATTAGAAATTCAAAAGATTAACTTCTTTTCTGGTAGACAATGCATATAGCTGTGATCCAAGAATAAAAAAATTTAAGGAAGAAGAAAAGGCCAAGAAAGAAGCAGAAAAGAAAGCAAAAGCAGAAGCAAAACGGAAGGAGCAAGAAGCTAAAGAAAAAGTAAGACGACGTTTGATAAATGTTCATAAAACCTTTAATCTTCAGATCTATTTTAAAAACTATAATCTGAAAGCAGAGAAGTAGGTGCTACCATGAATGATCATGACAAGTTGGTACAATTGACAGAGGGATCTTATTGGCAAATTTTTATTGCGCATAAACATGATGTCACATACATTTCTTTAATACCACGCATATTTCTAATATGTCTGTTTTATATTTCTAAGAAATGTTTGTAGACCTTTATCATCTAGTTTTTAACCTTTAGTCTTCAATAAGTTGATGTGTCACCTTTTTTTCTAATTTAA
Organism: Rhinolophus sinicus; assembly: GCF_036562045.2. Taxonomy (NCBI): domain Eukaryota; kingdom Metazoa; phylum Chordata; class Mammalia; order Chiroptera; family Rhinolophidae; genus Rhinolophus; species Rhinolophus sinicus. The sequence goes on from NC_133758.1 coordinate 70,633,765, forward strand.
TTTATTAAAAGATTGAGTTTTTAAAATAATATAGAGCATTTAGGAATTCTAATTTTCTTATTAAAATGATTTTTATTCCCCATTATTAAAGCAAAGACAAGCTGAATTAGAAGCTGCTCGATTAGCAAAAGAGAAAGAAGAGGAGGAAGTTAGACAGCAAGCATTATTGGCAAAGAAGGAAAAAGATATCCAGAAGAAAGCCATTAAAAAGGAAAGGCAAAAACTTCGAAACTCATGCAAGGTATTTCAGACTTTGATTGCACAAACTAGGTAACAAATAAATCAAGTTGTTGATTAAACTTTAAAATATTTCTTTTCTTATAACATGGAAATGTAATTAAACTGCTGTATACATTTTATCTCAAAATGTGAATATTTTTTAAATTCACTTTTTTTCACACATGCCTAATATACAACTCTTATTTTTTTAAACATAACTGTCATGCCATTATCAAATCTAAAAAAAGATGTATTTAATATTCTGATACTCCGTCCACATTCCTATCTCTTTGATTATCTTAGCAATGTCCTTATTCAGGCAATCCTCCATATACCACGGTTGTTAGGTTCCTAAAATATGCCATGTTATGAGAATTTGTGTTACACGAAACAAAGAACTAGTACAAAAAAGGGGGTTAGGTTCTCAAAATTTTTTTAAAACAATATTTTTATAATTTAGAGAAATATCTTCATTAAAGCAATTTTCACCAAAAGTATAACATTAATATGTATTAAATAATGGTTTTTTCGTCATCCCTGCTAAGTACCATTAGCCGAGGGCATTTTCTTTTTGACAAGTTATCTTCATCCTCTGAACTTAATATTCCATGAACAAAATGGATTTAAAATTCTAATTTTAAAATTTGCAATCAAATCTGATACGACATCCACACTCGAATGAAAAATTTCAAATGAGATATCTTTTCCTCTTAAAAGCTTTTATTACATTTTGTGTGTTATTCAGGGATTTCCCTAATTTCAAATGAGATATCTTTTGCTCTTAAAGCTCTTATTATGTTCTGTGTTGTTCGGGGATTTCCCTAATTTCGAATGAGATATTTTTTGCTCTTCAAAGCTCTTATGAGGGCGGCCAGATGGCTCAGTTGGTTAGAGCGCAAGCTCTGAACAACAGGGCTGCCAGTTCGATCCCCACCTGGGCCAGTGAGCTGCACCCTCCACAACTAGATTGAAGACAATAAGCTGCCACTGAGCTTCTGGAGGGGTGGCCGGATGGCTCAGTTGGTTAGAGCACGAGCTCTCAACAACCAGGTTGCCGGTTCAATTTCCGCATGGGATGGTGGGCTGCGCCCCCTGCAACTGAAGATGGAAAACGGCAACTGGACTTGTACCTGAGCTGCGTCCTCCACAGCTAGATTTTAGGACAATGACTTGGAGCTGATGGACCCTGGAGAAACGCGCTGTTCCCCTACATTCCCCAATAAAATTTATTTTTTAAAAAAGCTCTTATTATACTCCATGTTGTTTGGGGGTTTCTTTAATTCTCAAACCAGTTAAGTGAAACTGTGTTCTAGGAAGCCGTGTTGTACGAGGGTTTCCCCCAATTCTCGAACCGTGTTAGAGCAAAATGGTGTTATGGAAGTGCCGTGTTATACGGGGGTTACCTGTAGTTGATTTTTCAAATTAGGATCTAAATAAGATCATTACAAAGCTTCCGTTTTGTGTCTCCTAACTGTGTCTGTAACTGGCCCCCTATCATCACCATCTTTCTCCCATTCATTTGTTGGAGAAACCAGATCATGTGCTCTGATAATGGGCTGCAATTTGGTTTGGCTGGTTGCTTTCTTAACGGTGTAAAATTAATTCTTATCTTAGAAAAAGTTCTTTTAGGAGTTAAAACTTTGGTTGTTTTTAAGGATCTAAGAGCTTTTATTCTTATCTAAATAAAGGGGTAACATTTGGGTGAGTACTAATGGTTTGCATTCAAATAGTTTTCAGTAAAAAATATTGACCAAAAAACCCAAAAGTTTTCAAGTGTAATTTTGTCCAAGAGATGTTTTTACATTTTAAACTGGTAGAATCAGAGACTAGTATTGTTCCTTACCAAATAGCACTGAATGAATAAATTAATGAAATTTCAAGCTATAGTAGAGATTGTTGTGTGCTGTACCATTGTAGTTAACTTCAGCAAGTACGTAAATGCACACTATATATAGAAAAACTATCTTTCATGTGACAGTCCAGAAGCTCTAGACACTAGTATATGTATTCTAATGTGTGCCATCCTACATCTTCAGTTAATAATATAATTGAGATTAACCTGCCTTCTCAGAGAGCTTTGAAAGAGGTTTAATAAATATGCAAGTGCAGATTTCTCTTCAGACTTTGGGTAAGCAAGAAGAAAATCTAAATAGGACAAAATGAGGAAAAAGGGGAGACACAGTGATAGCAGCAGCTGCTTAAAGAAGCGTGGGAAGTACTTTCCAATTTTTGTATATCCAGGTACATCACAATGTTCCATTCTAAGCGTAATCTTTGGTTAATAGAATTTTTCTAATACCTCGTGTTCCTTAACACATTATCATTTTCTTTAATTTCATATATAAAATTCCCATTAAGTTTAACACTTCGGCACACACTAGGTAGAACAACAGCCTAACAAAGGGATTTTGAGTCATCAATAGAATTTGATTCTTAACTGGTTCTCAGAGGAATTGTTCTGACTTCTGTAATATCCAAAGGTCTTTGGCACCATCACCTTTTGTGTTTTGCTCCCCTACCCTCTCGGTGACAGCTTTTTATTGCCAGCAGGTCAGGGAGAGTCCTGGGAGCCCTGGAGAGTGGTTGTTGGGGGTCAGAATACCATCTGTTCACCTCAAGAACCTCTTGAGAGTGTCACGCTTTGTAATTGTTTATGGATGTGTTTTTGAGTGTCAGCAGGCGCAAGATGAAAATGTTTGTGTTTGTGCTTCTAGACCTGGAATCACTTTTCTGACAATGAGGCAGAGCGGGTTAAAATGATGGAAGAAGTGGAAAAACTTTGTGATCGCCTTGAACTAGCAAGGTATAACTATAGAACTGCTATTGAAGTCTTCTCTTGGGCTTAGGATCAGGTTTCATCCCATTTTTCCCCTTAGTTTACAGTGCTTGAATGAAATACTCACATCATCTACAAAAGAAGTAGGAAAGGCTGCTCTGGAAAAACAGGTAACAGAACACATCGCTTCTCCCTGTATTTCGCACTCAATTCCCCACTTAATATACAAGCTACTGCAAGGGCAAAGAGTGTCTCATTTCTCTTTGGGCCCCCACTCTGCTTTGCTTAAATTAAGTACTATTGTTGATTTAAATTGGATTTAGTGTGTATTGTTGTTACCATGTATAATGTTTGATTTCTGGTATACTAGCATATTAATCATAGTGGTTTTTTTTTAATCATTCTTAGAAAAAATAATTGTTTTGACTATACTTTGAGCATTTTTGTAGGATAATAACATTTAGCACCAAAAGAGATCTTTGTTCTGTCTAGTCTACACCTTTTATTTTACAGATGAGAAAACAGGCCCAGAAATTCAATTCAGGACAAGAAGTATTAGTACCTATTATGTATATATAGTGCTATGCCTGGGTGGTTTGGAGAAATGTTTAATGCTATTGCTGCCACAAAGGAGTTTAGGAACAATTATGCTGAAGAAAAAAGGCCTAAGGACCGAAAAATGGAGGTCCCACAGTAAATGCTGTCGGTTAGACAGGAAGTGCCAGTTCCAGGGTGGAGCGCTCAGGGAAGGGTTTGAGCCAGCCCGAAAGCATGCACAGTGAAAATGAAAGTCGGGGACAGCATGAACTACAAAGTACTAGTAGCAGTACACAGTTAGGGGGAGATGAAGTTAGGAGGAGCAGTGCCAAATGAAGCAGGTTTTTAATACTGTGGTGAGTGGTTTCCATTACTGCAGATCTTTGAGTACCAAAAGGTTAACATTGTACCCTTAATGTGGCATTGGGAGGCAGGATGTATTAGTAGGTGTAAGAATCTGACTGCCAGGACTTGGGCTGTGAGAGTGAGGCTGAGACTCATTGGAATGGTTGGGACTTGGTTCTGAGGGGCTGACATGACTCCAGGATAGCAGCAGACAAGCAACCAAGACAAGTAAAAGTTCTCTTTTTACTTGTGCTTGTTTGAAGATAGACTGAAGTGACAATGTAAAGGGTAGAACTTCAAGGTAAGAGGCCACTTTGCTGTGCCGTTGCCTTCTTGTGAGAATAAATGAGTAGATGTGAGAGGTTTGAAATGGCCTTGTGGGGGAACAACCCAGTACCTGGAGACTTGACAGGTAGTGTCCCAAGGCACATGGAAGTGCCATGATACAAAAACAGGGAGGTCAGGCTGAGTGGCTCTTGGTTCTTCAAGCAGAGAGATAGATGTGCAGCCCAGAAGCCAGAGGGAGGAAAAGCCAGAGTGAAAAGCTGATGCGGGTTTGGGGGTTGGCCTGGGAGGAGTGTAGGGTCACTGTCAGGATAATACTGAGTGGGAACCACACCCCCCAGCCAGAATGGAAGTGTGGAGTAATGAGATGCTTTAAGTCCTGACTCACCTATGATATTTGTGTAGATAGAAGAAGTAAATGAGCAAATTAGAAAAGAGAAAGAGGAAGCTGAGGCTCGTATGCGACAAGCATCTAAGAATGCAGAGAAATCAACTGGTGGCGGTGGAAATGGCAGTAAAAGTTGGTCAGAAGATGACCTGCAATTACTGATTAAAGCTGTGAACCTCTTCCCTGCTGGAACAAATTCAAGGTACTGGTTTTATTGAAACTTCTCTTCAATACAAACTGGAGCCTAGGGATAATACAGACAAGCATCCAAATAACAGCACTGGTTAGAGCAGAAACTTCCTGAGATACGCTGCAGTCTAGACAGACCGCCTTCCACTAAATTCTGTGCCACAGTGGGAAGTGTAAAAAGCAGAAGACATTTTGAACCTACTAATCTTACCAACTTATTACACCAATACACATACATAAGAGTATATACATACGTGTACACACAGCAGGATGCTTCATCAATTTCTCAGGAAATGAAAGATCAGGAGACATAAGCCTTGACTGTTATGTTGGCTTATTCCACCATGGTTTGTACTATGGACTGATTAAGTTTGCCGTCTTAATCCTTCGTTGTTGCTTCCCACCTGAAACCCGAGCCTGTTGCAAAGTTTTGAGTTTAGAACTCAAGCCTTAAGAGATCCAGCATCCCTCGTTCTTTAGATGAGGAAACTAAAGCTGTTTTCAGAATCATTTACCTCAAGTGTGTGTCCAAACATTTCAATACACAAATGTGTGGTTTTATTTCTGTTCATTTGTACACAATCTATAAAGTTTTGTACAAACTTGAAACCAAGATATATACAGTTGATTTAAACATATGAAAAGCAAGTACTATAGTCCGGGCAGTAAAAACAATTAGACCACCAATTTAGAACTAATTATTTAGATGTTACAGCTCAGCCTTCTGCACTAAAAACGTAAGGGTCATTCTGGTTTTCTTCTTAATTATCGTTATCAATTGCTGTAGATGGGAAGTTATTGCTAATTACATGAACATACATTCTTCTTCTGGAGTCAAGAGAACCGCCAAAGATGTTATCGGCAAAGCAAAAAGTCTTCAAAAACTTGGTGAGTTAGTTTTGCCAAATCAGTTTCTCCGCTATCTTGAATACGTATTTTAAAATAATCTATGCAATTTCATGAAAGAATACATGAGATTTGTTATTTACATTTTTTCATTTCTCAGACCCTCATCAAAAAGATGACATAAACAAAAAAGCTTTTGATAAATTTAAAAAAGAACATGGAGTGGTGCCTCAAGCAGACAATGCAACACCTTCAGAACGATTTGAAGGTAATTACATTTTGTAAGTAGAAAATGCTCGCTGGCCACGTTTCTACGTTGCGTGAAAACATACGAGACTTAGGGTCTGTGTTCAGAATGATGGGGAAATACTGTTTAGCAGGCAGGAAGATGTAAAGCAAGCACTTTCAGGACACTCAGAGGTTTGCTTACCACCAAGAATCTTCCCTTTCAGATGCGAGTAGGGGAGGGGTCCTGTTTGTTTTGTTTCCCAGACTTTACAAATCAGTGCTAAAGGATATTGGGACAACTGAAATTTGAATAAGGTCTGTAGACTACAGACCTTGATAGTAGTACTTTATCAAGGTTAATATCCTGATTTTGAAAAACACAGTATAATTATGTAAGAACATGTCCTTGTTTTTTAAGGAATAACTATTTCAAAATAAAAAGTTAAAAACTGCTGAGATTATCTTTGGGTGTTCTAGCTAATTTGATTGTTCTAGACCAGTGGGTTTCAAACTGTACATCATGACCCAGACCGCCCAGGGTTCCTTCATAACTGACTCATGAAGTGTATTTAATGGCTCATGAATAGAAAATATCAGAGAGCATTATAAGTATTATTTGTGAAACTTTTGTTCGTGTGTGTGTGTGTGTGTGTTTTGGGATGTGACTTTTTTTTGAGTTGGTAACAAAGTTTGAAAAAGTTCTTTCACTTCGTTCATTTGTGTACCACCAATGTTTTCTCACTTAAACTAAGCCAATCTTGGATACACTTTCCAAAGCAGTTCCAAATGTTTTGGGATTAACTAATAGCCTTGACTCTTCTCACAAGATAACCTGTCCGTGTTCTTAACAGCCCCGTTTTCCTGTATTCTTAAGTCTGGTTTATTATCCCAAAATTCCAGTTTGAATACTACAAGAGATTTATGATGTCCTATAAAGAGGAAAAAAATCATTCTTTTGTAAAAATCAGTGGTGACTTTCTGTCGAGGCTGGGCATTATTTTGGCTCTTTCAAGAAAGAAGTAACAAAGTAGAAGTTGTAGAACACCTGGAGGGCAGTTGTTAAAGGGTTTATTTCCTCCCATAGGTCCTGCACAAAATATCATACAGCATTCAGGTGTGAGTGCACCATTCTGAGCCCTTTCTTATCGGGCTTATTTCCATGTTGGAGGGAGACACTGATGGTTGTGCAGTGACTGGCAGTGAGGGTATCTGGACATGATGCCTTTACGTCTTTGATGGGTTTAATGGACAAGCCCCCCTCAGCTGCACCAGTAAACAGCAAGGTGGCACCATTTTTTGAACAGTGATTTTTCATAGGAATTTTACAGCATTACATGTTCCATTTATTTCGGTGTTGTGAAGTAACTGGAGAACAGCAGAAAATAATTACATGTCATTTCCATCTTTTTTCCAAGAGAGGAAATTAAATCAATGGTGTTAAATGTAGGCTTCAGACCAATGAAAGGAAATTCCACTAACAACTTCCTGTAATTATAAACTGACTTCAAAAAAGCTGCTAATCAGCCTTCAGATACAAGTTCTCTGCCTATTGAATAGGTGTGTGGTGGTGTTTAACTCGTCACTCTGTGTGTGTGTGTGTGTGTGACTTTGGTTTCTAGGCTTCCCCTGGTAGGACAATTTCAAGCAGTAAGCAGACTGCTGGTAGAAGAGGTGCTCCTGCATTTTCACCACGTGCTCTGAATAAAACTGCCAGCAGTCCATTAACGCAGAATAACAGTTCAGCTTTTGAACCATTTAACATTTACCTACAGAAGTGGGATGTCTAATATTTATGTCCTTTGGAAGAAATATATTTGTTTCAGATATGTGTATTGGATGTGTTCTCAAACACAAAAGGTTTAGTTTAGTGGAGGTGCTTAACATTGGCTCCGCTAGTTTTTAGCATATGAGGTAAAAATGCCACACTAGAACACAGAATCTAAGCTCACCTTGCCTCAGCAGCACTGAAACCTTGGACGCTTGGCTTAATTTTGCAAGACATGTTTCCTCTGTTGTAAAATGAGAATTGTTTCCAGGACCTCACCCAGCTAAAAGTTTGTTAACTATGAGGTAGCTCTTTTCACTATCCTATAAGGAACTAGATTTATCAGAAATCTTAAATGACCTGTGATTGTGTTTTGGAACCCAGCAGCCCAACTGGATAATTTAAACCTGACTGAAAAAGCAAAACCGGTGAGTTTCATGTTAGGTTGTAAGAGACCAGCAATATAAGGCAGGTGTTTCCTACGGTGCTTTAAAAAAGCCTTTGAGATATTTTTCAGGGATGTAAGCTATCTGAAGTTTTTTCTCCCTCTCATTAATACTTAGAAGTTTATATATGTGTCTCATCTCTAAAAGTTTATTCAGAATTACACATCACAGATTTGAATGGGAATGTACCCGTGCACCAAAAGACTCATTGGCAAAGTATTCCAAGACATTTTCTATCAATTAGGATTTTCAAATACAAATTTTTCTTACAGGGCCATGTACAGATTTCACCCCTTGGACGACAGAAGAACAGAAGCTTTTGGAACAAGCTTTGAAAACGTACCCAGCTAATACACCTGAAAGATGGGAAAAAATAGCAGAAGCAGTGCCTGGCAGGACAAAGAAGGACTGCATGAAACGATATAAGGTTGTAGAATTTGTCGAGTTTAATGGATTATTTCAAAACCACAGTAGTCGGGGCCACAGCAGTCATTAGAAAGAAATAACCAATCTTAGAAACTTTCTAGCTCTGGCAGTTGGTAAAATCAACCTGTTCAGTAGTGTCGTTATTTGTAGATTTATCCAATTTGAATGTTTTACATATTTACAACAAACACTAGAAATGTCTGCCAATTCTGACAACTACTTAGTTTAAATTATACTTTTCTCCCTTCTAGGAACTTGTTGAGATGGTAAAAGCAAAGAAAGCTGCTCAAGAGCAAGTACTGAATGCAAGCAGAGCCAGGAAATGACTTATGACAATCTTCGTTGTATGTACATTTTTATAATAAAACTGAAAATACTATACAAATTTTTATTCTTAAAATTATACTTATGGTGACAATTTGAAAGTATGCTGTTCCAACATCATTTCTCAGAGATCTACCATTCCTTGTGGTGGTCTTATCCCTTGAGAGTTTGACAAAAGTATTTCAAATTTCCAAGTGTGTAAGTTCATTTTTATTTTCTTCAGAAATCGACAGCTTAAAACTTGCCAGTCTCTGTTAATTTTATAAATACTTATGTTCAAAATATTTTGATCAGGTGCATTTTAATCACGAAGCCAGCACATGCTACGGCGAATCTGGTTAAAATCTGGTAGTTGCTCAATGGGACCTAAGGATTAAAGACAGTTACAAGTGACTGGAAGGAAAGTACTTAGCCAACTTTCTGTGCAGGAAAAAGGAGCCGGGCTTACCAACAGCAGCAATAGCCGGACTCTTATCATATATATATTTGGTACACACTTCTCGAACTGTCTCAGCATTTACAGCCTGAAATAGAGAAGCGTTTTTTGTAGAAAAGACAAATTCTATACCTGGAAATTTTTTAGAGTTAAAGCGGGATTTATTTCAGCTTTTGTAACAAGAATCTTTTTACACAAGACCCAATAGTACGTAACAACTACTTACATCAATCCTTGCTTCCAGCTCAGGGATGGGAATTCTTCTATTATAGCACAACATTTGCCTACCAATATCTTCACAAATTGGAGTGGAACCTGTTTAAAGAGAAAGGAAAACTAAGTATTGGGATATATAGATCGACCACATGAAAATAGACCTTAGTCTTTATTCTTACCATCGAGTTGCAACAACATATTTGTTTTCAGAAGATTTTTGGCTCGTGCGACTTCACTTTCAGTGACAGTTGTACAGAGTCGTACCCTAAAAACCATTGGGGAAAAAACCGTATCAAATAGTTTTAAGTTAATGACCTCAAGAAAGATAGGTCATATTCTACATATTGCTCCACAATGTATAAGTGACTATGATTTCAACTTGTAAATACCTGAAGTTACCAGTGATCCGGATAGCTAAGCAAAAGCTAAACTATTACTGATTATTTTCCTGGTATAGTTAATTTCTGAAAAATGGTATGACTAGCAGAGGTTCACTACAGTATAAAAATAGGCTGACCACATTATGATGCTACAATCGTTCTGAGACTTCACGAATCCCCATCTATCAGGATCTGATACGCTAGAGGATAGGTCTGTGGGTCATTGGTTGCTCAAAAAAAATCAGTTAACTAAAACCTAATAATTAAATTAATAATTACAACCCAGTCAGCTAGATTTAGAGATATGTAAGCCATTTAAGAATGGCAAAGGAAAGTTTTCCAAAAAGCTGTGGCCCCTTCTGCCTCGTCTCAAGGTACTAGACTATAAGACACTACACTTTTTTAGCAATGGCAACTTCAGATTCATTTTCATAACACTGCCTTTCCAAGCCAGATAACTTTAGAGAGAGAGACTTTCCAAACTTCCAGTTGGCATTTAAACATTTTAAGCTTTTAGGATCTCCTTTCTAAAGCAATCGTCTTAATATTTTTTCTGTAGTATGAATCAGTTCAGCTTCACATAAGACTTGGAAGAAACGTCTGTGATCTTTAAAAATATGTTGTTATTGCTCAGTCTTGTTCTTTTGCTTAAATGCTAATAACATCAAAAAATCATTAACAGTATAAAGAGAAAACTAGCCTAAAATGTAAATTCTAGGCAAGATTTAAATTATTTTCTCACCATTCTTTTTGAACAACATGTAGCATGTCTGCAATAGTGGCTGGTTCACAAACCATATAGATGCCCCATAATCCTGTGTCTGTGTAGGAAGTGTTGAAAGACTGGAAGCTATGGCAGAGGTTGCCATGACAGGCGAGCTGGGCCAGCTTGCTAGATAAATTCTGTAAGGAAAAAAAACTCCATGAGAACTGTAGGTATGCATGTCCAAATTACCAGAAAGAAAAATGTTATGTGGCAAATAGTGAATGCCGTAAGAGGCTAAGGTTCTCAGTTTTATCTATCAACGTCTCAGTAATAAAGTTAAAATTCAATGAGACTAAGAATTATACATTTCTTACCAGCCCAATGCATTTCCAGAGAAATTATTAATATAAATGCAATGAATCCCTGTAATTTAGTAGTTGCACCCACTTAGAAAATAATAACATTACTATTATTAACCCAGTCTGTAGAGCTCTTGGCTATGTATGCTTAAAGATTTGAAATTATAGTGCATGTGAAACCTAATATGAAATACATTTTGTTGAAATCTTTGAATACAAATATATACTTTGTATTTTGAAGTAATTTCAGAGTTACAGAAGTTACAAAAACAGTAAAAAAAATTCCCATTACCCAAATCCCCTGACAATTGTTACATCACTGCTTTATCACTCTCTTTAATGTATTTAACAACTGCTTTATCACTCTCTTTAATGTATTTTTTCAACTATTTGACAGTATGTTGCAGATGTGATGCGTTTTACTGCTAAATACTTTTTAGTGTGCACTTCTAAAAGACAAGGAAATTAACCTCAGTGTAATTACTAAAACTAGGATAGTAACATTGATATTAACATATTATTCTATCCTTATTCAAATTTTGCCAATTATGCCATTTACAAACTTTATGGCAAAAGAAAAAAATATATATGTCTGGCCTAAGATGCAATCGAGGAACAATTTATATTTTAAAAGTCAAAATTCATAGTACAGAGTTCTATCTTGTCATTATTATGGAAAACCACTTTTAAAATCACTTACCATTCCTCCTCCAAAAGAGCGATCCCAGTTGCCAATCAGTGTGTTTGCAACCATGAGACAGATTGTATCTGGATGTGCCCACCCAACAGCCTCAACAGCTATGGCAAGGTGTGCCAGAGGCATCTTGTCGTCCCTCACTCGAATCTAGTTAAGATAAAACAAAACTCTTGTTAAGATTACCACTACATAACATGCTTAACAGAAAGAAACAAACTCACCAGTCCCATTAATGGCAAAGTTAAAATGCTCCCCATGACTCTTGTTTTCTACTGTTTAGCCAGCACATGGTGGTGACCTGGTCAGAGGACTGCATTATTTCACTAGTAGAAACCAACCTTTTGTGTTCGTTGACCTGAATTTTTCTGTCTAAATTTAAGCTAATGTTCACACAATAGGCTTATTTTTGTACTGCCAATGCCACAGTTCTGTGCAACTGCCAACAGGCCTCTTTCCAGATACTACTTTGAGCATCGTTCCTGTGGCTCAAAGCTCTAATGACAAGCAGCAGATCCCCTGCAAGTGCTGGTTCTTAACAGCTACCCCCAAAAGGTACTGTGGGCAGAAGAACTTAGCTGACAGTACACTGGATATGAAAGTCAAAATTTAGGGTGTTTTTAAAATAAAAGATTACTTTTATACCTGACAATATATAAATGTGCATAGTGCCAAAGAAAAGCTCAAAAAGACCAAATTATAACATTGCCCTTAAAACCTTGCTTCCTGAGGAAAAACAGCTGGTTAAATAACATGGAATAGGAAGGAATATAAGCAAATGAGTCCAGCCTCTTCCCTTTGTCTGTTTCAGTTTAAGCCTTTGGTTTCTTCCATTTTGCTCGTTAGAAATATGTGCATTTTGTACACTCATTCATAAATATAACACAAGCAACTCAAAGGGTTAGGGAGGCTCAGGAGTCTTGCCTACCTCACTTCCTGTGAATTTGCAGGGAGGCAGAGCTGGCATTTCTCCTTTGTGTGTGGACAAAGAGTTGCCAAAATGAAACTTGGCTAACTCAAGCAGTTCATCATGGGAAACTCCTAAATAAAGGAAAATATTTCATGTATCTAGTAGCAGTACAATCTGAAGCAGACAACTGCCAGTACTTCGGTTTACAGTAAGCTCAAGGTGGTGTAATGTGATACAGGTTCCACACGAACTACTCGCATGTTGAAGAGTAATAAGCTCATTCAGCACTTTCCCCCGGTGGTGGTACAAGGCTTGGGGCTGCATGGCTTTCTCATTCTGTCCAGCAATCAACAGTTTCCATCAACATACCAGTGGATTCACAGCCAAGGATAATAAGAGCTTGAAAATACCACATTCCATACAAAAATCATGTTAAAATACAAAGTCATTAAAAGTCCTCAAAGGCAAATTAGGAAAAAAAGTCATTTTTCAACAAGTTTTTAAAGTAGAAAAGAATATAAATATGAGCTCTAACACCTAAAGAAAGCTGGATATGCAGATATGCTTCATTCTCTGAAATCTGCTATCAATTCAAGAACAGAATAATTTCATCTTGGGGCCGGCCTGGTGGCTCAGGCGATTAGAGCTCCATGCTCCTAACTCAGAAGGCTGCCGGTTCGATTCCCACATGGGCTAGTGGGCTCTCAACCACAAGGTTGCCAATTCGATTCCGATTCCTCGAGTCCCACAAGGGATGGTGGGCTCTGCCCCCTGCAACTAAGATTGAACACGGCAACTTGAGCTGAGCTGCCGCTGAGCTCCCGGATGGCTCAGTTGGTTGGAGCGCATCTTCTCAACCACAAGGTTGCCAGTTCGATTCCGATTCCTCGACTCCCGCAAGGGATGGTGGGCTGCGTCCCCTGCAACTAGCAATAGGCAACTGGACCTGGAGCTGAGCTGCGCCCTCCACAACTAAGATTGAAAGGACAACAACTTGACTTGGAAAAAAGGCCTGGAAGTACACACTGTTCCCCAATAAAGTCCTGTACCCCTTCCCCAATAAAAACATCTTTAAAAAAAAAAAAAGGAATAATTTCATCTAAATTTCTGAATATAAGTCCACAGCTATCCAAACACACACTACCTGCCATCCGAAACTTGAGAATTACTTAAGATTCTGTATCCCTTACTATCCAAACTCAGGAACCAAACAGATTCAACCAACGAAGGATTCTTAAACACAAACATAAACTTAAAAAACAAATTTAGGCATGCGCAAGTGCTTTAAAAAATACTGCCATGAGACAATGAAACTTTCAATTAGAATGTAAACGCACAATTTATACCCATGTTTTCCAAAACATCTGTGGTACAAAACAAGACAGCGTATGCTTGCACATTTTCAGAATCCCTGTGTGTCAGAGCCTCCTTGGGTATCAATCCAGAGGGTGATGAAACCAGGAAGACCCTGGTGGCACAAGGGTGACGAGCAGAGTAAAAAGGCCGAATGTGCACATTACCTGCACCTACAGCCCTGCTGGCCTCAGCTCCTGCTCCAACACCACCTCGACTTAACTCTCTACAACACAGGGGAGCCAATCATTTTTTTAATTAGTGAAGCTAGGTCTGACTTATTTCATTGATTTGTAAGATGCCACTGTTGTAAGGCATATCATCGTTTATGTATCAGTAAGACAAAATGCTAATTAATCTAGAACAGGCCATTAACTATAAGATATCCCAAATTTAGCAACGTCGAAATGAACTCGGGAGCCACAATAAAACCCTCTGTGTCCATATGCCACCAACAATGGCGGAGACATCCCAGATAGCTTGGTTGCTGAGGTCCCATCTAACCAACAGTCTTCCCGTTTCCCGAGAGAATTTCCGAGTGCACTGCGAGCCGTACAAAGGTAACAGGATTTAGCTGAGAGCCACAATGACTAACATGCTTAAGATATTTAACCCTCATTTTCACCTTCTCCATTATTCCCAAGTAATTAGCTCAGAAGTCTATCCAGAGCAACTAGAATTTTAATTTATTGTCATTTCTAAAGGGAGAAAAACTAACACAAAAGATTTACACTCCATCTATCTTCACTTTGCCAGAAAGAGAAAACAAAACTGGAAACCAATAAAATGTACTGTTTGCCTAAATTCAGACTGCCAGGAAGTCTAGCAGAATCTAATGTGAATTTTCTTTCCTTCACTGGCTTCACCATGTCCCCAGAGAAGCCCTGTCCTGATGCCCCTGCATGTCTGGGTTCCCATTAAACCTTCTCATGGCTCCCTATGCACTTCACCTGCTCAGTAATCAGATCTACTGAATGAACAAACAAATGAAAGAATGAACAACATAACATACTCATTCCATGCCTGATCAAAGATGAAGTTGGTTCTTAAGAAATAATTTACAAATCTCGAGATTCCCAAACTATAGAACACTAACTTCCAGGTGTCACTATCTCCCAGTTGACTCACGTACCCTTCTCTTACATTCCATTCTGAATGAATTCCATTCTGTGTATCTATCTGTGTATTACAGGCCCATATGTTTTTCTATTAAAAAAACTCTACTAAAGAGAAGACGGAGGGAAAGTCTGGTTCCCCTTACACAACATATTGAACAATTTGCTCTGTAAATACTCTTAGCACATCTCCCAACAGATCAAACTGATAAGGACATCACTAATAACTGTTCAAAACAGTTACAGAAATTTAAATCAACTCACCTCCAGCAGCAGCAAGGACTATCCTTGGCCCCTTATAATGTGTGGTTATATAATCCACTAAGTCCTTACGATTTATGGATCTGTAAATGGGGTAAGAAAAGCAACATGACAAGAAAGCTAAAAAGCACAGATCTTCACTTAATATGCCTGAAATTAGGTACTTAAAGGTATGCTAAGTTAAATGCAGTCAGAAAAGGGGTATTGGCAGGAAGTATCAACGAATTCAACTTTTTTATATCAAGAAAAAAGATACCATCATTTGTTTATTCCAGGAGCAGTAAGGTGCCCACACACCTGGGAGTTAGGTGGGGCTAAAGTGAAGCTAACTATAATAGTTTCATTCAGATTATGGGGGTGGTGAATTACTTTTTGAAACACACTTTTTGAATGTTTGTGAATGTTAATTTTCACAACTCAAATTTTTCTCAAAAAAAAGAATCTGAGAATTACACCTACTTGATATTTTCAGTTGGTCCCAAAATTGTCCGTCCAAGTGCAGTATTTTGATAAGCTGTGGCATGAAGATAATCAAAAACAACTTCTTGTAAATTGGTTTCAACTTCCTGCATCTCTCTAAGGATTACTCCTCGTTCACGTTCAATCTCTGCTTCTCCCAATGTGCTGTTTTGTATTATATCAGCAAGAATTTCTACAGCTAATTCAAAAGAAAACATAAGAAACACTAAGAATCTTAATTTTCATTATTAAAATCTAGTAAGCTAGCATCGGAAACCACGATACTGACCATCACTCAATACTGACTAAATGATTAAACTGGGAAAAAACAAATGTTTCCATATATTCGATGTACCTAAAGGGACAATATTAAAATTATAAAATACAAGCCCTGTGATATAGAAGAGCTTGGAAAAATTCCTAAATCTGCCAGGTCTCACAACACTTAATGACTCTACCTACAACCACTTCAAAAATGTCACAGAAATCTGCATGTATAAATTGTATGAAAATTACAAAGTAGAAAATTATCCATATTCATCAGACTATCTAGGAATGCAGAGTCCATATCGCCCAACTATTTACTACCCAATTCCCACAGCAATGAGGCTGCTAAAATAGAAGCCAAGAATCATCCTCATCTAACATATGCCCCCAGTGAACAACTTCCAGAATTAGTGTCCTCAGCAATATCCTTCCCCACTTACCTTAATCCCCATGTCTATTCCCACCCATCTACTCAACTGTTGGCTAACTTCTTAGCATTACCAAAATCACTGATAAATGATCTAAAAGAGCTGGAGCAGTTAACCTCTGAAGAAAAGGACAGGCACCCCAAGAGATACATGTGACTATCAAAGGATTAAAAATGGCCCTTGGGAAAAACCAATGAAATCCACAAATATTTACATAAAAATGACCCTAATTTGCAAAAAGCCAAAATGAATTGAAGGATATCATGCTAACTAAGCAATTTTATCAGAAAAACTACATACCTCTCCAAAAAAGAAAAACCCAACCTATTCTTGAATTAGTACATAGTTGCAATCACAATCTAAATTGTAGTAAATACAAAACAAAGTTATAAGCTTTAGTTTCATTTTTAACTCCACTGTAAACTTTTGTTGTTTTAAGTTCACTCTAAGAGACCTTGTCTCAGATGCAATTATGTTCAAATACCGAGGAGCTCCTGTAATTAATTACCTCTGTAGACTGCCCAAAATGACAAAAAATATTGCTTGAATAAGCTGGGGCTGAGATCATGACCAAAGGGAAAAAATTATCTGTAAAACCAAATAAAATCCATCTGTCCAGACAAGGGAAACAGAGGCCAAGATGAGTGAAGAAGACCCCAAAGACAGATAGGAGGTCACGTAGTCCTGTGTGCAGACCCTCGTTTATACGGGACTGGTAGTCTAGTGTGGGCCTTGCCAAAGCGGCGAGCCCATAATTCCTAATATTCATGATTTAATCAAAATCTTATTTCTTTTTAGTGTATATTTATATATTATATGTTAGTACACTGGTACATGTATTTAATTGACAAATACACCTATATTGAGAATATATGATCAAGTCTCTTACTAATAAGGATTGATGATCATAAAAGTTTGGAAACCACTAGTCTATGAACATCTAATTATACAGGAGGCTTCACCCAACTGAGGGGACAAAAACAAGCAACCCCCCAAAGAGGGAGCTGCTTCAAGAGCACTTCCACTCTGACTTCCTTAAAGAGCCCCCCTGCTTTTCCACTCCCACTGGCAGGGGCTGTCCTTCCCAGCCAGAAGCCAGGAGGAGGGGAAAAGAAAAAGTCTTCTAACTTCTCTCTTCCTTTCTTTAGTCCATTTTTGCTTGCCCTGCTGTTCTCTGTGTAAAACAAATAGAGGGACAGGTTAAAATGACAACCCTTTCAAGTAGCCTGGCCTGGCCCTTTGTTCTTAGTCCCTAACTAGTCTTGGGGCAAAAACTGTTTCTCAGGAAATCATCAAAAACCTTACCAATGATTTGTGAATTCAAATCAACACACCCTCCACTGTTGTTATTTTTATTGATTTTAATACAGAAGTTCGACTACCATGAAATTTTTATTTTATGAAAATTTCACTTCATCTGTAGGTGGTAGTTTTTGGTGTTATTGTGCTGTTATTTTGACAAAGCAACCTGGCACCATTAATCTGAGTGAGAAGATACAGTAAGCCACTTACTAAGCTATACAATCCTGGGCAAGTCAGAGTCTGGACCTCAATTTCCACAACTGCAAAGTGGAGACACCTCCTTCCTTCACTGATTTCAAATACGTGCTTACTATGCAGATCAAGTAAGATAATATATACACAAAATGTAATATATACAAAAGTACTTGTGTAACGTCTCATTCAAACATTATTAATGAAAGCCTATTAGGGATCCAAAATTCCAAAGTAATTAACTACAACTATACTAGGACCTCAAAGATTAATAATTTCACTGGTTAGTACTTAAAACTGCTAAATTTTTAAATTAATTGTACCACTGGGAAAATGTTTTGTGTAATAGCTTTCCTTTAAGAAATTAAAAACACTCCACAAACAACTACAACAAACTGCCATGCTGTCAGAATAATTATTTTATTTCTACAAAAATAAAATCTATTTTGTTATAAAAATAATTAATAATCTTGTAAGTGAACATCTGCTTATTTTGCATCTGATGGCCAAAAGTTTTTGTAGCAAACCAGTGATTAAAAAAAAAAAAAATGCTCCTAGCCAGAGCAAGAAATAAAAGGCATCCAAATTATAAAGGAATAGTAAAACTGTCACTATTTAGAGATGATATATTTTATATAGAAAATCTTAAAAATTCCATTAAAAAACTGTTAGAACTAATAAATTCAGTAAAGTTGCAGGATACAAAATCAATACTCAAAAATCTGTTGCATTTCTATATGCAAATAACGAACTATTAGAAAGATAAATTAAGAAAACAATCCTATTTGCAGTTGCAGTAAACAGAATTAAATACCTAGGAATAAATTTAACTAAGAAAGTAAAAGACCTGTACACTGCAAACTGTAAGGCAATGACGAAAGAAAATTGAAGAAGACACAAATAAATGGAAAGATATTCTATGCTCATGGATTGGAAGAATATTGTTAAAATGCCCATGCTACCCAAAGCAATCTCAGATTCAATTCAATCCCAATCAAAATTTCAATAGCATTTTCACAGAAATAGAACAATTAATCCTAAAATTTGTATGGAACCACAAAAGACCTGATTAGCCAAAGCAATCTTGAGAAAGAGGAAAAAAGTTGAAGGCACCATGCTTCCTGATTTCAAACTATATTACAAAGCTATAGTAATTAACAGTTTGGTGTTGGCATAAAAACAGACACCACAGATCAATAGAACAGAACAGAGGGCCCAGAAATAAACCCACGCTTATATGGTCAATTAATCTAAGACAAAGGAGCCAGGAATATACAATGGAGAAAGGACAGTCTACCTCACACTACGCACAAAAAGCAACTCAACATGAATTGAAGACTTAAACCTAAGACCTGAAACCATAAAACTCCTAGAAGAAAACACAGGCAGTAAATAAGCTCCTTCACATAGGTCTTGGTGATGGTTTTTTTGACTCTGACGCCAAAAGCAACAAAACCAAAAACAAGTGGGACTGCCTAAAACTAAAACACTTCTGCACAACAAAGGAAATCATCAACAAAACGCAACCCATTGAATCAGAGAAAATATTTGCAAATCATATCTAATAAGGAGTTAATATCCAAAATATATAAAGAAATCATACAACTCAATAGCAGAAAAACAATCTAATTAAAAACTGGACAGAAGATCTGAATATACATTTTTCCAAAGACAGACAGATGGCTAACAGGTACATGAAAAGGTGCTCAGCATCACTAACCATCAGGGAAATAGAAATCAAAATCACAATGAGAAATCACCTCACATCTGTTAGAATAACTATCAAAAACAAGAAATAATAAGTGTTGGTGAGACTATGAAGAGAATCCTCGTGCACTGTTGGTGGCAATGTAAATTGGGGCAGCCACTATGAAAAACAGTATGGAGGTTCTTCAAAATACTAAAAATAGAACTATCATATGACCCAGCAATTCCACTTCTGGGTATTTATCCAATGAAAACAAAAACACTAACTCAAAAAGATATATGCACCCCCATGTTCATTGCCACATTATTTACAATAGCCCAGATATGGAAACAACGTGTCAATTGATGAATGAATGAATGAATGGTGGCATGCATATTCAATGGAATATTATTCAGCCACAAAAAGAATGAAATCTTGCCATTTGCAACAACATGGATGGACCTACAGGGTATTATGCTAAGTGAAATGAGCCAGAGAGAAACAAATACCATGTAATCTCTCTTATATGTGCAACCCTCCCACCCTACCCCCAGAAAATAACCCAAGCTCATAGAGAGAGCAGATTGGTGGTTGTCAGAGATAGGGAGGGGGTGGGAGAAATGAGTGAACTATTTTGTTTTTGTTTTTAGTTTGAATAAAAAAACAAATTAATGGAAGTTAAGAAAGAAGAGCAATCCAGGATGAGGAACTAGGATGTGCAAATACAACAAAGAAGCAAGTTTTGTTCAAAAAACAAAGCCCAGAGGTCAGTAGATATAAAACCTATTCAGGTTCATAAAAATAAAAAACTCAGATAACAGGGTAAAGTGAGGGGGGAAAAAAACAGTAGGCAGTAACAAATAAATACAAACAAGTGTTTTACTACACAAGTATGGCTTTGGAGGAAGTATTATTTTTGAATAGAGCGCTAGGGTCTGATTTGCACAAGTCTTACAGCCTAAAAATATTTGATATCATTGTCATATTGGGAGAAACAAAATAAAAATGTGCCCCCTCATCCAGAATTTGGTTCACTTTATTTCACATTCTGGGGATCACCCTTTCATAACAGACATAATAAAAACAGTACTAAATTATTTCTTAACTCTTGTGAAAAGTATGTATCTGCAGTACAAATAACAATACCTCTTGGCAAATCTTTAGAGAACGCTTTGGCATAATACACAGTTTGCTCTCTGGAGGTGTAAGCATTGAGGTGAGCACCCATGTTTTCAATTTCAAGTTCCAGATCTAACTGGGATCTCTTTTTGGTGCCCTGAAATAAAAGAGGAAAAAAATTATGATACCTTCCTTTATCCCTCATCTGTTCTAAACACTTCAGACAAGAGTATGAGGACATAAGTCTTTGTCAGGTTCATGAAAAGACCAAATTTGGTAAATCAGGCTTCGGAAATCATGGTATACTTTCAGATGACCCCAATATCACAAGAGAAAATCCTTGTTTCAACCATGCAGAGCAATTATCAGTAATTATTTCAGATATTATTCTGACAAAAAAAGATTTGAAAAATAATAAAAATGAAACATGCTATATATTGAAGTAGTTCTCTTTGCCTTAGCATGAGGTTTTGTGCTTTTTAAAAAATGCCTTTTTATAAAACAGGTCTTATAACTTGCCTTGAAAGCCATATGCTCCAGAAAATGAGCGGTTCCATTATTCTTCTCATTTTCATAACGACTTCCAGCATCAATCCAGAGCCCAACCTTAATACAACCAAGGAACAAGTAAAGCATCATTTTCTTTCTTTTGGAGGAATGCCAGTGGGGGGAGGGGCAGGCTCCTTCCTTTTTCTGACAAATGCTTTCTAGTCTTAACACTAAAGTTTTCTTGATTTGAGTATATTGACAGCATATTCCTATGAACTATGAGATTTAAAAATTTTGGTCATCAGGCCCTGCTGGATGCTACGAATAATCTAATTACCAGCTTCACCGAGGACCCAGATTCTTAGTCCAACTTGTACTACAGCCATTAACAACTACAGTATAAAGAACATCAGAGGTTGTCAGAAAACCTAGGTTCAAATCCTGGCTGTGTCATGTATTAGCTGCGTAACTTTGGCCAGAACCATTTAACTTCTCTGAACTTGTTCCTCAACTGTAACATGGGTGTGATGATACCTAGTACTACAAAGAACTGCTTTAAAGATCAAATAAGACAATATATGTAAAAACAGCTGGCACAGAGTAGCCCAGGAAATGTACCTCTCCCATTACTATTGCCAGTACTAACAATAAATAACATAATTATAGGCTACAAGAATCAGATGCAGACATTTAAACATGGAACATGCATCCATGCATCCAGCGTCATTGGAAGATTCACAAGTGAAAGTCACCTGTCAAGGCAAAATAACTGCCACTATTTTTCCACCACCAGCCAAGTAAAAGCTTAGATGAAAACTAGCAATGTGGTCTCTTCTCATGAGGAGTCACTCAAACAGTGGTTGCCTGAATCACTCACTGTGCATGTTGACAGCCCAGAATCTTCAGAGGCCACCCTGAGTCCGTTCTCCAGACGAGTTACTCGTGTTTCAGGAACATTCAGAACAACTTGGGTAGCAGCTTGTGTACTTCTCAACCTGTTCCCTCCAAAATATGAGGACTGGGTGGGGGTGGAGGGAGGAAGCAAAACACATCATTATTCTGATAGTCAATGTGGATTAAAAAACCAAACCTTTCTCAAAGAGACTGTCTATAAAGTACTCTTTCCTCCCTAACTTCTGTTCCACTGGAATCCAGCCTTTGCCCCTCCTAAGAACCTTCCTTCCTTAACCAACCACTCTCCTAAAGAAACATGCCTACAAGCATGCCCTTCCCTTCGGGAAAAGGAGCAGTTATTATCATTGTTCAGAGAAAAACGACTTTTGTTTCAATACCTCTCCTAGAAATGTTTAATAGTCATTACGAGAGGAACAAACGGGGGAGGAGAGCCAAGAAAGCAAGAGAAAAATATTAAAATACCTATACATACAACACAGAAATGAGATTGAGATTTTCACTGCTTTAGAAAAGCAAAATGTTTGGGGAAAGGTAGAAAAGGAGAAGATAGGGAAAAGGGTAGATGCTCAATATGTACTCTGGCTGACTCTATTTGGCTGACTTGTTTACTATGTACTATTTGCCTGTCCACAATATTTAAACTTTTCCTTTAAACATAAAAGTCCCACATACGCTGGAGAAAACTAGAGGTTCTCATGAGAAAAATGCGTATACAGACAAATTTGCCTTTACTATCCCTGTATTCCAGCAAGCCCAGCTGAGGATGAAGTTGTCTTAGGCAAAAACAGTAACCACTTCACTTTTTAATTTCTCCCGGTTTGCAACCACTGTGTTTTCAGTAATCCACCCGCCCTTTCTATAATGACCCTCAGTAACTGTGGGTCATCCCACACGTCAGTGGCAGGTCACGCGCAGCAGGTGTCCAAAGCCAGCCCCGCGCCGGCGGGAGTTCAGCGTCCCAGGCCGCCGGGTGCCCCGCGGGTCCCGGGCGAGAAGACCCGGCCCGACCTGCCCGTGGGATGTGCGGGGCCGACGCCAGAGGCTGAGTCGGGTGCCCGTGACTCCAGTTCACCGGGCGGGGACCAGTGGGACAGGCCCGGCCCGGTCAGGGCCGCACCCAGGCAAGTGGAAGGAAGCTCACCCGTCCCGCAGCGCCTCGGACCAAGAACCTCTCCGTGAAGCCCCAGAGTCGCCGACGCGCTGCGGGCAGCAGCACAGCTCGGGCCGCCGCCGCCACCGCCATCTCTGCAGGGCACTGGGTGGAGGATGTGCTTCCGGGGTCGTGACCTGGTCCCAGAGGAGAAAACGGACACCGCCTGGTGGCCATGATGGCAATGACACTCCTCCAAGCGCTTGTGGACCTGGGCATGGCTCTGAGCGGTCGACCCCAAATAATACGCATTAGAGAGACTGTAGAAGCCCCTGTATCATCAGTTACTTCGATCGCCTATGGCGTGCAAGGCACGAATCTGGAGGCGTCATCCCATTGGTGGCTGAAATTGATTGGAAAAACGGAATAGGATCCGCAACTGACGGTCCTTAAAGAAAGCATCTAATGGGATAGACATACGCAGTGAGGGGAGGGAAGGATGTGTCAATGTCAACCCCTTTCACTCTTCAACTCTTTACAGTCTGGCTCATTTCATTCTTTAGAAATGGCTCTTGGTGAGGCCACTAATTCCTGAATGATGGACACTTCACAAACCTTATCTTTTTTTTTTTTTTTTTTATTGGGGGGAAGGGGAACAGGACTTTATTGGGGAACAGTGTGTACTTCCAGGACTTTTTTTTCCCAAGTCAAGTTGTTGTCCTTTCAATCTTAGTTGTGGAGGGCGCAGCTCAGTTCCAGGTCCAGTTGCCAGTTGCAGGGGGCACAGCCCACCATCCCTTGCTGGAGTCGAACCGGCAACCTCGTGGTTGAGAGCCCACTGGCCCATGTGGGAATTGAACCAGCAGCCTTCGGAGTTAGGAGCACGGAGCTCCAACTGCCTGAGCCACCGGGCCGGCCCTTACAGGCCCTTACAAACCTTATTTTACCGTCCTATTGGCCGAATTTGAATGGTAGATCTCTTTGAGATTTTCTATTCTCAATGTATCTTAGAGCTTCTCCTTCTTAAGGTACCTTCTTCACCTTCTTGGGCAGCGCTTTATTCACAGCTCTCTTAATAAAACTGAAAATAGCAAGCACTGTTCTAATTGTGCTATTCTTATGCTCATCTTACAGATGTAGAAACTGAGGTAAAATGACTTGCCTTAGGTTACGATGCTGATAACAGGGTGTCTGGCTCCAAAGCCTGTGCTCCTAAGCACCACACTCGATTATCCTAAAAGTTGGTGTCCCCAGGGTTCTGACCTGGGCCTCTTCTACTGTACACTCTCCCTGAGAGTTTCCATTTCCACCTGAGCAGCTCCCTGTTCTACCCAACCAGCCCTTTCTCTTGAGCTCCATGCCCACTTAACCATTCAATTATTGGACAACTATCCTTAAATATCCCATTGGTACCTCAATATCAACTTGTCCAAAATGCAATTTGCTGTCTTGCCCCTAAGTCTCTTACTGTATATCCAAAGAAAAACAGCCAGTGGTACCTCTGTTCACCCAGACATCCAAACCAGAAACCTGGATTTCATCTTCAAGTCAAAGTCAAAATCAAAATCCTAATCAGATATTTCACCTCCACTAGGATGGCTAAATTTAAAAAGATAGACAATAACAAGTGCTGGGAAGGATGTGGAGACATGGAACCCTTATGCACTGCTAGGGGAGGAGTGTAAAATTGTACAGCCACTTTGGAAAACAGTCTGGTGGGTCCCCAAAAAGTTAAACATAGAGTTACCATTTATCCGGTAATTCCACTCCAAGATATATACCCAAGAGAAATAAAAACATATGTCTACTTGTATACTAATTATTCATAATAGCCAAAAGTTGGAAACAACCCACATGTTCATCAACTGATGAATGGATAAGTAAAATTTTGTATATCCATACAACAGAATGTTATTCAGCAATAAAATGAAGGACTGATACATGCTACAACATGGATGAAACTTGAAAACATTATGTTAAGTGAAAGAAGTCAGTATATTCAATGATATATGAAAGACCACATATTCTATGATTCCATTTACATGAAATGTTTAGAATAGGTGAATCTATAGAGAAATAAAGTAGATTAGTGGTTGTCTAGTGTTGGGGGAAGTGAGAAGGTTGGAGGCTGATAGCTAATATGTATAGGGTTTCTTTTTCGAGGTGATTAAAATGTTCTAAAATTAGTGGTAATGGTGGCATAACTCTATGAATAGATTGAAAGCCATTGAATGGTATACTTTAAGTGGGTGAATTATATAGCATGTGAATTATATCTCAATAAAACTTTTACTAATTATTGGACAAGGGATTTGAATAGATAGTTCTACAAAAAAGATATACAAGTGGCCAATAAACACATGAAAAGATGCTTGATATCGTTAGCCAACAGGAAAATGTAAATCAAAACTATTCTAAGGTACTATTTCACACACACTAAGTTGGCTATAATGAAAAAGACAGACAGTAACAAGTGTTGGCGGGAGCAAATGTGGAGAAATTACAGCCCTCAACATTGCTGGTGAAAATGTAAATGGCACAACTGCTGTGGAAAACAACTGTGCATTTCCTCAAAAAGTTAAACATAGAGTTAACATCTGACTCAGCAATTCCACTCCTAGGTATAGACCTGAGAAATGAA
Organism: Rhinolophus sinicus; assembly: GCF_036562045.2. Classification (NCBI taxonomy): domain Eukaryota; kingdom Metazoa; phylum Chordata; class Mammalia; order Chiroptera; family Rhinolophidae; genus Rhinolophus; species Rhinolophus sinicus. The sequence goes on from NC_133758.1 coordinate 70,659,558, forward strand.
AACATACGTCCACACAAAAGAGTATACACAAATGTTTATAATAGCATTATTCATAATAGCCTAAAGGTGAAAACAACCCAAATGTCCATTAACTGATGAATGGACAGACAAAATGTTGCCTATCTGTACATTGGAATATTATTCAGCAACAAAAAGGAATGAAGTATTGATACATGTGAAAATATGGATGAATTTTGAAAATATTATGCCATGAGAGAAGCCAATTCCATTTATATGAAATGTCCAGAATAGGAAATCCATAAGAGACAGAAAGTAGATTTGTGGTTGCTAGACTCTGGGAGCAGGGAGAAATGGGGAATGGCTGTCAATGAATATGGGGTGTTTTTTTTTAGGGGTAATGAGAATTTTCTGGAGTTAAAGAGTGGTGGTGGTTATATAACCTTAGGAATATACTAAAAACCATTGACTACTATATTTTTAAAAGATAAATTCTATGGTATATAAATTATGTCTCAATTTTTTAAAAATGCCCCAAATCCCACCATCCAAAAATGATCACCATTAACATTAGGGTAACGTTCCAGATATCTTTCTATCCATGTATATGACTAGCAAGGTAGACTGGATGGATGCATGGCCTATATAGATTGAATACTCAGTCAATACTCTTTAAAAGAATGGGATAATACAATAGATGCTATGTTGATTGAAAAGTATCTGGATATCTTCCTTTTGTCCCCACTTCTCATCCTTTTCCACTCTGTTCTGTGCTTTAGGGTCTGACCTGCATTGAATGATTGACTTGTTAGGTTTCTGGTTGGGTTTAGCCAATGAAAGTCACCACAGGACACAGAAGACTGGAGAAGTGAGGTAGGTGCATTTACCTGTCAGGTTCCTCCCTGGGCATTAATGCATCTATCAAGGACCCAGCCCTCTTCATACTCTTCTTCAGCTACCCTCTCTGTGTTCTAGTGGCCTTTCCTTTCTTTTACTTTTGAGACCAAGTGGATACAGGTCTCTGCTTATCGCTAGTTCTGGAATTCTATAATCCCCTTGTTGTTTTCTCTAAATCCTGCTCCTACATTTGTAAATAGTCCCTTCGTTAAAGCTTCTGCAAATTACCCTATTTGAATATGCCAGGAACTAGACTGATACAAAGTTTTAAATTTATGTTAATCAGTATTAATACAAATCAGCCATACATTTAATATTTACTAAATTGTATTAGGATTAAAACTGATTTGATAGTATTATTATCAGTCTGTATTTAATTTTATTTTAACAGAAGAAAAAAGAAACTAAAGTGAAACTAAAGGAATTGTTGAACTTCAGATATTTTCTCAGCACAAGAGATATTATTTCTCCAAAGATACTTCTTTAGAGAGCAAGAGCTATTGTTTAAATTGAAGTATGTATTTTTTAAAAATCCTCTCTAAAGATTTTAAAATACATGTTTCAATTTAAAACAGTATCTCTTGACTCCCAGCTTTGAAATATAAATGCATTTGAAATCTTACATTTCCTCTGACCTCATTCTTTCATCTCCTGATTTTTGTTATATTATTATTATTATTATTATTATTTTACTCAAATTTATCCCATTCATATTCTGTTTTGTAACCATCGTTCCCATAATTGTTTGGTAATGATCATACTATTTAAATGGGTCAGTGTTTATCACCAGTCCTTTTATGTGGCTTTTCTATTACTGACTTCTTTATATTGGTTAGTCTTTCAATTGACTTAATTTCATTGTCAAACAGTTATTGTTATTTTTATTGTTTTGAAAGCTGCATCATGGATGTTATATTCTTTTAATTTTTTTGTGTTTGACAATGTCTGATTTTACCTTTATACTTGAATACTATTTTATCTGGGCCTAATATTCTCAAGTCACATTTTCATTTTCTCAGAATTTTATAAACACAGCTCCATTTTTTTATTGAATATTGCTTTGGAGAGATCTGAGGCTAACCATATTTTTTAACACCCTTAAATATGACTTAGTTTATCTGTTTGATTACCTAAAAAAATATTTTATTCTTGAAGTTTAATAGCTTAACTAGAATATATCTGTGTTAAGTAATTTTTGTGTTGAGTGATTTTTTAATCAAAATTTCAGGAAACACAATATGTTTTTTGAATCTGCAGATTCACATCTTCCTTCATTTTAGGAAAATTCTTTTTGAATATATCTTTAGTCATTCCTCAGTGGGCTTTTTATTCAGGAACAGCGGTTATCTTTGTGCTGAATTACTTTATCTGTCTTACATGTTTATTAGCATCTAATTTCTTGAAGATTTGTCATTTTCACCTGCATCTTTTGTGATTATCTCAAACCAGAAACAGACCCAACCGGAAACATCCATCTGCCTAACTAATCTTTAGTAAAGAAGCAAAAGTAATTCAGTGATCAAAGGATAGCCTTTCTGCCAATGGTGCTAGAGAAATTGCATGTTTCTAGGCCTCCTCCTTCCAAAAAGAAAAAAAAAAAAAAAAGAACTTCAATCTAAACCTCATACCTTATACAGAAATTAATTCAAAATGAATCATGTAGACTTACACATAACACTACAACTTTTAGAATACATACAGGATAAAATCATTGATTGTAGGGTCACATAAAGAATTTTTAGACTTGACACTAAAAGCATAATCCATAAAAGAAAAACTGATAAACTAGACTTTATCAAAATTAAAAACTTTTGCTCTGTCAAAGACATGCTACCAGGCGGGTGGGGAGAGGTTAAATAAGGTGAAGGGGTCAAATATATGGTGATGGAAGGAGACTAGACTTTGGATCGTGAGCACACAATGCAATATGCAGATGACATATTACAGAATTGTACACTCGAAACTTATATAATCTTATTAACGAATGTCACCACGATAAATATAATTTTTAAAAAAGACAAGCTACAGACTGGGAGAAAATATTCGCAAGCCACACACGTAAAAAACAACTTGTGTCTAGAATATATAAAAAACTCTCAAAACAGTAAAAAACAAACAATCCAATTAGAAAATGGGCAAAAGACATGAACAGACATTTCACTGAAGAAATACAGATGAAAAGCACATGAAAAGATGTTCAACACCATGAGAGAAATGCAAATTGAAATCACGAGGTATCACTACACTTGTAGCAGAAGGGCTCAAGTGAAAAGTAGCAATAGCGCCAATGTTGGCAAGGATGAAGAGGAACGAGACGTCTCACACGTTACGGGTGGGAATGTAAAATCCCAGAGTGGTCCAGTCACTGTGCAAAATTGTTTGGCACGGTTTTTTAAATAGTAAAATTAAATATGCAGCAATTGAACTCTTGGGCATTTATCCCAGAGAGATGAAAACACCTACATGAATATTAATAGCAACTTTATTCATGATAGCCCCAAACCAGAAATAATCCAAATATCCATCAAAAGGCAAATGGTTAAACAGTAGTACATCCATACTATGGAATATTACTCAGCACTAAGAAGGAGTGAACTCTTCTTGGTAAAGGCAACAACACGGATGGGCCTCAAGAGAATTATGCCCATCTTAAAAGGTTATACGGTATGATTCCATTTATATAGTACTCATGAAATGACAAAATTATAGAGATGGAGAAGAGATCAGTGATTGCGAGAGGTTGACATGGAGAGGGGAAGGGTCAGAGACAAGAGTGGGGTGAGAGGTTGTAAGAGGGTAGCATGATATATCCTTGAGGTGATGGAATTATTCCTATTTTGAATATGGCGATGGTTACACGAATCTACACATGTGATAAAGTTTTCTAGAATTAAACACACACAAATTGATCCATGGAAAATTGGTGAAATATTAAGGTCAGTAAATTACGTCAATTTCCTTGTTGTGATATTGTATTATAGTTATGCAAGATGTTACCATTGGGACAAAAAAGATGAAGGGTACATGAGATCTCTCTCTGTATTATTTCTTACAACTGCAGGTGAATCTACAATTATCTCAAAATAAAAACTTGAATTAGAAGAAAAAATGAGGTTACAATTCCAAAAAAGTTTTATTGTGAGAAAGGAAGGATGTGGAAAGAGCCCTACTTTCTACCTATTGACCATCACGTATCATAATTACACATTCACACAAACACACACACACAACATACACATTCACACACACACACACACACACACACACACACACACACACACACACCAGTCACAGGGATTCTTATACAAATTGAAATAGGAAGAGAAATTCAGAATTGCTAATCTGACCATCACTCATAAGGTCATAAAGGGAACAGCAAATGAATTGAAGCAAAAAATCTGTGCATGTTTCATAAAGCTTTCCTGATTCAGCCTTTCGACAATGGTCCCCTGGTGATGAGGGAGCGATTAGTGAGCTATGAGATGTATAATGTGACAGTTTAAGTAGCTCCCTGTGTCTGGCTGTGGTGCTGGCAGCCTTTGTGTCCAGTCTGGACTCATTGAAGTGCTTCAGCTTTATTTCTTTTTGTCTCTTGCCTCTTCGTGGAGGTTATTCTGGGTGGGGAAGAGGCCCTGAGGTGAATGTATAATCACCAAGGGAACTGAGGCCACAGTCATTCCCTGGGAATGCGGCTCATGGCCCCACGTGTCTATTGTCAAAGTCCTTCTCATGCATTTTTCTATGTTCTAAGTGTTTCTCAGTTTGAGTGAGTGTGTCTGTGCGTGTGTGTGTGTGTGTGTGTGCGCCTGTGTGCGTAATGCTTATACTCATAGGTTAGCTGATTTGTCCCTAAGGACAAAGGTAGAAGAAAATGTAGAGCACTTTATACAAACAACTTCACATCCTTCAAACTTCTGGGTTGTGCTTATTAGCTATAAATCAATTATAATCAAGTACAACAGAAGAAAAGTAATTTCTGAAAAATCTGAATACCTACTTACCCCCATGCAGGTCACCATTTCTCCTTCACAGGAATCTAAGCCCAGCATTTATGACGCTAGCAAAACCTGATTTTCTGTCTTCCTCACCCTCATTTCCTCCTGGTCTAGGTCACCACAAATTGGGAGGATCTTTCTGCAGCCAGTAATCTTTCTGGGGTCCTTAAATCGTGACTTGCCTCCTCATTTTGTTCTTCCCCATTGTTCAGTCGTGTGATGCCCCTTGATTCACACCGGATTCACATGTGCTGCAAGTTCTACCCATGGCTTCTGCTCATGCCACAGACCTTCCTGGAGGCTCGTCTTTCCTGTAGTGGAGACCGACAGCGCCTTCTGGACACGTGTTCTGCTCTCAGTGTCTCCAGTGGGGCCTTAGGATAGACTCAAACTTGATAAATCTTCAAGAGAGAGTCCAAGGTGCTGGGGAAAGTAGAGAGGGGATGAAGAAGACAGCATTTAGGTTCTAATTTAATGTGAGGAGAGTGTCAATAATGACCTCAAAACAAATTTGCAAGAGAATGAAATCACCTGGGTCCCAAGATGACATGGGTGTAAGGTTCTCACAGAAGTGGATTGAACCTATTTTGAATATTTGCTGAGTTATCTGGTATCAGAGAACAGAACAGGAGATTCAAAAACTGTAGGGATATGATTTACCAATTAACTAACTTAGATTTCCATGTAGAGAAGCTAGTCACGTCAGTTTGAACATGTGTCTATCTACCTGGGTCTCCTGTATGCACCTCTCCCTTCCTACCTCTTGCCAATTTCATTGGGTAGAGCTCTGTAATCCTGAAATAGAAATTTAATGATAACGGTGTTTTTTTAAATTCCTACTAAACCCCGTCAGCTGGCAGAAAACTTTCTTCTATTATTAATCTCTTCTTAATTTCATTTTATGGTAAGCAAAATTCTAAGATGACCCATGCCCTTGTACAATCCTCTCCCCATGGAATCACATTCCCGTGATTAGGTTACATTATATGAAGGGATATTTCAGATAGAATTAAAGTACCTAATCAGTTGAGTTTAAGTTAATCAAATAATCCTCGGTGGATTTCATTGTATTAGTGTAGAATTAACCCCTGGTCGTTCCCAGAATGTAAAAGCATTCACGAGACTTTACAAGAGCAAGAGAAGTTTATTGAAAGTCAGGGAGAGGGACAGTTCTGTTTGTAACTGGCAAAAGTTTTGCCAGGGCAGTCTGACAGAAAGAGCTGCTGAGACAGAGCGCTTAAGAGAGAGACACTGGCAAAAGGAGTTTAGCCGGGGTAATCCGATGAAGACAGCTGCGCTGGGTTTCTGTTTAGCTCGAGTTTTCTATTTTTCTAAGCAGGATGTAGGATGCTCGTCAGCTTGAAGGTGCTGTCGTTACAATAGTCTTCTCCTGGGAACTGTCTTGTTCCTATCTATTGTGTATGTCAGCTTGCAGGGGGTTGCTGCTGCGATTGGGAACTGTTGTGTTCCCATCTATTATGGATGTAAGGTGCTTGTCAGCTTGCAGGTGCAGTGCTAGCCAGGCGATTCAGAGGCAAGTGGTTAATTTTTAAGCTCGGTCCTATCAGCTTACAAGCTTGCTCCTGTCAACTCTTTGCCTGTCCCATCCTGGCATCTCACAAGCCTGCTCTTGTTAACTCTTTACTTGCGTCATCATTCATGTAATCAGGTGAGCCCTTTAAAAGGATCTAGAGGTAAAAGAGATTCTCTTGCTGGCCTTGAAAAAGCAAGCTATCAAGAGTTCTGTAGCCACAAGGAAATGAATCCTTCCCACCATGTGTACTTGGAAAAGGACCCCCAGCCTCATATGAGTCCCTGCCCCTGACTGACACATTGATTGCAGCCTGGTGAGACCCTGGAGTAGAGAGCTCAGGTAAACCCTACTCATACTCCTCACACACGGCAACTGTGAGATATGGTAATATATGCACGTTGTCGTAAGCCATTAAGCTTGTGTTGTTATGCAGCAATAGAAAATTAATGCACACTTTAATCTCTAAAAGTTTGGCTGACTGTTGCAGAGTGGCTGTTTTTTTTTTTTTTTCAACCGTGCCTTATTGTCAGTCTCTTTTAGTATGCCCTACCAACCAACAGGGATAGACATTAAGCCTGTATTTTGCACATAATAGACAAAAAGAGGGGAAATAGGATAAATATAAATTCTTACCTCGGTCTCCCACTGTTATATAAAACTCTTCTCACCACACATGGTCATTACCAAATTCTATTCTGCCTCCAAAATATATCCTGAGTCCATCTTTTTCTTTCAATTTCATTCCACCCTAGGCTAAACCACCATCACTTCTATCCCAGACACCTACAAACCAGCCTCCTATGTACTTTCCCGGCGCCTTCCCTTTCCCTCTTCTAACTCATTCTTGACCAGTCCAAAGTGATATTAGAATATTGGGCGGAGGGTTATGTCACTTCTTGAGAGAAGCCTCCCAGATGCTCTGTAGCAGATTCTGTGATGCCCTGTCCACCATCACGTGCACCCACATCACGCAGCCATCATTTAGCCACTGCTGGTGTAGCTGCTGCTAACTGCTCACACCTGCACCTTTCCCCAGAGCCTTGCCTTTGGCTGAAAGATACCTGGGAGGTTATTCTGCCCCACAGGGTGACCTTAACCAGTGATCAACTGATATGGCGTAAAAATAGTTCAGCTCCCTTGGCCTCTGAGAGAGACCCACTTGGTCCTGCAGTTAACGCCCCATAGCTCCCGGTGGGATCAAGCTGAGGCTGGAGTTCTCCTGAAATCTCATCTTTGCCCAGGTTCTGCCCCTGCTCTCTCCTGCTGCCCTCACTCCCTTACAGGTTTCTCCTGTGAGTACGCCCTCAGTCACTTGCACAAACATCCCCCCTTCAGGCTCTGCTTCTAGAGAACCTGCCCTGAGATGCCCCCAATAGAAATGACATTCCTCATTATTGTCTCACATATACCCTCTTTTCCTTCATTGCACTTTTCAAAAGTAGGAATTGCATTTGTATCTGCTTCCATATTAGTCATGAACTCTGTGAGGGTGGGGACCATGCCTCTTTTATCTACCTCTGTGACCCTAACAGTAGCACCTTGCCCAGTACCTTGGAGGAGACATGAATGAATGTGTCGATTTTGTGTCTTTCTTCAAGTGAGAAGAGCTGGCAGTGGACATAATGCTAACATTTTCTCTTGGACTATGACTTGGAAGTCGGGTGGGGCTCCTTTATGAGTTTTTAAGGGAAAACACCCCGAAAACCACGCTTCATTAACTTACATTCTGGTCGCATGAGAAGAATGAGGGGAAGGAGGAAAAGAAGAAAGTAGTATGGCAAAGTGGTAGTATTTCTTTATTCACCTTAGAAAGATGAGAAAACAGATTCTGGGGCATTCGGTCACTTGCCCAAGGCACAAAATAAGTGAAAGTCGATGAACCTAATCTAGGGCTTTCTGACTGGAAAATCCGTGTTTCTTTCCTCCCACTATGTTTTCTTTTGCTCTCAAACTACTAATTTATTTACTTAAATTACCTTGGACTAAATATAAGTCAAAGTTTTAATATTTAAATTTCTTTGCCTGAGTTAATGTCAAACCTAGCTACCAACCTTAAAATCATGTTAGTTTTATGAACCACCATTAGTCAGTCTGTGGTATTTCACTGACCATCATGTGTTGAACACTGACCTCACAATAACTAAAAGGGAAATTAATTGGAGATAATGTTGCGTTTTGTTGTTTTTGGTTGTTCATTGAATACCTAATAAGTCAGGGCTCATGAACTCGACAGTATGTTTTGTGTCTGAGACAGAGACAGAGTGGATATTTTTTAATAATGACAAATTTATTAAATGCTTTATTATTCTTAAAGCACGTTCACATACCTTATCTCAGTTTCTTTTGTAATATACCTTTATATCAGTGAGATACATAAGGCAGGTATAAGTATCCCCATTTTATAGATATGGAAACTGGGGCTCTGATCAACGAAGAGCTTGTCCAAGCACATACAATTAAGGAGGGAGAAATCTGAGACCAGAAGCTGAAGTTGTAACTGTAAATCCAGTGATCACTTCACTGCCACATGGACTGAGGGAAGGGTGGGAGGCTGGCTCTGGGCTCAGATAGTCCCTCCTCCAGGAACTTCTGAGTCTCTCCAGTTTGGTGGCACAGGAGCTGCGGGTTGGATGAGATCTGTGGTTCTCACCCTGTGCCCCTCGGAAAAGCAGTGTTATGTTAACAAGGTGTTCTACCCCTGAAATCATTATAAGCATCTTTCCCAATCCCAATATTAAACTAATTGATAGAAATATTCTCCATTTCCAGTTTTTTCCAGGAACTCTCCTGAAACGTGTCAAAATGCATGAACCAGTAGCAAGCAAATAGTAGAGTTTAATATTAAAATAGTAACAAATGTTCTTAAGAAACTGTCTTTTGCTTGTTGTCAGTTTGTAACAAACAGTTGGATTTTCTGCTGGCCCAGTTTTCACAAGTTCACCTGATGGAATTAAATGTATCTGTTTCAAGAATAATAGCCTCTCTATCTTCAGTCTCATCTTCCTCAAACCCATCCTTAACCCCAGAGTTTACAGTGATTCTTCATCATATTCCTGAGCTTTATAGCAGAGTCCACAAGGCCCCCACCCCTGGCCTTGCCAGCTCTCTGGTCCCATCTCCCATCACTTTCCACTTCATTTTTTTGGTTCCAGTCACGCATAGCTTCTCATGCTCTGAGGTACACCACCACCCATACCCCCACCCCAGGCCTCTGTGCCTTGCTTAGACCATCTCCACGGCCTCAGAGCCCTTCCTGCCAAGCTCTGTGCTTCCTTCAAGGTTCAGTTGAGGCAGCACATTGTCTAGGAAGCCTAGGCTGAGCCGCAGGCCAGGCCAGGCTCTCTCCTCCGTGCCCCATACACCCTGTGCATTGACCATATTATATTGACTTTTAAATTTTCATTTTTAGTAGTTTATTTTTCCAACTGGTAATATATTTACATAGTTCAAAATTCAAAAGGTTCAATAAAGTAAATAAAGTGCCTCCTTTTAACCCTGTCCCCTGGCCACCCATTTCTCTTCCACAGAGACAACCAGTATTACCACTTTCTTACAACTCCTTTGAGACGTTGACCAGTATATACAAGCAAATGTGTGTGTGCATATATTCTATATTGTTCTTTCTTCCTCTTTCTTTCTTCCTTTCCTTTCTTTCTCCCTTCCTTTCTCTTTTATACAGATGGCAGCATATTGTATACAACATTCAGCTTCTGCTTTTTTAAACAATATATCTCAGCGATCATTCCATAGCATGACATAAAGATCTTCATTTTAAATATATGATTACATAGGATTCCACTGGATTGATGTCCGATTATTTATTTAACCAATCCCCAATTGATGGATAATTAGTTTATTTCTAATGTCTTGCTACTACAATGATGCAGTAGATGGCTGCACATACACGTCAGTGTGTACACGCCGTGTTACATTGAAATTATCTCCCACCAGTCTGTCCTGGCTTAGGTTTTGGTTCCTCTGAGCGGAAGATAACATTATGCATCTCTGAACTTACCTGCTTTTATCAGGGCCTAGCATTTGGTAGGTATGCAGTTAAAGTTGGGTGGACTGAAGGAATCATGCAAGGAGTGAGCTGATCTCCACGCGCGTTGCCACCTGCACAGGTCTGAGAACCAGCAGACCTGTGGGCCTTGAGGGCCCCCCATCCACTCTCTGGCCCTCTCCACCTGGTCTGTGTCCCAAGGTAGGAGCTGAGCGTTCCTGACAGCATTACCCCGGCTCCCCACCCCTGGCTTCTCCTGGGGTTTATCCAACAGCAGCAGTGGGGGGTGAGGAGTGGCAGGAGGGGGGATTGAGTTCCTTCCTTCTTCCACAGTTAAGTCCCAGCAGTGGTCGTGTCTTCCTGTGGGTAAGACTACAGCTCCCTCCGTGCTCCAGTCTCCCAGCACTCTTCTGCCCTCATTCCTCAGGCCCAGGGCAGTAACGGCCCCACTGTTATTCCTGGGTGCTTCCTCACCTTGGTTGGAGCCCTTTACCTTGCTCAGGTCCCTATAAATCACCTATCTTCAGTTAAACCCTTTGTTTGGAGTTCTGTTTTCTGCCAAGACACTCACTGACATGGCGTCCCTCTGAACCTGAGATTCTACCATTCTAAGGCTTGATAGCGAGTTTCCCAACTGCTTTTTGAAATATAAAGAATTATAACAAAAGCTGGCTACAAAGGTGGTCAAACTATAACAGATCCCCTGAGTTTTGTAACAGTAATAAGGAAGTATTGAAAAGATGAAGCACCTGAAAGTCCCCTTGCTCTGCTGTGACTACTTTGCCAGCATCAGCACTTGTGATTCAGCCTGGAATGTATAACAAAAACACGGGCAGGGTGAGTGTCTTCCGCCTAGAGGTTCTTTTCACTCATTGAAGCAGCACATAGCAACTGAAAAAAATAGACCAAGCAAAAAGACCAGAAGGGTTTTAGGGGAGTCAAGCAGGATTCTGCTTTATAGTTCCTTATAATGTATATAAAGTGTTTTCAGTGAGTGCATATCTTGAATAGCTAGCTATTCATTAGTGGTGGGCTGTGAATTGCATTCTTATACCTATAGGTTGCCCTCCAACCAATTAAGGTGAAAATAGGGGGTATTTTTTTTTCTCCATGATTAATCACTGAGCAATAGCCTGCAGTCTTCAGGGCCTGGAGACTGAGTCTTTGTAGTTTTGAGTTGTAAGGAAATCTGGTTTAAATTAAAACACAATGACTGCAAATTGCCTTTGAAATTGGTGATTAGGATTTTCCTTCAGGGAAGATCAGGCTGCAAAGTCTACATGCACAGTTTTTGCTTCTAGACATTAGTTATCAAGAATTTTAAAAGACACACAAAAAGTAGGCCTGTCACTTTGTCTCAAATCAGTCTGCTTCTAAGACAACAGGGCCTTTCTCAGGCATAAAAAGATAGTTTGAATGATTTATAGGGAAGAAATCCTTTTCCCTACCTTGAAAATAAAGGGATGAGGAGAATGAAAAATAAAATGATTCATTTACGTATTTGCAACAAATAAATGGAAATCCCTTTGGGAAAATACATGCACACATATGTGTTTGTGCACACATACAAACATATACAAGGAATGTAGACGCTTTCTCATCCACAGCTCCATGTAAAGACTTTCCTTTCAAGTCAGTATTTATATGGGAATACATTTAATACGTTTATTTGTTTTTAGACAATTTATTTTTACTTATCTCACATCAAATCTTATATAGGTATATTTTTCTTAAAAAATATTTTCATTTAGAATAGCATTGACATAGCAGTCATAGAAGACAATGCCTTTAATTAGGTGAGGACACTGCACTCATGCATTATACTAACGTACTCCTTTCTGGTTGACTAGACATATTATATTATCTTAAAGTATGCCAATGTTATGGATTTACACCTCAGGATGGTCATTTTGTCCTCTTTTACATTTGTGTTTTGGGTCCCTTAACATTTAGTATTTGAGCTTTATTAGGTGTAGATGACCAACTCACTGCCAATGGGTGGAGGTGATATGGTTGCATTTCTACTGAAACTAGGCCCATTTATTATCATTCTTGTATATGAAATCGTTATTGTTTGTATGCAACTAACAATTACTTAGGTTTCCTGGAAAGCTATAAATTCCCACATAAACTTTCTCTTTCAGTCATTGCCAATAATCTGGTGATGAACTGATATGATCACTATCACCTTACAGATGAGGAAATTGAAGGGTTAAGGTCACATAGCTTATAGGAAATCAGGGTGAGACGCTGAAAATAACCAAGGGCTCCTCCCAAATTCTATGCTTTAGAGACTCCACTATTCAAAGGCTTTGTCTTCACACGATATCTGCCTAAGGAATTTCCCAGGACAACCTTGGCCTTGAATTTTATGGTATTTGAAGGCATGAGTTCATTTAATATAATGAAGAAAAACTTGTTCCAGGAGATTTTCCATAAGACATCGTTCTGCTTTAGAGGATCAATGTAAAAATGGGAATAGTCTTGCCCAGCACAGCACGACTTAGTGAGGCCTGGCATACTGGTCCTCAAACAAATAATTTTACCTTTGGCATCAGTAATACCACTGTCAATAACATCTAATGGCCTGTATTAAGGATACTATATACTTCTATCTTCCTTCCTTGAACTATCTTAATAACCCACCTAAGTATCCTTTGAGGAAGATATGATTGACCTCAGTTTACAGATGAATGGAAACCAATATCCCAACCAGCTGAAAGCAAATCTTTCTGGATGTGCCCTCAAAGTAACAGTCTGCAGAACTGTGAGCTTTGGAAGGTAAGAGAAATTTCAAGACAGTATGCAGCCAGCACTCCAGAAGAGAGAACGGCAATCGTTTTTATTAGAACACTGGTTGGAACCAACAGAAGAAGACTCTGATAGTGAAATGGTCACTATTTGCTGTCTGTGACTTAATTGTACCTTCTGGGTTCAACTGATCAAGAAGCCTATCAGACTATGGACCATTTGTGGATTTGGAGTTAAAACCGTGTGTAACGTCCATTCCTCAAGAACTCCATCCAACAGAGCTGATCACCTACCTGTTGGATCAGTTTCCTGTTCCCTGTTGGACAGTAAAATCAGCTTAGTGCTCACTCTGTTTCAGAGACTGTATTTTTCCTTAATGTTGTTATTATTAACATTATCACATCAATTACACAGAAATTCAAATAGGCACTTATTTTAAAAATAGCAGCTAGTAAACTTCCCAGTAAAGATTTATTCAGTCATTAATTAACTCTTTGGGCACCTGTTTTGTGCCACGTGCCATGCTAGGCCTGGGGATCCGGTGGTGGCATGGAGCCTGTTCTCAGGGGGTTCACTCTAGGCAGGGAGACAAATGTCAAATAAATGGTCCAATGCACAACTGCAAAACTGAAATTGTGGCCTATGCTGAGAAGGAGAGGTAGACAGTGCCTTAAGTTCTCACTGGATGGGAATTTGGCCTACTCTGGGAGGTTGGGAAGGGCTCTTCTGAGGAAATGTCAGCCCAGCTGTGGAAGGAGAAGCATAGTAGCAGACGGTGATACAGGCAGAGGGCACCACAAAGGCTGTTGGGAGGGAGCGGGCATAGGAGGATAAGGCACTTGCAGAAGCCAGTGCATGCAGCCGGGAGTGAGGCTTACAGGGTCTGTGGGCCAGGTAACGCCCTTGTCTTCATCCTAAGAGGTAGCAGACCCAAATTTGTGTTTTACAAGGAAATTCAGGCTGCTGTATGCACATCATGGATCGAAGCATGCTAGAGTGGGTACTGGTAGACCAGTGAGGTGACTTTGCAGTAAACCATGGAAGACTAATTAGTCCACAAGAGGCTGATTTTAAACTACGGCATCAAAAAATTTGTCTCAGAGGCATCTTCCATCACGGCTTGTTCAGGCCCTGCTCTTTTCTCTTCTTTATTTCCCTCTTCATTCAGACTTTTTCCCTGAGTCACTGATGCTCAGTATAATAGAGTGAATTAAGGAAGAAAAGAATGGACAAAAGGTTAGTTATTATGCCATCAGTCTGCTTGTGAATGAAAATGTGAAACTTTGGAGCAGCACCATACGCGTATGCAAAGAACTGATGTTATTTACACTGATGCATTGTGTTTAAAATCTCTCCTGCTCCTTGAATCACAGGATAATATATTTTCTGATGAATTTTAAAATTAGTTTCTTGAAATGTAACATGTTAAAAGTGGTTCTCTGAGTCAAGGGATTACAAGTAACCTCTGTTTTCTTTGTGTCATGTGCTGGGTAAGAACAGAGAGCCTGCCTGGTTTGAATCAGCTTTTGTTTACCTTTTGTTGGGAGAATTAAATAGGTTAATACATATTAAAGCACTTAGTACAGAAGCTGGCACGGGATCCATGCTCAGTAAGTGATGGTCATTACTATTATTACTTTTTCCCCAAAACAGTATTTCCTAATAAGCACATATTACATACAGTTATTTTTATAATTAGCATTAAAATGTGAGCAGCGTTTATCTCAAGATGCTGGGATGGGTGGTAATTTTATCTCCTTCATGCTTTATTGTATTTGGCTAAGTTTCTAAAGTGAACATGCATTATTTTATCATCTAAAAGATTCCTTTTAATTGTCTTCTTTGAACTTGGAGTATTGCCAACAGGCAGATGTAAGAGCTAGAAAAGCATGTCCTCATAACAACACACAGTGCTTGAAGTTCTCCAGATGCCTCACCAGGACGAGCGGGTGGCAAAGCTCAGAGACTTGCAGGGTGTGAGTTGCGTGTACCTCAGGGGCAGTGTTGACAAAACAGTACCAGCTATGTCTGCTTTTCATTACTGTTTACTTCCAAATATAGTCAACAACCAACTGACAGCTGTGTTGAAGAACTGACGATATTAATCTACCGTCTAAACTGAAACTCTGTCTTCACTGAACTGTTAACGCTAAGAGTAACCGAAGTCTCCAGTGCTTCAATATACCAGCACTTCAGATGAAAGCTCCACAGAAGCAAGGACTCGCCTGCATCCCCTGGGTATTTTAATTCTTATATTTGCAGCCTTCATTACAATTTGCAAGGTCAAAAGGTCAAAGGCTGAACCAGATTTTGTACACCTCAGTGTAGCCCTCAGTTAAAGCCTTCAGCGGGATAGTTTCACTATCCTGATATATCTACCAATATGTCTATCAATATAAACAGGCAGGACGAATGAACAGCATTCAGGAATTGGACCTGATACCTGGGTTGGGACAGGCATTTGGAGAACAGGTACTGGGAGAAAGGTATAGTCCAGAAGGCAGGACATACTATACGAGCCAGGTGAGGGAAGATCTAGCTCCAAGTAACTAGAATATCCCAACTGGTGAGGGCCAACTCCTACAAGTCTGGAACAGGTGATACTTGGGAATCCAAGCAGAGGGATGAGGGAGGTTTGTTAGCTGGTGGTGGGACCACATGATTGGATTAGCCTCAAGAGCGGGACTGTTGTCCTGGGTCCTCCTTTAGGAGGAAGGACTGTGGGAGTTGGGAGGTTTGACAAGAGGGTCCCAAAGAGAGGGACGTGGTACCGGGCAGAGTACCAAGACTCAAGCCCATGGGAACAGGACCGAAGTCCAGATCTCAAAGCAGAAGCAGGGAGGCAAGACAAACAGAAGCTGGGATGGGTTGACCTTGAGGTCAGGATTGGCCTAAACACCAACCCAGAGCTGAACCATCCAGTGGGGAATGGAGACTGGAGTGGTTTGAGGTGGCATCAGAATTGTCTGGGGAGAGGAATCAAGTAGTTGGGGACTAGGTAGTACCTCATTTTAATAAAAATAGCAGCTGCTTGCTGAGCACTTGCTAGGTGTCAAACCCTGCTGGCACATATTGTCATTAACTGAAATCACATTTGCAAGGTGGGTACAATTATTTGTCTCATAAATAAGGAAATGGGGCTCAGAGGATAAGAGATAGCCCGGGGTCATAGAGTTCAGAAGAGGCAAACTGAGGTCTGCCTGACTCCCAAACCCAGGATCTTTCTACTACTCCACAAACATATCCCTTTCTATATACCAGCAGAGTTGACTTCAAGTTTTTGCTTTCAGGGGCAACATCATACAAGCAACTGTTGACCTTAAACAAATGTGCCAGTTATTTTACCAGCAAACTGAATTTCTTCAGGAATAGCAGAGGAATTGCAATTCGGGACAAGCAAATTATGGTGAACCATAGGCAAGATGGAAAACAGAGGAGAGGGGCTTGTCTTTACAGGGGAAAGAAGGAAGATGGGAGGGGATGTTTCAAGAGTTTAGGGTGGTGATAGCTTCTCACTGGCTGAGTGTGGTGATGTCTCACTGGCTGGGCTGTTGCAGAGCAAGAAGTTCTTCCTTCTTCCTGCTGGCTTATGAGAAGTAAGCTTTTTTCTGTTGGGGAATGTGAGGTATGGTGAGGGGTAATGCATGAGAGGTCCCCCTTCAAGGCTTCCCGACTCCATTTCATATACTGGGGGTGCCAAAAAAAATGCATACACATTTTAAGAGAGGAAAAAGCTGTGTTAAAATTGTAATACTCAGTATATACCAATGAGAAAAGATAAATACAAGTCACGTTTGACTTCTGCAATTACAAGAGGTGCTCAAAGCATCCAGACACTTCTGATTACGGTGAACTACTGCTTTTTAAGAAACATTTTTTGTATGTGTATACATTTTTTGACACACCAGTACACACACACACACACACACACACACACACACTACACACGATCTGACAATTAACTTCATGAACTTTGCAATGATGTTGCTGACCTTTTTTGATATAAGAGGGATTATTCATTATGAATTTGTACCAACTGGACAAACAGTTAACCAAGTTTACTATTTAGAAGTGCTGTAAAGGCTGCATGAAAAAGTTAGACGACCTGAACTTTTCGACAAATAATTCATGGCTCTTGCATCACGACAATACACACTGTCTGTGAGGGAGTTTTTAGCCAGTAAACAAATAACTGTATTGGAACACCCTCCCTATTCACGTGATCTGGCCCCCAATGACTTCTTTCTTTACCTGAAGATAAAGGAAATATTGAAAGGAGGACATTTTGAGGACAGTCAGGACACCAACGATAATACGACGACAACTCTGATGACCATTCCAGAAAGAGTTCCAAAATTGCTTTGAAGGGTGGACTAGGTGCTGGCATCAGTGCATAGCTTCCCAAGGGGAGTACTTCGAAGGTGACCATAGTGATATTCAGCAATAAGGTATGTAGCATTTTTTCTAAGATAAGTTCGCTAACTTAATTGTCAGACCTGTATATCAGTGAAAATATTATTAAGGGTAATGTCTGAGAGTTTACTGCCCATATTTTCTTCTAAGAGTTTTATGGTTTCAAGTATTACATTTAAGTCTTTAATCCATGGTCCCATGTCATCTGCAAATAATGATAATTTTACTTCCTCCTTTCCAATTTGGATGCCTTTTATTTCTTTTTCTTGTCTGATAGCTGTGGGTAGGACTTCCAGTACTATGTTGAACAAAACTGGTGATAGTAGACATCCCTGTCTTGTTCCTCATCTTAAGGAGAATGCTTTTAGCTCTTCCCCCATTGAGTATGATGTTAGCTGTGGGTTTTCACATGGCCTTTATCATGTTGAGATATGTTCACTCTATTCCCACTTTGCTGAGAGTTTTTAGCATAAATGGATGCTGGATGCTATCAAATGCTTTTTCTGCATCTATTGATATGATCAATTATTTTATTTTGTTCAAGTGTTGTATCACATTAATTGGTTTGCAGATATTGGACCAACCTTGTATAGCAGGAAGGAATCCCACTTGATCTTGGTGTATGATATTTTTAAAGTATTGCTGAATTCGGTTTGCTAATATTTTGTTGAGGATTTTTGTATCTATGTTCATTAGGGATATCAGCCTAGTTTCCTTTCTTTTTTTTTTTTGTGATGTCTTTGTCTGGTTTTGGGATCAGGGTAATGGTGGCTGCCTCATAAAATGAGCTTGAGAGCTTTCTCTCCTCTTGAATTTTTTGGAATAGTTTGAGAAGAATACATGCTAATTCTTTTTTGAATGTATGGTAAAATTCACCTGTGAAGCCATCTGGCCCAGTATTTTTGTTGTCGTTGTTGTTGGGAGCTTGTTGATTACTGATTCGATTTCATTAGTAGTAATTGGTCAGTTCAGATTTTCTGTTTCTTGATTCTAGACCCTTGTTTTTCATCACTTTGAATATTTCCTGCCACTCGCTTCTCGTCTGTAAAGTTTCTGTTGAGAAATCAGCTCAACAGAATTTCTTATGGGAGAACCCTTGTAAGTAACTAGTTGTCTTTCTTTTGCAGCCTTTAGAATTCTCTCTTTGTCTTTAACATTTGCCATTTTAATTATAATGTTTCTTGGTGTGGGTCTGTTTTGTTCCTCTTGTTTAGGACTCTCTATACTTCCTGGGCTTTTATGTCTGTTTCCTTCACCAGGTTAGGGAAGTTTTCTGTCATTATTTCTTCAAATAATTTCTTGATCTCTTGCTCCCTCTCTTCTCTGTTTTCAATTCCTTGCTCTCTTCTCTTCTCCTGGTACCCCTCTGATGTGAATGTTGGTATACTTGATGTTTTCCCAAAGGCCCCTTAAACTATCTTTTTTTTTTTTTTTTTGGGGGGGGGATTCTTTTTTTTCTTTTTACTGCTCTAATTGGGTGTTTTCTGCTACCTTATCATCCAAGTTGCTGATTTGAATCTGTGCTTCATCTAATCTACTGTTGAGTCTCTCTAATGTATTCTTCATTTCAGTTATCATAGTCTTCATTTCTGACTGGTTCTCTTTTGTGTTTTCTATTTCCATTTTTGTTTTCTATCTCTTTGTTGAAGTTCCCACTGAGATCATTGAGCATCCCATCGCTAGTGTTTTGAACTCTGTCTCTGGTAAATTGCTTGTTTCCATTTTGTTTAGTTCTTTCTCTAGAACTTTGTTCTGTTTTTCATTTTGGGACATAACTGCACTAGAGGAGCTGTTGTGCAGGGCCTGACCTTATGCAGCAGGATTCACTTTAGCAGGACTCTGATGACTGCTGAGTCTGCCCTCTGGGTGTGTCATTTGTGGAGGAGGTTGTGTGGTGCTCTGGTGTGGTCTGAAGCTGGCCACCAAGTGTGTTGGTTCTGTGGCCTTTTGGGGATGGGCTCTGGTGCTGGCCAAGATCAGCCACTGCCTGTGCCCAGCATAGGGCCACTTGGTATGAGCTACAAAGTGATCTGCAGATGGTTGCCACTTGTGCTGGGCTTGGAGGTTCCTGGGAGAGGCTAAGCTGGAAGCTGAGGCTGACTGTTACTAGTGCCTGTTTTGGGGATGCTTAACAAGTGGTACAGGGCATGCTGATACCAGATACTGTTTGTCTGGGGTTCGTGAAACTTTGAAAGGTTTTAAGAAAGTCCACCGGGTGAACCACAACAGGCTGTTTGTATGGAAAACCACTGGAAGTGGCTCAAGTGGTCCTGCAAGTTGGCGGGTGGGGGCTGGGTTTCAGGGGATCACCAGGATGGGGTAAACAGTGTTAGCCAGGTTGATGGAGACTCAGATATGGTGCTCACTGGTGTCTGCACAGTGGGTAGGGGGAGGGCTCAAGAAAGAAACTGAGGCTTCTGCCAGCATTTCTGTCTGGGAGAAAGCTGACCCTCCAGCCCTCTCCCTGAAGCCTGACAATTCATTTCCTCCCCAAATGTCCGTGACACCTTTTGAGCTGCTGCCCCAGTGCTGGAGCTCAGAGTGAATGAGTCCGTCAGCAAGTGAGTCTATGCAGGGTTCCTTTAAGAGGAATGCCTAGGACTCTAGCTGCTCTCCATCTCACTCAGCCACAATCACTGCTGGTTTTCACAGCCAGAAGTTATGGGGACTTCTCCTCCCGGCACTGGAACCCTGGGCTGGGGAACCTAGTATGGGGCTTGGACCCATTCCTCCTATAGTGGACCTCTGCACCTGAGAGATCCCTTCTGATTTTTTACTGCCACATGTGAGTGTGGGACCAGCCCATTCCATGACTCCACCCCTCCTACCAATCTCCACATGGCTTCTTCTGTATATCCTTAGATATAAGACTTCTGTTCAGCTAGACTTTAGGTGATTCTCAATGATGATTGTTATGTAGTTTAGTTGTAATTTTGATGCAGTCATGGGAGGAGGCCAGCCCAGCATTTACCTACTCTGCCATCTTGACCAGAAACCTTCCTGACTCCATTTGAAATAAGGTGTATTTATTTTAACACAACCTATCATTAATATTAAAACAGCAATGTTTTTAATAATGAAAAAGTAAACTCAAGCATCAAGCTGGGAGTATTAATAACATATGTTATTAATTCCATATTGTAGTAATGGGGAACTCTGTCATTACTTTAATAAAATGCACTATTTCAGAGTCACTAGGGGAAATGAAACAGGGACAGAACAAAGTGAGACTAATGGTATTAAGATCACCAGGTATAAACCTATGGTATGATCAAATCAGATTTACTGTCCCCAAGCAGTGAGGGAGAGCACCCCAACAGGAGTGAGGCGGAAAGCATTTTGTAAGATTTAGGTTCCTTCTGAAGGATTCTGAGGGACAGGTAAGAGAAGCAAGAATCAGCTCTGTATTGGATGTTGTTTCTGTGATGGGTTTAAGAGAAGCAGAACAAACCAGGGGTTGGGTGATACCACATGGTGAGGGCGGTTTAGCAATCAGGAATCCCCAGTAAAAGATGGGAATAATAAAATGCTTTGGGGCATCACTGGATAGAAAGCAGTAGCCATTCAAAAAGGGTGGTGGGGGGAGGGGAGTTGTAGCATTTTACAGCTGCCTCAAGACTGGGAGATCAATGCTTCCTGGTAACTTTGCAGCTGGCTTGTTCTGTTCATCCTCACAGCCGGATCAACAGCAGGACTGCTTTTTTTTTTTAAGTTTGAGCTGACTTTTTATCTTTTAGTTCCAGACAGGTTTTTACTCTTTCAATGGGGTGAGGGGAGAAAGTTGAGCAATTCCCTTAGTTATCCAGCTGACTCTCCTGTGTACTGTGATCTGGACCTTGGTATATGATCATCATTGGTGTCTACGACATTCAGCTGCTCTCTTTTAAGCAATGTTTATATCATAACTCAGATGAGAACGTTGAAAGCATGCTTATAAAGTTGCAAATGACAAAAAGATGGAAGGACAGAAATTTCTGGATGACTGGACTGAACAATTTATGAAATACTAAGTGCCTGCCAGGCACAAACACCTTGAATGAACCTACTTTCTGATGTTACTGTATTCTGATCTTTGTTAAAACCAGATCATACTCTCCAACCCCAACACACCTTCCATATTTAAAACTCTCAAGTGGCTTTGTAGTCCTACTTCTAAATGATCTGGCCCCTGCCTACCTCTCTCATTTTTATCTTCTGCCCTCTTCCCTAGTTCCACCACCCTGGACTTCTTTCTGTTCTATGACACCAACCTCGTTCCTATACTCAGGCATTGCTAGAATATTCTGGAATGTGCTGAAATGCTTTTACAGAAATTTTGACAGAAGTAACTCCTTTTCATAATTCAAGTCTTACCTTAAATTTTATCTTTTCAAAGAGGCCTTCCCTGTGAATTCTATCTAACCCTTTCCTCCTGCCCAGTCTCTATCTCATTACCATGTTTTTATGTAAATTAATTCTTGTTGACTTATTTGTCTTTCTTTCCCATTATGATGAGTGCTCCCTGTGGGCAGGTACTTAGTGTATATTACAAGCAGCTATAATAACTTTTGGCACAAGATTGGTGACCAATTAATACCTGTTAAATGAATGAACACCTTTTTTTGTCAAGTGACCCCGTTGCGCTGGCCACATCTCAGTGGACTGGGGATTGCTATTCTAGCCAAAATCATCTGTTAGGATAGTCATGTCAGAGCAGTGGCCTGAGTGGCCTGCGTGAGAAATCTGCCCAACAGTGTGCTACAGATTGTGTAGTTACTCTCAGATCCCATCGAATTCACATTAGGGTCATTTTACATCCCATATACAGCAAGAAGGCAGTCAAAATAAGCAGCAGCAAAGGGACAATAGGAGCAAAGTTAATAGAAAAGCAGTTATAGAAGGTAGAAAGGCAAATTCGGGGCCTGAAACCTGTAGGTGGCATTAGCATTTGGATTGCTTCAGGTTACCAAAGATGTTTTGGTCAGGAGAGCTACTGCTGAATCCTAAATGGTAGACATTTGTCCAGTCTTCCATGAGGACTTCTTCCTATATCTTTCAGTAAAAATGTATCACATTGGTCATGTTTTTGCCACATGAAAGGATAATTGACAGAGACCAAATCGGAACCTAAAATGTCCGCCATAGACTGGGGTGATGGGCTTATTGTAATACAAAAGGAGTTCACAGATATAAACTTAAAAGCTCACTATTTGTGTTCAGAGAAACAACTGTACAAATATGAGATTAGCGGAAGATATGACTAAATAGCAACCTAAAAACAATCATTTTGCAAACTGCAAGTTCAGTTTATATTAATAATAATGTGATGACTAAAAACACTCCATCTTCGGCAACTTTTATAAAACTATAGTGTTCCATCCTGAAGAAGAGCTCTTCCTTCTTCCTTCCGCACATCCAGCTCTACACCCTTTATGAGAACTTGTATAGAAGTCCCCGGGCTGAGTCTATCCGACTTCACCATGGGAATTCAGGTGGCATAAGTGTGTGTGGTTGGTTGGTGGACAAATGAGCCTCTTGGGAGAGAAAAAAACAAAAGGAAAGGTCAGGCGGCTAACTCTGGCCTTGTTACAAAGCCTTAAGTGTTGAAGGAAGGCATGGTCTGGGCATAAGTTTTGTTTGTCACTTGAAGTTTTCTCCTGATTCAAGCAATCCCTCGCCCCTCAAATTCATACCAGATTTCTAGGGAGAGAGAATGAGAGTAAGACAATTAAACAGTAATTTCTCCTAAACTCTTGAAGACTTTGGGACCGTAGGGGTCTAAGCAACACGTCCTTAGTCCTTGTGGACGGTGTGGGAATAGGAGCAGTCTTCGCGCTGTGCCACAGAATTGAGGACCTTCCTTGG
Source organism: Rhinolophus sinicus (assembly GCF_036562045.2). Classification (NCBI taxonomy): domain Eukaryota; kingdom Metazoa; phylum Chordata; class Mammalia; order Chiroptera; family Rhinolophidae; genus Rhinolophus; species Rhinolophus sinicus. Next base: position 70,682,953 of record NC_133758.1, read on the forward strand.
GTTCTGGTACATTAGTAAAGGTACCCAGGAGTGACAGAGGTGTCTGGCACAGGAAGCAGAGCTGCAGGCAGGGATGGTGACAGCAGAGTGAACTGCAGCAGGAAGGGCCTCTGACTATACCGAGAGTACAGTGAGATGCTGCTTGGGGACTCAGAGAAGTAACCAAAATACAACTCAAGGGAGCTGAGTTGTGATCTGTGTGTGACATATCTCAAAATATGAAAAAGGGTCTGGAAACACCTACAAATGAGTAATAACTCAAAGAGATTTTAGCTTGGGAAGAGACATGGAGGAATATAATAGATGTCTTTCATTGTTTCGGAGCAATTAGGAAATGGAAAGAAAAGGAACATTATTTGTAGACTGCTGACTCTTCATTTATCTCTTTAAAACGATATAAAATCCTTCCACATTTCTTATGTCATTTGTTTTCCACAGTTGTCATTCCTTCCATTTTTACAAATGAGAAAACCGAGGTTGGGAGAATTTAAAGAATGGACCTGAGGTAAGGTAGCCAATGGTTGAGCTGGGAGTTGTGCCATAAAGCCAGAGGCATGCTGGTAAATGTTTAATCACCAGCTCTCTGGGGGAAAAAGAAGCGCTCCTTTGTAGTGTTTGCTGATTCCTATGGTGTAAATACTCCCAACCCGCAAACAGGTCTTCCAAGCCATATGAGACAACCTAGTATCCCACCTTCTTTACTCCCAAGCCATATTTCTTCCCAGCATCAGATTTAGTCTCCATGAAGCAGAGGGTGCAGCAGCTAAGGACTTGAAATTTAAAAAATAAAAACAGCTGTCCTAACATTGTTGGCTGCCAACCCTAATTCAGAGACAGCCAGGTATGAGGTTGTAAGAGAAGGAGATTTATACATCAGTTGCCGGCTTGCACATCAGAATTACCTGAAAAACATGTTCACATACAAATTATGGGACCATAGCCCAGAGGTTAAATACTGAAGCCAGGTAGCTTCAGTTCAAATCTGGCTCAGTCCCTTGCTGGATGACCTTAGGCAAGTTCTTTAAACTCTCTGTGCCTTAGTTTCATTACTGATAGCTGGTGATGATAATAATATTTGCCTCACAGGGATGTTGAGCAGGTTAAATGAGTCAATGTTAAGTGCTCAGAACAGTGCCTGCAACATAATAAACACTATATAAGTATTTGTGGTTATTATTACTGAGACTTCTCCTGGGTGAGGCCCAGCTGTCTGTATTTCCAACATAGTTTTCCAGTGACTATTATGCAATCATCTGGGTTTATCCATAAACATCTAGGAATCCACTGAAATCTGATTCTTGCTCTCTGGGAGTGGAGTATATTCTTATAGGAACCAAGACCAACCCAAGGGTGAATCTCAGGCTGTCCTTGCAAAGCTGAGACAGTCTGTGAACCCTCACTGAGCTCCTGACGGTTGCACTGGAAATCCTCTCACAAATCCCTATCCTCCCACAGAAGACTTAAGTTGCAGGATGCTATAACCGATCTTGGTTGTTTCTTTTTTTATTTTAAGGAATAAATAAAACTCAACTCACAGTCAAAATTTCATCTTACAAATGTACAACACACAACCGAGGTTGTAGGTTAATCTGAATTTCTTCAAAACCTTGTAATTTCCACTAACGTCCCCCTCCATGTACATTGACATGTATGTGACAAACCTATATTTCACTTTGGCCTGGGTCTACGTAGGTAATCTTTAGGGCTCTAGCTTTGTTCTCTCTAACTTTAAGGATTAAAACAGTAGTTTGTTTTACAATAGGGTTAAACATCAGCCCTTAATGCTGGGGAAACAGCGCAGGTAATGTACAGCTTTCCCATCTCGATCGTAAATATGTATTACCTGATGGTGATGCCTTTTGAAGGTTCTTTTCCACAATGGAAATTGTGGAAATTTTAATTTTGGAAATAAGGATTACGTTTTTTCATTCCCACCCCCTCCCCACAAGCAACTGTCAATTGCTGAATGGTATTTTTTAAGCAATGTAATGTCACTTTAACATTATGAAAAACAAGTAAGAAGATAGTCTAATTATTGGCTCTCTCCATCCAACAGACACGGGCCTGAGTCTTGCTTCCACATCTTACTTGCCTTGTGCCCTCAGGAAAGTAAATTAGCCTCTCTAAATCTCAGCTTCCTCCTCTATAAAAAGTAAAAGTGTAATAACGCTTAGTGGCTGAGTTTGTTATGAAGACTAAATGAGAATTATAAAGCATTTAGCATAGTATCCGGTACATGGAAAATGTACAATAAGTGGTAACTTTAAAAAAATAAGCTGAATCTCAAATGTAAAATTCTAAACTGACATAGGCATATAGTATAAAGTAGCAGTAGCAAAGGAAGACACAGAGATTACTACATCATAAAAGTTGATGTGTGATCAAAGACACAGTGTAAATTAAAATCAGTCTCTCTATATATATATTGCGAAAAGTGTGATTTCAAAGGTTTTCTAGGCATGTGGAAATGGCAACCTTATTTCCACTTAAAGGAGTTTTCTGAGTAGGTTTGTCCTTTGTCCTTTTTATCATGAAAATTGAAGATGTATCTGGAACACTCAAGGAGTGGGGGTGAGAGAGAGTTTTTTATGCCTAAGAAGGAAAAGTGAATATAGACAGTTTTATGAGCTGTTACTCAGAATGGTCTTTAAGGACAGAGTTGTTAACTAGCTCCCATAAAATTCTAAAGTTATGTCTCTGCCTTGAGGCACGCTTGGATGCAGAGCTAACAAATTGTGTGTGGCTGTCTGCCATCAGCCCAAGTTAAGAGCTTCGAATCAGCAGATTGCTGTTCGAGGTTGCTCATACTGTTAACTCCACTTAGAAACTGACTTTGAAGCAAGGTCAAGAGAAATGCTAAATTGCACGTACAGTATCTGAGGATAGCCTTGAATTAAATCATCACACAAATCTGCCTTGTCTTTTTCTCCAGGGCTCTGGATAACTTGCTGAACCATGAATTTCCTGTCCTCTTGTACTTCACCTCTATCCCTCCCCATTGCCCATCCCTGCCTGGCCCCAAGTAGATTCTCAGAATCCAGGGAATAATCATTCACATATTGATTTGGACCACAAACTTAACATGAGTGTCTGCCAAACACATAAGTAGGTGCTGGAGGTATAAATATGAGTCAGACAGAATATTTGCATATGAGTAGCCAACATTCTGATTTGGGGAAACAAATAGTCACTATAATTTGTTAACGGCTTTACTAATTCTCTGAAAGCACCAAGGCAGAGATGACCATTCTGCTTTGGGAAGGTGAGAGAGCCTCTCAAGGGTGGTGATTCTTGATCTGAGTGTTGATCTGAGCTCTCAGGGGGTGAGGGCAGGGAAGAAAGGTCCAAGCAGAAGAAACAACGCGTGCATAAGCGTGTAGACTTTGGTGGAGAGGGAGGCTGGAGAGAGATTGTAACAGTTGTAACGTGAGACTTTCAAAGGTAAAATATGTTTTGCTACAGCTCTGAATTTTAGAATTGGAAGGGACTTAGAGATCAGGTAGATTAAACTCAAAGGCTCACTTAGGGCAATTAATGACTTCTTCAGGACAGGACCAGAAGCAATCTCTCCCAACACCAGGTCTTCTGCTCCTTTCTCAGAAGCCTCTAACCACTGCGGCTAGCAGCAACCAGGAAAACTGGTCCTATACATCCTGAGAATTGAGTCTCTCAGATATAAACTATGGAGTTTGGATCTACGGTCCTGTGTCTATTCATTAATGTTACGCTAACTTAACAAATATTTTATATATTTGTTACCAGTCTTCAAAGACTGCTTAAATATATTCGTGTTCTAGTGCTGCTGTAACAAATTACCACAAACTAGGTTGGTTAAAACAGCACATTTATTTTCTTACAGTTCTGGAGGCCAAAAGCCGAAATCAGTTTCACTGGGCTAAAGTGAAGGTGTTGGCAGGACTGGTTCCTTCTAGAGGCTCAGAGACTCCATTCCTTGTCTGTTCCAGCTTCTAGAAGCTGCCCACATTCCTCGTCTGTGGCTGCATCACCCAGTCTCTGCTGCTATCACATTGCTTCTTTTCTTTGACTTTCTCGCCTCCTTCTTATAAGGACCCTTGTGATTACATTTAGGGCCCAATTGGATAATCCAGGGCAATCTCCCCATCTCAAGATCCTTAACTTATTCCCATCTATAAAGTCTTTTTTGTCATATAAGGTAACATTAGTAGATTCTGGGGATTAGCAGATGGATATTTTAGGGGAAATGGAGGATTCTTCAGTTTACCACAGACAGCTGTATTTTTTGTCCTTAAATTGGAAGCGTGCAGTCAACACATACCTGCTTGTGGCTGGGGCTTTGGGAATTCAGGGGTAGATGGGAAGGGCTAGGACAAGTAACCTTCCTTAGTTACCCAGTCTGTGGAGAATCATACCTGAGAATTTTCCAGGTGGACTAGATATTAATGGTAGACTAATCTTAATCCCTCCACTTTTGAAGTTCTCCCCTGTATTTTTGCAGCTGTTAATCCACATGGGAAACAGTACGTCTAAGAAGCTAGAATTCCTCTTATTAAAATCATCAATCCGATCAGCATTACTTGCTGAGTTTAACTATCTGGGGCTTAGATTTTACATTTCGAAGATTATACTGAGGCTTTTAGATAAATAAAATAAATACAATTAAATAGGAAATGAAAACACTAACTCGAAAAGATAACCTGCACCTCCATGTTCATAGAAGCATTTACAATAGCCAAGATGTGGAAACAACCTAAGTGTCCATGGATAGATGAATGGACAAAGAAGTTGTGGCATATATACACAATGGAATATTATTCAGCCATGAAAAATGAGGAAATCCTACCATTTGTGACAATATGGATGGACCTTGAAGGCATTATGCAAAGTGAAATAAGTCAGATTGAGAAAGACAAAACTGTATGATCTCACTTATATATGGAATCTAAAAAACAAAACAAAAAATGTAGGAAGGAGGTGAAAAGGTACAAACTTCCAGAAAAACAAAGCAAAAGCAAAACAACAATAACAACAACAAAAACTGCCCAATTATCAGTAAGAGAAATATTACTTTTCACATAACTGAACTACTATAATATCTGTTTAGTCTGTATTTTCTAGTCTGATAAATGCTAGATGAAATTCAAAGTATGCCGTCACAACTACAGTGTGAAATTACTCTTAAAAAACAAAGGGGTTTAATTTTATTTCCCTTGGATCACCTGCCTCCTCCAGTTGCTAAGAGATCTATAGTGGTCTCCAATATATTTTTTCTATTTTGAATGCCATACAAATATCCCATATTTGTTTGTTTATACGTTTTATAATGATATATATTCATTATGAAACTGAAAATCAGAAAGTACAAAAGATAAGATTTAAAAAGAGAAACAGAAGTTCTGCTATTTTCTTTTACACCCATTGAGTTGGGGCAACCCATTTTGGAAGCCACTGCTGTCAGGCGATGTCATCTGACTAAAGAAAGAATTTTCCTTGGCTATTCTGCTTTAAAAAGAAGAGAAGATTTAGAGAACTTTTTCTTAAGTATCCCTTTCTTTCAGGTAGAACACAATCTTTGTTTTTGAGTACTTGACTGTATTCGTTTTCTTTTCTGGCCCATCTCAGATACTGAGAGACTGGGGGGAAAAGTAGCCTAACACAGAAGTCAGCAAACTTTTTTTGTAAATGGTCAGACAGTAAATATCTTAGGCTTTGTGTGTCGCAAATACCCAATCCTGCCCTTGTAGTGCAAAATCAGTCATAGGCAATATGTAACTGAATGAATGTGGCTGTGTGTAAACAAAACTTTATGGACACTAAAATTTGAACTTTACATAATTATCAGGTATCACGAAGTATTATTTTTCTTTTTTTCTTTTTTCCAACCACATAAAACTGTAAAGGTCATTCTTAGCTCATGGGCCATACAAAATCAAGTGGCAACTTAAAACTATAAAACTCCTAGAAGAAAACAGGGGAAGCCTTCATGACATTGAATTTGGCAGTGATTTCTTGGCTGTGACACCAAAAGCTCAGGCAACATAATCAAGAATAGACAAATGGGACTATATCAAACTTAAAAACATTTTGCATTCAAAGGACAAGATCAACAGTGAGATGGGGACCTATGGGATGGAAGAAAATATTTGCAAATCATATAAATCTGATACAGTGTTAATATCCAGAATATACAAAGAATCCTACAACTCAACAAAAAGTTAAATAACCCAATTAAAACATGGGTAAAGGACTTGAATAGACATTTCTCCAAAGGTGATGTACAAATGGCCAACAAATATATGGAAATGTTCAACATCCCTAATTATCAGAGAAATGCAAATCAAAACCACAATGAGATATCACCTCATAACTATTAGGGTGGCTACTGTCAAACAAACAAACAGACAGACAGAAAACAATCCCAGAAAATACAGGTGTTGGCAAAGATGTGGAGAAATTCCAACCAACCCTTGTGCACTGTTGGTGGGATTGTAAAACGATACAGCCACTATAGAAACAGTATAGAGTTTCCTCAAAAAATTAAAAATAGAATTCACATATGATCCAGTAATCCCACTTCTGGGTATATATACAAAAAAATTGAAAGCAGGGTCTCAAAGAGGTATTTGCGCTGCTATGTTCATAGCAGCACTATTCACAATAGCTAAGGGGTAGAAACAACCCAAATGTGTCCATTAATAGATGAATGGATAAATAAAATGTTTTATATACATACAATGGAATATTACTCAGCTTTCAAAAAGAAAGGAAATCCTGTCACATGCTACAACATAGATAAACCTTGAGGACATTATGCTAAGTAAAATAAACCATTCCCAAAAAAGATAAACATTAGATAATTCATTCTACTTATATTAGGTATTTAAATAGCCAAACTTTTACTGGCGTAAAATTAACCCTGGTTGTTTGCAGAAGGTGAAAGAATTCACAAAACTCAGAAAAGTAGGAAAGCAAAGAAAGTTTTATTGAAGGTTGAGCAGAGAGAGAATGCCCATGGCAGTGTCTAAAGGAAGGCTGCCCCTAGGTGAGGAGAGAAACACCAGCGGCGGGGGGAGGAGGAAGGAGGCTGGGGAGTGGCCGGGGGTTGAGTCTTAGAGTGGACAGCTGCACTTAAGTTCAGGTTAGCTTTTTCTTATACAGGAAAGGAGGAGTTGGTCAGGCAGGTCTGAGGGCTGGCATCACTTCCTGGGGTCTGGTCTGTTTGAAGATAATATTATCTAGGCCACCTTGGCCTGGGGCTTTATGAGTCACCAGTAAAAATTGCAAGGGAGTTGCAAATTGGATTCCAGTGTTCCAGTGCCTTAGGATTAAGAAATTGCCCTTTCCAGTTTAGGATTCTGTTAATTAAATGGATTAACGAGATATGGGTAGCCTTGAGAAAGGGAACAGAACAGAGTTCTTAAGTTAATCAGCGAGGGGAGAAACAAAGAGAAAACAGCCAAATATCAGGGTGACTCTAACTGCAAGCAAACTAAGCCTAATCACAGGTAGCTAGATAGGGAGCTACGTGGTGAGTCAAACTGCGAACTAGCTAAATCTAACTGCATTAATGATTCCCTGAATTTCACCCTTACAAAATTTACATAAACAGAAAGTAAAATGGTGGTTACTAGAGACGTAGGGGTTACTAGAGGAAAAGGGAAGTGTTGTTGAATGGGTACAGAGTTTCAGATTTCCAAGATGAAAAAGTTCTGGAGATCCGTTTCCCAACAATGTGAATATACTTACTACTACTGAACTATACACTTAAAAATAGTTAAGATGGTAAAATGTTTAAAGTATCGCTATAATATGAATGTTGAGGACTTTGTATTCTAAAAGATAGTTTGAATCAACAAAACAAAACAAAAAAACTAGGTGGCAGGCCAGATTTGGCCCTCAGGGCAAATTTTGCTGACTCTTGGCCGAATACAATCCAACTCCTGTAATTAGCACCCTATCTCTGAAGCAGGTTAGGATGAAATCAAGCAGTTAGAGACTCCTTGGTAGACTGAGCAAAAACAGGACAAAACCAGGACACAGGACAACCATACCACCACAAAAATATCATCAATCATGTTCTGGGGCAACTGGGTTGTTTCAATGGTCTCCCCCAAGCTGAGCAGTAGAGGGAGTCTGGGAAACATTGTATCCACAGGCACCCACATCCCAACATCCCCCTCCCAGGTAGAAATAAAGGTATATAAACACAAGCTTTTGCCTTAGCTAGTGGGCATCCTTGCTTACGGTAACACCCCCCCCAACTCGGAGAGCTGTAACTCTTTGCTTGCTATAATAAATGATCTTCCTGTGCAACTCTTTGCCTCTCCTTGGTCCGTGTATCCATTCTTTGGCTCCACAAGACTACGAACCCCGAACCCCCGAACCCCGGCATTGACTGAGAAAAAAACCTACATCATTTGGGGGCTTGTCTGGGATTTGGGAGAGGTAAATATGATCTGTGCTTGTCTACTTGCCCACTTACGGGCTTTCATTATTTTTGTCTCTTTCTCCTGTCACACAAATATTGGGCCTCCATCAGCCAGTTAAACGTGAGTAGCACTGCTGCCAAGCTTAAGAGTCGGAGGGCAGGTTTTGCAGAAGGGCTCTGGTCAATCCACTCCAGCGCTGAGGCGGAGGAACGTTGGCCATAGCCTGACTGACTGCCTTTCCTCTTGCCTTCTCTCTTGTGAGGAGGGGGGCCCAAAGATGGCGCAACGTTGGGGTGAGTGGCTCTTGGCAGCAATTGAGGGGCTCTGGGCATGGTTACTCTGCGAAGGCTCCGTGGGTCTTCTCCTAGCCCAACTGCCCAGAAGGACGCTGTCCGGAGGCCCCCCCTCCCCCTCTCTGCTGCTTTCTCCTACTCCTCTGCTGTTTTTTTTCCCTTTCTGCGAGGAAGCTCAATACTGGCGTGTGGCCAGGATTGTGGGCCTTTGAAGACAACTGAGGGACCCTTGCCGTAGCTACTCTACGGCAGGTCCCAAAGGTCTCTCTGGCCCCTTCCCAGCCCGACCATCCGTAAGGGTGCCAGTGGGATGACTCCTCCATCTATACTCCTCTTTTCATCCTGTCACCGTCTCTCCTCAGCTCTTGAAATGCTGGTCCAGGGTCTCTTCCCTGTGACACCTCCTCAACACCCTCCACCAGCCTCAAGACACCTTAAGGTAAGAACATGGATCTTTGTCTCTATAGGACATCCCTTGTTGCTCAGGATAAGATTTTCTGGCATTTAGCTCACCCTCTTATATCCTCTTATTGGGATCTCCTTCAAGTTTTAAAGCACAGGTGGAAGTGTCCTGTTACACACGCCAAATCTCTCTGTTGTTTTTGAGACCTTCCTGATGAGACAAGTAAACAGTTAACAGGAGCAGGCTTGTGAGCTGGTAGGATGGGACAGGCAAAGAGTTAACAGGAGTGAGCTTATGGCTAACAGGCACAAGCTAAACATTAACCGCTTGGCTCTGACTCCCTTGGCCAGCACAGCATCTATGAGCTGACAAGCATCTTACATTCATCATAGGTGGAAATAAAATAGTTCCCAATCGCAAGAGCAACCCCTTACCCCTTTTTGTTTTGAACGAATGCCTTCCTTACAAGCTTTATAAGGAAGTACTCCCTCCTTTACTATCTTTATAAAGAAGGCTGTTACTATTTAGACCATACCATAAATTTTCAAGATGCCCAGAGCCGAGCTGTACACCCTTCCACCTTAAGATACCTCATTATCGGCCACAGCCTTTACCGGCCTGTGAGCTGGCGCCCAACAACCAGAAAGGCATATCCAAAGACTTGGGTAGGCGCCCACCAGGGACTCAGCCCAGGTAAGCATGACTACCCTGGCGCGCCGTGTCTCTCCACACACCCCAGAACCAGTGGTGTGGTCTCCGTGGTCCAGACCTCTAGGGGACGCCATAGACCAAGTTGTGGGAGACGAATTGCAAAGTGACACCTTTCTGTTCTTCCTCACTTCCAGATGGGCAATCAGCCGTCACCTGCCTTCACCCCGCTAATTTTCATCTTGAAAGCTTGGGACAAATTTGATCCTCAGACTTTAAAGAAACAGTGCTTGGTTTTCTTTAGCTCTGAGGTTTGGCCTCAATACAAGTTGGAAGATGGGGAAACTTGGCCTTCTGAGGGAAGTACTAACTGTAATACTATCATGCGATTAGATCTGTTTTGTAGGCAGGAAGGCAAATGGTCAACATTTCCTTATGTACAGGCCTTCTTTGCCCTAAGAGATAACCCAGATCTTTGCCAGCAGTGTAACATAGATCAGCCCTTGTGGCTGTAGTCTCTTGTTCCCCTCCTCCAAAGGAGATTACCTCAAAGGAATCCCCAATGGGACCCTCCTCCTTTAAGGAGGCTCCCCATCAGATCCTCAGCCAGAGGAACATCCCAAAGCTCTATACCCTACTCTCTCTCCTGAGCCGGCTCCTACCCCCGCTCGTCTTGTTGCCCTCCATATCCGGGACCTCCTGTATGAAGGCACTCCCAACTAAGAACAAATCTCCTTCCCTTACAGGAGATGCCAGGAGAATTTGGGCCTGTCAGGGTTCAAGTCCCTTTTTCCCTGCAGGCTCTCAGACAAATAAGGGGGGACCTGGGAAGTTTTCAGATGACCCTGACAAATATATAGAAGCTTTCCAGAATGTAACCCAGGTCTTTGACCTTTCTTGGAAGAATGTTATGTTACTTTTAAATCAGACTCTCACTAACTCTGAAAAGCAGGCAGCTTTACAAGCAGCTGAAAAATTTGGAGATGATCATTTACTAACATATCATGTTGAACGAACAGAACGAGACCCCACTCTGGAGCCCTTTCCTAAAGGAAAGCAAGCAGTACCTACTGCAGACCCACAATGGGAACCCGATACAGCCACGGGAAATTGGCAGAGAAAACACTTTCTGGCATACATTTAGAAGGTCTGAGGAGAACTAAGACTAAGCCCTTCAATTATTCAAAACTATCTACCATTAGCCAGAATTTGGAAGAAAATCCATCAGCCTTTTTAGAAAGACTCAGGGAAGCCCTAATCAAGTACACTTCTATTGGGCCAGACTCCCTTGAAGCGGAAATCTTTTCAAAGGATAAATTTATAACTCAGGCTGCCCCAGATATCTGCAGGAAATTACAGAAATTGGCCATTGGTCCCGAAGGCACCTTGGATCAGTTGTTCAAGGTAGCCAACTCTGTCTATTACAACTGGGACCAGGAGGAAGCCCAAGACAAGGAAAGGAAAATAAGGAAAAAAGCGGAGGTATTAGCCTTTTAGACCACAGCTCAACAGGGTACCTGAGGAAAGTCTGACTGCCATGCTGTGGACAGTCTGGCCACGGGCGAAGGGAGTGTCCACAGCGACTGGCCCAAGGAGATTACTGGAAGTCTGACTGTCCCTGGAGGCCGCCAGCCCCAGGGCCAGCCTCACCCAGCGGGACCCCCGCTTGGGACTGATGGGGCCTGGGGCTTCTACCAATGGCTCCCTCGTCCCATTTCGCTATCAGGACTCCCAAGCCCCGGGTAACCCTAGAAGTAGAAGGAAAATCTATTGATTTCCTTATAGACACAGGAGCCACTTTCTCCGTCCTCCTCTCCAACCCAGGGGCCCTCTCCAATCAACATGTTACTATCCTCGGAGTAACAGCCAATTACTAAACATTTCTCTCAGCCCTTAGGCTATGAATGGGATGACCTAATATTTTCCCATTGTTTCTGACTCATGCCAAAAAGCCCTACCCCACTATTAGGAAGAGACATTATGACGGAGATGGGAACTATTGTTCTCTTAGCCCTGGAAGTGCTCCTAGCTGCCTCCCAATAATAAAAGCCAACATCAACCCTGATGTTTGGGCCCCACAGGGGGTAGTTGTCTGTGCCTTAACAGCCACCCTGGTCCACATCCATCTTAAGGACCCCACTCTATTTCCTCGTGGGAGACAATACCCTCTAACACCTGAGGCACAGAAAGCACTAATACCAATCATTAACAATCGCAAACAACAAGGCCTTCTTAGAGAATGCAGTAGCCCTTGCAAGACCCCCATCTTAGGAATTCCCAAACCAAATGGGGAGTGGAGATTAGTTCAAGACCTCTGAGCCATCAACGAGGCATTTATTCCCATATACCCTATAGTTCCAAATCCTTACACACTCCTAGCCCAAATATCTGAGACTGCCAGATGGTTCACAGTCTCAGATTTAAAAGATACCTTTTTTTGTATACCCGTGCACCCCGACTCGACTCACAATATCTCTTTGCTTTTGAGGACCCTGAAAGCCAGACTTCACAGCTCACCTGGACGGTCCTCCCCCAGGGATTCAGAGATAATCCATACTTCTTTGGACAGGCCCTCTCTAAGGACCTGTCAGCTAGAACAAATTTACAAGAAACACCCCTAGACAACCCAAATTGGACACCCTTCACTGATGGGAGCTCTTCGTAGAAATGACATTCAGAAAGCTGGATATGCTGTTGTTACATCACATAATGTATTAGAAAATGCAAGGCTCCCCTCTGGTGCCAGTACACAATTGGCTGAGCTAATAGCTGTCACCCTAGCATTAGAGTTAAGTAAAAAAAAAGAGATCCAATATATATACTGATTCAAAATATGCTTTTTTGGTGTTGCATGCCCATGGCAACATTTGGGAAAAAAGGTGCTTCCTAACAGCTATGGATCATCCATCAACTATCACCAGATCAACCGACTGCTACAGACAGTACATTCTCCGCAAGAACAACTTATATACTACAAAGGACATCAAAAGGGAAATGATAAAATTTCTAAAAACAATAAACAGAACAGGCAGCTAAAAATGCTGCCAAACTGGTCTCAACTCTGTATTAGCTCCTCTAGTTTGGGATGGGACTGTAACCCAATTTAAGCCCCATCAAGGTAGACATCACAGAGAGCTTACTTTAGATTCTAGCTGCAACAATGATGTACATTTATTCAGCCCAGCTGAATATGTATCCTTATCTCTTTTTGTAGTACCTGCTATGACCATTGCCCTAGTTGTGGAAATTAGTCACATAGCTTGCTCAATGGCAAAGGCCCTGAATGCTACTACACAGACACTTCGTGCCATGGGACAAAAGTTAGGACAGGTCAGAGAAACAGTTCTCAAAAACAAAGCTGCCATAGACTACCTACTCCTCAAACATAATCAAAGATGTGAAAATTTTAGAGGATTATGCTGTTTCAAACTTTCTGACAATTCTCAGCTAATTGAAAATAAAGTTCAACAAATTCATAACATAATTTCCAACATTAAACAGCGGACAGGATTTTTCAGTGTGTATCTAGGTTTCCTTACTTCCAGGCTTCCTAGCTTAGTGGGACTTAAAGAAGCTTTTAAAATTGTTCTTTTATTCATTATTATAGGGATTACTTCATGCTGCACCCTACAGTGTATATCGGCTTGCAGACCAGCCCCTCTGGTGGCTAAGATGGCCTGGGAAACAACACTGTCCCCATCCGCAATCGCTCGTCTACGGGGGTCCCTTAGATAGACCTCTGGACAAGCCCTAGCTGCTGGTCCCTCTACGCACCTCCTCAGCCTGAAGTAGGCAGAGTGGTCATCGCCCCTATTCCCTAATGGTGGTTAGGGTTACGTCTTCAGAGCGGGGATTGAGGCAGGTTAGTATGAAATCAGGCAGTTAGAGACTCCTTGGTAGACTGAGCAAAAACAGAACAAAAACAGAACACAGGACAACCAAAGCACCACAAAAATAGCATCAATCATGTACTGGGGCAACTGAGTTGTTTCAATGGTCTCCCCCAAGCTGAGCAGTAGAGGGATTCTGGGAAACATTGTATCCACAGGCACCCACATCCCAACATCCCCCTCCCAGGTAGAAATAAAGGTATATAAACACAAGCTTTTGCCTTAGCTAGTGGGCATCCCAGCTTCGGGTCCATTCCCCCCCCAACTCCCCAACTCCGGAGCTGTAACTCTTTGCTTCCTATAATAAACTATCTTCCTGTGCAACTCTTTGCCTCTCCTTGGTCTGTGTATCCATTCTTCCGCTCCAGAAGACTACCAACCCTGCACTCAGTAAGAAACATCCTACATCATCTTCATATATTTTTCTCCAAAACCTTTTTTGTTCAATCTCCAAATGTTACAACTACAACTGGCTACAGAAACTTAGAGTCATTTTGGAGGGTAGGAGTGGGGGAGGACTGGGAGGTGGAGGGGAATTTTCCAAGGTCAAAGAGTTAGTCAAGGGCAGAGTACTGAGTAGAACTGAGCTGCCTGAGATCCTTCCTATTACTATTTGCAGTTAGCTATAGATTCTTAACGACCAGGAAAACAATATTGATTGGACTGGAGGTGAACACAGTATTTAACTGAATTCCCGAGGTGATGCTCTTAGGTAGAAGTTAGAAAATGTAGGAGAAGGAGGAGGGGGTCCATGGTGCATACAGAAAAAGCTCATAACTAGCTTTGATTAACTGCCTCCAGCCATGTATCTGTTTTTACAACAACAGGTGACAAGAGGTGGTCTGGAGCAAGATGAGGATCTGAGTCCACAGATCTCCACCCATCTTAGGAGGTCACACCCTCCCTTGGAAGAGCATGCATCACCTCTTCCTTCGAAATCAATATGTAACTCCCTCACCCCACCCAGCAAACTGTAAGTCCTCAGGACAAGGGCCCTCTTGCTCTCTCAGTCTCTCCCCCTTTCCCCCTACCGGCCTCCACTAGGCCTGTTTCGTGCTCTCTTCCTCCCTCCCCTACCTTGGCTAGGCCTCCCTCATTCTGTCTGTCTCTCTCTCCCACCTTGGCCAGGTGTCTCTCTCGTTCTCTCTCCTACCTCAGCTAGGCCTGTCTCTCTCTCTCTCTCACCTTACCTAGGCCTGTTCTCTTCCCTGAGAATGTATGGGTAATAAACCCGTCTTGCAAACTAATCGGCTTGCTGACCTTTGATACTTCACTGCCTGGCAAAAAGAAACAAGACTCCGGTAACAATGCTATAAATACACATTGAATTCAAGTCCTATAGTACCCAGTCATCTCATCCTCTAGTCCTGTTCTTTTAGGCCTGGAGCTAGAAGAAAGAAGCAGTGCTGATTACAGAACTCATTTTCTTTGTTTTCTTTTTTAGACTTTGATTTATTTTAAGTGTGTTTTTCCAGGACCCATCAGCTCCAAGTCAAGTAGTTGTTTCAATCTAGTTGTGGAGGGCGCAGCTCATTGGCCCATGTAGGAATCGAACTGACAACCTTGTTAAGAGCACCGCACTCTAACCAACTGAGCTAATTGGCCACCCCACAGAACTCATCATTTTAAAGATGAGAACTCTTATGCTAAAATTGTTTTAACTGTGGTTCCCCAGAAGGAGTTTTTAAATAGCACCTAATATTTTGTGAAGTATGAAAATCTTTTTTAATTCTAGTCTCCAGAAAAAACTTTGCATTGGCCACCAGCCACTTTAAAGGAATTGTGTATATTTGCACCACTTTACTGCTTTAACATTTAAAAATTAAGTAACAACTTCAAAGACAAATAGCTATAGTTAGCTGCTGAGTGCCTGACTTCCTAAGGGTGGCATTAAAGGAAAGGACAAATAGAACCCAGTTCAGCAGGTCAGGATCTAAAATTAAACCATGAGTAAAATGCAGAGGATGCAATGCTCATTTCGTTCTGTACTGTGAAGTAGGGCAAGCTAGGTTTTGCCTGGAGTGATGTAAGTTGTTATACTAAACAGCTTCTTTTCATTGTCTAGAACAGGGGTGTCCAAACTTTTTTCAACGTTTTTCACCAAGGGCCATATGCGGTAAAATACACAAACAACCGGGCCACTCACTTGAGGTGAAGTACGTATTGCCTCACGTGGTTTATTTAAGTAAACTAAATGTATTTTTGGAATTTGCTGCGGGCCAATTAACAATGGATCATGGGCGGCAGTTGGCCCGCGGGCCAAAGTTTGGACACCCCTGGTCTAGAAAAAAACCCCAATCATTAAACTTTTAGAAGTCGGGTTGAGTAGAGATTCCAGCACACTCCATCAAATTTATGTAGTATTCTAGGAGTTAGGAAAGCACAAACATTACTATTTAATCCAGTTTCAATTATAACCTTAATGCTGTATTAAAACTTTTCATTCTTTGTAGACTTTCCTGATGTGCAGAGATGTGCTCAGCTAAAGCACCAGCTCTCAGTGAAAAATACCCCCTGGACATGTGTCTCTTCAGCATATCTGTATGTGCAGAGAAAACAATACCTAGTGAACATTTCAAATTGCTTCTTAAGCATAATAAACAAATGTAATTCATGAGCCTAGACAGTATCCTAGTTCAAAAAAACAAACAAAAACAAAAAACCCCACCCAGCTATAAAAGACATTGAGACAATCAGAAACTTAAATGTAAGCAGGATATTAAATGATACCAAGGAATTGTTTTCTTAGGAGTGATAACAGTACTCTGATTCTGAAGCAAATGTCTTTATTCTAAGAGAGGCAGGATGAAGTATTTAAAGGTGAAGTATTTTGATGTCTACAGCCTAGTCAAATGGTATAACAAAAAGGTTTCTCTATTTTCTGTATTTTTGAAAATATTAATAATAAAGAATTGGGGTGAGGGAACAAAGGGCATCTTTTTAAAGTTCCTTAGCCAAGAGTAACGTGAAGAACTTCGGATCCGTAACTTCATACCCTTTGGGTGTGTAGCGCTGGTTGTTGGTTTTGCTGTTGCATTCCAGGTGCCATTCAGCGAGTGCGGTCTCTGCCCCACCCAGGAGCAAGCAGCTCTTAATAACACTTAAGTCACTGAGATTCAGCAAGTGGGAGCCAGCCCGAGGGGACAAAGTCCACACCTGACGTAGTCTTCTTTACATCATTCCTCTAGTAGGTATCACTTTCGCTTTCAAATTGCTTTAGTTTGCATTTTCCAGCAGTCCTATCTGTATTTGGGGACCTGTGTTTCTTTTTCTTTTTGCTGATAGGCTCTGCCCTCCCCCTCCCCCAGCCCAGCCCCAGACAGAAGGCATTTCTTCTTTCTGGCCCATGGCCACACCCCAGATGACTTTCTTAGAGGTATCTTTCTGCCCAACCACCTATTGTTGAATCGGATTCTGTCTATACTTATTTCTTGAACCAGCCAATCTCCTCCTGCAGTTTAAAAAGAAAATCCTGGGAGAAACTCAAAAATCACAATTTTGTGCTCGTCATCAATTTTTGTGTCCGCGCGGCCAGGGCCCATCCCGAGATTTTTCTTTTTAAAGCAAATTTAGTTGAGAACTATGTATATCAGGAGGTCGTGGCATCATTTTAAAAGTTAAATAGCACACTAAGAAGGCAGTGCTGCCATTAATATTCAACAGCTACTCTCTACTTCAAATTACGATTCACCAGGCTCATGGAGCTATAGGTTGTAAGTATGCTGCTACCAAGTGCTTGTTTTCCGTGGTTGCGCAGGCTGAGAGGCCACCCGGATCCCCCTTAGTTTGAGCAATTATGGCTGGTGTCCAGGAAGGTGTTCATGCCAACTGAAAGCTAGCTTCTGGTTTAGGACAGGGTAACTAATTTGGACTTGGGGGCTCCTGCCGTGTACCTGAGGCGCCAAGCGGCCGGGAATGGGCTAAGCATGTGCCTCCTTTACCAAGATGGCCTCGGCGCCGCCGGGGTCCGCGGGGGCGGCCATGTTGGTAAAGGCCGGGGTGGCGGCCAGCGCCAAGGTGACGCTGGCCGGGCTACCGTGTTTTCCCGAACATAAGACCTAGCGGGACAATCAGCTCTAATGCGTCTTATGAAGCAAAAATTAATATAAGACCCAGTCTTATGTTAGACAAGACCAGGTCTTATAGTACAGTAACACCAGATCTTATATTAATTTTTGCTCCAAAAGATGCTTTAGAGCTGATTATCCCGCTAGGTCTTATTTTCGCAGAAACACGGTAGATGGAAGGTCACAATGAATGAGTGAGCGGGCAACTCTGGAGTGAACCCAGCTGAAGCCTGGGCCCGGGGCGGCCGGACGCCTGTAGGCCGGGGCCCTGCGACGGCTGCCCCCAAGGATGGTGAGGCGGCGAGTGTTGAGGCGCTGCCTGCAGCTGCTGGCGCCCTCGGAGGAGCCTGCGCGACGCCGGGGGCGGAGGAACCCGAGCTCCGGCCGCTGCGGCCACTCCCGCTGCGCTGGGGCGCTGTGGCCCGGAGCGGAGGAGCAGCCCAGGCGGAGGAGGCATCGCGCGCGCCCCGCGGTCCCCCGCGCCAGGTGAGCCCGCCGCCCCCGCCCGCAGCCACCCCCGGAGCGCCGCGCTCCCTCTGGGGTCTCGCGCGAGGCGGCTTCCTTCCGCTCGCCGGCTGTCCCCTGGCGCAGTTCTGCTGCCTTCTCCTCCGCGTCCGGGTGGGGGCCCCCGGCCTGGGGCTGTTGGCACTGTTCGGATATGTAAAACGGGCTGTGGGTGGGATTCCGGTCCCGAGCCCGGCCTCCTGGAGGTGCTGCGCTGGTGAGCGGCAGGGCTTCATCTGAACGCCCTCACCTCGCGAGTTGCGGAGCTCGTCTCTGAAGGTGCCTGCGTGAAGAGCCACATTATTTTTTTCCCTTGGGAGAGAAACCGTCTCTGGGATTTGTTTTAGATCTCATCTTCTCTGCAAATCACAGGTTGCATCTTCACAGATCGGAATACACGTGGGTGGATCTTCTTTTGGTTTTATGTAAATGAATGGGTTCCTTAGGGCAACTTATTTCTCCTTCATCTGTAGTATTTATCATCTAAAAAAAATCCATTCCAACAGGTTTCTCCCCTTTTATCTTGAAAGTTAACCAAAGAATGGAAATGAGCAAAAGAATAGAGCGGGGGTGGGGTGGGGTGGGTGGTGGAAGCCTTGCTTTCTTGAATTTTCTGTACTGTGGTTGGTTGGTTGTTAAATTGGGTATCGTGGAAGGCTTTTCAGAGCAGGTATTCAGGTAGGTATCCTCCCCTCCGCCCCTTGAATAGAACTGCATGGGGTCCTGGTAGTTGAGATTAAATAAGCTTCCACGGGCTCCAGAGTTTGATGCACCCCACCTCAACTGAACCTGGAAAATATTAAGAGAATGAGAAAGTTAACCTTTAAAACGTTTAGTTTTTGTCCTTCCTTGCCTTTACTGCAGGTTTTTTAAATATATGTTACAATATGACTCACCTGGTTTAACTTTGGCTCAACATGAAGTGTTTGCTATTTGATAATTCTGATTATTTGAGAAAGTTATTCCTGAGATACAGCTCTCAGAAAACTAAGAATAATTTCTATCTTTGTTAAAAATGGATATCTAGCAGTTCCATTTCTATTTTCAGCTACATTGTTTTTGATTTAGCTGCAGACATCGACATCTTTTAGAAAGAAGTTATGTAATCTTAAAAAGAAAAGATTACCTATATCCCAGCGTAGTCTGATTTTGTTGCAAGAAAATATTAGGTCTGTTAGAAAAAAATTAGGGCAAGTGTACCTATTTAAAATAAGAATTTAAGAAAGAGAGATTGACTAAACTTAAAACTTTTAAGCAAATTAAAATGTAATCACAATTTTCAAAGGTTTTATTTCATTACACGTACAGGCTTTCCTGCTGCAAGTATTTCAGTAAGTCTCCAAGAGATGAAAATATTAATACTAATACTTAGTGTATTTCTTATACCCTTATTTTCACTCACATTTCCAAATTGTATTGGACAGATTTCATATTGCCAATTTAATTTTTAAATTAGTCCAATTATAACTGAATTTGAATATAAGCATTCCCTCAAAGAGTTTTGGTTGCTTTAGTTGATACAGTCATCCTCGTGTGTTTGAAAAGGTTATTTTTGTTACTTTGGGTATTTGTGAGTTTGGAAAACTGAGGGGATTTTTAAGAACATGCTGTATGTATTTGGAAAAGTACTGTTTGCGTTTTGTTGTTTCATTCTGTTTTTTCTTTGTAGTGGTAGATAGTGGTAGATAGCTGTAGTGGGTTTCTTTCATTTCACTCCAGTCTTATGTAAATAAGAATTTGGCTGTGCCTGGAGAACTGTGTTGATCTGGGCATTTTAGATTGAAATGCATACGAGTAAAAAGTGTTTTCATTGAAGTATTGGGGAAATGAACTTGCACGTAATTAATGGCTAACAAGCACCTTTATCCTGGAGACCTGTGAGGGCATGTGTAAAATTGGTATTAAAGGAGTCACCTATGTGATTTCCAGCTTGAGGTTCAAGTGATAGAGCATTCTAACTGCTATAATACTGAAGGATTCTACCTATATATAATTTATAGTGCTTTACTTGACTTGTCTTTTTATTTAATAACCATTTGCTGTGTATTTAGATACTAACAGACTTTTGTGACATTTTATATTAAGCCATATATCCCCAGGGGGCAGTTTTGTTATGTCAGAGATGTAGTCGTTTGCCAACTCAGCTGGTTAAATAATGTAGTATAACTTTATAATTTATGAAGTTCTTTCAAATATTAATATATTTATTTTTAGTTTTATTTTATAGATATATAATATGTGAGTTTATTAACCCCATTAAACAGATGAGGAAAACAGGAAGCAGAGCCTGGGAGATTTCAGTGATTTGTCCAAAGTCCCTTAGCTCAGCAGCCCTGGCCTTTGGCAGAGGACATACACCGCTGCCCCTTCTTTGAAAGGGGTCCCAGTGAAGCCAGGGCAGAGTGGTGTGGATCAGCAAGCTTCCGTCAGCATCACAGCCATAGATGGTACCCCTCCCCTGTGCTGAATGGTCAGTACCAGTGGTTATGGAGGCGCAGGGCTGTATACAGCTGGATCCACATAAAAGCCGCATGATTGAGAAACAACTCCGTATGCACCGAGAACAATCCATCTTTCCCTTTGAAGGCAGCAGCTTTTCCGGTTTATCTCCTTTGGGGGCCTTCCCAGATTAACAAACATACTGATTGAACAATAAATACCTGTAGGCTTCTGTACTCTTTTGTAATCTCTCTCAGTGATAAGAGTAAAGTTGTGGAAAGGAACACCGAGCTTCCTCATTGTTACTGGCCCTTCTTAAACTACAGACTTGTTTGTTTTGCGTACAAGACCCTGATGCTAGGAAAACTGGACAACAGCAGTAATTTGTTTTGAAAAGCTGTTTTCTGAATTTTGAAGGTCCTTCAAACTACAAAGATGTTTGTTCTCTTTTTAAGTTACTGTGTTCATTTCTTTGGCCTGTTTAGAGAGTTCATGAAAACAAGTACTGTATATATTCAGAATATCGTGCAATTGTGTGATTGAAGTAACTAATGACAACTTAAAGAATTTCTGGACTCAAAGTCCTTTTTTTCAACTTGAGGTCAGTTTATCTGTTTGTGATCTAAACTAAGTGAAATAACCCCCCTGAGATGAAATGTGTTGTTTATCTTTCCCTGCTGACCATAGGATTTTTAGTTTTAAGTGTTGCTAAGCATACTTAAGGTGAGAGCATGGCTACAAAATAATTCAGGCTCCATCACCAGCCAGAGCTGGGCCCTTGGAATGGTGTACCTTTCTGGCCTGACTGACTTCTGTAAAGTGAGGGGGTCACACAGTGATGACCTGAGTCATGAATGTTCAGGTTGGAAAGAACCTTTGAGAGTCTGTACTCTGTCTAAGGTCTTTGACAGACTTCCTGTTTCTCCTCTTACAAGAGTTTTCAACCTGTCGTGATACCACAAAACCGAAACATCAAAATTAAACTTTTCCACCATTTCCCAGGGATGAGATACTTTAAAATTCTTGGATGAAAGTTGATTCTCATTCTTTTCCTTACATGCTGTCTCCACTTTATAGGTAGACGCAATGTCCAGTGTGTTATGTGTGTGCTGTTCGGAGCCCGTGTTCCAGCTGGGTGATGTGGGTGCTGGTGCACGTAATGAATGTCATCGCAATGAAGAATGTGACATACGCGGTGTTCTCAGTGACATTCTCTTGGTTGAGCGCGATTATTAGAGCTTTATAATTTCTTTTTGCTTAGCTGCCCATATACCTTAAAATCATACTTTATAATATGCTCATCTCCAATTTAGTATAAAATGCCCATATTTTAATACAGGTTGCTAAAGACATAGCTATGCGTTTATGTGGTACCCTGAGGCTGTAGAATGATCAACCCTCCAGATTTTCCCATCACTGGGCAGGGGTCCCAGGATGCAGGACTTTGCTAAAAGTGGGAAAGCTCCGGGCACATTAGAGACGTTGGCCCCCCTACCTGAAGGTGTCTCTTCATGGGACTTGAGTAATAATTCTTCCCAGTACGAAGGACAAAATGCTGGATGAACTCAAAGACGTCTGTTTAGTATCTTCAAGGCCCCCATGTATTGTTTCTGTTCATAGTGCTTAATAAACTATAAATGATAGCAATCATGTACCCACGTTTGGATCAGGAAGACGTATTTTGGTATTACCTTTTGTGTTTTAATAACTATAAATGTCTCAGGTCATTGTATCAGTTAGGATTAGTTTGGGGACGTCCAGAGTAGGAAAGTCCAGGCATGGTGGCCTTTGAATCATTCTAGTTCTCTGTGCCATTCCTAGGAAGTGGCCCTCCTACTCATGACTCACGATGGCTCTAGGCAGCAGGATGCAGGAAGAATCAAGAAGAATGCTTCCCTTCCCCTAAGGGAGGCTCCCAGAAGCACCTCGTAAGACTTCTGCTTGTATCCCACTGGCCTTTCCTGGCTGGAAGCCTGGGAAATGCAGCCTGTTTAGCTGGTGCGTAGCCACCCGAAGTAAAACGGGCTCTGTTACTGAGGAGAAAAGGGAAACTAGGTTTTATGGTCTGCATCTTCTCATCATGACCACTGTGTCACCACGTTATCGCCACAGAATTCCCCAAGGTTTTTCAGTTTTTATTTCCATAATTAGTCAGGTTAGTGGGAATGCCCTTTGTTGAGTTTTGTCTGACTGCCAGTTAGTTACTTTTGCTTCTCTTATAATTCGGTTCTCAGAAGTTCTTTTCAAAAACAGTGAACTCTGTCCCAGTGAAAAGTAATTAGGAGTTTAAACTCCTGTTCGTTATTTATTCATTCACTAGGTATTTGTTGAGCACTCATCAGGCACAGGCTGCTGTGGGTTATTATAATGTGAATCATCACTGGTTGTGTTTCCTTCTTTTTGGGTTTGGCTTCCTGGGAGTGTAGAGTCGAATTTGTGCTCAGATCTGTGTACAAGTCCAGGACCTATCAAGCTCTGTCCTTAGCAAAGTAGTCGTTCCAGCCCTTGTACTGTGCAGCCATTTTGGGGTTCTGCTGCCTCTCTAACTTGGAGTATGGGACAGGGAGGAAGAGTAGGCTTTATGGTTGGCAGCTGCCAGGCTAGCATGAATTCGGGGGTACCAGAAAAGACCCTTTCGTCCTTCCCAACTGCCTGTCCTATCTTTGTGCCAATGACTGATTCAAAGAAGTGGTTCTCAGCCTATACATTATATATTAGAATCACCCACAGAGCTATTAAAAACTACCTGGAGAGTCCCCACTTGACATTGTGATTCAAATATCCTCAGGTGCAGTTTAAAAAGCTCCATAAGTACAGATACTCCCCAATTTACAATGAATGGTTCAACTTACAATTTTTTCTACTTTACAATGTTGCAAAAGCAATACACATTCTTGTCAGTGTGACCCAGTTGGCATGGAAGGAAAAGTACTAGTTATTATTTCAAGAATTTGGGCCAGTGTGTTTTGGAAATGCCTTATTCTAAAGACTGTACAATTTTCATTATTCAGAACCAACATTTCTGTAAACATGATGTTAAGCCAAAATCACTCTGTATGTTTGCGTATGATTTTTTTCCCTCAAGGATTTTGAATCCTTGGAGGTCAAGGGCTTGTATTGCCCATTGTACCTGGAGAGCTAGGACTTAGGTATTGTACACATTCAAACAGTGTTAAATGTCACTTGAACTTTGCTTTCACTAGAGGTCCTTACAAGTTACACCTGCAATCTTATAAGATTGCAAGTCTGACAGCTGTTTGATGTATCAGATTTGTTATGAAATCTCTTCTGAAATATTTCATGCTCAGATTAACCCCCTGGTCTGCCTGATAAGCCTGTGAAACTACACTTTCCCCCAGTAGCTAACTCTGCTGTTCTCAGGTGAGAAATACCATGCACATCCCTTGCTAACCCAGTCTAGGGAAAGTGGCTGGATCTGAGTGGCTGCTTTAGCTGGGGACTTCCTGCGAGGAGTGGAACTTGGGAGGGGCAGCCCAAGACCAAGGCTACCTTAGAGGGGACAGCTTTGTGGTGGCCAAGGTTGGCTCTTTGGAGCAGCCCAAGATTGTTAGAATTACAGAGGTGGAAGGGACCCTGGAGGAACAGCGCAGTTCTCTCATTTTACAGATGAACAAGATGAGTCTCAATGATAATCAATAATGTTTAACGGTTACGTAATCCACTAGAGTGAAAGTTGGAACCAGAACTGAAGTGAGAAGTGAAAGAATATGCTTTATCCCTCATTGCCCTTTCTGTCTGGGAGCTATGGAGACACAGGTTTCTTCATTCCTTTTTTGTACGGGTTCTACTTTAAAAATAGGTTTTAGGGGCATAATTGATTGAGACAGAGATAGGAGAGACGGGTACATTTTGAAAGCATTTTAAATTTTTGGCTTAAGGAGTAGTAAATGAACATTTAAGATCATCTAACACATTTAGGATACATTTTTAAGTTTCACAAGCATCAATTTAATTTCTTTCCTTCCCACCCTTTTCAGTAAAACAATCATATCACTTAGGTATTATTGATTGTACCAGAAAAGAATCTGTGCTCTTTGTTTGGTATTTTTTGAAGATATTAAGGAAGTGATAACTATGCCATTTCAAGAAACATTCATATTTTCTCAATTTGCCATAACATGCCATTTGATTATCCTAAAGATTCTAGTTGCAATACTGTAAATGGTCTTTTTAAATGAGCTTTGGTCTTAAGCAGGCTGTTTACCTTGATTATTGTTTCTAACTCTAATCAAAGTTTTGCTTTCTTATTTACATATAGGAAAAAACTCTTATTGTACAGGAAGCATCTACAGTGTTTGTGTTTTTTGGTGACTTAAAATCTGTTAACAGCCTGTGAAATTACTTCATTATATATGTTGAATTTTGTCTAATGGCAGAGAATTTCCAAAGTTGTTGGCATTCTATGATCAAGAACATTTGTTGTCCTTGACTGCTTTTTTAAAAAGAAAACATAATCTCTAATTTGTGTCCCAAAGAGTCCGATTATGTTTTTGCAGTTATTCCTCTCAAAACTGTCTTCTGATTCATAGGCTGATTTTGGTAAGGCAGAATTTCTTTGTGAATTTTATTTTATCAAATGACAAAAATAACACAATTTAGTAACAAGTTTGATGTCCTTTATTCAAGGGAAAACAATCCTTGGATTGGGGAGTACAGTGACTCCCCTCCCTAGGGTTTTTGGACAAGAATGAGTTTTAGAGTTAGAAAAGTTACCTCAGGAACGAGGCAGGACCAGCTAGGAGGTTGGGGCTTTCCGTGTATGGCCAGCAGGTCCTTTTTCTAGGGTAAAGTAAGCTGAGATGGGGACTTGTGATTGCTGTATGTTAGGTTTCCTTGGCAGGTGTGTCCCTTGGTCTAGATTGGTGATGTGGGTCAGGCCACTGGGGCAGCCTGCATTTCTGGTTCCCGACACACGAATTCATTTTATAATTTGTCAAAGTAATTTTTCTGTCATTAATCAGATGAGCACTTTATAAGACAAAAGGTTGTTTCTTAACAAGAGCATACTGTGATTTTAATAAAGGATAAGGAAACTTAGAATTTTTCTAAGAGTACTTTTCTTCATAAAATTTTTAAGGAAAGAAAAATTTCAGCAATCTGAGTTTTTAAATCTTTCTGAAATTCTAGAATGTTATCTTTCCCCTGAAAAGCAACTCATTTAGATCAAAAGATTTTAGTTATCTTACTTTTTACTCTTTTACTGAATATAAAAATAGTAGTAAGAACAGTTTGCTTTTGTATAGCGCTTTGAAATACCAATTTACGATGTCACTGATCTGCATTACAGTCCTTCGAGGAGGTATTTAGGCCTTAACAGCTGAGGAAGCCCAAGTTTAGAGAGGTTAAGTTACTCTCTCCACATTAATATCTGTAGTTAATGGTAGAATTGGAGCCCTGTCTCCCATTCCCAACTAGTGTTCTTTCCACTTCTGTGAAGATGAGCTATTTGGTGAGATATATAGACTTATATTTACAAACATCTAAATGTATATTATACAAAGGGTGCCAAAAAAGGTATACACATGACTTGTATTCATCTTTGTTATTGGTATATATTGAGTATTAACAATTTTAATAGTTTTTTCCTTTCTTAAAATGTGTATACATATTTTTGGCACCCTCTGTATATGTATACATGTATAGTCTAACAATTTTGACTCAGTAATTATTAAAAATTATCGTAACTTATTTTTAGTGTGCTCCTAGCTATTTGCTTTGCTTTCCTTTAGCTTTTTAGCAAAACTGATTGTTAAGTCAACAAAGTGAGTTAAAAATGAAAGTGGCTGATAATGCATTATTTTCTTTGTTGGTGTATGTTGTGTATATACCTCCCACAGAACATTCTCCCTTTCATTACTCAGTGTACTTCCCAAGCTTGTCCCACGAGTTGCCTAAATGCCTGTGGGGTTCACCGCAATCTCAAGGGAGATCCGTCCTGCAAAGAATGGGCAGGTTAGTTTAACCTACTAAGCCTTTTGCAGGCACCTCAGTGAATTGAAATAGTCATTACCTATGTTATCTAGCATTGTATTAAAAGGATCCTTTGCTTCACTACAGATAGGAGAGCTAATATAGAATTGTGAATTTAGTGTTTTTAGATATCTGATAACACAGTTCTGAATATTTTTCAGGTTTAATAGCATCTTTGTTAGTATGTGATGGACAGTTACTCAGTATTTATTAAATGTCAATTCTAGGAATGATGATTGGCAGTGTCATGAATTATGAGTATGTTGTAATCCCAAGCATACATTATAGTGTATTTTTTCTTTAATTTTTTTAAATGATAAAGCAATGCATTCCGTTCTAGGCAGCTGGCAAATCTTAAATGTCAAAGAAAGAGAAAGAATGAAACATTTGTTTTTGAAATAGAGAATTCTTGTTGTTTTGAAAGCGTGCTACCCGTGTGTACAGTTATTAAAGTAAAATATTTGTACCTGGCAGACTTATCTTCACCAAATGTCACTACTCAGACCTCTCTTTGATTAGAGATATGGGGGTAATTCCTTCTGCTATTAAGTAGGCAATTAATCTTCAAAGAAATGTAGAGAATGTAGATGATAATTACTAGATGGCATTTATGTTGTCCTTTTTTGTAACAAATTGTTCTTTAAAGAAGAACATTTATATTTTGTATTTATCAGTTGTCATAGGGCTTTGCTACCTTTAAATTTGCTTCTGGATTCTAGTGTTATAGTCCAAATTTAGCTGTTCACAAATTTAGCTGTTGTTCACAGAGGAAAGGAGGGTCAGCAGATTAATTACGATTCTGATTATTTCTACTTACCAAGGCTGTTTTCACTCTTGTTCCAAAATATAGAGGGTGCCAAAAAAAGTATATACATTTTAAGAAAGGAAAAAACTATTAAAATTGTAATAATATATACCGATAATAAAAGATGAATACAGATAATGTGTATACATTTTTTTGGCACCCCCGGTATATAGCTTCATATATAAAGTTGTGTATTTTATCAATTTTAAGAGAGGTTTTATTCACATTTGAACACCGTTGATATCAGGATATGTCTGTCATATAATGCATGACATAACTGATAACATTTTTACTGTCTTAGTGGCACATAAAATAAGAGTGTGGTTACAATTCATGGTGTCTTCTAGTGGATGAACATCAGCGTAACGTGATGCTGTTTGTCAGGTTTGGAATCCCTTTGAAAACACAGGTTGTTTAGAGTTTGTTTGTTCTCAGGAGTATGCACATCTGTCACTTACTGTTGGCCTAAGCTCAAGGCAGAATTTTCACTTACATTGTTAACTTTGGAGGTGGGTATGTAACAAGGAATCATTGGGAAATTTGTTCCATTTAATTAAGGACACCCCAAGCTAGATGTTCAGGGGTTCGTCTGAGTTGGCAAGGCTGAAAGCTGGGTATGTAACAGCACCAGACGGAGAACCCACTCATTTTCATTCCTAGTTTTCCTGTCATCTTAGCTTTGATGTTTGGAGATGGCCCTGGGAGATTGTCGCTGTATCCACTGCAGTGGCCAGACGGCTGATATTTGATAAGGAGCCTTCTCATATGACCCAGGCCTCAGTCAGGCTTCACACATCTAGTGGGCTGAGGTCACTTTGTCACAGGAGCACCTATCCACTGAGTGTGTTGTTTTGCACATTCACCAAATGGATTTCCAGTACATTTCACCCAAAAGAACGAGTCCAGGTTGTCGTGGTTCAGACTTTTATGTCCTTCTGTTCCTGCCCATCATTTCACACTTACAGTGCACAGTGGGAAAAGGTGTGTCTAGAGACAGTGTTTTGTGTTGCTTGACCGACTTTGTAGTACACATGCCCATACACTTCCTCTTCCCACCCCAAGGGTATTTTCAGAATCAGTGTGATGGCAATATGGGGTCCTGAGGTGGGAGCACGATGTGCCTGAGGAAATAGTTTAAGGCCCGTGTTTGGAGCAAAGGAGGTGAGTGTGGGCAGGGCTAAAAACACACCATCTTACTGACCTTTGCCCTCATTCTGAGAACAAAGGGAATCCCCTGCAGGGTTTTTCTTTTCGTTTGTTTTCTGTCAGCTTTGCATCACTCCTTATGGCTGGATTTTGTGTGTACTGAGTGAGGTGTTGTGTTTAGAGAGGATGGTTATTTGGTAGAGACCTGTCTCCCTGGACTGACTGGAGTGACAGCCTGAGTGGATGGGAGGTAAGAAAATGGGGATTGCGTGAATAGACAGCTTTGAAAAAGTTTATTTTCCAGGGAGGAAACAGACCACTGCACCTGTTTTTCACTCTCATTGTACTCTCCAGGCCCCTGGAAAGACCCTGTTCTTTTACTCTCACTGTTGTCACCACCAAAGCCACCTGGATCCCAGGGTCATCCATTTCCACGGAATGTCAGTGATGACTTCCTCTTGAATTCTTCTGATGACCTCAAACCTTACCTCAAACTGGGGCCGAATCCACCGTCTCTTCTGTACTCCAGATGTTTGCTTTCCCTTAATTCCTTTACTTGATCAGTGGTGCTGCCATTTCTGATTCCTCCCACTTTTGTACTTTCCCTCCCCCCAACCTGCCCTCCAAATTGTCCCAAGTTTGCGACCATCCAGAGACTCTGCAGCCTTGGTGATTCAGCCTCTTTATTGTCTCTGACTTATTCTGTTCTTCTCACTGTCACTTACTCATCACCTCTTGATCGGGCTGCTGTCAGCCTCTCAGTGCTTCAGTTAAAAACTGGGGATTACAATACTTACCTTGAAATTTTGCTCCTGTGTTTCCCCGAAAATAAGACCTAGCCGGACAATCAGCTCTAATGCATCTTTTGGAGCAAAAATTAATATAAGACCCAGTCCTATTTTACTATAAGACCCAATATAATATAATATAATAAATATAATGTAATGTAATGTAATATAATATAATATAATATACCAGGTCTTATATTCATTTTTGCTCCGAAAGATGCATTAGAGCTAATTGTCCGGCTAGATCTTATTTTCGGGGAAACACGGTGGGAGGAGTAGTTTAAATGAAATGTGTAAAACATGTAGCAGAGTGCTTCACTATTAGTGAATGCTCTGGGCTGCTTCTGTTTCCTACTCGCTTTTATTTCTTTATCTGCGTGTCTCCAGCTCCTAGGCACACCCTTCGTTTTTATCCTGCTACCAGAGTTGTCTTCTCCACGTACACCCCTTTTTAGGTTTTGGGCATTGCCTCAGGGTAACCAGACTTCCTTAACGTCTCAGTCCAGGCCCCAAATCTACTCCCATCCTTCATGCCTTCACTATCTTGACTCTCACAAGATTTTCTTGCTTCTTATCTCCCAGCTGCATTAGATGACTAGATGTTGTCTAAAAGCCATTTTCACATTGCTTTGTCACAGGTTTTTGATCCAGAGTGTTCTTTTCTCCTTTTTCCCTGTCCTCTGATTGTTTACAACAATGAGCCCCAAATTTATTATATATTGATAGATTTATATATGAATTTATATGTATGTGGATATATGTGGATATATGCAGACATGCAAGTATCTCATCAGCTATTTATCATCACAAGGGGTAGCATAAGGTCGGCTCTTCCATTTATTAGACATTATTTTCTTGGGGAATAACCTAATGTCTCCAAACGTGTCTGTTTACATCTATTAAATGAAGTGGGGTTTAAGTGTTTTTGTTTCTGCCTTTTGTAAAGGCCTTGGCATGAACTTAATTATAACCCAGGTAGAATGACTCTATGAGAAGAACTGAGATAACTCACCCAGATCCTTTGCTTTCTAGTAGAATTTGAAGAATTTAGCTATATGACAAATCAGCAGGAAAAGGGACAAAAGACTTAACGTTTGGGGAATGGCAAGCACTTGATGTACATTATGCCATTGAGTCGTTTGAAACCCCCACAAGGTAAGTAGGTATTTAATAGATGAGAAGATTGAGGACTAGAAAGGTTAATTGCCCAAGATGCAAAAGCTTAGGCTCGCCCACAAACAGCGATGGCTGATCAGCTTTAGCTTTTGTCAGCTGTGGTTTCTTTTCTGAACACTGATTGTTCTCCAGACCGTAGACAATTTACTCCTGATAGTTTGGAAAAAAAAAAAAAGTTTTGGTTCAGTGAACGTATTCATCCTGGGGTTTGTGTTCTTTCCCTTTCTCTCCTGGGTAATATTTCTATTTAAGCATCATTATAGTCCTCAGAGTAACATTTGGCTTTCTGTTAATGTGCTTATGTTTTTAAGGTTATAAAGTGTATCAAATGTATGCATTACGTTTAAACTAGACACAAAACAAATATTTGTTTAGCACAATAGGAAAGAAGTGAAACTGATGGCAGATAAATGCATATTCTTAAGACATTATTTATCACTTTTATGTGTTTGGAGTCCTGAATACGTAGTTCAGAATCAAGGCGTTCAGT
Source organism: Rhinolophus sinicus (assembly GCF_036562045.2). NCBI lineage: Eukaryota > Metazoa > Chordata > Mammalia > Chiroptera > Rhinolophidae > Rhinolophus > Rhinolophus sinicus. Next base: position 70,714,001 of record NC_133758.1, read on the forward strand.
GCCTTGGGTGCAGTGGTGGTGGTGGTAGCAGTAACAACAAGGTCAACAGCAGCCGCTGCCATTTGTTGAGCTGTTAGTGTGCATACACGTGTGTTACATTTGTCATACACGTTTCTAAGTGCTTTTTTGGTGTTAGCTTTGTAAATTCTCTCTAACCGTTGGAGACAGGTAGTGTTATCTTGATTTTATAGATGGGGAAATTGAGGCACAGAAAGGGTAGCTAGGATACACACTGCTGACATGGCAGTTCTAAATCTGAGTTAGTTTAAATTTGCATTGTTACCACTTACCTACATTATTGAACTGTCTCTCAATGAGTGTTTTTATCTCCTTTCCTGGGATTTGGACTTACTGCACTTGTTACGGGCATTGCTAAACAGATTATCTTTAAAGTCAAATGACTAGGTCTAGTAGGGTTATATATAAATCACTTGAATTCCCGAGGTATCCTCAAGGAACTAAGGTACTCCCTCTTACTATGTGTTATTAACAACGTTTTAAAAATTCATGTATGAAAATATTACAGATTCATGATGGTGCTTTAATTTATTCTACAAAATGTCATTGAAATGGAAAATTTCGTGTTTGAATGATGGCAGAGTAGTTTGTTTTCAATAAAGCAGATAAGGAATTTTTCTAAAGTTTGGCAGGAATAGATAAGCATTTTTTCTATTTAGCAAGCAGTAATTAACTGGATTCGAAAATTGCATTTTGCAAGAAGATAAAGTTTGAGCTAATAGAGACTATTTTCGTAAGTTTAAGGATATTTTTATTGGCTAAGAAATAATACTGTGTAATATGTTTTAATGCCTTTATATATTAAACTCAGTGTTTTTCCTCTTTTTTTTCAGTTCTTCAAAGGACATGGATGAAAACGAGAGCAACCAGTCCCTGATGACAAGCAGCCAATATCCTAAAGAAGCAGTAAGAAAACGCCAAAATTCAGCACGGAATTCTGGAGGAAGTGATTCTTCTAGGCTTTCCAGGAAAAGTTTCAAACTGGATTACAGACTAGAGGAAGATGTAACTAAATCAAAGAAAGGAAAGGATGGGAGATTTGTTAATCCTTGGCCAACATGGAAAAGTCCCTCTATTCCAAGTGTTCTCAGATGGCTGATCATGGAAAAAGATCACAGCAGCATTCCATGTTCCAAAGAGGTAGCGTTTCTGAGTGCTGTGTTTCTGAGGCTCTTCTGAGTGCTGTGTATTTTATCTGTCTATCTGTCTGTCTGTCTGTCTGTCTATGTATCATCTATCAATCAAACTTTGCTGTGAATTGTATTATGACACTCAAGTTAGGTAACTGAGTCCCTTTTATATGATAAAGCAGAGGGCTAGGTTCTGGGGAGATAAGTAAATAAGGTGCCCTCAAGTTCACGGTTTAGCAGCAAAGTACATGTATGAATAACCAACTCTGATCTGGTAGCAACTAGAGGTAGGAACAGAGCGCTTTAGAAGTACAGGAAAGGAAGCAGTTAATTCTCACTGGCAGGGTTGGAAATGACGTCAGAGAAGAGGTGACCTTTGCGCTGGGCCTAGAAAGGTAGAAAGTGTTTTGGCAGTGGTTTTCTAGGTGGCATCAGCAAGGTCACAGAGGTGAGAAAGTATATTCCAGAAAGTAGTAATCTTATGTGGTTGGAATATGAATTATGAGGGTTGAGGCATGGCCTGGAGTGCTTGGCTTTTCATCCTTGGATAAAGCTGCTAAAGCTATGAAAGAAATCTTCAGATAACCTTTCCAGATCTTTAAAAATTGGCAATAGGTTACTGGCTTCTAAATATGCTGGTTTTACTGTGTTTCCCTGAAAATAAGGCCTAGCCGGACAGTCAGCTCTAATGCGTCTTTTGGAGCAAAAATTAATGTAAGACCCGGTCTTATTTTACTATAATATAAGACCCGGTATAATATAATATAATATAATATAATATAATATAATATAATATAACATAACATAATACCGGGTCTTATATTAATTTTTGCTCCAAAAGACGCATTAGAGCTGATTGTCCGGCTAGGTCTTGTTTTCGGGGAAACATGGGACTTAGGATAAAACTTACTAACATTCAGCATAAGGTTTTTAGATGAATGAGATTATACTTTGGCAGGGTGAGTATCTCCCAGTTGCAGTATCACCTTTTCTCCTTAGTTTCTTGCCCCTTTCCTATGTTCTGTCTCTCTTGGCCTCGCTTTTCCCTGTCCTGCCAAGCTTTGTGGGGAGTTGAGAGAAAATGAACCTGATGTTGCAGGTAGGGGATGGGATGAAAAGTGGGGGCAGCCCTGAAGGCTTGATCTGCTGTGGGAAGAGGCAGGAAGGGGCAGTGGTTGGTGGTGATGGTGGTAGATATTTTACCTTGGTTGTGTCCGTTTTCTTTAAAAGACATGGGATAAAAAAACCTGACATCACTTTGATGCTAAGGAATGTGATAGTATTAATCCTAGTTAGCAGACTTGATTAATGTGAATAATATTTTACCAGCACTTTTTTAGAATGAGACAGGACATTAATAGATAAAACCTTGTTATATGCTTCAACTTTGAGGATGGGAGGAGCAAGAAAAATTTTTTTTTTTTCTTTCTTCTGGAGAACCCCATCTAAAGAGAAACATGGGCTATGAAGAGAAGGGTTAGGGCAGGGGGCCAAGACAGGCAGGCTACCTGCTGGGTACATTTCTTCCTGGTTTTTGAGCCACAGCTTCTAAAAATACAGAGACAGCAATGGTGTCTTCAGTTTTGTTTCATTTCAAAGACCACATGAAGGCAGAAATCTCTGCAGTATAGTCATTTGGAGATATTCTAGAAACTGCTGGACCTCTGAGAGCTTGCCAGGCTTTTGGTTCTTAGGCCCCTTTTGAAAATCTGGTGGAGGCCGTGAACCCTCTTCTTAGAGAAATATACACATGCACATAAACACATTGCCTTTTACTGCAATTTAGGGAGTTCATGGACCCTCACCCATACTTACCGAGCATCTGCTCTGTGTCAGGCCCACTGTCTAGCTGCTCGAGATAGAGCCATGAACAAAGCAGACAGACACTTGGCCACCTTGGCCGTAGGTTTAGTGGGAGAGAGGGACAATAAACAAACGAGGAAATTATGTGCTGTGTTAAAAGATGATTAGTGCTCTGAAGAAGAATAAAGCAGAGCAGGAAGTGAGAAGTGAGGGTGATGGAGGTGGGAGCTGCTTCTTTAATGAAGCTGCAAGCATTTTTATTTTTAAGACAGATTTTTTTTGTTTTTTTAAGAAAATGTCAAAGGGGGTCTCAATATGTGCCACTTAAATTCGGCATATAAAAGGAGAGAAAAGATAGCTTTGTCTTACTCCAATTTATATTTTATTTATCTCTTACCCATATCTTGTTTCCAATAAAAGCCTAGAAGTAGATCAAATGTGTGTTGACTTCTGTTGTTTTCATAGATAACTGTAACTCACTCCATATTTAATCCCTTTAACTTGCCAAAATTATTAACTTTTACCAACTTTTAAATGTGACAGAGTTCTACTTTTTCTGTGGGATAAAAAACCAACCAAAACATTAAGAACCATGTAAAGAACACCTGCTTCAGATCACTGGGTCGATTCAGAATTTAATCAAATTTCTGGAAATTGTTTTTGTTAGACATTAGGAGGCTAGAGTTTAATAAAACACAACTTCAAATTATTGTTTTGGAAAGAGACAAGATAATCATACATGCGTGATTGTAATTACTATATACTATGCAATTTATAGCATATTTAGGTATATAAATACAAAAGTGTTTTGAAAGAAACATGATTAAAGTATAAAATAATTAATAGAACAAGTCTAAATAAAAAAGGGTCATTAGCAGAGCTACGCAATTTAGTTTCATGGTCAGAGAACAGTGTTTCTTTATCTGGACCGTTCCTGATATTGGCCTTTGCTGGGTCTTTAGAGCAGTGGGTCTTTAGGCTCTGCATTTTTGGGGTGCTGTCATTGCTTTGTGCCGTTGCAGTTGGCTCAGTGATTTGTTGGATTGTTACTGTTGATCACATTGACCAAGATTTGGGACAAGAGACAATGGGGAATTTCAGAGGGTGGGAGACAGGCACCTCCTGAATTTCATTAGCTGAAGGAGGCTGTCCTTATCAGTTAGTTCCTACTATAGAAGTGAGCAGGGGACAGTCACATTGATGTGAGACAGACACAGAATTGGGGCCGTGCTGTGTGGCCTGGTGGTAAAAGTGGGACAGCGGGAGTGTGGGAACCAGGCTCAGGTTCAGGATTCCTCACCGAGTGTGTGACCTTATTTCTATCACAGTCCCTCAAGGACGTCCTTTTATTGTCTATAAAGTTACGATAAGACAGTTTAGGTCACTAAGATTGTTTTGAAGTTCACATGACATATGAAAGTACTTTGAAAATATAATGCTCCCATTACCTGAATGATATTGAAGAATATGGTGCCCTCTGGAAAAAAGAAATAACAATTATTTTATACTATACTACTTATACTATACTGTACTATTTTATACTATAGTATGCCAACGGGTTGCTGTTTTGTTTTTATGAATGGAAAAAAAATATGGGTGTGCAGTTTTTAAAAAGTCATAGTACTGAAAAGCTTATTAGACCAATACTAGCCCCCAAACCAGTCTTCCTCCCCAGAGAGGGAACTTAAACAACCCTTGAAGCTGTTTCCTCTGGAGTTTCTGCAGAGTTCTTTTTAGTGTAATAAGAACACTTAACATGAGCTCGGCCCTGTTTAATTTTTAAGTGTCCATTAGAGTGGACTCCAGGTACAGTGTTGTACAGCAGATCTCTAGAGCTTACTCATCTTGCTTAACTGTAACTTTCTGCCAGTTGATAGTTACTCCCCGTCTCCCCCCAAGCCCCTGGCTACTCCCCGTCAAGCCCCTGGCCACCCTTCCACTCCTTGAGTCTATGAATTTGACTATTTCACATACCTCAACTATGTGGAATCCTGCAATACTCATCTTTCTGTGGTCCTTTAATTCACTCTGTACCCCTCCTCATCTCTCCCCCATGGTGCTACTTGAACTTTCCCGTTACTGTTTACATATTTGTGACTATGTCGGTTTTCATTGATGAACCCAGTAATGTGCTATTATCGCATGTCTCCTTTCTCGTGTACTTTTCCCCCTTTCTTCATCTGCTTAACTTTCTATGTACTTATGACTCATCATTTCCTCCTTCCCCTGGGTTCTCAGTATAGTTTTCCTGAGGGAGACCCTCAGGTGGTCTTTCAGCGCCAGGCTGTCCTCTGGGCGACAGTCCTCAGGCTCCCTGCCAGCTTCCGGTCCAGGGTCTCTCTTCACCATCATCCTGGCTCCTTTTCCTCTTCAGTTTTGGTCCTGTGTCCTGCATCTCATTTGTTCCTCTTTCTTGTTTATGCTCTCATTTTGGTGGAGCACATTCTTAATGAGAAAGGGTACATGAGAAGTCAGTTTTTTGACACTTTGCTGTCTGAAATGTCATTATTCTCACTTTTGATTGATAGTGTGGAAATAGACTTTGAGTTTGGAAAGTTTTCTCTCAGAATTTGAAAGCATTACCTTTACGATAACCTTCATTGTAATATTGCTGTGAAGTTCAGTGCTGTTCTGGATTGTTTGTGTCTGACCTTTATTTCCTCTGCAGAATCTTTGAGGATCATCTCTTTGACCTCAGTGTTTCTGAAATTTCACCATGATGTGTGGTTACTTATTTGTCATGCTCTATGCCCAGTGGGCCCTTTCGATGTGAAAAATCTGTTTAAGTTCTAGGAAATTTTGTCTGTTCCTTTGAAAATTTCTTTCCCTCCATCTTTTCATTCTAAAATGGCTACTAATTATAATTTGGATCCCCTAGCTCAATCCTCTGTAATTTTCTTTCTACTTCTCCTGTACTTCATCTTTTTTTGGTTGTTTGTTTTACATTCTGACAGATTTCCTTAAGAATTTGTTTCATTTTTAAATATTTTAGTATGTGTCCCAGAGTTTTAAGTGATGGGTGAAAATGTTAACAATATGTTGTTTTAAGAAAAGACTAGCAAATATGAATACTATGTGATCGTAACCATGCATAAAAATGGAACTGTGGGTAAAGATAGCATAATGTTAACATTGGTTATAATCTCTGCATACTGATTGATATAATGGATGGCTCCTCTTCTTTATATTTTCTGTATTTTCCAAATATTTTATGAAGGGAATTTTATAATCAAGGAGGAGTTAAAAAACATTGCACCATTTTGATGGATGTTACACTTCTAATACAGATAGCATGTCAAAAATATAAATCATTAGCATTAATAATTGAATTGGGGGTATTTTGGTAAGAGATCAGTCTTTATTCAATGTTCACATATATTGTCAAAATATGAAAAATAAAAGTATATATATATTTTTTTTAGTTTTTCTTTCTTTTTTTTTTAATTAAATTTATTGGGGTGACAATTGTTAGTAAAATTACATAGATTTCAGGTGTACAATTCTGTATTACATCATCTATAAATCCCATTGTGTGTTCATCACCCAGAGTCAGTTCTCCTTCCATCACCATATATTCGATCCCCCTTACCCTCATCTCCTACCCCCCACTTCCCCACCCCCCTTACCCTCTGGCAACCACTAAACTATTGTCTGTGTCTATGAGTTTCTGTTTCTCATTTGTTTGTCTTGTTCTTTTGTTGTTTTTGGTTTATATACCACATATCAGTGAAATCACATGGTTCTCTGCTTTTTCTGTCTGACTTGTTTTGCTCAGCATTACTCTCTCAAGATCCATCCATGTTGTCACAAATGTTCCTATATCATCTTTTCTTACTGCCGAATAGTATTCCATTGTGTATATATACCACAACTTCTTTATCCATTCATCTATCGAAGGACATTTTGGTTGTTTCCATGTCTTGGCCACAGTAAACAAAGCTGCAATGAACATTGGAGCACATGTGTCTTTATCTCTAAATGTTTTCAGATTTTTGGGTAGATACCCAGGAGAGGGATTGCTGGGTCATATGGCAATTCTATTCGTAATTCTTTGAGGAACCTCCACACTGCCTTCCATAACGGCTGCACCAGTCTGCATTCCCACCAACAGTGTATGAGGGTTCCTTTTTCTCCACAGCCTCTCCAACATTTGTTACTATTTGTCTTGTTGATGATAGCCATTCTGACTGGGGTGAGGTGATATCTCATTGTGGTTTTGATTTGCATTTCTCTGATGATTAGTGATGTTGAGCATTTTTTCATATGTCTATTTGCCATTTGTATGTCCTCTTTGGAGAAATGTCTCTTCAGGTCCTCTGCCCATTTTTCAATTGGGTTGTTTGTTTTTTTGTTGTTGAGTTGCATGAGTTCCTTGTATATTCTGGATACTAGCCCCTTATCGGAGGCACTGTTTGCAAAAATCTTCTCCCATTCAGTTGGTGGCCTCTTTATTTTGTCAATGGTTTCTTTTGCTGTGCAGAAGCTTTTAAGTTTCATATGGTCCCATTCATTTATTTTAGCTTTTACTTCCATTGCCTTTGGAGTCAAGTTCATAAAATGCTCTTTGAACCCAAGGTCCATAAGTTTAGTACCTATGTTTTCTTCTATGCAGTTTATTGTGTCAGGTCTTATGCTTAAGTCTTTGATCCATTTTGAATTAACTTTGGTACATGGTGACAAATAACAGTCCAGTTTCATTCTTTTGCACGTGGCTATCCAATTCTCCCAGCACCATTTATTGAAGAGGCTGTCTTTGCTCCATTGTATGTTTTTAGCTTCTTTGTCAAAAATTATCTGTCCATATTTATGTGGTTTTATTTCTGGGTTCTCAATTCTATTCCATTGGTCTATGTGTCTGTTTTTCTGCCAATACCATGCTGTTTTGATTATTGTAGCCCTGTAGTACAAGCCAAAGTCAGGAAGTGTGATACCTCCATTATTGTTCTTTTTCTTAAGATTGCTTTGGCTATTCGGGGACTTTTGTGGTTCCAAACAAATCTGATGATTTTTGTTCTATTTCTTTAAAATATGCCATTGGGATTTTGATGGGGATTGCATTGAATCTGTATATTGCTTTGGGTAATATGGCCATTTTAACTATGTTGATTCTTCCAATCCATGAGCACGGAATGTCTTTCCATTTCTTTGTGTCTTCTTCAATTTCTTTCAAAAATGTCTTATAGTTTTCAGCATATAGGTCTTTCACATCCTTGGTTAAGTTTATTCCTAGGTATTTTATTCTTTTTGCTGCAATTGCAAAAGGAATTGTTTTTTGTATTTCTTTTTCTGAGATTTCATTGTTAGTATATAGGAAGGCAATGGACTTTTGTGCGTTGATTTTGTAGCCGGCAACTTTACTGTATTCGTTGATTGTTTCTAATAGCTTTTTGGTGGAGTCTTTAGGGTTTTCTATATATAGCATCATGTCATCTGCAAAGAGTGATAATTTAACTTCTTCATTCCCAATTTGGATGCCTTTTATTTCTTTCTCTTGCCTGATTGCTCTGGCAAGGACTTCCAACACTATGTTGAAAAGCAGAGGTGATAGGGGACATCCCTGTCGTGTTCCTGAACGTAGAGTAAAGGGCTTCAGTCTTTCTCCATTAATTATGAGATTAGCAGAGGGCTTGTCATATATGGCCTTTATTATGTTAAGGTATTTTCCTTCTATACCCATTTTATTAAGTGTTTTAATCATAAATGGATGTTGTATCTTGTCAAATGCTTTTTCTGCATCAATTGATATAATCATATGATTTTTGTCCTTTATTTTGTTTATGTGATGTATCACATTGATGGATTTGCGTATGTTGAACCATCCTTGTGCCCCAGGAATGAACCCCACTTGGTCGTGATGAATAATCTTTTTAATGCATTGTTGTATTCGATTTGCTAGAATTTTATTTAGGATTTTTGCATCGGTATTCATCAGAGATATTGGTCTGTAGTTTTCTTTTTTTGTGCTGTCCTTACCAGGTTTTGGTATCAGGGTAATGTTGGCCTCATAAAATGAGTTAGGGAGTACTGTCTCTTCTTCAATTTTTTGGAAGAGTTTGTGCAGAATTGGTATTAGATCCTCTTTGAAGGTTTGGTAGAATTCACTAGTGAAGCCATCTGGTCCCGGACTTTTGCTTTTCGGAAGGTTTTCGATGACTGATTCAATTTCGTTACTGTTGATCGGACAGTTTAGATTTTCCAGTTCTTCATGGTTCAGCCTTGGAAGGCTATATGTTTCTAAGAACTTGTCCATTTTTTCTAGGTTGTTGAATTTGGTGGCATATAGTCCTTCATAGTATTCTTGGATGATCCTTTGTATTTCTGTGGTGTCCGTGATAACTTCCCCTTTTACGTTTCTGATTTTGTTAATCAGTGTCTTCTCTCTTTTTATCTTAGTAAGTCTAGCCAAGGGTTTGTCAATTTTGTTAATCTTTTCAAAGAACCAGCTCTTTGTCACATTAATTTTTTCTATTGTCTTTTTGTTCTCTATTTCATTTAGTTCTGCTCTAATTTTTGTTATTTCCTTTCTTCTGCTGACCTTGGGTTTTACTTGTTCTTCTTTTTCTAGTTCTTTAAGGTGTAACATGAGGTTATTTATTTGGGAGTTTTCTTGTTTCTTGAGATAGGCCTGTAATGAGATAAATTTCCCTCTTAAAACTGCTTTCGCTGCATCCCAAAAATTTTGGTAGGATGTATTTTCATTGTCATTTGTTTCTATGTATCTTTTGATCTCTCCTCTAATTTCTTCTTTGACCCAGTCCTTCTTTAAAAGTATGTTGTTTAATCTCCATGTATTTGTGTTTTTCCGCTTTCTTTTTACAGTTGATATCCAATTTCAAAGCCTTGTGATCAGAGAATATGCATGGTATGATTTCAATCTTCTTAAATTTGTTGAGACTGATTTTATGTCCCAATATATGGTCTATCCTTGAGAATGTTCCATGTACACTAGAAAAGAATGTATAGTCTGATGTTTTAGGATGAAGTGCTCTATAAATGTCAATTATGTCCATTTCATCTAATGTGTCATTTAGGGCTACTATTTCGTTATTTATTTTCTGTTTGGATGATCTATCCATAGCTGTCAATGATGTATTTAAGTCCCCTAGTATAATTGTGTTTTGGTCAATTTCTCCCTTTAGTTCTGTTAGTAGTTGCTTGGTGTATTTGGTGCTCCCTGATTGGGGGCATAAATATTGATGACTGTTATGTCTTCTTGTTGTACAGTCCCTTCACCATTATGAAATGTCCATCTTTGTCTCTTGTTATCTTTTTCACCTTGAAGTCTGTTTCATCTGATATCATTATGGCTACACCTGATTTTCTCTGGGTACCATTTGCTTGGAGTGTCAATTTCCACCCTTTCACTTTGAGTCTATGCTTGTCCTTGTAGCTGAGATGTGTCTCTTGGAGACAGCATATGGTTGGGTTTAGTTTTTTGATCCAATCTGCTACTCTGTGCCTTTTTATTGGTGAGTTCAGTCCATTTACATTTAGGGTGATTATTGATATGTGAGGATTTCCTGTCATTCTATCTTTAGTTTTCTGGTAAGGCGGTGTCTCCATTGTTTCTTTGCCTTTTTGTTGTTGTCTATTATTTCTGTGTGGTGGTATTCTATGATGTTTCCCTCTGTTTCTCCTTTTATTTCAGTATATATTTCAATTCTGGATTATTTTTGAGTGGTTACCCTTAAGTTTATGTAAAAGAAAGTTTGATATTTAGAGTATTCCATTTTCTTCAGCATGCTTACTTTCTCCATTCCCATATTCCGGTTCAGGCCTTTACTCTCCCCTTTTTGAGTTTTGGTTGCCACAAATTGTCCCTGTTGATGGTGGTCGAATAGCCTCCTTTAGTATTTCTTGTAGTGCAGGTCGTGTATTAGAAAATTCCCTCAGCTTCTGTATGTCTGGAAAGGTCTTTATTCCTCCTTCATATCTAAAGGATATCTTTGCTGGATATATTATTCTTGGCTCATGATTTCTCTCTTTCAATAGTTTGAATATTTGGTTCCACTCCTCCTGGCTTGTAGAGTTTCTGCTGAAAAATCTGATGATAATCTAATGGGCTTTCCTTTGTAAGTTACCGTCTTCTTTTCCCTGGCTGCCTTGAGGATTCTTTCTTTGTCGTTGATTTTAGACAGCTTCAATACAATGTGCCTTGGAGAAGGCCTGTTGGGATTGAGGTAACTAGGTGTTCTATTTGCTTCTTGGATTCGAGGGTCCAGTTCTGTCCACAAATTTGGGAAGTTCTCATAGCCAATTTGTTTGAATATATTCTCTGTTCCCTTCTCTCTTTCTTCTCCTTCTGGTATGCCCATTATTCTTATATTGCTCTTTCTGATGGAGTCAGAAAGTTCTTGTAGAGTTCTTTCATTTCTTTTAAGTCTCAAGTCTCTTTCTTCTTCTATCTGTGTCATTTCCAGGTTTTTATCTTCGATGTTACTGATTCTTTCCTCCATCTGGTCAACTCTACTACCTAAGCTGGTTATTTCATTCTTAGTTTCTTCTATTGAGTTCTTAATCTCCAGAAATTCTATTTGGTTCTTTTTTAAAATTTCAATCTCTTTCATAAAATGCTCATGCTGTTCTTTGATTGCATTTCTGAGTTCATTTAACTGCCTATCTGTGTTTTCTTGTATCTGTTTGAGTTTTTTCAGAACTGCAATCTTGAATTCTCTGTCATTTAAGTCACATATTTCTGTATCTTTAAGTGCCTTCTCTGGAGATTTTTCACTTTCTTTCTGAGATATCTTGTTGCCTTGGTTATTCATGGCGATTACTGGTTTACTATTTTTCTTCCTAGACATCAACAGGAGTGACTTCTGCAACAGGTTGATAGAAAGCGGTCTTTCTTTTCTTTGTCAGTACTTGTTGGTAGAATGTTTTATTATTTCTCCAACTGCAACTTATTTTTCTTGTCCCACACGGTAGTGCTATGTTTTCTCTGCACTATTCCAGCTTCTCACACAATGGGGGGATTCCCTGGGAGACGGGCTTCTCCTCTGTTAATAGTTCATCTAGGTCACAGGGCGCAGTGTCCCGGTGGGTATGCGGAGAGCTTTTAATGTTCCAAAGCTCTTCCAGCTCCCGATTCAGAGCCCGTATGTTTCAGCAGTTCTGTTTACTCCTGCAGGGATCCGCCCAGATAGGTGGGGTCAGGGGCGGGGTGAGTTGTGAGAGGTGGCCCAGAGCAATGGCGGCGACCACCACCACAGCCGGTCCTGCTTCCACAGCTCTCTCCCCTTTGCCGGAACTAGTTGGGCTGTGAATTTGTGTCTGCGGTCCACAGTTCTCAAAATAGCAAATTTTCTGTTGTTTTGATCTGACACTGCTACTGTTTCGCTTCTAGCACCGGGCAGGTGGGGGCGGGGCGAGCTCTGGGAGGGGAGGGAGGGGGCGGCTAGTCTCAGTGCCTAAGGCTCCGTTCTCTGCTCGGCAGTGCGGGCTTAAACCACCGTTTTCAGCCTTCTTCCCTCAGTCTTTTCTCCGAGGTCTCTGCCGTGAGCGTTGGGTTCAGCCGTGGTATATGCTGTCCCCTCAGCCCTGTGGAGCCCTGGCGGAGCCCTAGCAGTCCGAGTTCTTCCCTCACTCGCAGCTGCGGTGGTTTCGGGAAGCAGCGAGCTCGGAGCACTGAGCGAGGTCTGCGTCCTGCGCCCGCGCGGCTCCGTCTCCGTGCACTTCTCCCTTTCCTCCTCCCTCCACTGGCGCGAATCTCCCACCTGTAGGTGATTTCAGTCGGTAGTGGGCCTCTTCGTCTTGCCTGTCTGCTGTGCAGGGAGTCCTTTGTGGAGTTTTTGTTGTTCGATTCATTGTAAATTCCAGGGGAGCTTTACAGAGGCTCACCTCACTCCGCCATTTTTCCGGAAGTCGAAAAATAAAAATATTTTTAATTAAAATTTTTTATTTAAATCTGAGTTGCAAAGTATAGGTATTAAAGTTTCCTAAGACAGTAAAAATATACTTTCAGTTGGAAGAAAAGGATTAACTCAGGTCTTTTTAAGGGTGATTTTTTTTTTGGAAACATAATTTTAACAGATTTAAATCAAATCTTTCTCTTCTGTCTCACTCATGCACGCAAACACATACTCTTAAAATAATACTACCGAGAATATGGGTTTCATTGTTTTAAAGTTATGCCATTTATGCCATGGAAAGAATTATGGTTTAATGAACAGAGAGGTTCTTTAGAGTCAGAAAGACCTTGATTCCACTCCTGATTAGACACTTATTGTTTGACCTTGGCAAGCTTCTTAGTGACTGACCCTCCTTTGCCTTGGTCTGCTTAACTATAAAATGGCAGTAATATCTGCTTCACAGGGTTCGATGACATAATGTACTTACAGTACCTGGCAAAGAGTGCAGTGGTTGAATGAACATTAGAATTTTTCCCTTTTCTTAAGAAGAGTAAAATATTAACTAGCGTACTTGTTAATTATGGGCTTAGGGATTTTCCCATTTGTATCTTTAAAGACAGAAGACCGGCCAAGAAAAATCTTGATCTAGTAAAGAAAATGCCAAGTGAGTGCTTGGTTTCCTCAAATAAACAAGAATTTCCCAACCCCCATTCTGCTCTGATGATTAGGATAAAAAGTGAAAAAAAATAATTTTTCCTTTTGGAATCTCAATTGTAGAGTATTTCTTTGAGTTTTTTGGGATAGTAGTGCTAGAGATCAGATTCCTTAAAATAAGCTGTTCTTTTGTGATGGGCTTAGAAACAGTGTAGCACAAAGAAAGGACGTGAGAAAAGTATGACTGCTTAATTCAGTTATCTTGTCAGTACTTTGCCTTTAAAAAAAAAATCCTTGTTGAGATATAATTCACCTACTATATAATTGACCTGTTTAAAGTATACGATTCAGTGCTTTTCAGTCCATTCCCAGAGTTGTGAAGCATCAACGCAATCTAATATTTTCATTACCCCAAAAGGAAACCCCATATCCTTAGTCATCACCCCCCAATTCTCCTGCCCTCCTCCAGCCCCGGAAAATCACTGAGTTCTGTGTCTGGATTTGCCTATGCCTGGTATTTCATAAAAATAGGGTCATACAACATATGGTCCTTTGTGACGGGTTCTTTCGGCACTTTGCCTGTTAGTACTTTGTTTGGAGAACAAGTTTAGGCTGCCGGAGGCGTTCTATTAGAGGTTTGTTTTCCCCTCAACAGTCAGCAGATAGGGCTAGATATTGAACTTCAAATGGCTTTTAGAGCAGAAAGAAAATGCAATCGTTTTCATTACAGATATTTTAAGGTACTGTTTAAACATGATATTAAACTTTTTTTAATCATTTTATTAATGTAATACAAGCTCCACATATTCAAAAGTACAATCTGATGAGTTTTGATAGATAATGAATATACCCATCATCTCAAAAAATTCCTTGTGTTGTCCATAGTAATCCATCTCTTATTCTCCTCTATCTGATCCCCAGGCTTTTAGTTTGATTTTTAAAAAAATGTATTAAATGAGATAATATTTGGGATCAGTATAGTGGTGAGAGGTATTATGTGTAGAACCTAGCTGCTGGTTTCCTTGTATGAATGTTATGACTCCTTTTGTTTTCTTGTCTGTAAAGTGGAGATAGTTACTGTACCGTCCCACCTCCTGTGTTGTGGTGGGTGTTAAACTGAAATTTTATGAAGCAGTTAGTACAGTGTCTAGCACAGAGTAAGCACTCGGTGAATGGTAGCTGATGTTAATGTTATTTTGTTACACTAAAGTACTTGATGTATTAGATATGTAATCATCACCGTCATCACCATCATCATCATCATGTGCCTCGTATGAAGCCTTAGAACACATGATAGGTACTCAATTTATATTCATTTCCTCTCTTTCCCCTTAATTCTTGATAAGTACACCATATAGCATTTGTTACTGTTTATTAACTCTACCAACTTGGAGAACTGAATTGGAAAAATTGACATTCATTCACTCATTCATCCATCCCCGGGGGCACTGTGAGTGATTCCAAGTTGAATAAGACAGGAGATGCCTCCTGTATGCAGTTCACCAGGGCAGGGGGCCGAGTGCCCATACACGGTGCATGAACCAAGTGGCATGGAGTGAGCAGTGCAAATGAGAGCTTCCAGCTGTGGGGACTCAGAGGCTGTCTCATGAGGGTGTGCAACTTGATTAAGGACCCACAGGGGTGGAGGGGAAGACATTTGACCTGAGAAATGGGCTCAGTATGGTGCAGGGCTCTTGGCTCAGTCTGGGAACAGAAAGCAGTCCCAGCGCAGGTACAGAGCCATGTAGAGTGAGTGAACGAGCTGGAAAGGGGACGGGCGGTCCGAACAAGCTTGTTCCTGGGCTGAGGAGGCGACGCGTTTCGTCAAGCAGTAGAGCTGTGGAGGTTTTCAGCAGGGAGAGATACACCTTACTAGACTGTTTCTGACATGGCTCTTGTGTATGGATTGAGTTGATGGAAGACAGTTGCGCAATCAGGAGGGCTTGAAAGTGTCCGAATGTTACTTGGCAGCTTAGCTAGGTTAGTGACTATGAGAAAGGGAGCAGGTAAAATGTAAGAGATCTGTGGGGTTGGTGCCTGATTCGTTGTCAGGTTTGGGGCTTTCTTATTCTTCTGGAATACTTGCAGTGAGTGCCTACCGGGTGCTAGCCACTCCACATTCAGTCCCCACAGGGGTGAAGTGTAGGGATAATTGGTATACCCATTTTCCAGATGAAAGTAAGACTCGGGGCTGAGAGAAATTGTGTCATTCATCCTCCTGTTGCTCCTTCCCTTCTGTCCAGGCCGTCGCCCCCTCAGACTGTGTCAATGACCTCTCAGTTTCCCTTCACAGCGTCTCCCCCATCTGCCCTCTCGTCTCTGCTCACGGCTGTCTCCTTTGTTCAAATCCTCATCTCTCTTGCAGCTGTGGTGGCACTCGCTCCATGTCGTCATTTGCACGCTGACACTGTTTTCTCTATAAACAAATTGGGTCATGTCTTTTTAAAAAATTCATTTATTTATTTAGATGCTTCCTTATTGTCTCTGGATGGAGTATAGTTTTCAGGCTCTTACTGTATTCTGATCTTTTACAGATGAAATTTGTCCCCTGCCCCCAAGACACCAGTTCCTATTTGGCCCTGTGCCTTTGCTTGGGTACTTCCTTCCTCCACCTAAAATGCCCTTTCTACTTTTCTCTGCATCGTGAACATCTCACCATTGTTCAGGAACTCACACAAGTTACTGTGTCTGTTATGCCTTTGGTAACTGAGCTCTTCATTCCTTCTTATTAGGCTGGAGCACGTCTTGTACCTTACGTAGTTATCCAGTCCCACACCCTTTTCAAAACTGATTTGCAGCAACGTAAAAATTCATGTGGCAATACAAAAACAGGTGCATGACCATATGAGAGCAAATGGACCACGAGGGTAGAAAATAAAGCCAAGAATGAAGTCAGTATAGATATGTTTCATCACGTCCTGCACGTTGCTGGAGGCGTCTTCATTCAGCTTCACTCTGAACTTCCCTGTCAAAGCGAGAAGGGAAGCACAGACTCAGTTTTCCCAAGGACAGTCAGATGCAAACAGCAGCTGCTCTGGAGAAGAGCTTTTCCTCTTACTGAGAATCGAGAGATGTCTGGGATGAGTGGGAAGGCAGAGGTGGTACCGTGTCTTAAAGACAGCAGATAATCGTGCCTGGCAAGTTTCATGAGGCGGCTTCCTCTAGTGACCTCGATGCAGGTGTGCAGCATAACAGCAAAGCACGATTATAAAAGCAGTTTTATAACAGCCAGGACTGTGACCCTAAAACACAGCCCCTTTTTGGTCTAGTCTAATCCAAGGATAAACTGTAGAATAACCAAAGAAATAATAATTGTAACATTTTGGTGTAGTTATTGTTTTACATCTATTTACCCCCCAAAGTTATCACCTTCTTCCGGGCAAGGGACCATGTTTTGCTTTGCTTTGATCAATGGTAGAAACCGTACGGGAAGGAATAAGAACCATCTGACTGACCTGCCCAAGAGTCAGCACAGTGCTCTGCTCTGAATCCTGTGCATTTAGAAAGGCAGATCCGTATCTGAGATCCAAGATCTACGAATAGATGGTCGTAAGTTTCCTTCACTATTTCCAGGACTGACCTGCGTCTGACGCAGTTTTCAGCAGTAAAGGTACCAGCTAAGTGAAGTGGCCATAGCCAGTGGCTGCCGCTGGCCAGTCTACTTCTGGTACATAGAGAAGAGAGCCTTGAAAAACACTGAGTACATTCAGCAGCGCTCAGAGTTTTACGTTTAATTTTCCCTTTGTTGCATTTGGGGCTAAGGTCTTACATTGCTATATTGTCATGATTAATGAGGCAGATTCAGAAGGAAGTGAAGTATGCATTTTCAATAGAAAAGCAAAAATAGCAAATTTATTGAATGACTTCATTTCTTCCCAAATAGCTCCTCTCCCTACAATTTAGGTCAAACATGTTTTGTGATGACATAATACCTTTTAATTTTTCCTAATGGCTGCTTTTCTTTTTTATACACATAGGAACTTGATAAAGAACTCCCAGTGCTTAGGCCTTATTTTATTGATGACCCCGAAGCAGCTGGAGTGAGGGAAGCTGGCTTGAGAGTCACATGGCTGGGACATGCGACGGTAATGGTGGAAATGGATGAGCTCGTGTTTCTCACGGACCCCATCTTTAGCTCTCGTGCTTCCCCGTCTCAGTACATGGGTCCGAAGCGTTTCCGTCGTCCCCCGTGCACCATAAGTGAACTCCCCCTGATAGACGCGGTCCTCATCAGTCACAACCACTACGACCACCTGGACTACCATTCTGTGGTTGCTCTGAATGAGCGATTTGGTAATGAGCTGAGGTGGTTTGTGCCTTTGGGTCTCCTTGACTGGATGCAAAAATGTGGCTGTGAGAATGTAATTGAGCTGGACTGGTGGGAGGAGAACTGTGTCCCCGGACATGATAAGGTCACTTTTGTCTTCACACCTTCACAGCACTGGTGTAAAAGGACGCTAATGGATGACAACAAGGTTCTGTGGGGCAGCTGGTCCGTCTTGGGCCCCTGGAATCGATTTTTTTTCGCAGGAGACACTGGTTATTGCCCTGCTTTTGAAGAGATAGGAAAAAGATTTGGACCTTTTGACCTTGCAGCTATTCCCATTGGAGCATATGAACCAAGGTATGTAGATTTCCAGAGAAAACATTCCTGCTATTATTATTCCATAATACGATAACTGAACTTAAAAAGTAAAGTAGTTATGATTTTGTGATACTATGTAATTTGTGACTTTAATGGTGGATTTTGTTATCCATTGTTGGGGGTTGGTGGGTCAGATTCAGTTAACATTTTTTAATTTTAATATTATTTAAATTCGTCATATCAGTTAAATATTCAAAATCAGAAATTATATCACTAAGAAAAAAGGACCAAGATTTAAAGAATTATTATACCTAGCCAGAAGTTCATGTGTCGTTCTGACTAAAGTTAAACTGATCAGCCAGTATCAAACCTAACTTTTGTTCTTCCTTTCACAAGGAGGATACTCTACTAACCACTCTTTGCTCCAGGACTAGATGTCCCCGTCCCCTGTCCTGTAGCTCTTTTGTGTTTACTGGAGAAAAAGCGAGGAGCAGGCCTACAGCATTAGTCCCTGGGGATAGTCTTGTTTCGCTCAGCATTGACTTTGACCTGGTAATGACATTGTTGCATTACCACTGGCCTCCTCCACCCATTACATACCCATCACCAGTTTCAGAGCAGATAAAGGTCACACTAGCAGTTGAGACTTACAAGGCCCATCACTGCCTGTGTTTTCCTTACTATTGTCTATTTAAGGAAAAGAAAATTAATTCCAGATCACTTAGATTTCAGTCAACTCTGGTTGATATGTACAAATTAAGAGAAGATAAACACTAACAGTAACAAAGTAAGGGATAATTTAAAAACTGTTTTATTTGCTAAAGTGAATGCACAGATACCTACAGAACTGTATGTAGGATGGCATTTTAATTAGGCAATCCTATGAACAGAAGAACACTAATATGTAGATGAATGGAGCAAATCTGATCATTGGTTTCCATCTGATTTTGTTGTACTTACTGACTTTCTAAGTTCACTAAAACCATTTTTTCACTATCTTTATTAATGCTTATTCCTCCCTTTTGTTTTTTCCAGTTTCTTTTTTTCTAGTTTTTATTTTTATTTTTTATTAGTTTCAGGTGTACAAAGCAACGTGATAGTTAAGACATTTAAACCCCTCATAAAGTGATAACCCACCCCCCAAGCTCCTACCCCTTATATAGCTGTTACAATACCATCGACTGTCTCCCCTATGTTGTACTCCACATCATGTTACTATAAATGCTTATATGTTTAGTTATAGTTGCCATTCAATATTATTCTACTTCAGCTTCAGGTGTATAGCACATTGATCAGTCTATGACGTGATCCCCCTGAGAAATCCAGTGCCTATCTGGCACCTTACATGATCTTTACAACATTGCTGATTATATTCCCCAGTTTCCAGTTTCTTTAAAGGGCTAGATATTGTTACCTTATTTTAAAAAATTACTGATTAATAATAATGCTTGAATTTCACTTTTCCTCTTAATTCTAATTTTGAATTCTAATGAAACCTATCAAAACATCAGTCAACCAGTTGGCAAATCAGTTTCACATGGTATTGATCTTTACTCAATATATGTTCTTAATATATCTCTTATTTATATTTATAAAAATAGGTTTTTCATTTGTAGCAGTATGTATTTATCACATACATGTGAGAAATGTACAGCGTGACACAAATTCACTCACGTAATTCCCCTTCCTGCTTGCGTTGCAGCTGTCTGGTTAGTAAGATGGTAGAAGGATGGGGAGGACGCTATTTGCTCTAAGAGAATTAAACTGTGGTAACCTGTACTGTGTAATCCATTTCTCTGCTTAGTACTAATAGTTTTAGAAATAAGTACTCTGGAAATTGAAGATGATCACACCAAAAATGACTTTCAGTAATATGCTTGGATTCATACTTACTTTTGGGATTATTCTGTTCAAGTCATTTAGGGTTTTAAGTTTTAATTTTTACACCAGAGTAAAAATTTTACATTTATTTCAGACATGAGGGTAGCAAGGAGTATGTGTGTCCCTTTGATTTGCAATAGGAGTTAAAAAAAAATGAATAGAGAGAAATACCAATAACTGTTTTCATCTTGCTCTGAATTGTGAGTGTCAGGAGATAGGGCAGAACAATGTCTTTCTAATCTGCCACCCAGGAGAACACAGTGGCTTTGTTTCTAGGCTCCCATAGGGCCTGGCAACTCCTAACAGTAAAGAACAAGCCTGTAGTTGTTGCAGGTGGATGAACTTTTCCATACTGTGTCCTGTACAGTGCAGAAGCTCCGGTGCTGACCCCACAGCCACTAGTCCTAACTGCGGCGGTAGCCAGCAGTGGCAGACCCAGAATGGAAAGAGTGTCAAGACAGGCTTTTTCCTCTTCTAAACTGCTGGAAAGCAGAGTATTTGCTTGTAGATAGTACACTTTTTCCTGTGTATCAGAAATAATAATTCTCCTAAAAGTGTTCCCTGTTCTTTCCAAGGTGTTAGGCAGCCTTTCGGTATTTCTATACTCTCTCTCTAATTACTCGCTCCCCATGAACCCTCTCTTCTTGCCAAACCAAACACCTCACTGTTCAGTTATATGTTGTTTAAATGAAATCCTTCAATAGTAATTGGATTTTTTTTTCTCCCGATCTTTAAACATTACACAATATTTTTGTTGGCTTTTTGCTTTAGCAAGTTTAAAAAAATTGTTTCAGCAAATTATTCAGGTTCTTTTGCAATTGGAGTTTCTAATTCTTTACTTATTATTTGGTTTCTTTGATTCATACCAGAATTACAAAATATCTAGTTTTTAAAGTAACAGTAAGACGTATCTTCAGACTAAATTATCAGTAAAATCAATACACGTGAAATAAAATCTTACTGTTCAAAGGGGAGTTTTGCTTGAGAATTATCTATTGTAGAGCAGTTTGTACATGGAAGATTTTTGCTTTTTTTTCCAGCAGAAAAGTGGACTCAAGGGAGATGATCTTGCCTCCTGTGATTTATTTCTGTGTAGAATCATAGCAGTTGATTAGCTGAAGCAGTGATTAGAATTTAGTGTGTATTTCAAAGGCCAGAATTGATCACTGATGTTTCATCAGGTGGTTTATGAAGTACCAGCATGTGGACCCAGAAGAAGCTGTAAGGATTCACATCGATGTGCAGACCAGGAAGTCTGTGGCAATTCACTGGGGGACTTTCGCCTTAGCAAATGAGGTGAGTTTGAGCACGACAATGCCTGGTGGTGCGTTTGCCCTGTGATGGGATTCAGGCATCACCGCGCCCTGCAGGGTGTTCAGAGACCAAACTGGAATGGAACCTGTAGTCATCACATGAATTGAGGTGGTAAATCATAGTAATTAGTAAAACATTTGCATACAGTAGAAAAAACCTCACTGCGTGCTTTTCTTTTGGCTTATTTCTGTAGTTAATGAAGCATGTGTTTACATAACCAAAAATGTGTGTAACTTTGGGAAACAGAAAAAGGAGCCATCATGCCTTCCCTCTCAAGGAGCCTTTAATTCTAGCAGAAAATATAAGACACGGACATAATAACTCTGAAACGGGTGTTCAAAGAAGTAAGTGGCGTCAGAGTCAGGCATGTTACCAAGTAGAGGGATCAGAGAAAGCTTCATGGAAGAGGTGACATTTGAACTTGGCTGTGAGAAGGCATTTTAAGAAGAGGAAAGGGCAGAGCATAGGATCAGACGCAGCAAGCAGGGGAATGGTGAGGAATCTGTCAGCCACAGTATAGTAAGGGAAGTAAGGCTGGGCAGCTTGGAATTTTGTAGAAATGTTATTCATCCAGTAAATATTCAGTATCTGCTGTGTGTCAGGTATTGGGAATAAATGGTAGTTTTACTCCTAGACTAATACAGAAGAGCTGATTTTTTCCCCTTAAGGTAGCTGAACCCTAGAATTCTGCTACTAGCTGGTTCTGGGATCAGGCAGGATAGAAAAAAAGCTTTCTCTCCTTTCCTGGATCCAGGATCTGCCCTAAGCAAAATTTATTAATGGATGGTTGAACTTGCCTTCTGTTTTGCTTTGTGTGGCGTCTTCCACATCCACATCCCAGGGCCCCTGCTGGAATCATTTCATGCAGTTTTAAGCATTCCCTTTCTATCCTGTTTCTGGCCTGCCCTCTCCCTAGGTTACAGCTCATTCCACATTTACCTAATACACTGCCTACCCACTCCCTTCTCCCCTCAACCAAAATTCCTGTCATGATGCAGGACCCTGAGCCACACTGCTGAGAGGTGGAATAGAATGAATAAATGAACAGCCATGGGTGGGGAGGATGAAGGAGAGTATGTGTCTGTGTACTTGGAGAAGGGGAAGTTTAATATTGGTTTCCTTTGGTATATATACCACTCTATTTGGTGGCATTATTCCATCAGTGTGTGTTCCATATAGATACATGTATATATATGTTCCATACGTGTTATAATATATACTAGTGACTTAGATTAAGTAATAGCATTTTATTAAATCTGTGCAAAGAGGAATCTAAAACGATTCCTAGATTTTTAACTTGAGTGATTTGGAACGGTTGTATGCTTTGCTGAGATGGGGAAGATGAAGATAGAAAACGTCCTCAAATGTGTTCTTCAGTCTTCAGATGTGTTACTCAGCCTTCAAGAGTTATTCTTGTAAAAATCTAACTTCTTCATTTCTTAATGAAAAATATAATATCTGCTTACTATAAGCAGATTAAGGACATCCTTAACTTGGCAACTCTTTGAAATTACACATATAGCAACATCTGATTTATCTAGGGAATGATGAGTTAATTTCCTAGATGATGTATTTAAGCACAAAAACTTAAAATAACTCACTAGTTTTCGTGGAAACAAATTTCAGGCATTATAAATATATGTTAACATTTTATTTATTTATTTTTTATTGGGGAATATTGGGGAACAGTGTGTTTCTCCAGGGCCCATCAGCTCCAAGTCGTTGTCCTTCAACCTAGTTGTGGATGACGCAGCTCAGCTCCAAGTCCAGTTGCCGTTTTCAGTCTTTAGTTGCAGGGGGAAATTGAACCAGCAACCTTGTTACTGAGAGCCTGTGCTCTAACCAACTGAGCCGTCCAGCCACCCCTCCGGAAGCTCAGCGGCAGCTCATCGTCTGCAATCTAGTTGTGGAGGGCACAGCTCACTGGCCCATGTGGGAATTGAACCAGTAACCCTGTTGTTCAGAGCTCAGGCTCTAACCAACTGAGCCATCTCGCCGCTCCATATATGTTAACTTTTTAAATGACCGGCGTCTTTATTTTGAATTATCTTCTTTTGGAGTAGATCATAAAACATATCCCGTAAAAGGGAACTTATGAGCTGTCTGGGACTGGTTGTTTGTCTTTAATGGGTCCAGAGAGCTTCTGCTTTTACCACTTTCTCTTATTTACCGCTAGCTTACTGCCTTGCTTTATACAGGCAGTATAAAGTCTCATGACTATGGGGTCAAAATTTAACAAACAAGTTGTTTTTAACAAATTTAACAATTTAACAAAACAAGTTGTTTTTTAGCTGGAAAGAATTTCATCTTTTTGAAATCTCAAACTAAAATAATTTTGCAAGGGAAATTTCTTGACTTAGGCTATTACCCTGTTTCTCCGAAAATAAGACCTAGCCGGACAATCAGCCCTAATGCGTCTTTTGGAGCAAAAACTATTACGGCTGATTGTACGGCTAGATCTTATTTTCGGGGAAACACAGTATTTAAAATTGTATTGTATTCGTGATATATTTGCAATCTCCTATATGGATAAAAAAGATTAGCTTCCTGGTAGCAAGTAATCCATTAATAAGTGGTTAACTAGAGGAATTCTGGGTAACCAATGTATGGTTAAAACCTAAGTTGTTCAGCACTAAGGGAAGGACATCCCTGACCCTCTAAACATAGCCATAAACCTAGAAGAGACCAAGGGGGGAGAAAAAACCCCGTGTGGCCAATAACTATTAAAATGCAAACCTATGCATGTTAAGCCACAGGAAACTTTCCTGGTTTTCACAAGACATCACCAGCTGTCCCTTCTTAGTCTCTGCTCCTAGTTCCTCATCTCTGCTCCCTTAGGACTCGGTCCATGGACCTCTTTAGTTGGTTACTCCCTTGGGTATCTCTCATCATCTCACAGCTTTAAATACCTTCTGTCCATTGTACCTCTCTAGCTCAGGTTTCCCCCTATAACCCACACTTAGACTTCCGGTTGCCTACTTAACATCTCTACTTGGATGTCCGTTAAGTACCAAAACCTAAGTCCAAAACCGTACTTGTTGATCTTTCCTCCGACTTGTTTCTCTTACATCTCAGTAAATGGCAAATCCCTCCTTTGAGTTCCTCAGGCCAAACCTTGACTTCTCATATCCTCCATTCAGATTTTTCCCGCATGCAGACAGCTCAACCTTCAGATTCTACTCAGATGTTTCCCACTTCTCACTCCCTTCACTGCTACCACACTGCCCCTTCCACTGTTTTCAACACTGCAGACAGTGACCTTTACACCTTGAATCAGCTCATGACACTCCCCTGCCAGAACCCTACTAGCTTCCCATCATACTGAGTCAGAGCCACAGCGCTCACAATGCCTACAAAGCCCCATCTGCTCTATCATGTCTCCGTTCAATGTCGCCTTCTCCAAGAGGCCTTCTTAGACTGCTGTATTTAATATTAAACGTTCACCCCCCCACTTATCCCCCATTTTGTCCCTACAACATATCAACCGCTCCAATACTATTTTCTTATCTGTCTCTGGATTAGACTAGAAGTTCCAGAAAGGCAAGGGCTTCTGTTTGGTTCACTGGCCTGGCCACTCTGTGGTGCTCAAAAGATACTCCTTGCATGAAGGAGAGAGGTAGACTTACCACTTTTGTTTAGATGAGAGACTGATTATTATTCCTGCTTTATACTTACAATTTTACAGCGTTTTAAATTGAAATTGGGGAAAAATGCTTTGAAATAAAGGGTGAAACAGCAATTATACAATGTAAAAATTAAAGATAAATAAATGGGGAAATGGGTTTTTTTATACCTTTTAATTCAGTAGTTAGAGTAACCCATATTCAAGTGGTTTTAATTTATTTGGAAAATACTCGATTAGGTTGAAACATTCTGACAAGTGTGTTGTCTTCCCTTTTTTTTGAGCTTTGAAAAGGTGAGGAAACAAAGGGATTTAGGGACATTCAATCTGTCACATCTGTTCTCTAGGGGTTTGAGGATAACAACCCTTCTTCAGCCAAAGTATTTTCTCTACCATTTTGTTCTCTCACACACTCTTATAATCTAAGTTTCTATATTCCTCAAAAATATTGGTAACATTTAATTCTCTAATATTATCTTTGGCATTGATTCCCTTTAGATTGGAATTTCATGTAGTGAAATAGTGATCAGATTTCATGCAATCTAATAATGTTCAATCTAAGTTGGCATCAAATTTGATATACATGGTATGTAGATAAATTGATAAGTGACATTTCTAGTGATTTAACAGTTAATGACCCTGTAACATTAGAAAATGTGATTGACTTATTTGCTAATGCTTCAGTGAAAAGGGCATTATTTTAAGTAGGCAGATGTTGGTTATTTTAAATTCTTATTTGAAATATCCCCCAAATATAGGTATGTATGGTTAATCTTTTTCATTTTCTTTTTTTCTCTTTCTGCCCTTTGTCAGCATTACTTAGAGCCTCCAGTGAAACTGAGTGAGGCTCTAGAAACATACGGACTTAAGACTGAAGATTTTTTTGTCTTGAAGCATGGAGAATCAAGGTACCTAAAAACAGACGACGAAAACTTTGAATAAATGTGAGCACAGGAAGGAGCTTGTAGTAAAAAAGGCATCATCTGATATAAATTTGAAAAGACTAAGAAATTAATGAATATTAGGATTTTTTTACATTTGGAAACAACAACTGCAAGTTTTTGTT
This sequence comes from Rhinolophus sinicus, assembly GCF_036562045.2. Lineage (NCBI taxonomy): Eukaryota > Metazoa > Chordata > Mammalia > Chiroptera > Rhinolophidae > Rhinolophus > Rhinolophus sinicus. Next base: position 70,739,925 of record NC_133758.1, read on the forward strand.
TTATGTAATAACTTATTAATGCGATTGCTAGTTCATATAAACACAAGAGTCCAGGTATGGGTTACTTAAATAATGAATTTTCTGATGTCGATTTTAAATCTCATCTCAATGGTATAAGCATTGAATGGGATTTTTTTTACTAAAACGTTATACTTTAGTAGAAGAATTTTCTGAGGTTATGAAAAACTGATTTTAAAGATTGATTTCTGTTCTGTTCTAAAGGGCCTTCTCCATAGGTGATCAAGGCTGTCTCAATACCTAGATGTTTTCAGAGGCCTGCTCACATAGACGTATCTTTCACATTCATATTAAAGTGGTGGTGAAACTGACTCCCACATGCTTATAGCAGTTCTTGCTCTACTAAGATTAGCTTATATGCCAAATATTAATTGATATATATTTTTAAGCATAAAAATAAGTTGCAATTTTTAAAGACTGAATTTTTTTTGAAAGAGGGGAGCAGTATATTCTATTGCATGTCTGCAATCCCCAAATCAAAAGCCCTATGAGTTGGACAGAGAGAGAGTTTGGTTATGAGAATTGATTTATGAAATTTTCTATTTTTAATCTAAAAGTCAGACCCACTAAGCACAAATATAGCTGCAAGGAAATAACATTTTACAAAGATGAATGCAGATCTTAAATGTTAATATATCATGCACTTTGAATTAAATTTTATTCTCTCCATATACTCATTTTATTCCTGGTTTCTTCTAACACTGTATCAGTAAGATTTATAAATATTTTATGTTTTACATGATTCAGATGTCTTATATTTTTATATTAAATGACCCCTAAGCACGATTCTACTTTTACTAAGCCAGCGTGGAATACTAATGGTACAAAGAGAGAGATGGGAATCACCTGATCTGAGCTTTTAGTCCAGGGCTCTGTGGTCGCTTGATTACTCTGAACCTTCGTAAGGGAGAGAGCTGATTAGATCATTTGGAGGCCCATTCTATCTTCTTGATCCAGAAGCTCAGTGAAATTAACTTTATTCAAAGCAAATAATCAAAATAGGTTTTCTACACCAAATTTTCTGTGTACCCTGAAACAAGTCACCTATGCTCACTGTGCCTCACTTTCCTCATGTACGACAAGAGGAGAATTTTGACCTACCTCCCCAAAATGTGAATAAATAGTAAAGTGCTTTTTTTAAAAGACACTTTGAAAACAGAAGGGAAAAAATGATTTCTTAAGGTATCACTGCCTGATAGATTTGAAAGCTGAAAAAAGACTAATGCTTTTGATAATGTATTGTTCCTGTTGCAGATTTAACCATATATATTAGGACACTAAACATTGAGGACTAACTTTATCTCACTCATTTTGTAAAATTTGGAGAGCCAAACTAAATGTAAATAATCTTTATCAAAATTTAGTATTTTTATCCACAAAGATGCAAATCAGTCAAGGGGAAATGTGTATGTAATATGTATGTATACGATGTATGTGAATGTATGTGATTTGGGGGCACTAAAGCACAAAAAATTTTCCCATAAAATAAACCTTCAGGAAAAAAAGTGAACAGGCATAAACTTTTTCAATTCAAAGGAACATTTAGCAAGCAGATGTGAATCAGGACGACGTTAGATGGGCTTTGGGGGCGTACCGCCCCTATGCTAGCCAGTGTTTTTGTGGTCACCTTCTTGCTGTTGCATGCTGAATTGAAAGTTCATCTCTTACCTCTGCTCTATGAAGCAAGCCAAGTACATCTTGATCAATTTCTTCTCCGTGAATAGCCTTAATGTTATTTTTTTATTCACATGTACCATCTGAGGGCCTCTAAGCACTTAAATTGTGCTACAGCTCCTCTTAATTGGGCCTGCCTCATTTTTCTAGGCCGCCTCACAAGCTTTAATTTTTAATTACCATTCATTCTTTCCACTTTGACGTTTTATCATTAAGAAGTACATCGAGCTTCATCTCTCCTTATAGAATCTCACTAGTGAGTGGTTCATCCCATTTTATTTTTTACCTATTTATTTATATTTTGAAGCATTTATGTGCAAAGTGAATAAAATGTTTTTAAAAATAAGACAAATCCATTCTCTTCCTTCCATTCAGTCTAATATATGTTGTAATATTTTTAAATGTCTTATTCTCTACGTCAATTTCATTTTCCTCTTTGATTAGCTAGCATTCACACCAATATGTGAGATCTTACTGAAGATCCTTTTTCCCGTGGGAACTGGGGAGCACTTTGATACTCCTCATTGCCCAAGAAGGTGGAACCATCAATTAGGAGAAATCCCATAAAGATCTGCTTGTGCATTTTCATTATGTCATTCTCTCTGGGTAATTAAAAATGACTCCCCTTTTTCTCTAGCATTTTGACATTTCACACTCAATGCTCTGATCGCCAAGAAATGTGGATATTTATTCAAAGTAATAATAGAGTTTTAGAATCCAGTGCTGCTTAAGCACATTGAAACCAAATCCTGGTTTTTAATGTGTGTACATTTTGAATACGTACAGGTTTTCATTAAACGAGGCAGATTTTAAAAATTGTTATAAAGAAATGTACTTTTCAGGGAATACTTGTGTTTGCATCACTGATAAAAGTATTATTCTTGGCCATCATATGTGCATTACTACTGTAGCTAATTGGGAATTTACATGTTTTCATCTTAATAATGAATCCTTTTTCTACTGTAAAAATATTTCTTCCAAGTTTGATTTCTGTATCAGGATAACCCTGAAAAAACACATTTTTCTGTTGGAGGATTTGTGACTTCCTATGGAAATCCATGTATTTACAAATGAAATTTAAAGTACTCTTGAAGCTTTGCCTTAAATACATGAGTAGGAAAGCTTCTGCTTGCATATTGGTTTACTTAATCCTAAGCATGGTGGTGGTTATGAACTTGACTATTGTAAAATCTGGCTGAATTCAAATATATCAATAAATTGTTATAGTAGCTTATAGGATAAAAATAATATTAAACAGCTGAGAAAATTCATATATTGTAATTTTAATCAAGTAAATTATGGATGAAAATTACTGAATAAAGTACTATCAATTAAGGGGAAAATATAACTTTGTGAATTATTTTTTCCTTTTTATTTAAAAAATTATTATAAAATTTATGCCACAGTAAAAATTCAAACAGTAGAGGAAGGTATACACAGCGAAGTAATTTCCTCACTCCCAAGTCCTACTCCCGGGAGTTTGGATATCATTCTAGAAGTGTTCTATCCATAGATAAGCATAAATATTTTTTTATTTAAAAAACATCCATATTTCATAGGTGTCTTTCCACATTAGTACATTCAGAACTGCTTCATTCTTTTAAGACGATAACTGATTTAACCAATTCCTATACATGGACATTTTGATTGATCTCAGTATTTTATACATGGCATCCTTATATACTAGCACATTGAATGGGAGTGGGTGACTACTATGAAGAAACATTCTAATTACTAGACTTTTGAAAGCAGTATGGCTAGGCTCCTCGAGAGCTCAGGATCTTATTGCAACTAAAAGAACAAGATCATTCCTATGGCAATTCTGAAACAACTAATCACCTAATGCTCTCAAATCACAGGCAACAGGAGAAGGGTAGCTTACACGTAATAAGGTCACTGTCATTTCATGTAGAGGAGATAACTGACGTATCAGCAAAGAGCAAATAAAAAAGAAATAACTTTCAGAACAAGCTGTTATATTCATTTGGTATCAATAAAATGGTCCAAAATAAACCAGAAGACCACGGCAAGTTATAGCTGTGTAAATGATGAAACGCGATATTTACTGTTTAAATTCAGCAGCTGAAAGAATCCCTTTGGAAGGAAGATGAAAACTAAGCATCTGTGCTTTACTTCCAGACTGCATTCCTTTTTGGAACAATATGACCAACCGGTTAGAATTTGGGTATTACTGTTACCTTCTCCTTCACATCTGCATCGTGGTGATTAAGTAAAGCTCTCATTTTCTGGGCACATTCTTCTCCATATAATAGGAAAAACAGGGAATCTTTAGTGAAAGTAGGCTGACTAGCTAAATGGCCTTCCTTTTTGAGGCAGTTATTTATATTCTGAAATAGTGTAAGAGCTCGAAGAAGAATCTCCTTTGCCGTGTGGCCATCATAAAGGGAAAGGAATGATGAATCTACCTGAAATAGGAAACAGTATTATTTTAATATATGAAAACATTTTTCATGTTTTTTCATATTAAAACCTGCACTGAATACATTTAAAAAATCTTATCATAGAAAATCCCTAAGACTGCATAACAGAAGTGTAAAATCTTATGATGCACCCCCACATTGTATACTAATGGAAAAGAGGTTTCATGTTTTAGCTGAAAAATAGTTATTTCCTTGGGGTCCCAGAATGGGATCATTTGGAAAAACACCCAGTTCCTTTTTAAGCGTCATCATACCGTCTTCGTGGGAACTCATTAATTCACCAAACATTTACGGCACATCCTCACTGCACGAGGAGCAGATGAATTCAACAGGAGCTGAGCTCCATGCTGTCTCCATACCACCTCTGCTTCCTCAGAACACTTATCACAGCTTTTCATGGTATTTCCGTCGCCCTCCCCGCACTGTAAGCTCCCCGAGGACAAGCACCATGTTACACTGCACTCACAGGTGTGTCTCGGTACTTGGCCCAACATCTGGCACATACTGGGGACTAATTAAATACCAGTGATTCAGTGCAGTAAGATACATGTGTGCACAAACAGTTGTCCCTAATTAGGTAGACACAAAAATTATAATTTATTTTTGCTAGGGAGAACGTTTCAAAAATGATTTTTTTAAAAAGAAAAATAATGCTCATTTCAAAAAATTTAGGAAAATACATATAGGCAAAAGGATCCCCACCTCCCCCCCAAAACTGCCCCACAACCCACCACACAGTATTGCTCCTCAGAACTGAATGCGTTCCTCCCACCACCCCCGATTCACATGTTGAAGCCCCGATCCCCAATGTGACCGGAGGTAGGACCTTTGGGAGATAATTTGGTTTATGTGAGGTGCTGAGGAGGGGATGAGTGTCCTTCTACGGCGGAGGATCACAGCTGCTCTCCGATGAGTGAGGACACAGTGAGAAGGCAGCAGCCTGATGTCGGCCCTCATAGGAGCCCCGTCTGCCAGCACACTGATCTTGGATTCCCTAGCCCCCAAACTGAAAACCAAATTTCTGTTGTTCAAGCCAAAAAAAAAAAAAAGGCTCCTCAGATAATGCCTGTTAACATTTTAAAAGGGATAAATCTATCCAGATCTACCTGTCCACATTTATATATTTATTTATTTACAAAACAAATATGTAAGCTATTTACTTGGGCACCAAGTAGTCCTTCTGTCATGGCTGGATTTTCAGACAAATTCAAAAGCAATTTCAAAACTTGAACCTGAAATAAGAATAATATTGGTTTATTTCAGACTAGCAAGCATGAATTTTCTCTCCCTGTACTCTCACCAAGTCCACAGTTTAAAATCCTGCCTATGCTTCAAAGTCTGGCTCAAATTCTCTCTACTCCATGGAGGCTTCTCAATTCTTACGTAAAAGGGCTGGGGCTCGCTTTCTCTCTCTCAACTCTTAACAACATTTGGCACCACTCTCAGCACTTACCACGCAGCAGTGTTATTTAAAACTCATTTTTCCAATTACATTGTCAGGGAGGTAGGGAGAATACTGTGAGTGTCTTTACTATCCATCCCCCACCCACATGCATACCTAACACTTAGTAAGTTTAACGTGTTACATAAATGATGTTGATTATGATTACTGTTAGGTGAAAGATCTTTGGAACGAAAAAGGAATCTCAAAGCTTAGTTCATTTCTATTTAAGTATGAAGAATTTTGAAGTTTGGTTACCAAGAATAAAGTAACAAACAATATGGCCCTTTTTAGTAGGTTACAGTGAATCTTTGAGCTTACCTTTTTTATGTGAAAAACGTTTACAATCATTTAAATAGGCAATGCTATAAATAGCAAACAAATGTTGACTTATAGCCGGGTAGCTAAAATATCAGCATTCTTATCAGTTATAACTGAAAAGTTAGTAATAAAAACATTCAAATAGAATTCCTACTTTAAAAACAAAGATCATGTAAGACTATAAGGCACTTGAAATTACAGAAAGGAGCAGGGAGGGGTTCTGAAGTCAGCAAAACGTGACAAAGGTGCCCTTCACTAGATCTGGGAAGGAACTTCCGGATGTTAACTTTATAAAACTTTGATCACAAAGGCATGTGTTTAATATAGAACATTAAAAACAAAAAAGAAAAAACAAAAGCACAAAGGAAAAGGATATTTATACCTGTATTACCATGACCAGAAATGGTCACTATTAAGTTTTGGTATTTTCTCTCCGGTCTTTACGTACCTACCCTGTATACTCACATATTCCTTTGATCATGTTGTACATGCTAATTTGTTAATTAAGGCGAAGGTTATGCAGCTTTGCTTTTTTTTTTTTTATCAACTATTTAATTTTTTAAATAAAATAAATGGTCATGACTCATTTCAAACAATGCAGAAGGGAAGAAGAAGGTAAAAACAAAAACCACCATTCTATCTGCCCATCTCACTCCCCAGTGGAAACCATGGGTAACAGTTTCTTGTACATGCCAGGTCCTGCTTTACAAACAGACATCCCCTATAAATTAGTCTTTTAAGGTAAAAATAAAGATGACTTCTGACCTTTCTGTAGTGCGCTCCCTGGTCTGGCCTGACTGGCCAGCAATACCGAGAGTAAGTGCTAGGAATAAACACTTGTCTCCAATGTCAATCAAGTTCTGATTAAGAAAACAGGGCCAAGAGTTCTGAACAAAGATGGTCCCGAACCTATGAAATAAGCCTGGATGAAGTCAATCGAATCTAAAAGGCCCAGTGGTGTCAACAAGGGCAGGTTTACAACCAGGGAATAGTAACAGAAATAGTCATTTATTATCCTGAATGAAAAGTCCATGTTGCTGTGCTCTGTAGAAGCGAGTTAAATGTGAAAAAATATATATAAAGTTAGAGGACAACTACAGATTACCCAGCTATATGTATTTTGGTTTGAAACCATATTTATTGTCTTCTTTCTCTTATCACTTGTGCCACCTTGTGGTGACTCCAGGGCATTTCTTTTAAGCCATTAGTTCCCGCCCCTCCCCCCCCCCCACTGCAGATGTGGCAAACACAAGATTTACATTAATCTTCCACTACTTGTATTTAGTTGTGAATCAGTGTTGTACCCACAAGGATATTATAATACAGTGAGATTACTTATTAAAAATAAGATTTTAAAAAGTCATCTTGGTGGTTATATATTAAGAAAATATCTAAAACGGACACCTTTTCCCACTTATAAATGAATTACTATCCAAAAGTGCATGTGCAAGTTGGAACTTTAAACTCATTTTTTTATGGAGAAACAATGTTATAATTGGTTAGCTTCCCGGACAGACCAAGAAAGCCAATTTTCTATCCCAGAAATACTGCACTAGGCAATGTAATGGAAAAACAAAAATAGAACATACTATTGTGGTATGAGTCACCTTTTAAAAAGTCATAAAATATATTGAAACATAGCCCATGTCTGAGACAGATGTATACAGCCTGAGGACAGACTCTCCTGGCTCTGAACTCGGTGCTCCTCTGAGGTTTTGGGTAAGATGGCTCCAGAGGCAAGATTTTTTCCTACAGCTGCAACACCATGGGTGAGAGGGGAGGGAGGAGGATTTCCGTGGGGCCTCGGGCTGGAGGTCACCCTGCTCCACTGGAGAGAGATGATGGGTACATGCGTTTTGGAAATTGCCTATGGATGGAGCAATACTGTTAAAATATTGTTAATGATTATTACATTTAATCTTGAATGCCTTATTTGGATCAGATCCAAATAAGTTTGGCTATTGGAAATACGGAAAGCCCACATAAAAACATCTCAGAACAAATTTTAAAAGGACTATAGTGAAGCTCTCCTATAATTACGACACAGAAATAACTTCCATGGTGATGAGTATTTGGAGGCTGGCTTCACATTTGGTCCTCCTAAAATGCTTGTCCATTTTTCTCTCAAATGTGCCAGAGAACAGAGACCAATATAGTAAAACACTGATAGATCAACCCAAGTAATCAAAAACTTGGATTAGTCTACCCTTCGTTTTTATGCCACTTCTTGAAAATGGCACTTGATAAGAATGCTTAGTAATATGAGGGGGTGACTCAGATAACTTTCATAGTTGTCTCCTGAGATCCTACTTAATTCAGCTCAATCTGTTGCCTCCTACGTCTTCATAAGAGGTCAAAGTGAAACAGAGACATCCAACACTAAAACTTAAAGATTTTCCAACCAATAATGGCTGAATCAAAAAATCAAAAAATGTTTTGTTAACCCTAAGGTAAGCAAAAATTAACCAGCACTGTCACTCAAAGATTCCCTTTACTCACAACGGTCCTACAGCTGACGGGGGGTGGGGGAGAAGTTAGCTCCTTCACGTCAGTAAAAGGTAAACTGATTTGCAGAAAACCAAATGAATACCAATCTACTGATAAGTGAAACATAATTTTTACAAGTTAATTTTGAAATTCAGTATTAGGATAAATATAATTTACTTTCCTTGAACTTATGTAAGGGTTGTTTTTTTTTTTTGGGGGGGAAGGTTTTTAATAAACTTTAAACTTTCTCTTTTTTGAGACCTGTAAATTGAATTCCAATCTTATAAGCCTAATGAACTATCTCTTCATACTTCAAGTAATAACTGCTTCCTTTGTACCTTGGTGCTTCCATTTCCCGTGAGCAACACGTGGAACAGGTCTGTAATGTAACTGGTAAGCATGTGCTGGTGGTCGTTGGTAACTGTCATGTTTGTTAACAATCTCAGTCCGGCCAGCTGCACAGGGGAGTTCAGGGGACCAGAGAAGACATCCTCACAGACTTGATTGACATATACCTGGAGGTGGGGGGAAAAAAGTGAGCATCTTAGAATCTTCAAAATTTTTCTATTGAACAGTAATTTTTCTACGCAGTGGACTTAGGGCAACTGTTCAGGATGAGACTGGCTTCTTAGAAAAGAGTGTGGTGACTTTTTTTTAAAGCTGCCCCAGGGCGGCTCAGTTGGTTAGAGTGCAAGCTCTCAACAAGGTTGCCAGTTCAATTCCCATGTGGGATTTAGTAGCTCCTGCAACTAAAGATTGAAAATGGCAACTGGACGTGGAGCTGAGTTGTGTCCTCCACAACTAGACTGAAGGATAATGACTTGGAGCTGATGGGCCCCGGAGAAACACACTGTTCCCCAATATACTCCAATCAAAACAAAACAAAACAAAACAAAACAAAACAAAAACTGCCTTTATTAATGCCAGACTTTGGGCTGAACACTTACAAATATACCTTCCTTAATCCGTAAGGCAGCTAATCCGTAATGAGGTGGCAGCTGTAATAAAGTGGTGTGGCCAGTTTACAGAAAAGGACTTTCAAGTCTTCAGGGAGCTTGGATCCCTGGCCCAGTATAAGCCACCCAGTGTGGGACCAATGTCTAATTCCTGAGGCCATGATCTCAGTACCTCCCAACTCAGTCTCCCTTCCTGTGTCCACTGTCTGGGCACAGACCAGAATTAAGGAGGAACCTGTGAGACCACCTTGTATCATGTAAGTACCTTCCCAGTAGGGTCTAAGAACCACATCAAGTTAGAAATGAAGGATGGTCGGGGGGTGGTGGGGTGGGGGCGGCTAAGGGAAATAGAATTTTTCTTTAGAGTTAGTCCTATTAAAAAGCAAGCAGAGGCAAAACTATATTTGGCCCAAGGTTCTTAATTTTTATCTAGGTGTGTGTATATTAACTACTTCATAATACAGATGGTGCCAAAAAGTGTATACACATTTTAAGAAAGGAGAAAACTGTATTAATTGTAATATTCAATATATACCGATAACAAAAGATGAATACAAGTCACATTTGACTTCTGCAATTACAAGAGGTGCTCAAAGTGGTTACCATCAGCGTCCAGACACTTCTGATTACGGCGAACTACTGCTTGAGCAACGCTGACCAAAGTGTCCACTTGTATACATTCTTTTGGCACCCCCGGTATTAACCACCACTGGCAAAAAGGAACGCAATGCCAGTAGTACTCCTATTTCACACATGATAGAACTAAACCCAGTACGATGGACTTTTTATTTACTCTGAAACTCTTATTTTCTATGTCTGGCCATGATCTTTCCACCTTTGAAAAATTATGTCTTGCAGATAACTGGGATTCACCTAAATCTGAACTCCACCAAAAGTTCAAACTGGTAAGAAAAATTTCCTAATACAAAATGCTAAGAAATTACTAATTGTCCCATTACCCAATATTAACTTTTTTTCACCTTAAATATATACAATTTTTATTTGAAAAAAATGTGGAGTGATGCAGGACAGGGTTGCCCTCCTGGGGGCGGGAGGTGTCACAGTCCCGGGGTGAGGGGTATGGGAGTCATGGTCCTGGGAGGCCGAGGACACTGTCTTGTGGTGGGGTAGGGGGGTCACCATCCCAGGGATGAGGGAGGTCGTAGTGTAGGGTGAGGGGGCCCGGGGTCATGGTGCCGGCAACAGTAGTACCTCCTCAGGTCACAGTGGGGACCAGCCAGTATTAACTCTGAAAAAATATCCAAATATAGCTTTGTTACCATAATAACTAAAGTAATGGCAGTAAAGCAAAGAGAGATTACATTTTTAATCTGGTTTCAAGATCTAAATGACATTTACAGTCATTTGGTCAACTGGTTCTCTTTGGTCAATTTCATGACACATCTATCCTTTGAAACAACCAGCATTTCCTTAGCTCTTTATAAATCATATATTTTCATAAGATGCTGGTATCTTTCAAAGCATTTCCTAAAATGTGTCGAGCATTTACATCCTTATTATCTCTGAATCTTTTCACCATTTCAATTCAAGCAACAAGGTTACCAAATGGGCCAGCTGAGTTATTCCTGGAGATGGGTCTACCTCACCCTGTTCCTTTCTCTTGGAATTCCCTCCTCCCCACTCTACCTATAGAAACCATAGACATTCTTAAGAGCCAGGTCACACTCTACCTGTTCTCGAAACTTTTGGATGCCATCTCCCCTTTCTGTATACTCAACAATGTTTTACTTATATTTTTCCTTAAAGCACTTCATCATGTTCTGCCTTGAATTGTAACTACTTACAGACTTGCCTTATTTCTCCTTCCAGCTTTCTTTAAAGACGTTATTCATGTTCATTTCTGAACTCTGTACCACAGAGCAGGAACTGAATAAATGCTGAATTAACATTATTTCCTAATTTATTGTATCTTTCTACTGATATTATCTGACTCTGGCCTCTTTCTTTTACCACATTTGGATTATACTGAACCCCAAATTCAAAAGTTCACTGCATCTCTTATTGGCTACCTCAGGTCCCTCTCTTTTGTGTTATTCTCCAATAAAAAAATGGGTGAGGACCTGAATAAACACCTTTCCAAAGTAGACATACAAATGGTCAACAGTTTCATGAAAAGATGCTCAGTATCACTAATCATCAGGGGAATGCAATTCAAAAACATATCATCTCATGCCTTTTAGAAGCGGTAAGTGTTGGCAAGGATGTGAAGAAAAAGGAACCCTCATTCACTATTGGTGGGAATGTAAACTGGTATAGTGACTATAGTAAACAGTATGGAGGTTCCTCAAGAAATTAAAAATAGAACTACCATATGTTACAGCAACCCCATTTCTGGGTATATATCTGAAGGAAATTAAATCACTATCTCTAAGAGGTATCTGCACCCCCAACTTCACTGCAGCATTACAATAGCCAAGACAAAATCAACCCAAGTGTCTGTCGATGGTTGAATGGATCAAGATGTGATATACACAATGGAATACTATTCAACCATAAAAAAGAAGGAAATCTTGCTATTTGCAACAACAGGGATGGACCTTGGGGACATTATACTAAGTGAAATAAGTCAGACAGAGAAAGACAAATACTCAATGATCTCACTTGTACAGAGAATCTAAAAAAGGCTAACTCATAGAAGCAGAGGAGCATGGTGTTTGCCAGGGGCTGAGGGAATGGGGGGAATGGAGCCATGCTTGTCAGAGGGGACACATTTCTAGTTATTAAGATGAATAAGTTCTGGGGATCTAATGTACACCAGGGTGACTACAGTTAATAATACTGTATTATATACTTGAAAGTTGCTAAAAGGCTAGATCTTAAATGTTCTCACCACAGGGAAAAAACAGGTAATTAATTATGTGAGGTGATGGAGGTGTTAGCTAATTTTGCTATAATATACGAGTATGTGTATTCAATCATCATCATCTTAAACTCACACAATATTACATATCATTTATGTCATGTTACATATCACTGGAAAAAAATAAAGGAAAATCTTAGCCATAAAGTTATAAAGGGCAGTCTACTAAAACTTCACCACTTTTTAATTTTCTCTTTCATTTATAGGTAACGTTACACATTTGTGATTTTAGATAACCTACCTTTATCTTGATTTGATTTTCAACATTCACACTAAGGTTATTCAGTGCATTTAAAGCTTTCTCTTTAATACTGTGGTTGGGATCATTGCTTTTGCTTCCAACAATTGGAATACCACCCAATTCACGAATAATGACCTAAGGGGAAAAAACAGGACTATAATTTCAATACGCACATCTCTTCATTGAATTCTTTGCATCCAAATAAAAATTATCCTTTGGAAATACCTTTTCCATATACAATCTATAATTCCTATTGTTTTTAAAAGTATCATCCATATTATAAAGAAAATCAATTAAAAATAAAATTAAGGTATGTAATTAAACTATAGCATGACGCTATACAATGAAGATTTTCGGAGTTACTGTAATGATCTCAAACAATTTACAAACAAAATTATTTTACTTTGAGATAAATTATATGACTTTTCTATTACATGCAAATTTGGAAAAGTATTATGATTTAGAATACTAAAGCAGTGTTTGCTAAAAGGTATTCTTTGGAACATTAATCCTTCAAGATGTTAACAGATGTTCCATTTTAAAAAAGGGAGGTTTCATGGTGAAGTGTGAGAAACTTTTGGGGTAACAAAGTAAACATATTTTTTATTGTGATGCATGAATGTCCACGTGCACAGAGAATCTCTAAGAGGGGAGTACTGAATATAGTACAACTGACCCCTGAACAACATGGGTTTGAACTGCACGAGTCCATTTATACGTGGATTTTTTTCAATTCTTACTTTAATTGTAAGAATACAGTGTATATAGAACACACAAAATGTGTTAATCGACTGGATGTTACTGGAAAGGCTTCCGTCAACAGTAGGCCACTAATAGTTAAGTTTTTGGGGAGTCAGAAGTTACACATAGATTTGAGTGTGCAGGATCGGCCCTCCCAACCCCTGCGTTGTTCAAGGGTCAAGTGTATTTTCTATGAACTGTACACAAAAAGAGGGACTTTTTTCAGTGTCTAGAGTGGGAGGAACACCTATTAACTTGAAGAACTAGAGTTCTACAGTTTGAACAAAAGTGTCAAAATTTTCAAAGGAAATATAGCCTGAAGATTTGTCTCTGTGCACATGGACAATTGATTGCAGTATTATGTTACTATGTACCTTTGGCCCCAACATTGAAAGACATATCAATTGCTTTAATTCTTATAAGAAAAATAAGCTGAAAATGACTACTGTCAGGCCAAGACTAGTCTATCAGAATAGGAGAAAAAGAGTATTTTGCCATCATCCACTTTTTAACCAACAGGCCAATATACCACTCTACTGTTAAGGGTGGGCATAGCACTGAGAGAAGAAAAAACTTTCCCTCTGCAACTCTAGGTTCCGTTTCTTCCCAAGGACTTGTGGTTACCAGAAAACAGCTTTTTTGTTTTTAAACTGTACTGGGAAAGCATATCGAGGCACTAACTGATGAAGATGGGCACCAACTCCCATTATCCAAGAAAGTACTTATTCACCAGTGGCTACTGACCCTGTACTACGAGTACGATTTGTTTCAGAGGGATATAGAACTCTGGTATCAGAAATACCCCAATACAGGCATGCGAATAATCAGTCATCATCTGTTGTGTTGTTTGCCTGGCACCTCCTCTATCCCATGCAGTCCCTGGTGGCAGTGCTGGGCCACTGTGTTCATACCCACCCTGCTGTGGGCTCAGGCTCCTGTGAGCTAGGCCTTGCTAATGGTGCTCCACGGAGCCTCACTCAGTAACTGACCCAAAGGCTCGGCGCTTGATTCTAGCACAGCAACTCCACCTTCTGGATTATGAGCTACAGGGATGAAGGCTTGAGAGGCCAGTGGCTTTCTTTTCATCCCTGTCATTTTGGAAAAGCTCTTTGTAGCCAGAGAGACAAAGCAATACACAGAAGGAAGCAGGGGTAAGCATAGCCAAAAGACAGAGGAAGACAGCTGATAACACTTTTGGGAACCCTGAGCTGTATTCACTAGTGCCTGAAACCAATGCTATTCTTGGAGGTTCAAGTTAACAGCTCAGTATTTTCCCTTTTTGGTTTAAAATAAATTAAGCTGGATTCTATCACTTTCAACTGCAAGAATGTGAGCAATACACAGACCTTCTTTATATTTTGTTATAAATCTCTAAAGCTTTACAGTAAACCTTGACATACTAGAAAAAACTGGACTGAAAAAAGTATAAATTGAAAATAATTTTGCGTTCATGACAATGTTAACAAAGGGTACTAGCTGAATATAATTTTTTAAAATTTTCTACTTTCTCCTAGTGGTGGGGAGGAGAAGAAAGCAATCAAACTAAACTCTTTAATCTTGGTGTTAAGTCTCTACTTGTAGAAGCTGTTTACATTGGTTAGTGGTTGTCAGAGTGTGGTCCAGCCCCGCCCCCCATCAGAACCATCCTTGTAAGAGCTATACGCAGTATCAAGTACGCATTTAAATGTTAATGCTTTCATCGTCCTACTGCTCAATTTTAAATACTTAACAAGGCCAAGCAATGAGAAGTATTAATTAGATACAGGCATTACGAATGGGATCTAGAAACCTATTAATACTCACTACTATTAGGCTGTACTTTTCAGAAGTACACAAAGCTTCAGTAGGTCTAAGTAGTCATGTTGTAGAGATGGGGAAACTGAGGCTCTGGGAGGGGCACAATTACTACTGGTGTAAGAATGGGGGGAGCCTGTCTGCTGAGACTCGGTACTTACTTGGTTAGCTGAAAAGGCTGCATTGTTACCCAGAGTAACCAGAGCTCTTTCAATAATTACAGGATCCTCAGTCGACTCAAGCAGGTAAAGGAGTTTCTGAAGTTGTTCAGCATTTAGGACATCATCACATGAACCATTGGTTAAGTCTTCTGTGTAAGAAGAAAATTATTTAAAGTTCACCTAAAATCAATATGAGATTTAAAACATTTTAAAAACAGTATTGAATGCATACTCTGATATCAGGCACAGTGTTAAGTACTTTATATTCTTTATCTCAGTTAATCCTCAAGTAACCCTAGGAAGAAGATACTATTATGCTTCTCAATTTACATATGGGAACCTGAGGCTTACAGACATTAAGGAATTAGTCACTTGGTATTTTCCTTTAGTAAGACACTGCATGCAAATAACTTATACCCCTAACACCAACTGCATTTTCTGTTTCTTTTACAAATCAGGTACACCCATCTAATGAAACACTTGCCTACAGGAATAGGATTTACATTAAAAAAAGCTTTTCTGATCACAATTTTCAGAGCATCTCAGGCAGAGGAGAAGTTATGGGAGTGTTTCAGGTGTGGCATTTCTGTCTGGTTTATGTGAGTAAAGCACTGAGGACTGGAGTGCTAGAATAACAGTCTACTGGGGTGATGACAAAAGAAAAGCTGTCATTTTGAGTAAAAAGGTAGAATAGTCAAATGCTGGGTCTGCTCAGTGACTTAGAATTTATAGCTCTAACCTTAAAACAAATCCTCTTTACAGAAATCATCACAGGAAAACCAGAAACTTTTTCTAACACTACTGTGTTAGAAACACAGAACATGATTCCTTAAAAGTGAAACATAGGCCAGACAGCGCATGTGTTCACGTATATGGCTGGGGGTGTGGGGAGGGTGGAGACAAGAGAAGGTTATACAATGATGTCACATCTGTACTTTTTCTTTTTAAAAATATATACCAAATTATTACAGGTGGCGATCTTTGGGTGCTGGCATAATAAACTACTTTTATTTTCTACTCTGTGCTAATGAGTACTTTCTGAAATTTTCAAACAATAAACATGTATTATTGCTATAATTAAAATAATTATGAATATTGCTTAAAGAAGAATCACAAAATATCTGAGGGATAAGTATAGACTATGGGAACTGACAAGTGGTATGATGTGCTGAAGAAGTCAAATAAGAAATCAACCGTCAGGAAAATCTAAAATCTAAAAAGCCAGCAGATTCTCACTCCCAAGTCTTATAATCAGGATCTCTGGGCTCTGCTTTTACTCCTGAATCCACTACCTGCCTCATTTACATCTTATAAAATAGGGTTTCACCTAAAGAATACCTGAAAAGATAAGCCAAAGAATAACAAAAGCATAGATTTTTAGAATAGAAAGAATGTTGGGGTTCATCCAAACCTCTCATTTTACACACCAGGGAACTGAAGCCAGGTTCATTTAAAGATCTGCCCAAAGTCACACAGGAATTGGTAGCAGAGACCACAGAAATGAAAATATAAAACTGGAGGCAAGTTATTTAATCTCTTTTTGGGTCTCAGTTTTCTCATTTGTAAAATAAAAGGGTTGGTCTAAGACAATAACTGTTCCAAAGGTTCCTATACAACTCTGAAGGTGTGTGATTTTCTACACAAACATATGGCAGAAATATGATTAAATTTAACCCATTCATACTTCTAAAACATTTCAAAATTTGATTACTTCCTAATACATTTTCCCACAAAACCCTTTAACAATTTTTATAGATATGCAAATTATTTATAAATAGTCCAATAAAATTTTATAAGGAAAAGTGTTAAATCATAGAATTTTCACTTGAAGGGAGGAAGTGCAACGTGTTTGTTGAGAGTAAGCCAAGGCTAAGGTGCCAGACTGTTTAGGTAGTTCTGATTCTAGATAAGCTACTTGACCCAAGCTGAGATTTAACCTCTCTAAGCCTGTTCCTTCATCTATTAAATGGGAGTTAATAGTGTCTGCTCAAAGGATTTTAGTGCCTAGAATACTGTGAAGGCCTGGAATATTTTTATTATTTTTTTTTATTAAGAGGACACACAGCTGGTTAATAACAAAACTGGCTCTAGAACCCAGATCTTTTCATTCCAGTCTGTTGCTCTTCCCCCCACTAGACCACTCTTAATCTATTCAAGTGATGATCCTCAATTTAAATTTTGTAAATAAACCTGAACTTCTCTGCTTGAATTTTTAATAAAAACCACATGTTACTTTTTCAGATAAGAAATAAACCTAAAACTCTTCAACACTTTAGAGGATGGTGATCACCTGATACCTACTTTTTCCATTGGTAAAGTTTTGAACTATTATACAAGTGAGGCAAACACGAGTGTCCGAGCTCTCCACTTAGCTTTGTACCAGTAAGACCCTGAAAGAATTTTAAGCTCTGTGGTTCACCAGCTCCTCAAGTAAACAGAGGAGAAATTCCACTTCTCAAAGGAAATGAAAAGTGACTACCAAAGAATAACATTATAGCAAGATAAATTTCAAGATAATTGTCATAGTACAGAATCATTCCAACCAGGAACACAATATGCTTTCCTGTTTTTGTAGCCTCATGTTCTTCATTCAAATTATCTTCGTATAGGCTTCTTGCTAGATGTATTCAAGTTTTTATAGCTATCATGAATGAGATCTTTTTAATTAAATTTTTGCGTTTGTTATTCTTTCCATACAAAAAGCTACTGATTTGGGTATATTTATCTTGCATTTGAGTTACTTTATTGAACTCTTGTTGCGTCTAAAAGTTATTCAATTGATTCTCTTGGATTTTTGGGGAAACACGGTATGCATTGGGCAAATGAGAAAAAACCACACTGAAATAGGTGAAGAGGCTGAGACACAATCTCACCATAAACCCACCCTTGCGGCAGTGATCCACGATTAGGAAGAAATTCACAACTCACAGTTTCTCCCAGAGGAGCGAAGGGTTTGGATCCTACATCCTGTGCCCCAATTTTTAAGACTACCACCTGAGAAATGGGCCCCGAAAAATTCTAACTTAGAAAGCCAATGAGGTATGCGTCCACAAGACCCACACGGCTATACAGCGAATTAAGAGACAGTTATTAATGGCTGGAGCAGACTCACTATGGCTAACACCCCAGGGCCCAGCAGAGGCAGTTCACTGAAACCAGTTTTTCCCTGAAAGAGGTCTACTTGCTCATCTAAATAGTTGTGGCCTGAGGAGCTGGCTTCAATTTAACATACAATGGGAGCCCAAATGATTTCAAGGAAGGAAATAAAAACTAGAGCAGAAATAAATGAAACAGACTCTTCCAAACTCATTTACGAAGCCAGCATTACCCTGATACCAAAATCAGACAAGGGTGCCATAAGAGAAGAAAATTATAGGCTAATATCCCCGATGACTATAGATGCAAAAATCTCAACAAAATATAGCAAACAATACATTGAAAGGATCATATACCATGATCAAGTGGGATTTATCCCTGAGATGCAAAGGTGGTTCAACATCCTCATATCAATCAATGTGATACACCACAGTAACAAATGAAAGACAAAAATCATATGATCATCTCACTAGGTGCAGAAAAAGCAGTTGACAGTATTCAACATCCATTCATCTGAAACACTCTCAACAAAGTGAGTAAAAAGGGAATGTGCCTCAATGTAATAAAGTCCAGATATGACAAGCCTATGTATCATACTCAATGGTGAAAAACCAAAAGTTTTTCTTCTAAGTTCATGAACAAGACAAAGATACCCACTCCTGCTACTTTCATTCAATATAGTACTGGAAGTCCTAGCCAGGGCAATTAGGCAAGAAAAA
Source organism: Rhinolophus sinicus (assembly GCF_036562045.2). Lineage (NCBI taxonomy): Eukaryota > Metazoa > Chordata > Mammalia > Chiroptera > Rhinolophidae > Rhinolophus > Rhinolophus sinicus. The sequence goes on from NC_133758.1 coordinate 70,758,896, forward strand.
AAAAAGGCATCTAGATCAGAAAAAATGTCGCAGATAACATGATATTCTATACAGAAAATCCTAACGACTTCACCTAAAAAACTGTTAGGATACAAAATCAATATAAAAAAACCAACTGAATTTCTATACATTAATAACAAATTATCAGAAAGAGAAATTAAGAAAACAATCCTATTGACAAATGCATCAAAAGGAATACCTGGTAATAAATGTAATCAAGGAGGTGAAAGACTTGTACAGTGCAAACTATAAGACACTGATACAAGAAAATGAAGATGACACTAGTAAATGGGAAGATATTCTGTGCTCATAAATTGGAAGAATTAATATTATTAAAACGTCCACATCACCAAAGCAATCTACAGATTCAATGTAATCCCTATCAAAATTCCAATGGCACTTTTTCATAGAAATAGAACTATCCTAAAATTTGTATGGAACCACAAAAGACCCCAATTGCCAAATCAATCTTGACAAAGACGTACAAAGCTGGAGACATCACACTTCCTGATTTCAAAGTAAACTACAAAGCTATAGGAATCAAAACAGTATGGTATTGGTATAAAACAGAGACAATAGATTAATGGAACAGAATTGAGAGCCCAGAAATAAACCCACACACATATGGTCAATTAATTTACGAAAAGGAGCCAAGAATACACAATGGGGAAAGGACAGTCTCTTCAATAAATGGTGCTGGGAAAATTAGCCACAGGCAAAAGAATAAAACTGGACCACTATCTTACACCATAAACAAAAATAAACTCATAATGGATTAAAGTCTTGAACATAAGACCTGAAGGCATATAACTCCTAGCAGAAATATAGGTGGTAAGCTCCTTACATAGGTCTTGGCATGATATTTTGGATTTGACAACAAAAGCGAAAACAAGTGGAACTATATCAACCTAAAAAAATTTCTGAGAAAATATTTGCAAATCATGTATCTGATAAGGGGTTAATATTCAAAATACAGAAAGAATTCATGCAACTCAATAGCAAAAAGCCAAACAATCTGATTAAAAAGTGGGCAGAAGATCTGAACAGACATTTTCCCAAAGACATTAATGTGGCCAACAGGTACATGAAACAGTGCTGAATATCAGTAAGCATCAGGGAAATGCAAATCAAAACCACAATGAGCTATTATCATCTCACACTTGTCAGAATATCTATCATCAACAAGACATGAGATAATGAGTGTTGGTGAGGATGCAGAAAAAAGGGAAATCTTATGCACCATTGGTGGAATGTAAATTGGTGCAGGAGCTATGGAAAAGTATGAAGATTCCTCACAAAATTAAAAATAGAACATATGATCCAGCAATTCTACTTCTGGGTGTTATCTGAGGAAAACAAAATCACTATCTTAAAGAGATATTTGCACCCCCATGCTCATTATTTACAATAGCCAAGATAAGGAAACAATCTGTCCATTGTTGGATGAATGTATCAAGCTTTACATACATATATATATATATATATATAATATATATATATGATACATATATATCAGTCATAAAAAGGATATCCTGCTATATGTGACACAACATGGATAGACCTGGAGGGCATAATGCTAAGTGAAATAAGCTAGACAGAGCAAGACAAATACTGTATGATTTCACTTATTCATAGAATCTAAAAACAAACAAAAAAACCAAACTTCGATACAGAGAATAGATTTGATTGGTGGTGGTGGTGGTGGTGGTATGGCTCCATGCATATAAAAAGGGTGAATGTGGTCAAAAGGTACAAGCTTCCAGTTATAAGTCTTGAGGATGTAATGTACAGCTTGGTGTGATTAGTTAACAATACTGTATTATACAGTTTAAAGTTCCTAAGAGAGTATGTCTTAAAAATTCTAGGCACAAGAAAAAAACTATAACTGTGTGGTAATGGATGTGAAGATGTCAATTAAACTTTTGTGGTGACCATTTTGCAATATATGCATACATTATGTTGTTCACCTAAAACTAAAGAATGTTATATTACATCAATTACATCTCAATTAAAAGAAAGATCATCCTCTGAAATCCAAGAATGATGCTGACAAAATGGGTATTTATCAATCTTTTTCAAAAATAAAAGTGTAGCTTCAAGAAGAAGGGACTGTGAGCAACTTCATTCATTGTAGGCTGCGTGACTTAAGGTATTTTGGTGATATGAGGAACTGGTAAAATTAAAAGTAAGATTTTTGTCAGTCTTCATCAGTACAAGTGAGAAGGTATCTGAGTCCAGGCCACCTGACCACTTACTTATACAGAAACATCTCTGACATAAAGACAATGAATTAGGCTTTGTAAGTGAGGGTAAATGCAAATTTTTTCTTTATTTTAAAAAAGGATTTTTCCCTTCTGCGAAAGACCCTCCCCCCCACTCCTTTAGAGCATTTCCTGGAGGAAACTTGTATTTGTAATTCCTTTGTCTATCTCTTTGATATAAACATATATCTTTGTAAAACTTAAGTAAGCCTCTTGGCAGTTTACAATCCAAGAAAGTTTTTTAGGGGCTTTGGGATCATTTGTTTGAAATATCAAGGAAGGTGCAGGTATTTCCTCGTCTCTGAATTTAGACTTGGCATCTGGCTCCATGTTATAACCACCTGTTTATCATAGAGATACCGAGAAGTCTTATTTTCCCTCTGGATAAAGGCAATTAGCTAACATAAATAGACACCCCAACTACCAGTGAACTCAGGATGAACTACGTGTAGCAAATGCTGCTGTCAAGTTCTCTTAAGGACAAAGTGTTTATCTCGAGAACATGTAGGTAATATGAAATAGGTTACATCTGTCTGGGTACCTAAAGGGGTGAGAACACTTTCTGTCTTTGCAATCCCGTTAGCTGATTGCCGGTGATGGGTGTAGCAACCAGGTTTAATGCTTAGACCATAATAAAGCTATTTAGTTCTTCTGTACATTTGTAGAGAGGAGCTTCTTTGTTGGCAGGAGATTTTATTTGTAATTATTTCCCTAACAGCTTCCATGACCTAAAATATCCATCCAGAACATTCAACAAATTGTTTGAATCCTGAATGCACCAATCAACTTCTGGACAGAAACCTAATCCTGTACTTACGTGTCCGCCAGGAGGTGTCCCCCATGCAGACAACTGTTCCATTTTGAAATAGCTATTATCTACATCTATCTCCAGTATCTCTCTGCAATTTTGCATATATAAGGATCGTGGTGACTTCAAGGTATCCTCCCCTCTCAGAGGCTGGGCTGAGTCCAGGCAGAACTGCCCCTCTGGCGTCCTTTCTTCCAGGGTAACTGCACAAAGAATTTCATCTACTGCTCCAGGCCCCGCAACACCCCGTCCACAGCCGGGGAATCCTTTTGGTAACACAAAGGCCGGGAGCAAGTGAGAGGCAATCATCCGCTTTTGCGAAACCTAATCCTCGGCTGTGACGCCGGACTCAGGTAGGAAAGTTTGACCAATAGTCTTATGCCAGGATTTTGAACAAAGAAGTGGAAACAGGGAAGCGGCTCAGAATCCTATACCCACCCAATCAAGCGGACAATCTGCCCACAATACCTGGACCTCCCTCCCTCCGCGGGCTCTCCTCCTTCTTTCACTCACAGCACAGGCAAGCCACGAGCGCCGGCGGCGTCTCCAACCCCCACTCCTGTCCCCCCCTCCTCACCTGCCGGGCACCCCGCGGCCTCACCTGCAGATTGCGATGGACGCAGCCGAAGCCCGTGGCCGCCTCGCCGCTGGCCCCGCATCAGCCTGTAAATGCAGTAGCAGGCACCGGCCCCGAGGACCAGGCCCGCCGCCACCCAGCCCGCGTCCCGGGCGCCGCCCATGCTGCCGCTGGAGCCTGTGCGCAGCGTGGGGCCTGGAGCAGGAGGCTCGTGTGCGCCGGTGCAGGGGTCTGCGAGGCCAGCGGGAACAGCCGCCGCCCGAGCTGGATGGAGCCCGCCAGCCCCAGGAGAAAGGAAATGGGAGTCTGAGCTCCGCCTCCCGGAAACGGCCCTGCTAAAATTGTAAACCCGCCCACTCTGGCCCTTACGCGTCTGGGCAGCTTCCCCCAGGTGGGGCGAGGGGCTTGTAGAAGGGAACCGGACTCTGTGAAGAGCTACACACACACCGCGCGCCCCGAGGGGCCACACCGGGACTGAACCGCCCGAGGCGGGTTTCCCCGCACTTCTTCCCGAGCCCGTTCCGCTGGGGCCGTAGGGCCGTCATCCCTCAGGCTGCCCCGACGAGCGGCGCCGGGCTCCTGCGCGCCCCGCCCCTCCCGCCCCTTCCGCCCCGCCCCGCGGTTGCTGGGGCAACGCCGGGACGCGCCCGCCGGGAGTCTCCGCGGCGCTCCGGCTGAGCCAGGAGACGGGAGCAGGCCCGCAGCGCGGTTTAAGTGGGGCCTCCTGCCATGGCCTCGCTACGCAGTGCCAGCCCCAAGCTGAGAAACTACTTCAGGGAGAACTACATTCCTCAGGTCTGCGAGGTACTGGAGCCACTTGACGGCAGACTTAGGAGAGGGAGGAATCGGAAGGGATTTCCCAGAGGAGGGGCTAGGGTTTGGCGGGGAGGGAGGGAGTGGAGGGAAGGACGAGCGGAATGAGACAGGATGATGTCAGCCTGGGACAAGTAGGCAGTCTGGGCTGAAGATAGTGATCCGAGAGGAGAAAACAGAGGGTGGCGGTGGCTGAAGGGGAGGGGGAGGGGAATGACATCTTCCAGGCAGAAAGAGCACAGGGCCCTGGAGAAGAAACCCCAAACTCCAGCGTTAAGATTTGGACCAAAAGAGCCTGAGAAGAGGAACCTGAGGACTAGAGGAGTGAGAAAGGAGTGCCCTAGAGAGAGAGGGGGGAGGGAAATCAGGAGAGTGTGGCTTTATGAAGAGAGTGGGCGACAGTGTCACCTAAGATAAGGACCTGATGGGGTGTAATGGATTTGGCCCAAGGTGAGCCTGCGGTTTCAATGGAACAAGGAAAGCAGAAGACAGATTGAGGTTAGCTGAGGAGAGAGAGGAAGCTGAGACCTTTAGAGGGAAAGTAGCCAGCCCTTTGTGAAGGCAGGACCCCAGACTAGTATTGCCTTAAACGGGGAAGGACTGCCCCTTCCCCCCATAATTATAACAGGAGGAAGGAGCACAAGATAGGGGTGGACAGGTTTTGTAGGTTTGGGGGTAGGAAGCCAAGAAAGGTCTCTGGTGACTTTTATTTTCTCTACAAATATTTGGTGAGATATTTGCCAAGAATGTGTATGTTTGGGTGGGGATGGAGGGTGCAGAGGGATTTTGAGCAGAGATAAATTATGTGGAGAATGAGGGAGAGAGAATTCTAGGGAAGGACAAAGAAGAGCCTAGCTGGGGAAGCAAATCTCCTCTGCAGTTGGGAGGCCATTTTTGTACAGCTCCCCTCCTTTTGGGACGGTAATGTAGAAGTATTTATTAAAATGTTAAATACATCTACCCTTTGACCGAGCATTTCCACTTCTAGGGATCCACTTTGGAAATATACTTGCATATATGCTCAGAAAGATGTACAAGGATATTCATTATAACTGTTACACAGTGAGAATGGTAAACAACCTAAATGTGAATAAGAGAATGAGATATTATGTAGAATTAAGTATATCTGTACCTTTTGAGAAGAAAAGCTCTTTAAGACACATTCAGTTAAATACACAGCAAAAGAAACCATCGACAAAATAAAGAGGCAACCAACTGAATGGGAGAAGATTTTTGCAAACAGTGCCTCCGATAAGGGGCTAATATCCAAAATATATAAGGAACTTATGAAACTCAACAACAAAAAAACAAACAATCCAATTGAAAAATGGGCAGAGGACCTGCAGAGACATTTCTCCAAAGAGGACATAAAATGGAAAATAGACATGAAAAAATGCTCAACATCACTAATCATCAGAGAAATGCAAATAAAAACCACAATGAGATATCAGCTCACCCCAGTCAGAATGGCTATCATCAACAAGACAAATAGTAACAAGTGTTGGAGAGGCTGTGGAGAAAAAGGAACACTCATACACTGTTGGTGGAAATGCAGACTGGTCCAGCCGTTATGGAAGGCAGTGTGGATGTTCCTCAAAAAATTATGAATCGAATTACCATATGACCCAGCAATCCCTCTCCTGGGTATCTACCCAAAAAGGACACGTGTGCTCCAATGTTCATTGCAGCTTTGTTTACGGTGGCCAAGACATGGAAACAACCAAAATATCCTTTGATAGATGAATGGATAAAGAAGTTGTGGTATATATACACAATGGAATACTATTCGGCGGTAAGAAAAGATGATATAGGAACATTTGTGACAACATGGATGGATCTTGAGAGTATGATGCTAAGCAAAATAAGTCAGACAGAAAAAGCAGAGAACCATATGATTTATGTGGTATATAAACCAAAAACAGCAAAAGAACAAGACAAACAAATGAGAAACAAAAACTCATAGACACAGACAATAGTTTAGTGGTTACCAGAGAGTAAGGGAGGTGGGGGGTGGGAGATGAGGATAAGGGGGATCGAATATATGGTGATGGAAGGAGAACTGACTCTGGGTGGTGAACACACAATGGGATTTATAGATGATGTAATACAGAATTGTACACCTGAAATCTATGTAATTTCACTAACAATTGTCACCCCAATAAATTAAAAAAAAAAAAGAAAAAGAAAAGATAAAAAGGCAAGTTGCCCAACAAAGTATCTACTACAATCTGGCTACCTATCTGATTTCACATACGTATGTATATGCATGTATATATATGCGTGTGTGTTGATATGTACATGTATGTGTATGTGTGTATAACTATATTTAAGACAATACATGCATAGAGCATATGCCAAACTATTAATAGCAAATGTTTTGGGGAAGGTTTTAGAGGAGAACCCTAATTTTTTACTCTGTATACATCTGTATTCTTTTTATCCATTTTGTCTTATCATTTCCTGTTTTCTTTAACATGTTAATTCTTGTTCTTTTAAAATTATTGTCTGTTATGATTATTTTGAATTAAATTCTTTACTAGAATTTAATTACTAGCATAGAATAAGTGTTCTTTAATAAAATTACTGGTGTGATTTCTGTCTCCTGACTGATATGGAAGGCTTAACTGGAAAGGGAAACAAGGAAACTTTCTGAGGAGTTGGAAAATGACGGAGATATGGGTGATAGAATTATATGGCTAAGATTTGTGCATTTGAATTTTTGTAAATTTTACCTAAAAAAATTACAGTTGAGAACAGGTGGGAAATGGGTAGATATATAGATAATATAAGAATCACAGAATGGTGATAATTGTTGAAACTAGGTGATGGGTGTATAGGGGTTCATTATACTATTGTTTATTTTATGTATGTTTGAAGTTTTGCATAATAAGTTAAAGTAAAAGATAGTCATAACTGGATGTTTTGTCCCCCACCCCCTTAAAAAATGCATGTAGTTTGGGATGGGTGGAATGACAGGCTTTATTTGGCTTTATAGTCGTTCTCTGTTTGCTTGTTGTATCAATTATTCATGGCTATGCAACACAACAGCAAAACTTACTGGCTTAAAACAACAGGAATCATTTAGTTTGCTCAAAAATCTGAAATTCTGGCAAGGTCTTTCAGGGATAGCTTGTCTCTGCTCCATGTGGTACCATCTGGGGTGGATCAACAGGGGGTTAAAGATCCCCTTTTGAGATGGTTCACTCACATGCTTGGCAAGTTGGTGCTGACTGTTGGCTGAGAGCCTGTGAACCAGGAGGCTTGGTGCCTCCATGTGGGCCTCTCTGTGGGCTGCTGGGACCTCCTAACAGTATGGTGGCTCAGCTCTAAGGGCACGTGTCCCCAGAGAGAACTAAGTAGAAGTTACATCACCATTTATGACCTAGGCTCAGAAGTCTACATAACATTGTTTTCACCTAGATTCAAGAGGAGGAAACATAGACCCCTCTTTTTCTTTTTCTCCTCCTCCTCCTCTTCCTCCTCCTCCTCCTTCTTCTTCTTCTTTTGGTTTGAGGTGTACAAAACAATGTAATAGACATTTACACCTCTCACAAAGTGATAACCCCTCTCCCCCAATCTACTACCCCTCTGACATCACATGTAGCTATTTCAATTCCATTGACTCTATTCCCTATGCTATACTCCACATCCCGTGACTATATATATTTAATTATAGTTGACATTCATTATTATTCAGTTAAAGCTTCAGGTGTACAGCACAGTGTAGACCCCACTTCTTGATAAGAGGTATATCAAAGTCACGTTGCAAAAGGAGCCTGTGGGATGGGAGAAATTGTCATGGCCATTTTGGAAAATACAATCAGTCACACCTGGCTCGTTCATACACTGGGAATCTGGGATCAACTTGTATCTCTGGGCATTATATGAAGAAATAAGGTGCGGATCACAACAGTATCACCCAGTAAGAGACTCTTAACCCTTCTATAATTAATTAACTCTTCTTTTGTTTTTCCTTTTCTATGTTCACCAGGAGCAGATGTATACCGGACATTAACAAGTTCCTTACATTATATCTACTTCCCCCTTTCCTCCTCTGAGTATTTCTTATATTTTTATTCCATAATCTACCTCTTCTCCTCATATCCCATGTGTTCCAAGAAAATCGACTATCAGTATCTCTGAGGTTAGACCCTGGTTAGCTTATGACAACCAGTGCATTCAATTTCCCAGGCCACAATGTTTGTGGATACGGTGGGTGGTGGTGTGGATTGTGGGGGAAGGCAAGATAAGCTCTAAGCCAGTTTAGATCAGGTTGCTCGTTGGAATGTTGGGGCAAGACATATCATCTCTGGATGTTCATGGGGAAACATGTACCCCTTTGAGCCATTGGCAGTTATCTTGTGTCCACAAGGAGAGATGGTTTTAGGGTGAAGTGGATTCTGAGAAAGGCAGAATGGGGAAATGGAAAGAAATCAGGTCTCTAGTGATATAAGTAAGTGACTGGGTTAAACCCACCTGAAAGCTTGATCTACCTTTGGAAGTTTTAGTTGTAGCAGCCAATAAATTCCATGTGGAGTTGAGGTTTATTACTTGAAACCTAAAGCATCTGAAGGAATACAATGGGATTATTTTATTGTGAGATTGCCCAGGTTTGAGTCCTTGCTTGCCAATTATTAATTGTGTGATGTTGAGCACGTTTCTAAATCTTTCTGCTTCTTGTAGTAAGATTCCAACTGGATGAGAGCCAGGCCTTTATTTTCTAGAGTGAGAGAAAGCGATTATGAAAGGGAAAAACAGGAAAAGAAAATCACAAAATGTATCCTCAGGCAAATCAATTTTAGGATAGAATAATAGGGAAGGTGAGGACCTGGAAATGGATTCCTTTATACTGTTCATATTCACACATCCATTGGAAAGCCCTTGTGGATTCCTAGCAGTTTGTACACCCAGCTTAAAGATGGCTGGATTATAGGTTCAATTTTTTGACACCAGCCAGCCTTTTTTTCTTGGGGTATGGAAAGAATGGTCAAATAAGGAGGGTACATTAGACCATTCCATCAGCAAATGCTTGCTGGTCATCCACCATGTGCTAGAGGAAAACATCTCAGCAGCTGTGACTCCAAAGATATCTCTAGTCCAAACGTTTCTCCCGAGTTCTCTGTGCGTTTATCCATTGGTGTCCTACAAATACATTAAAGAAGTGAAAAGAAATAGGTGAAATTCATTTTAATAATATATTTTATTCAAACCAATTATCAAAAATAAAGTCATTTCAACATGAACTCAATACATGAGGTGTGATCAAACAATGCGGTGAATGTTTAAATTAAAAAAAAAATTTATAGTGAAAGACATATTGCCATTAATCTCCCTCAAAATACTCCCCCTCACTTCGAACACACTTATCCCATCCTTCTTGCCACTTTCTGAAGCAGTTCGGAAAGTCCTCTTTTGTGAGTGTCGATGCTGCCTCAATGTCCTGAATCATTCTGTCTTTGGGGAAGAGCCAGAAGTCACATGGTGCCAGATCCCGTGAAGATGGATGAGGACACACAGTAATGTTTTTATTTGACAGAAATTGCCATATACCAGAAGCGATGTGTGACACGGAGTGTTGTCACGATGGAGGATGACTTACAGCACACTTTAAAACACACCTTCTCTCAACCATAGCTCACACCTGACTGACTGCACTGAACAAGTTGAAACTTGTCACACACTGTTACTAAGGTTCACGTGCCACTTCCGGTATTGAAGATCCCTGCCTTTCTGTTGAATGGCACTTGGCAGAAGCATTCACCTTATTTTGTGATCACAACAGGGAAAGACTCCGTGTCACACATGGCTTCTGGTACAGCAATTTCTGTCAAATAAAAACATTACAGTGTGTCCTCATCCACCTTATTCACCAGATCTGGCACCGTGCAACTTCTGGTTCTTCCCCAAAGTCAAAATGACCATGAATGGGAAACATTTTGAATGGATTCAGGACACTAAGGCAGCCATGACAGCGCAACTAAAGACACTCATGAAAGAGGACTTCCAGAACTGCTTCAGAAAGTGGCAAGAATGATAGGATAAGTGTGTTGGAAGCAAAGGGGGTATTTTGAGGGGGATTTGTGGGGAGCCATGGTTGCAGTTAACTTTAAAGCCTTAATGGCTCAGTTTATACTTAACCTGTTTTCTCCCACTGAAGCAATTGTCTCTGCCTGCATCTGGAGAGTGCTTGCATGGTGCTCAGGAATGTGGTGGGAGTGGCCAGTTCCCAGAACAAAAGGCTGATGCCTATCAGGGCTATTGATAAGATAATTACATTTGGGAGTTTCAGTAAATTTTGTGTCTCCTGTGTTAAAGTTAAAGATTCACTGTTAACTAGGTAATGCATTTTTGTACTCGCTAAACTGCACGTCCACAGAAGGTATAAGTTCTGGGGACAAAATAAACTCAGCGTCTCCAGGAACACTGGGGTCCGCGATCGCCATCATCAAAGTGTGAGTGCCTTCTTTCATTCCCACTCCCCTTGTCAGGAACCGTTCGACTCGTGGCGGCTGGCCCGCTACAAGTGGCGCCCGAACAGGGACTGGATATAGGGGTAATAGTGAGGAACACCGTGTGGCAAGGGCCCAGCTCATTGGAGCTAATCAGTGGATGCACGGTGAGCAAGGCACTGTCCCCTCGTTCGAATGAGTGTGTGAGTGAGTGATAGCTCCACGACTTTGTGTTACGGAGCTTGATTGGGTCCTAACCTGCGGTTCCGGTTCTGTCATACGGCATAACGGCGACTGGGCTTTACAACCCACCTGGCCGGGGGATTATACCGGCGCGCCTCTAGCTAAGACGGATTTGGCCCCGCAAGGGACACGGCCAGACGGACACCTGAGTGTTTTTCTTTGTTTGAAAGAAGGGCCGAGTTAGGGAAAAAGGATGGGTCACGCCAGCAGCAAGGACCTGTATGTTAGAGAACTTAAGAAACTGCTTGCTGCTCGCGACAGTCGTATGAGCCGAGAGCAGTTAGATAAATTCTTAGACTTTATAAAAAAAGTCTGCCCGTGGTTTCCTAAAAAAGAAACGGTCAGCCTGGAAACCTGGCAGAAAGTGGGAGAACAATTAAAGGATTTTTACACCGTCCACGGGCCTCAGCAGGTTCCGATTGAAACATTTGGACTGTGGACTTTAATCCGGGACTGTTTGAACCTTAAACATGAGAAATGCAAATTAGAAAAAGTAAAACAAGCCGGCAATGAGGAGGGAGGGGGCGCAAAGTTGTTAGAGGGAGTTCTTAAAGTTAACAAAGAGCCGGTTGCTCAAGAGTTTCCAGACGACATATGGGAAAATTTGAGCCCTAGAGACCAGAAAAAATTAGAGGATGAGGCTGCTAAATATGATAGGGATAAATATCCTCCTGTTGTGGCTATGGCCCAAGAAAAGGGACCGACATCTGATGCTCTTCTTACTTTGTCAGATCAGCTAAAAAAGATTCAGGGACAGCTGATTGAGCTTAAAGTTGCTGTGGACAGAGAAAATTGTCCTCGGAGTCCCCAGATTCCTTTTAGAGATCAATGGAATCCTCGGGGTAAAGATCCCCCCACAGTTAATCCCTCTGCACCTCCTCCTGAGGAGCCCCGTAGGTGGGGACCTCCGCTGCAGTCTTTGGTTTGGGAAATGCCTGCTGAGCCTTCGCCAGGTTATGTTAAGCCAGGATCGGACTGTTGTACGATCCCCTCTTCAAATGGCTTGTGAAGAAGCTCACAAGCAAGGGGAGTCCACAGAGCATTTTGAAATATATCCTATCTTTGAAAGGCTCGGCAGACTGGGCCTTTATTAAAATCTCAATCAAAATAAAAGCCTAGGTTACAATTAAGCTCTCCTCCAAGTGTAGTTGCAGGGCTGGATCCACAGCCTGAGGCCCCTGTTTTAGCACCTGTGACAATCAGACAATTATCAGGTGTAAAAGATCAAAGATCCCCCCTACATAAGATTTTACAAGCTGCTAGTACAGGACCAACTTTAAAAGGGACACATTGCTTCCTCCAATTCTCCCTAAAATTCTCCCATTTTTGTTATTAAAAAAAAATCTGGTAAGTAGAGATTATTACAAGATTTACAAAAAGTTAATAAAACCATAAAATTAATGGGAGCTTTGCAGCCAGGCTTGCCCTGTCCTGCAGCTATACCAAAAAACACATATAAAATTGTTTTGGATTTAAAAGATTGTTTTTATACTATACCTTTAAATCCTGATGACTGCCCTAGATTTGCTTTCAGTGTTCCTTCTGTTAATTTACAAAAACCTTTTAAGAGATATCATTGGCTAGTGCTACCTCAGGGTATGGCTAGTAGCCCTACATTATGTCAAAAATTTGTATCAGCTGCAATAAAACCTACCCAAAGGTCGTTTTCAGATATTTACATCATCCACTACATGGATGACATACTTCTTGCCCACTCTTGTGAACCAAAGTTGCTTGCTGCTTTTGCTCATTTACAAAAAAAAAGCTCCACAATTACGGGCTAGTTCTAGCCCCCAAAAAAATTCAACAAGTGCCTCCTTACTCTTATCTGGGATATTGTTTAATGCCTCAAGCCATTGTGCCTCAAAAAATACAAATCCGGCGAGATTGTTTAAAAACATTAAATAATTTCCAAAAGCTACTGGGAGACATTAATTGGATTAGACCTCAGTTGCGGTTGACAACCGGTAAATTACAACCTTTGTTTAAAATATTACGTGGGGAAGCTAATCCTACTTCTCCCCGCAAGATAACACGGGGAAGAGGCTTTGCTTGTATTTCTCCAGGTCCTAAAGAAAAACCTTTGTAAATTCCTGGTCGGTGTTAAACCATACCATGAGCGACAGCCCACAGAAGAGAAGACATCTATAGATACCCATCCACGCCCCTAGGGTGTGAAAAAGCTCTCACTTTCCACAGCTGCAGAAGGACTTTCCACTTCAGACCCTGTTAAATGGAGAAAGACTTGGGTAGAGGGTTTGCTGGGGATATTGCTATTCTGTTTATTGTTCTGTTTGTTTTACATAGTCCTCAGATGTGGACAAATAGCCCTCCGACAGGCTGTAAATGAAATAACTACATGTTCTGTGTTTCTCATGCTTCAAAAACAAAAAAGGGGGAGATGTAGTCACACAACAGCCTAGCCGACTGTCCCCCCATGTCTTTCCTTAAGGAAAGAAGAGCCTGTAAGACTGGCTTTTTAAAAACTTTGCTTATCTTTATGTTTTACACCTCATGTCTCTCTGTCTGGTCCCCAAAAGATGGTTTGCAGCCAAAGACGGGTAAGATATCTCAAGGGAGATACAACCTAAGCCAGGCAAAACCGAGTGGGGACCCCCAATGAGCTGCCTTAGAAAAATATGGGAAGAGGCCTTGCCTCCCCTTCCCCCTGCCTGGGAAAAGCCTCTGCTGTCTCTGGCTTTCCTCAAAGGAGATCGGTAGCCAATGACGGGTAATGATCAGTAAGCGTTTTTACAACCTAAGACAGGAGTCGATCGCTTTGATGATCGATATCCAATGACGGGTAAGTGAAAATGTCTGTACTGACCACCTAAGCCAGACACGATCTCAAAAATATAAAATAAAAAAGGGGGAGATGTGGGGAGCCATGGTTGCAGTTAACTTTAAAGCCTTAATGGCTCAGTTTGTACTTAACCTGTTTCCTCCCACTGAAGCAATTGTCTCTGCCTGCATCTGGAGAGTGCTTGCATGCTGCTCAGGAATGTGGTGGGAGTGGCCAGTTCCCAGAACAAAAGGCTGATGCCTATCAGGGCTATTGATAAGATAATTACATTTGGGAGTTTCAGTAAATTTTGTGTCTCCTGTGTTAAAGTTAAAGATTCACTGTTAACTAGGTAATGCATTTTTGTACTTGTTAAACTGCACGTCCACAGAAGGTATAAATTCTGGGGACAGAATAAACTCAGCGTCTCCAGGAACACTGGGGTCCGCGATCGCCATCATCAAAGTGTGAGTGCCTTTTTTCATTCCCACTCCCCTTGTCAGGAACCGTTCGACTCGTGGCGGCTGGCCCGCTACAGGATTAATGGCAATGTGTCTTTTACTGTAATACATTAAAAAAAATTTAAACCACTGGATTTTTTTATCACACCTCATAAAATCACATTAAGTCTTCAAAATTGGGTGTGTATCTTACATTTAGAGCACATCTCAATTTGGACTAGCCACTCTTGAAGTGCTCAGTAGCCACATGTAATTAGTAGCTGCCATACTGGAGCCCTCATGAATAGGATTAGTGCCCTTATACTGGAGGCCCCAGAGAGTTCCCTTGCCCCTTCCATCTTCTGAGGGCACTGTGAGAAGATGGCCATCTATGAACCAGGAAATGACTCTCACCAGACACAGAATCTTCTTGCACTTTGATCTTGAACTTCTCAGCCTCCAGAACTGTGAGAAATGAGTTTCTGTGTTTTTAACCACCCAGTCTATGGTATTCTGTTATAGCAGCTCAAATGGACTAAGGGAATAAGTCACAGACTAACTGTTGGAGGGGTTTGTTTCAAACCATCAGCTGAGAAGGACTCAGGAAGACATCTGGGCACATGAGTGGAGATTCAAGTGGCCCTTCTCCTATCTTTCTGAATCCCTTTGGGATTCTCTCTTTGGATACTACTGTATTTGCCTCCCTATCCCCATCTAAATGAGGCCTGTTCCAATAAAGGACAAAAATAATGTATGGAAAATCAGAGATGGTCAGTGTTTTAGTCTGTTTGGGCTGCCATAACAAAATATCATCAACTGGGTGGCTTAAACATCAGAAATTTATTTTCTCACCGTTTTGGAGGTTGGAAGTCCACGATGAGGGTGCCAGCATGTTCGGGTTCTGGTGACGGCTCCCTTCCTTGCAGATAGCTGCCTTCTCACTGTGTCCTCACATGGCAGAGAAATAAAGCTAGCTTTCTGGTGTCTCTTTTTATAAGGGTGCTAATCCCATCATGAAGACCTTAACATCACGACCTCATTTAAACCTAATTACCCCCCAAAGACCTCCATCTCCAGACATTATCACACTAGGGATTAGGGCATCACTATATGAATTTTGAGGGGGACACAGTTTAGTCCATAGCAGCTAATAAATATAAGAACTTATTTAACCCCATTGACAAAAACAAAATGTAGATGAAAATGAATTACTGTTTTTCACCCATTAAATCAACAAAAATAAAAATTTTACAATTTTCAGTGTCGGCAAGGTGAAATGGACAGACACTCTTTTTGGCTGCTAATGAGAGTATAAATTGATAATACTTTTTAGAAAGCAATTTTGAAATATGTATGAAGAGCTTTAAAATATATCTGTTGATTCTACGTTGTTATAGATATCTATCCTAAAGAAACAGCCAGTAATGAAGATAGGTACACTTCATCACTAGTGATACTTAATATGTACATCATGTAAATTTTAATCATGGGAAAAAGTTAGACACAACCTGAATTGTCTAATCAATGATTAGACAGTTATGGTACTATTTTTTGTAGTAGAGTATCAACCAAGCTTAATACACAATGTTTTAAAGAATTTTTGTAGACATGGAAAAATTTTCACAATATAACGATTAGCCTGAAAAAAAGAGGAGATACAAAACTATATAGTATGATCGATCCTATTTTAATTTTGTAAAAAATACATACATTGAGGAAAGACTGAAATGAAATTTTTTATTAGCAGTTATTTCTGGTTGGCAGTGTGATGGTTGATATTTATTCTCTTCTTTGCATTTTTTCTGAATTTTTCAAATTACACAGAGCATATACTATTTTTATAATTGCAAAGAAAATGTTTATATATTAAAACAAAATGAAATGCTGGCCTAAGTGTAGGAAAAAATGCTTCCATTTTTGCTTTCTCATACTATTATTATAAAGTTCATACAAATGAACTTTATATGATGGAGAGTTAGAAAGGAATAAACAAAGAAAGCACAGGAAGCATAAAAGCATTCACTGCTGGGAAATGCTGGTTTTTCACCCTAAGTAGCCAGCTGGCTAGCCAGGTTGCAAGCCTGTGTCTGGTCTCCCTGGGTCGAGAGTCCTCTTGCCTCTGGCCACACAGCTGAGGTTCCCTGGACATCCTCTTTCCTAGGTGGGCCAACCTCTGTCCCAGCTGGCACCTTCATAAAACCCACTCACTCTGGTTGAGCTTCCACTGGGAGGAAGAAAGCTTTGCTTTTTCCACTTACACTCATCCTGCAATACCCGAGAGCACCTCTGCTTTTGTCTGGATTATATTTTGGGATTCCCATGAGTTTGGGTTTTTTAAAGATTTTTTTTTTCTGATTTAAAACATGAATTTGAAACTACTGTGATCAATCACCATGGTTCTGTCGGGAAATAATCTCTTCCTTCATGTCTTCGGTGTTATGGCAAGCTAGTCTTTTCCCTCATAGACCGTCAGTATCTGGTGTAGCTTTCATGTAATCTAGATGTATTGTTTATACAAAAGATATAAGCATAGAGATGTAGGATGGCCTTTTTTTTAGAACTTGGAGTCAAGAATTTTTTTTAAACTAATTTTAGACTTGAAATAAATTAAATGATCAAATACTTGGAAAGTTGGGCAATAAAATATTTAACTACATTATTTAAAGATTCAATTCTAAAAAACATAGAAATTCAAAGTTTTCTTTTATTCTTTTTTTTTTTTTTAGATTTTATTGGGGAAGGGGAACAGGATTTTATTGGGAACAGTGTGTACTTCCAGGACTTTTTCCAAGTCAAGTTGTTGTCCTTTCAATCTTAGTTGTGGAGGCCACAGCTCAGGTCCAGGTCCAGTTGCTGTTGTTAGTTGCAGGGGGTGCAGCCCACCATCCCTTTGGGAGTCGAGGAATCAAACCGGTAACCTTGTGGTTGAGAGCCCACTGGCACATGTGGGAATCAGACCGGCAGCCCTTGGCGTTAGGAGCATGGAGCTCTAACCGGCCGGCCCCTTGTTTTGTTTTTTAATTCTACATGTAGATGCTCAAAGCATGCACCTAGCAGAATTGTGGAAAAACTGAGTTTTGCCTTCTGATTTCTCACTCTCACTATATATATATTCATCATTTCTTTCTCTGAGAACTCTGTGATACTCATTTCACCACTGTTGGAATCTCCTTCCTTGGAGACATTTCTATTTTGAAATATATCATTAATTTAGGAGTCCAAACAATGAGACCCTGTTGGTAGAATTTCAGACAGCAGGTCATCAGAAATCTGTAGAAATCTGTTCTGCCCTCAATTTTCTGACTTCTTTCTAGGCAGAATTCAGCACACTATGTACAAACAGGGTCTGCCCTATAGGGACCAAAGATGGGTGAGATATTATGTGTATAGGGTCTACAAAAGTATTAAGCAGCTATGCACAGCAATTGTATCTGAGAGTGAGAAAGTACTCATCAAATTGTTAGCTCAGAGTTAGGCTTAACATCCCGGAAAGATTGAGAGGTTGCAAAACTAGTTGTCCAGCAGAGGGCGTATTTAAATTACAAATCAGGATTTTTATGCCGTTTTCTATTTTTAGAAATAAATACTTTTTTTATTTTTTAGGACTTTTATCAGTTTCTTTTATGATAAAGTTTCCAATCTGCACTTTTGAGGTATTGTATTTATTTCTAAATCACGTGACTCTATTATTGTGTTTTTTTGGTTTTTTAGGGATTAATTGCTGCAAATATTAACCAGAGATGCACGAATCAGGAATTACTGAATATGTCAGCAAGGACCCTGACCAATGTAGGCGAGAAGGAGCTGGTTCCACCCATTTTGCTGGACCTGGGGCTGGAAGGCTGTGGCTTCTCCTGTGGGTGATTCTATGCTGAGTTCCCTCAGCCCAGCCAACCAATTCATAGATACAGTTCTAGAGGCAAACCCATGGGACACTTAAACAACCAAAAAGATATGATTTATTATTTCCCCAGTAACAATTCACTTACCTAGGGATTAGATGGCTGGTGACTGCCTCCCCTTTGGGCCAGGCACAATCCAGCAGGTATCAGAATCCGTTGTCTTGCTCTCACCCCATAGAGACTACGTCTTCTCACCTGTCCAGTCTGGCTTAAAATTCTTCAGGTTCTTGAGGGGCATCTTCCTCTCCCTGAGGTCCCTCCTGGATGACTGAAGCCAACTGGCCCTTTTCAATAATCTTTTTTTTTAAATTTATTGGGGTGACAATTGTTAGTAAAATTACATAGATTTCAGGTGTACAATTCTGTATTACATCCTCTATAAATCCCATTGTGTGTTCACCACCCAGAGTCAGTTCTCCTTCCATCACCATATATTTGATCCCCCTTATCCTCATCTCCCACCCCCCATTTTCAATAATCTTTAGTATACTTTCAGTTATAGAGTTTTTAAACTAAAAATTTGGCACTCTCTATTTAAATATCGACAAGACACCGGAGTCCCTTTATTTTCAAATTTTTAAGTTACTTCCATAGAAACAAATTAAATTATCCCCTAGAACAACAGCATGCCAACTCCATCTCTACACATATGGGGATGGCTAACTTCTGTGAGATGTCCCTTTGGACTTGCTTTGGGGGTTGGGGAAAGTAGGGAGGTAGAAGAGACTTTGACAATGTTTAGGGACTTAGATCTGTTTCTAAGTAAAGGGGTTTCTGTAACTACGCGATTCTTGCATTGCATTTTAGAATGCATTCTCATCTAAAAACAGCAAGGCATAAACTATATGTTCCTAGGTTTACCCATGAATAAAATATTTCCAGATAATGTAAAAAATACCCTTCAAATTCTGGAGGAAGATACACATGCACACAATTTTGTGTGAGTACATGATATGGGTAAGGGAGAAGCACTGGGTTTGTAGTTTAAAAACCCTCTGGCTCTGTAAATCACCTGGCCCTTCTTTGCGTCGTCTGTGAAGTCCAGAAGCCAGAATATACCCTCTAAAAGTCATGGTCATCCGAGTGGGATCTTGGATGTGAACTGCACTGTGATTCTCTGACGTATGGCCATCTGCGACCATTGGCAATGTGATTGATCTTGCCAGGGTTTGATCATGAATGACCTGTTGGGTCTATAGGGGAACCCTGTCCCAGGTCCTGGTGTACAATTCTGGCTTCTTCACTGAGGGGCTCTGTCTCCTTCTGTCTTGCATTCATCCTTTATTCCACCCAAATTGGTCTGTGCCCCCCAGGCTTTGCTCTTGCCCAGAGAAAGACCCTATCTGTAAACCCCCTGCCCTCTCCTTGCCACTTGGAAGTTTCTCCAACTGTTAAGGGCCCCATAAGCATTTGGTAATCGCTTTTATCTCTACACTCATGGAGCAATCATTTTCTGTATTGCCAGTTAGACCTTCGCATATTTCACTATGTTCATCTGAGTGTCTAAACAGATAAACAAGCCTTGCTCTCTTAAGTGTCTTGTATTTAACCATAGTTCTAATAGACAGTTACTATCTCACTATTTATATTTAAATCATTGTGTTGTTAAGTTCTTTCTCCTAACCATTTTCCCCGAGATGCATTGGTCCAGATCTCTTCCATTATACTTGGTATAAAGTCAATCTCTCTTTCTCTGTCATCACACTGGCCTTTGAAGGGTACAGGGAATATTTTGGGATTTCTTTTCTCTTTGTCTAAGTCTTTTTCTCTAATGGCGGTGATAATCAGCAGTGGGATGGTTAAAAATAATGATGGCTTGCTATGATTATTATCTTTTGAGTGCTTATTTTGTGCTGAACACTATTCAGAGTACTTTACATATATTAACTCATTTAATTCTCATTATAGTCCTATGGTATATGTGCCTTTATTATCCCATGTGTAGTTAAGGAAACAGAGGAATAGAGAAGTACCTTGTCAGAGGTTGTACAATAGGTGATCGTAGATCCAGGATTTGAACCCAGTATACCTACTGCATCATCTTGCTCCTTGAAAGATGGGTAGTAGTGGAAAGGAGTAGAAGTAACTGTCCTGGATAAATTCATATTTGTCATCAGTACCCAGATATCTTTCAGAATATTTGAGAAATACTGAGGACTGAGATTAGCGAGGCAGAGCCAAAAGAAAGTGGAGGATTGCGCAATCGTGTTGTGAATTTACAAACTTAAGAAAGCCAATCTGGACAATTAATTCATGGTCTTTCTTGTCCTTGATTGTGTAAGTTTTTACTAAGAAGCGTAGCAATAATAAAACCCTGATTAATGATTCTGAGAGTCAAATATTTATCTTGTGGGAACGTTTGCATATTTCACCTCTGCTTATAAAGACCAAGCTAATGATTTTGTAATTTTTATTTTCATCGAGCAGGAAAAAAAGCTATTGATTCACTAACTATGCTTTCTTATTAGCATGTAGCTACTGTTCGCACATTAATAGTGTAATGTGTGATATTTTATTTTTTTCATATGCCTTTATTGATATTTCAGAGACTTATTCTTTCAATATGATTTGACTTCTGCAAGGTAATTTTTCAGGAAATGTTTTTCTGATCTATGGAGTTTGGGAATATAAATAAGCAATCACTCATATTCATATTCAGATTCCAACTTTCTTAAAAATTCACCTTAAAGCCGAACTCCATTAAGGCGCTCATTCTCAGACTTTGGTGTGCACAGGACTCACCCGGGGAGCTAATCAAAATTCAGAGACCAGTTGTCTCCTCAGGTGATTCTGATGCAGATGTCCCCTGGGTGCCAGAATAGGATGGAGGAGGGGACACAGAATAGGGAGAACAGACACTCAGTGCTCTGGAGATTCAGGCACACAAGTCCAAGAGAGCAGATGACCTTTCATCAGAGCTATTCAGGGAGCGGTCTGAAGTCTGGTCTCCACGTATGTCAGTAGAAGACTTCAGCCCTTTGGTAAAAGAAGACTATTCAGCTCCCGCTTACAACTGTGGGAAGAATCACTGATCTCCTGTGCAAGTATATTCTTAGGTTTGGGGAAGAAGGAAGTTGGTTTGCTGATGGCTAAGTACTTACTGGGAGCAGCGATGGGGCAAGGTTATCAGGAAGAGCTGGAGAGGGAGAGACATCTAGGTCTTACCATTCTGCCATAGTCTCAAGGGCTGGGTTTTCAGCCAGCAGGCAACACACTAAGAGGGGCACATGGAGCTACTCCAAAGGGAGGAATGCAGAGGGTGCCAAAAAAATGTATACACATTTTAAGAAAGGAAAAAACTGTATTAAAATTATGCTGATGGTAACCACTCTGAGCACCTCTTTTAATTGTAGAAGTCAAACGTAACTTATATTCATCTTTTGTTATCATGTAATACTTTTGAGTATTACAATTTTAATACAGTCTGGCACCCTCTGTATGTTGTGCAAGGTTCAATCAGGATAAATTATCCTCCTGTTTTTGGAGGAATGCTGTGAGACCTGCTGACAACCTAAGGATCTGCTGACAGTTGGCCCTTGGAGATGAGAAGAATTGTATATGACTCAAGAGGTGGGATTATTTTGTTCATGAGAGAGAGAGAGGAGTAGGAAAAAAGCCAGCAAGAATAGGCCGTATGTGGAAGAAGGGCCAAGGAAAGCCCCCACCCCCGTCCCATCCTGCCTCGAATCAGTGAAACAAAAGGCAAAGAAAAATGCCTAAGGAGGATTCCAGGTGGTTTATGTGGGAGGTGTGCTGTAAGCCTTTTTCTGTGTCTCAAGTGGAGAAATATGAAATAATTCTGTGTCTCACTAAAGTTTCTTCTTTTGGGAGAACCTCAATAGGAAAATAAGACAACATCAGCTTTCTGAGTTCCATGTATGTGTTTTAAACATTTTCTTAGATCCAGTAAGTCGTTCATTTCCCACCTATGTGAATTATGCTACTATTTTTCAAACATATACTCTGTGGATGTTGTGACTGATAAAATACAAATACATTTTTAAAAGGCTTCTTGAGTTCACAATAGATTTTGATGGGAGGTTTTCTCAATCACTTTTGTGTTTGGGTCTGAGGAATTTTTGACTTTAAAAAGGAGTTCCTCATACTTAAAAAGGGCAGAATCCACTGGTCTGAAGAATCACAACTATGTTTTCAATTTGACCCCAAAGGGCTGACCTAATGCAAAACACTGGACGCTGACTCTTTATTGTGTCATTTATGACGGACTTTTAAAAAAGAGTACAGGTAAACTGCATTTTGGTTTGACTTTAGCAAAACATTAACATTATTTATTCAGTAATAAATATATAGATGGGTATCTATAAAATATGTGTATTTAAAACTGTCCCCTTATTTGACTTTGTAATTGTGTGAGATAAGGTCTATTTGTTGTTCAGTAAGAACATGCAGATCCAGAAACATTGATTCCATTTCCTTTCTCCAGGCTTTGTTGTGTGGTCTACTTGTTACATGTCCTCCGGACCCTCTGAGATATTTAGAGGAAATGATCATTACTATAATGAAAAATGGCCTCGAAAGTCTCCTATGGTGAGTGTTGATTTGATTTGTGATATTTTGAAGGTAAAACAGTATAGTATTAGAAAAGGTCTTGCCAATGAATGCTGCCAATCTCAAGATTGTTAAAGAATCCTTCTACAGGCCTTTAAGTCCCAAAGACTTTGATAGGAGCAATTTGCCCGCTTGTTTTCACCTTAGTAACTATGTATGAGGTGTGACAACAAAGTTTGCAAACTTGTTGCAATGAGGATGCTAGCCTTTTTTGATATAAGAGGGATTATTCATTATGAATTTGTACCAACTGGACAAACAGTTAACCAAGTTTACTGTCTGGAAGTGCTGAAAAGGCTGTGGGAGGGAAAAAGTTAGATGACCTGAACTTTTCATCAAAAATTCATGGCTCTTGATTCACAACAATGCACCAGCTCACACAGCACTGTCTGTGAGGGAGTTTTTAGCCAGTAAACAAATAACTATATGGGAACACCCTCCCTACTCACCTGATCTGGCCCCCAGTGACTTCTTTCTTTACCTGAAGATAAAGGGAAATATTGAACGGAAGACATTTTGATGACATTCAGGACATTAAGGGTAATATGACAGCAGCTCTGATGGCCATTCCAGTAAGAGTTCCAAAATTGCTTTGAAGGGTGGACTAGTAGGTGCTGACATCAGTGCGTAGCTTCCCAAGGGAGTACTTCGAAGGTGACCATAGTGATATTCAACAATGAGGTTATGTAGCACTTTTTCTAGGATGAGTTCTCAAACTTCATTGTCAGACCTCGTATTGTGCACTCTCACTGATACTATACTATGGGCTCATAGGGCAGTTTATTTCAAGTTGGAGATGAAGAAAGGGAGGCATGCCCTCTTTGGGAGCACAGCAAAATCTTGAGGGGGGCTAGTTTGCAAAAGCCCTCCCAGTGATTCTGATATGCTTTTCCCAAAGGGATGTGTCTCATCCTTCCCCTCCCTAATACTCCACCCAAAGAACCACTGATTTAATTATGGAACTAACTACTATGGAATGAAATTAATTTCTGACTGTGTTTTATGATTTTATTACAGGGATATGTGCATTGATCCATCAATGAAACCAAAAATTCGGAGATTATCTGAAACTTACTTGGAACAACTTTTTGGACTGGAGGATCAGCTGGTAAGTATTAGGAATCAAGCATTCTAAAATATAGCACGTCTTAAGTTTTGAAGGAAGTTCTCAAACAGACATTACGGTTTTATGAGCGGGATGAGATCAGACTGATTTTGCAATTGAGGGCTCTCAGAAAAGTGATGGAACATCACACACACACACATACACACACAGCCACACTCATGGTAACCACCCTGCCACCCCAAATTTCCAAGAAGCATTTAGACAGTCATTTATTCTTCCCTTTTCTTTCTTTCCTTTCTTTCTTCCTTCCTTCCTTCCTTCCTTCCTTCCTTCCTTCCTTCCTTCCTTCCTTCCTTTTTTCCTTCTTTCTTTCTTTCTTTTTCTATTTTTTTTTACTGTAGTCTTCCTCTTTCTAATAAAATCTTTATATTCAAATTTCCCCTTCCCCCTTTCTCCCTTCCCTCCTCTCTTGCATCTTTATCATGATAAAAATAGCATTATGGAAAGCTTTACAGGAGGATATTTCCTTTGCTTTCTTTTTTTGTTTTCTTCTTTGCTTTCTAATCTACTTTGTTCTGTATTCCACCCCCTTTCATTCTCTTTGCCATCTGCCCAGGAATTATGCTCATGACAATATGGCCAAAACATTAATGAGATCTAAGTTAAAAGCCAGACCGATCATTAATGAAAGGAACAACCAGCTCCAACAGCTGGTTTTGATCCTGTAAAGAGGGCAAAGAAGTCATTCAGGACATGGAGGCTTTGAGAACAAAGACTGTATCTAAGAGAAGCTTAAATAGCAAAAGGCATTTGGGGAGAGAAATACTGACACAAATTAGACGTGTGTAGGACCACGTGTGATGCCTGCAGATCCCAGGATGACGTCTCCGTAGGAGCAGGCGGGGCTGGGGACTTGCTGGTGAGGTTGGGCGTTAGAAAGTGGAACCAAAGCCATAGTCAAGGTGAGTGATGACAACCAGGAACAATCTGAAGCAGTGTTTAGAAGGATGGGTGGAGAGTAACATTGGAGCCTAATCAGTGTTAGGATAGGATATGTCTGCCAAGCCTGGGATGATTCTCAGGCACCAATACACAGGGAAGAATACACATATCTGAATTTTATTGGGGTGTGGGTGTCTTAATGACTTGGTCAACCACAGACCTTTGGTCTGCTATAGAGTGCAGATATCTGCAAACCAAGTTCCTGGACATGTTTGGGGGCCACCTCAGGAGCTGAGGGAGGAACCAGGGGATGGGGTTTTAGGTTCCCCATCCTCACCGTTTACATGCTAGAATCGTTCTGCTTTGAGCATAATGTCACTTGAAAAAAGCTTGACAACCATTGCTATAAGATACTAAAATTGTTAAACACCACTGATCTAGAAGGGTAAACCTCATTGTCAATATTTTGAAAGCAATCTTACAAAATGCCATCAGAACATGTCCAACATCTAGCTAAAAGCCTATAGAGTGTTTTTTTTTTTAAATGCACAGAATTCCAAGATACACTGTAGCTACTGCAAGTGTAAAGTTTTATTAGAAAAGGAATTTTCAGAAATATTTCACTTGAAAGTGCAAAGGATAAAATGTTGGCAGCTGATACTTAGAAAGGACGATTCACCAAGCATGGAAAAGATGCCCATTTCGTAAGTTAGGAAAAATAGAAACTAGGTGTGACTTTGCAAAATGTAAATCTCCAGGTGCCTACGGTTGCTTAGTTAGATGGCTCAGCCTAAGTTGGATATAGATTAATTTCTCCTTCACCCTCAGAGAAAAATGAAAAGTTGGGTTTTGTTCTTTTTTACAAAGAGAAAAGACACGAATTTGCAATTTCTAATATTTTAAATTACCTATACTAAATAAATATTAGCTTTGCTTTTTGTACTTTTTTCTTTTCTATACAGCTATAACTGCCAAAAAGAGAGTTTTTAATGTTGACAAAACATTTTAAAGGCCACAAACAATTGTAATTTTCCCTGTTTATTATTAAGATTGCTTTGCATGATTTCAGCGTGCAGTTACTTTTCACACTACATAGTCCTGCACAGCAAGACTGCCTGTATGTGCCTATTTATAAATATATATATTTGTTTCTGTATACACAAACAGAGAAGATTTAGCACAGGAAACCGTAAATCAAATAGTTACAGAAAAAATAGGAACTGTTCTCATAACTGTAGATAGTTTAACTGTGTGTTCCAAGATGAAAGAATCAACCATTGTAAGAAGGAAACTAACTTCACAGACCTGATTCTCATTTCTTAGGAAATTAAATCTCCAGACGGGCCTACTAATTACAAGAAGAAAAGGCATCTATAACATTCAAAAAGTCCTTCTATTATGGAAAAATGTAAACATAACCCAGAAGTAGAGAGAATGCCTTAAAGATCCCCCATCAGCCAGCTTCAACAACGATCAGCATTTTGTCAGTCTTGTTAATTATTCTCCCCTTTCCCTTTTTTGCTGGAGTATTAGAAAGCAAATTCCAGGAATTGTATTATTTTACCAATAAATACTTCAGTGTGCATCTCCAACAGGAAATGACATATTTAGAGAACATACTGCAGTGCCATTGCGTACACAATGAAATTAGCAATAATTCCTGAATATAACCTACTGCTGATTGTACTCAGATGTATAAATTCTATATTCAGTTCATATTCAGGTTTCCCAAATTGTCTCAAAACTGCCTTTTGGCTCTCAGTCAAAATCCATATAGGATCCTCATATTGGGTTGGTTGTTATATATCTAATGTCTCTTGTAATCTTCAGTAGTTCTCCTATCTTATTGTTTTTCCTTATCACTTATTTGTTGAAGAAAACAGGTCATCTGTCATGCAAAATGGTCCACATTCTCCTTGTTTCCTTTCATTTGTTCTGTTTCTTGTATTTTCTGCAAGTTTGTAGTTGGACCTACAAACTTAATATTCAGGTTCTTTTTTTCCCCTCTCGGTGACAAGCATGCTGCATAAGGGTTGTCGTATTCTTCCTAGTGCATCTCATTAGGAGGCACCCATGGTCTGGTTGACCCACTTTTAATAAATCTTGATTCCTATAGACATTACCGTAATTGCTTATTAGTTTTATTCTACCAGACATGTATAATGGTTTCGGAATAACAAACCACAAGACCACTAAAAATAAAATTACTGAATGCAGTTTAGGAAAATTTATGCAATTCTTTTTGCCTTTAAGATGTATATATTCTACCAGGTATTTTCAGTAAAAAATAATACATTTTTTTGTTACCTAAATAAATTCTTTTTTTGTGTGTTGATGGTCACTCTTTTTTCCTCTTTGGTATAATTATGCTCTTTCAATTATATATAACATTACATGGCAGCAAAATTAAAGAATAAAATGAGGAGTATTCAGAGAAGTATTCTTGCATTCTTGCCTCTTTAGCCTCCCTATTCCACCTCTTTCTATAGGTAACCAAGTTTACTAATTTTCAGTTTATCTTCTTCCATTGTTTCTTTTCTTTCTCTCTTTATTTTTATTTTATTTTATTTTTATTTTTTGAGGTAGAAAAGCAAAGTACAGCTTTCTTGCAAAAGGGGGTACCTGAAAGTGGGATGCCCCCCATTGTTCCTTTTTGAAAAATATGAGCAAATGTACTGCATTCTCCTCTTTTTTGACTGCTTACACAGAAGTAGCAGACTACATATAGTTTTCTGTTTCTTGTTTCTCTCACTCAATATGTCTAAGAGATCACTGCCTTATACAACTTTTACAATAATGCTATCACAACATACCGTGCTCATGGGTAGGAAGAATTAATATTGTTAAAATGTCCGTACTACCCAAAGCAATCTATAGATTCAATGCAATCTCTATCGAAATACCAATGGCATTTTTTACAGAACTAGAACAAATTATCCTAAAATATATATGGAACCACAAAAGACCCCGAATAGGCACAGCAATCTTGAGAAAGAAGAATAAAGTTGGAGGTATCATGCTACCTGATATCAAACTATACTACAAGGCTATAGTAATCAAAATAGCATGGTACTGGCATAAAAACAGACACATAGATTGATTTCTAGAGAGCCCAGAAATAAACCCATGCCTATTGGTTATTTAATCTATGACAAAGGAGGCAAGAATATGCAGTGGGGTAAAGATAGTCTATTTAATAAATGTTGGAAAACTGGCCAGATACATGCAAGAAAATGAAACTAGACCACCTTCTTACACCATATGAAAGAATAAATCCAAAATGGATTAAAGACTTAACTATAAGACCTGAAATGACAAAACTCCTAGGAGAAAACATAGGTAGTAAACTCTGTGACATTATTGTTAGTAATGTTTTTTTCTGATACATCCCTTTGGGCAAGGGAAACAAAAGAAAAAATAAACAAATGGCACTACATCAAACTGAAAACTTTTTTGCACAGTGAAGGAAACCATCAACAAAAGTAAAAAGACCACCTACTGAATGGGAGAAGATATTTGCCAATGATACATTCAATAAGGGGTTAATATCCAAAATTTATAAAGAACTCATACAAATCAGCACCAAAGAAACAAACAATCCAATTGAAAAATGAGCAGAGGACCCGAATAGACATTTCTCGAAAGAAGACATATGAAAGGCTAAACATCACTAATTATCAGGGAAATGAAAATCAAAATCACAATGAGATATCACCTCCCACCTGTCAGAATGGCCATCAATAAATTAACAAACAACAGTGTTGGAGAGGATGTGGAGGAAAGGGACTCCTCACACACTGTTGGTGGCATTGCAAATTGGTGCAGCCGCTATGGAAAACAGTATGGAGGTTCCTCAAAAAATTAAAAATAGAACTACCTTATGACCCAGCAATTCTGCTTCTGGATATTTAGCCGAAGGAAATGAAAACACTAATTTGTAAAAACATACTCTCTCCTATGTTCATTGCAGCATTGTTTATAATGGAAGCAACTTAAGTGTCCATTTGTGGGCGAATGGATAAAGAAGTGAGATAGATATATATATTTCACTTCTTAGTATATATATATATATATATATATGTTAAATATATACATAATGGGATATCTAAATTCTATTAATCTATCTATCTATCTATCTATCTATCTATCTATCTATCTATCTATCATGGAATATTACTCGGCCATAAAAAAGAATGAAATCTTACCACGTGTAACAACATGGATGGACCTAGAGGACATTGCGCTCTGTGAAATAAGTCAGACAGAGAAAAACAAATATGATTTCACTTATATGTGGAATCTAAAGAATAAAATAAATGAACAAATAAAACAGAAACAGACCCATAGATATGGAGAACATTTTGGTGGTTGCCAGATGGAAAGGGGGTGAGTGAAAAAGGTGAAGAGATTAAGAAATACAAATTGGTAGTTACAGAATAGTCATGGAGATGTAAAGTACAGCATAGAGTGTAATAAACATGTACAGTGCCAGGTAGGTACCAGACTAATGAGAGGGTGGGTGTCACTTCACAAATTATGTAATTGTCTAATCACAATGCTGTACAACTGAAACTAATATAAAATAATATTGAATGTCAACTGTAATTGAAAAAAAAAGATTCAATGGAAGAGAAAAAATAAAATAAAATAATGGTATCACAGGGAGCATTGTGTAACAAAACCCTAAAATCTAAATGAAAGACGTGGACTTAAAAGGTCTTACTGATGTAACAAAGTTTAACTGTGGAAAGGAAACTTATGACCCCAGGGGCTGGGCTTTTAATCATTGGGAGAGGTAGACAGATCCTATGCCCCAAACAAGAACAATTGGTTGATAACCACACCCAACATCCTTGCTGGTTTGCAAAAGTATTCATTTTATCTTTGAGATTGGGTAGATTGCCGTGTCCTGAGAACGCATCAAAATAACTGTTACTGTAACCTGGAAGGAATAAAAGTAATGAAGTGTAGAAATAATGAAGATGTGATTTAGATTCATGCTGTTTACTTTAGGATAAGTTTAAATGTAAAGTAAGTAATACTACTAGTTAATGATATGGCATTTATGTATGTTTCTCTGCTATGTGTGGCATTTGGGAGTTCTAAAGAACATCTTTGTAAGTTTTTAATTTAAATGTTTTTGGGGGACTTTATTTAATAAAGTTTGTAATAAACATTTACATATTTAAGAAATATTAATTTTTCAAAGTTGCATTTATTTAAATATGTGTTTCTTAAATAGAGCACTAAAATATAAATAGCAGTGTTTCCATGCACAAAAGCCTGTTTGGCATTAAAGTCTTTAAGTAATTTGCAGAAGATCAAAAAATAAGAAAATAACTCACAGTGGAAACTCTAATCCTTCATATCATGCCATGGTACTGTACGTTACAGACAGCTCACTTCTGAATTAAAGGCATGGTTTCTTTTTATTGTTGTTGTAATATATTACTAGTAAATTTTTCAGCCTATGAAAAATAAAAAGTTCAGATTTTGGAGGGATTTAAATTAGACTATGCATGAACACATATTCCTAAACCCTGTCTTAGTCTGTTCAGGATGTTATAATGAAAATGCCATAGACTGGGTGGTTATAAACAACACACATTTACTTCTTAGAGTTGTGTAGGCTGGGAAGTCCAAGATCAAGGTGGGGGAAAATCTGGTGTCTGGTGAGAGGCTTTTTCCCTAACGGTGACCCTGTATCTTCTATTTGTGAAATTTAAACCTCCGATGTAATTTGATTTGACAGTGGTTTGGCTTGGGACTTTTTGGAAGTTTTTTTTTTCTTCCTTTTTTTTGCTTCCCCCTCTTTCCCCCAAAACTTGATGACTCTGCTTGCTGTGCATTTACTATGCAGGCCAGTTTTCAATGTTTCTGTTTACTTTGGACCAGTGTGCACACCTGACCAGGTAACTTGGGATGGGATTTTTGCAGCTGTATGGGATTCATTCCTGACCCTGGATCAGAATAGCCTCTAGGAAGCGCCTTTTCCCGAAGTTGCCTGGCCAGCTTCTTGCGTTGTTCTGCTTCTCCTGGCATGTCTATAAAACCATTGGCGGTATAAGAGCAGGAAGGCAGTCGTTGTGACAGGGAGTCCACTGTCTTCTTTTAATGCTGGCACTTTGGAATAAAACCTGCTTTTCTTTCCACCAACCTTACCTCTCTAGTTTTGGCTTTCGTGTGGTGAGCAGCTGGACCTTTTGCATGGTAACACTTCCTGGCTCATAAACTATCATCTCCTTGCTTTGATCTCATCTGGCAGAAGGGGCAAGGGAGCTCTCTGGGGTCCCTTTTGTAAGGGCACAAGTCCCATTCATGAGGGCTCCTCCCTCATGTCCTAATTATCTCCAAAAGACCCTACATCCAAACACCATCACATTGGGGATTAGGTTTCAACCTAAGAATTTTGGGGGCACATTCAGTTTAGAGCACACTTCATACTTTTTTTTGCTAACATTCTAGAATGATGCTATGTAGGTTATTAATGAAGCACGTGAATGAAGTAAAGTCATGGTATTTTAAAATATGGTGAGATTTAATATAAACAATTTACTATAAAACAATTTACTATAAAATTTCTTTATTCAAGGCTTAACCGAGAAAAAAAAGGAATTGCCCACCAAAAGAAAAATTGTTATAATATGCTAAATCCCCAAAATTATAACATGAAGTTAATGATTTACATTTGTTTTTTGTTTGGGTCTTACCTGATTCCTAATATTATACAAGATACCTCAAATATTATAGAAGTAAACTTTTTTTCTGTAGGTATTACTTAAATGCATCCATTTTCTCATGTATAATAAATGCACAGTAGGTTACAAAATTAAAAATTAATGGAACAAATTATTATTAAAGAGCCATATATTCAGTATCTTTTTGTAAGTTAGCGTTAATGATTTCTAGTTGTATTTCACTATCTTTTCATTTATTACAAAATTTCCCCAGGTCTCACCAGCCTGCGATTTGAGTAGAACAAGCTGATAGTAACATTCCAAATTTCACTGCCCCAGCCCAACTTCATAATATAGGAGATTGGTTTCCCCTTAAAATTCCAATCAGTTGTTTCTGGGAATCCCAAAGCTGCCCCATGTGAATTCAAGAATTCCACTTATGTCTCTGTCCCAAAGCCTTGAAGCCAATTGAAGGTGGAGCTTAGCACCACCTTGCCTTTACCTTCCTGAGAGCTTCCGTGTCTGAGGTGGCGCCCGAAGCTTCTTTACTCACAAATCCTTAAGATGCCAAAATAGCACTCCTTTCTCTGGACCCCTTGCTCTACTCACACCATACCCCGTGGTCACACTGTTTGACGGAGATACTTTTCTGAAGGCTTCTATTAATCAAACTTGCACTTCAAGACTAAAGCCACATTTGTTTACCTGCCAAAATAGGACCACTGTATGACAAGAACTTAAACCTTTCCATTTATTTTTCCACCAGCTTTGCAATAATGATGTACTTCTTAATAAAATTTTAGTTTGAGGGATCGTATTATTTCAAAATTCATCATAATGCTAGATTTTTTTTTTTTTTTAAGATTTTATTGGGGAAGGGAAACAGGACTTTATTGGGGAACAGTGTGTACTTCCAGGACTTTTTTCCAAGTGTCCTTTCAGTCCTAGCTGTGGAGGGCGCAGCTCATCTCCAGGTCCAGTTGCCATTGCTAGTTGCAGGAGGCACAGCCCGCCATCCCTTGCGGGACTCGAGGAATTGAACTGGCAACCTTGTGGTTGAGAGCCCACTGGCCCATGTGGGAATCGAACCAGCAGCCTTCAGAGTTAGGAGCACGGAGCTCGAGCCACCAGGCCGGCCCCATAATGCTAGATTTTTGTAACATTCTTCTCACATTTCAAATTTTTAAAATTTACGGTCATGTAACATTTGATGGTCCTGTGCTGTGTGTGCTGTTCGGAAGCCTGGGAAATGCCTTTCCTTACTTTGTGTTGCACATGCTGTAATATGTGCTTCATGAGAGAACACTTCCACATTTTGCCTACAGTGTCCTTAAGGCCCAGGGCCCCGTCCGTGGCGCTGAGAGATGCCATGCAGCTCCCTTCCTCCCATCCTAGTCATTCTTTCAGATAGAAGAAAACTCCTCCTTCTTGTTAAAACAAATTCAAAACAAAACCATCAAAATTGACTTCTAGAACCTTTTCTTTAAAAATTCATTACAGATGCTCAGATAACTGAATTCATCAGATTTAGGCTGGGACCATCTTGCCTCTTATAGTCATTAAGTGTTGAAAAATACAGAAATGGTTAATAAACAAAGGTGGAAAATTCCTCACATAAACTGAGTTGTCCATGCAAATATATGCCCTTGTTTATGTCCTAGTTTGAGCAAACTAACTGTATAAGACATTTAGGGGAAACAGTTCCAGAAATTTGGATATGAAGTGGGTATTAGATGATGTTAAACAATTATGAATCATCTAAGGTAGGATAATAGAATTGTACTTGCGAAGAAAATGTGCTTAGAGATAGATAGTAAAAGATTTTTGGGATGAAATGTCATGATTTATATATTTCAGGTACTTCAAATATGTTTTATTTTCCCTGCTATGGTATCTCCAAAACTTCACTCATCTGGATTCCTTTCCTTCCTAAAATCAGAATTTAGTAAAGAATGACTTCAATGATTTATATTCTCCTTCACCACAAGTATAAACTGTATGTAATTCCCATCAAAAGGAGGATTTCCAAATGTCATTAAACATGAAGCAGAATATCAGAGGACGCAAGGGTCTTTGTTGTATGCCTAAAATAAATCAATGATTAACATGTGTTTGCTGTATTTATTAAGACAGCATTTATAGCAATGTGCAAAGGTGAAATATGGTTGCCTTAGAAAAGTAGAATTCAGAATTCTGGGCAGTTGGTATAGATTTGTACCAAACTTATCTCTGTGTCAAATAGATGTGACCACATTTTTGTGTATTTATATGGTAAAGAGGGTGACAATAACATAAGAAAAACCATACACCATTAGCACTTTACAGTAGCTATGTGCACATAATAAATGTGTCAATATAATATTAAAGAAAGGACAGAAGATACAGACAATTTCAGCAATTGTCCGCTATTCTCACGTGTTAATGTATATTATCGTGAATAGGTGCAAGTGATAAATTTGCATCGTTTTCAGCATATTCCCGTTTAGACTTTTATGTGGTTTTTCTATTTCTGCTTCATAACTGAGGCATTCCTGTATGCTTTTTGTTTTGAAAAGAAAAATCTCATTTTATACTCGTGAGAAGGAAAAATCTTCCAGTTTAATAGTGACGCAGTGACCAGCAGATCCACAACTCTATACGCCTATCAATATAGCTGACAATAATAATGCCGTAGTCCTTACCTTAAAGTGCTGTAAAGTAGGTGCAATATAATGGGAAGTTTTTAAGCTGTGATTGTAACTTAAAAAAAAAGATACTAGGAATACACAATAAAATTTCAAAATATATAAATGGTGTGTAGGTCTTCGAGTCTATCCCCATCTCCCTACTGCCCAGTTATGCTCCCCAGATGCAACCATTTCTCTCATTTTCCTGTGTACTCCCAGAGGTGGCCTGTGTAATGCATTTATTTCTAACATTTATTTCATTTATTTATTTATTTTAGATGACTTCAGAATTGATGATAAAAGCATGTACTTTTTATACTGGACATTTAGTAAAAACCCATTTTTGGTAAGAAAGTGATTTTTATAACAATTTCTTCCTCTTTGTGTTCTTATTCTTGATAGTCTCCATAAGACAAAACTCACTTTTGACTACTTGTACTGATTTTATCTATTTAATCATGTCACCACCTAATTATTTATTTAATATTTAATTGGCTTTTACTTGGTTAAAATATGTTCTTTATTTCTGCAAGGTATCACTTTGTCTTTATTTTATTTAAATAAAACTTCAAAATTGAAAATATAGGTCTGTAATTCCCTTATCTGAAAACCTTAGAGTCAGATATGCTTTGGAATTTAGATTTTTTTTTTTAATTTTAGAAAGACACTCTGCACATTCTGTGTATTATATAACATCTTCAGTAGTGTCTGGGGTGGTACACTGGAACCAAACATATTTGAACATATATGCACACATATATACATATGAGTGTGTGTGTGTTTTTACTAAGTGAAATGAAGAAAGACTATAAATAACCATGTGCCAGATACAGAGAGCTTTTTTGGGGGGAGGGGGGATGGGAACAGGACTTTATTGGGGAACAGTGTGTACTTCCAGGACTTTTTTCCAAGTCAAGTTGTCCTTTCAATCTTAGTTGTGGAGAGTGCCGTTCAGC
The DNA here is from genome assembly GCF_036562045.2 of Rhinolophus sinicus. NCBI lineage: Eukaryota > Metazoa > Chordata > Mammalia > Chiroptera > Rhinolophidae > Rhinolophus > Rhinolophus sinicus. Next base: position 70,794,047 of record NC_133758.1, read on the forward strand.
TTCAAGTTGTTGTCCTTTCAGTCTTAGTTGTGGAGGGCACTGCTCAGCTCCAGGTCCAGTTGCCATTGCTAGTTGCAGGGGGCGCAGCCCACCATCCCTTGTGGGAGTTGAACCGGCAACCTTGTGGTTGAGAGGATGCACCCCAACCAACTGAGCCATCTGGGAGCTCAGCTCAAGGTGCCGTGTTCAATCTTAGTTTCAGGGGGCGCTGCCCACCATCCCTTGTAGGACTCGAGGAGTTGAACTGGCAACCTTGTGGTTGAGAGCCCACTGGCCCATGTGGGAATCGAACCTGCAGCCTTCGGAGTTAGGAGCATGGAGCTCTAACCGCCTGAGCCACCGGGCCAGTCCCCAGAGAGCTTTTGATTCACAATTAGTTTGGGTCAGGTCTAGTTTTGCCTCTAAATAGGTATGAAAAAACTTTTGGATTTAAGACTTCTCTGGGCTTTCAAAATGTAGAAAATGAAGTGCAAGCTCAAAGGAAATGCAAGGATTGGCTGGAAGTAAAGCAATAAACATAATTTAACAATTTATTTCTATGCTATGGTTTTTGAGAAGATAAAGGAGCTATTACTTTTTCTCCCTTTCAATTTATTTAGTAATGTGTTGCCATAACATCAAAATGTTATTTTCTATATTTCCTGCTTGTAGCACCTGGAAAGACATAGCAAAACCTCGCATATATGAAGATGACTTTCTGGCTGAAAAAATGGAAAAAGCAATGAAATATGACAATTTCAGACTTCAAAAATATGTATTTCATCATTGGCACTCTTATGTGAAAGGTCAAATAGAAAAACTTAAAGGTAAATCCTTACATAGTAGCAATTATTTTGTATATTCCTGTATTCAAAGAATCAAGTAACTTAATAGTAGTTAAGCATAGTTTATACTAGAGAATTTATTATTATTTTTACGTCTAGAAAATTATCATGAAATGTAAAGCCACTAATTTAAAATATTGAATGAGATTTGTCTCAAAAGATTTTATTGTAATAGAAACCAGGCATATTTTAAATTAAATTTATTGGGGTGACATTGGTTACTAAAATTATATAGGTTTCATGTGTACGATTCTGTAATACATCATCTATATATTGTACTGTGTGTTCACTACCCAGAGTTAGTTCTTTCTCCATCACCATATATTTTACTTCCTTTACCCTCTTCTACCATCCCCCACTCCTCCTTACCCTATGGTAACCAGTAAACTGTTGTCTGTGTCTAAGAGTTTTTATTTCTTTGAAATTAGACATATTTAAAATAAAATCCTATATATTTTTTGTGATGTACATACAAATATAAATCTAAACAGAGGTCTATTATCAGCTTTTTTACATAATAAAGAGCTAGTATATTATAGATAGATACCAAAATTGATTATTTTTCTTAGAGAGCTCTGTATTCTTTAGAAATATTCCATTAAATGGATACATGAAGAAACTTAAAGAAAAATAATTTTCTTTTACTTAAACCCTTGATAGTTGTAATGAGTGGACAGTGTACATACGTGATCTCAGAAGCAGGGATAGAGAACTCCAGCTTTTTGCTTAGATTTTATCCAGCTCATCAGATATTGATTTGCTCATGTCTGATGCAGCTCAGAGAATCATTTCCTTTTTTTTTTTTTTAAGATTTTTATTGGGGAAGGGGAACAGGACTTTATTGGGGAACAGTGTGTATTTCCAGGACTTTTTACCAAGTCAAGTTGTTGTCCTTTCAATCTTAGTTGTGGAGGGCGTAGCTCAGCTCCAGGTCCAGTTGCCATTGCTAGTTGCAGGGGGCACAGCCCACCATCCCTTGTGGGAGTCGAACCGGCAACCTTGTGGTTGAGAGGATGCGCCCCAACCAACTGAGCCATTCGGGAGGTCAGCAGCAGCTCAGCTCAAGGTGCCGTGTTCAATCTTAGTTGCAGGGAGCAGAGCCCACCATCCCTTGCAGGACTTGAGGAATTGAACTGGCAACCTTGTGGTTGAGAGGACGCACTCCAACCAACTGAGCCATCCGGGAGCTCAGCGGCAGCTCAGCTCAAGGTGCTGTGTTCAATCTTAGTTGCAGGGGGCAGAGCCCACCATCCCTTGTGGGACTCGAGGAATTGAACCGGCAACCTTGTGGTTGAGAGCCCACTGGCTCATATGGGAATCGAACTGGCAGCCTTAGGAGTTAGGAGCATGGAGCTCTAACCGCCTGAGCCACTGGGCCCGCCCCGAATCATTTTTTTTTGATTGGCTACTACTGGATTCTCCAAAGGTTTTACCATAAGGGAAATGACCCTTTATTTCTGAGAGGAAGCAATTGGCTGAAGCTAAGAAGCCACTGTCCTCTGTTAATGGCATTCCCAGGCCTGCCTTAGTCATCCTCCTTCCTGGCCTGGCCCCTGTATTTGAATTTTGGACCCCTGGTTAAAATATGTATGTATGGGGCAATCTATTTACTCATGGAGCATTTAACCAAATCAGAATATTACCTCATTATTGTATTCTTATGAATATGTTGGGAAATTCTGGTTATAAAGAACAGACTTGTGAAAAAAAAAAGAAATGATATATCTTGACATTTTATTACATCTTAATTTCTAAGGGCAAATGTGATGTTTACAGGTTAGTAAAGTCTCCGGGGTACTATCCTACTTTATGAAGTAATTATTTCAGATGTAATTAAAATCCAACAAAAACTATCAGATGCAACATTGGTTCATATTATAAACATGATAAAATATTAAATACATTTTTTGGGAAACATCTTCAACTATATACAAACATCTTCGTTTTCAAATATATATAACCTAATAAATTTTCTTCAGATATACTATCGCGGATAAAAGAGATATACTACTCTGCCAGGCTAATAATCATCCTAACTAAATGGAGGGAAAAAGCAAGACAAACGTATAGAAAGAGACAAGATGAGCTGGTAAAGTATATTGGAAACTTAATTTTTTTAGAAACTGAATTTTGCTGTTATATTGAGGTTGACTCAGATAATAATGCTATGTGTAGAAAATACTAAAATCCTGAATACTATGTACTTTTGATGGGGTCCTTGTTCTTTTAACTTAATAATTTAAATTTCACTTCAGCTACCCAAAACATTTCCCAATAAATTCTGTTTCACTTCAACTATGAACATCAAGGAAAAATCTTTTAACATTTTGTCTAAATTTATTGATAAAGATACTAAGATTTTTGTTTAAGCAAGTATATATACATGTCTAAAATGGAAGAGAAAGTTTGATATGATTATAATAGAGAAATAAATGCTAAAGATGGAATAAATTGATTTTTTTCTAGATAAGATTAAATTGTTATTTATTATTTTTCAACATTTAATTTAATAAATTAGCTTAATATTACAATAAGCTGAATTTAAAGGCTCATTCTTAACTGGGGCACCCACTAGGAATTAAAGCAATTGAAAAAGAGGGCTCAGGCAAACTCCTCCAAACTTAAAAATATCGCTAGTTTGCTTAAGCTTTTAGCATATTATTATTTAATGTTTTAGAGTGTTCACAGTAACTACTGGCATTAGACATAGAAATCTTCTGGAAATTTTTGTAGTTACAGTATTTAGGAGGTAATGTTTCATTGGATATTCTTTGAAAATACAACGTCAGGGTAAACAGAAAGAGAAAAATAGGAAGAAATTAAACCCTTTGTTTTGTGGTTGCCCTGTGGAGGGCAGGATCAATGCTTCCCCTTCCAAACTGGTTCAGATATTGAGACTGATGATACTACACATGGACCAAGAGAGCGTGAAAAGATTTATTACTCACATAGTCCTTGAAACAGTGCTAGAGCCCATAGTGGATACGGAGATGCCTAAACATAGTTCTTGCTCCTAGAAGTTTATCATCTACTGGTACTGAACTGGTGTTCTTGCAGGATGTCCTGTAGCATTTGGCTTTTGTGGACTACATTTTCAGCTTTGCTAGGTACACAGTTGTACTTTGGGTACCACTGTTTTAAGCCTGCTCATTCAGTGTTTTCTACCACTTTGTGTACTAAGTTAAAGTTTTCACCCCAGTCCCTCATGTCTGATAATAAATTGTCTAATGGTGAAATAGGTAACTGTACATACCAGTCTGCCCCTTTTTCACCCCCCTTTAACTGAACATCTCTCAGAGCAGACAGCATTGTTTTCTTAACCATCCCCATATACTGAGCATAATGTTTGCACGCGGTAGTTGATATACATTAATATCTAATAATGTACATTGTATATAAAATAACAATATTATCTTTATTATGGATGTGTGTTATATAGTTAACTGGGTGTTTAGAAAACATTGGGAAAATGTTTTCTTCTAGCTATGTGATTTCCAGGCCTCACAATCATCCTGCATTTACTTCGGTGGAGTGAGGATGGCAGGTATGTGCTGAGAGGAGAAGCAGGGAACACTTTTATGTGCTGGCTCTTCAACGTGTGCTCTTCCTTAGGCTCTAATATGTATAATATATATTAAAACAAAATTGTGGTGTGTGTGTAACATTTCTTTATTCTCAGGGCTTTTTCCTTGATTATGCAGCTTTCAGGAGGGTATGAAAAGTTAAAATGGGGACTTCCTGTAATGATAAATCAGGCAAATCCCCAAATTCTTTCCTTCTGACTCTCCTTTTTATTTCCATGCCTACCACCGTCCTTCCACGCCCCCGAATACCAGTTCTGTCATACAACAACCTTGATTCTGTGGCATTCAGCTTCCTCATCTATAAAAGAGGAGGCTGGACCACACCTTCAACCTACAGCCGTCTGTACCAGTGCTGTGTGACAACCAGTAGAAATGGTCTATAATGCTTTTGTGGTTTGGAGAATTAAACATGTTCTGGGCAATGATAGTTTATGTAATGATGATGATAATCACAAATAATGTTTAATTTTTGCTGTCATGTCAAGCATTGTGCTTATATATATCATTTCATTTAACCCTTATAAAAATTCCACGGAAAATATAAATTATTTTCACGGCAGCTGTTAAAACATGAACTTCAGTTGATGAAATGGAGAAACAAGATAAAATTCAAAAGATCTGCTGAAGAGCAATCCAATTCTTCTGAACAAAGTCTGTCTGAGGTCCCTCTTGTAGGTGAGATTCCTCAATGTGACATCTCATTGTTACCGGAAAGAGCAGTATTGCAGGTTCGTACAAGTTTATATATCATAACTAGTTATTTTCACAATGTTTGTTTAAAGAGTGGTTTTATGAACCTTACATCAATGATGGAAGCCATATTTTGAAGAAATGTATTTTTTTACAACTAGCTATGAGCTATCTCATTTTTTTTGGAGGTTATTCACTTGGATGACTGACTATAAGATAAACATAAATCAAATATGAAGAAATTAAAACTATAGGAAATAATAATGAAAGGAATGTTTTTCCTTCCTCCTTTTTTTAAAAAAACTTATTGGGGTGACAATTGTTAGTAAAATTACATAGATTTCAGGTGTACAATTCTGTATTACATCCTTCCTCCTTTAAACATATGTTGTCATTTAAGGTGCAACAGATTTTAGATACCCCAACACTTAACCTTTTAATCTCTAATTCCTAATCCTTTAATCTTAATGTTATGCCTCCACTCTGGAATGTGAATGGAGTTCTCTTATTGCAACTTTTAATTAGTTAAAATATGTATGCATATTATCTTTTTTCCTTAGAATGTGAATTCATAAAAACAGAAATCATCTATCTGTATCTTACAATTCATTGAACTGATCTTTGAAAAATAAGCCATAATTCCAACTACTGGATATAGTCTGTCCTATTTTGATAGATAAGTAATTTCTACTGTTTGGGTCTGCATGATAAATGGTGGAAGAGTTGTAAAATATCATCTTATTCTGGCAGCTTTACATTATAAAATCCCATGTATTAAATCCACCGTTCTAAATGTACAGAATTGAGCTCAAGTTATTTTGGGGAACAAGATCTATATCTAATCTTGTATTTTATGTATAGCATCAAGTTAGGATAAGGATATTTTTGCCCATTCTTTCCTCTTTATAAATTGCCTGCTCATATCTTATTCTTTTTAAAATATGAATTCCTATAATTTTCTTACTAGTTTGTAATAGCTCTTAATATATTTGTAATGAGAACCCTTTACCTGGAATATATTTGAGATTTCCTCCCCCCTCCCCCCATACTTGATGTTTCCTTCCAGTTTTGCCTGTGGAGCTTAGATGAGAGAAATTTTAAAGCTTTATGTAATAAAATCTATCACTTTTGCTATAATTATTTCTCTGTTTTTGTCATATAGTTATTTCTCTTTTTATGTCATTCTTAGCTCTTCTAAGCCATTATCATTCTCCTTCCTACAGTTACGTAGCTGTTTTTTTTTATTATTGTTATTGTTGTTGTTTGTCTTTGAACTCCTATGCCTTTGACTGATAATGTTTCTTTGTTTACTTTATCAGTGGCTGCTCTAGGGTTTGCAATATTCACTTTCAACTTATCACCGTTTATGCCTTCAAATCGTTTTCTATCACCTCACATATAATGTAAGAACCTAACAAGAGTGTGCTTTCATTTTCTCTGTCCTGTGCTTTGTGCTATTATTGCCATGCATTTTATTTCTATGTCTCTATAAACCCTGTAACTTATTTTTGCTTTACACAGCCATTTACATTTTACCCAGTATTTTTATTTTTAATAATCTCAAGCTTACATAAAAGTTGCAAGTGCAGTACAAAGAACTTTTTTCCTGAACAAGTTGAAGATAAGTTGCTGACATGATACCCCATCACCCCTGAATATTATCGGTGTATTTCCTATAAACGAGGGCATTCTCTTACAGTCAGCCATGAAAATCCTCAGACCCAATTCAGGGTTCTCCAAATAAGACCGGGTCTTATATTAATTTTTGCTCCAAAAGACTCATTAGAGCTGATTGCCCGGCTAGGTCTTATTTCAGGGAAATAGGATAATTGATATGCTTTTTGTGGGTAGTTACTTTAAAATTATATAAATATTCCCATTCCTTATAAAATTCTGTTTGTTTATATCAGCATGGACTCATAGCTTTCTATTTCACTCAATGAGTTACAATCCATTATTATAATCCATTGCTATCACTGTTTATTTTGGTGTTCAAATTGTCCCAGTTTGGACAGTGGGAGTCTTTTCAAGTTGCTTCCATGTCCTTTTGACATGCAACCATCATCCTATGAGCACTTTCTTACTTTGTAGCACAGCATGATGTCCCAGGTTCATCTGGTACTGTCCTTGCCCCACTCGGTAACTTATTTCTTCAAGATTCCCTGAGTCCTTTTATTTATTTATTTATTTATTTATTTATTTATTTATTTATTTATTTATATTTACTTTTTATTGGGGAATATTGGGGAATATTGGGGAACAGTGTGTTTTCCCAGGATGTGAAGTCATTGTTTTTCAGTCTAGCTGTGGAGGGCACAGCCCACTGGACCATGTGGGACTCCAACCAGCGACCTCGGTGTTATAAGCATTTTGCTCTAACTACTGAGCCAACCCGCCGCCCACCAGCAGCTGAGTTGCAAGCTCAAGCCATTGTTTTCAGTCTAGTTGTGGAGGGCGCAGTTCACTGGTCCATGTGGGAATCAAACCAGCAAACTTGTTGTTAAGAGCTTGCACTCTAACCAACTGAGCCATCTGGCCGCCACCCCCCCCCCCAACCCCAGTCCTTTTTAATGGAAATTATAATGGAAACCAAATCTGAGCATTACTGTGTTCATTACCATTGGAGCAGTGCTTCTCTAATGCTTTCTCCGTAGATACCCCCAGAGGGTGTAAGTAGCACATACACATATACATTTATTTCCATATCTATAAACCTCTACATACTGAAAACCTAAATTAAATGGCACATGGGTACTTCCAGTACCAAATTAGCACCACATGGCTCATTTCTAGTTTTCTCCCTTTCCATATCTTTAATGTCCTCCAGCAGTGAGAGAATCCCAGCTCTCATTATTCTTGATACATGTACTTACTGGCTCACTCCCTCATGTGTAACCAGTCACATTGCCGCCCCTGCCCTCTCCCTTTGTGGATACCTTCTTCATCCTGCTTAGGCTTTGACATCCCTTATCAGGCCACCCTCTTCTGTAGAGGCCCTCCTCACACTGCCTAGCCTCTGACATCCTGTGCCAGTTGCTTTTCCCCCATGTACTTGCCTTCCTAACTTTGGATAAAACACCCTGCACGAGTGTCCATAGACACACTCCTTCCCCTACTCGGGCTCTGACAGCCACACACGCATAGGCTGCCCCTCTTTGGGGATGCCCTTCTTACACTGTGTAGGCTCTTTACCCCATGCTGTCCCTGCAACCCCCACGGCTCTTTCCATATCCCACTTGGCCCCTGGTTTCCTCATCCCTCTCAGGGTCCAGTATTGTATACTAGCTTATCATTCCCCATGGATGATGCCCTTCTCACCCTGCTTGCTCTCTAACTGTGCAAGGAATTTTTTCACTACCTAAAAGTTTTATTTGATTCATTTAAAAGATGTCCACTCCTTTCCTTATTGAGTTCATTTTTCTTTTAAATCTTTGGATGTTTTTATAATACCTGTTTTAAGGTACTTGTCTACTTGTTCTATTATCCCTATAATTTCTCTGTTTACTTTTTTATTTTTTAATTATAGTTGGTGTACAATATTATATTAATTTCAGGTGCACAACATAGTGATTAGACATTTTTATAACTTATGAAGTGATTACCCTGATAAATCTAGTACCCATCTGACACCATACATTGTTATTACAATATTATTGACTATATTCCTTATGTTGTACTGTACATCCCTGTGACTGGCTATAACTGGCAATTTGTACATCTTAATCTTTTTCCCCCTTTCACCCAATTCCCTATCACCCTCCCATCTGGCAATCATCAAAATATTCTCTGTATCTATGAATTTGTTTCTGTTTTGTTTGTTCATTTATTTTGTGTTTTAGATTCCACATATAAGTGAAATTGTACAGCATATGTCTCTCTCTGTTTGACTTATTTCACTTAGCATAATACCCTCTAGGTCCATCCATGCTGTCACAAATGGCAGTATTTCATTCTTTTTTATGGCTGAATAACATTCCATTGTATATATGTACCACTTCTTTATCCAATTGTCTATTGATGGACACTTAGGTTGCTTCCATATCTTGGCTACTGTAAATAATGCTGCAATGAACATAGGGATACATAAATATTTTCAAATTAGTGTTTTCATTTTCTTTGGATAAATATCCAGAAGTGGAATTACTGGGTCATGTGGTAGTTCCATTTTTAACTTTTTGAGGAACCTCCACACCATTTTCCATAGTGGTTGCACCAACATGTAATCCACCAACAGTGCGTTAGGGTTCCCTTTTCTCCACATCCTCTCCAACACTTGTTGTTTGTTGACTTATTGATGATAAACATTCTGAGAGGTGTGAGATGATATCTTATTGTGGTTTTGATTTTCATTTCCCTGATGAAGTATGACGTTGAGCATCTTATTTACATGTCTATTGGCCATGTGTATTTCCTCTTTGGAGAAATGTTTATTCAGGTTCTCTGCCCATTTTTTAATTGGATTGTTTTCTTGGTGTTCAGTTGTATGAGTTCTTTATATAATGTGGATATTAACCACTTATCAGATGTATCCTTGATGAATATCTTCTCCTATTTAGTAGGATGTATTTTTGCTTTGTTGATCATTTCCTTTGCTGTGAAAAAACTCTAGTTTTATATAGTCTCATTTATTTTTTCTTCTGTTTCCTTTGCCTGAGGAGATAGAGCAGGAAAAAAAAAATATTACTAAGAGCAACGTCAGAGAGTTTACTGCCTATGATTTCTTCTAGGAGTTTTATGGTTTCAGGTCTTACATTTAAGTCTTTACTACATTTTGAATTTATTCTTGTATATGGTGTAAGAAAGTGATTCAGTTTCATTCTTTTGCATGTGTCTGACCAGTTTTCTCAACAACATTTATTGAATGGACTGTCTTTACTTCATTGTATGTTCTTGCCTCCTTTGTAATACTCGAAGATTAATCGATCATATAGATGGGTTTATTTCTGGGTTCTCTATTCTCTTCCATTGATCTATGTGTCTGTTTTTATGTAAATATCATGCTGTTTTGATTACTATAGGCTTCATATCATGTAGTCTGATACCTCCACTTTTGTTCTTTTTTTTTTTTTTTTTAAAGATTACTGTGGCTATTTGGGGTCTTTTGTGGTTCCATATAAATTTTATGATTATTTGCTTTAGTTCTGTGAAAAATGCCATTAGTATTTTGATAGGGGTTGCAATGACTCTATAGATTGCTTTAGGTAGTATGGACATTTTAATGATGTTGATTCTTCCTATCCATGAGCATGGTATGTCAGGATATCCTCTCATTTATTTGTATCTTCTTCAATTTCTTTCTACAGTTTTCCAAGTATGGGTCTTTTACTTCCTTGGTTAAATTTAATCATAGATATTTTATTCTTTTTGATGCAATTGTAAATGGGATTGTTTTCTTAATTTCTTTTTCTTATAGTTCATTATTGGTATATAAAAATGCACCCTATTTCTGAATATTAATTTTTCATCCTTCTACTTTACTGAATTCATTTATCAGTTCTAATAGTTTTTTGGTGGAGTCTTTAAGGTTTTCTATATATGGTATTATGTCATCTGCAAATAATGACAGTTCTACTTCTTTTCCAATTTGGATGCCTTTTATTTCTTTTTCTTGTCTGATTGCTCTGCTAGGACCTCCTACATTTTTTATTTTTCTCTTGGTTATGTGTTAGATTTTCCTGCTTCTTTACAGATAAAATAATGATAAAAATAATAATGACATTTTGTAAGTTATGTGTTGAATGCCTAGATGTTGTTCTCTTTCTTTCAGGAGTGTTGAATTTTGTTTTACTAGTCAGTTAATTTACTTGAAGATAAGCTTATGCATTTCTCAGCTTATTTTTAAGCTCTGTTAAGGCAAATCTAGAGTAACATTTGCTTTAAGGCTAGTCTATCCTTATCCTATCATTTGATCTTTCTGGGTCTTTATGAATATCCCAAGTGTTCAATGACGTCTCCACTGTGATTTGTCTCAACTTGTAAATTTCCCAATCCTGTATAAATCCAGTAGTTGCTCTGCTTACAGATGTTTTGTCCCTGGTAGTTATTTTTTATTCAGCTTCATGGAGTTTCAGCCAACACACATAGCTTAGAATATAGTCAGAGATACAAGGATCCCTATGCAGATTTCTCAAGCTCTTTGTTTGTGTAACTACCACTTTTCCAGTATGCTGCCCATAAATTTCAGCAACCTCAAAAGCCTTGAGCTCCATTATCTCCTTGGCCTAGTGAGATCGCCAGGCTCTTTTCTTTCACAAGCAGCTCATAAATAACACCTCTAGGCAAAAAGCCTGGGCTATCATGAGGCTCATCTTATTTATTTCTCTTCTTTCAGAGATCACAGTATTGTGAAGCCTGTTGTCCAACATCTAGAAGCAGTTGTCTCTTATATTTTGTCCACTACTCTAGTTGTTTATGGTGGGAACAATAGTCTGGTACTAATTGCTTCATCATGGATGAAAGTGTAAGGCTATTGATGGTTTTTTTGAACCTGCATGGTATTGAACCTCAGTGGCCCAAACAGTGCCTGTCTGTCCTTCTACGGGTCTCTTCCTTCCACTTCTTTCCTTACAGAGACTGTTTAAACTCTTATTATGGACTGAATGTTTGTGCCCACTCCCAAATTCCTATGTTGAAGATCTAATACCTAATATAACTGTATATGAAGATAAGTTCTATGAAGAGGTGATAAAGGTTAAATGAGGTCATAAAAGTGAGGTTCAACTCCAAGAAGGTGGTGCCAGTATACGAAGAGGAAGAGACAACAGAGCCTGCTCCCTCTCTGCCATGAAAGGACACAAAAAGAGAGTAGCCATGTGAAAGCCAGGAGGAGAGCTCTCACCAGGATCCAGATTGACCAGAATCTTGATCTTGGACTTCCTAGCCTCCAGAACTATGAGAAATAAATTTCTATTGGTTAAGCCTCCTACTCTATGGTGTTTTTATGGCAGCCAGAGTAGACTAATACAACTTATTCATTTTTCTCATGCCAAATCCCCACATCATTGCCTTTCACCTTCACTTTCCACCTTCCTTCACTGAGAAAATAAATATCATCAGGTACAAATACAAACTGACTTCCTGACCCCTTTCCAAAATCTTGTTTTCCTGATCTACCTAACCTCTTTTCAAATGTACTATCCACACCCATCTTTGCTTCCTTTTCTAAAGAGATTTTGCCTATATAATGTACACTATTTATGTCAGATGATTTTCTATAGTGTCTGCCACAGATAACAATGTCCTCTTATAAATATCAGTTCTCAGTCAATGAAGTGTAGTTGACAGAAAGCTGCATAATTAACTTCAAATACAAGACAGTTTTTTCAACATAATTTTTGTTGCCTCTTAACCAAGGCACTCAACGGTCCACCCATACTGAATCATTCTTGGATTTCTGGGACTATGTCTTATTCATGTTCCCTGATTTATAAACATAGAAAAATATTTATCAAATGAATGAATATATCATTTTAAAAAATTACTCTATGTTGCCTCAATTCAAGGTTAAGAAAAAAGATGCAGCTCTATAATAAAAACATCAATGTTTTCCCCAGGCCATTTCTTTTGTTTGAGAAAGTCAAATCTCTAAGCAGTTATTGATAAGTAAGCATGAAAGCTTTCAATAACTATAAAAATATCCTTATGCTGGTTGAAATGGAAGAGAAGAGGGATAAAGTTTTGGGAGATCTTTAGGCTTCACATTTTTTCAAGAGTACACCATTCTTTTATGGCCCTCCATATAGATGATTTAAGGAAAGCATAAAAACATTTAAGTTCATAGTCTCAGAAGCTGACTAATTGGCTGCAAACTCTTTTGCGTGCTCCAAAGTAACTGTTTTAAGCACAACAATTGGTTCTAGTGATTCTGTAAGGTATCAGCCCGTATTGCCTTCACCTACCAATGTAAAGACACATGATTCATGGTGGGGCTTAAAGAAATAAGGTCCCATTTGTTTCCGGTCTATTACGAAGTCCAGAGGAAGACAATGCAGGGCTGGTCCTCCACAGTGCCAGTAAAAGGGGAATCGTTCTGTCTTTTCACTCCATAGTCCTTAGCAGCTTCTTGCTTATTGTCTCATGGTTGCAATATGGCTACTCTATGTTCAGACTCATGTTCAGTTACCAGGCCAGAAGAAAGGGAAAAATCACAGTGGTAGAAGGCAAAAAGCTTGTTTAGCCTTGCTTATTAGGAAACCCAACATTTCCCCAAGACCCCACAGTCAAGATGCTCGTTGATGAGTTTTATGCTAGAACTTTATCACTAGACCATGTCTAACTGCAAGATTGCTTGGCAGGAGAGGACTTTGAATGGGGGTTGGGTGAATTAATCAGCCAGTCAGTGTAGTTGCATGTGGATTGGAACTGCCAGTCATCAGTCAGTATTTAAAAGGGCGTTCCTCCTGCCAGAAAAGATGTTGGTTGTAATAAAAATAAAAAAAACCCCAAACAACAACAACAAAAAACCACAACTGCAACAGATAAAATGTAAGGAAGTATTTAAAAAGTCAGTACATAAAGGAATTTTGATTTAATGATCTTCCATCTCCCAACTCAGAGAGACCAAAAATGTCAACTAATAAAGAACCACAACACCCAGAGTCAGCAAATCATCCATGTGATCCAGTGCCTAACAGATACTTGTACATGGAAACTTGAACCATTATGACAAGCTATGAACCTCCATATTTTCTCATAAGAAGTCTTTCAATTTGATAATATAGTAATTAAAAGTCCAAGCTCGATTGCTCTGGAGAACTGGGTTCGTAGCCTACGTCAGCCACTTTTTAACAATATGACCTTGGGTAGTTTCAGCCCTCTGGGACCTTTATCTTTAAAACTTTTCCACTCTTATCTTCCTCACCAAACTCTTACGTTACACAGAAGAGTTTTTGTTGGATTAATTGAAGTTTTAGATTCCTTGTGGAAAATCCCATTTCACAATATCAGAAACATGTAGAATTACTGGGGATGTTACTCAGGTCAGTGAAAATCACGGCCAGTTTTGCATTTTAAATATTATTTTCTGATGTCATGGGTTACGATCAGCTTTCCAGGCCTTTCTTCCAGCCCAGTTTTCCCCTTCCAGCTCCATGTAGAGCGATGTATAGTCCTTTGGGGATCAGATTTCTAGAGTTTACCTGAGTGCTCAAACCATAATCTAGAAAAGAATGTCAAGATTTTCATATAGTTTTTGCCTTTTCAGGAGGGACAGCTGAGGATCTGAGAAGTTATATGACATCCCCAAAGTCAGACAACTATAAAACTGAAACCAGAACCTGGTTTCCCTTCATTTTTGGCTAAAATTGTAGCCTCTATATCATTCTGTGTATTCTTCTTGGAGAATTCTGAAGAAATAGAATATATAGTGTATGTGTGTGTGTGTGTGTGTGTGTGTGTGTGTGTGTGTGTGTATCACTTAAAAATCATTATACATCTGTTTAGTTATACTATCCTTAAAAAATATGAGCAACTTTGTTTCTTTTTAAAATGACTAAATCTTGTAAGCACAGCATTATTTTTGGAGATATTCTGAAAATTTTCCTAATCAAATAAATTATCAAGAATGTCCATTAAAAATGCACAGGTAATAAAAGAGTGAATTTATATAATAGTGTAAAACTGGAAATTAATGATTCTAACACTCATGTCTTGAACAGTTGAGCTTGTTAAGCTTATTCATGCAATAGATTTGCAAAGTTAATTTTTAAAATCATAGTTTAAAAATGGCATTTAATTTGGTGATGTCTCTGGTTAACTAATTCTCAGGGACTTAAGAAATAAAGGTGTAAAAACATAAAAATGTAATGTGAGTTGGATCTAACTTAGTTTAAAGTTTTTGGAAGTGTTGGTTTTTAAAATAAATGGAGGGTTGCACATTTAGGTTGCCTAATGTTTTGAAGGAATAATTAAAAACAGAAATCTGGAATGGGATGCAATTTGAACTTACTTGGAAAACACATTTAAACTGTAAGCTTTCTTTTTAGGTTCGGTTATATCAACTCATGAAAACAAGTCAGGTTCTGTTTTACAATCATTTTCCTTAGTATGTGTCATTTACTCATTAGGAAAGGCTGCTTAGTTAGCAGATGGTAGGGCTCATATACTATCAGTCAAACTCAGAGCTAGTGGGAGGGTTGGCCAAGACCATTTGCCGTGAAAATGCAAGGTTTTGTTTTGTTTTGGTTGTTTTTTTTGTACGGGTGTAGTTTGGCAAGCAATACAGAGAAAAGCTTTATGTTGATGAATTTGGAAAGTCTAAATATAGTTAAGTAATATAGTTGTCATAAAATGTAAAATTGTTTGATTAGTTTAATAATATAGGTAATGTCTTATGCTGTCTTTCATTTTAAACAACTATAGCTGTTTGTTTGTAAACGATACATAGCATGTGGGCTTGCAAAGAGTTATAAAATCACCTTCAGATTTTGTAGTGTTGATGACTCATCTTCTCTCTTGGAAAAAAACCAAAAAACTCTGGATAGCTATTAAAATTCAAACCATGTTGCAGGAGAAGAACCAGATGCTTCAGGCCTGTTGGATTAAATTACTTGCAATTGCTAAACAAAAGGGTATTCTCAATGATTTTTAAATCCATGCTTTGATAACCTCATGGGTCAGTTGACCTCAGTTCAACTGGTTCCAGGTTTCATAGGCATGTACTGTGTGAGCCTCAGATAAGGGAAGGTCCCCAAACCACACTGTTCTATCAAGGAACTATGTGTGTGTTGGCTTGGTTTGTGGACTGCGTGAAAAAATAAATGAAGCAAAGTATCTAAAAATTGTTTTAGAATCAGTTTACTTTTGGTAGGGGATGGCTCTGTTCATAGATCTTGCTTTCATGAGGTCAGCCCTAACCAGTAATGACGTCTAAGTTAAGTAGTTTGCAGATGATTTTGATATAAAGTTTTAAATTGTGCATGATGCTACATTAAATTTAGCAGGAACCAACCTTGCAAAGTGATACGTGCATTTGTAAGACGAAAAACTACACCACAGAAAGAGGCAGCTACATGAGAGTATGCGCTCTAGAATCTGGGTGGCTGGTTCTGTCACTAGATGTGCGACCTTGGGCATGTTGCTTAATCTTGCTGTTTCTAAATTGTATCATTTGTAACGAGGGGAAGGTAATAATATCACCTGCATTTGCTGTTGTGAGGGTTAAGTGAATTAATATGTATGAAGTGCTTAGAACAATGCTCATCATATAATTTCTCAGTAGAAGTTACTGTTATTAACATGTTGAATTTAGGTGACTGAATGATGGAGAAGCCATTGGATGGGAAGTCATAAAGACTGGATTCTAAACTTAGCCCTTCTAGCTCTGTCAGCTTGCTGACCTGACCTCCCAGGGGCATCTAACTTCTCTCAACCTCAGTTTAAAGACTTTGAAAAACCCTAACAAAGACAATGTAGTTTCTTCTGTAAAATGAGAGGGTAGCTAGATGCCTCTAGAATCTCTTCTAGCTTTAAACATTTATAAATCTTGGATGGAAACAAGCATCCTAGCTGAGGAAAATGTCAGAAATGAAGAATGAATGAAGAAAATTGTAAAGGGCTCTGCACGTGTTCTTGTCCCTGTTTGTAACTCTTTTCCACCCCACTGGCAGCGTGATGAGGTCTTTCTCTTTCTTTAATTTCTTTCTCAGATTAAATGTCACCCATCAGAGAGACCTCTCTTGACTACCCAGCCTAAAATTAATCCCTGCTCAAAGTCCTTTTTCTTTTTCTTCATAGCACTTCTCATTTTAAATAGCTATTAATTTTTAATAACACTATTGTTTTTATCTGCCCCCCGCCACTAAATTATATTCTTTTTGGGTTCAGTGATTACATCTATTTTAATTACTTCTTGATCCTCAGCACCTAAGAGATTGGCACAAGCAGACACTCGAGCAAACATTTAGTTCATTTATTTAATAGCCATACTGGATGCCTGCAGTATACAAGGCTGTGTTTCAGGTGCTGGGGAAATAGCGTTGGATTACACATACAGCCTTGCTCTCGTGGGGCTTGTATTCTACCATGAAGAATCAGACAGTAAACAAACACACAAGAATATGTCATGACAGAATTAAAATAAAGAAAATAAATCAGGGTAAAGGATGAACACCTTTACAAAAAGGAACAGGAAAAGCAAAGGCAACAAAAGTAAAAATAAAGTGGGACAACATTAAATTAAAAAGCTTTTCTGCACAGAAAAGGAAACCATCAACAAAATGAAAATAGAGCCTACCAAATGGGAGAAAATATCTGCAAATCATATATCTGATAAGGGCTTAATAGCCAAAATATCTGAAGAACTCATACAAGTTAATAGCAAAAAACCCCAGACAATCCAATTTAAAAATGGGCAGAGGATCTGAATAGACGTTTTTCCAAAGAGGACATAGAGATGGCCATCAGGTCCATGAAAAGGTGCTCAACATCACTAATCATCAGGGAAATGCAAATCACAACCATAATGAGATACCACCTCACACAGAATGACCATCATCAAAAAGACAATAAGTGTTGGTGAGGATGTGAAGAAAAGGGAATTCTCATACACTCTTGGTGGGATTGCAAATTGGTGTAGCCACTGTGGAAAATAGTATGGAGTTTCCTCAAAAAATTAAAGATAGAACTACCATATGTTCCAGCAATCTATTCTTAGGTATATATCCAAAGAAATGAAAACACTAACTTGACAAAATATATGCACCCCCGTGTTAATTGTTGTGTTATCTACAATAGACAAAATATGGAAACAATTTAAATGCCCATCAACAGATGAATGGATAAAGAAAATGTGGTATATATACACAATAGAATATTACTCACCTATGAAAGAGAAGGAAATCTTGCCATTGGTGACAATGTAAATGGACCTTGAGGGTATTATGTTAAGTGAAATAAGTCAGACAGAGAAAGATAAATACTGTATGATCTCACTTATATGTGGAATCTAAACAAAGACCAAAAAACCCCAAAATTGAACATACAGATACACAGAGAACAGATTGGTAGTTCCCAGGGGCAGAACATGGGGTTAGGGGGTGGGGAATGTGTGGGTGACATGGGTGAAGGCGGTCAAAAGGTACAAACTTCTAGTTATAAAATAAGTTAGTCATGAGGATGTAATGTGCAGCATGGTGACAACAATTAATAATACTGCAATATATAGTATTTGAAAGTTGCTAAGTGAGTAGATCCTAAAAGTTCTCATAAAAAAAAATTGCAACTATGAAAGGTGATGGATGTTGACTAGACTTATTGTGGTGATCATTTTGCAGTATATCCAAAACTCAAATCACTGCGTTGAACACCTGAAGCGAATATAATGTTCTATGTCATGTATATCTCAATTAAATAAAAAGAGAGGCTGGGGCATGCAACTTTAGACAGTGCTGTCAGGGAAGGCTTCTCTCTGTAGGGTACTAGTTGAAATAATTAAAAGAAAAATAAACCAGGAAAATGGGAGAAACATTTCAGGGAAGTTGAGTAGGTTAGTTTGGCTGGAATGGAGAATTTATGTTGGGAGGAGCCAGGAATGACATTGGAGCGATCGATGGGCTGCTGTGTCGTTGCGGCCTGGAGCATCCGCTCAGGAGCTGGGCAGGGACATGGTGGCAGACTTAGAAAGTGGTGCTCTTTCCCCCTCCCCTGTCCCTGCCCTGATGGGGTCGCGTGGAGGCACAGGGGGTTCTTCTCTAAACGACCACTAGGATCACGTCAGTGGGAACGACAAGGAAAAAGACCCCTGTGAGAACCGCAGTGGAATTCTGGACCCAGCAGTCCGTGGAGTGAAAGGGTGAGTGGAGAGGCTGGTAGGATAGCGTTAAGCCTGGGTGACTGAGGGGTGGGAAGCTCAGAGTAATAAAGTCAGGAGCAGAGCCAGGTTCTTATTGATCTTAAATGCATGACTCACACCGCTCACCACTTATTCCTGACTCATGCTTCCTGTCTTGCCAAGTGTTTTTCTTTCCATACCATACAATGTTCCATTGAAATGGTTGGTTGAGCCTAATTCATTTTAGCAGTTTACCATCTGTTTTAGATGGCTTATGATCTGCATTGAAGCAATTTACCAATTAATTCAAGAGTCTGTGTTTTGTATTCGGAGGACAACCATCCTTTCACTGCACTGCAAAGTAAAATTAATTAGGAGAGAGCCGATACCCCTGCTCCTTTCCTGGCCCCATCAGCTTTAATTTCTTTCTACTGACTTATTTCCTCTTGTCTATAAATGTATTCAACTCACTCATTTACTCTGAAACATTTCTCAACCCTCCTTCTCTCTTGAGTTAATATTCTATTTTTCTCCATATGTGTGTCGTCAGACTTCTTGACTCTACCTCCCACCTGCCCACTGAGATACTCAGAAACTGTTTTTAAACAGTCTCTACCTGCGTGTTCCAAAGGCACAAGCCAATTCATCATCTCCAAAATAGGACCCATCATTTCTGTCCTCTAACTCTCCTGTATCCTGTTTCTAAATGAATGACATCCTCATCAACTTGACTGACCTAGCTAGAATTTGGAAATAATCGTTGACTACTTTCCTTTATCTCCCACTATGTGTTCTTTTCATTTTAAACTTGTAGTCTCTCTTATTTTCTCCTCTCCGTTCTCTCTGGCACCATTATCTGTCAATGACATTATTATCAAAGCTACTTGATTGGGTCTTCCAGCATCTACACTTGACCTTTATCTCCCAACTCATTTTTCATTTGCCCACCCAGAGCTGTCCTTCTGAAGTCACATTTAGTCCTGTCACTTTACTGCTGAAAATCTCTCCTTGATCTTCATTGGCTTTAACATGCCCCAGAGGGCCCTTCATGTGCCAACCGCTCACTGCCCCTCAGCTGCATTCCCCACCATTTCCCCACATGGCTGTAGTGCTGAGTTTATTACCGGAGTGCAAGGCACTCTCTTCAGCAATCATGCCCTCTCCTGATAGGGTCCCCTTCTCTCCTTCTTTGATTGGCTCACTCCTGCACAAGCACAGCTCAGATGTCATCTTTTCCAGAAAGGCTGCTTTGATCTTCTGTCCTCTCCCTCAGCCTTGGTGAGTTACCCTGCATGTCAGTCACCCCGAAGCCTTCTTACTGTCCGTTGTCATCATCTATTTTCTTTTCCTCTTGGACTATAAGTTCCTTGAGGACAGGGACAGGGTCTTAGATGCTTTGAATTCATAACCCCTCGATGCTCACTAAATGTTGGATGAATGAATGAATGGGAAATTACTTTTTTCCTTTTAGCCCCACTATTACAAACTTGGTCTCATTAAAGTCCCAGGAATTTCTTAATCATCAAAACCAGTCACTTAGGCTCTCTTCTCATCTTCCTTGTTCTTTCTGTAGCTTTTGACTATACTTCTTTCTTGAAATCCTCTTTTTTGGCTTCTATGGCCTGATGTTTCCTAGTTGTTCCCTCAGGGGATTATTTCTTTGTCCTCCTGGCAGGTTTCTCACTCTCGGCTCACCCGCAAGCTCCCTGACAACACCTCTGGATGTTGACCTTTGCTCTCACCTTTTCTCTACACTCTCATTAGGTCTTGGCAGTCACAGCCAGGCTTTCAAACATCATTCTATGATGTTGGTTTGCAATCATGAATGGGACATTTCCTACTTCCCTACCTTGTGGAAACTTGCATCTTTTAAATCTTGAATGTGAGGCCACTTGTAACTTTGATGGGCAACAATCTTGAGAGAGTGAACTGTTTTGGGGGGAAGAGAAATTTAACTTCATATTCAATGAATTTGAAATGTCAATGAGACATTAAATTGAAAGGTACTAGAAGTAGCTGAAAAGTCATAAAGTCACAGAATCCCACACATAGAACAACTGTAGAGTTCTGTGGTCCAACCTTTTCCCCAGGACAATATTCCTTACAGATACTCTTATCTGAGTTTGGAACTGATTGAGAAGTAGGCAGATGGAGATCTAAATATTATCTGATACAGTTGATGGGAGACTATGGCTTTAAGATCAGTGACGAAGGCTTTGCTAGTGCTTCACCTCTGAATCGGATCATCATCACTACTCACCCTCATCACTGCAGCTGGACAACTGCAGACCACGCTCCGGCTACTGAGAGCAGCCAGGGTGTCTGCATCTTGCATTCAGGTCAGGGCAGCGTGGGGCAGGCGCTGAGGTGCAGGCCTGCTTCTTTCTCCCAAACTGCCCAGTCAGTTGTGTCCTTCCTGCTCTTCTGGGGAGGCATGAATGGCAGAGAGAGGCCTGGAGTGTTACTGAAGTACTTCCAGATGGAAATGTGAGGCCAAGGGAATGAAACATAGCCATTAACAGTAATGTTATTCCAGCCTCTGGTCTCTACACTTCTGTGCTGGAGAGGCTGTTGACTTTGGGATGCATTCTGTTCCATTTTGGGAAGGATTAGATAATTAGGAAGTTGTTCTTCATATCAAAGCAGACAAAACAACTTCCCAATACCCTTTGTCCCTCGTTCCTTCTGCTACATGCACAAGGAATAAGACCAAATTTGTCAATTATTTAAACGTAGCTATCATTTTATTTTCTATCGTGTTTTCCCCAAAATAAGACCTAGATGGACCATCAGCTCTAATGCGTCTTTTGGAGCAAAAATTAATATAAGACATGGTATAATATAACAGGTATAATATAACAGGTATAATATAACAGGTATAATATAACATAACATAACATAACATAACATAACATAACATAACATAACATAACATAATATAATATATACCGGTCTTATATTAAGTTTTGCTCCAAAAGACGCATTAGAGCTGATGGTCCGGCTAGGTCTTATTTTGGGGGAATCACGGTAGGCCTTTCATGATTACAAATTCCCAGTTCAGTCAACTGTTTGATACTCTGTGACAGTTTTTAGTTTCAAGCTGCCCTATTCCCACTCCGGCCACTATCTGGGTTGTCATCTTCTGAGAATGCTCTATTTGTAGGTCCCTCATAAGGTGGGTTGGACCATGTTTTCTCCCCCTCTCAGAGCGGGCCCAACACTCTGAATTCTCGATATAATTTATCTTCTATTTCCACTACCTAATCTTGATGCTTGTGCGTTTCTCCTATGCCATGGATTCCTCCTCCAATCAATACTTTATACTCAACAGTGTTTAGAGTTAGAAAAAATATTCCAAGTGTGATCCAATTAGTGCAGCATCCAGTGCAAGTATCACCCTCCTTAAAGTGCTCATCCATGTAGCCCATCTTTGCTCCTTTTAAATTGTACTCGCTAGGCTCACCATTGACCTTCATAGCTAATGAAAATTTTATGACTTTATTGACCTTTCTGTGATCTGACACAAATGACAATTTCTTCAGCATTAAATCTCTCTAAATTCAGCCTCAGTGACAACATCTCTCTCTCTCTCTCTTGGTTTTCTGTCCACTGCTCTGATATATCGTTTTAAGATTCCTTTAGGGAAAATGTGTCCCCGTTCACTTCCTGTATGATGGTATTTGTAAGGACTACATCATTGCTTCTCTGTTCTCACTCCATCCTCAATCCCTGAGTGATTTCAAATACATGCTTCAGTAACTCACTTGAATATTCCACTTACCTGCTAGCATGCCCAACTTAAAGACATCACCTCCCCACTGCCCTTACAAGTCTACTCCCCATTCCTCCATATTCCTGGCTTTTCTTAATACATGGAACTACCACTTATCACCAAAATGAGAACATGGTGGTCGTCCTAGACTTCTCCTTGTACTTCTATTCTCCACATCCAATTAGTGATTCGTTTCAAGATTAGTTTCCACGTAGAAATAAATATAAAGTTGGATTCACATTATTTGAAATTTTGCCATATGAGGCTTTATTATTTTTTATTTAAAAAATTTTTCAATAATAGTTGACATACAATATGATATTGATTTCAGGTGTACAACATAGTGATTAGACATTTATATAACTTACAAAATGATGCCCCCAGTAAGTCTAGTACCCACCTGGCACTATACATAGTTATTACAATATTATCGACTATATTCCCTATGCTGTACTTTACATCCCTGTGACTGTTTTTATAATTGGCAATTTGTACATCTTAATCAATGGGGCTTTATTTTTATTGCACTATTTTAAAACCACGGAATTCAAGTTTATATAAAATGCAACCACACTACACTAAGAACTATATGCTACAAAGTATCTCATGTAATCCTCCCCAAAGCTTTGTGAATTAGGTATTATTTTTTTCTATTTTGCAAGTGAAAGTAATGATGCTTGAGTAAATGGGTTAAATCACAGTGGTATGGTTTGGTTTGTCTCAAGTCTGTCTGATTGAACAAGCTCTTCCGATTTGTAGAGAGTGTGAATGATACCCCCTAATATTTGGATGAAAATAAATATTATGTTTATTATTCTCTGACATCAGGTCAATCTGCTGCATGTCCCCACCTAATTGGCAGCCAGTAAATTCAATCTCAATTGTGAAATTCACTTCTAATCCCCCCTGGCCCCTGCTCCATGTTGTGCACGTCTCAGAGGTCTCTCACAGCCTGAGTACCCAAGAAGAGCACTGGACTTGAGCTCACACTGGCCCTCACACCTGTGCTTCCTGACTAAATTGACTCAGTCCCTTGAAGGCAAGTGGCTCCCCAGTTTCTAAGCCAAGCCTGGGCACAGGGACCTCTACCATGGCACTCAAAGCAGACTTGTTGGTGGTCAATTGTGGCCTCCCAATGGTGCCCAGGACAGGTCCTGTGACCTCTTAGGAATGTCTACTTATTAATGTATCACAGATGTTTGCCATAAACTTCCGTTCTTTCCCGAAGGCTCAGAAACTCCTTCACCCCCGGCAACCTTTCCACAGACTGATCTAATCCCTCTCTCTAAGGCTAGGTGTTTGTATGTGGCTTGTTTGGCTTCTGGCGGTTGGCAACTTCTGCTTTTGGCCCTGCCATGTAAAAGTCATTGAAGGACTCAAATATTAACACACAAACCTTGCCTTCCCTTTTCTTCTGGCAAGAACAAAACAAAAAGTAATAGATTATTCTCCAAGTGCTATGACACGCTCAATGTGTGTTATTTTGTTAATCCTTATAATTTAGTGAGTTTGCTGTTACATGCATTTTTTGCGGGGGGTGGGAGTGGAATTTTAAAAAAAGATTTTAATTAAAATATAGCTAACATACAATATTATATTAGTTTCAGGTGTACATCATAGTTATTCATCATTTACATACCTAAAGAAGTGATCACCATGATACGTTCAGCACCCATCTGACACTGTACCATGCTATCACAATATTAGTGACTTATTCCCTATGCTGTATATTACATCCCCATAACTTATTTGTTTTATACCTGGAAATTTGAACCTCTTATTCTCCTTCACCTTTCTCTCCCTTTTTAAAATTTTCAATTACAGTTGACATTCAATGTTATTTTATATTAATTTCAGGTGTACAGCATAGTGGTTAGGCATTTATATAATTTATGCAGTGATTCCCCTGACTAGTCTAGTACCCACCTGATACTATACATAGTTATTACCATATTATTGATTATATTCTCTGTGCTTTACTTTACATCCCCATGACTATTTTGTAACTACCAGTTTCTACTTTTTTATCCCTTCACCTTTTTCATCCTGCCCTCAAACCCCTCCCATCTATCACCCCAACAAATCTAGTAGCATTATGACACCATACGTAGTTATTACAATATTATTGACTACATCCTTGTGATTACTGTGTAACAACCAATTTGTGCTTCTTAATCCCTTCCCCTTTTGTACCCATTCCCAATCCTCCTCACACCTGGCAACCATCAAAATGTTCTCTATATCTATGAGTTTGTTCCTGTTTTGTTTGTTGTTTATTTTGTTCTTTAGATTCCACATTGCAAAATCACATTTTATCTGCCTTTCTCTGTCTTACACTCCACTCAGCACAGTACCCTCCACGTCCATCCATGCCACCGCAAATGGCAAGAACCCATTCCTTTTCATGGCCGAGCAATATTCCATTGTATATATGTACCACTTCCTCTTTATCCATTTTTCCATTGACAGACACCCAGGCTGCCTCCACATCTTGGTCATTGTAAACAATGCTGCAATGAACATATGGATGCACTTGTCCCCTTGAAGTAGCGTTTTGGTTTCTTCAGATAAATACCCTGAAGTGGGATTACTGGGTCCTTCTTTGACTCTTGTTATGGCCTTTGTTTTCAAATCTATTTTGTCTTGTGTAAGTATTGCTACTCCAGCTTGTTTTTTGGTTGGTTGTTTTTTTCATTTCCATTTTCATGAAATATCTTTTCCCCATCCCTTTACTTTCAGACTGTGTATGTCTTTTTATCTGAAGTGAGTCTCTTGTAGGCAGCATATGTGAGTTTTGTTTCCTTATTCATTCAGCTCTCCTATGTCATTTGAGTGGAGAATTTAATCCATTTACATTGAAAGTAATTGCTGATAGATGTGTACTATTACCATTTTATTATTCATAATTTTGATTTTTTTTATATCTTAAATTAGTCCCTCTAACATCCTTGTAATGCTGGTTTCGTGATGATGAACTCCTTTAGCTTTTTCTTGTCTGGGAAGCTCTTTGTCTGTCCTACGATTTTGAGTGATAGCTTTGCTGGATAGAATAATCTTGGTTATAAGTCCTTGCTTTTCATCACGTTAAACATTTTGTGCCAATCCCTTCTGGCCTGCAAAGTTTCTGTTGAGAAATCAGCCAATAGGCTCATGGGAGCTCTCTTATAAGTTACTAATTGCCTTTCTCTTACTGCTTTTTGGATTCTCTCTTTGTCTTTAAACTTTGCCATTTTAATTATGATGTGTTTTGGTGTGGGCCTGTTTGGGTTCATCTTGTTTGGCACTCTCTGCACTTCCTGGACTTGTATGTCTATTGCCTTCACCAAGTTTGGAAGGTTTCAGTCACTATTTCTTCAAATAGGTTCTCAACCTTATGATGTAAATATTGTTATGCTTGATGTTATCCCACAGGTCTCTTAAACTATCCTCATTTTCTTCTTTTTTTTTGGATTGTTTTTTTCTTTTTGCTGTTCTGATTGGGTGTTTTCTGCTACCTTATCTTCCAATCACTGATTTGATCCTCTGCTTCATCTGGTCTGCGGTGACTCCTTCTAGTGCATTCTTCATTTTAGTTATTGTATTCTTCACTTCTGACTGGTTCTCTTTTATGGTTTCTATGTCCTTTTTTATGCTTGCTATCTGTTCGTTGAAGTTTTCACTAAGTTACTTGAGTAGTCTTATAACCAGTGTTTTGAACTCTGTATTTGGTAGGTTGCTTGCCTCCATTTCGTTTAGTTCTTTTTCTAGAGTTTTCTCCTGTTCTTTCATTTGAAACATATTTCTTTGTTTCCTCATTTTGGCTGCCTCTCTGTTTGTTTCTATGTATTAGCTAGACCTGTTATGTCTATTAGTCTTGGCTAGGTGGCCTTATGTAGTAGGGGCCCTGTGGGGCCCTGGCACAGCCTCCCTGATCACATGCTCTGCATGCTCTAAGAGTGTCCCTTGTGTGTGCCCTCCTATTGTAGTTGAGCCTTGATTGCTATTGGCATGAGAGTGGGTGGGATTAGCCCTCAGGCTGATATGGCTGTGGTGTTTGGTCATGTCCACAGCTTATGAGCTGCTGTGCCGAGGGCTTACCCCACTGAGCAGGATTCACCCTAGTGTGCTCTAATGCCTTTGAGACTGCCCTTTGGGTGTGCCGGTTGTGGGGCTAATTGATCAGTGTTCTGCTGTGGTCTGAAGCCAACCACTAAGTATGTTGGTTCTGGGGCCTCTTGGGAGGGGCTCTGGTGCAGGCCCAGGTCACCCACTGCTTGTTACTTTCCCAGGGCTACTTGGTAGGAGATACAAGTGACCCGCAGTTGTTTGTTGACTGTGCTAACCCTGGCAGCATGTGGGACAGGCCACACTGTGAACCAAGGATGTCTGCCACCAATACTGGGCCTGGGGTAGCCCTGCAAAAAGCCAGGACACCCTGAGGCCTGCTGCCACCTGCTGGCTGCCTTAAGGGTTAGCCACTGATGAAGCTTCATGCGGTAGGTGAGTTGGGTGAGGCGGAGTCCTATTGAAGCTCATCAGACCAATCAGATTCAGATTTGGCCTGTGGGGGCGGGCTCGACACAGGAAAGATGGCGCCCACATGCCAGCTGTGTGAGAGGAGGATGCTGCACAGAGAAAACAGTGACTGTCCTCCAGCCCTCGCTTTGAAGCCACAAACCTCATTCTGCTCCACGTATGCCTCCGACACCCTCTGAGTCACTGTCCCTCCGCTGGAGCCCAAGGTGAGTGCCTGTGAGTGAGTGAGTCTGTGTGCAGGCCCTTTGAGAGAATGCCTGGGTTTCCGCAGCCTTCCATCCCACCTGGTGGGTCAGAATTCTTACTGTTTTTCACAGCTAGATGTTGTTGGGACTCCTCTTCTCAGCCCGGTACTGTGGGCTGGGGAGGCCGGTGTGGGGTGGGGTTGCTTGCTCTTCCAGGGGGACCCTCTGCAGCAGAGATATCCCTCCTGGTTCTCAACTGCCACACAGAGCTTTGGGGCCAGCCTGTTTCGCATCTCTGCCCCTCCTACCAGTCTTGACGTGGCTTCTTTATACCCTTAGTTATGAAACTTCTGTTCAGGCAGACTTCAGATGGTTCTCCAGGCTTAGTTGTAATTTTAGTGTGTTCATGGAAGGAAGCAGGCACACTGTTTATATACTCTGCCATCTAGGATCTGTTATACCCATTTTTACATTGTGGTGAAAGAGACTTGGATCACAACATTTTAGTGATGAAATAAGGAATTGAGATAGGGTTTGCTTGAATCTAAGCCTTGTTTTTCCCCCCCAGTACATGATAATGCCTATCCTTGAACTTGTGCTGAACTGAAATGCTGATGTCTTCATCTGAACTGCTGGCTAGCAGTTCTACCTTCTGTCACTGTTATTTTCAACCTAAATGTGGCAGTCCTATTATTTGTGTTCAATTTCATCTTGTTGCTTTTAGTTCTGGCTCCAGTATTCAGTGAGTTGGCTATGTCATCCAGCTTTGTGGAATTCACTGATTTGATAAACATGATGCTTACGGTCTTATCCATGTTGAAAAAATGTTCAACACAAATTCCAGCAACTCCCTTTCTGGGGCTCATTCTGCTGCCCTGAGCTGTGACATGCCTCTCTGGGTTTGCTTTTTATCAGTTATCTATCCACATTTTCTCCCTTCCCACAAGACCTCATATTGTATGAGAGGTGGTGATGGTTTACATGCTGGTGGGAGCACCGCCACCAGTGTGGTACAAGGTCTGGGTGGAAGGAGGGGGAGACTGCCGCATGCTGTATGTGGCAGGGCATGGTCTTACGAGGATTTGGCCAAATGGCCACAGCTAGGCCACGCAGTGAGCATGGAAGAATTCCAACCTGGTGAGAGTCCTGCAGCTGGATAGAGCACAGTGATGGGGGTATGGGAGCTGTGACTTTGGTGACAGGCAGATGATCACAGACAGGTGATCAGGCAGGCACTGAGGGTCTGTCTGCTGGGCTAAGAGAAAGGGAGGACCAGCACAAACAATGCAGGACCCCAATATGGGTAAGGGTAGCCAGAATTAGCAAATAAAAATAAAGGATGCCCAGTTAAATTTGAATTTCAAATAAAGTTTTCTTTTCTTTTTAGTATAAGTTTGTCCTATACAGCATCCTATACAATATACTAAATATTTGTTCATTGCTTATGTAAAATACAAATTGAATCAGGCATCCTGTATTTTATGTAGCGACCTGAATCCAGGTAGAACTGGAAAATGGTATGGAGTTAGGTCACTCCATCTTTAAACTAGGATAATAATGGACATATAATAGGATTTTTCTAAGAATTAAAGTGAAATTCCTAGCACAGAGGAAGTGCACAATAAATATAAATCTTCTTTCTACCTCCATGCAGCTTTCTTCTTTTCCTTCTTATTGAAAGTACAGCATTAAAAAATTTGAATAAGTAGTTACAATAAATAAAACATCACATAAGCCCCAAGAATGGACAAACTCTTTGAAGGAGAGGATTTTTGAAATTTTGCTGGTGCCAGAGAGTGAATCTTGGGGAATACCCATGATTTGAGAAACGGCAGGGATGCCACCTGTACTGTTTAAATTTATGTGTCAACTTGAATGGGGATGGGGAGCTCAGATATTTGGTTAAACATTATTTCTGGGTCTGTGGTGATGTTTCTGGTGAGATTAACTTTTGAATTAGTAGACTGAGTAAAACAGATGGCTTTTCCCAGTGGGCAGGCATCATCCCATCCACTAAAGGTCCAAATAGAATAAAAGGCTGAGTAAGAAACAAGTCTCTCCTACCTGACTGCCTTTGAGCTGGGACATGTTCTCCTGCCTTCCAACTTGGATTAGTCTGGAATGTACACCATTGCCTTTCCTGGTTCTCAGGCCCTCGGACTCACACTGGAACTGTCTCATTGGCTCTCTTGGGTCTCCAGCTATACTGACTGCAGATCTTGGACTTCTCAGCCTCCATAATTGTGGGAGCCAATTTCTTATAGTAAACAAACAAGCAAACAAATATAAAATATCTTATATGTAGTAAATATATATAAATCTGTATTTCTATATCTCCCATTGATTCTGTTTCTAGGGACTAACACAGGGACAAATGGAGGGAGCAGAAAACCAGGAAAAACGAGGATGGGTTATGTGGTATCTTGGAAGCTGAGTGAAGGGAGATTTTACAATAAAAACAAAATAAAACAATCCCTCTCTTCGCCCTCCAAAAAACCCCACACAAAGTCTACAGTAGATGGTTAATGTCACTGTCTTCCTGGTGTAAATGAAGGTCTTAAAGAATAAATTATTTAAAAAAATATTTTTATTAAAAAATATAGCAAACATACAACATTCTATCAGTTTCAGTATACACCATAGTTATTCAATATTTATATACCTGAAGAAGTGGTCACCATACACTGTCCAATGCTATCACAATGTTATTGACTATATTCCCCAGGCTGTATGTTACATTCCCATGACTTATTAAAAAATTCTTGATTTTAGTTTCTAAAAGGGTAATACTTGTTAAATCTGATTAATGCATATGTACTTGTTATTAATTTCTTCCTCTAGATGCATACATGTTTTATAATGTTTTACTTTATTTTGATCAGAATTTGCCAAACTTATTTAACCACACAATCATTTTCTCTCCTACAAAATGTTTTTTAATATTATAAGTAAGACTTATGGAAATATTGGATATTGGTTTGTATGTCCCTGAGACCCAGTGCTTGAGTGCTATGCTATAACCACCATGACTTAGAGGCATATGGAGCTTATTATATCCAAAATAGTACTGTGACTTTTAACGGCATTTGGGAAACATAGCACAATGTTTTTTAAGAACTATATTTAGATGACATGTGTGTTCTTTGAGAATATGTTTAAATTAGGGAGAAATAGAAAAAAAATACAGAGTGAAAAACTTGGACATTAGTTAATTAATTATTTTTCCTTAAGATTTTATATGCATCAGAAGCTCTCATTAGTTAAATTTTAGAATATATATCATTTCATGCATCAGAAATACTGCATTAAAAACAAAAACAACTTCTACAGAATGTCCTACTTTGGATAGACAGAACTTGATAAGAATAGTCCAGGTGTTGTATCAGTATTTAAAATTGAAGGTTGTTTAGAACATACAATTTAGTCATGGAAGTGGATTAACTGTTAAACATTTACTCTTGGGAATTCTACTCTAATGGGATGTGGTTACATTTTCCTCTAAGTGTTTGGAAGTGAAAGTGTTGTTATATCTTTTGACATTAGATGTTGTATAACAAGCAATGGTTAGTTTAAACAAGGAACAGGAAACTTTTGACCTTGTGCTGGTCAAGCTTCCATTTTGATTTTGGGTGAAGAGAATGACTTCATTAAACAACTAAGGTTTACTTTCGAACAAATTTGCTTTAAAATAAATGGGTATTTATAGAATTCTAACATGAATATCTCTAAGGAGAACTTGTTAGCAAAAGTGAAGGAAATTATCATTACTCTCAAGTAGTTTATGATTGGAAAATGTCCAGTAACTATGAACATTTGGGAAACTATTCAAAATAGAGTTTGTATGGTGAAGAATGAATTTTATGCTGAAAGGTGTTTTATAAATAAACAAACTCATTTTATCCTAGGCAGGATGGCAGTCAGGAGGGAATAATCTACCGTTCTCGAATGGGTAAAGTTCCTGTAGAAATTCTGTGGGGAAGTGAATTCTAAATGTGGAAAACTGTGAATCCCAGCTCCGGATAACTGGGTGATACGGACTGAATATTTGTGCTCCCACCAAACTCACATGTTGAAGCATTAACTCCAATGAGGGTCCTTGGGGAAGTATTAGGATTAGATGAGGTCGTGAGGGTGTAATGGGATTAGTGCCCTTGAAGGAAGAAGATGAGATACCAGAGCTTCCCCTGTCTGCCATGTGAGAACACAGTAAGAAGGCAGCTGTCTGCCAGCCAGGAAGAGAACCCTCACCAAAAACCAAATCTGCCAGAACCTTGATCTTGGACTTCCCAGCCTCCAGAACTGTGAGAAATAAATGTCTGTTGTTTACGACACCCACTGTCTGGTATTTTGTTATAGCAGTCTGGGCTGACTAAGACACTGTGTAACCTACAGAGTAGAATTTAATCTCTCTGATCTTCAGTTTTCTGGTTTGTATAATGGGGTTAGAGTGGATGTGAGTTATGTTTGTGAATGAGCCTTCCCAATACTAAACATAACTAAACCAATACTAAAGCAATACTAAATACTCCCGCTGGTGGACAGTCAATGGTGAAATAGCCCTGAGAGGTTTACTCTGACATTTAAAAACTCTTATGTCAACGTTGCCTCACGGTGACCTAAATTACTAGTGAATGTTTAAATATAGTCACATTCTAACAACTCTATTTTTAATCTCCGGGAATTGTGAAAACTGACCCTTTTGGGGCAAATTCCAAAAAGATCCTTGGGAAATTTTCGTTTCTTGTCCCTAAATTTAGCTCTAGTTTTTTTGATGAAATGAGTATTTTAGGGCATGGGTGCCTTCAGGACAGGGATGACAAGAAGTAAGTAAGGTGAAGAATTTGGCTTGCCCCAAGGGATCTTGCAGATGCCGTAGGTCTAGCAGGTTCCGTCCCAGAAAAGCCACCATGCTTGGCCCACGCTGGGAGTGCTGGGGGTTGGGGCAGTCTACAGCAGGGCTGGCAAACGGGACTGTGGGACAAGTCTGTCCCCCCCACCTATTTTTGTATGGACCTCAAACTAAGAATAGTCCTTACATTTTCAAATGTAATATGTAAAACAATGTTAAAAATGGCCATTCACCTTTTGGTGAACAAAGAGTTGAGGACATTGCCTCTTGGTCTACAACGTATAAAATATTTACTCTCTGACCCTTTTCAGAAAAAGTTTGCTGAACCCTGGTCTAGAGTTGGTGATCTAGAAATACTCTAGGTTAGTGGGGGTGATACAGGAAATCAGAGTTGGTGAAAGCAAGATGTTAAGCAAATATCAATGTGAGCTCTGTCCTAGAACCAAGGGTGTTTGCTCCCTGCTTTGAGCTTTACTGGGCAGTGATTGCTAAGGTGTTTGCTGCTGAATAGTCAATCCCTTCCCTCTTCCTTGCTAGGAGAAGCTTGATTTGGTTCAGGAATCCACTCTCTGAGCTGCAGGGGACGATCTCCCCACTCACCTCACCTATCTATCTACTTACATGTATTAAAGACCATGCTTTTCCACCTATACCCCAATTCCAATCTAACACTACAAGGTTCATTTTAATTTTTTCATTTCCGTGCTTGTAGCTACCTTCTCCTAGAATGAGAGACCTGGCTCCCAATTTCCTAATATTTGCACTTACCGTTGCTCTATCACCCTCCTCCCTCTATGTACCAATTTCCCATTGCCATGGCCACCTTTCCTGTACAAATGCTGACCTTACACACTTGGGGTTCTGACATTCCACACAGGCCAGTCCCTCTCCTCATGAATGGGCATGCTCCTCACCCCACTGAGCTCTACCTGTACCCCGCAGTGTGCCCACCTGCCTCACCTTCCCTGGGGTCCCCGCTTCTGGACTAGACTTCTTTCCCGTACACTTGGGCTAAAAGCCCTGTGCCAGACCAGCCTCCTCATGCTGTTGGGGCTCCCACATTTCACACCATGCCCCTCCCCCACCCCCTCACTTGGGTGCCCACTCCACCCACTGAAGCTGAACATCTGCAGTGGGCAGTGCAAGCGCACATTCCCCTCACTTTGTTTGGGCTCTGACACCCTCCTCTGGCAGATTCTGTTACCCACATTCCACTCAGATGCCCACTTTGTTAGCACCACCTAATGGCATCAGAAGAGGAAGGGAGCCCGGTTCACCCACACCTCCATCATTTTTTGTTCCTGGGTAGAGGAGCAGGCTTACCTGAAGGTTGTGATAATAGGCTTTGCGCAGTATGTATCATGAACCAAAATTGAACTTTTAATTTTTATTTTCCATCAAGAGAAAGGATCCTTCTTTAAGTTATGGGTCTCTCAGTTGCAGAACTCACTAACGGACTCACCTACTCAGTCATTGGCTACAGGTACCAGTGGGTGGTACCTGACTTAATGAAAATCAGTCTTTCACGGGAATGTTTTTCTCATTTCTGCTTTTTTTCTTATTTTACAAGCCTCAAGAAGTATAGATATTTTGACCTGATGGAAACCTATTCTTCAGCTTACCTGAGCAACGTTAACATTGCATTCTGTAAACTAAGTGCTACATACTTGTTAAGGAGGTATTGCTACTGTTACTTGATGCTGCATACTGTCACACAATTTTGTGATGTGTAAATTGTGTTCAATTTAGAAGCTTTATACTGTAATTTTTTTTCTCCAACAGTACCTGGATTTATTTTTTGTTTGCTTTCTGTTGTGCTTATAACAAGAATGCCCACATGAAACGTATTACTATTCAAGCGATCTGACAAATAAGTAGGGAGTGCTGTTTTTAAATGGAGAATAGCTTTAGTTCTCACAGTTCTGTTCTTTGAAAGCTGGCTCATCTTGGAAAGTCAGGAATTACAAAATCTTAGACTTCTAGAATCTCTGTGCCAGGAGGAAGTCCAAGTTCATCTCTTCCTACAGGCTCCTCCACCCCAAGTCAGTTTCCCCTCAGTAACACACCCAATGCTCTATCATCTTCCGTTGTCCAGGAACAGAACCCTTCCAGGTCAGCCCACTCTGTTTTAACTCTTCCTTCTCCCTGTGTGGAGATCCCTATCCATGTGGAACACATGCTGATACCCCAATACCAATCTAACACTGCCGGGGTTAGAGAATATATTTAGTTATTACCAAGAACATGGTAAATTCTTTTCTTTTGGAGCTTGCTTGTTGTAGAGAGCAGAGAATTACAAAATCTTAATATCACGGAGTCTTTGTGCTGGAAGGGACTAGCCTGGAGGCCTTTCGTTATATAAGGCTGAAATCTATCTGCTTTTGGTTTCCTCCTAGGGATCGTACTTCTATCTTTTGAAAATATTTGAAGGTCAAAATGAAAATATCTGCTGCGCTCCTGGTGCCTCAGTTTAGTGTCAACATTTCACAGTCTCCCCATCCTGAGAACCATCCCTAGTCCCTTCCAAGAGTCATTCATTTCCACATGAGTCAGGAGGCACAAGGAGAAGACCGGAGGCTGACAACTCTAGGTAGACTCTTCTTGCAGCTGCCTCTCTCTGTATATTTTCATTCTTAGTTTCACATGTGCAAAACAGCATAGTGATTAGACATTTACACAGGTCACAAAGTGATAACCCCAACAAGTCTACTACCCCTTTGACATTGTACACAGCTATTACAATACCACTGATTATATTCCCTATACTGTACATTCTGTGACTATATATCTTTTTAACTTATAGTTGAAATTCAATGACATTTACTATTATTTTATATTAGTTTCAGGTGTACAGTGTAGTGAGTAGGCATTTATATGATTTATGAAGTGATCCTCCTGATAAGTCTAGTACCTACCTGACACTATACATAGTTTTTACATTATTGATTATATTCCCCATACTGTATTTCATATCCCCATCACTATTTTGTAACTACCAATTTGTAAATATTTTCTAATCCCCTCACCTTTTTCACTCATCCCCCCCAACCCTTCTCCCATCTAGCAACCATCAGTTTGTTATCTGTATCTATGAGTCGGTTTTCTGTTTTGTTTGTTAATTTATTCTGTTCTTTAAATTCCACGTGTAAGTGAGATCATTTGGTATTTGTCTTTCTCAGTCTGACTTATTTCACTTAGTATAATACCCTCTAGGTCCATCTATATTGTCGCAAATGGTAAGATTTCATTCTTTTTTATGGCAGAGTAATACTCCATTGTATAAATGTATCAGAATTTCCTTATCCAGTTTGCATATTGATGGGCATTTCGGTTGTTTCCATATCTTGGCTATTGTGAATAGCGGTGCAGTAAACATAAGGGTGCATATATCTTTTTGAATCAGTGTTTTGAATTTCTTTGGTAAATACTCAGGAGTGGAACTTCTGGGTCATAAAGTAGTTCTATTTTTAATTTTTTGAGGAACCTCCATACTGTTTTCCATAGTGCCTGCACCAATCTGCAATCTCAACGACAGTGTACAAGTGTTCCATTTTCCCACATACTCACCAACACTTGTTTGCTGATTTACTGATGATAGCTATTCTGACAGGAGTGAGGTCGTATCTCATTGTGGTTTTTATTTGCATTTCTCTTATGATTAGTGACGTTGAGCATTTTTTCATATGTCTATTGGTCATGTGTATGTAATCTTTAGAGAAATGTCCATTCAGGTCCTCTGTCCATTTTTTAACAGGATTGTTCGTTTTTTTTAGGTGTTGAGCTGTATCAGTTCTTTTCTTCTTTTTTTTTTTTTTAGTTTCAGGTGTACAAAACAATGTAATAGTTAAACATTTATCATTTATATCCCTCACACTGTGATAACCTCCCTCCCCCCATCTACTACCCCTCTGACATTACACAATGCTATTACATTTCCACTGTCTATATATATATATATATATATATATATATATATATATATATATATATATATATATATATAAAATTGTAGTTGACATTCATTATTGTTCAACTTCAGCTTCAGGTGTACAGTGCAGTGAGCTGTATCAGTTTTTTATAAATTTTGAATGTTAACCTCTTATCAGATGTATCATTGGGAAATATCTTCTACCATTCAGTAGGATGTCTTTTCATTTTGTTAATGGTTTCCTTTGCTGTGCAAACCCTTTTTAGTTTGATGTAGTCCCATTTGTTTATTTTTTATTTTGTTTCCCTTGCCCGAGGAAATCTATCAGTGAAAATATTGCTAAGGGTAATAGCTGAGAGTTTTTTTCCTATATTTTCTTCTAGCAGTTTTATGGTTTCAGGTCTTACATTTAAGTCTTTAATCCATTTTGAGTTTATTCTCGTATATAGAATAAGAAGGTGGTCCAGTTTTATTTTTTTTTGCATGTATCTGTCCTGTTTTCCCAGCACCATTTATTGAATAGACTATGTAGTGTAAATTTTTGCTTCCTGTGTCATAGATTAAATGACCATTTAGGAATGGATTTATTCCTGGGCTCTCTAGTCTATTGCATTGATCTATGTGTCTTTTTTTAATGCCAGTACCAGGCTGTTTTGGTTTGCCTCTATATTTCTTAACTGAGATTATATACATGGACTCATTTCAACAACTTAGAGTCAGAGCAGGATTCCTTACACTTGTGAATTTCTTTTCTTTGTCCTCCCCCTACTAGGAGTGCAAGATTCTCCTCTCATCTTTTGTCCTGTTTGTTACATCCCTGTATTTTTCTCCTGACATAGGCTTATATTCCCCTGCTCACCTCATTAATTGTTCATGGACCACTAGATGCTTTTCCTTCTCCTAAAGATCCAAATTCCCCCTGACACATAGATCCTGACACATAGTGAATAAGAAGATTGAGTAGCCGCATACGTCATACTTATATACAGTTTCAGTGGCATATAGTTTTCTTAAAACTTCTTGTTTTTTCTTTTGTGTCGCATCTTGTCAATTTTTTGGGTTAGTATGTCTTGCGTGTGAGAATAACCATATAGTAATTACGTATGAAATTGACTTAAAAATCCACACTCACCTGCCCTGATGTTCTTCCCAGGTTTCCATGTTGGCAACAGCCCGTGTTTATTGTGGAATTGTTTTCTAGTCTTACCAAGTATAAATGCATATGGGCATGTAAAAATTCTTAATATATATTATGCAATGATGGCATGACTCCCTAGGAGAAACTGAGGTTCATACTAATTGCACTTAAATTCTTTGTAAAGTTTATTCCACACTGAGATGTGGAACACCTGCCTTTTAACTATTTCTGGGCAATGTTCTATGGAATTAGTGAGGTATGACTGTCAGGGTAGGTGCTTAACAATAAGTGTTAAAAGAACTAGTGAATGAATTAATAACTCCACATATTGGAAAAGGCATTATATGGCCTTTTTCTAATAGCTCCTTTTTTTTCCTACTATGTAGACAAGAATGTGAATATACCTTTCAGATAAAAGTCTGTGTCCACTTATGCAAGAATTTATTATAGCATCTAGATGATGGGTAGGATCCAATTAGATATGGACTTTTTTTTTGTTCTAAATAATATCCTGTTAGGATTTGTAGTTGAAAATGATTTAATCACATGATATAGAAAAAGTAAACCCTTTAAACTTGACTTTAAAATTAAAGATTACACAATGGCTGTACAATTAGGAGCCTAGTTTTAACTATCTGGCCATAAATCATAATAGTAATCACAAAATTTTAGGTTTGTAAGAGGCCTTGAGAGATTGTCTCATCAAAGACCCTCATTCTGCTCATGAGGAAACAGAGGAGTTAGGTAACTCTACTGTGTTGACAAGTATCCCCCAAAATTCATGTCCAACCAGAAACTCAGGATTTGACCTTATTTGGAAATAGGATCTTTGCAGATATAATTAGCTAAGATGAGGTCACACTGAATTAGGGCGGGTCATAAATCCAATGACTGGTATCTTTATAAGAGAAAGGAGACGGAGATCCAGGTACACACAGTGGGGATGAAACTGTATGATGACAGAGGCAAAGATTGCAGTGATGTAGCTACAAGCCAAGGAACGCCAGCAACCACCAGAAGCTGGGAAGAGACAAGGAAGGATATTCTTCTAGACCCTTCTGAGGGAGCATGGCCCTGCCAAACTGTGATTTCAGACTTCTAGCCTTCAGGACTGTGAGAAAATAAGTTGCTGTTGTTTTAAGCCCTCCAGTTTGCCACAATCTGTTATGGTTAGCAGCCGTAGGAAACTCAGGTAGTAACCTTTCAAAGAGTAGTGGTGATTCTGGAACGAATGCCCAGTGAATAAAGGCTCAGTCCACCCATAGCAGCTGCTCTTAGTTCTTCTCCTCTCTACTTCCTGTGTGTTGGGGGTACTTAGAGGTGCTCTCTTTATCAGAGACTTTATGTCTTAATTAGTTCTATTACAGCTTTCTGTCCTTAGAACTTTGCTTCCTCTCTCCCTCTTTCTCTAAGTCTTCCTTACACAACTCTTGCACAGTCATTATTTTCTCGTATGTATCTCTTACACCCTCAGAAATTTGGCCCTACACTTCTGCTGTTCTGTGCTGCAAACTCTCTGGGCATAGGCACTGTCACAATACTTTCTCTTTCTTAAAAAACACCATGCAAGTATAGTCCATGTGCAAAACTGTACAAGTATGGTTTTCAGATCATCTGATTTACCATCATACCTTTCCAACACTTTTTAGCCATTTCAATGACTGACTTAATTAGTGGCATATTTTTCCCTTTGTAGTACCTACAGACAGATGTGAAGTTTTTACTTTCTTGATAAAATTGTTTAATGTGCAAAAGTTTAAAATTTTCATGGTCTAATTTAATTTTTCCTTTGTTGCTCATGCTTCTGGTGTCAGTCAGATCTAAGACTCCATTGCCAAACCCAAGGTCATGAAGACTGACCCTATGTTTTCTTCTAAGAGTTTTATGGTCTTTTATGTTTAGGTTGTTGATCCATTTTGAGTTAATTTTTAATAAAGTGTGAGGTAGGGGTTCAAATTCATTCTTTTGCATTTGGATATCCAGTTCTCCCAGCGCCATTTGTTGAAGAGACTGTTCTTGCTCCATTAAACAATCTTGGCATTCTTGTCAAAAGTCAACTGACCACAAATGTATAGGTTTAATTCTACTACATTTGTCTATATGTTTATCCTTATGCCAATACCATGCTGTTTTGATTACTGTAGCATTGTAGTAAGTAATTCGGAAGTGTGAGTTCTCCAACTACATTCTTTTTCAAAATTGTTTTAGCTATCTGGGGCCCCTTGCAATTCCACATGAATGTGAGGATTGGCTTTTCCATTTCTGAACCACAGAACCATTGAAAATTTAATAGGGATTGCATTGACTCTATAGATCATTTTGGATAGTATTGCCATCTTAATATTTTTCTTGTTGGTATTTTCTATCTATTCCTTGGATATTTGATATAATATTCATGTAAAACTCCCTGGACCTGGTGTTTATTTATTCCCGGGAATACTTCAAATTCTGATTCAAGTTGCCTTATTGTTATTATGTCTTCCAATGCCTGGATATGGGATATCTGTTTATTTAGGTCTTCTTTAATTTCTTTCAGTAATGCTTTATAGTTTTCAGTGTGCTAATCTTTCACCTTCTTAGTTAAATTTATTCCTACATATTGTATTCAAAATTGTGGTTGTTAAAATAAAATATTTAAGCACGCAAAGAAATATAATATAATGAACACTTGTGTAAACACTACCCAGCTTAAGAAATAAAGGTTACCAAATAGTTAAATCCTCCCTGAATGCAATGTGTCCTCACTCAGAAGTAACTGCCTTTTAAATATAGTGTTTATCATTTCCTTACATGATGTGGTAGGCGGAATAATAGCACCCCAAAGATCCATGTCCTAGTCCTCAGAACCTGTGAGTGTGTTATCTTATGTGGCAAGAGTCTTCCCAGATGTGATTAAGTTACGGATCCTGAGATGGTGAGATTATCTGATTATCTGGGTGGGTCCAATATAATCACAAGGATCCTTATAAGTGAAAGAGGGAGACAGGACCTCGTGTATCTACATTTCTCCAAGGGCCAGATAAGCCCCAGTGTCTTCAGCTTTTAGGACCTAGAGATATCTCAGTAAGTCCAGTACCCTTCTGGCACCCAACAAACTCTTTTTTTTTTTTTTTTTAAGATTTTATTGGGGAAGGGGAACAGGATTTTATTGGGGAACAGTGTCTACTTTCAGGACTTTTTTCCGTCAAGTTGTTGTCCTTTCAATCTTAGTTGTGGAGGGCGCAGCTTAGCTCCAGGTCCAGTTGCCGTTGTTAGTTGCAGGGGGCACAGCCACCATCCCTTGTGGGAGTCGAACCAGCAACCTTGTGCTTGAGAGGACATGCTCCAACCAACTAAGCCATCTGGCCATCTGGGAGCTCAGTGGCAGCTCAGCTCAAGGTGCCGTGTTCAATCTTAGTTGCAGGGGGCGGAGCCCACCATCCCTTGCGGGACTCAAGGAGTTGAACCGGCAACTTGGGGTTGAGAGCCCACTGGCCCATGTGGGAACCGAACCGGTAGCCTTCGGAGTTAGGAGCATGGAGCTCTAACCACCTGAGCCACCGGGCAGGCCCTATATCTTTTAATTGGAGCATTTAATCCATTTACATTTAAAGCGATTATTGACAGGTACATAGTTATTGTCATTTTGTTATTTGTATTTCTGGTCTTCATTAGTTAGATTGTTTTCATCTTTCTTCTATTTACAGAAGTCCTTTTAGTATTTCTTGTTTTGCTGGCTTGGTGGTAATGAATTCCTTTAGCTTATTCTTTTCTGGGCAGCTCTTTGTTTCTCCTTCAATTTTAAATGATAGCCTTGCTGGATAAAGCAATCTAGGTTGTAGACCTTTGGTTTTCATCACTCTGAGTACCTCCTGCCACTCCCTCCTGGCCTGCAAAGTTTCTGTAGAAAAGCCTTTTGATAGTCTTATAGTAGTTCCCTTGTATGTAAGCCACTGTCTTTCTCTTGTTAGTTTTAGTATTCTCTCTTTGTCTTTAACCTTTGCCATTTAAGCTATAATGTGTCTTGGTGTGGGCCTGTTTGGGTGCATCCTGGTCGGAACTCTCTACACTTCCTGTGCTTGTATGTCGGTTTCCTGCACCAGGTTAGGGAAGTTTTCAGTCATTATTACTTCAAATATGTTCTCGATCCCTTGCTCCCTTTCTTCACCTTCTGGAATTCCTATGATGCTCATGTTGTTGGGCTTGATGTTATCTCAGAGGTCTCTTAAACCATCTTCATTGTTTTTTATTCTTTTTTCTTTTTGTGGTTCTGCTTGGGTGATCTCTGCTAACTCGTCTTCTAAGTCGCTGATTCCATCCTCTGCCTCATTTAACCTACTGGTAATTCCTTCAAGTGTGTTCTGTGTTTCAGTTATTGTGTTCTTTAGTTCTCACTGGTTGTTCTTTATGATTTCTCTATCCTTCCTTATGTTGTGACTTAACTCCTTAAACATTCTTATCATCAGTGTTCTGAACTCTGTCTCTGATACGTCAGTTACCTCTCTTTCATTTGGTTCCAATTCTGGAGGTTTCTTCTGTTCTTTTATTTGGGACATGTTTCTTTGTTTCCCCATTCTGGCTGACTCTCTGTGTTTGCTTCAATGTATTAGGTAGATCCCCTAGGATTCTTGGTCTTTGCTGGGTGATCTTATGTAGTATGTGTTCTTTATATTTGACTTGCACCACTTCTCTATTCTCCTGTGCATGTGCTCCAAAAGTGACCGTTGTGTGTATTCTCTTGTTCAAGTTGAGCTTTAATTGCTTTTGGCTTCTCAGTAGCTTGGATTGACTCCTACACTGTCTAGTTGTGAGCATTGGCTCTGCCCACAGTGGATGAGCTGCTGACCCAGATGAGGCTTGACCCCCATGAGGTCTTGTGTCTGTAGAGAGTTCCCTCTGGGTGTGTCACTTGTAGGTCAAACCCGGTAATGCTCTGGTTTTGTCTGGAGTTGTCCTCTGGTTATGTTGTAGGGCCCTGG
This sequence comes from Rhinolophus sinicus, assembly GCF_036562045.2. Lineage (NCBI taxonomy): Eukaryota > Metazoa > Chordata > Mammalia > Chiroptera > Rhinolophidae > Rhinolophus > Rhinolophus sinicus. The sequence continues at coordinate 70,836,258 of NC_133758.1, forward strand.
TGTAGGGTAATTTCAGAACAAAGCAAATCAACACACACAACAACAGCAATAAGAACAGCAAAGAAAAAACCAAATATACTCACATGTAAAAACAACCGATAACCCACACTCAACACAGGCAAAAATATCAAACACACACACACACACACACACAAATCAATACAGAAATATGGAAAGAACGAAGAAAAGTAGGGCAGGGAAAAGAAAAAAGAAGAGAGAGAAAAAGGGAAAAAAAATATATAATAGCATATATATAATATATGCTAAAAATGATAGTAACACACACACACAAAAGCAGCGCCAGTCTTGAGTTAAGCTCACCAAACAATCTCCAGGTTGTCCTCTTTTGTACAAAGAGTCCTCTCCGTCTTGTGGAGGCAGAGCCAGCCACCTGGTGCCCAGAGTGACCCTGGCACTGCAGTTCTAGGTGCGCGGGGCTATGGGCTGTGATTGGTAGTTTTTACAAAGTCAGTGCAGTGTCTGCTCTCGCCTGCACATATTCGCACTGAGAGCACCACAGCCGGCCCTGTGCCCAGGTCTGCTGAGTCTTAGGCATTTCTTCCGTTGGGGGTGTGGGGGATAAGAGTGGAGGTGTGGGGGTGTGTGGAGGGCTCGATATTTCTGAGCAGCTGAAGGCCCTGAGTTGCCTCTGCCATGTGCTGTTAACCCCGCATGTGTCTCTGCAGCTGTAATTGTCCTGCCGCAGCAGCCCAGAAAAGGTGGGGCTGGGAAGGGAAGTGTCTGCCATCTCCCAGCCCAGCAGTGTCACACTCTTCCCAGCCTCTGCCCTAGGTCACAGTTGCAAAGCGGCTTTTTCCAGGTCCTGAGCACTACAGCTCCTCAGCACTATAGCTCCTCTGTCGTCTGACACTGCTCTTCAGTTCAGGGACCAGCCTGAGACTCTGGAAGGGCGGGGCTGGTTTGCTGTGGGAGAGTGGGGGAAGGGGCCCAGGTAGGGCTTTTGCTGTTTTGTTTGACCTAGGGCCCAGCTGGAAATCTCCGCTGAGGTTACTGCCTCAAACATGGGATGCGCTGCTCTCTCGGCAGGAGAGTTCAGCTGTGGGACGCAGAGAAAGAGCCCATCTCCTGGCTCTTGTGATCTCTGTTCTGTGTCCTGGGACCCCCACGTCTCCCAGCCGCGGATGTGGGCTGCATCTCCACACCACTCCCTTCCCTTTTCCCCGGCTCACCCAGTTTGCCCACCTTCGAGTAATCCTTGTAGGAGCCTCTTAGCTGTTCTGTGTGATGAGCAGAGTGTCCTTTGATAGGTTATAGATGTTCAATTTGTGGTACGTTCCGGAGGAGAACGCAAGAAGACCACCCCGCTGCCGCATTTTCTCTAGACTCCATTCTTTGATTCAGCTGAGCTGGTGGTAGAATCTAGTGCTTGACAAGGATTATGCTGAATGGAGTGTTAAACCATTGGGTTTATTCCCGCTCCATGCTCCAGCACACTTCAGGGAAATGTTCCATTCTCACCAATAATGGTGACCCAACCATGCTCTGACCTCTAAGAAGAATGGGATGTGGGGCTGTTGGCAGCTCATGTCACTTTAAAGATACACAATTTAGACAGTGCTGGAATCATGGGGGAGAGACGCTCTATTTCTGTTGGGACGCTGCTGGGATGTGACGTCATCCTGTGGCTGTCGGTGGCCACTTTGTTTTCATAAAGGAAAGACCACCTGAGAATGACGGCAGCACAGAGGGAAGGAGGCAAAGCCAACAGGTCAGGAGAGATGATTCCTGTTGACATCATTGAGCACACAGGAAGGAGAATCTCTCACAGAAGCCCCTGTGGACTTCCTGAAATACCTCATTAGCCAAAACTAGGTCATGAGTCCCTGCCTCATCCAATCACTAGCAGGGGGTTGGGAGAGGGGACTGGTTGCCATAACTGGCTTGGACCGGCTGTGATTCCTTCCAATTGAGCATCCACAAGAAGAAGGCAGCATGTGTGCTGTGTGAGCAAGCAACACCATCCTGCCACAAAGGAGAAATGGACAAGGGAGCTGAGGGTTCAAAGCCAAGGGAACAGAAGACCATGAGGAACAACATGCAAAGGTGCAGAGTTGTGCCAGTTAAGTCCAAGTATTACATCACTACACGCTCCTCATACTGGAGGATGCAAAACAAGAGTACCCAATACATCTTTCTGAAGCAAGACATTTATTGAAAGGTTTGGAAAACCAAGGACTTTAATAAGAACCATCCCTCCCCACAGAGCAGGGGAGGGAAGAAGGGCCCCAGGAAAAACAGTCCAGTCTGTGAAGTTTCACCCATCTGGGGGCCGAAGTGGTGGACCTGCAGCAATGGTGGTCCCTCCTCCTGTCTCCCAGGAAGCTCCAGGACGTCCTCCAAGGAGGTCCTTCTGAAGGCCCCGGCGATGCTGGATGCCACGGCGATGCCAGATACCCTGGCCGGGAATCCCACGCAGAGAACGCCATGGCACTGGTCACATCTCCTTTGTCTGCTGGCCCAAGTCCTCTCTCCCACGGACACACCGTGTGTATCTCTTGTACTGCTGTGACCTGCAGTTTGCATCCAGCCTCTGGCCGATCTCCCCCACCACGTGGTCAGGCTCCCTGGACCTCAGTTTCATCTATTTCAGCCTTTAAAATGCAGGGAGCCAGGCTTGACCTCCCTGGAGTCTTGTTCTAGCCCCACGTTTGCTGTCAAAAGTCTATAGGGGCTACTTGACTGCGTCTGCAGCACCCCTTCTTTGGAGGCAGACAGAACAGTTTTCGTAAGAAGTTCAAGCACCCCCTAACCACCTGCCGCCGGCTCGACTTGATGTTTTCTGTGTTTCCACTGCTGCTGCTGGTGCTGTGGATGGAGAGAGAGTCCCCAGGGTGACATTGGGGGGCTGGGCTAAAGATGGTGCTGGAACCAGGGCTGAGCTCGGGAGTGGCGGTTCTGGTACCTGGTCTGTTCTCAGGAATGGCAGTCGTGGAGCCTGGTCTGTGCTCGGGAGTGGCGGTCCTGGACTCCCGGCTGGGCTCAGGGGTGGCGGTCCTGGAGCCCTGGCTGTGCTCGGGAGTGGAGGTCCTGGAGCCCCAGCAGTGCTTGGGAGGGGAGGGCTCAGGGGTGGCGTTTCTAGACTCTCGGCTGGGCTCAGGAATAGAGGTCTTGGATCCTGGGCTGGATGGAGGTGGGGTGCTCCTGGACTCAGGAATGGTTATGCTGTACTCCTGGATGTATGTAGGACCGGCAGACTTTTGGGCCTTCTGCCCTGGCTCGTGGGCCATAGGCTGCTGCTCTGCCTGCTGGCAAATGGACCACTCGGATTGAACCTCCTGGGCTGGGGAGGGGCTGCGGCTCTGGAACTCAGGAGGATGGAAGGGCTTCACCTTGATGGTTCGAGTCTGGAATTTTAAGTTTTTTCTGTGTAAAATGCGGTATGTGGCCAGGATGTTATTGCCTGTTTTATTAGACAGAGTGTCCTTGATGTCTTCATAGCGAAAGCCCAGGTTCACCATTTCTTCTGTGACCCAGGTGTCTATGTCATCACTGGGTGGCTCAACATACGGCTTCAGTTCTTCCTCTTGGCCCATGTTCAGCCAGGGATCTGGCATGATGGCCTTCAGATCGTCTCTCTGCTCAGGGTTGAGGTTCAGCAGTTTTGGGAGGAGGTTTGCCACGTGAATGGACAGATAGCTTGGCACCACATACCGCCCGCTGGCTATCTTCATCATCAGCTCTGGCAAGCTCGTCGCATAGAAAGGAACGGTGTCCGTCAGCGTCTCGTACAGCAGCACTCCCAGGCTCCAGATGTCCGAGGCACAACTGTCATACGTTTCGCCCAGGAACAGTTCTGGGGCTGTATATAAGAGACTGCCACAAAACGTGCTGCGTTGATGGATGTTGGAGGATGCGCCAAGTCCAAAGTCTGCTAGTGTGGCATTCATCCGAGCGTCTAGCAGCACGTTTTCTGGCTTCAGGTCCCGGTGAGCAACGCCCTTCTCGTGGCAGTAGTGCACTGCTGACACCAGCTGCCGGAAGATGCCGCGGGCCATGTCCTCCGACATGCGGCCGTGGGCACGGAGGTAGTCCAGCAGGTCCCCTCCGGGCACGAACTCCATGACCAGGTAGAGGGATTCCGCCCAGCTGATCACGTGGAATAGCTGGACGATGTTAGGATGCTGCAAGTCTGCCATGCAGCGGACTTCTTGCAGGAGAGAACTGCGCGTTTTGTCAGAGACCCGTTGTTTGATGATTTTCACAGCCACCTTCGTCTGCGTGAGCATGTGCATGCCCACCACTACGTTGGCAAAGGTGCCCTCGCCGATGGATCCATTGAGCTCGTAATGGGCACTGGGGGGCTCCTGGTCAACAGGGATGTCTGTAAACTCACGTGACATGGTGACCCGCTAGCTACGCTCACTGACGGTACTAACGATGCTCTCCAACTGTGCTCACAAACAACTGTACTAACTACGCTGCTAATAATAATAACTATACCAACTGTGCTGACTAAATATACTATCAATAGTACTAACAATGCTAATAAACAATAACTATGCCAACTACACTGACTAAATGTAATAACTGTACTAACAATACTAACTAATAATACTAACTAAAAAAAAAAGGGACCAAGGAAAGAAGAGGGAAGGGAAAAAATAAAACGGGGGTGGGATGGGGTGGGGGGAGGGGCTAATAAACAATAACTATGCTAACTACACTGACTAAATGTAATAACTGTACTAACAATACTAAGTAATAACACTAACTAAAAAAATGAGACCAAGGAAACAAGAGGGAAGGGAAAAAATAAAATGGGGGGAAAACCAGCTAAAACGTCCAAGTCCAACAGGTCACCACAAATCAGCTTCCTGGGCTATAACGGACAGAAAGCTCAGCCCAGCCAGGGGCTTATATAGCAGCTATGGGTAATTTCATCACACTGGTGCTTTATGAGCTCAGAGCCAGAAATTGACCATGTGTGGCTAAGGGTAAACTACAGTGGTTTTCTCAGTTTTGGGTTTCTCATTACTCTGAGAAAAAGGGGGGACCCCGAAGAAATTTTTGTTTATGTGGGATATGAAAGACTGATATTTACTTAATTAGAATTTAAAGTCTGTAGGATGCTTTAAAAAGAAAGAAAAGTGTAGGTTTTCCAGGGATGGATAGTGTTGCATTTTGAAAAGCCCTTAAGATGATTTGTTTCCATTCCCTCAGCCAAGAAATGGTGCTGCCCTTTGAGAAGCACTACTTGGATGTATAATAAAGTAACTTTTTATATAAAATGATCATTTAAAAGGTATCTACAAGCAATTGTTCTTAAAACCACCTTGTGTTTATTAATACCGCAGCTTAGCTGAGTAGTTCCCTCAGAAAATAATTTCAGGTATTCATTTTGGATACCTTCAGTTTGTTTGTTTGTTTGTTTGTTTTGTTTTTAAATAAATGGAAACCTGTTAAAAGTGAATTTGCTTCCAAAAGTGGCTACTTCATAGGCATAAAATTGGCTGGGCTCAGGGAAATCAGATTGAAATAATGCTAGGGACACAAAGTCTACCAATTTTCACTATTGATTCAATGCAGTTAATTGTTTGCACAATTTCAGTTTCACAACTTCCAGAAGTAAGTGTTGCCTATTTTTCTCTAATTAGTAAATTACCACATGTCAATGTTCGATACATTGTTTAGAACAGATTTGTTGTCAACTTTTGTGTCAGTTTAAAATAATCTACTTCTAATCATGGGAAAAATGTGAATATTTAGTGATATATTGGATCTGATCTCAGTTTTCTTGAAGAGATACTTTTTTTCTTTAAGCTCTGCCTGATCCACTGTCCTGAAGCTCCAGACATAGCTGAAATGTTTTAAAACTAAACCATTAAGTCTTTAGGACTATACCTGCCATCTTTCTCCCTTAGCAGCACACAAAATGGAATGAAAGAAGCATCTTGGAATTATTATAATTCAATGCATTTGGATAACTTATTTGTGCCGTATTTATTTCAAGTGTGTTTTTGTTCTTAAAATTCATCCATTCAAGTTTGTCTTCCTCACCAGCTCCCAGATGCCATTACCTTTCCATTAGTGAACTCTGATGCACCTCTTCCTTTTTCTTTGATCTGTTGTGAGCTTTTTGACATCATCGGTGGTGTTTTGGGTCCTACAGAATGCCCCTCCCCATGTCCCCACACACTCAGGATTTATAGGGACACTCATCGATACTGAGATATTCTGAGAAATTCTTCTGTTCTAATTGATACCTGCAAAAGTACCAAATTGGACACCTAACATGGTTCCTGAAAGCAGAGTAACCTAAACTGTAAAGCCTCTTTCTGTCTGTTGTTGACAGAAGATGCTGCAAAGCTACATCACACATGCCTGCTTGATATTATCAAAACAATTATTCATGTATTCATCTCGGTATCCCAGAGCTGCACTGCGGATCCTGCAGACATGGTCTTCACGCGTGCATCAACAGAATCCTGTGTCACCTGCAGTAAATCATCCTCAGCCCGCATCACCCACCTGCCTCCCGACACAGTGCTGACCGGGAGATAGGGAGCCTCACTTTGACACTGGGGAGAACTGAGATTCTCATCATGGAGGAACTAGTGATACTGAAGTCTGGTGCTATTACTTACATGTCTCAGGACCTCAGAGCGGACGCAGCCTTGCACTTTTGCTGAGTGGGCATGGCACACAGTGAGAAGAGGCTGAAAGATGGAATTGTTTTCATTCATTCAAGCAGTGAAGCTGTGATTGAGTGACCAGGAACTGTGCATCACAGTGTCTTCACTGAGTTAAGACAATTGTTAGACTTTGATTAAAATGTGCCTTACCTTTTGATGGGAGGAGCCACACAGATGAGCCAAAAAATTTTTATTTTTTAATTAAAATTTTAAATTAAAAAAGTTATTTTAAAGAGACAGGTAAAATTAATTTTCATAACATGTTTTATTAACCAAATTTATCCCAAGCGTTATCGTTTCAACATGTAGCCAATCAATGTAAAAATCTTTAGTGATCTCATATATTTTTTTCTAATTATGCCTTCACAGTCGGTTTTGTTGTTTTTATATGTACAGCTAGCTCTTCTCGGTTCAAACTCGCCACATTTCCAGTGCTCGGTGGTCCTAGGTATTAAACAAAAGGAAAGTGAGTGAACAAAAGGAGGAAGGTCCCAGAAGTGTTCACACACAGATTCATTCTGGTTTTCCAGCATCCAACAGCAAGACGTAAACATGAACTGTGACAGGCACAGAGTCGAAAAGATATAAAAACAAACTCTTTGCCCCTTAAAGCACATTTATTTCTGATGATAAAAGTTAAACAGACATTTCTCAGTTGATCTTATCAAGCACATGGCATCACATAATCATCAGTGTCTGTGAAAAAACATCCTTACACTAAAGACTGGGATGAGTTTCACTGGGCTCCTTTTCATAATATCCTTCCATTATTCTCACTGCATGAAAAAAGAACCAAAGAACTCCAAAACCCCCGTGAGTCAGGAAAAAAGCAATCTATAGGACATTTGGAAGGAGGTGACATACGATGGCACCCAGCAAATGGCCCCAGATGTCTGGCTCTACATTGCAGTGCATTTCTGGGTACCTGGAGCACAGGTCGCAGACTGGCAACTTACGGGCGTCACGAGACCTACAGGTATGGTGTCTTTATGCCACAGAATTAGTTCCTACAGTGTCTATTTTTAAAAATTATATTCTAACATAAAAGTCAGGCAAGTTCACATAAAAATCCAGATTTTGAGCAATTATGAAGCCTGTCACCGGTAACACGGATTTTCATTTCCCCAAAGTTAACGTTGCTGGAGAGCGCCCCCTGCTGCATTGGCTGCTGTGCCGCCCACCTCTTGGGGGTGGGGGCCGGCAGAATGGATTCACTTTACTCACCCATAACAACTCAGCCCAAATAGATCGTCATTCACTAACAACCCTCCTGCAGAGGCAAAATGGACCATCTCTGTGTGAGTGTGTGTGTGTGTGTGTGTGTGTGTGTGTGTGTGTATGTATATATGTGTATATATATGTATTTTTTAACATATACATATATATGTAAAATTATATTTGACATTCATTATTATTCAGCTTCAGGTGAACAGTATAGTGATTAGGCCTCTACACCATCCCTGATGTGGTCTACATAATAAGTGTCCATTGGATGTCTTACAAAATCTTTACAACCTTATTGATTATGTTCCCCAAACTGACTTTCGTATCCCTGTGGCAATCTTGTGGTTACCAACTGTGCTTTCTAATCCCCTCGCCTTCTCCCTCATCCCACCCACCTCCCATCTAGCAACCCTCAGTTTTTCCGCTATATCTCTGAGACTGTTTGTGGTTAGTTTGTTCATTCATTCGATTCTTTAGATTCCACTTATAAGTGAGATCATATGGTATTTGTCTTTCTCTGTCTGACTTATTTCACTTAGCATAATGTTCTCTAGGTCCATCCATATCATTGCAAATGGTAAGATTTCATTCTTCTTTATGGCCAAGTAATACTGCATTGTATAAATGTACCAGTCGTCTTAATCCAGTCATGTGCTGATGGGCATTTCGGTCATTTCCATGTCATGGCTATTGTAAATAGTGCTGCAATAAACATAGGGGTGCATAAATTTTTTTGAATTAGAGTTTTGGATTTCTCTGGATAGATACCTAGGAGTCGAATTGCTGGGTCATAAGGTAGCTCCAATTCCAGTTTTTTGAGACACCTCCATACTGATTTCCAAAGTGGCTGCACCAATCTGCAATCCCCCCAGCAGGGCACGAGGGATCCCTTTTCTCCACATCCTCACCAGTACTTGTTGTTTGTTGATTTATTGATGACAGCCATTTTGACTGGGGTAAGGTGGTATCTTGTGTTTTTTATTTGCATTTCTCTAATGATTAGTGAGGTTGAACATTTTTTCATATGTCCATTTGCCATCTGTATGTCCTCTTTAGAAAAATGTCTCTTCATGTCCTCTGCCCATTTTTTAATTGGGTTGTATGTTTTTTTTGGAGATGAGGTGAATGAGTTTTTTTAATAAACGTTGGATATTACCCCTTATCAGATATATCACTGACAAATATCTTCTCCAATTCAGTAGGATTCCCTTTTTGTTTTATTGATAGTTTCCTTTGTTGTGAAAATTTTTTTTAGTTTGACGTAATCCCACATGTTTATTTTTTGTCTTACTTCCGTTGCCCTAGGGGTTATGTCAGTAAAAATATTACTCCTGGTAATGTCTGTAAGCTTTCTTCCTATATTTTCTTTTAGGAGTTTTATGGTTTCAGATCTTACATTTAAGTCTTTAATCCATTTTGAATTTATTCTTGTATGTGGTGTAAGGAGGTGGTCCAGCTTCATTGTTTTGCATGTGTCTATCCAGGTTTCCCAGCACCATTTATTGAATAGACTGTCTTTACCCCAATGCAAATTCTTGCTTCCATTGTTGTAGATTAAATGACCATATGGGCATGGATTTATTTCTGGGCTCTGTATTCTGTTCCATTGATCTATGTGTCTGTTTTTATGCCAGTGTCATGCTGTTTTGATTACTATAGCTTCATAGTATAATTTGATGTCAGGTATTGTGATACCTCCCACTTTGTTCTTATTTTTCAAGATTGCCGAGGCTATCCGGGATCTTTTATGGCTCCATAAATTTTAGAACTATATGTTCTACTTCTGTGAAAAACTGTCCTTGGTAGTTTGATAGGAATTGCGTTGAATCTATATATTGCCTTAGGCAGTATGGACATTTTAATGATATTAATTCTTCCTATCCATGAGCATGGTATGCTTTTCCATCTATTTGTATCTTCTTTAATTTCTCTCTTTGGTGTCTTATAATTTTCTGAGTACAGATCTTTTACTTCTTTGGTTAAATTCATTCCTAGGTATTTTATAGTCTTTGAAGCAATTGTAAATGGGACTGTTTTCTTAATTTCTCCTTCTGATATTTTATTATTGATATTTACAAATGCAGCTGATTTCTGAATATTAATTTTGTATCCTGCTACTTTACTAAATTCATTTATCAGTTCTGATAGTTTTTTGTGTGGAGTCTTTAGGGTTCTCTCTATATAGTATCAAGTCATCTGCATATGACAATTTTACTTCCTCCTTACCAATTTGGATGCCTTTATTTCTTTTTGTGTCTGATTGCTATGGCTGGAATTTCCAGAGCTATGTTGAATAGAAGTGGAAAAAGTCGGCAAACTTGCTTTGTTCCTGATCTTGAGGGGAATGGTTTTAGCTTTTCCCCATTGAGTATGATGTCAGCTGTGGGTTTATCATATATATGGCCTTTATCATGTTGAGATATGGTCCCTCTATTCCCACTTTCTTAAGAGTTTTATCATAAATGGCTGCTGGATTTTATCAAATGCTTTTTCTGCATCTATTGATATGATCATATGATTTTTATTTTCCATTTTGTTAATGGGATGTATCACATTAATTGATTTGTGGATGTTGAACCAACTTTGCGTATCAGGAATGAATCCCACTTGATCACAGTGTATGATCTTTTTAATGTATTGCTGAGTTCTGTTCGCTAATACTTTGTTGAGGATTTTTGCATCTATGTTCATTAGGGATATCGGCGAGTAGTTTTCTTTTTTTTTTGTAATGCTTTGTCTGATTTTGGGATCAGGGTGATAGTGGGCTTGTAGAAAGTGTTTGGGAACCTTCTTTCCTTCTGGATTTTTTGGAATAGTTTGAGGAGAATAGATGATAATTCTTTTCTGAATGTTTTGTAAAATTCACCTGTAAAGCCATTCACTGGTGGTCCAGGGCTTTTGTTTGTTGGGAGCTTGTTGATTACTGATTCAATTTCCCTGGTAGTAATCAGTCTGTTCAGGTTTTCCGTTTCTTCTTGAGTTAGCCTTGGAAGGTTGCATGCTTCTGGAAAATTGTACATTTCTTCCAGATTGATTAATTTGTTGGCATATAGTTGCTCATAGTAATTTCTTAAATTTATTTTTGTATTTCTGTGGTGTCTGTTGGCACTTCTCCTCTTTCATTTCTGAAGTTATTAATTTGGGTCCTCTCTCTCTTTGTTTTGATGAGTCTGGCTAAAGGTTTGTCTATTTTGTTTATCTTCTTGGAAAACCGACTCTTGGATTCTTTGATCTTTTGTATTGTTTTTTCAGTCTCTATTTCATTTATTTCCACTCTGATCTTTATTATCTCCCTCCTTGTACTCCCTTTGGGCTCATTTTGCTGTTTTTTTTTTTTCCGGATCCCTTAAGTGTAAGGATAAACTGTTGATTTGTGATTATTCTTGTTTCTTTAGGTAGGCCTGCATTGCTATGAATTTCCCTCTTAGGACTGCTTTTGCTGCATCCCATAGATTTGGGGTCGTTGTGTTTTCATTTTCATTTGTCTCGAGATATCTTTTGATTTCTTCCTTGATCTCATGGTTGACCCATTCATTATTTAGTAACATGTTATTCAGCCTCCATGTATTTGTGTGTCTTCCAGTGTTTTTCCTGTAGTTGATTTCTAATTTCATAGCACTGCCGTCAGAGAAGACACTTGGTATGATTTCATTGTTTTTTAAATTTATTGAGACTTGTTGTGTGACCTAACATGTGGTCTATCTTGGAAAATGTTCCATGTGTGCTTACAAAGACTGTGTATTTTGCAGCTTTGGGGTGAAATGCTCTGAAAATATTGATTAAATCCAACTGGTCCAATGTGTCATTTAAGGCCGCTGTTTCCGTACTTATTTTCCATCTGGAGGACCTGTCCTGTTGTTAGTGGTGTGTTGAAGTCCCCTACTGTGATAGTGTTACTGTTGATCTCTGTCTTTATGTTAGTCAATATCTGTTTTATATATTTAGGTGCTCCTATGTTGGGTACATAGATGTTTACTTGGGTTATGTCCTCTTGTTGGATCGATCCCTTTATTATTATGTAGTGCCCATCTTTGTCTTTTAATATATTCTTCATTTTAAAGTCTATTTTGTCAGATATAAGTATTGCTACTTCAGTTTTTTCTCATTTCTATTCCATGAAATGTCTTACTCCAACCCTTCACTTTCAGCCTGTGTGTCTTTTCATCTCAGGTGAGTCTCTTGTATATAGCATATCAAGGGTCTTGTTTTCTTATCCACTCAGCCACCCTATATCTTCTTTTTTTTTAACAGGATTTTATTGGGAAATAGTGTGTACTTCCAGGATTTTTTTCCAAGTCAAGTTGTTGTCCTTTCAATCCTAGTTGTGGAGGGCACAGCTCAGCTCCAGGTCCAATTGCTGTTGCTAGTTGCAGGGGGCACAGCCCACCACCCCTTGCGGGAGTCAAACCGGCAACCTTGTGGTTAAGAGGACACGCTCCAACCACCTGAGCTATCCAGGAGCTCAGTGGCAACTCAGTTCAAGGTGCCATGTTCAATCTTTAGTTGCAGGGGGTGCTGCCCACCATCCCTTGCGGGACTCGAGGAATCGAACTGGCAACCTTGTGGTTGAGAACCCATGCTCCAACCTACTGAGCCATCCGCGAGGCAGCTCAGCTCAAGGTGCCATGTTCAATCTTAGTTGCAGGCGGCAGAGCCCACCATCCCTTGCGGGACTCGAGGAATTGAACTGGCAACCTTGTGTTTGAGAGCCCACTGGCCCATGTGGGAATCGAACCAGCAGCCTTCGGAGTTAGGAGCGTGGAGCACCAACTGCCTGAGCCACCGGGCTGGCCCCTACATAATCTTTACAACATTATTGATTATATTCCCCTCTAATCATTATGTTGTGTTGTACACCTGAAACTAATATAAAAATTACATTAAATTAGAGATACCTCCAAGGTGCTAGGATACATTTCTCCTTGAAATGTAAATGATTAAGGATCTTTCTGACATGTTGGGAGCTTGTTACAAGGGGCTAGTGTATACTATAACTATTTGACCTTCTTGGGGAGACAAGAAAAGTTTAATTACCCTTTTGGATCAGAGAAATTACTAGACAAATGGCTACAGGTCTAATCCCCATAGTAAGTGGAAAGTAAAATGTTTGTAGAGGAAGTGAAGGCAAAATATTACGTTTATATCTTATAGACTTCTGTGTCTCCAAAGGCTGGAGCTTTTTACAGGAGCACTGAGAAATCCAGAGAAGATTTATTTCCTCACATTGATTTCTCAACAGCTGGGAGTTTTGATTTAATCTTTCATCATGATTGTGGATTTTTCAATTTCTCCTTATATCTTCATGGCTGTTAGTAGATACTTACACATTTAAAATTGTTATGTATCTCCAGTAAATTGTTTGAATTGTTTTAACTATCATGTAGTGACCCTCTTTATTAGGTAATCTTTAAAAATCCACCTGAAATAGTATACTGAACAAGATGAACACAAATGAAAGGAAATGTGATGGCTATATTAATATCAAAAAGCCTTATTAAGGATAACATTTATCTTCCAACTAGTGAATTTTGTAAAATTTATAGTTACTAGATATACTTGGATTTATTTTTATCATTGTATAGTATTTATCCTTATTTTATATGCTTCTTTTATCTCTTTTCCTGCCTTTTTGAAATTGAATTTTAAGATCTACCCCTTTTTCCCATTTTCATGTTTTAGAAGATACACATTCTATTTCTATCATTTCAGTGGCTTCTCTTAAATATTTTCAACATGTGCATTTACCTTAATAAAGCTTAAAGTAAATTAATAACTATGAGGTTGGACAATTATTTCGTGAACTCATCCTAGAAAAAGTGCTACATTCCTCATTGCTGAATATCATTACGGTCACCTTCGAAGTACTCCCCTTGGGAAGCTATCACTGATGCCAGTGCTTAGTCCACCCTTGGAAGCAATTTTGGAACTCTTTTTCTGGAATGGCCAGAAAAGGAGCTGTTGTCATACTATACTTGATGTCCTGAATGTCATCAAAATGTCTTCCTTTCAATATTTCCTTTATCTTTGGGTGAAGAAAGAAGTAATTGGGAGCCAGATTAGATGAGTAGGGAGGGTGTTCCAATACAGTTATTTGTTTATTGGCTAAAAACTCCCTTACAGACAGTGCTGTGTGAGCTGGTGCATTGTCGTGATGCACGAGCCATGAATTGTTGGTGAAAAGTTCAGGTCATCTAACTTTTCATGCAGCCTTTTCAGCACTTCCAAATAATAAACTTGGTTAACTGTTTGTCCAGTTGGTACAAATTCATAATGAATAATCCCTCTGATATAAAAAATGGTTAGCAACATCTTTGCAACAAGTTTGCGAACTTATTTGTCAAATCTGATATACTTTCTAAATACTAGAATTTAGAGCATTTTAATTCTGATTACTCTCTCTAGAATTAGAATATGCATATTAGAACTATCTAGTGTTTTTTCATCATGATCATTTTACTTTTTAATAAAGTTAATGGCTTTACAATATAGTTATTATTTTCTTTGCCTATTATTATTACTTCCATCTCACTCCTTTCTTCTGATTCCCATGTCCTTTAGAAGTTCTTTTGTGGAGGGTCTATTGGAGGAAAACTCTCTTAATCATTGTCTTAAAGCATTTTTACTTGATGCTCATCCTTGAGTTATAATTTACTTGCATGTGGTATCTGAGATTGATAAGTATTTTCTGCTGATTTCTGCCTTCTGCTGATTTCTGTGGTTGCTAAGTGACATTCTTTAGTAGGTAATCCGTCTCTGGTTGCATTTAAGATTTTCCTTTGATTGTGCCCTTTTGCAATTTCACTACAATTGTCATGGTATCTTTTGGTTTTCCTATTTGGGATTTCTTGTATTTCCTGAATCTGAGAATTTTGTTGCTTTTTATCGGTTTTAGAACATTTTTATCTGTGGTATTTTTAAATTTTGCTTTGATTCCATTCTCTCTTTTTTCTACTTCGGGAAATTCTATAAAGATATATAGAATGCTTGACCCTTTCTTGTTATAAAAATGTGTCTCTTAACCTTTGTATATTCATCTCTTCGTCTCTTTATACCTTATCATCCGTAATTTCTTCTAATACATGTTTCAGTTTTCTAATTCCCTTTCAGTGAAGTTTCACTTGCTGTTTAACTAATCCATTGAGTTTTTAGTTTCAATCATATTTTTAATTCCCATGAATTTTATTTGGTTCCTTTATAAATCTGCCAAGTTCTTTTTCAACAGCAGGTTTTCTCCAGGACTTAATTTTCTTTCTATGTCTTTATCACCTTAATGCTTTTATAATTACTATTTGACAATTTTATTTAAAGTTATTGTTTTTCTGTTGTTGAATGTTGTTGGGTTTTTTCCTTTATGTGTTTTGTAATTTTTATTGAGAAGTCATTTTGTTGGGGCTTAATCTATGAAAATCCCATAAGGCCTAGTTTGAGGATGTGTCTCTTTAGAGAGAGTGGTATTTATTTCTGCCAAATATCTCAGAGCTACTACCAATTGGGAAGCTCTTTGCACCAAATGTATCAAATCCAGTTACTACAGTAATAAATTCAAATTGGATTCCACAAATAATTAAAAGTCAAATCCCAATCCACATGATAGCTGGTTTTGGTAACAGATTCTTTGGGAAATTATTTTTTCATCCAAGGCTAGGTATCTTAACTTTTCTCTTGCCAGTAGGTAGGTTTTTTCTTTTTAATCTCTCTCTTAATCCTGGATTTCTCTCTCTTTTTCTAACTCAGTTATGGCTCCCAGCTTCGTACATACCTAATGACTTTTTCTGTCTCTGAATGGCCAGTAAAACCTGAACCTATGTGTTATGAAATGCAGCAACCATCCCCACTACTTCCCCATCCCGAGCAACTAGAGCACGAACACCTTATTTATATGAGTCTGCGTTTGAAAGGATTGGGGCCCTGGACATTTTCCTTATTTCCTTGAAATCTCAGTTATGTTTTTTAAAAATACATTTGTTTTAGAGAGTAGAAAAGTGGTTGCCAGAAGCTTGGGATGGGAGGAGTAAAGAGAAGTTGGTAAAAATGTACAAACTTTCAGCTATAAGGTGAGTAAGGTCTGAGGATATAATGTCAAACATGGTGACTATAGTTGATAACACTGTGTTGTATAATTGAAATTTACTACAAGAGTGGAACTTAAATATTTTCTCTCTCTCTCTCTCTCTCTCTCTCTCTCTGTCTCTCTCTCTGTCTCTCTCACGATAAATATGTGAAGTGAGTTGAATTAATTAGATAGGAGAGTCCTTTCACAATGTGTATGTATATCAAATCACAACAATATACACTTTAAATCTTATAATTTTATATGTCAATTATATCTTGATAAAGCTAAAATTAAAAAAAATTAAAGAATATTTTGAAAATGTTTGTTTTATCACTCACTGATGTTTTATATCTAGGGGATTTCCAGATTTTCTAGTCTACCATTTTTTCTAGAAATAGAAGCCAAGGTGGGTTTATTGATCTTTCCCAGGAATCCTGTAACTTGAGAAAGAATCCAGTTCAGTTCAGCAAGCAATTATTGAGTGCCTTCTATGTACCTATTTTCTCACCATTCTTCTGCAACTATCAATTTAAAAGATCCCATTATATCAAAGGTATCAACAGATAAGTTATATAGTACTTTAGATAAAATTCCTATTTTTAGATAACATTCCGGCACTTAAACCCCTACTTCTACAATGTATGGATAACATTATCATTATTAATACCAAAAAAAACAAAAAAATTGTAGTGGAAGAGTTACATCAAAATTCACAGTTTTCAAAATTGTATATTTTTTTTCTTTGTGTTTAGATTTTCTTCTACCTCAGTTTAAGAGATGTGGTGATATGTAGTCAGGTTTGTCACTCCTGGAGGCTGATGACACAAATAAGCTCATTGTGGAATGGTGTAAGTAGACGCTAACTGTCTGAAGCTATGTCTTTACCATCATGTGCCACTTAACAATGGGGATGTGTTGTGAGACATGCGTGGCCAGGCGATTTTGTCTTTTGACGCAACCTCATAGAGTGCACTGACACAAACCTATATGGTATAGCTGACTACAGGCCTGGGTGATATGTTGTAGCCCATTGCTCTTAGGCTATGAACCTGTATGACATGTTACTGTAGAAAACAACATGAAATTAAATCAAGCACAAGAGAAGATGATGCAATCAAGAGAGGTGGTAAACACAAGATGTATGTGGCTGCTGCTGACATAACGTGGCATACTGTTTTACAACAAACTTACTTTTTTTATAAGTAGAAAGAGTACACTCTAAAATAATGATAAAAAGTATAGTGTCGTAAACACATAAACCAGTAACAAGTCATTTATTATCAAGTATTATGTACTGTATATAATCGCACATGCTAATGCTATACTTTTACACAACTGGCAGCACAGTAGGTTTGTTTACACCAGCATCACCACAAACACGTGAGTCATGAGTTGTGCTAAGATGTTACAATGGCTACATCACTAGGCGATAGCAATTTTTTAGCTCCATTATAAGCTTATGGGACCATCTTCATATATGTGGTCTATCATTCACCAAAATGCAGTGCATGACTGTATTTTAGTTCTTAAAGGAGATGGACTGTTGTTAAGGCAAATGTAGTAATGACTGCCTTCTTCCCTGCGCCCCACTCTGTGGCCACCAAGAGTAGGTGCACTTGTTTCTCTTTTGTGCAGATACAAGCCTACAAGATGAGATAAAAAGATAATGTTATTTTAACAGATAACTTGTTAGTATTTTCTTATTTAAATGGTAGAAATAAATTGAGTATTATTTTTGGATTGAAACAAAGCTCCATTGTATGTTAGGCTTACCAGAGATAAATTGAGAAAATGCAAGTAAAGTCCTGAGTGTACAGTCTGTATGTAAGCAGTAGGCAATAAATACTAGCTACTATTTTAGTTCAAAAAACATAATAAAGCAGCCCAAAATATGGAGTAAAGGAAGAAACAACTGAGCACTAAAGAGGGCTAAAATACTCAACGCGTAAACAAAGTTGTTTGATAATCTTAGTGTGTTTGCATGCACAAAGACACACATACACTTAGCATTTTCTCATATGAGCTTCTAGGCTGGTACCTCTGTACTATTCTTGTGTTATACTAGTTTGGTACTGTTCTTGTAACCTAGAATTTGCCTGTTTTTTTCATTCCAAAGAGACACTGGGGATGGGTCTCAGCCAACAACCAAAATAAGCATGTATTATCCCTGATGACTGCTCTTTTCGGAGATGATACTTTTTTTCTCTCCCTTTTTCCACTTCCTCCCCCCACCATCCATTGGTTGCTCTTCCAAATTATAAATTATGTAAAGGCCATTGTAAACTACACACTTTAAATTGTCTTTCCCATAGTCAAGGACTCAATATATTCTGTGCTCATAAAACAAAAAGCAGAAACTCATTAATAATCAACCCAGGTTGCATTGACATTGAAGTCTTGGGGCTCACCTGGGATGATGGGGGCATCCAGGCCACTTCAAGACAATTGACCGGGTTGGTGTGGGGTCAATGTGAGCCCCCCACCCTCATGGCTATCAACATGTACTGGAAATTTTGAATCTGTTTGTAATTAAATCCAGGAATGACCACAAAAAAGAAAATCTGTTCATAATTAAAATTGGGAATGACCATGAAAAACAACGCCCCCCCAAAATGAGTGATGTGATAAATTTTAGTCCTTGATGCTTTAAAAAATATTTTTAAAAGTTTACGTGCAAAATAGCTTTTCATTTCTTAATGTCTTTTGTTTTCCCTTTTTAGATTGATTTTTCCTCAGTAAAAGATATGATCACAGATAAATATATAGTGTCTGCTTTGCAAAGGTGGCGTCTAAATGTGCTGCGCTTGAATTTTCATGGTTGTCTTCTCCGATTGAAAACTTTGAAATCTGTCAGTAAGTATGTTAATTACAACTGTTTGTCTTGCTTTCCTGTGTTTTAATTAAACGAATATGAAGGAAAGTAAAAATAGAATGGAAACTTCAGTTACAGTTTTAGGCCATAAGAATGCCAATCAAAATCATCTAAAAAGCTTATAATGTAGTCAGCTTTTACTGGATTGTATACTCAGGGAGCTGGTTCTTTGTTCATTCTAATTGACCACTTTTTTTTTCTTTTTGTCTAGCATTTGTCTATCTATGTATCATCAATTTATCTCCTAAAAAATATATGTCTATATATAAGAACATATTCTCATTTTTAAAATTCCAATGATATACAGTAAAAGCAAAAACCTCCCTTTGTCTCCCTTAAACTCATTCACTTACTCAAAGGTACTCAATATTACCAGTTTTGTAACTGTTTTTCTAAAATATAT
The DNA here is from genome assembly GCF_036562045.2 of Rhinolophus sinicus. Classification (NCBI taxonomy): domain Eukaryota; kingdom Metazoa; phylum Chordata; class Mammalia; order Chiroptera; family Rhinolophidae; genus Rhinolophus; species Rhinolophus sinicus. The sequence goes on from NC_133758.1 coordinate 70,855,463, forward strand.
TTACATATATGTAATTAAAAATACACAATTAAAAATTTCAACATAAAAGGGACCATATTGCTTTACATCTTGGAATTTTTTCCATGTCAGTACATATAGATCTACTAAATTGTTTATAAATACTTAAAATTATTTTCCATAGTATGGATGGACCATAAAGTATTTAACTTTCTTTCTACTGATAGACATTGAAGTTATGTCCAATGTTTTTTCCAAACTGCTTTGTAATTTCATTGTGATATTTGTTTTTAAGTGTCTTAGTACGGCTGCTATAATAAAGTTTCATAGACTTGGTGGCTTAGTATAAACAACAGAAACATGTTTCTTCCAGTTCTGGAGACTGGAAGTTTGATATCAGGACGACAGCATGGTAAGCTTCTGGTGAGGGCCCTCTTCACAGTTGCAGATGGCCTATTTCTTGTTATGTCCTCAACTGGCAGACAGAGGGTGAGAGAGCGCTCTGGGTTTCCTTGTAAAAGGGTGCTAATCCTATTCATAAGATCACCACCCTCATGGCCTAATTACTTCTTGGAGGCCCTACCTCCTAATACCATCACTTTGGGGGTTAGGATTTCAACATATGAATTTTGGGGGGACAAAAACACTCAGTCCATTGCATTAATCCATATATCCATTGAGGTACATTTTATACTGTCCAGACATATTTCTGGAAATGAGAGAAAAAAATTTCAGAAAGTGTACATCCATATTGATTTTACATGATCAGAAAGAATGCCCTAAACATATGTAAATATCAACATAAATGAATCTACAGATATTGATGGATGAAAGCAAGTTGCAGAATGGTATATATAATCGAATACCATTTGTACACAATTTCTCAATGTGCAAAATAATAATACTTTACTTTATATTTTGGAATAATTTTAATAATATGCATATTTAAAGACATACACACACACACACACACAGAGCAAAATATAAAAAGCATGCATGGGAATGAAAAACTCCAAATGCAAGACAATGGTTACCTCTGAGTTGGAGAGAGTTGAATGAAATGGGGAACAGGCTCAGAAGGAGTTTCAACTTTATTTGTATTTTTTTATTGAAAAAAGAAATAAAATATACAAAATGGATTAATTCTGATTGGTTATTGCTGGTGCTGATGAAAGATATATAATCAAGTATTAAACTCTCTTCTTGATTTTTTTGTTTGTCTGTTGATTCTTTTAGGTTTTCTAGGTAGACTATCATACCATCTAGAAATATTAATAGTTTTATTTTCATTCATTTCTATTCTTATGTATTTTAGTTCTTATTTTCAATAGCAGGGATATGCGTCCATCTTGTCTTATTCTTGACTCCTATTTTTCATATTTTTAATGAGAATAGTGTTAATATTATTATATCGTAATTTCTCAGATACACTACATAGAGAGATATAATGTTATTCCCACTTTTATAGCAGTCATCTTCTGCACATTCTTCATTCAATCTGGTCATGTCTGCCTTTGGATTTTTAGGAACTATTAATTTCTGATCCACCAAGACCATTCTGCTTTGTTTTCCAAGAATATTATAGGTTTTTGAAAAAAAATGCTTATTTCTTGGAATTTGGTCAGGAGAAGAAAGCTGAAACGTGTTTAGTATGCCATCTTGGAACAATTTATTGCTATTTTAGTAATAAAAGTAAACAAAATAATTATAAACCTTAATGTATTAGCGACCAAAACACTATCTGTCCCCCCCATATATATCCATATATATAGAGAGAATATATATAGAATACATATAGAATATATATTTTATATCTATACATAGAAAAATATATAAAAATATACTATTAAAGAAATTTATGGTTTTTAGAAAAAATAGATTCAAGATGTGACATTCGAGGTTTTGGTTTGACCTAACATTTTTATGATAGCAGTGGTGATTGAACAGTAAAATGAGTTTCTAAGAAATGGCAGGGCTTGTATCTCTGGAAACTTCAATTTATTTATTAATTGAGATAAAATTCACACAATTAAAAATTTTAAGTTTTGACTATTTAAAGAGTAAAATTTAGTTTTTATTGTATTCACAATGTTGTACAGCCATCACCACTATCTAATTCCAAAACATTTTCATCATCCCCCTCCCCATAACCCATATCTATTCTGCCTTTTATTTCTTTACTTGCCTCCTTGCTCGGGCCAGAACTTCCAATACAGTCTTGAATAAAAGTGGTGAGAGCAGACATCCTTGTCTTGTTCCTGATCTAGAGGGAAAGTTTCCAGTCTCTCACCATTAAGTAAGACGTTAATTGCAGGTTTGTCTTAGATGCCATTTATTGGGTTGATGAAGTTTCCTCAAATTCCTAGTTTGCTTGTTTGTTTGTTTTTATCATAAAGGGTGTTGAATACTGTAAAATTCTTTCTCTGCATTAACTGACAACTTTTTAAGTTCTCTTAAATATAATGTATTGCACTGATTTATTTTTGTATGTTGAACTGCTCTTGCTTTCTTGGGATCAATCTTATTTGTTCATGGTGTATAATCCTTGTAATATGTTGCTATATTCTATTTGCCAACATTTTATTGGTGCTTTTTACATGTATATTTAAAAGGAATATTGGTCTGTAGTTTTCTTTTTTGTGATGTCTTTGTCTGAAGTTGTTATCAGGGTAATACTAGCTTCATAGAATGAGCTAAGAGGTGTTTTCTCCTGTTTTTTGGAAGAATTTGAAAAGGATCAGTGACAATTATTATTTAAATGTTTAGCAGAGTTTTCCAGTGAGGCCATGTAGTCCTAGGTTTTTCTTTTTTGGAGATTTTTGATTGCTGATTTAATATCTTTACCTGTTATAGATCTATTTAGATTTTATGTTTATTCTTCAGTCAAGTTTGGTACTTGGTATATTCTAGGAATTTGTCACTTCTGTGTAGGTAATATAATTTCAATAATCAATTGTTGGGGTTCATAGTATTCTTTTTTTATTAGTTTCACATGTATAAAACAACATAGTGATTAGACACTTATATACCTCACAAAGTGATAACCCCAATAAGTCTATTACCCATCTGACATTATAACTAGTTATTATAATATTATTTACTATATTTCCTATACTGTACTTTATTTCTCCATGACTAATTTTTGGTTATAGTTAACATTCAATATTATTTTATATTATTTTCAGGTGTACAGCATATTGGTTAGACATTTATATAATTTATGAAGTGATCTCCCCAGTAAGTTTAGTACCCATTTGACACTATACATAGGTTTAAAAATATTATTCACTACATTATAACATTCTTTTATAATCCATTTTATTCCTTTAAAGCAAATAGTAAAGTATGAACTTTCATTTCTGATTTTAGAAATTTTAGTCTTCCTTCTTGGTTTTTGGTCAGTTTAGCTAAAGGTTTGTCAATTTGTTGATCATTTCAAACAACAAACTTTTTACTTTTTTTTAATTGTAGTAAAATATACATAACATAAAAATGACCATATTAACCACTTTTGACCATTTTAAGTGCACAGTTCTGTGGCATTAAGTACATTCACACTGTAGTGCAACCATCATCACCATCCATCTCCAAAACTTTTTCTCTGAAACTCTGAACCATTCAACACTAACTCTGTATATCCCCTCCCTCCAGCCTGCCAACCACTGTTTTACTTTCTATCTTTATGGATATGAATACTCTGGACACCTCATATACATGGACTCATATAACATTTGCCCTTTTGTGACTGGCTAATTTCACTTAGTGTAATGTCTTCAGGGTTCACCCCAGTTGTAGTATTTCTCAGAATTTCCTTACTTTTAGAAATGGATAAATTCATAGAAATGTACAATCTTCCTAGATTGAATCAGGAAGAAACAAAATATATGAACAGACTGATAACTACTAACAGAATTGAACCAGTAATCAAACACTCCCCCAAAATTAGTGTCCTAGACCAGATGGCTTCACAGGTGAATTTTAACAAACATTCAAAGAAAAATTCATACTTATCCCTTGCAAACTATTCCAAAAATTAAAGAGGAGGGAAGGCCCCCAAACTCATTTTATGAGGCCAGCATTACCCTGATAAGGAAAATTATAGCCAATATATGAATATAAATGCAAAATTCCTCAACAAAATGTTAGCAAACCAAATTCAGCAATACATTAAAAAGATCACACACTATGATCAACTGGGATTTATTCCTGGGATGCAAGGCTGTTTCAATATCTGCAAATCAATCAATGTGATATACCACTTAAACAAAATGAAGGATAAAAATCATATGATTATATCAATAAATGCAGAAAAACGATTTGACAAAGTTCAACAACCATTTATAATAAAATCTCTGAGCAAAATGGCAATAGAGGAAACACACCTCAACATAATAAAAGTCATATATGACAAACCCACAGCTAACATACCCAACAGTGAAAAGCTCAACACTTTTTCTTTAAAATCAGGAACAAGACAAGGATGCCCACTTTCACCACTTTTATTCAACATAGTGCTGGAAGTCCTAGCCACAGCAATCTGACAAGAAAAAGAACTAAAAGGCATCCAAATGTGAAAGAAGGAAGTAAAACTGTCATTATTTGCAGATGACATGATACAACATATAGAGAACCCCAAAGATTCCACCCAAAAAAACTAGTAGACCTGATAAATGATTTTAGGATACAAAATTAATATTCAGAAATTGTTTGCATTTTACATATCAACAAACTATTAAAAAGAGAAATTAAGAAAACAATCCCACTTACAATTGCATCAAAAAAATAATAAAATATTTAGGAATAAATGTAACCAAGGAATTAAAAGACCTGTATTCAGAAAATTATAAGACATTGAAGAGAGAAATTAAGAAGATACAAATAAATGGAAACATATACCATGCTCATGGATATGAAAAATTAATATAGTTAAAATGTCCATACTACAAAAAACAGTGTATAGATTCAATGCAACCCTATCAAAATGTCAATGACATTTTTCATAGAACGAGAACAAATAATACTAGAATTTATATGGAACCATAAAAGACCCCGAATAGCCATGGCAATCCTGAGAAAGAAGAACAAAGCTGGAGGTATCACTCTCCCTGATATCAAATTATACTACAAGGCTATAGTAATCAAAACAGCATGGTATGGGCATAAAAACAGACACACACATCAATAGAACAGAATAGAGAGCCCAGATATAAACCCATGCCTAAATGGTCATTTAATCTACAACAAAAGAAGCAAGAACTTACATTGGGGTAAAAGTCTATTTTTAAAAATGGTGCTGGGGAAACTGGACAGATACACACAAAAAAACAAGTGAAACTGCACCACCTTCTCATGGAATATACAACAATAAACTAAAAATGGATGAAAGACTTAAATGTAAGACCCCAAACCATAAAACTCTTAGAAGAAAATATAGGAAGTAAACTCTCAGGCATAACTCTTAGTAATATTTTTACTGATATATCTCCTCAGGCAAGGGAAGCAAAAGAAAAACAAATGGGACTACATCAAACTAAAAAGTTTTTTCACAGCAAAGAAAACCATCAACAAAATGAAAAGACATCCTACTGAATGAGAGAAGATATTTCCCAATGATCCATCTGATAAGGGGTTAATATCCAAAATCTATTTAAAAAAACAACAACACCTCATACAGCGCAACACCAAACAAACAAACAATTCAATTAAAAAGTGGGCAGAGGACCTGAATAGACGTTTCTCTAAAGAGAATATACAGATGGCCAATAGACATATGAGAAGATGCTCAACATCACTAATCACCAGAGAAATGCAAATAAAAACCACAATGAGATATCACCTCACACCTATCAGGATGGCTATCATCAATAAATCAACAAACAAGGGTTCGAGGATATAGAGAAAAGGGAACACTTGTGCACTGTTGCTGGGATTGCAAATTGTTGTAGTCACTATGGAAAGCAGTATGGAGGTTCCTCCAAAAATTAAAAGTAGAACTACCTTATGACCCAACAATTCTACTTCTTGATATTTATCCCAAAAGTCCACAACACTAATTTAAAAAGATATATGCACCCCTATGTTCATTGCAGCTCTATTTACAATAGCTGAAATATGGAAGCAACCTAAGGGTCCATTGATTGATGAATGAATAAAGAAGTTGTACAGGGGCAGCCGGATGGCTCAGTTGGTTAGAGCGTGAGCTCTGAACAACAGGGTTGCCAGTTCGATTCCCACATGGGCCAGTGAGCTGCACCCTCCACAATTAGACTGAAGACAACGAGCTGCCACTGAGCTGCTGGAGGGGCAGCCGGATGGCTCAGTTGGTTAGAGCACAAACTCTTAATAACAAGGTTGCCGGTTCAATTTCCGCAAAGGATGGTGGGCTGTGGCCCCTGCAACTAAAGATTGAAGACTGCGACTGAGCTGCACCATCCACAACTAGATTGAAGGACAATAACTTGGAGCTGATGGGCCCTGGAGAAACACACTGTTCCCCAATATTCCCCAATTAAAAAAAAAAAAAAAACTAGTCTCTGTTGCTTTTAAGTAACTTAAAAAAAAAAAGTGGTACATATACACAATTCAATATCACTCAGCCATTAAAAAAGAATAAAATCTTACCATTTGCAACAACATGGATGGGCCTAGAGGATATTTTACTAAGTGAAATAAGTCAGAAAGAGAAAGAGAAATACCATATTATTTCACTGATATGTGGAATCTGAAAAACAAAATAAATGAACAAAGAAAACAGAAACAAACTCATAAATGCAGAGAACAAATTTATGGTTGCCAGGAAAGGGGGGTTTGGGAGGATGGATAAAAAAGTTGAGAGGGATTATAAAGTACAAATTGCCAGTTATGGAAATAGTTACAGGAATGTACAACATAGGGAATATAGTCAATATTGTAACCAAGCGTGGTTTCAGATGGATACTAGACTTACCAGGATGATCAGTTCATAAGGTATATAAATGTCCAATCACTATGTTGTACACCTGAATCAAATATAATATTGTATGTCAACTAAAATTGGAAAGTAAATTTTTTTAACTGAGGATTTTTCTTACCCTGAAAAAAAGAGCAAATGAGCAAAGAGCAAGAAAACAAAAAACAAAAGACAAAAACAAACAAACAAACAAAAAAACCTCAAACTTTTTAAGAGCGAATAATACTCCGTTGGATGTATATACCACAGTTTATTCATCCATCACTGACCATTTAGGTTGCTTTCACTTTTGACAATTGTGAATAATGCTGCTATGAATATGGGTGTTCAACCAACTTATATTTTCATTGATTCTGTCTATTGTTTTTCTATTTTTTAGTTTATTTCCACCCCAGTCTTTATTATTCTGCTTGCTTTGGGTTTTATTGCTCTTCTTTTTCTAGTTTCTTAAGATGTAAGTCTATTGATTTAAGGTATATCTTCTTTTTAAATATAGGCATTTACAGTTATAAACTTCCCTAGATTTTTTTTTTTTTAATTTTTCTGGATTTGTTACTTGCTTCAACATAAAGAGTTTTCCTGATGCCTAAGCACAAAGTCCCCTAGGAAGTTCAGAATGGTGAGGAAATCGGCAACATGAAGTTGCAATTTGTGTAGGGAATACATAGGGGGTCAAATAATCAAAATACCTATGTCAAATTCTGTACTATGCAATGGGCATATTGACCATTTGTTCATTATATCAGATAGTGATATATCTTAAATGTATCGTATATTTTGTATTTGTAGCTGAGGTTCAAGATAGCCTAAAAATATTGTCTTACTTTAAATTTTTTGATATCTTTTAAAAATATTTTATTTTGTATTTATCTGGAAATGTAATTCTTAGTAGAAATGTCTTTGTCATAGAAACAATTAAGCATGCAAGCCTGAGTAGACCTTGATTTTTTAAAGGAAGTAAATGTAATACCTATCTCATCATTGTGATATTTTTTTATTTGCCAAAGATTGTTTAATAAAATCAGTTTGTATTCCAGCAACCATGAATATATCAAAGATAAAAAGCCAATCTCAGAGATGTTTCAGGTTTTTAATTTCCCCTCACAGCTAAGGTCAATTCATCTGTTGGGGTGTCTAGAATTACACACATTTCTGGAAAGAAGTTTGGTTTTCTGCTTGTTAGATTGAAGATAAATATTGGCTGATCTTTTGGGCTGTTTAGCTGAATGGCCTCAACAAGAGTTGTACTTGTAATCCGTATGTTTTCAACAACTTTAGAAGAATGAATTTTAAAATGTTATCTCAAAATGTTTAAAAGGAAAATGAGGGCAGGGCAGGGAAATGCTTGTTACAATATTGTGAGAGTTGCAGTGTGTGTTGACCTCAAAAATAAAATAGCCAGTTATTTTGCCAGCAGAATGTGTTTTTCAGGAATAGCAGAGAATTGCAATTCGAGAGCCACAGGCAAGTCCAAAGAGACAAAGAGAAGGTTACCTTTTATTAGGTTTTTAGAAGGAAATTGGAGAGTGTTTTTTTGAACACAAGTTCAAAAAGAATGAGTTCGAGGTTGTGGCAGTTTCTCATTGGCTGCACGCAGTGATTAGTATGTTGTTGCTGGGCCAAGAGGGATCTGCCTTCCTTTTTTTAAAAGCAAGAGAAGGAATTTTGCGAGAAAAATGTCCTCCCTTGTCAGAACAATTCTTATCTTCCTTCTTCTCCTGGGTTTTCTGGGCTGTAATGAGTGGTATATGTGTGAGAGCACCCCCTTCTGAACCTCATTTTAACTGAAGTTTCCTTTATTTATTTTCACACGTATATGTACGCTAAAACACTTGAGCAAACATTTGGCAAGGGTACAGAGAGTGATTTCTAAGTTCAGCAGCCGTGTTGTTGGATCTGAGGAAGACAGATATAATAGGGATGGAAAGCCCCACTTGACTGTTGGCAGTTTTTCTCCACCCACTCAACCACTGACAAGATGAGAGCAATTCAGTAGAAGCTTTGACTTGCGAATACCTCTAGGATTACATGTTTATGTTTCTAGAATTCATAGGATACAATACTGAAAATTTTTTGAACATAATTTATGAACTAATTTTCTAGTTTGCCCACCACCACGTGAGTTATTATTACTAATTTTAGCATTGATACTAATTTGTTAGTCACATATTATATCCCCTTCCACTCATCAGCACCCCACCTCCTGCAGAAAGGAGCCTCGATGTATCACAGAATTTAGGCAAGTAGAGTCTCATTATTGAATTGCTTCTATTTGTCAGATTAGGAGACTTGTTCAGATTTCTCAAAAACAGACATTAATTGATCCAGGGTGTAAGCTCCAGAGGAGGGAATGGTTAGTAAATGAAAAATCTGAACTGTTGAATGTTGAATCTTTCCCAATAACCAGGCATTAGGTCAGAACTGACTCAGTTTTAGGACTCAGGAGACCTCAGCTTTCAGTAAATTTTATTTACTTCAGAAAAATCAGAGAATCCTATGATTAGCAGGAAAGTTTAAAAAAAGAAAAAAAGAAAAAACTTAAGTATTTATCCAAATATATACATGTTCAATTATGTAGCTCTCAGGATTATCATATTTTTGACTACCATAAAATAACTAATGTTTTTAATCTCCTGAACTTCATTATCTTTTGAACAAACGGAAGGTCAAAAGTTATTAAACTATCAAGTAAGAAATTGGCAGAAGAGGAAGTACCTAATTAATTGTTCATTTCATCATTGATCAACTATGCTTTCCTGAAAAAGTATAAGCTCTGGTACAAGAGGGGGCAAATCTTAAGTTTACAAAAATGTACTTCTATTTAAACCCTGGGAGATATTTGCAACTTCAACTTACTTACTTTTGGATGGTCTGGACCAAATTCTTTTACGATGTGTTCCAGAGCTTTATTTTCAATAGATCCCAGGAGGATGATACTGAATATGAAAATCAACCAATAAAATCCCTAACTAACCTCTCATATTAAACTAGGGGGTAACTTGGAGCCTTTCTCTGAATCAGATTTAATCTCCTCATTTCTCTCCAGATTCCTTATGTCCCCACTGCATGCTTTTGTCTCTTACTGAGGTCCCACCTAGGCTTTGTCCACCATCAACTTTTGGCTGTTTCGGGTCTCGTATCCTTAATATTCTGCACTCATGAACACTCATGAACAATAAGTGAATTTACTCCATCTCTCTCATAACACTTCACATTTAACAGCTGCCTTTAATACCTCATAGTGAAGATTTATATTGAGAACCAGTATCTCCAGTCTTTACCCCTGACCCAAACTGCTAGTAAAATGGGCAGAGTGGTTAGATCTTCACAATCCAGAGTCATTTCCTGAACCATCAGCTCTGGCAATACTTCCAGCTTCCTATTCTCTTGGTTTCCTATACATATTAAATAGATATTTTTTAGCTTTTTAAAATATTTATTAAGGTATAATTCACATACAGAGTTATTAGTTTCAGGTGTATGACATAATGATTAAAATGTGCACACATTGCGAAGTGATCAAAACAATAAGTCTAGTTAACATCTGTCACTATACACAGTCACAAAATTTTTTTGTCTTGTGATGAGAACTTTTAAGATACACTGTCTTAGCAACTTTCAAGTATGTAATACGATGTTATTAACTATAATATAATCACCATAGTGTACATTATATTGCCAGGACTTATTTATTTTATAACCGGAAGTTTGTACCTCTTGTCCACCTTCACCCATTTCTTCCACCCCCCATTCCCCTCCCCCAAGCTCTGGCAACCACCAATCTGTTCTCTGTATTTATGATCTCGATGGGTTTTGTCTTTCTCTGTCTGACTTATTTCACTAAACAAAATGCCCTCAATGTCCATTCTAGTTGTTGCAAATGGCAAGATTTCCTTCTTTTTTTATGTCTGAGTAATATTCCAGTGTATATATATATCACATTTTCTTTATCCATTTATCTGTTGATGGACACTTAAATTGTTTCCATATCTTGGCTATTGTAGATAATGCTGCAATGAATATGGGGGTGCATATATCTTTTCAAGATAGTGTTTTCATTTCATTTCTTTTATATATATATATATATATATATATATATATATATATATATATATACACACACACACACACACACACATATATATGTATATATATGTATATATATGTATATATATATACCAAGGAACAGGTTGTTGGACCATATGGTAGTTCTAGTTTTAATTTTTTGAGGAACCTCCACACTGTTTTCCATAGTGGCTGTACCAATTTACATTTCCTTCAACAATGCACAAGGGTTCTCTTTCTTTACGTCCTCACCAACATTTGTTATTTCTTGTCTTCTAGCAGGTGTGAAGTGATATCTCATTTTGATTTGCATTTCCTTGATTATTAGTGATGTTGAGCATCTTTTCATGTACCTGTACACCATCGGTATGTCTCCTTTGGAAAATGTCTATTCTGCCCATTTTTAAATGGGATTGTTTCTTTTTTCTTTTTGCTATTGAGTGTATGAGTTCTTTATATATTTTGAATATTAACCTCGTATCAGATATGTGATTTGGAAATATTTTCTCCCATTCATTAAGTTCCCTTTTCATTTTGTTGATTGTTTCCTTTGCTGTTCAGCTTTTTTAGTTTGATATATTCTCACTGTTTATTTTTCTTTTTGTTCCTTTTGCTTTCAGTGTCAGATTAAAAAAAAAAGAATCATTGCTGAGACCATGTCAAGATTTACCACCTATGTTGTCTTCTAGGAGTTTTATGGTTTCGGGTCTTACATTCAAGTCTTTAATCCATATTGAGTTAATTGTTCTATATGGTATATGACACTGGTCCAGTTTTTCTTTTGCCTGTTGCTATCCAGTTTTCCCAACACATTTTTTAAAAGACACTGTCTTTTCCCCATTGAATATTCTAGGCTCCTTCGTCATAAATTAATTGAACATATGTGAGTGGATTTATTTCTGGGCTTTCTATTCTGTTTCATTAATCTATGTGCTTGTTTTTATGGTTTTGATTATTATGTCTTTGTAATATAGTTTGAAATCAGTGTGATGCCTCCAGCTTTGTTGTTCTTCCTCATAATTACTTTGGATTTCAGTGTATTTTGTGGTTCTATACAAATTTTTAGATTGCCCTCTTTTTGTGAAAAATGTTATTGGAATGTTAATAGGGATTGCATTGAATCTGTATATTTTAGGGGGCAGTATGGACATTTTCATAATATTTAATTCTTCCAATCCATGAGCACTGAATATCTTTCCATTTATTTGTGTCTTCAATTTCTTTCATCAAGGTCTTGTTGTTTTTAGTGTACAAGTCTTTTACCTCCTTGGTTAAGTTTATCCCTAGGTGTTTTATTTTTTGATTCAATTGCAAATGGGAATGTTTCCTTAATTTTTCTTTCTGGTAGTTTTTTATTAATGTACAAAAAAGCAACATATTTTTATATATTGATTTTGTATCCTGCCACTTGACCGAATTCATTTAGTTCTAAGAATTTTTTGGTGAAAATTTTAGCGTTTCCTATATACAATATCATGTCATCTGCATGACACAACCATTTCACTTCTTCCTTTCCAATTCTGATGCCTTTTATTTCTTTTACTTGCTTAATTGCTCTGACCAGGAGAATGGGCACCTTTGTTTCGTTCCTGATCTTAGAGGAAAAGCTATCAGGTTTCTAAAACCATTGAGTATGATGTTGGCTATGGGTTTGTCATATATGGCCTTTATTATGTTGAAGTACATTCTCTCTATACCCACTTTGCTGAGAGTTTTTATCATAACTGGATATTGAATTTTGTCAAATGCTTTTTCAGCACCTGAGATCGATCATAGGATTTTTAGCCTTCGTTTTGTTAATGTGGTGTTTCATTTTGATTGATTTTTGGATGTTGAACCATCCTTGAATCCTAGGAATAGGTCTCACTTAATCATGGTGTATGATCCTTTTAATGTGCTGTTGAATTAGTTTTGCTATTATTTTGCAGAGGATTTTTTCATCTATCTTCATTAGGGATATTGGCCTATAATATTCTTGTAGCATCCTTGTCTGGTTTCAGTTTCAGGGTAATGCTGACTTTATAAAATGAGTTTGGAAGTGTTCCCTTTTCTCAATTTTTTGGAAAGAGTTTGAGAAGGATCGGTATTAAATTGTCTTTGAATGTTAGGTAGCATTCACCAGTGAAGTTGTCTGGTTATGGACTTTTGTTTCTGGGAAGATTTTTGATTACTAATTCAATTTTGTTTCTACTACTATTTCTGTTCATGTTTTGTTTCTTCCTGATTCTGTCTTGGAAGATTACATGTTTCTAGCAATTTATCTATTTTTTCTAGGTTGTCCAATTTGTTGGTATTCTGTATAATTGTGCATAGTAGTCTTTTATAATCCGTTGTATTTCTGTGGTGTTGTTTTTTGCTTTTCTTCTTCCAGTTCTGATTTTATTTATTTGGGCCTTCTCTTATTCTTGGTGAGTCTGGCTAAAGGTTTATCTGTTGTGTTTAGTTTTTCAAGGAGCCAGCTCTTAGTTTCATTGATCTATTGTTTTGTTGTTGTTGTTGTTTAGTCTTTATTTAATTTATTTCCACTCTGATATTTATTATTTTCTTTCTTTTACTCACTTTGGACTCTGTTTTTCTTTTTCTAGTTCCTTTAGGTGTAAGGTTAGATTGTTGGAGATTTTTCTTGTTTCTGGAGGTAGGCCTGTATTGTTATGAATTTCCCTCTTAGAATTATTTTGCTGTGTTAGGGATTTTGGATCAGTGTGTTTCTATTTTCATTTGTTTCAAGATTTTTTTTTATTACTTCCTTCATTTATTCATTAACCCATTGATTGTTTAGTAGCGTGTTGTTTGGACTCCACTTGTTTGAGCTTTTCCACTTCTAATTGATTTCTAGTTTCATATCATTGTGATCAGAGAAAATGCTTGATATGATTTCAGTCTCCTTTAATTTACTGAGACTTGTTTTGTGGCTTAGCATGTGGTCTATCCAGGAAAATGTTTCATGTGCACTTGAAAAATAATGTGTATTCTGCTAGTTTGCAGTAGAATGTTCTATAAATATCTCTTAAGTCCATCTTATCCAATGTGTCTTTTAAGGTTACTGTTTCTCTGTTTATTTTGTCTGAATAATGGATCTATTGATGTAAGTGTGGTGTTAAAGTTCCCTGCTATTACGGTCTTACTCTCAATCTCTCCCTTTATGTCTGTTAATATTTGCTTTATATATTTAGGTACTCCTACATTGGGTGTGGAGATGTTCACAAGTGTTATATCCTGTTTTTGGATTGATACTTTTATCGTTATGAATTGCTTTTCTTTGTCTCTTGTTACTGTCTTTGTTTTAAAGTCTATTTAGTCTGATATAAGTATTGCTACCCCAGCTTTCTTTTAAATTTCCATTTGCGTGAAATATCTTTTTCCGTCCCTTCATTTTCAGTTTCTGTGTGTTTCAACCTGAAGTGGGTCTCTTGTAGGGAGCATATGCATGGGTTTTGTTTTTTATCCATTCAGCCACCCTATGTTTCTTTATTGGAGCATTTATTTAAAGTAATTATAGATAGGTATGTACTTATTGTCATTTTATTAATTGTTTTCTCGTTGTCGCAGTTCTTTTTTATTCCTTTCTTCTTCTCTTGCTCTCTCTTTTTGTAAACTGATGACTTTTTTAGTGATTTGTTTGGGTTCCCTTTTCTTTTCTTTTCTTTTCTTTCTTTCTTTTTTTTGTATATCTTTTATAGTGTTTTGTTTTGTTGTTACCATGAGACTCATATATAGCAAACTATCTTTATAGCAGTCTATTTTAAATTGATGGTTGTTTAAGTCTGAACACACTCTAAAAGCACTACTTTTTTTTTTAATTGCAGGATATTGGGGAACAATGTGTTTCTTGAGGGCCCATCAAATCAGAGTCATTGTCTTTCAATCTAGTTGTGGAGGGCGCAGCTCAGCTCCAAGTCCAGTCACTGTTTCCAATCTTAGTTGCAGGGGGCGCAGCCCACCATCCCATGCGGGAATTGAATCGGCACCCTGGTTGCTAAGAGTTCGCACTTGAAACAACTGAGCCATCTGGCTGCCCTTTGGAAGCTCAGCAGCAGCTTGTTGTCTTCAACCTAGTTGTGGAGGGCGCAGCTCACTGGCCCATGTAGGAATCGAATCGGCAACCCTGTTGTTCAGAGGTCTCTCGCGCTCTAACCAACTGAGCCATCTGGCTGCCCAAAAAAGCACTACATTTTTTAAATCACCCCTGCCCCCCGTTTATGCTTTTGACATATCTTACTTTTTTTTTTTGCATGTGTGCATGTAACCCTTAATTTGTTACTCTAATTACATACGCTTTCTCTACTTTTGTTCTTTAACCTTCACACTAGCTTTATAATTGGGTGATCCACTACTCTTACTAAATGTTTGCCTTTATCAATGAGATTTTTTCTTTCCTACGTTGTATTTTTAATTTTTCACATAAGGAAGTCCTTTTAACATTTCTTGTAGTGCCAGTTTAGTGGGGATGAACTCCTTTTTAGCTTTTGCTTGTTTGGGAAACTTTATCTCACCTTTAATTCTGAATGATAACCTTGCTGAGTAGAGTAATCTTGGTTGCAGATTTTCTCCCTTTTATCATTTTTTATATATTGTGCCATTTCCTTCTGGTCTGCAAAGTTTCTGCTGAAAAATTAGCTGTTAGTTTTATGGGGGAATCTCTCATTTATAATTAGCTGTTTTTCTTATGCTGCTCTTATGATTCTCCCTTTAACTGTTAGCATTTTAATTATAATATATCTTGTTGTGGGTCTCTCTGGGTTTGTTTTTTTGTTTGTTTGTGACTCTGCTTTCTGGACTTGGATGTCTGTTTCCTTTACCAGATTAGGGAAGTTTTTGGGCTTTATTTCTTCAGATAGGTTTTTGGTCCCTTTCTCTCTCTCTCTCCTCCTTCTGGACCCCTATGAGTTGAATGTTGGTATGCTTGATGTTGTCCCAGAGGTACATTAAACTATCTTCATTTTTAAAAATTCTTTTTGCTATTCTGATTGGGTGATTTCCATTACCTTGTCTTCCAGCTTGCTGACTTGTTCTGCATCATCTAATCTGCTCTTGATTACCTCTAGTGTATTTTTCATTTAAGTTATTCTATTCTTCAGTTCTGATTGGTTCTCTTTTACATTTTTTTTATCTTTGTCAAAGTTCTCATGGAGTTCATCTATTTCTCTCCTGAATTTGCTGAGCATCTTTAAAACTATTGTTTTGAGCCCTTTATCAGGTAAACGACTTATCTCAATTTTACTTATTTTCTCTTCTGGGGTTTTGTTCTCATTTTTCATCTGTACATATTTCTTTATCTCCTCATTTTGGCTGTTCCTCTGTGTTTGTTTCTATAAATTAGGCAAAACAGCAAGCTTTCCTGGTCTTGAAGGATTGATCTTGTTTAGGAGCTTCCCCTTTGTAGATTGCATGTGTCAGGGGTCTTCGGCAGACCAGGTGGAGCTGGAGCTAGAGCAGGGATAGGCCATAGGGAGACCCAGGGGCAAGCCAATCTGGGTCCTCCTTGTCAGTCTTGAGTGGGTATAAGCCATGTAGAATATCCAGGGCAAGCTTCTGGGGCTTGGAGCTTTAGCTAGAGTGGGTGTGAGCCATGGGGTGTCCTTGGGACAACCCATCCAGCACTGCTGTGACATGCCAGTTGAAGCTGTAGTTAGAGTGGACTCAATCTGCAGAGAGTCCCAGTGGCAAACCACACTGGGGTCTGGAGCTTTAGTTGGGGCAGGTGTAAGCTGCAGGTAGTGCTGGGGACAAGTGGCCCTGGGACGGCCTTGGCAGGCCAGCTGGAGCTATAGTTGGAGCAGGCTCAGGCTGAGGGGAGCCATGGGGGCAAGCTCTGCCAGGGCCTGGATCTTTAACTGGAGTGGGTATTGCAGGGAGTCCCAGGGGCAAGCCACACTAAAGCTTGGGGCTATACCTGAAGTGGGTTGTGCTACGGGAAGTCCTGGGAATAAGCTCGGAGGCGGTGAGAGCTGTAGCTATAACAGGTGTGAGCCATGGGGAATCCTAGGGGTGAGCTGTGGAGCTGGTGTGGGCCTGGGTCCTGGGGCACACTGGGATAGCCTTGGCCATTTGACTAGAGCACCTGGATTGTGATCAAGGTGTGTGTGGTGGGAGGGGGCAGTGCAACAAATGGCAATACCAGAGAGAGTTCCTGCAGTTCCCCTCCCATTTCACAGATGCTCTAGGACTAGTAAATGGATTTCCTTCCCATATTGTGCAGCAAAACCACTGTTTTGTCACTATGTCCCAGGGTGGGTGACGTTGTGCAGGCTCCTCAGTGATCCCCCCCTACTACAGGTCAGTGTGTTGGGGGTGCATTTCCCACAATACCATGTCTCCATCTCTCCTACTCATTTCTATATGGTTTCTCTCTTTTTTTTTTTTTTTTTTTTTTTTTTGTGCAGAAGCTGTTCACTCAGCTCTCAGTACTTCTTCAGGGGGAATTGCTCTGTCTATAGGTATAGATTCGATGTTTTCATGGGAGGAGGTTAGTTCAGGGTCTTCCGACCTCAACATCTTGTACCTCTCCTCTTGTTACTATTTAGCACTCTTTCTTTTTTAGCTTAAAGATCCTTTAACATTTCTTATAAGGCTGATTTTGTGATGATGAACCCCCTTAGCTTTTGCTTGTCTGGAAAACTTTATCTCTACTTCAAATCTTTATAACTCTGCTGGGCTGAGTATTCTTGGAGGGAAGTTTTTTCTTTCAACACTTTGAATATATTGTGTTCCTTCTGAATTGCAGTTTCTGCTAAAATTCTCTTGCTGCTTTTAAGATTCTCTCCTTTAAAAAAACAAAAACTTTTGACATTTTAATTATAATGTATCTTTGTGTGGGTCTCTTTGTTTTGATCTTATTTGTAACTCTCTTGGCTTCCTGGATCTGGGTGTCTGTTTCCTTCCCTAGGTTAGGGAAGTTTTCAGCCGTTATTTCTTCAAATAGACTTTTTTTGCCCTTTTCTCTCGCTCCTCTTTCTGGGGCTCCTATAATGTGAATGTTAGTGTTCTTGATGTGTCCCATAGGTATGTTAGCTATCTTCACTTTTTTAATTCATTCTTTTTTCTTTTTGCTATTCTGATTGGGTGAGTTTCACTGTCTTGTCTTTGAGTTCACTCATGCTTTCGTCTGCCTCATCTAGTCTGCTTTGAACCTCTTTAATGTATTTTTCAGTTCAGTTATTGTATTCTTCAGCTTTATGACTTCAATTTGGCTTTATGACTTTTTTCTATTTTCTGTCTTTTTGTTGAAGTTCTCATTGTGTTCACCCACTCTTCTTCTGAGTTCAGTGAGCATGGTTATGACCATTACTTTGAACTCTTTACCAGGAAAATTACTTATCTCCATTTCGTTAAGGTTTTTTTCTGAGTTTTCTCTTTTCTTTCACTTGAAGCATTCTTTGTTTCTTCATTTTGCATGACTTTCTGTATTGTTTCTTAGGCATTATATGCCTACCTCTCCCAGTCTTGAAGGTACGGCCTAGTATATGGAAATGAATCTTGTTGTTCAACCCTTCTTTAGCTCTTGGTTGTCTCTCAAACATTTGTGATTGTCCACGCAGCCTATTGTTATTATTTTTAATAGATCCCAGTAGTTGAAGGTGTGCCAAGACCTGTCAGTGTCCCAAAAAGCAAGACCTCAGTCAGCACCTAGATTCAGGCTGATTGGAAGCCAGACCCTCAGGCAGCAGCAAATATATATAGTTCTGTGGGACCACAAGTGTAAGCCTCACTGCCCACCGGAGCCAGGCAGTATGGCGGTGTCCCCTGGACAGCAGTGGCAAAAAACGGGGGTCCAGACAAGTATATAAGCTGTTTCTGAGCAATACCAATGAACTATAGCAAAGTAGAGGGAGAAAGCAAAGATGGCATCCACTGGCCTCTGTTCCCTGAGAGCAGCTTTCTAGGCCCCTGGGTGTGTGCCAAACCTGAAACCTGCTCCTCAGGCCCAAAGTTCCAAGACAAGCAAATAGGCTTTTTAATACAGATTAAACGAAGTTCTGATGCAAGGCATCCATATCCGAGAGTAACTTCCAGGGTGCTTTGCAGCTCTGCACAGCAGAAAGGGCTCAGGTGGACCTGAGTCCTGGCTCTGCCACCTGCCAGCTCTGTGCATTTGTCCAAGTTACCTAAACTCTAAGCCTTGGATTCCCCATCTAGAAAAGGCAGATATCACCTAACTCAGAGGGATCTTTGGTGAATTAGAAATAGGATACGTAAAATTCTTAGACTGTCAATTGTAGGGAAAAAGGGGCATCATCGACACCTAAAATAAAAATGTGAAGGAGAATGTAGTTAATAATATTGTGGTAAGTTTGCCTGGTGACAGATAATTTCTAGAATTAGGGGAGGGTGATCACTTGTAAGGTATAAAAATGTCAAATCACTATATTATACACCTGAAACTAATATGATACTGAATACCAACCATACTTAAACTTAAAAGTTATCTTGTAAAAAGGATTACATGAAGCCCTTACCATGGTGTCTGGTATCTAATAGGTGCTTAAGAAATGCTCATTGCTATTTGTCAGCTACCATTTTCTGCGCTTTAGGAAGTTTGCAAGGATAAAATAAGACCAGTTGATAAACTTTGTAGCAATACCTTGATATAAGAAATGAAAATGTATTCAACTCCATGTGAAAAGGAAACCTGTGCAAAAAAGAAAAAGTGGGACTTTTAGGGATATGTGCATACTTCTTTTTGTTTTCTTTTTCTTTCTAGTAGTACAGCCAACTATCAAAGTGCAAACTGATGGGGTCTGTTGCTAGGTATTTCCTCTTTTTCTGGTGACCTATTTCTGTAAGTGAGCTAATTTTAACCTTCGAGCCCAAATGATGGGGCTTCTGCTGGCACCAATTCCTCCCTCATTTGCCTCTGATATTACTTCCTCTTTGCTTCTGTTCATCCCAAATCCTGACCCTGAATCCTAACTTCATCCTTTATTTTGTGCTCCTTGACATATTAGCTTAGCAGGATGGGCTCAGTCCCCTCCCCCACTGACAGATGTCTTCCTAGTCTGAATGTTATTGAAAAACCAGTTCTGTTTCCATGTTCACTAATGTTTATACCTCTTCAGGGCTCATGATTCACACCATGTACAACTGCTTCTCAGAGTCCCATCTTCTGAGCAGCCTCCAACATAATTCTCAGATTTTCTACTTATTACTTGTGAAAATTCTCTTTCATGTCTAGCTTGACAGTTTTGCAAGAATCAATGAAGAGTAGTTGATTTGGGTTTTACCGGGACCTCATTTTGGAATGCACAAGAATCGGGAATGGAAATTTATTCAATATATAAACTGACTTACTGGGAAAAAAGTGAAGGTGGGCTCAGAGGGGAGATAATGATATTTTATTATTACTAAGCATTTGTATCTTTTCATTTTGATTATGTTTGCATATAAACATGCATCGATCAAAAGGCATGTAAAAATGAACAGTTTTTTATTATTTTCAAAAAGTAGTAAAAACAGTTATACAGGACATTTTGAAATTCTAATGCCATCCTTAGGACCCAATGTATGCAGGTTATCAGTGTGGAATCATCACCGAAGGCTGTTCTGCAAACAGGCAGGCAAGCAGGAAGAGAGTATTCCCTTGATTACTATAATTGCCACAATAATAATAACAATAACAATAACAATAACAACAATATTAATAGAAACCTTCCTTTAACTGGATAACCCTGCATAAATAGGCAGCACAATTAATCGAAATGTAAACAGTCGGTTTCATGACACCAGTATAGCAAATATAAAACTAGTTGCAACCAGAAGAATTTCTAAGTTATCCCACTATAGTGATTCTTACACTTTGCTTCTTTGCTGTGTGATCCCTATGTATTTTTTCCCATTCATCATCTTCTGTATCCTGGTCAAATGTTTCAGGGTATGCCGGTAATTTGTCTTTGGGACATTCTTCATAGTAACTCCGAACATATTTCCCCACAAACCACCCTTTGTACTCTTCAGGCATTTTGCATTCCAAGCCATTATAGTGAACGTTGTAGTGGTGCTTTAACCAGTAGTAGAGGTAGTGGATGCTGTAGTCACATCTCCAGGGGTTATCTCTGAGCCACAGGAGTTTCAAAAAATACAAGTCTTCTAATACTCCGTAGTCGAAGTTTTGCAGACTGTTGTTTGATAAATCTAACTCTTCTAAATGTATGAGTCCCAAAAAAGCAGCTAGAAACAGAAAATATTTATTAAACCAATGAGTAATGAGGTTACGTGCAACTGTATGGTGTATTATAAGGACAATAGAAATGAAAAATAAGAGATAATTCTAACCGTTGAAAATAAAGGAAAGAATTTCCCTCCCCTCCTTTTTCTTGGATCACTTCAGAAAACCTCTAAGTGCTTTGTCCTCTCTTTGAAATGTATGCATGTCCTTTAGAAGACTAGCAAGGCTTTCTGTCAGCTTTATGAGCCAGAAACGTCTTTCTCAAGGAGCTGGGAGCCCTCTCCTTGAAATGTAATCAAGAAAGATAGCACCCCTACTTCCCAGCTTCTTTGAGAGTGTAAGAGCCTTGTTCCAGGTTGCAAAACTACCTCTTGTCATAGACGTAGAAGTTTGTTTTCCTCTTAATAAAGCCAATGGGCTAACACAATGGGTCACTTCAATTACCAGGTAAAGTTAGGATGAACCATGTGTGACAAATGGTGGTGTCAAGTCCTCTAACCTAAGCACTAGGTATCCTTTACCCTGAAACCATGTATGCCTTGGGTTGTATCTGCTCGCTTATGTGTAAGGGTGAGATTTCTTGCTGTCTTTGCAATCTCTTAGCAGATTGCCTGTGATGTACATCATATTCTAGTTTAATGTTTATTCAATAATAAAAGTATTTTCTTTCTCTGCTATCTTTGTGGAGAGGATTTCTGTGTTGGGAGAAGATTTTGGTTTTAATTGTATTTCTCTAATAGTACACATACCTAAGTAAGAAATTCAGAAATGTGCTTTTACTCAAAGCTTTCATCCTGATTAAATTGACTAGAACTCAACATTTTATATGAAAAATCGGTTTTAAGTTAGCTTTTTGAAAGATGTATTTTGAGCTCATGTGAGTTTTTTTTAATACTCACTGGAAAGATGCCACAAAAGAAAGCATGAATTAGGAAAATATTTCAAACATAAGACATAAGTGCATAAAAAATGAAAAAAAAATGTGTCTGGTGATGATTTGATAGCTCCCTGGGATACCAGTAAACTCTGAAAAATGCCTAGAAAACACTTTTTTTTCCCTTGGTTTTAGGGGAGAGAATTATATTCCTATAGAGCCCCAAACCAGAATAGTTTTAACAATTTGAAAATATCTGGTTGTGTATTGTCACATTATGATACTATTAGCTTTGAATCTGTATGTATTTAGTTTTGCTGGAGAGTGGATAACTAAATATCAAACATGTAACACAAAATAAGACAACAAAAGGCTCCTCCCGCCCCTTTAAGAGTAAAGAAATATAGACCTAGGTTATCCCTGTTTCAGTTAATGTGGACTGACCAGATACCCTAGAATTTATCGGTCAATCCTAATTTCAAATATGTTGTTTCTATTTCAAACATCTCATTGCTGTTTTCAAATGATAGAGCATACAGTGCCCCTATTTTGCATTTGGAAAACATGCTCTCACACCAATACCATCAAACATTTTCATATCATTTGTTCTCTGACAAAACCCATAATTCCCCATAAAAATAATTCTTTCAGGGTGGCCAGATGGCTCAGTTGGTTAGAGTGTAAGCTCTGAACAACAGGGTTGCTGGTTCAATTCCCACACGGGCCAGTGAGCTGTACCCTCCACATCTAGATTGAAGGACAACAATTCGGAGTTGATGGGCCCTGGAGAAACACACTGTTCCCCAATACTCCCTAATAAAATTAATAAAAAAAAGAATTCTTTCAATTTTGGTGCAAAGCAAATAATTGGGGATACAGAGTGGGGGAGAACAGGAGGCTGGGGAGGAGCAAAAGGTGAGCCCTTCTAATGATAGTTCTAAAGATACTGCATTTCCCCCCTATTTGCTAACATTCTGTGGGCCAGTGATCTCAACAATTTACTTTTCTTAAAACAAGTCAGCCCTTCAGATTGAAAGCATGTGTAAACATTCCTAGATTTTATTTTGAAAGCACTATAGTTGTTACTTAAACCATATGTTTCCAGGCACTTTGGAAAAGCTAGTTTTCACTTGTTTCTTAAAGGAGGTGAAACCCCTACTAGGGTGTCTCTTTCCCTTTTCTGCAACAGTATCTGGCATTTTATGAGATTGTTATTCACACTTTTTAAAGATTGGGGGATCTCACTGCATTTGTGTACCTAGCAGGGTAAGTTGTTAAAGTAAACCTACTTTGGCAGTGTTTCATCTCAGAGGCCCCGAAATATTGAAGATCTTTTATTTTAAAACTTCTTTAGGTCATTTTGACTTATTTAAGTGCTGAGATACTTTTTTGTTCCAGAACATATACCAAGAAAAGTGGTTGGCATTTGGTAGGTATTGGATTTCCTGGGACTGAATTGAACAAAGGAGAAAAAGAATACTGCTGCTAACAACACAGTTTACAGTGTGTGTCAGCAAGGAAAACACATGGAGTAAACAAGATTAAAAGGCCCTTAGGCAATCCTAAGGGTGGAAAAGGAATCCTCAATTATGGGAATTTCATAACTGATGAGGGAAAAATGTCACTAGAAGTAAAACAAGCCCATTTTGCACTGTTATCTATCTCTGCATTGTCTTCTCTTATTTTTTCTCTTGTTTTCTTTACATAATGCAGTTCTGTTATAATTAAAACATTGTTACCCCATTATTCACTACTTCAGTAAATTTAACTTAGCCCATATAATAACATTTAGTCTCTTTTGGAGATAGCTCTAAAACTCAGTTGCATGGGTACTTTAGATAGTTGGTTGGTAAGCTAAGGTCAGAAGGAAGTTAGACACTTACTTGCCCAGGGACCTGCCTACGACTGGGCTTGCTTGTCTTGTGGTTCATTGGTTCTCATGGAACCAATGAGAGGGTCCCCACCTCCAGAGGCTTCACCCCGAGCCTGGCTTTGTGGAGACTGATTACCAGTGACTGATGGGCACATTAATGCCGTGATTGCTTCGTTTCTGAGAAGGGTCTTTCTGTAGTATTCTTATTCACTGTGAGATGAAATTTGCTTTCGATCTCACTATTTAAAGATACTCCCAAGTTTATACTATCTGTACAGGCTAAGGCATAAGTGTAGCATATTGCTGTTCCCTGGGGAAATGTGTAAAGTTATGATTTCTTAATACTTCAGAAAGATGTTATTAATATTAAAATATGCCTTTGTAGTTCTAGAACATTCATTTTCAATTTTCACTCCTACAATGTTAAAATCTTAAACGATCTATTAATGATATTAAGTTACTGTTAAGGAAAGCAGAATTGCACTCAAAATGTTTATGACATTAACATTGCATTATTAATGATTATTACTAATAATTTTTATAGGCAGGACTTTTCAAATTGAAGTAGCACTGTGAAGGCACATGTATTATGTATGTTACAAATCTGATAAATATTGCAGGTAATTCTCAGTTCCTGTGGGTGTACTTAACTTACCACTTTCGCTTTTGCCAGAGGCTTTGCTTAGAAAATGGAGAAGAGATTTGAAGGATGGAAAAGAGAACTGATATTGATCTAGGATTAGATAAAATACAACTGGCTCTGGTTTGAGCACATTTTATCTTAATTATGAACTTGGTGCTTAGCAGATTGTTTCAAATTTACTTTAAACAAGTTGTTAAAGTCCTATTTTAAACAACTTGGAACTTAATGAATAGCAAAGAAAATGCCAAGTCTAAATTTCCCTTTAAAAATCACTACATGTTTAAAGTGTGTGCTAGACAAGCTGGGCTGGGTGTGACCTGACCTGGTAGAGCTGTCCAAGGTCAGCAAAGTGAAAACAGATGGACCTTTACCAAACAATCCCTGTCACTCAAGAGCAAAATCATAGCCCAACCCTGAGACAGAAGGAGATGTATAGCCTGCCAAATGTGGCAGCCGCCGTTTTCTCATGTAAAGGTGGGTCCGTGGCCCACACTCCGCCACATACACACACACACAGAAAACAACTAACGAAAACGCCCATGCAGCTTGCATCGACTGACAGTTCTTTCCGGGATCACAAATATTAACAAAAAAGTTAATTTATGTAACTTGGCAGTTATTCTGTAACATTTCCTTGCCATTAAACAATTTAAAGGGCAAAAAATCATGACATGTTTAGCATTTTATTGACCACTAGCCATATTTTTTTTTTATTGAATTTTATAAAACACTCTTATTTGGACCAAATTAAATAACTGTTGCTTACTAATATATATTAGTATATACTTCATAAAGCAACATTTTGGCAAATATTTCTCTGAATGCCAAACAAAGTCTAATTTAAACATCATGTTTAATTTAAATTCAAACTTTTTATTATTTAGTTTCTTTAAAACTAAATTGTATTTACTATAAATGCTGCCATAGAAAAACCCAGAGAACGTCTGTCACCAGTGTACAGAGCTGTTCTGTGGAACTTACCAGGATCTATGAATTCAATGCCATTGCTGCTCAGGTTTAATTTCTTTAGCTCATGAACATCTTCAAACTCCTTGGGTCGGAGTTGGTTGATTTTATTGTTTGACAAGTCAAGTTTAACAATATCTGGAGGGATGTTGTTTGGAACTTTCTTCAACTCTGGAAAAATTAACAATATTCAGGTTATCATGCTGTCCTCTCCCCACCCATTTGCTCTATCACTCTTATACCTGCGTGATTGAAGAGCCAGCTCTTGAAGATAAAGGGGAAAGGGATAGCCAAAGTCAAAGAACATTGGTATGAACAAGCCTTAGCATGTGCTAAATTCCGCCAAAGCCTGGCGAACGCAGTGCATCACACTTAGAGGAGCATCTCCTTGCTGAGCTGTTCAGAGAAACTCCCTAGAGGTGGCTGCAAGAAATCCAGAGGACCTGAGCAGACAGCACAGCTCCACCGTCAGGGGAGGTGGTGGCTTCACTCCTACCTGTCTGTTAAGAGCTCCTTGGGAAGCTTAACAAAAAGAAAGCTAAAACGAAATGAAACAAACCAAATCGTTCTGTGGGTGTCCCCTCCCACCCTCTAGGAGTTTGCACTATTAATTATTGCCTCGTTGATGTATCTTCATTTTATCCCTCTCCTTGGGCTCCTTCTGCCAACAAATAAGCTCAGGTCTCTCCACCCTGAAAAACAAACAAACAAAAAGCTCTTGACCTTGGTGACCCTCAAACTATTATCTTATTTCTCCTTTCCTTGAATGTTAAAATTCAAGAAGGAGTCGTCCTGACTTGTTGCCTCTGCTTCCTCGTCACCCACTTGCTCCCTGAATCCTTGCGATTTAGTTTATACCCCATCATTCCATGACTTCCTGGGCTACAGCAGTAACCAGATTTCCTCGGGAACAGTAATAGGACCACTTGCTGCTGCCATGATTGCTGCTAATAAGAGGAAAAGGCTCTGGAAGAGGAGTCCAAGTTATTCTTCACAGGTTAGCAGTAAATCAAGGCTCATCTAATTTACCATATTTCCCTGAAAATAAGATCAGATCTCATATGTCTTTTGGAGCAAAAATTAATATAAGACCCGGTCTCATTTTAATATAATATTTTTGCCTCAAAAGACGTATTAGAGCTAATGGTCTGTCTAGGTCTTATTTTCGGGGAAACAGGGTATCTCTTATTATTTATGTTTGTCCTTAAATATTGCTTTTAAAAATATGAAGTGTGTTAATTTTTATTCTAACACAATAGTTGCCCTTTCCCTTAATCCTTAGCAAACTATTCTGAAGAGTTTGTATTCCATTTTAAGTAGGGCAAGTAAGGCCTGTGAAGAGAAACAAACCTGTTTCCACAAAATAAAACTACAAGAAACAAATAAAATATCCAGATTCACTGACACTGAGAAATAGCATGACCCAAAGGCTTTCTGAAAAAATAGAAATTCTTTGAACTCAGTACAGTAAAATAAGCCTATGAAAAGTGGTATCCATTTATCCACAATGCCCTTTTTGGTATAGAATAATTGAATTACTGATAATTTCTTCCAAATACCCTCTGTTATCTATGATTTCTTAACCTTCTTCTTTTTTTTTTTTTTTAAGATTTTATTCGGGAAGGGGAACAGGACTTTATTGGGGAAGAGTGTGTACTTCCAGGACTTTTTTCCAAGTCAAGTTGTTGTCCTTTCAATCTTAGTTGTGGAGGGTGCCATTCAGCTTCAAGTTGTTGTCCTTTCAGTATTAGTTGTGGAGAGTGCAGCTCAGCTCTAGGTCCAGTTGCCGTTGCTAGTTGCAGGGGGCGCAGCCCACCATCCCTTGCAGGAGTTGAACCAGCAACCTTGTGGTTGAGAGGACGCGATCCAACCAACTGAGCCATGCAGCAGCTCAGCAGCAGCTCAGCTCAAGGTGCCGTTCAATCTTAGTTGCAGGGGGCGCTGCCCACCATCCCTTACAGGACTCGAGGAATTGAACTGGTAACCTTGTGGTTGAGAGCCCACTGGCCCATGTGGGAATCGAACCGGCAGCCTTTGGAGTTAGGAGCACGGAGCTCCAACCGTCTGAGACACCAGGCCAGCCCACCATATTTACTTTCATAAGGACTCAGGGTTATTTTTTCCCTAAAGCTCAGAAACCATGGTCTTTAATGAGATGGTATTGGTAGTTCTTTTTATATCCTTCTTTTATATCCTTTTTTCTGTTAAATTTGCTTTTTCTTCTTGATGGGATCTTAGTATCTCAGCATCAATGTGCAGGAACTATTCTAGGTGCTCTAACAAGTATTAAGTGACAAAAACCCTATGAGCTAAGTACCATTATTATGCTTATTTTACAGATGAAGAAACTGAGGCACAACTGCCAAGGGTCATACTCCTAGGATTTAATCACAGATGCGCTAGCCCCAGAATTTAGCTTCTAATCACTGTGCTGTGTTGTGTGTTCATGGTACCTTTCTGTTTCGTTTATGCTGTTCCACCTGCTTAGAATCCTCAATCTTGACACATATCAAATGGGGGTGGGGGAGCAACTGGGGTGGAGTCAATATATTGGGATGGCCATAAGACCTTTCTGGCTCTGTATTTTAAATGACATCTCCCTGCTTCCAAGTAGGTAATAATAATTATAATAATCATAATAGTAATACTACCACCATTCCCTGCTTTTTCTCAGTGGTAGTTATCAACAGCAAGCATAGTGTACATTTTACTGATTTTTTTTTTTCATTTTTGCCCTTCTCCTCACCACAGAAGCTTCATGAGACAGGCTTAGAACAATGCCTAAGATATCATAAATAAATAAGTGGTATGTGGTAGACAGCTTTTAAAATGGGACCCAATGATGCCCTCTACTGATATTCACGCCCTCCTACAAACCCTTTCCTTTTGAGTATGGGTGAAATTTGTGACTTGCTTCTAATAATAGAATGCAGCAAATGTGATGGGATGTCGCGTCCATAATTAGGTTACAAGGAATTGTGACTTTCATCTTGCTAGCAGACTCTTTTTTGCTAGCTTTGCTGACACAAGCTGCCATGTTGGAGAGGCTCACATGGCAAGGAATTAAGGGTGGCCTCTGGCCAACAGCCCTGAAGGAATGGAATCCTGCCAACATCCATATAAGCACGGAAGAGAATCTTTTTCCAATTGAACCTTCAGATGAGATCACAGCCCTCAGCCCTGATTAACACCTTGATTGCAGCCTTCTGAGAGATCCTGAAGCAGAGGGCCCAGCTAAGCCATGTCTGGTTTCCTGACCCACAAATCTGTGAGGTAAAAAGTGTGCTGTTTTAAAGCATTAAGTTTTGGGGTAGTTTGTTAGGCAGCAATAGATAATCCATGGTAAATAACAGGAGCTCATTAAATGTTTCTTAAGTTTAATGATTCAGGAATATTGAGGCCTCTTGTAATAAAAGTGCTTGAAAATTTGGGTGATTTTATTTCTGTCCTCTGATAAGACATTGTTCTGTTTGACTTAGAGTTGTGTCTGACAACATAGTGAAAGGTGAAAGTTTTTAGGACTTGAACTCATTATAATGTTGCAACAGTGAGGTAATCCTTCCTTTAGAATCAAGACCC
This sequence comes from Rhinolophus sinicus, assembly GCF_036562045.2. Taxonomy (NCBI): domain Eukaryota; kingdom Metazoa; phylum Chordata; class Mammalia; order Chiroptera; family Rhinolophidae; genus Rhinolophus; species Rhinolophus sinicus. The sequence continues at coordinate 70,884,532 of NC_133758.1, forward strand.
TAATGGGAGAGCTATAGTCTTTCCTGGATACTACACGTAAACAAGGAGGTGGAGATTCTAGTGATAATTGAAAACCACAGAGACAATCGAGGACAGACAAAAGAAATACTTTCTTGACGTTTAGCATTTGGACTAATTGTTGACAATCGCTATGGCATCTTTTTAGAAGGCTTTAAAAAGCAGAATACAAGGCCCAGCCTAGTGGCTCAGGGCTTGGAGCTCTGTGCTCCTAACGCCAAAGGCTGCCGGTTTGATTCCCACATGGGCCAGTGGGCTCTCAACCACAAGGTTGCCTGTTCAACTCCTGCAAGGGATGGTGGGCTGTGCCCCCTGCAACTAACAACGGCAACTGGACCTGGAGCTGAGCTGTGCCCTCCACAACTAAGACTGAAATGACAACAACTTGATTTGGAAAAAGTCCTGAAAATACATACTGTTCCCCAATAACGTCCTGTTCCCTTTCCCCAGTAAAATCTAAAAAAAAGCAGAATACAGTTTTATTTTCTTTCAAAAGACCCAGGATCCCACCACTTCTCACTTCCTCCATGCTACCACATTGCTCCAAGCCACTATCACCTCTTGGGTTATCCCAATAGTGTCCTAAACCTATGTGATCCTGTTAAAACCTAAGTCAGATCATGTCATTTTCCCATATGACTTCCCATCTTTCAGGTGGCAGAATCCTTCAATCACTTCCCATTTCACTATGAATAAAAGCCCAAGTCCTCACCAAGGCCCTGTAAAGCCATAACGGGCTTACTTAGGTCTTCCGTGTCACCAGAGTCAGCAGCTCCTAGATTCTGGAAAGCAGCCTGTTTATCAGGACTCGCTTACTGAGCCCACATCTGCTGCGCTGGATATGATACCTCCCAAGCAACCACTGCAGGACAAGCCAGAGTGGGTTAACCACAAATAAATGGGTAGAAAAATCTGTGTATGAGAACACCCTGAAACTCAGTGTATGCAAAGTGGCAGACCCATGGATGCTGGGAAAGGAACATAAATTGCAGAACGAATGTTGGCGTTGTGAGCAGCAGCCCTGGGTAAAAATAGGATCCACAAGTAATACCAGGAAATGCAAACTGAAGCCCTTACTAGTGTGGCTGAGAAAAACATGCAAAAATCTGATTTCTTATATTGATGAGTAAAAACAGTTCTTTAATTCTTTTACCTTAAACTTGAATGAGAATTGCAAATATTGATGTAAAGTATGCTTATTTTTGATAAAGATTATATAAATACAAATTTCCCCAGGTCAGAAGTCAAATTTGGTCAATGTTCCCTTTCTAGATCAGGCACCACATGATTTGCTGCTACCCAAAATTCTTGGTAAACCCTCAACAAATACCGTATTTGCTTGATTATCACCCCTGACAAGGCTTCCCCTCTCCCAAGCAAACATTGCTGATTTTGAGGAGGAAAATATGAAATTTTCTCCATGTAATTTCACCATGTAGTAAGCTCTCTTCGTTGTCAGCAATGTCACTTCTACTCTGAAGGCTTGGTAGCAGTAGGTGAAGAGACGTAAATTGGGTGTTTATTGCAAATAAAACATTCTTAATTACTGTTCAAACCAGTGGTGAAATTAACTTCAGAGGCAGCTGGGAGCAATTTATGGGCATCATTTTCCCCAGCCTTAATCTTAGAGGTAAAATGAATCCTTAAAAATGGTAAATTATTCTGGTAATTGTGAAGTTAAGAAGCAGTTTTGAATCTCCTATGTTCATGTGTTTTTGGCAATCCGTTTACCTCAATATGGCATAAACATGCCTTTCAACTAATCTCTCATTTATTCCCTTTGAAAGACAGTTTGGTTGGCAAAGGGCCTGTCTCCCAGTGAATAAAGCTATTATTTTTCTTGCTGTCAGATGTTCAAGGCAAAAATAGTGATTTTTTTGAGGTCTATGTGGTCACATTGGCACATGTTAGGTACCCTACACACACCATCTGACTCATCACCCGTCAACTGGGAAAGGCACAGCTCCTGAGTTGGGGCAATCTGCATTTGGGTTCTCTGTGTGTGATTGTGTGCATGGTGTACTGTACAGAGCCTAAGAGGAGGGTTCAACAATGGGAGGAAGCACCTAGAAAGCTTTTATAAATTCTTCTTGGTAAATAGATGTACCCAGAATCTTGAAGGAAGAGATGACATTGCATGCTGGTCAATAGCTTGAGAACTGCTTGGCGACTGCTGTGTGACCTTAGAAGGGCAACTTAACTTCTCTACACCTCAGTTTCCTCATTTACACAATGAGGATAATAATAGTACTTCTTTTGAGGTTGTGAGGAGTAAATGAAATCACGCAGGAATCTGGGCACGCCGAGCATTTAGATGACAGCTCCAGTTCCACTCCTAATGGCATGTTTCAGGCTTCTTTAGAGCCTACGGTACGTAGTGTCTAACGTGGAGCACAATCAAAATGTGTTACTACATTCCGGCAGGGAGCTAGAGATGAACATTTCAGAACATTTATTCTTAGCATTGGACATTTATTATCTATTTATAGAATGGGCTAAGGAAAATTACAGTGGATTATATTCACATTGTCATATTTGAGTTCTAGACATGATTTTTAACTTCCATGTATTTTTATTTTAAAAGGTTGCTTAAATTAGTGCTTTGCAAGAGCAAAGAAAGCAGCTCAATTATTATCATCAATCTGAAGCACATGGCCCCATGCCAGGCAGCTCCAAAGGGAATTTACTAGATAAGACCTTTGCCTTTAAACTTAAAGGAGTCAACAATATTCCCCAAAATGAAAATAAATAATAGAATCAGTAGATTTATATCAACTATAGTGAAAGCCATTTATATTGATTATATTAAAAGACAAAAATACACTTCCTTTTATCTAAATTTTATCTACATTTTTTTTTTAAATTTTATCTACATTTTTTAATCTAGAAAATATAACCTCTGGTTTATGTAGTCAACAACGTGTGGAACAACGTGAGTTGTCTTTTAGTGTATGGCCCTATATTATATATACTAACTGCATATGTCATGAAACTTTATATTGTTTTCCAGTAAATAATAGGTGTATTTTTAAAGCAGGGGGAATAAATTTATGAGGCATATCTGGAAGGTTGTGTTTAGACAACAACAAGTTGAGGAAAGAAAGCAATAAAAAATATATGTGTATTTTTATAGGTTGACTTTTGCCAAGAGAAAAAGAGACAAAAATATCATGAGAAAAAAGACAAAGGTAGATATAGGCTCATGAGGGAAGGAATGGCCCAAGAGTAGAAAAGCAGTAAAAGAGAAATTTCCTAACACCTATCTCTTCCTAAATGACAGTGTAGTCCGGCTGTGGAAGTCTTTTAACTTTGTGTCGATGGCACTTTTTTCTCAGATAATTAATGAACTTAGCTGTACCTCCTTTCTCTTTATCAAGTAGGCACCAAGTGCACATTAATTTTAGCTTGAGGGTAGAACCTCAGCAATATCAAATAATTTTTCTAACCCAAACCTAGGATTAGTAGCTTTGCATTAGGTTTTAAAGTATATAATTCAAGATTTTAAGCATCACCAAGGAAATCCTAGTCAAACATGCTCTCCGGCATGAAGCACTAAGTCCTCACCGTAACCGTGTCAGGGAAATCCCCCATCAGGCTACAGAGGAACTACATTTACTGACTTTTCTGAAATTCTTTGATGCTCCCAATGTTGAGGCTTCTGCCTGTTTGAACATAATGAGATTAATTCTGGAAGACAGCAGCAGACTCAGGTAGACCGAGGTCTCTGACCAGGTGGACCCAGTCTTAGCTTTGCTATTTACCTGTGGGACCATGGCCCAGGGACTGAGCCTCCTTGAGGCTCATTTTCCTCAACTGTAAATGGCGATACTTCCACCTTCCTGGAAATTGTGCATCTCCCGGGTTACAAGGCTCTAATTGCTCTACTATGGTTTCAAATTATATACCATTCACATGGTGTCATAGTATGCAAACCTTTCCATGCCACCATGGCTGTGGTGTGATCTAACCATGTGCCACTTTCCAGAGTCAGACAGAGGGAGCAAGTTCTGAGCTTTACTTTACTGAGAAATGAACATACTTACTCCCGGTTCAGGTTGCCTGTGTCTTCAACATCTGCAAATCCCTGCCTATGGCTTCCTTGAGAGGAGCCAGAGTATGTTCCTCTTAACCTTCCCTTTCTGTTCTTAAAGAAACAAAACAAAGCAAAAGCTCCCCAAGTAAGTGGAAGGATTGACACCATGCTCTATAAGACCCTCACTCAATGACATCTGTCTTTAGTTTAATATTACAGATAAGTTATTAATCCATGCCAGAAATGAAACAGACACTGTCACATGGCTTGTTATCTCAGGGTAGGGTAGCAGTTCCCAGACCACCTTTTGGGACCGTCTTCACGAACATGTCAAGAGGATTACGACAATCTCCCTCTGTTTTCTTATTTCATGAATATATCCTGTAGGTGCAAATTCCTGCACAATACTAGCCCAAGGCTGTGTGGAATATATTAGGTTGGTGCAAAAGTAATTGCAGTTTTTACAATTTTTAACCTTGTAAACCGCAATTACTTTTGCACCAACCTAATAACTCCCAGCAATGATTTTAAGGAAGTAGGCAATATTCTGGAAAAGTCTCATAGTCTTAGATTAAATACTTTGAACTTTGGTGGTGTTTTTTTTCCAATATGTTTATGTTTTGTTTTGAGGAATTTGCTTTGAGTAAATTAAGATACAGGATGTTAGCAAGCGTGTATTAAAACCTTGAGACTGAATGATAAGAACTACGATACATCATCACTACAGCCCGCCTGGCCTCTGACAGTGCAGTGCCCTCGTCTGTCCTGTCCTGCACCTGGGTTTCCCTGAGGTTATCATTGCCTGCAGATGGACTCGGTGTAAAGCAGGTTATATAGACAGCATTTGCTCTTTTTTCCATTCCCATTGGTTCACCTACATAAATTAAATTACATTAGATTGAAGATAAAAGGAATTCCTGATAGCCACAGCTTGCACTGAGCGATGAAGAGTAAGATCCAAATGGCTGTCCTTCCTACCCTCCTCCAGTGTTCCCTAAGTCACCAACCATCTTCAGTGTAGACTCCTTAAAAGGTTCAAGTAAATTCCATTGTGATTGGAGAAAGATTTCCGGTGGAAGTCACACCAGAAATTCCAAGGCATAGTGGGGTGCAGTGAGGGTTATAAGACTCAAACAGCATTTTAAATTATCCATGAAAATGAAAAAGAAACTTACAAACCTTTTTTTTTGCAGTCCAGTGTTTGTATGGGAAACACGTAAATGTGGCAAAGAGAAGAGTCCGCTTCAGGCTTGATGACTGGGGGTCTCCCTGACACTTGGGGTTTGGGCTCCAACTGTTCCTTTTCTTCTTCATTACATAACTCTTCAGATCTTATCTGCCGCAGTTTTTTATTTTTTAGTTCTCGTGGGCTTTCACACTTGGCATAGTTCCCCAAATTTCGGTTCTTTGGAATCTGCAACATTGAAATAAGCGTTTCCATGTCACAGGTGCAGTGCCAGGGGTTGTCATACAGGCGCAGGTAGCTCAGGAGAGGTGTATAAATGAACACCTCCTCGGTCAAGGCTTTGATCTGGTTGTGCTGCAGTAAGAGAGTGGTAAGCTTATTTAAACCAAAGAAAGCCTCGCTCTCGATTTTGGAGATCTCGTTCTGTTGCAGATCCAAGCTTTTCAGCTTTTTGAACTTGGAAAACACGTTGTTCTTCAACACGCGGATCTTGTTTCTCGCTAACAGCATGTGCAGCAAATCCTGAGGCCAGTCAGGGAGCACATAAACTAGTTTTCTTTCTTGGCAATCCAAGTACTTTTCGTGGAGATACGTGTACACTTCGCAGGGGAGGCCTGGTGCGTAGCGTTTGACGGGGTGGGCACTTCTGCGGCCGGCACCCACCCGGCCAGGACGCGCTCGGTGTCTCACACCCCCGGGGCTTGCCCTGCGGAGCTCAGCGGCTTTACAGATAACGAGCAGGATGACGAGGGTAACCACGCGCATCCTGACATCCAGCTGGCCCAGTTACTTAGTGTGACAGATGGAACAATGGACACACTCCTTTGAAATCCAAGTCTGGGTAATCTTAATTAATGCAGATCAGGAGCAATGAGATCCAGATGCGGGATGGTGGAGTCCCTAGGTTGCAAAGAAAAAAATGGTGTCGTTAAGGACCATTGCCAGCACTGTTATTAACAGATAATGGCAGCTTTTTTTTTTTCTTTTAAGCAAAGGTATTCCAGTTAATGAAGGCACATACAGAATACTGGTGTATAAGGCTCTACACCATCCTCCTTGCCTTGTTTAGTGGCTAAATGTTTGGGCCCTGAGTTTGAATCAAGGCTCTCCTACTTGCTGAACTGTGCGACCTCAGGCTAATTGTTTAACCTCACCTTCTGCATCTGTAAAATGGGGCTGAGGATGCCTGAGTATTGTTGAGAGGATGAAATGGGCCCAAGCCGCTGAGACGCTTCTCAGTGCCTGGTCCAAGGCAAGTACTCCACAGTGGCAGGGCTTAGCATTATGGAAACGGAAATGTGTAGTTTGTCATCACATTGGATTCAAGAAATGAAAGGGATCCTCCTTACAGCCTTTAGGTGTGCAAATAAGAGTAGGACCCCAATGGCCGGGTTCCTGGGCTTATTTTTTTCTTTCCTGTCTCCCAATCACCCGTCTTGTTGAATGTGGGCTCCAGAAATGCTTACGTTACTGCAACTGTCCTTGTTATCTCCTGCACAGATTAGCTACGAGGTCCCCTCAGTGAAGCCTTCTCTGACTGTTCTATTTGAAGACACACCCCTTCCCATTCCCTGGCAGCTCTCCACCGTCTTTCTTGTTTTATTTTTCTCCAGAGCATTTATCACCAGCTGTCAAAGTAGATATTTAACTTCTTTTGCTTATTTTCAGTTTCCCCAGCTAGGATGTAAACTCCACAAAGGCTGAGGTTTTTCTCTATTTTGTACACTGCTGTATTTCTGGCACCTGTAGGGTTTCTAGCACATAGCAGATTCTTGATAAATACTTGTGGAATGCATGGATTACTCTCAAGTAACTATTCTATAAAAATATTAATCTCATAAACTTAGTTATTATATTTTTGAGGAAATGTATTTTTCCCTTGACAGATATTATTGATGACTTCCAAGAGCTGCACATTTTAAATATTTTTTTTCATTTTTTAATCCTGAAAGTGGTTTTGGTTTGCATTTGTTACTTAGGACATAGTCCATTGGATTGATAATTAATAACATTTCTATTGTTATTACTGTGGGGCTATGTGGTGATGAGTGGGAGATGTGTTTTCCTTTTCATTGTAGTAGCCGTGTGAATGCCAGATCACCCCCTAGCCTGGAGCATTGCTGCTTGGTGGGGTCTCCACCTAGAATGCGTCTCTCTGCTTTGCCTCCAACATTCCTCCTATCCTCTGGTTAGTGTCCCCTCTCCTAACTCCCCTCTCCTGTCTCAGATCTGGGGCTTTACTTTCTGTCAGTCTAGACCAAGAGTGCTGACTGTGTATCACTTTGCTGTCTAGCTCTTTGTGTACATGTCTTCCTTGCAGGATCGTAAGCTGCACAGCTGCCTCTGGTCCCAGAGCTATCCAGGCACTTGGCCTTTCTGACCCTCCACTCCTCTATCTGCAATTCATTAAAATTGCATGTAAATCCAACCTGAAAAAATCAAATATTCTGTTAAATATTATGCTTGCTGAATTATGTATGATATACATGCTAACGTATTTGGGGAAGTATGCAGATGTCTGCAACTTACTTTAAAGTGCATAAAATAAGATGGATCGAGGGGTAGAGAGATGCATGTACAAGTGGGTATTTGATAAAGCAAATACAGTAAAATATGAAGTGTGGAATCTAGGTGGTAGGCATATTCATTGTGCAGTCCTTTAATTCTCTCAACTTTTTTGTACGTTTGAAAATTTTCATAATAAAATGCTAAAAGGAAACAGAAAAATATGAACAAAAAGTCATGCCACAGCAAAGCAGGTTGGTTTTCTTCAAGTGCTTTGAATCTAAAAGCTCTAAAACATACTTTTTCCCAAAGCAGAATTTTTCTATTTTCCTCTTCCTTCTGTAATCCTCAAACAATAATAAACATGTGTGTACATTTTAACTTTAAAGCCAAAAGAAATTACTTTTCTGGGAAAAGAAACCATATACTTAGAATAAATTACTTGCCAAGGTTTTTGTTTGTTTTCTAATGAATACATCACATTGAATGTAGGATGGAAAAACTTTAAGTTTAAACATTTGTAGTATGTTGTATAGTGACGTGTCACTTGTTTGATTTAGGTCTCTGTAAAAATTTGCAAGAGCTGAATGTCTCTGACTGTCCAACACTCACAGTGAGTATAAGAAGCTTATTTTACTGTTGTTTACATAGATTTGAACGTGCTGTGTTGGAGTGTTAATACACAGAGGTTTTGCCAAAATATATGCCTGTGTGCTCATTTAAGATTAAATATGGAAAAAAGTGAACTATGTTAAACATTGGCAAGAAATTTTATCCCATTTGTATAACACTATTATTAATCCTGCTGGAGTCTCTGGAAAGTGAAAACTATTCAAAAATTACACAAACATGAACTATATTTATATTTAAGGCCATGTGTGTATAAGACAGAAAAACTGGGCCTCAGCAGAAACAATAGGCTCATTTTCGTGGTCTTCACAGTGGCCGTGCCAAAGAAGATGGAAATACACATGTGACCCTAGCCAACTCCTTCCTGGTCCCTGTCTCCAGGCTTTCTTCTACCCCCACTGTGTCTCCCACCCTGTGAGCACATTAATACTCTGTCTAAAAGGCACATCTGACCATTTCACTCCCACCTTCCAACAGTTACACCCAGTCATCGTCTGCACTAGTGGCTCAAGTCAAAGCTCTTGAACGTTACTGTATCTTGGAGACCCTCGGTGGTCTTGCACCGGCCTCCCTTATCTAGCCTCATCTTGCTCCAAATCCTGCAAACACATTAAGTTTCAGCAACCAGCAGCTGCTCTGCCTTTGTTGTTGCATTCGCCCAGCTGCCCCTTGCTGTTTCACCTCCGTGCACAGAGGCTATGCTCTTTGTTGGGAATACTCTTCCCCTGAGACCTCAGGTGCTCTTCCCTCTTTGGCAGATTTTAAGGCTGACTTTAGGCACCACCTGCTTTACCAAGACATCCTGACTCCCAGGCTGGTTTGCTCTTGCTCCTCCGGGTTCCTGTCACAAGTAGCCCTCATTACATGGTTCTACTTCCTCCACTAGCGTAGGAGGCCCAAAGTGCAGGAGATGTGTCTCAATGTGGGGGTAGGCATAGCACACAGCACAAACCTTGCATAGTAAGTACTCTGTAATGTTTGTTTGTTTAATTAATGAAACTATATGGAGATATCTAGTAGGTAATGGACAACACTGGCTAGAACTTGAGATTCCATCTTGGGCCGACATCTACACATAAGTCATAATTAACATTCCAAAAGTAAATAAGATCAACCTAAAGAGAGAGAGAAGGTGTAAGAAGAGAAGAGGACCCAGGATTGAACCTTGGGGAACGCTGACTTCCAGGAGCAGGCAGAGGAGAAGAAACAGCAAAGGCTCTTACGGAGGAACAGTAAGAGAAGGAGGTTGAAAAGAGGGAGAGGGAGAGAGAGAGAGAGAGAGAGAGAGAGAGAGAGAGAGAGAGAGAGAGAGAGAGAGAGAGAGATCACAAAAGGCCAGAGAATGAAGAGTTTCAGAAGGAAGTGACCAAAGCGAGCAGCTAAGAAAAGGACTGAGCAGTGCCACCTGGATTTGAGAAGCAGAAGGGGACTGCTGGCTTTTGCTAAAACAATTTCAGTGGGATCTTGGGGCAGAAATGTAATCGCAGTGAACTGCGAAGTGGACATGAGGTGAGAAAATGAGGCATTAGGTATAAGGGTATCTTTCCAGAAAAGTGGTTAAGAGAGTAGCAGAAAGAAAATAGAGGCAGGGAAATCTGTTGTAGGTTTACAGAGGCTGGTGGAGACCCACTTGAGCAGCTCATGGAGCAAGTCCCTGAGGAGACAGGAGGCAGTGCAATGAAGGGCCCGACGGTGTCATGCCATCATTAAGCCCCCGCTCCGGGAGGACGGCCACACCGCTCGGCCAAGGTGAAAAGATTTCATGGATTGGCGGCTCCTTGCTGTATCATCATTTCAGTTCTTTCTTTCAAATTTCTGTTTATTTCATTCTTTTTGTGGACATTTATTGTACCTCTTATGTTAATGATATATTTATCTTTATATATAAAGATATATAGGGAATTTATATGTTATAAAATATAGGTATTCTAGGGATTTAAAAATGAATCAATTTCCGTTCTTGCCCCCAGAGAACTTCAGTTCTCCACTTGAATAAAAGATCATATTCTGTAAAGTTGGCTTTCTAATACAGTGCCATCTGCATTAAATTTGTGAACATCAAAATCTGTTCTAATTAAGGAGTGTAATAATATACAGGGCTGATAATTTTATCCAGCTACATTTTACTATTGTTTTTCCCTTTGAGACGTAGACTGGGAGACAAGTTTACGTTTAAGGAGTTGAGTAACATTTACTCAAAAGCTTTGACTTCTAAGGAGCTTGCCTTATGAATGTATTACATTGAGAAAGACTTGACTGCATTGTGGACAAATTCACAAACCATTCTACAATGTTGATAATCAAATGTTTACACATTTATGTGCTCTAACATTTGGGGATTGAACCTTGAGTTATTTTAAACTCCGAGAATAAGATTCATTTGAATTTTCTCTAGACAGGGAAATGCAGAGAATGGTTTGCTTCCCCATGTCAAAGGGAAATCAGATTCCTCTTCGGTACCTAAAGCATACTCCACCTTCCTCTTCCTGGCCCCCAGTTTTTTACCTTCTCTGTGGCTCCCTGAGGGTGTAGAAACCAGCTTTCTATTCTCTTCTTGTCCACCTCATTTGCATCTTGCCAGAGTCTTCCAACAAATACACCATCACTTTGATATTTGATGGGCACAATGAATATTATTGAAGATAGATTTTTGTTGGTATTAAACTACAAACCACACATTATGGTTGTTTTCTCCATTCCTGCTGGGAAAATTATACTGTATGCTTTTTATCTAACCATGTAAATCTAAATGCTCCATTTTGGTGGTGGAACATCTAGAAAAATTGTGGGCAGTGAATGCAGTGGCACTCGTACCCATGCAGCTTCAGCACACAGAACCTTTCCTACAGCAGAACCACAGTTTTACAACTGAAGAAGGAAACTTGGGGTCTTTTTAAGGTGTGGTTTCCTGCCCCTATAAATCAACCAGGTCCTATCCCATGTGAAAAAAGCTCAACCTGTAGGATTTTGTTATTTTCATATACATGACTCCAAGAAATAGCCAGGAACAGACTGTTAAACATTGATGAGCCTGCTGAGAATAAATCCTTGCCATCCTCGTGGTGCTCAGGGTGGCCAAACTGACCATGCAGAATTCTCCCCCAAACCACATCTCTTAGCCAAGTGACAACTTGCCTCTTTCTGCAACGGCCTATTCTTTCCAGGACCGAGGTACCACAAATACTTAAAACTAGCTGACTTCTTCAGTTTTCTGGGGGAGACTCATCAAGCATCGTTATATAAATAAAAACCTGCTACTACTCATTCTAGAACAGTTTGTAAGTATTAGGTTGGTGCAAAATTAATTGTGGTTTTTGCAATTTTTTTTTTTTTTAAACTTTTTAAACCACAATTAACCTTTGCACCAACCTAATAGTTACCCGTCTGAGAAGCAGCACCATTGGAATCAAATCTTGCCATTCATCTGGTCTTGTCAATGTCAGCTTAGGGCTCATGCTTGAAGTCACTGTTTTCTGTCTCAGGTAACAGTCACAGCACTCTCTTGGTACCTCAGTTTCAGCTCTCTGGTGAAGGGTTGTTTGACTCTGAGTTTCTCCCCTACTCCCCACGCCACACACACACATACAGAACTTCCAACACTGAATTTTGTGTCCAACATGTATATCACCAGTATTTTACTTCAGGTCATCTCAAACTTGCCATAAATTTGGTGGAAATCTGTTTAGCTGTTTTAATAGATTCAGTAACAGAACCACAGAAACTTAATTACACCCACACTCACGTACACATACATCTCTCTATAAATATAGAAGCATAAATATGGACTCACTTTTAATGAAATCCAGTTGAGAGCACTTACTATTCCTGTCTTTCATAATAATTTCAGTAAGTTTAAAAGTGACCCATTCTTAATCACTTTCATGTATCTGAAAAGTCAGGAATGTTTGACACTCTGAAACTTGAGCTCAAATTTCCTGTCACAGAATTGAACTTGCAAGTATTCAAATTTTAATATAGTGTCATTGTGATGAAATGGGACTTTATTTCCAAAAAGGGGGAAAGTGAGGGAGTAAGGGGGCTGTAAGCAAAACTATCACTGTCTATTTAATTTGATTTACAACTAATATTAAAGAACATGAAGAGACCAAGTTTTGCATATACTTTTTTGGAGCAGGGAGAGAGATGATAGAGAGGGAATGGGGAATAGCAAAGCCTGTTAGACTTTGATGAGATTCTTCCCTCTGTTTTTATGCAGGATGAATCAATGAGATACATCTCTGAAGGCTGTCCCGGAGTCCTGTATCTCAACCTCTCCAACACAACCATCACCAATAGGACTATGCGGCTTCTACCAAGGTAATGCTTGTTTATTTGTATTGCACTGAAAATAGCTGTGTTCCCCTAGGCTCTGGCATGCTCCAGCATTCCCCACAGCCAGTGCTCCTTTTACCAACACCCTGTCACTGTGGCACCGCATTTTGGTAACAGGACGCTGCAGGCCTTCTGCCTTGGCCCGCATTTGTGTGTCACTCTTGTAGCAATGTGCCTCGTAGTAGCTTGAGTTAGGCTCTGCCATCTCTTCCTGGTCCTCCTTCCTGAGCACTGACAACTGGCCCCTAAATTCTGTTGTCTGGGACTTCTTGACAACAGAACACCAATGTCCTACCTCCTTAGACTTTGAGCATTGCATCCCAGATTCCCTGTTGCCAGGTTAACCATTCCCTGGTCTGGTTACCTATGGAACCCCCACCATCTCCAGGAATCCTGATACAGGTTGTTTTTCGATCTATGGACCTTTGGCAACCCTGGACACAAATGTTGCTTATCCTAAACCAGTACTTCTTTGGAGGACAAGGGACAGAAGAACACAGCACATCACCACGAGTTGATAGAATAGTCAAATTTATCACAAATTTATGTCATTCAACTATTCTTTATTTACACCAAGGAAGACTAACCAGGAAGAGTGTATGATCATACTCGGAGAGATTCAAAGCATTTTTCAAACTATTGTGGAAGAGTAAACCATTTTAGAGAATATAACTTTTTGAAATTCTTTGAAAAATAATAGTGAGGCATTTGGAGAGACTTAAACAGAGAAAATTCTAGGTGGTAATTTTCCTTACCTACCATCTCTAACCATGTTCTGGAAATGTGCAAGCATAAAAAAAGTGGTAAACCTCTCACTGGAAGCTTGGAATCAGCCAAAATGGCAGAATGCTACACCATGGAATAAGGCAAATAATACAAATTAGGGCTTTATTTATTTTTTGTTGATTGTTTATACTTGAGAAAATGATGGAGAAAACAATTAATGAAGCAGATTAAATTGAAAAGTGTGTCATGTTTGTAGCTGCAACATTGTTAATAGCACAAAAAATTCAGGAAATATTCTAATGCCTGAAAACTATTATCTGATTCAACAAAGAAGTCACTCATGTCATTGATGCATGAGTGAAGTCTGGTTATACATCATTGTTATTTCACTTTTGTCTTACTCATTAATGGTAATGAAAATATTCATACTGGAACTATACTTATTCATTTTTTTTCAACTTTATTTTTATTTTTGGGTGAAAACAAGAAAAACAGCAGAGTGACACATTTTATTTTTCATTCGAGCATATAGGAGAGGACAAAAGTTCTACTTACATTAATGACTTTGGCAAAAGTCAATGAAAGCATTGTGTGAGAACTGATTGATTACATGGAATTTATAATAAAGAGTATTGTGTATTTTATTATTATTTGTAAGTTGTGTGCTACATATCTTTTATACCTGCAAGATAGTAAATATAAAATAGTAAGATGTACAAATTTATAGCAAATGTATATACATTTATATACATAATTTTTTTGAGGAGCCAATAGAAATTTACCCATATGCCGATAATTAAAGATAAAATAAATTAGGAACTAAGTTATATATTTTTCAATATTTAGTCTCCCTATGAGAAACATAGTATACTTCTAAAATATATTTCAAATGTTCTTAAATGTCTCAATACAATTTTGTTTTATTCATATGGATAATTTTATGTAAGTTATTCCTAGGTGTCTTTTTAATTGCCGTTGTGAATGGTATCCTTCCTAATTATGTTTCCTGAATAGTCATTTTTGGACTTGGGTATGAAGTGTAGATATCTTTTTAACTTTTTGTTTGTACGATTTAATCAGTTTCTTTCCTTTTTTGATAAAAAAAACAGGACTATGAAATGACCTCTAAATAAGAATTTAGGAAAAGCTTGTAAGATTTGATAAGCATTGTTCTCATTTTCTAAACAAACTGTTGTATATTAGATTTTTCTCTTTAACCCAATAATTGTTTAGAAGAGAATTTTTGGTTCCAAGTAGCTGAAGTTTCTTTGCTTAAGGTTCTGTTTTTAATTTCTAGCTTTGTTCATTGTGGTCAAGAAATGTGGACTGAATTATTTCTACTTTTTGGGATTTAGTAAGATTTCTTGGTGGACTAGTTCATATAATTAATTTCAATAAATCATCCATGAATGTTTAAAATTAGAGTTTCTTTTAGAGAACAAAATTTCTGTGTGTATATGTGTGCCTATATGTATAAATTCTTGACATGTCATAGTATAATAGTGATATATTGGTCTTCTATTATAATCAAGCTTCTCTTAATTTATTTCAAAGTTATTATTTTATACATAAAGATTAATAAGTAGTATGTTTCATTATAGATTGTAGCATGTATTCACATAAAATTATATTCTTTATTCTGTTTGATGTTTCTTTGTCTTTAATACTTTTTTTCTGCTATTAATAGTCATTTTTGTTTTCTTTTCTTTGTGCTTTTGTGGAATAACTTTATGTATCTTTGTATTTTTAATCTTTATGTCACTGGATTTTGGATTTGTCTTTTATATGCAGCATGTAGTTAACTTCTATTAGTAAAATTTTCAGTCTCTTTGCCTTATTAAGACAGTGGTTTAAAATGTTGCTATTTCAGTAACAAGTGTTGGAGAGGCTGTGGAGAAAAAGGAACTCTCATACACTGTTGGTGGGAATGCAGATTGGAGCAGCCGCTATGGAAGGCAGTGTGGAGGTTCCTCAAAAAATTACGAATAGAATTACCATATGACCCAGCAATCCCTTGCCTGGGTGGCTACCCAAAAAATCTGAAAACATTTATCCATAAAAACAGGTGTACTCCAATGTTCATTGCAGCGTTATTTACGGTGGCCAGTACATGGAAACAACCAAAATGTTCTTTGATAGATGAATGGATAAAGACGTTGTGGTATATGTACACAATGGAATGCTATTCGGGTGTAAGAAAAGACGAAGTAAGACCATTTGTGACAACATGGATGGATCTTGAGATTATAATGCTAAGTGAAATAAGTCAGACAGAAAAAGCAGAGAACCATATGATTTCACTGACATGTGGTATATAAGCCAAAAACAACAAAAGAACAAGACAATCAAATGAGAAACAAAAACTCATAGACACAGACAATAGTTTAGTGCACGGGTGTCCAAACTTTTTTCAACATTTTCCACCAAGGGCCATATGCGGTAAAATACACAAGCAGCCGGGCCACTCACTCAAGGTGAAGTACGTGTTGCCTCACCTGGTTTATTTAAGTAAACTAAATATATTTTTGGAATTTGCTGCAGGCCAATTAAAAATGGATTGCAGGCTGCAGTTGGCCCACAGGCCACAGTTTGGACACCCCTGGTTTAGTGGTTACCAGAGGGTAAGGGGGGGAAGGGGGTGGTAGATGAGGGTAAAGGGGATCAAATATATGGTGATGGAAGGAGAAATGACTCTGGGTGGTAAAGACACAATGTGATTTATAGATGACGTAATACAGAATTGTTCACCTGAAATCTATGTAACTTGACTAACAATTGTCACCCCAATAAACTTTAAAAACAAACAAACAAACAAAATGTTACTGTTTCTTGTCAAAATTGAGTGTGTGGTCTTATTTTTATCATCTTGCTTTATGTTGCTGATTTTTAAATTTTTATGTTACTGTACACTACTCATCATTTCTGCCATTTGCTATATAAACTATGTTGTTTACTTTTATAATACGCAGGTATTTCAAAAGTATGTGCACATTCTGTTGGAAGTTCTAAATAGTGGCATTTGTATGACATTTAAGAACATGCTTTAACATGCTTTCCTCTAATTATCAAAGTCATGATGAAACAATGACTTTGGCTCCCCTCTGTTAGACAAGTGATGTAATACACTTTAATTCTCCCTTGAACTTGATGCTCCCCCACTTCTACTCACCTGTATGTAAGCACATATTAGTCATAATTTTTGTTAATCATTTAACTTTCCTTTAATAGTGATTTTAGTGTTTGTACTCAATATTGTAATCATATTTATAATGATATTCAATCATATACGTAATCATATTTATGATATTGTAATCATATCCATAGCTAACTCTAGTTTTGTCATTCATTGATGGTCCATTTGTCTCACAGATTCCTTATTCTTCTTTTGGGGGGGGCTTTTTTTTTTTTTCAAAGATTTTATTGGGGAAGGGGAACAGGACTTTACTGGGGAACAGTGTGTATTTCCAGGCCTTTTTCCCAAGTCATGTTGTTGTCCTTTCAATCTTAGTTGTGGAGGGCGCAGCTCAGCTCCGGTCCAGTTGCCCTTTCTAGTTGCAGGGGGCACAGCCCACCATCCCTTGCTGGAGTCAAACCAGCAACCTTGTGGTTGAGAGGACACACTTCAACCAACTGAGCCATCCGGGAGCTCAGCGGCAGCTCAGCTCAAGGTGCTGTGTTCAATTTTAGTTGCAGGGGGCGCCGCCCACAATCCCTTGCAGGAGTCGAGGAATCGAACTGGCAACCTTGTGGTTGAGAGCCTGTGCTCCAACCAACTGAGCCATCTGGGAGGCAGTTCAGCTCAAGGTGCCGGGTTCAATCTTAGTTGCAGGGGGCGCTGCCCACCATCCCTTGCGGGACTCGAGGAGTTGAACTGGCAACCTTGTGGTTGAGAGCCCACCAGCCCATGTGGGAATCGAACTGGCAGCCTTCGAAGTTAGGAGCATGGAGCTCTAACCGCCTGAGCCACCGGGCCGGCCCTGATTCCTTATTCTTTAATTTCGATTTTGAGTCATCCTATGATGACTAGAAATATAGTTTTAAAAACTCTTTATGAAAGATGTGCAAATGATGATTTTCAGCCATTGCTTTCTGAAAATGACTTTCTGTTATTTTGGAGGATGACCAAGAACTTGTTTTGGTGTATAGTTCTTGAATCATGTCTCTTATTTTATCCTTAAAACCCTACAAATGTTGCTCCATAATCTTTGAGATTTCTGGTTAAAGAGAAGTCTAAAGCCAGCTTGATTTTTTTGTTCCTTTGTTGGTAACCTATTTTCTCTGCCAAGATGCTTGCAAGAAATTCCTTTTCTCTGAGAAATTAAAAAAAAAAATGTCCAAGTTTGATTGTGTTCTTTCAATTAATTTTCTTGGAACATAGTAAACATTTTGAACATTAAAACTTATCTCTTTTCTCAGCCAAGGAAGATTGTGGGTTTTTTTTTAATGCTTCTATTGCATTTGTTCAGGTTTTATCTTAAGAATCCCCTTTTATATTTTTATTCCTGTCCTTCAAAGTTGTCATCTACTCTCTCATCATTTATCTCTGTATACACATTTCCTCAGCATCCCGCATTCTCTGTATCAGTAATTCTCAAAGTATGTTCCAAGGATGGCAGTGCTCTGGTGAATGTTTAATAAGTGGCTGGGGTAGGGTCTAAGGGGATGTAGTGATCTGCAGGATTTACTGATTTCTGTGATGTAAATACTTTCACCATGGCCAATTTTAAGCTACCAACACGATGTCACTCAATGTGGAGTTGGGAAGAGATCTAATGGCTCTCATGAGCTGGGGTTCTCTAGTCCTGTAATACAAAACATCACTCAGTACTTTTCTTTAGACATTCCATATTAAGATGTATATTGTATAAATATACGTGCATGTATGAATGTGTGTGTGACAACAGATAGAAAAAATAGGACCCCTGGGTGGCCAGTTGGCTCAGTTGGTGAGAGTGCAGTGCTCTTAACACCAACGTCGCCAGTTCGATTCCCACATGGGCCAGTGAGCTGCGCCCTCCACAAGTAGATTGAAAACAATGACCTGACTGGGAGCTGATCAGTCCTGGAGAAACACACTATTCCCCAATATTCCTCAATTAAAAAAAAAAAATCAATGATCACATCTTAAAAAAAAAAGATCCCAAATGAGAATTTTGTTTGGATTTTTAACTTCTAGTTCTTGCTATTGAGAGAACATTTAGGATAAATGCTACTCAATACTAATATTTTCTGTCACATGAAAAACATGTACCCGGACTTTCTTATCTATGATAAAAATACATTTCATAATGACTCTCTATTTTTGCTTTGTTTTCTGTTGTTTCAACCATGCTTGGGTATGCAAAAGTGTTCCTTAAACCAGAGAAACGGTGTTTGTTGCTGCTGTCGTTTTTCTCTTTGGTGCCTTTAGTATTTCTTTCCAAAGAAATCATTTGCCAGAAGAAAGATGTAATTTGTTTGCCTTCCTTGGCAATACTGCTCTGCCAGTTTTTTATTTGAATATTTTTCCTCACTTCTTTGGGGATTTGCTCAGTTTCCTAAAGTTGAAAATGAGGGCTGCCCACAGCTCATGCCCATTCCAGGACAATTTTTGCTTCCAAATATTTCCTGAATGAAACCCTTTCCATTTATTCCTATTGCCACAACCTAGCTGGTACTCTCGGCACCTGATCTGGCACAGCCTCCCGGTGGTTCAGCCTCTGGTCTCGCTTCCCTTCAATCTGCACTGCCTTATGCTGCAAGAAGCATCTTCCTGGAACAGTATAGTCTTATCATGTCTGGGATGTGCTTAAGGTCTAGACTATTCCCTTACTGTCCCTTAACATTTTCTGATCAAATTTGTCTGCCCAGGTTTTCCAAGGGAAACCCTTAACTCCGGTCCTCTGATGGCTGCACGCTTCTCTTTACAGCTGGAATGCTTTTCTGCTTCTCTCTCCAGCCTTTACACCTCAAGTCACACCATCTATCCAAAGTCCACGGTGGTTCTCCTGTCCCTGGACTCTAATGGCACCATTCATTCACTCATTCACCATGTATTGATCAACCACAGTGTGTGAGGCATTCTGGGCATGTAGTGGTGAGTGAAGTTATTATGATCTTTGCTCTTTAATGGAGTGTTACATGCTATAGTGGCATGATGTCTCATTAGTTTTCATACAGATGAGTTGACTCTTCAGTTGGCTTGGAAACTTCTTATTGGCATGCACTGTCATGTGACATAGCCTCACCAGTGCCCATCAGAGTGGAGCAGGCAGAGGAAACTGTTGCCTAACTGGACATCCTCAAGATTTACCCTGTAAATTAGAAGTCAAATCACTGCAGTTGAATTTTCTGCAGGAACTTTATGTATTATGTGAAACTGCATCTGTGAAACTAAAGAGCCCAGCACTCAACTCAGAAGAATCCACATGTAAATCCTCTCTTTCGCAGACTGGGCTTTGCCTTGGTAATTTTTCAGAGAAATTTTCAGTTAAATACATAGTTATTTTACATTCCTTCCAGCAGTATTTGTCTTATGTGTTGGAGAGCTAACACAGAAGGCCTCAATTCTTTAATGGAAGAAAGCCAGGAGAATGGAGAAAAAATTATCTCTGTAGTTTCTACAAGAATTGTGATTTCTTACAGACTATCATAGCAGTAGAAAAATAAATCACAAAGAGAACCCCTCCCCTTACGTAAGACACACTTAGTTATTAGATAATTAGGAAAAGATAAACATAGAATACAAACACTGCCTAAAAGTGGAATTAGAATTATCAAGTTGTTTCTGGGTTGGGAAAATGATGAGCCAGATCTTTCTCTTGTAAGGGGCACATTTCTTTGCCAAAATTCAGAATAAAAAGTAACAGTATTGCATAAAATTTGCCAAGTGCAATTCCACTGTCAACTGATACTTTTCCCTTCCCAGCAGCTTTAAATCTGCAGCCCTGTAAATCCTAGAAAGGACTACAGGGCCACTTACAATTCCTGTGCTTTGCTTTCAAACTGATGGCTCTCATAAGGTTCCACTTTGAAGAGAACCATCTAGAGACTTTCAAACTGGGAGTCATTTAGTCTAATGAACACCTTTTGCCAAACCCAAGGTTCCTAAGCTGGGACAAGTGGATGTCCCAAGGAGACCAGTGATAAAATTCAGAGATTCCATGAATTTTAATGGAGGAAAAAAATCTCTATTTTCACTAAGCTTGAACTGAAATGTAGGTAAAAAATATTAGAGTAGTCATAGTAGTCTCTGGGACTCTTTCACTCATATAAATCACAAATATTTTCTTATTATAGTTGTTACAAATGTTTCAAAATATCATTGGTACTCATCGCTACTTCAAAATCATGGTAGTTACTAGACCTCTACTAGATCTTATTTAATATGTTAATAAAGAAGCACATACATTATTCCACTCATTTGGTTTTTAAAAATATTTTGATATTACCTTTCAATATAATTGGCTGCTTTTGTAATCTTAAGTATTCTATTTCATGCATTAGTAACATTTTTCTGACCAAGGGTCCATAGATCTGTAGCTACCTGTGACATACAAAAAGTTAAGAACTCCTAGCTCAGTTCCCATTTTTGGTATTTGTTAACTGATCACATGGACTTTAAGAAATGGAGCAATAGTCTTAGACCAGATTTAAATAGATTTGAATATGCATGATTTTGTAACAGTTTTATTACTATAGATAAAGAAAGACTAATTGATATACAGAGCTTAAAAATGGGATAAAAGAACAATCTGCAAATGAGTGGGCAACACATGAGAGGAATAAAAACTACGTCAGAGACTATCAATCTTACTAGAATTGAAAACAATTAAATATGGCATTACGACCATAACCAAAATGAGGATAGATGCAATATGAGATCCCCCAAATTCTTAGAATCAGGCACATGTACCACTTTTGTCAGATGAGTGTTTATTCCAGTAAGTGGGAGAAGATAGTACAAACTTCATAAGAACAATTAATATGTTGTTATTATGTGAGGTAATAATAACAACATCCATACATATTGGAAGCTTACAGTGTTCTGCTAATTTTAATTATCAGCTGTTCTCATGAAATTGTCACACCTCGAAGGAAAGAGCAGGTAGGATTATAGTCATGTTACAGATGAGAAAACTGATCTTCAGGAAAGCTGGAGTTTCCAGTCAGTCAGGGTGTAAAAAAAAAAGGTAGTACTATGATCTCCACTTAACAAAAGGGGAAACAATCTCTGAGAGGTTAAGGAAGTTGCAGTGAGTGTCAGGGCTGGGATTTGTATCCAATTTGGTCAGATTCCAAAACCTTGTGTATTTTCCATTGTGTCGTGGTGCCTACCTCACTACTCCTTTCTCCAAATGAGAGAGCTAAGGGGTTACTAGAAATGACATCACCCCCTCCTCCCCAATCCCCAGAAAATTGTACTTTCCCCAGTTAAATCACAAGGGTACACTCCAGGGAGAGGAAAATTAAGCACTTCTAAAACTTTGGCATAGGTCTTGGTAGAGGGCCCCAGGAGAGGGGACGTGTCTTTGGGTTGTTAGGGTTGCTTTTTCCTTTATGGCCCTGCCCACCGAGCCACTGGGGAATCCAGAAGTCTTCCTTCTCTGTTCTGTTGAATCTCATGGACACAGCCGTTACCAGAGGGAATGTGTGTCCTGAACCAAATGATTAGCTATGGAACAGGAATGGTTATGTCATATAGATATGTTTCTCAAATTTTAGGAATAAATCTGATTAATAGTCTATGCTTGCATATCTTATTTACCATTTATGTGAAAGTAAACTTTATTAGTCATTTGTGGGCTTTTGAGGGACAGAGAGGCATCTTCTTCCACTTTTGCTTTCTAATTTGCTGTCTTAAAACTGCTGCAGTTCACAAACCAAGAGCATGTTGTTAATTCCATTATGAGAGCAGACAATAGTGAGAGTTCTTGCACTTTTAAAAAATGCCAGGTTTAGGAGGGTTTGGAAAATTGTCCACAAAGTGTCCTCAAACTGTGAGCCCTTGAAAAGGTAGAAAAGGATTGTCTTAATTACCTTCCTTTTTTTCTGGAAGCTCTCATTTTGGTTATGGTGGTCATGCAATATTTAATCAGTTTCAACTCTAGTGAGATTGATAGGCTCTCATGTATTTTTATTCCTTTCATGTGTTGCTTACTCATTTGCAGACTGTTCTTAACACATTTTTAAACTCTGTATGTGAACTGGTCTTTCTGTAACGATAGTAATCAAACTATTACAAAATCATGCATATTCAAATCTATTTTTTTCAAACCATTTGCTTGTCATGTCCATTTTAAGAGCCAGTTATGTTCAACTTTGCCTCCTTTCTTCCCAAATCCTCACTCTCATGTATAACAGTTAATCACCATTTAAATGTTTATAAAAGGGCTTGTCCTTCTAGACATTTTGCACATTATTTTACTGCTCCAACGATAAAACCTAAATGCAACAATAATGCAAAGTTTGTAACTTTGGTTTCAAACACAAACTAACTTCCAGACAATATGAATGCACACATCTCCCTGCCCCCAAAGCTGTATCTCAATCAGCTTTCTTACAAATCTAGGCAAATCTTCTTTATTTTCATTTGAAATGTAATTAGGCATTGTCTCATATACTACTGCAATCTCCTTTACTTAACAGGAAGAGAATTAAAAATAAAGTTCAACTGTTGAATATCTGCAAGGAGAAAAGATTAATTTAGTTTTACTTCTCTTTGTCACAGGGGCTTAAGAAAGATGTGAGAAAACAACTCTAGTCACTTTCCTCCCTCTCTTCTCTCCCCCTGTCTTTTCAGGCACTTCCACAATTTACAGAGTCTTAGCTTGGCTTATTGCAGAAAGTTCACAGACAAAGGTTTACAGTACCTGAATTTAGGGAATGGATGCCACAAGCTCATCTATTTGGACCTTTCCGGCTGCACCCAGGTTTGTCTTTCAGCCTTCTCTTTCCTGCAGCAGGCGGGGAAGTCCTCCGGAGAACGGGCTACATCCAGCCCTCATGTTAAACTAACGCCGTGCACAGGCTGCAGCACACTTTTCAGAGGTTTTAAATTACATGGCCACAGCTGCTTCAATTTCCCCCAGGATCGCTACTATAGGCTCTTGGCTTCCTTCCACGGGAGTGTCACATCCACAAACAGGCAGCGCTCATTGGATGATGAAACGGACCACTTGTGTGTAGATACTCGAAGCACCGTTAAAATACCAGAGTCCAAATCTTGAAATTTTTGGCATTGCTACCAAGATACAAACAAAGGAAAACCTTTTGGGGAGAGAAAAGTCAATTAGCTTCCACATGGGCTTTCAAAGAGTAAATAGCATTGGATAAAATGCTGCATGTGTCAATGTAAGAAAAGAAATACAGCAAAGTTTGTAGTTCACAAAACTGTATTACATCCTTAGCCTAAATAACATGAAGATTTGAGATCTACACAGGGAAATAGTAAAGTTTGGGAAAACAGGATTAAGGAAAATTGGGCAAAAAATAGGGTAGACTTCTGGAGGGTAGGCTATGGAAATACGTGCTGCCGCGATAGTTTCTTCAGCTCTACTTTGGTCAATTGAAGTCATAATTCTTTAACTTTTTTTCTTTCACCTCTCTGTGTACTTTATTAATATTAGTATCATAGTATATCCATCATTCTATGAGAATAATATAATAGCACAGGTGAGAACTGGCTGAAATATTGATAGTTACCATTTATTGAGCTGTTACTATATGCCAGGTACCATGTTGAGTGCTCTACACAGACCACATTTACTTCTCATATAAATGCTGTGCAGAATGTATTTATTATGCCCATTTAGAAATGAAGAGACCAAGGCTTCCAAGGTTGCCCAAGCTGGCCAAAGCACATGGTACTGGTGCCGTTTTAAGCATCTGTTGGTAGATACCTAGGCAGGTAGAGTCCCTTAGAGGGCATCAGGGGCAGCATGGGTTTCTCCTCTCAAGTTCTTGAGTGGGCAGAGTTCTTACTTCACCACCACCACCACCGGCGTCCCATGGTTTCGTGATTACTAGGCAGTGGGGGAGGATGTAGGGGAAAGGAGGGGAGCACTCTAAGTTAGGGCTGAAACATATAGAATTTTCGTTTGTGTATGATCTAATGATGTCTAATTTGCTGAACAGCGTCTCCCATCGCTCTTCTGACTAAGATGGCCTTAACATTTGTTCCAGCTTGACTACACTTTCCACGGGCTTCTTCCTGACTGTACGGCCCCTGACCCCTTTTTTCTCAGGGCATTAACTTTAGAAAACTTTTAGTTGTACACTCTTTCTCTGTTCCCTTTGAGATGTAAACCTCTTTTAAAAGCCTCTTGACAGTTTTACAACAAAGGAATGTCTTCCTCAAGGACCTGGGAGCCATCCTTTGAA
The DNA here is from genome assembly GCF_036562045.2 of Rhinolophus sinicus. Taxonomy (NCBI): domain Eukaryota; kingdom Metazoa; phylum Chordata; class Mammalia; order Chiroptera; family Rhinolophidae; genus Rhinolophus; species Rhinolophus sinicus. The sequence continues at coordinate 70,909,323 of NC_133758.1, forward strand.
ATGCAATTATCAAGAGAGATAGCACCAGTATCTCCCAGTCTCTGTGGGAGGAGAGGAGCCGAACTTTGCTGTGGGTGTCAGTTAGCAAACACAGATGGCCAAATCGAAGAGAAAAATATTTGCCAATTCAGGAATAACTCAATGTGCTTGACACATCCCATTGATTACTCTCCCCTATAAATAAATGTCCTCTGATATTTTCCACTAGCTCACTTCATGCTTGAAAACCCTCCCCACAAGTGTGACTTATCTCCTTGTTCTTCTCAGTGTCCGCGAGGTAATTATTGTAGCAACAACACACAGCACACACATAGACATGTCCTAAGAATAAATGTTCTCAGACATAGTAAAGTTGAAATGAGAAGTTTCAATGACCTTCTAGATAGATATGCATGCAAAACACACAGACGTAGTCTGTTTGTCTGTCTTTGAAGTTTGAACCAACATTTAAAATTTGGGAGTTCTCGCATAAAAATCTAGACTTCAAACTTCTCTTAAAAAAAACTGGAAGAACTAGCAAAACTGAGCCTTCATTTCCATATAGCAGCAATAGGTGGGAGTTGAGTCAGCTGCACCCCCTGGAGATTTGCCACCCTCTCCTCCACTCACTACGTAAGGTCTATACTTGCACTTAACACCTAGATTGCTACCATTTAATTGCATCTTCTGTCCTCAGCATGTATTGGAGCTTGGTCTGAATGTATAAAGAATAGATTTTTTTTCCTGATTGTCCAGTACTTTGTAAGTCTCAAATCATAGTGAAGTGAGTATTTCACATCATTGCGCAAAACAATGTTGGTTTCTTTTGTTCATTCCTCTTCTGTTTCCATTTGTTCATTTAATAATTCAACAGAGATTTAACTCGAGGTGTCAGACATAATTTCAGGAACTGGAAATCATGCCATTTAGAACTGAACCCCATTAGGCCCACTGGGAATAAGAGATGGGTTCATTGTGACCCTGCTGAGTGGAGTGTGTTCACCTAAGTCCGCAGCCCACAGCCGAGCTGGACATGCCTCTCTAGGAGCCTGCTCCTTACTGTGTCTGTGCCAGGTGGGGGCAGGGTGGGGTGGTTAGGGAATTAAATCCAGCCTTCTGAAGTACTGTTATTAAATGTCTTTTTTAAAAAGGAGAAATAGAAGCATATGTGTATTTATTTTTAAAAATACTATTTTTTTAATATATAAAATAGAACTTGATTTCATGTTTTATATGAAAACATTGACCAAAAACAAAGAAGGGACTGTCTTTTAAACTTTTCACATGAGCCTGCTAGTTAAGCTTCTGAATACTGAGTTTGCTGAATAATGTAAATCAAAACTTTTTAAACTGGTGAAGTGAAGGGCCCAGAACTGCAGTGATTCCCTCGATGCCTTACTGGAAACATTAGAGTTTACTTTTCTACCACACTCTGGTTTTCAGTTTTTGTTGTGATCACACACAATACCTAGTTACATATTTTAAGATGAGGTTTACAAAAGTCTGGTGAGTGGAGCATGTGGTGTGTAGTGACTCAGAGCGGAAACTATCAGGGGGAAAATGTGGTGGTTCTTTTGCTAAGATCAGGACATTCATTCAGACCCCTGTTGTTGGAAGCAATTGGCCAGAAATACTTGCCAGTACTGCCAAAGCACTGCTGTGAAATGTGACACACTGCTAAATGATTGTCTTTTTGTTGTTAATATTTTATCCATTCCTTTATTATTACTTTCATCGTTCAGCATCAGAAGTTGTCACCCCTTTACGTTCTGTGAGGGTTGAAATAAAACAGTATGGTGTCATTTAAAAATTGTTTTTAAAAACTAATGAATGATAGACAATTGCAAAGAAAAGCAAAAATCAATTACATGTATTTTAGAACTCTTCTGCATTCTTTGAGGTTGGATAAGCACTGTAGGCGCATTAGGTAATGTGGCCGATTTCCTAACGAATGCCAGTACTTGGACACGCACCCGCACGTCTGCTCAGTTCCTTCTCAAAGAAGCCACTGCTTACACGCAGCCTGCAGCGAGCTCTGCTGCTATCCATTGCAGACCTCCAACCATGGACTTGACACTTTGCATTTTCTGGTTTTATTTTTTCACTTAAAAAAAAAAAAGTCCATGCTTTCTTTTCTTGTTCTATGTTAAACGCACACACAAACAAGAAAGAGGAAGAAAAAAATTTCAGTTACCTGAAAATTCACCACCTAGCAATAATAAACACTATTAGTATTTAAGAGTAAAACTTTCTGGTCTTTTTCTATGCACATCTGTATTCTTTTAAACTAAAATGGGTTATATAGTACACATATTTTTCATTTAATGTGCTATAAAGTGAACATCTATTTCATTAAATATTTTCCTGTAAATTACTTTTAATAGCTATATAGTATTATTCCACCTTATCAAAATACATATTGATGTATTTCACTATTCATTATTGGCCTACCATTTTTTGCTATCATTAATAACCTGTGAGGAAAATTTTTGGAACCATATTTTTGTATATGTCTATGCAGTTTTGGGGTCCACATTTTTAGAAGTGAACTGGTCAGAAATTATACCATGTTTCACAGAAAATAAGACCTACCTGGAAAATAAGCCCTAGAATGATTTTTCAAGATGACATCCCCTGAACATAAGCCCTAATGCGTGTTTTGGAGCAAAAATTATTATAAGACCCAGTCTTATTTTGGGGGAAACACGGTAGTTATTTTTAAGGCTGTCCATATTCTACAAAGGTTGTTCATTTACCCTTACCATAAATGTAAAATAATGTTTGGTATCTTTATATCTTATTCCAATAGACTGCCATTGTTATATATTTTTTAAATTAATTAAAAATTTTCTTTTAGAGCCTGAGTGCAACGTTTTCTTTACACTATTTTCAGAAGAATAAAAAACAAAAGAAAACAAAATAAAAAACAAAACAATCTACATTCACTAAACAAAAAATTCTGATTGAATCAGTTGGACAAATTTAATTCATTTGTTTTGATATTTACCATTTACTCAAAGTAATAAAATCTAAGCTTATGCCATAAAATAATTTTTTAAAACCCATGTCTAAACACAAGTTGGGAAGACTTTTTGGAGACAAAATGGTTTCATCATGTAGAGAAAGTACCATTTACTGTGCTCCTTTGTCACCTATAGTCAGGGAGACATTTGGCAACAGTGAGTGACTGCATCTTGTTTTCTGCTCTAAGAAATGCAGTGTGACCTGACTCATGGTAGACGTTTATCAGATGTTTATGTCCCTGTTCATTTCAGAGCTCTCTAAAATATGTTCTTATTTCTTTCAAAATACCAAAATAGCATTTTAGAGTTTCAGTGGAGAGGACAAAGCTATGCTACTTGTACATGAGAAAGTGCCAGTTAGGAGGGCAGCGTTTCCTGGTTCTACTTCCTTTTATCCACTGCTCTGTTTGTGCGTAACTCCAAGGATTTTCCTCCAAGGATTCTCCTGTTGACATTATCTTCGTGTAGCTACGTTCCCTCCAGTTTCATGTACCTCCGGCTGTGTGAAGCAGTGGGTTACAGCACTGTGTAGGAAGCCTGGCATGGGACCACCACAGTTATACTGGGAAGGAAAGCTGGGGTGTAGCCAATCTCAGGCTGAAACCCAGTGCCCAGAAACCAACAACTCTGAACATGGAGGACAAAAGGAGCCAGATGAAGAGTGGGGCATTTGGACCAAGATTCAGACTTACATGTTCAGATTTAAGATAGTTAAACCAGAGAGTAAGAGAGGTTGCAATAAGAGTTTCTGTCTCTGTGCCTCCCTTGTTCTGCATTTCTAGTCTCAGCTGTTTCACTAGGCTCACATTTTGCCCTCTGCCTCGACAGCTTCAGACTATCCCTTTCTCCCAGTGACCAGGTTAACTTTCACATATCTTTTGAGGCTCTGCTCATTCACAACCGTCTCTGGGAAGCCCTCACTTACCCCTCCTTTCCCCTAACTGGAGCTGGGTTACGATTCCTCTGGTGCATACTTCTATCATTGCAATTTCACTAAGCATTCTCTCTGTGTTTATTGGGCTGCTTATTTGTCTGCTCTCCTCCCTATTGTAAGCTCCCTGATGGCCAGGATGATGCCTTACTTAGCTGTACATTTGTGTCCTTAGCATATAATACTGGCACATTGTAGGACTTTGATCAATGTTTGATGAATGAATGAATAAATGAATGAAATGTAGCAAATTTCAGGGCATGGCTAGCCAGGTGCTTTAGGTGAAAGCTGAGGCCTAGTAGGTAGCTAAGAAGTTGGCAACTTGCTGGAGCAAGGTCTGAAGAGCTTTTCATGATAAGGATTGAGTCTGACATTTCTTTAGATTTACAGGGAGAAAAGAGCCTATAAAACACTAGAGTGAAAGTATTTTTTCATCAATTATTTTTCAGTTACTATGCATGAGAAAAGTGAAAAGAGACAGCATTCCAGAAGTGTTCAAATGATTGGAATACTCAATGCAATAATAATGGTTTATCAGTAGTTCTTGTACTACTGTTAAATCTTTCTAGCACCCATGAATCTCAAAGGTAGGCTGTGCAAACTGCATCCTGGAAGACTCTAAGTTCATTTCAGTTCTCTCTAGGCTACATAAATTCCAACTTCCCTTTCCAGAGAGGCAAAGATCATGGAAGGTCTTACTTGTTCACCCTGGGGGTTTGTAATGGGGGTGGGAGAAAGCCACAGAGGCACATCCAGGCCTAAATGTACTAGCCAAATGGAATGAGACTGCATAAGCAAAGCAAGAGTGACAAGGGATGTCTCTCTCTGCCTCTTTGTCTCTCTGTCTCTCTGTCTCTCTCTCTTATACAGCAGAAGGCAGTGGGATGGTGATAGGAGATACAAAGTCAAATTACAAGACCTGGGATCTAGTCCTTGCCATGCCACTAACCACTTGTGTATCAGTGGACACTGACTTGGTTTTCCTGCCTCAGGTTCCTCATCTAGAGAATGGCTAGCTTGGGCTAGATGAGCTCAGATCTTTTTCAGCTTTAGGATTTGTGCTTCTATATGCTGACTAACCAAGATAATTGAAGAAGGAGCAAGATTGGAGGAAAAGGAAAATGAATTTTGTTTTGGAAAGGCTGAATTTGAAGTTCCTTTGATGTATCTGGCTGTCAGCGACAAGAACTACATGAAGTAGAAGTCTGGTCCTTGCAGCAGCATTGGGAGTGGAGGTACAGATTTAGCAGTTTATCAAGAAGGAGTAATTAGAACAGTTAGAGTTGTGGGACCAGCTAATCCAATTGTAAATAAGCTGATCATGTTCCAAGATGTATTGGTAACAGTTAAATTCAAAATTATAATTCTCTTTAATTTTGTTGGATTCCATTTTCCTTTATTCTATATTTTAGTGAATGGTAAGAATAATTGCACATTTGTTGGGTATTGACTATGTACTAGGTGTTAAGGGCTTTACATTTGTTACCTCATTTAATCTCTACAAACAACCATGGGGTGGGTATCATTATTCCCATTGTAGAGATGTGGAAACTGAACAATGACGTGCTGGTAAACATACAGCAACTGGCTGGAGGAAAGGAAAGCCCTAATCTGCAGTGGTTGCTGATTTCCATGGTGTAAATACTCTCACCGTAGCCTCTTTCGAGCTACCAATGAGAGGTCACTGAGCAGGGAGTTGGGAAAATATGTGCAGTAGTATACCCCTATGTACTATGCTCACCATACACACGCAGTAAACATAAATATCCTCAAGACTGTAGATAATGGTAACATGTAATAAAATAATTACAATGATGAGTTTGAGTACTCACTACCTTTAATTTAGTTAATTTTAAGTTAATATGATATAATTTTTAAACTGTCGGTGTTTCACAACTGGCTTGCAGAGTTCCTAAAAATTTAATAGTCTGCTCTCGCAAGCTAGTGTTAGCCGGCTCCACACACCACTGAAAAGCTGCTAAGACAGGGTAAGTAACTCGCCTAAGGTCATACAGAAAATGCCTGGGCCAAGATTGGAACCTTGATCCACCTCATTCTGAAGACCAGGCTCTTAACCACTAGACTATCATTTCTAAAACTGCAAAGTGCTACATACTGCATATGGTAAAAAATTATTGTTGCATGTTCTATTTGGAAAAAATATACCTGCTCTTAAGTGTCATCAATAAGGAGGAGTTCTAGTGGAAACACATCATGAGTCAGAAAAATCACAGTGCAATTTCTGCTTCTCTGGGTCAGTTCTTGTGCCTCAGTTTCCCTGTTAGTTAAAGGAATGCCTTGTGTCCTTTCTGAATCACACTTCAACCTGTGTTGGGGAAAAAATAGAAGAATTCATGAAAATCTTCTTATATTGCTATAGGTAGGACTCATAAATTTAAATGGTTTTTGTAAGTATTTGTTTGAATATAATTTTATGCTAGCCATATTGAAAATAAAAAGTAAAGATATACAACAAACACCTATTGTTCAGCATCCATGGTTTAATGTAATCCCTTTGTAGGCAAAATGTATAAGGGATGTTTATTGCATTAAGTAGTAAAAATATGAAACATCTGGTAAGAATTTTTAGATCTTGAAGAATCAGATGACAAAATGATAAGTCTCGGGGGACTAAGATCATGTTTCCCACTCCTGAAAAAATTTGTAATGTTTTCTGAAAAACCATACTTATTTCAGTTTCTTCTCTGTTTCCTGTCTTAGGAAGTGACTTACACACGGAATTGCATGAACTGTTCACAAAATTCTGCGTAGGTCTGTAGACCTGGGTGAAGCCTGTGGTTAGAACTGCAGCTAGAAAGTCACCATCTAGCTCACTAAATCTAGAGAAATCAAGTAGCTCTGTGGATCTTGTGATGTAAGAAGAAAGTATTATGGTTGTGATTCTCTTATTTAAAAAGGAGGTAAAGCTCCATTATAATGCAGAGCAAACTGAATAATTTGGCCACTGGGTGAGGAAAAGAACAAGATAGTGTACTCTAGACAAGAAAGATACAATGTAGAAAAGGGTCAGCTTACTTCTGCAGATGGCAGCTGAGTCACTGTGCCATGAGGGCACACAGAGCTGGCATGCAGGCTTGTCTCCCTGGCATCTGGAGGCTTCACTAATCTTGTGTTCTAGTTCCTCACTCACATTGGAAAATGAAACTTTTTTTCATGGTTAGCTGTCCATTGTTTTTAGATAAATATGGCAATCTTTAGTAAATTACCGTACTACTCGTTCTCATTGACATTCTACAAACAATGTATTCAACACCTACTCGGTCTATTAAGAAACCCTTGTTGCCTCATGCTCTGTGCTGTACTGTAAAGGACACGCTGGCCAAGATGCTGTCGGATATTAGACGTGTGCAGCGGTAGTTATTATACAAGGCAGAAGGTACATAATGCAAAGTGAGGGCTCTGGTCTTTGGTGCTCTGAGGTATAAGAGGAAAAACAGCTCTAGCTGAAGTGGTCAGGGAGGGCTGCCCGGGGGACGTGCATTAGTGAACACAGAGCAGCGGCTGGCCATGAAGAGTACATAAACTGGAAAGTACAAGGTCATCCAAAGAAAGAGATTGGCAGGACCTCAAAAGGGATAATAACTAGGCCTCTCTTCCTGTTGCCACAGAGGACACGATATTTAAAACCCTGTCAAGCCCTCTTAGCACAGACCCAAGCTATTGAAGATGCTTGTGGCACATTTGAATGCAATAAAACAGAATGTTCCATAATTTTTAGGGAGAAATATTTGCTTCTCTCCAACAGTTCATTCTCCTTGCTAATCCAGGCTTCTTTGAGGTCACCAAGAGGTTGTGAAGGATAGATATATGTATATGTCTAAGGTCATCTCATTACCCATTAGTCATTTGTTACAGTGCTGTTAGAATGAGAGAAACCGCTGGAAATGGTACAGGAACACAACTTGGGCCATGTCTACCTAAGATGGATGTTTCTAACTGTTGTAGAAGGTCTGGCCATATATATATATATATATATATATATATATATATATATATATATATATATATATATATATATATATATCTTTTCTGTGTTACTGAGCCGACTGACTTATAGACAATGTTGTAAAGAAGGAGTAGAAAGTGGGAGCTTGGTAAGCGAGTATCCTTCCTGAGGTAAGCCCCTGCCTTCTTTTTACCACCTGCGAGCGGCAAAGAGGGATCTGAGCGGGTCGTTGGTGCTCAACACTTTGGTCTTCATTTCGTGTGGCTCACTCACTTCTTCGCTGACAGTTCTGTCCTGTCATGCTGATAGGCTGAGACCCACCTAGATGCAGCTGGAGAAAATTTTCCTCCGATCACCAGAGCTTCTCCGCCACCATCAGCAGCAGTAGCTGTCTGCTAGGACTTGAGACCGGACACCACTGGTGCGGCAAATTTCCCCAACTTCCTAACCAATGAGAGCTTAACCAGCAAAGAGCGGAGTGGCAGGGCTCCAGTTGGTGTCAAAATTGTAGACTAAAAATCACCTTACAACTAAACAAAGAGAGATCAGATCCAAGTTTTGTAAGAATCCTACACAGAAAATGCAAAGATACCAGCTGTGGCAAGACCTGGTATTTCAACATGATAAAATATTTTGCTTTTTCCCTGAGAGAGGAATTTTTCATTTCAGGCTTACATCCCATTATTTCAGTGAAGAGAAAGGATAACTAATTGTTGGTTGGCCTAGAAGATTCTGGCAGGAATATTTGAGTCATAAAATATTAGCTAAGCATCTTTTTGGATATCCTAAAATAAACTGTGTAGAGAACTAAGCATTTTATGCCAGGACAAAGCTAAAAAGCTCTTTCGCAGAGGTCTCCCTGACCCCCTTTTCTGGATACAATTTTATTGGTTGATAACACCAAGTTTTTGGCTGCGTTGCAAGGAATCACTCAGCTGTGGCTGAGTATTGCTATCATTTTTTTTCCTTGTTCAGAAAATCTTGTTACGAACATGTTTGCAAGACAGAAAAAGTTGTTTGTTTAGGGGAAGCCATTATTGGAGATACTAGTGCTAAGGTAATGGACTAGGGTCTCAGATAAAGGGGAGGAATTTAGAAGTTTTGTAAAAAAATGACTGTTTCCATCACTGGAGTTATGTGTCGTTATAGGGAGAGGTGGCCTCTGGCCCTGGTTTTGCCACTGACTGTGTGACTCAAGACCATTCATTTAATCATGTAACAGTTATGGTGGCCAAAGCATAGAAACAACTGAAGTGTCCTTCGATAGATGATTGGATAAAGAAGATATGGTATATATACAATGGAATATTACTCAACCATAAGAAAACATGAAATATTGCCATTTGCAACAACATGGATGGATCTTGAGATTATTATGCTAAGAGAAATAAGCCAGACAGAAAGAGTCGAGAACTATGTGAGGTCGCTCTTATGTAGGATATAAAACTGAAAGCAAGAAATAAACAAAACAAACAAACAAACAAATAAAAACTCATAGACACAGGCAAAAGTTCAGTGGTTACCAGAGGGTAAGGAGGATGGTGATAGAAGAGGATAAACGTGGTCAAATATATGGAGATGGAAGGAGATTTGACACTGGGTGGTGAACACACAATGCACTATATAGATGATGTATTATAGAATTGTACACTGCAAACCTATATAATTTTATTAACCAATGTCACCCCAATACCTAAAAAACCTTATGGAGCACCCATTCTGTGTTTGACACTATGTCTAGCACTGGGCACACACAGTGAGGAATAGATAAGAAACTGTTCTCAAATCACACAAGTTCTCTGATACCATTTCTTTATGTTTGCAATGTGAAGGATGTATATAACGATCTTTCAAGGCCCTCTACTTCTAGTTCTCGAATTTTCATTTTTCATGAGAGCACAACGTGCCAAGAAGAACAGTAACAGGAAAATAGTAACCAGCACCCAATATTTATGCCAGATGTGCTATTAACAACTTTTATATACATTACCCTGTTTTGGTTTCTCAAGAGTCTCCTAAAATAGGTATTATTACACTTATTTTATACCTATTTTATGGATGAAATGACTAAGCACCAGCTAGGTTGAGTTGCCTTTTGTTACAAGTGAGAAAGAGGCAGAGCCAGACTCAAACCCAGCTCTGCTGACTCCAAGCCCAACATTCTTCCCTCCTCTGTTCTCCAGATTTTCAATGTTCATTAATTTCCTCTGGACTTTTCTCTGGGAGTACTTATGGAAAATGTATTCAAGGATCCATGGCAGTATAATATAAAATACCTCATTCGTGCCTTATGGGTCTTCCATTAGCTTTCCCTTCCTCCTTACCTACTAAACTTATCTCATTCATCCCAAGGGTGATCTTGCCACTTCATCCAAGCCCAGCGCTCCTGCTGCTTTGCCTTTGCTTGTATTTTACCTTCAACTTGGAGTTATTTTCAATCTTGTCTGTAGCCATATTCTGTACTCTTTCCCAGACTTTATTTGTCTTACTCCTAAATTTAATTCACTCAGCCCCTAATAGTTGTCCATCACAGTAAGAAGCTAAAAAAAGGGTATAAGATCATCTCTTTGAAGGAAATATGACATGCACAGATTATAGAAAAGAGTTATGGACTAAAATAAAGAGTTATAGACTTGTAAGGGAAAGAGAAGGAAAGTAGCAGGATAGGGCTAGAGTCATTGGAACTTGAGGAATAGTTGAGGCTTGATTAGATGAAATGAGAGTCAGGGAGAAGTACAAGGTGAGAAAGAGCAGAGAGATCCACTGAGTATTGGAGAAGTGAGATGTCTTTCTGGCTGGAGCAGCTAGGTTTGAAAAACTCTGGGAGCTGGAATGGGTCAGTTGAACAGGATGTTATTATTGAAGAATGTTGATCAGAAGGAATATTGGATTAAGAGTTTGAACATCTGCATTCTTGCTCTATCTATTTGTCATCAGGGAAAATCGATCAAGGGACTTGAGCTTCCATGTCCTCATCTCCTGGAGGTTACTTTAGTCTGTAGGAAACATCCAGGCTCCTTAGAATAACCTGCTTTTTCTACTATTCCCACCTCCAGCCATTTTGTAATATGTCATTACGTGTGAGGAGTCAGTTATGAGCTGAGACTTTTCATAATACGGTATAATCACATTCCGCTGTGAGAACTCTAACGGTGCTGAAATTTAGTAATTTACAAAACAGAAGTTCCTTAATTAAATATTTGGGATTGGAACTTCAAGGGCTTGAGGGTTTCTGTTTTAACTTGACAATGTGAAGCAGTGATAAGATCTTAAGGCTTTCTTTTTAGTTATGTCTGGTTCAGGGCAATTAGTGGTACCAGACAAGGTGGGTGGTCTCAAAGATGCCGATCTGGATAAAAATGTGGCCAGGTGAACTCAGATGATCAGCTAAGGCAAAGTGGGCAAGAGCAAACAGCATCAACCATGAGTCTTAGGAAGTATTAATGTCTGAAGTCTCCAAAATAGCTGTGATGGTTAATTTTATGTGTCAACATGAATGGGCCACGGGGTAGCCAGTTATTTGCTTAAACATTCTGGGTTTGTCTATGAGGGTGTTTATGGATGAGATTAACATTTAAATTGGTAGACTGAGTAAATCAGATTGCCCTCCCCAGCGCGGGTGGGCCTCATCCAATATGTTGAAGGCCCGAATAGAACAAAAAGGCTGAGTAAGGGAGAATTGACTCTTTCTGTTTGATTGTCTTCAAGCTAGAATATCAGTCTTTTGCCTTCAGACTCAGACTCAGACTGGAACAATAGTGTCAGCTCTCCTGCATCTCCAGATTACCAAATGCAGGTCTTGGAGCTTCCTGGCCGATAGAGTTGTGTGAGCCAATTCCTTATCTCTCTCTCTCTCTCTCTCTCTCTCTCTCTCTCTCTCTCTCTCTCTCTCCATCTATCATCTACCTCTCCTATTGGTTCTGTTTCTCTGGAGAACGCTGACTAATACAGTAGCATTAGGATTTGGATCAAAAAGTAAAGGATCAAGGCAGCTGATCTTTCTCTGGAGTCCAGTGGTGAAAGGTCTTTTGCTTCCTTTCTACGTACAGTAATGCAAACTGATCTTCTTAAGAGGCAGTGTAGTTGGGTGACTGAGAGTACACACACTGAAACCAAACTGCCTGGATTCATATCACTATTTATGAGCTAGGTGACCTTGGACATGTTACTTAACTGCTTTCGGTCTCATTTTTCTCATCTGTAAAAATGGAGACAATAGTATACTTACCCAGAAGGTGATTCTGAGAAAAATAAAGGCCAGTATATGAAAATTGCCTAAAGAGTTCTTGGCACACAATGAGTATTACTTAAATGGTTGCTGTTATTTACCCGCCCAGGCTCCTTGAGCTCTTCTTGGTCTCTCACAGAACAATCTGGGTCTTCTGATCAGCAACTTTTTCTTTGCGTCTATGATCAAGGAGTGGGAGAAAATGGGATTCCATGTTTTCCTAAACTTTACCAGGAAGCCTTTGGAATCATCTAACAGGAGACAGGATAATTTTAGGCCCGGTATCTCCCAGTGGCTTGGCTTTTCAATAAGTTAAAAAGACCATGTCCTGGAGCAGAAGTCCTCAGTACATGCCCACTTCCAGCAGACATTAGATTCTTCCAGGTATGTGACTAAAACCTTTTTTTCTGATTACAAAAGAATTATGTTTATTAAATAAAAATTTAAAAACACAAACGGTATATAAAAGAAAATAAAAATAATCCTAGCATCCAAAGATAACAAATAATATTTTGAAATACGTCTTTCTAGTTTTCTGTCTATTTGTATGTGACACACATACTTCTTTTTAAAGCAAGATCAAGATCACATCCTGATTTTTATACAATATTGTAAGCATTTTTCCATGTCATTAAATATAGTTTGAAATCTTAATTTTAATAGACATCTTAGCAGTTTCCAACTCTTTTTGTAATAAAACCTACAATCATATATTGCCTATACAAATCTTTATTTCCTTATGAAACAATATATTGTGAGAATGTAATGAGACATCATACATGGAAAGCCCTTAGAACAATGCCTGTCACATACAAAATATTCAACATCTGTTAGTAACGAAGATAGACTTATAGTGGGGAAATTACTGGGTGAAAGTGTAAACACTTTTTAAGCAGTTGATGCCTATTGCCTATTTGCTTTCCAGAAGGCTGTCACAGTTTCCACTCCCAACTGGCAGTGTGTGAGAGGGTCTGCATCCAACACCCTGACCTACCTGTTTTTCTCAATCCAGTTCTGTAATCTGCAGATAAAGAATACCATTCCCATATTCTGGCATTGGGTTAACTGTCAATTTTAGTGTTTGATAATGTGGTGAAAGTTCATGTTTTTCTATATTTCTGTAGATGCCCGAGTGGGATATTAGGGAGACTCACAAATACTCTGAAGTGGAAATTGGACTGAGGCTTCTGAGTTGTAGAGTGACATTATACCTCTGGGAGACTGGTACAAGCTTATCTCATTTTATTGCGCTTCACTTTAATTGCACTTTGCAGACTATTTATTTATTTATTTATTTATTTATTTATTTATTACAAATTCAACATTTGTGGAAGCCCTGCATCAAGCAAGTCTATAGGTCTCATTATTCCAACAGCATTTGCTCATTTTGTGTCTCTGTCACATTTTGGTAATTCTCACAATATTTCAAAGTTTTTTTTATTACTATATTTGCTATGGTGATATGTGATCAGTGATCATTGATGTTACTATTGCAGTTATTTGGAGGCACCATGAATCACACCCATACAAGAAGGCAAACTTAATCGATAAATGTGTGTGTTCTGTGTTCCACTGGCCATTCCCCCATCTCTCTCCCTCTCCTTCGGTCTCCCTATAGCTTGAGACACAACAATATTGAAATTGGGCCAATGACTAACCTTATAATGCCTCTAAGTGTTCAAGTGAAAGGAAGAGTCAAACATCTGTCTCTTTATATCAAAAGCTAGAAATGATTAAGCTTAGTGAGGAAGGCATGTCAGAAGCAAGATAGGCTGAAAGCTGGGCCTCTTGCACCAAACAATTAGCCAAGTAGTGAATGCAAAGGAAAAGTTCTTGAAGGAAGTTAGAAGAGCTGCTCCAGTGAACACAGAAATGATAAAAAGTGAAACAGCCTTATTGCTGATGTGGAGCAAGTTTTAGTGGTTTGGATAGACGATCAAACCAGCCACATTTCTTTAAACCAAAGCCTAATCCAGAGCAAGGTCCTATTTTAAATTCTAGGAAGGCTGAGAGAGGTGAGGAAGCTGCAAAAGAAAAGTTTAAAGCTAGCAGATGTTGGTTCATGTGGTTGAAGGAAAGAAGCCGTCTCCATAACATAAAAGTGCAAGGTGAAGCAGCAAGTGCTGATGTAGAAGCTGCATCAGGTTATCCAGAAGATCTAACTAAGATCGTTAATGAAGGAGGCTACATGAAGCAACAGATTTTCAATGTAGACGAAACATCCTTACATTGGAAGAAGATGCCATTTAGGACTTTAATATCTACTCGTAGAGAGGAGAAGTCAATGGCTGGCTCCAAAGCTTCAAAGGATAGGCTTAACACACTTGTTAAGGGCTAATGCAGCTGGTGGTTTTAAAGCCAATGCTCATTAACCATTCCAAAAGTCTTAGGGCTCTTGAGAATTATGCTAAATTTGCTTTGCTTATGCTTTATAAATGGAACAACAAAGTCTGGATGACAGCACATCTTTTTTTTTTCTTTTAAATTTTATTTTATTAAATTTATTGGGGTGACAATTGTTAGTAAAATTACATAGATTTCAGGTGTACAATTCTGTATTACATCATCTATAAATCCCATTGTGTGTTCATCACCCAGAGTCACTTCTCCTTCCATCACCATATATTTGATCCCCCTTATCCTCATCTCCCACCCCCCACCCCCCACCCCCCTTACCCTCTGGTAACCACTAAACTATTGTCTGCAGCACATCTTTTTACAGCATGGTTTATTGAATATTTTAAGCCCACTGTTGAGACTGACTGCTCAGAAAAAGTGATTCCTTTCACAATATTACTGCTCATTGACAATGAGCTCTGATGGAGATGTACAATGAGATTAATGTTTTCATGCCTGTTAACATGATACCCATTCTGCAGCCCATGGATCAAGGAGTAATTTTGACTTTCAAGTCTTATTATTTAAGAAATACACTTTATAAGGCTACAGCTGACATACACAGTGATTCCTCTGATGGATCTGGGCAGAGTGTATATTGAAAACTTTCTGGGAAGGAGTCACCATTCTAGGTGCCATTAAGAACATTTGTGGTTCATGGGAAGAAGTTGATTTCAACCCCTATTAAAAACATTGAAGGGTCAAGACTTTAGTGGAAAAAGTAACAGCCGATATGGTGGAAATGGCAAGAGAACTGGAATTAGAAGTGGCGCCTTGAACAAGTGACTGAATTGCTGCTATCTCATAACAAACTTTAACAGATGAGGAGTTGTTTTTTATGGATGAGCAAGGAAATTGGTTTATTGAGATGGAATCTACTCCTGGTGAAGATTGTTGAAATGACAACAAAGGATTTGGAATATCACATAGACTTAGTTGATAAAGCAGGGTTGAGAGGATTGACTCCAATTTTGAAAAGTTCTGTGGGTAAAATGCTATAAAACAGCATTGATGCTACAGAGAAGTTATTTGTGAAAGAAAGAGTCAATCAGTTAGGCAAACTTTAATGATGTCTTATTTTAAGAAGGTACCTCAGCCACTTCAACCTGATCAGTCAGCAGCCATCAACACTGAGGCAAGACCCTCCACCAGCAAAGAGATTATACATTGCTCAAGACTCAGATAATGGTTAGCATTTTTTAGTAATAATGCATTTTTTATTTAAGGTATGTACATTGTTTTTTAGATATAATGCTATTATTCACTTAACAGACTATAGTATAGTGTAAACACAACTTTTATATGCACTGGGAAACAAAAATTTGTGATTTGCTTTATTGCAATAGTCACTTCATTGTGGTGGTCTGGAACTGAACCCACAATATCTCAGAGATATGCCTGTAGTCTGTACTATACCCACAGTTAAACCTGTGCCTAGATGCTACCAGTGAGACTCCTTCCTGTGCTCTCTGTGTGAAAGAAACATCTAGATCTTTTGTTAGAAAACCTGGCTCAACTTTAAAATCTCTAGATTGCCATTGTGCACCACACAGGGCTCAGTACTGAGGACCAGGCAAGGGCTCGGTGAGCTAGGCTGATTTGTCAAGGTCTTAAAATAAAGGTGAAAAGACACCATTCTAAGTAGGAGGGTTCAACTTATGTCTACAGTGAAGAGTCAGGAATTGTAGTAAAAGGTCTAAATACAGAGCTTGCCAAAACCTGTAGTTAATATTTCCCTACAAGGAGAAGTCCATAGCAGGAGATGGTTCAAAAACTCCCAAGGACTTCCTTATGCCACCTTTCCCCAAAATATTCCTTTTTCTGTTTCCTTTTTTCTGATACTACATGGTTGTTGTAGAAAGTTTGAAAAACACAGAAACTATCCACTCTTTAGAGATGATCACTGTTAACATTTTTACATACTTCCTACTATGATGGTTAATTTTATGTGTCAACTTGGCTAGGCTATGGCGCCCAGTTGTTTGGTCAAGCACCTGTGTAGATATTGCTGTGAAGGTATTTTTCAGATGTGAAAAACATTTATATCAGTGGACTTTGAGTGAAACAGACTACCTTCCAATGTGGTGACCCTCATCCAATAAGTTGAAGATCTTAAGAACAAAGGCTGAGGTTTCCCAAAGAAGAAGCAATTCTGCTTCAAGACTGAAATATAGAAAGCCTGCCTAAATTTCAGCCTGCAAGATTTCAGACTCAAGACTGCAGCATCAACTCTTTCTTGAATTTCTAGTCTGCCATCTGCTCTACAGACTTGCCAGCCACCACAGTCATGTGGCTTGATTTCTTAAAATGAATCTCTCTCTCTCTCTCTCTCTCTCTCTCTCTCTCTCTCTCCCCCACCCCCGTATTGGTTCCATTTCTCTGGAAAACCCTGACTAATACATTTTCCATTCTTTTGCTCACTTATTTCCTCTGGATAAGCCCTTCTCAAACTATGATGTGCATGGCAATCACCTGGGAATCTTGTTCAAGGGCAGTAGGTGGTGGATGAGATTCTGCATTTCTGACAACCTCCCAATAACGCCCCTGCTGCTGGTCTACAGAACCACACTTTGAGTAGCACAGATTTAATAACCACCTTTTTTCCTTTAAATTCTATCATGATCTCAATTAATCTCCTAAAACATTATTCATAGTAATTCTAATTCATACCATCATAGGAACTGGCATACTTTAGTTAACCCATTTCTAATTGTTGCAATTTTAGTTTGGTGTAATTTTTTTCAATATTATGGAATTTCAATATTATGGAACATCTAAATGTATAAAATCTCTGTGTAAAACATAATATCCTTAGGATAATTTTGTCAAGAAATTCCTGGGCCAAAATAGATACATTGTTCAGGCTTTAGAAACATATTTCCCAAAAGCTCTTTAGAAAAAATTGTCCAAGTATATTGGTTCATTCAGGCTGCTGTAACAAAATACCACAGACTGTGTTAGATTATAAACAACAGACATTTATTTCTCACAGTCTGGAGGCTGGGAAGTCCAAGATCACGGCGCTGGCAGGTTCAGCGTCTGGTGAGGGTCCACTTCTTTGTTCATAGACAGGGCCTTGTTGCTGTAAACTTACATGATGGTGGAAGGGGTGAGGGAGCTTTCTGGGGCCTCCTTTGTAGGGTACTAGTCCCATTCATGAGGGCAGAGTCCAAAATTACCTTCCTGAGGACCCATTTCCTAATAAAATCACTGTATGGGTTTAGGATTTCAACATGTGAATGTCGGGGAGACAGAAATATTCAGCTTATAGCACCAAATATATTCCCACCAGAGAGCGTGGTTTCTGCAGCAGCTCAAGCTTACAGGCTTAGCCACCTGCTTTCACGGGCTTCCCCTGGCCTTTGACTTGGTGCCCACATTGTCAGGGTCTGCTGGGCAGCAGAGCCTACCCAATACACAAGCTTCTCATAGTTCATCGTACATTCTTTCATTTATCTATGTAATAATATTACTTCATTATCCACTCAGTTAATGCTGTAAGAACCCTGCTGGGAGCTGAGGTATAGGAAACTTAGGTCAACAACTAATCATAAAATTAATTTAATTATAGTTATGATACATGGAGCTGTAAGTGTATAACTAACCTGGCCTAATTGAAAGGTCATTTGAGATTAGCTTGGGTTGTTCTGAGGATGTGGCACTCAGTTCCCTAACTTTTGGCCAGTCCTTTTCAAATAGTTGGAGGCTCTAATGACAGAACGCTGGAAGACACCTTTAGTGAGACATGGTACGGGTGGAGTCTCCAAAGGCCTTTCAAGAGGTCCATTGTAGCTGTTGTTCCTCATGCTCCCTGTCATGCTATTGTGAAGATGACTCTGCAGAGAAGTTACCTCTGCTGTCCGTTCCAGGATAGTCTCAGTTTTCCATTACTGAATCTGAACACCATCTATACCCATGTGTTATAGGAAATGGAGCCTAAATAACAAATTATTTTAGGGTAATTAATCATAGGCAAATACATTTGATCTTTTAATCAGCCATTATTTTGA
The DNA here is from genome assembly GCF_036562045.2 of Rhinolophus sinicus. NCBI lineage: Eukaryota > Metazoa > Chordata > Mammalia > Chiroptera > Rhinolophidae > Rhinolophus > Rhinolophus sinicus. The sequence goes on from NC_133758.1 coordinate 70,927,858, forward strand.
CACTTTCCACCACTGCTGCTATCCATATTAAAGATAATGATAGTTGAAAGAAAGAAATCAGTACTACAAAGCTGCAGCAATCAAAACAGTGTGGTACTGACACAAGGATAAACATACAGATCAATGAAATAGAATTTAGAGTCCAGAAATCAACCTATATATTATGGCAAATTGATTTTTGACAAGGACGCCATGACCATTCAGGAGGGAAAAGAACACTTTCTTCAGTAATTGGTGCTGGACAACTGGATATCTGCATACAAAAAAAAAAAAAAAAAAGCTGGACCCCTACCTCACACCATATACAAAAATAACTCAAGATGAACCAGTGACCTAAATATAAGAGCTAAAGTGATAAAACTTACAAAACAACACTGAGGGTAAATCTTCATGACCTTGGACTTGGCAATGGATTCTTAAATATGACACCAAAAGCATGAACAACAAAAGAAAAACATAGATAAATTAAACCTCATTAAAATTAAAAACTTCATATATCAAAGGACATTATTTAAGAAGAGAAAAGACAAGCTCAAGAATGGGAAAAATATTTGCAAATCATATATCTAAGGTCTAGTATCCAGGATATGTAAGGAACACTTACAACTCAACAACAAAAAGAAAAATAACCCAATTTAAAAATAGGCAAATGACTTAAATAGACAAGATTTACAAATGATTAATAAGCACATGAAAAGATGCTCAATATCATCAGTCAGTAGGGAGACACAAATCAAAATCATATACTACTTCAAACACACCAGGAAATTTTAAAAAAAGAAAAGAAAAATATGGAAAATACTTGTTGACAAAGGTGTGGAGAAATTTGAACCCTCATAGTTTGCAGGTGGGAATGTAAAACTGTGCAGCCACTGTAAGAAAACATTTTGACAGTTCCTGACAAAGTTAAACACAGAATTATCATATGACCCAGCAATTCCACTCCTAGATATATATCCAAAAGAATTCAAAACTGGTACAAATAGATGTACACACATATCCACAGCAGCACTATTCAAATTATCCAAAAGATGGAAACAACCCAAGTATCCATCAATAGATACATGAAAAAACAAAATGTGGTACATCCATACAATAGAATATCATTCAGCCATAAATACAAATAAGGTACTGATACATGCTACACTATGGATGAACCTCAAAAACATTATGCTACGTGAAAGAAATTGGACACAAAAGTTGACATATTATATAATTTCACTTACAGAAAATATTTAGAATAGGTAAATCCATAGAGACAGAACACTGATTATCAGGGGCTGGGAGAAGGCAAATACGGGGAGCAACTTTGTAACAGGCATAGGGTTTCCTTTTGGAATAATAAAATGTTTTGGTACTAGATAGAGGTTTTGGTTCACAAAATTGTTAATGGTTAAATGGCTTATTTAAGTGATTAATTTTATGGTATGTGAATTTTACCTCAAAAAATTAAATATCTTAACTAGACTTATTGTGGTAATCAATTCACAATATATTCATATAAAAATTAGATAATAAAGAAAGAAATCAAGACTAGGTTCTTTCCCTCTTATGTCTGCCATATTTTATGGTTTTAATTTTAAAACATAATAGCAAAATCATGACATACCTTTGGTTATTACTACCGTACGGTTTTATTAGATTTCATACTAATGTGTCCTCCTATCATTTGCACCCATTCTGTATAATTCAGATTTCAGTCCAAGGCTTCAGGAACATTGCAAACAGCTGCACTGGAATTATGCATCTAACCATCAATGACATGCCAACTCTGACGGACAACTGTGTAAAAGTAGGTGGTTGGAAAGTACATTTTCTTCTCAGTCCCATTAGATGGGCACATTTTCTAGTGGCTTAAATTATTGAAAAATATGAACAGGCTTTTCATTTCAGTTGTTTTTTTATGGAAAAAAGTCATTTAAAAATGTATATACACACACAGACACATTTGAACCCTTAAATACCCTAAGAAACTTTGTTTCACAGTTAGGATATTTTTGTTTCAGTGATATTGTATCCTAAGCATAAAGTTTAGTTCTACATGTCAGCTCCTAAATGTAGTGATTTTTTTTCAGCATTCCATTTTTTCATATTTTTCCATACTTTTGTAACATGATTTAATTTTGATTCCTCTGCATTACTCTAATGTAAGTACACTAAAATATATTGAAAAATGTCCCAGTTTCTTTGAAATTAAGAAAATTTAATAGTTGATGTGTCCATTTCTGAAAATATTGAGAGAAAAAATGACATCATTACTTTGCTATGCTTGTACTGCGGTTAATTTAGTCATCTTTTTTCTTCTAAAGGCTTTAGTTGAAAAATGTCCTCTTATTACATCAGTGGTTTTCCTTGGTGCACCACATATCTCTGACTCTGCTTTCAAAGTTCTTTCTGCTTGTGACCTCAGAAAGATCCGATTTGAAGGTCTGTGATATTAAAAATGTGAGATTCAGCATTAACTTTTACTCTTGTGGCAATTCAAATATAGTACTTATCTTTTCTTCTGTGTTTTTTTTAACAGGAAATAAAAGAATTACTGATGCATGCTTCAAATTTATAGACAAGTGTTATCCAAATATTAGTCACATTTACATGGTGAACTGCAAGGGAATAACAGATGGTAGCCTCAAGTCGCTCTCACCTTTGAAGAAACTTACTGTGTTGAATTTGGCAAATTGTGTAAGGTAATGAGTCATTCAGTCATATATTCAAGAACTGCTGAATATCTGGAATGCTTCAGGCCTCCTTAAGGAGTTCATTGGTTAGTAGAGTAAACATGAAAGTCATGAGTCCAAGTGGAGTTTAGTGTAGAGTTCTGTGGTGACTCAGAGGAGGGGCACCTAACCCAGACTGATTATACTGAGGTGCAGGGAGATTGTCAGAGAAAGCTCAGGATATGTGGAATCATGGACCCTTCTTTTTTTTTTTAAATTTATTTTTAAAATTTATTGGGGTGACAATTGTTAGTAAAATTACATAGATTTCAGGTGTACAATTCTGTATTACATCATCTATAAATCCCATTGTGTGTTCACATGGGCAGAGGACTTGAAGAGACATTTCTCCAAAGAGGACATACAAATGGCAAATAGACATATGAAAAAAATGCTCAACATCACTAATCATCAGAGAAATGCAAATCAAAACCACAATGAGATATCACCTCACCCCAGTCAGAATGGCTATCATCAACAAGACAAATAGTAACAAGTGTTGGAGAGGCTGTGGAGAAAAAGGAACCCTCATACACTGTTGGTGGGAATGCAGACTGGTGCAGCCGTTATGGAAGGCAGTGTGGAGGTTCCTCAAAAAAAAATGGACCCTTCTAAGAATAAATGAATTCACAGAAACACTTATGAGCTAACTTTTTTAGTGAGTGTCCTCACTGCTAGGAGGTCTTTTCCCAAATGGACTTTCCAACTTCTTATGAGGAACCAGTCTTACTGAAGGGTTTCCTCATGAGCACTGCTTAGATTTCTCCTCTGTGTGAATTTTCTGACAGATGGACCTATGGCGAGTTCTTACTGAAACTCTTCAGCTGGACTACTGTTGGGCTTCTTTCTATTCTGGTATTCTCAGGTGGGCAAGGATCAAATTCTTACTGAAACCTTTTCCCCAATAAATATCTCAGCTTCTTGCCTATGTAAATTTCTTATAATATTATAGGGTCAGATGATGACAAAATAGCATTAGATCCGCAGTGAAGTTGGGTAATATTTGGGAAAACATAAGATGAGTCAGAATAATAAGCTAAGCTACACAACATCTTAACCCATGTTCCCTATTATTAAGGGGGGAGGCACCATGAGTCAGGGAGGGAGGGGAACATAGAATTTGAAACGGGAAAACCATGGGTTAGGAAATGAGGCCTCCAGTCAACAGCCAGCAAGGAACCTGTGAGTGAGCTTGGAAGCAGGCCCTCCAGCCTCAGTCAAGCCTTCACATGACTTAAAGCCCCAGCTAGCATCTTGACTGCAAGTTCATGAGCAAACTAGCGTTATGATGCAAGCACAATGTGTGTGTGTAAAACAGCTAATCTTATCTACATTAATATGTGAAATAAAATTGAATTTCATTGTTATAGCTTAGTCAGGCTTCTGTAGGTTAACGAATTTTTAAATAGGAAGTTTTTTTTACTTCTGGCAGTATAGTTGACAAAACATTTCAAAGGACTCTTTGCCACAGACAATTTAGATCCTTGATAAAATATATTTTCAATACACTGTTGAGCCCATAAAGAGTAAGATATTTAATATCCAATATCCTGATTCTGTACGACCCTCTCAATGAACAGACTCTCTGAGACGAATAGTGAATAGCAAGCAAACATAAAAGGTAGGGTTGCTCTGAGCATAAATGTTCATTTCAACACTGCCATTGAGACAATCAGTTTTGAACAAGTCTAAAAATAGGGAAGTGGAACCTGAGATTTCTGCAAGGTCTGGACCTCTTCGAGGGGGACCCATGTAGGTAGCACCCAGGCTTCTGAAAGAAGTTAGCTCAAAGCTTCCCTGGAGGAAATTACCTTATGTTTAGGTCTTCAGGATTAAGATCGACTAAATAGTGCTCACAATTAAAGACTGTCAAATGTACAAAAATATGAGTCATCATAAGAAAGTCATGAGAAACAGAAAAATAAATTTGACCTTTAAATAATTCAGCTATTAGAATGATCAGTTATAGAATATTAAGTAACTGTGTATGATATGTTTGAAGAAACAGATAATGGAGTCAGAAATATGAGCAGGCAACAAAATATAAAAATGACTAGATTTATTTGAAAAAACTAACTTCTAAAAATAAAAAATATAATAAGGTTATTGAAATAAAGAAACTCAATGGATTGCTAATCAGCAGATTAGCACTCACTGAGAAGTACAGCACTGGAAGATAACTACTTCCATGACAGCAGAGTGAAAAACAAAATGAAAAATATGAAAGAGTATAACATAGGGTGAAAAGACAGAGAAGGTATAGTATGAGGGATTCAGATTAGAGTTCAAAAATTCATCCATAAGAGATAAACCTAAATCATTGAGTTTGAGAGTAAAAGCATATAATTTTCTCAACCACACATCATACTTTAAAAAATGGACTATGTATAAAGTTTTAAAGCAAGTTCCCACAACTTTCAAATTATTGGTGTCAACAAACTATATTCTCTCAGTACAATGTAATTAAATTAGGGCTCGGTTAAAAAAAGGTAAGTTAAAAATACATATATGATAGATAATTGGATAAAGAAGATGTGGTACATATATACAATGGAATATTACTCGGCCATAAGACAAGATGAAATATTGCCATTTGCAACAACATGGATGGATCTTGAGATTATCTTGCTACGCGAGATAAGTCAGACAGAAAAAGCCAAAAACCATATGACATCACTCATATGTGGCATATAAAACTGAAGGCAACAAACAAACAAGACAAACAAACAAAAAAATTACAGACACGGACAACAGTTTAGTGGTTACCAGAGGGTAAGGGGGAAGGGGGTGTGGTAGATGAGGGTAAAGGGGGTCAAATATATGGTGATAGAAGGAGAACTGGGTGAACATGCAATGCAGTAGAACTATACACTTGAAACCTGTATAATTTTACTAACCAACGTCACCCCAATAAATTTAATAAAGATAAAAATAATAAAAAATACATATATGATTTAAAAGTAAAAACTCCAGGGCATCAGAATCACCTTAGGAACTCAAAACTACATATATCTAAGCCCTACCCCAAAGCTATTGAATCTGAATATTTAGGGATGGAACCCCACCCAGCTTGTGCATTTTTTTAAAAAAAACAATATAAATGCTTCTGATGCACAGCTAGGTTTCAGGCTACTGCATTAATCAATTAATTTGGACCATTACCTCAATAATCTTTTTCTACTGACTTTTGGCTTCTTCTGGAGTATAACACAGATTTTATATATACATATATACATACAGACACACATAAATACCCATATACACACATATGTGAGTATGTGTGAGTGTGTGTGTGTGTGTGTTTTCAGACTACCTTTTGTGTTCTACGCATTTATCTGTCTTCTATCTAATCTTGCACAGTATTTTTGTGTCAAATGGGGAAAATAAGAGTATATACTCAGGATTATGAGGAGCACATAGTTAATTAATCTGATGAGTTTAGAATAGTGTCTGGCACATAATAAGCACTCAACAAGTGTTTATTATTATTATTGCCTTACAATATGTTTTACAATATCTTCTTATCGATAATCTTCTTTTAAGTTAGGTATTTTTGCCAGTTAATTCTTCTGAATAAACTTAAGAATAATTTTGTCAAATTTCAGAAAACTTCTATTGAGATATTAATTGAAATTTTGTTAAACATATAAATTAATTTTGGAAAAGTGTATAGTTTTATATACTTATCTGATTTTCTCTTTATCCAAGAATTATTTATCAAAGATGTATTCAAATTTCTATTACATCTTTATGTCTAATTATCATTTTGTTATTAGTTTTATGACATCATGGTACAAAGTTATGGCCTGCACAATTTCTGTCTTTTGGAACTGAGAGTTTTTTATTTAGGGGTAAGAGTGGTGGGGAAATGATGGTTGTATTGTTTATCATGTTAATATTTTTAAGTATTCCATGGAACTTAAATTACATTAATTATATTATTCAAATTTTTATGTCCCTGTTTTGTTTGTTAAAAGCTGAGTCTACTACAAAATTGTATTTTAATTATGTTTGTTTTGAATTTCTAATTATTTTTGCTTTATTTTGTATTTATGCTATATTATACGTCACATAAAAATTCATGACTAAAATTATGGTCTTGGATTTCTTTTCTGTAATAGAAAACATACTTATAGTTGATCTTTATATTATTTTTGTTTATATTTTTATTATATGTAATAAATAAATATTATATATGTGTGTATATATATATACATACATATATATATATATATTTAGTATTCCTGTTGCAGAGGAAATCCAAGTCCAGTCTTGATTTTTGTTTAACATACACACATATATATTTTAATATCACTACATTATTACACCATTTCTCTGTCCACAATGATGGAGAGTGAGCTGGGCACAGCAGGTATCCACTTACTATGGCACATCCAACTGAACAGGATCATCGTCTACCTGCATCTAACGCTCAGTTCTTTGCAAATCTGACCAAATGGAGGAATAAAAGACGTCAGCAATCAGCACATACTGCTCCCAAGCCTCTTCCCATCTGTACACCCACCCACAGGGCTGTTGTGTATGAAAGCCGCCTTTCTTAGGATGCAATGTGCAACCTCCAGTCCTGCTTTATTTCCCAAAATGCTTTTTTATAAGGAATCGGTGGTCTCCCAATGGAAGGAGAAATAAAGGTCCCCATAGAAGACAAGGAACTGACGGGCCAAACAGACCTCGAACCATTTATAAAGCGGGACCTACACCATTGGGGTGTGCATGGCACTGGCACACAGGTGTCTCTGATTAGGGACAGAGTGTGGGAAGAATGAGGTCATGGTCTTCTTTCAGGTTTTCTCTGCTTCAGAAGGAAAGGATCCATATTAGGATTTCAGTCCAACTAAATTGACCTTGAATTTAGTGGAAATTCTTCCAATATTCTGGCAGTAATTTGACTGTTAGTCTTGGTTTTCATCCTACTAAGTTTTGGTCTTTTTCTTTTGCTGATTGCATCAGGGACTCCTTAACTTGAATAATTTTTAATCCAAGAGAAAGAGACCTTAAGGATGCTTTGTCTTCTTAATAATTATAATAATTATGCCACCTAATTAAATGAATAAATGAACAAGGATATAGCATTTTTATTAATACTTCTCCCATTACTATCATTTATACTTTATTAAACTAAAAGCCATATAATCAAATTTGGTTTTAAAATGTTGAAAAAAAAACCAATATAAAGATATTATCTTGCTATTTTGGAATATATTAGGTATAGTAACTATTATTTAAATAGTATTCTATATACTTATATATCAAATCATATGTAAATCTATTTTTACTCTTTCTTACAGAATTGGTGATACGGGATTAAAGCAATTTCTTGATGGTCCTGTGAGCACAAGGATAAGAGAGCTAAACTTAAGTAACTGTATCCTGGGTGATGCCTCTATTGTGAAACTATCAGAGTGGTATGATAAAACAACAATATTTTACATAATATCATTAGTAATTGTATATTTGCTGACAGGAGAGATCAGAGACAGACCTTCAAAGCCATTTGGAAAACATCAGGGATGCCCAGAAGCTGGTTCAATACTCAGCAAAACCAAATAAAAGACATTGAAAGCAGAGGTTAAACTACTCTTTTGATTATATTTGACATGTTTATTAATTTTACCTTACAGAAAGTTTGAAATGGAGTCATTCATGAAGTTATGAATATCTAGGCATGAGTGACTTCTCTGTACTTTTCAAGACTATTATCTCTATTTAAACCTTTACTCCAGCATTTCCCAAGGAATGTTCTAGTTGGTGTGTTTATTCTTGATTCTCCTTACTTGTCAGAGGTTTTGCGTACACTAAGGGTCAAGCCTAATTCTTGTAGCAAACTTGTAAGAGATAAGTGAGAAACTTAACCTTGCACTTTTAGTGGTCGTTCATTGTGGTACTTATGTGATAGTTTTTTGTAAGTATGTGATAATCTTTTTTCTTATTAGAAATTACAATATGAAACAAAAAATCACAGAAAGAATGTCTTCTGTAATAATCCACCTCCCTGTCATCTAACTTTGTAATGACAAATTATTTTCCACTTTCAAGCTTACTTTTATGTTGAGAAAAGGAAAATCCTTGCTTCAATACCATTTGCTTTCCCAGACAGGTTTTATGTGAAGAAATTGCTACTGACAGTGTGATTAAAAGCTAAAGTTAATTTTTCATGCTGCTTTCTTTCAGCTGCCCTAATTTAAACTACTTGAATTTACGAAACTGTGAAAATTTGACTGACCTAGGAATTAGATATATTGTAAACATCTTTTCCTTGGTGTCAGTAGATCTCTCGGGAACAGACATCTCTAATGAGGTAAAAAAAAATGTTCAAAACAGTTCAATAATTTTTATTGTTTTCTGTAAAATAATCATTTTCCATTTTGTAAACAATGGAGAGAACAACAATTATTTTTATTTCTTAAATTATTAGATTATAAAAGGCAAGTTTCTGGAATAGTGATAGAGGAGGTCATTTGTAAATCAAAGGTCTTATTTCTCTGTTTAAAAAAATGGCAAAATACAGAATTATGAGGAAAGTCCCGACAGATTGGAGTGTTAGATGGCAGATCTGAAATTTGTTTCATAATAAGTTTGGTCAATGTGGAAATAATATATTTTAGAGGGCTTACATATATTTTTCTTGTGGATTGCACATTCTGTGAGACTACATGAGTGTGTTGAGATCTCAGTCTTCGGAGTAAGTAAAGTGCAGAAATGGCCTCATTACATCTACAAAAGGATACATTTTAAGGACCTCATTTCCTGCGAACTGCTGATGCCACTCATTAGAGTTGAAACTCAGGCCACCCCATCATATCACTCCAGCACTACTGCATTTGCTAGTCAAAGTGAAGATAAACACAGAAAGATCTACCATGTTTCTGAAAGACTTTAATGGGCTTCTCTTGAAAATCAGTGCATCAGAAGGGACATAGGAAGACAACAGAGGTCAGGCTCTCTTCCCCATCTGCTTACTAAATCCCTACTCATCCCTTAAAATCAGCAACTATCACCTGTCTGTGAGGCCTTCTCTGAGAAGACTTACCTTACAGGCAAGTACAGGAGCTTCTCTCTGTGCCTCTTCAGTCCCCGTGCGTCCTTTAACATGGGCTGTTTCTCACAGCATTAGTGACATCTGGGTTATGTGTCCATCCTTCCACACCATTCAGTGGGCTTTTTTTAGATGAAGGACTATGTCTGTACATTGGTGTAGGTTCTTTTCTAGTGAATTTAGAATTAGCCTCCATTCTGCGAGGTGGTCTCCTCCTTCTTTCCTTGGAGTATCATAAAAGTGTGATATGAGAGTGTGGTCGGGGGCAGTTATATGTAGCTAATTCATTATGATGAAGTCAAGTCTTATCTTCTCAATGTTATTTTCTGTCTGAGCTAGAATCCACTGAGATCTCTGAGGGCCCATTGAGTCTTTGGTTTCCTGTCCAGGTAGATCTCTGATGTGTTTTCCTTGTCTTGGCATCAAGACCCCTTCGACTGAGCCCTTCAGACTTCTTTGTCAGATGTGCCCTGCTCTGGGCTCCTCTGAGTCATGCTGAGGCACGGGGACTCTCTGAGGCCACCTTAGATCCTTAGTCCTAGACATCTCCTGAAGACATTTTCCTGCTCTCACTTCTGGGTACATTTGCCCTCAGACCCATGCTTCGCCTTTCTCTCTGCTACAGAGTGGCTGACGCATGTATGTCAGCGAGATGCCAGCTGGATTTGGTGCTTGTGAGGCACTTGTGAACAACTGGAGGCACTGAAGAAGGAAGAGGCCAGGATTTCCTTCCACCTTCCTTTGAGTCATCGTCAGCAGCTGCATTTCCTTCATGCCGGCTATGGCTCCAGCTTCTCTGGGTGACCTTGGCCCTGGGCTCCAATAACACCATCTTTTTCACGATCCTTCCAGCATAGGGTTAGTAGTGGCTTCTTGCTACTACTAATCTCCTGATTGTGTCATTACGCCTTTGGCTTCTCAGTTGCTTTACCACCTACGTAGCTAATTCCCTGTCACAATAAAATTTCCTCAATTTTAAAGAGAGTTGTTTCTGTTTTCCCCATTAGATCTTAGCTGAGACAATAAGAGCACAGGAAAACTCTGATGCCTTGCTTTACACAACCCTGTCAGGGAAAGATGGGATTGGTTCCTATTTACTTAGATCCCCAAACCTATCAGGAGGGTCCAACTTTCTCTCCAGCTAAATAGGGTCCCAGGACGGCCAGAGCAGCGTCCTGGAGGAGGGACTCCCAGCATCTTCTTCTTTGGCTTCCCTCGGACTCTCCTGTCCCTTCTATTTTTCCTCTCTCTCTCCCTTTCCTCTCCCTTTCTCTCCTCCTCCCATCTCTTCTTCTTCCCCCTCTGTTCCTCTCCACACCTCTCTTCTTTGCTCCTCTTCTTTTCCCTTGGCACAGACTCTAACCTAGGAGTGGAAAAAATGTTCCAACCGATTACATGGTTTTTAAAAATGTTATGTCTCAAGCCTTTCAGAGTTTAGGATTTGAAGCTTAAAGACCTTCAAAGCTTAAAGAGAAAGGATTTTTTTCTCCTGCCTTCTTTTGTAACAACCCTTCCCTGACACACGCAAGCAAAAGGCCCAGCTGCTGTCTGAAGCATCACAGGGTACAAGAAGTAGAGGATCACTGCACATTATAAAATACATCAAAATATAATTCCACCACAGCACTGATCATAAGCCCACAGTGTCTGGTGAACATTTGTTGAATAAAGGCAGTGAGGTTTAAATGCTCTATGTTAGTTTTTAGCTTTTGGGGAGAACGGTTTTTATTTTTAAAGAACATATATTAAAATTGTATCTACTGAGAACAAGTTAGAAACTTAGAAATATAGCCTCAATTCCCATTCACTGTTTAAATTTTCTTATAAAGAACATACATAATATGAAAGAGTTGTAAATAGATATCTATGGGGAAGAGTGCTAGTTAGTTGTTTTCTGCTACTAAAAGCCTGAAAAATAAGTCTTCTGAAGGTTGCTGTTTTCTTCCTCCAAATCACTTAAACTCTGATCTAAAAGGCAAATGATTGACAATACAGTGCTACAACAGCTGTGGAAGCTAACCTCAGTCAAATTTAAATGAGTCACCCAGATGTCAACTTGAGCAGCTGAACACCAACCCTGGATTATATGTCTGATGAAGTGCAAATTTGACTACAGACTTAACATTCAGGATTTAAACTCTGGAATTTTACAGATATTCACCAGAGATCAACTGAGAGCAGTTGTACCTTTTGAAAAAAACAAGTTTCCTCTGTTTTCTAATAATTATGCTCACTCTCAGTTCTTTTTAATAGTGAGTTTTCAGTTAGAATCACAATACTCATTTAGTTAACAAATATTTATTTTGATTACCTGTGCTCAGTGCTGGGGACACTGGAATGAGCAAAACAGACATGGCCCCTGTTTTCAGCACTTACATTCTAGTGGCAGACAAACATGGGGCAAGTCGTTACAAAGTGTGACGGGTGTGGGAAACAAAGAGAAGGGAGACTTAGCCTGACTCAGAGAGTCAGGGAAGTCCTGACCTTTCCCAAGAGAAGGAGAATGGGTATGGGTTGAACCAAAGAAACAGCCTGAACAGACACAGGGGTTTAAAAGTATGGTGGCATCAAAGAAATCTGCACGTTTGGGTGTGGCTTAATCGTGAGGACAGTGGTGAGAGATAATGTTTGAGAAGTAGGTAGGGGTCAGGTCATGGGGGGCCCAGACTCCACACTGAGGAATTTGTTCTCTGACTTTTTGGCAATGAAAGGACATTCAGTACTGTCAATTAGATGTGGTCAGATTGACATTTTAAAAAGATCACTCTCTCTGCTGGATAGAAATGGGAATAGTAGATGAAAGAGTGACCTATTGTAAAGCAGAAATCCAGGTGAAAAGTTATGAGGCTCTACATTAGGGCTAGAGCCAGGGAGATGGCTAGACCAAAGTCAGCAGATTTGAGAGACTTTTAGGACGAAAAATCAACAGGAGATAGAGATAGGCTGATTATGGGGGTAAAGAAAGAGGGAATTAAGGATGATGCCAGATTTTTGCCTTAAGAATCTGTGTAAATGGTGGTGTCCCTTCCACAGTGGGAGGAGCAGATTTGCTGCAGGTTGGAAAAACGGCCATGCTTAATTTGAGTTACCTGCAAGACAGCTTTATATATATATATATATATATATATATATATATATATATATATATATATATATATATATATATATAGAGAGAGAGAGAGAGAGAGAGAGAGAGAGCTCAGGAAATAAGCAGGGAAATCATTGAAATTCACTCGTCAGAGGACAAAAGATTTTTAGGTTTGCTGAAGGTGAAGGGGCATTGCATTCTGAAAATTTTGGAAACTCATAAGGCAAAGGCAAAATTACAGCTATTTAGAAATCTAGAAAGATGTTTAATTGAGAGAGTTAATTTAAGTGGGCGAAGCAAAGAGGAGAACACAGTTATTTCAAACTGTATGCACTTATAGTAATTTTATTGTCCTCAGTCATTTCTTTGTAGAAAATACTGACTAATGTATCATCCATGCACAAATTTGTTTAATAAGTTGTCTAATAAGCACATTTTAGGGAAAGATGAAATACATCAATTTTCCTCCCCTACTACAAAGAGGATAAGGTTTATGAATGAGGAAAATAGATTGCTAATGTGATGGTATCTTAAAGTGTCTTTGAAAGTCTTTAATCTTCTATAGTTTTTCTTAATGTCTAATTAAGTGGGATGTCAATCATTCCCTTCCTACCCCAGAGGATTGTTTGAAGATGAGGTTGTATCTCCATTTATATGGAAAAATGTTTTCCACCAGTTAGGAGAATTATCATTTACTGAAGACCACAGGATCCACAATTAGGGCAGTTCAATCCGTTGCTTGCGTTGCCTTAGTCACCGCCATATTTGTTGTTTAAAGGAAAAATGAGTCAGAGCAATGTTCCAGACGGTGTGCTTAGACAGTGGTTTAAGACGACTTTCATTTGCCTGATTTTCAAAATCTTTCACTATGAGTACTAGATCTTGAATGCCTATTATGTAGGAAATCTCCTGGAGTTCCCTCATTAGAATGTGAGATCCATGAAGACTGAGACTGTTTTGTTCACTGCTCTTTTCCCAGAACACTGGTGGATAATAGACACTTGATAAATACATGTTGAATTAAAAAAAAATGCTGAGATCTAGGGTTACCAAATGTGAATAAGACCTGTTCTCTGCAGCCCAGTTTGGAAGAATATGAGTAATTTAAATATGGTGCAGCAGGTGTGGTGATAGAGGAAGCAGAGGAAAGGATAACTTAACTCAGCCTGCCCAGCACAGAAGCATGCAAATGTGTTTGTTTGAGAAGCTTTATGTAGCTTAGTACTACTAGAATATGCTATGAAAGGAGATGTCACTGAGGGAATTTCATGCTATGCCAGGAGCTTGGTCTTGAACCAGTGGATGATGTACTTAGTAGGGGAATCACAGTCATGGTCAGCCTCCCATTTTAGATTATTTGGGTTGTTCTCTGGAAGATAGATTGGAGGGGAGGAAGACTGGAGGCAAGGAGACCGGGGGAGGTATTTTAATAGTTAAAGAAAAAGATGAGGATTTCTTGAACTGGGTCAGATGCCAGAACTAGCACAGAAAAAACATATTCAAGAATATTTAGGAGGTAAAACAGAAATAATTTGGTGAGTGATTCATTGTAGAAGATGAGGACTGGTTGTCGGGATGTAAGAATAAAAACAGTTCCAAAAATATGACCTTGGGTGTATGGAGGTCCTACCTCAAAAAAGGTGGATAGTGTAAGAAAGGTAACAGGTTCTGAGGGAAAGGTGATTTCAGTTTTATCAGATGGAGTTAGAGTGTGTGGAATATGCATGCCAAAGATTTGGGAGAAATCCTGAAGGGAGAGTCAGATAGATATAGGAGTCATTAGCACAGAGGTGTGAATGTGGCCAAGATCCTGAGAGAGTGAGGAGAAAAGCACACCCAGGAAGAACACAACAGAATAGCGATATTTAAGGACTGGGAAGAAGATGAATCTATGGATGCTAAAGAAAAAAGGTGAAAATTCTGTAAGACAGCAGGTGAGTATAGGCATTTGTAGAGTGGCAAGGGACTAACCAACAGTGTCTAATAGAACAGAGAAATTAAATCAGGGAGAGACCAAAATTTGAAAGAACATTTACCATGAATTAAACAGATCCCTGCATACTTCTCTAATATCATCTCATGTCCCTGTTTCCTTCATTCGCTCCCCTCCAGCTCTAATGCCTTCTTTTAGCAGCTCACACAAGCCAAATTCTTTCCTCCCTCAGGACCTTTATACAAACTGTACCTTCTGCCTGGGATTCTTGAATTTCCATTTTTCATGTGCCCAGGTTGGCAGATGCTGAGCAAGTAATCACTGATGACCAAGACAATAGCTAAAGCATCTTGACATAAGCTAATAGTGACTTTTAAGATATTTGGGACATAATTTTACCTATAATAAGCATTTGTCATACTATTCATAATTATCAGAAAATCACGCTTCTCAGTCTAAATCATTTCAAGACAGTATTAACAAGTTTTATTTTATCGATGTATTCTTTCTTTAAGAAAACCTAAGTCACATGGTGACATTAATGTCTTTAGATGTTTTTCTAAATAAGTAACTGTTCTTTAGTTCCTAATGTACTGTAATCTCCCCAGCATGTTTCCCTAGAAGGGTGTTATCTATTTCGATGGCCTCAGAGTAATAGTGGCTCTTGAATTATTGAATAATTTTACAGATTATTTTCAAACTGAATTGCAAAACAATAATAATCCTAATTGGATATTGGCATGTGGTTTCCATGTTAATTTTAATTGTATATGTTATAAGGTCATCTAGTTTCAGATATTGCTCGCAAAAAAAAAAAATCTGTAACTAAATAATATGCTAGAATAGAAAGAAGCCAATGTGAGAACTTCAACAGTCATTGGTATAGTCTAACTATCTCTTACATTTGTCCTTCCCTGCTTTCCTTCCTGGCTGTCATTGCCATCGTCGAAGCACTATTTCTTCTTGCCTTAAATATCACTGTTCTCAAATCTGTTCTCCTCTCTGTGGCAGCGTGATCTTCCAGCAGGCAAATCTGAGCCTATCACTTCCTTGCTTGGATTTCTTCAGGGACGCCATACTGATCACAGCGTGAAGTCCAAGTCGCCTAGTGTAGAGGCCCAAGCTCTTCCCCAGGCGGTCCTGCTTACTTTGACAGCCTCACTTCCAGCTGGTTCCCACCTTTCATCTTCAGCTCCAGAGACACAGAACTAACTGGCTCTCCTATAGCTTCTCAAACATGTCATGCTCTCCTTGCCTTCTGTCATGCAGGGCGGCCGGCGGGGTCTCTGGTCCCGCTCCCCACATAATGCAGGATATGGTGAGGCCAAAAAGGAACACCCACGGAGCCATAGGTAGGGGAGTCATACCACTATATTCTCTCTGGCGGCACTATACTCTCACTGGAGGCTGGATCCACACTGTCCGCAAACCGCCATCCACGCTTGCCAGCCCAGCCGCCATCTTCTTGCTAGCCCCCATTCTCTCCTCTCTCTCCTCTCCCCTGCTAGCACAGCCACAGCAGTTATATTAGTGGCCAATGGCTCACTGGTTACAGCTGACGGCCAACTAGCCACAGCTGATGGCCATCCCATCACAGTTGATGGCCATTTACTACCTGAGCCAGCACCTGTCTATGTGAGGCCGAGAGCCTGGAAACTACTTTCTGGGGCTCTGCCCCCACACTCCACCCCTACAGGTTCTCGCCTCACAATCTACGCGACAAGCGTCTTCCGCGAGGGGCCCTGTGCAAGGAGCCTGGAGGTGAACACAATATCCTGGACACAGCCAGGCTCTCTGGGCACAGCCAGGGTTTCTCAGGGCACCACCAGTGCTTCTGGGCACGGCCAGACTTCCTGGACTTCTTAGGGTACCACCTGTCTTCCCGGACACAGCCAGGGTTTCTCAGGGCACCACCAGTGCTTCTGGGCACGGCCAGACTTCCTGGACTTCTTAGGGTACCACTAGTTTCCCCGGGCACAGCTAGGATTTCTCAGGGCACTGCCACTCTCTGTGGGCACAGCCACACTTCCTGGGCACAGCCAGGGTATCTCAGGGCTCAGCCAGACTTCCTGGACTCAGCCAGGGCTCTCAGGGCACTGCCACTCTCTCTGGGCCTCTCAGGGTACCCTGCTGGAACAACAGCGACTCACAATCAAGGTGCTTACATATTCTCAATGGTGGCCAGTCAAGACACAAAAGCAAATATCCCCCAGTTCCACTACATGGTGGTATGTTCCCAAATAAACAGTTAAGCTGTCCATTAAATTAGGGATGGAAGGCAATTCCCCATAGTCCATAGTCATTTGCCAGGGCTGTCCTGGGGGTGAGGGACAACCTTGACCTCACCCTCATCTCCCATGGAGGACTCAGCAAGCCTTTCCTCCTGGGACAAGTCCCACATCCGGGCTGCCTGAGCAGGAACTTCCTGGCCCACAGGGCTGCAACGACCTTTGCTTTCTCCGGCCTGTGCTGGTTGGGGAACCGTCCACATCTTTCCACCTCTCCATGGGGCTCCATCTCTCCAGCAGCTGCATGGCTTTTCCTGTGCTGGTGGGAGAACCGTCCACGTCCTCCCACCCCTCCACGGGGGTCCAGCTCTCCGGCAGCTGCTCCTCCTGGTCTTCCTCAGACTGAGTGTTCATACACACAGACTGCTCCACCACTCTTGGGAGAGCCTTGGCCGGCACCATACCCTGCTTGCTGCGCCACTTGTCACGCGGGGGACCCTGTTCGCTGCGCCATTTGTCGTGCAGGGCATCCGGCGGGGTCTCTGCTCCCGCTCCCCACACAAGAACGCAGGATATGGTGAGGCCAAAAAGGAACACCCACGGAGCCATAGGTAGGGGAGTCATACCACTATATTCTCTCTGGTGGCACTATACTCTCATTGGAGGCTGGATCCACACTGTCCGCAAACCGCCATCCACGCTTGCCAGCCCAGCCGCCATCTTCTTGCTAGCCCCCATTTTCTTTCTCTCTCTGCTAGCGTAGCCACAGCAGTTATATTAGTGGCCAATGGCTCACTGGTTACAGCTGACGGCCAACTAGCCACAGCTGATGGCCATCCCATCACAGTTGATGGCCATTTACTACCTGAGCCAGCACCTGTCTATGTGAGGCCGAGAGCCTGGAAACTACTTTCTGGGGCTCTGCCCCCACACCTTCCCATCTCTGCAAGTTTTTCCCTCTCTCTGAAACACCTTCTCCCCTTCTCCCTCAAGTTTCAGCTGTGTGAAGTTCTCCTGAAATTCCCGGGCCGGCTTAGGATTTCCCTGTCTTATATTTCCACTCTACTTTATAATTTCTCCTAAACCAATCAGCTCATTATATTTTAATATTCGTTCCATGCTTGTTGCTCTGCAGCTCTGCAAGCTTCTTGAGGGCAGAGGCTGGATTATCCCGTTTTGTGATGCCGAGCATAGTGCCTAGTATGTAAGAGGCGCATAAGATATTTGATCAGTGAATCAGGAAGTGAAGGAATGAATCTGGTACCATTTCCTTCCTCTCCACCAAACACTTAAGGCTTCTTCAAATTCCACATTTTTTAAGCTATGCTCTGAGCTGGAGTGGGAGTGCTTACAGCTGCATGTCTTAATCTGATGATACACTTTCAAGAGACCACCCATCTGCATGGAACACACACAGAAATAAAGCCTGAGGTTCAGTGAAGCAAAACGTCTAAAGCAGGAAACATATGAAATCACTTGAGATTCAAGAAACAGAAAGAATGGGAGTTAAAAGGAAGCGGGGTAACTCACAGACAAATGGATTTGCACATAACAATTCTTCCCTGTTATAGTTTTTCATAGGAAGCTAGACCTGTCTTTAGTCTTTTTCAGGCCATTCTCCCCAGCCAGTGGCCTGATTTGAATCTGCTGGTCCCAGATTTGAATCTGCTGGTCCCACTAGCAATAATGATTTTCCTCACAGAGGTTAAAGTCAGTGATCTCCTGTTTCTAGCAAAATGCATACTAAAAAAATTGCAAAAAGAAATGACCAACTTAAGCTGTCACTTCCCTCAAGGAGACTCTTTGGTGGCCTGACCCTTTTTTCAACCTCCATCAGGTAGGAGGAAAACAGTCTCAAGGGGAGTTCCTCTATTTTCAGGTAACAGACATGCTGATTCTTCCTTCCCTCCATAAACAAATAAAGGATCTATTTCTGTGCATTCAGCAAAGCCTGCTTTCCTTTAGCTTTGTAGGTCAGTAAATTAGGTCAGAGAAGTTGATACATTTTTAAAAGAAATATGATTATAAAATTCATACTAGCAATCAAGTAAGTAGAAATAAACAAAAATAATTGAGAAGAAAATGTAATTTATTTTTTAAAATTGTAATTGCTAACCAGAGTATAAAAGGGAAAATCACTTGTGAGGTTAAGATACATAAGGACATTGTACAAGATAGTGTTATCAGTGATTTTTAAAAAAGGAGGTGTTAGTTGAGAAAACACATATTTCCAAGTAGAAGTTTTGTACTTTATTCATAAAAGAATGTTGTAGGCAGCACTGAACAGAGCAAATCTTTCAGAAAGAAACATATGAAATATAAACACTGATTCACATAATTACAATGGGAAATAGATCCCATCTAAGAATTCTGGAAGTATGCCAGCAAGATAAGAGACGATTGGTTACACAAAACAGACAATTTTATGGACTACTCATTTATTCACAAATATTTCTTCATTGTCAACTGTGTGTCAAACAGTATGCTAGGTTCCGGAAGTACTAAATTTATTGCCGTAGTGCTGATTGCAAGATACAGTACAGTATCAAAACAACCAGAGTAACAACACTACATGGTCAGAAGTTATTAAAAGTGTGAGTTCAGAGTGTGGGTTCACATTCTGGCTGGAGCCACCACTGTGAGACCTTGGGCAAGTCACTTAACTTCTCTGTGCCTCCATTTGCCTCTCTTTAGAACAGTGATTATAGTATCACTTTCCTCACAGTGTTGTGAGGATTACATAAGATAATGAATGCAAACTGCTTAGCATAGTGCCTGACACATGTTTATAGATTTGGGACATGAATCCCTTACTAGATGTATCATTGGTGAATATTGTCTCCCATTAAGTAGGATGTCTTTACGTTTTATCGATGGTTTCCTTTGCTGTGCAAAAACTTTTTAGTTTGATGTAGTCCCATTTGTTTACATTTTTCTTTTGTTTCCCTTGCCCAAGGAGATATATCAGTAAAAATATCACTAAGGGTAATGTCTGTGAGTTTACTGCCTATGTTTAATTCTAGATGCTTTATGGTTTCGGGTCTTAGATTTAAGTCTTTAATCAATTTGAGTTTATTCTTGTATATGGCATAAGCAGGTAGTTCAGTTTCATATTCTTGCATGTATCTGTCCAGTTTTCCTAGCACCAGTTATTGAATAGACTGTCTTTACCCCATTGTATATTCTTGCTTCCTTTGTCATAGATTAAATGACCATATAGGTGTGGGTTTATTTCTGGGCTCTTTATTCTGTTCCATTGATGTGTCTGTTTTTATGTTAATACCATGCTGTTTTGATTACTATGGCCTTGTAGTATAATTTAATGTCAGGTAGTATGATACTTTGTTCTTCTTTCTCAGGATTGCCATGACTATTTGGGACTTTTTATGGTACCATATAAATTCTAGTATTATTTGTTCTAGTTCTATGTTCTAGTTCTAGTTCTATGAAAAATGCCATTGGTATTTTTATAGTGTTGCATTGAATTTATAGCTTGCTTTGGGTAGTATGCACATTTAAACTATAACTATATTAATGCTTCCTATCCATGAGCTTCAATTTATTTGTATCTTTTAAAATTTCTCTCCTCAATGTCTTACAATTTTCTGAGTACAGGTCTTTTAGTTCCTTGATTAAATTTCTTCCTAGGTATTTTTTTCTGATGCAATTGCAATTGCAAATGGGATTGTTTTCTTAATTTCTCTTTCTGAGAGTTTGTTATTGGTACACCAAAATGCAACTGATTTCTGAATATTAATTTTGTATCCTGCAATTTTACTAAATGTATTTATCACTTCTAATAGCTTTTTTGTGGAATCTTTGGGGTTCTCTCTATATAGTATCATGTCATCTACAAATAATGACAGTTTCATTTTTTCCTTTCCAATTTGGATGCCTTTTATTTCTTTTTCTTGTCTGATTGCTGTGGCTAGAACTTCCAGTACTATGTTGAACAAAAGTGGTGAAAATGGACATCCTTGTCTTGTTCCTGATCTTAAGCAGAAGGCTTTTAGCTTTTCCCCATTGAGTATGATGTTAGCTGTGGGTTTGTCATAGATGACCATTATTATATTGAGATCTGTTTCCTTGATTTCCACTTTGCTGAGATATTTTATCATAAATAGATGCTGGATTTTGTTAAATGCTTTTTCTGCATCATTGATATGATCATATGATTTTTATTTTTCATTTTGTTTATGTGGTGTTTATCATATCAACTGATTTGTGGATACTGAACCAAACTTGCATCCCAGGAATAAATCCCACTTGATCATGGTGTGTGATCTTTTTAATGCATTGCTGAATTTGGTTTGCTAATATTTCGTTAAAGATTTTTGCATTTATGTTCATCAGGGATATTGGCCTACAGTTTTGTATTTTTGTAATGTCTTCATCTGGTTTTGGAATCAGGGTAATGGTAGCCTTGTAGAATGAGCTTAGGAGCCTCCCCTTCTCTTGAATGTTTTGGCATAGTTTGAGAAAACTAGGTGTTAATTCTTTCTTGAATGTTTGGTAAAAATCACCTGTGAAGACATCTGGTTCAGGACTTTTGTTTGGGAACTTGATTATTGATTCAATTTCATTAGTAGTAACCAGTCAGTTCATATTTTGTTTCTTCTTGATTCAGCCTTGGAAAATTGTATGCTTCTAAGAATTTATCCATTTCTTTCATATTATCTAATTTGTTGGGATATAATTGCTCATAGTCTTTTCTTATTTTTTTATTTTTATTTCTGTGGTGTCTATTGTTATTTCTCCTCTTTTATTTCTGATTTCATTTATTTGGGCCCTCTTTCTTTTGTCTTCATGAATCTGATTCAAGGTTTATCAATTTTGTTTATCATTTCAAAGAACCAGCTCTTGGTTTCACTGGTCTTCTGTTTGTTTGTTTTTAGCCTCTATTTTGTTGATTTCCGCTGTGATCTTCATTATTTCCTTCCGTGTACTCACTTTGGGCTTTGTTCACTCTTCTTTTTCCAGTTCCCTTAAGTGTAAAGCTAGATATTTTATTTTTGATTTTTCTTGTTTTTTGAGGTAGGTTTGCATTGCTATGAATGTCCCTCTTAGGACTGCTTTCACTGTGTCTGATAGATTTGGGGTTGTTGTGTTTTCATTTTCATTTGTCTCAAGGTATCTTTTGATTTCTTCTTTGATCTCATTGTTAACCCATTCCTTGTTTAGGAGCATGCTATTTAGCCTGATGTGTTTGTGTGTTTTTCAAGTTTTTTTGTAACTGATTTCTAGTTTCATACCATTATTGTCAAAGAAGATGCTTGATATGATGTCAGTTTTTTTAGATTAATTGAGACTTGTTTTGTGGCCTAGCATGTGGTCTATCTTGGAAAATATTCCATGTGCACTTGAAAAGAATGTATATTCTTCTACTTTGGGATGAAATGCTCTAAAAATATCAGTGAGATCTATCTAGTCTAGTTTGTTTTTTAAGGCATCTGTTTCCTTGTTGATTTTCTATCTAAAAGATCTGTCCATTGGTATCAGTAGGGTGTTAAAGTCCCCTACTGTGATTGTGTTACTGTTGATCTCTCCCTTTATGTCAATCAATATTTGTTTAATATATTTAGGTGCTTCTATGTTGTGTGCATAGATATTTAATAGGGTTGTGTCCTTTTGTTGGAATGATTTCTTTATCATTATGTAATGTCTTTTTTTATCTCTTATTATAGTCTTCATTTTACAGTCTATTTTGTCCAATATAAGTATTGCTACCCAAGATTTTTTTTTTTGTTTCCATTTGTGTGAAATATCTTTTTCCATCCCTTTACTTTTAGTCTATGTGTGCCTATTGATCTGAGGTGGGTCTCTCGTAGACAGCATATGCATGAGTCTTTTCTTATCCATTCAGCTACCTTATGTCTTTTGATTGGAGCATTTAATCCAGTTACATTTAAAATAATTATGGATAGGTACATAGGTATTGCCATTTTATTATTAATATTTTCCATCTTCTTTTATTTGTTTGTTTTCCTCTTTCTTCTTCTTAAAGGGGGAAACCCTTTAGTATTTAATATTTAACATTTAACATCCCCCCTTTAACATTTCTAGTAATATAGGCTTTGTTGTTGTGAATTCCTTTAGATTTTTCCTGTCTGAGAAGCTCTTTATCTCTCTTTCAATTTTAAGTAATAGCCTCACTGGGTAGAGTAGTCTTGGTTGCAGACCCTTGCTTTTTATCATTTTGAATATTTACTGGCAGTTCCTTCAGGTCTACAAAATTTCTGTTGTGAAATCAGCTGAAAGTCTTATGGGATCTCTTTCATAAGTTACTAATTGCCTTTTATGACGTGTTTGGGTTCATCTTGTTTAGGACTGTCTGTGCTTCCTGGACTTGTATGTCTATTTCCTTCGCCAGGTTAGGAAAGTTTTCAATCATTAATTCTTCAAATATGTTCTCAATCCCTTGCTTTCTCTCTTCTCTTTCTGATACCCCTATGATGTAAGTGTTGTTATGCTTTATATCCCAGAGGTCTCTTAAACTGTCCTCATTTTTTTGGATTCATTTTTCTTTTTGTTGTTCTGATTGGGTATTTTCTGCTATCTTATCTTCTAAATCACGGATTGGATCCTCTGCTTCATCTAGTCTGCTGGTGATTCCTTCTAGTGCATTCTTTATTTCAGTTATTATTTTCTTCACTTCTGACTGGTTCTTTTTTATGGTTTCCATGTCATTTTTTAATGCTTCCTGTCTCTTTGTTGAAGTTCTCACCAAGTTCCTTGAGCAATCCTTATAACCATTGTTTTGAACTCTGTCTCAGTAGGTTGCTTGCCTCTATTTTGTTTAGTTCTTTTTCTGGAATTTTCTCTTGTTCTTTCATTGTAGGGCTAATTGGGCAGTGCTCTGCTGTGGTCTGAAGCCTACCTCCAAGTATGTTGATTATGGGGCCTCTTAAAAGGGGCTTTGGTGCAGGCCCAAGTCACCCACTGCCTATGACTGGCTGGGGACTACCTGATAGGAGCTATAAAGCTATCTGCGGTTGTTCACTGCCTGTGCTAAAGTTGGAGGCATGTAGGAGAGGACACATTGCAAACTGAGATCAGCTACCACCATTACCAGGCCGGGGGTAGTTTTTAAAAAAGTCAGGACACCCTGAGACCTGATGCCACCTGCCAGCTCCCTTAAGATTCAACTGCTAATAAAGCCTTGAGCAGTACATGAGTTGGATCAGACAGAATCTCAAGGAGTCACTGGAAAAACTTGTGGTCACCAGGTTAATGTAAACTCTAGTTTGGTGCCAGTGCTGAACTTGGAGCTACTTAGCAAAAGTCTCAGAGCACACTGAGACCAGTTGCCATCCACCCTGGAGCCTGTGTGGACTGTGATAGTTTTCCAAGAAGAGTGCAGTGTGGGTGGGGCTGGCTGATCCTGAGAAAGTGCCTTTGGCGTTGGGGGAGTTGGGTAGAGCGGGTTCCCAGTAGTCAGCAAGGTGGAACAGTGGAGCTCACCAGACCAATCAGATTCAGATTTGGCCTGTGGGGGTTGGCTCAACACAAGAAAGATGGCATCCGCCTGCCGGCTGCATGGGAAAAGGACCACACATAGGGAAAATGGCGACTCTCCTCCAGCTCAGCCCCAGAGCCACACAACTCACTCTGCCCCCGGTATGCCTCTGACACCTCACAGCCACAGTCCCTCTGCCAGAGACCAAGGTGAGTGCCTGGGGGTGAGAAAATCTGTATGCCAGCTGTTTAAGAGATCATCGAGGTTTCCTGCAGCCTTCCACTCCACCTGGATGATCAGAAACCCCACTGTTTTTCACAGCCAGATGTTGTGGGGGCTTCCCTCCCTGTTCTCAACCACCACATGGAGGTTTGGGGCCAGCTCATTTTATATCTCCACCCCTCCTACCAGTCTCAATGTGGCTTCTTTATACTCTTTGTTATAAAACTTCTGTTCAGCCAAACTTCAGATGGTTCTCCAGGTTGACTGTTGTATAATTTAGTTGTAATTTTAATGTGTTCATGGAAGGAAGCAGGCACAGTGTTTATCTACTCTGCTGTCTTGGACTCTTTCAATTTGTGCTTCTTAATCCCTTCCCCCTTTTCACCCATGCCCAACTGCCCTCCCATCTGGCAACTATCAAAATGTTCTCTGTGTCTATGAGTTTGTTGCTGTTTTGTTTGTTTATTTGTTTGTTTTGTTCTTTAGATTCCACTTATAAGTGAAATCATATGACATTTGTCTGTCTCTGTCTGACTTACTACACTCAGCACAATACCCTCTAGGTCCATTTACACATGGCAAGATTTCATTGTTTTTTATGGCTGAGTAATATTCCATTGTATATATGTACTAAGTCTACTTTATCCATTCATCCATTCAGAGACACCAACATTGCTTCATGTCTTGGCTATTGTATATAATGCTGCAATGAACATATGGATGCACATATTCCCATGTAGTGGCATTTTGGGTTTTTTCAAATAAATACCCAGAAGTGGGATTACTGGGTCCTTCTTTGTTTCTTGTTATAGCCTTTGTTTTAAAGTCTATTTTGTTTGGTATAAGCATTGCTACCTCAGCTTTTCTTGCTTGTTTGTTTCCATTTTCATTAAATATCTTTTTCCATTTCTTTGCTTTCCATCTCTGTGTGTCTCTCGATCTGAAGTGAGTCTCTTGTAAACAGCATTTATAAGGGCTTTGTTTTTTTCTTTTATCCATGCAGCCCTCCTATGTCTTTTCATTGGAACATTTACTCCATTTACATTTAAACTAATTGTTGATAGATATGTAGTTATTGCCATTGTATTATTCATGTTTTTTTAAATCTTTTTTTTTTTCCCCTTCTTTTTCAAGAAATCACTTTAACATTTCTTGTAATACTGGTTTTGTGGTGATGAAGTCCTTTAGCTTTTTCTTGTCTGGGAAGCTCTTCATTTTTCCTTCAATTCTAAATGATAGCCTTGCTAGGTAGAATAATCTTGGTTGTAGGTCCTTGCTTTTCATCACTTGGAAGATTTTGGGCCAATCGTTCCTGGCCTGCAAAGTTTTTGTTGAGAAATCAGCTGACAGTCTTATGGGAACTCACTTGTAACTAACTCCTTTTCTCTTGCTGCTTTTAAGATTCTATCTTTGTCTGTTACCTTTGGCACTTTAATTATGATGTGTCTTGGTGTGGGCCGCTTTGGATTCATCTTATTTTGGACTCTGCACTTCCTGGACTTGTATGTCTATTTCCTTCACCAAGCTAGGAGGGTTTCCAGTTATTATTTCTTCAAATAGGTTTTCAATTCCTTGCTCTCTCTCTCTTCTACTTCTGGTACCCCTATGATGTAAATATTGATTTATTGGATGTTGTCCCAGAGTCCTCTTAAACTGTGTTCATTATTTTGGATCCTTTATTCTTTTTGCTCTTCTAATTGTGTGTCTTCTCTTACCTTATCTTCTAAATAGCTGATTTGAGCCTCTGTTTCATGTAATCTATTGTTGATTCCCTGTAATGTATTTATTACACTTATAGAAATAACTGACTGGTTCTGTTTTATGTTTTCCTATTTCCATTTTTATGTTTCCTATCTTTTTATTGAAGTTCTCCCTGATATCACTGAGCATCCTTATAACCAGTGTTTTGAACTCTGCTTCTGGTGGAATGCTTGTCACCATTTTGCTTAGTTTCTTTTCTGGAGCTTTGTTCTGCTCTTTCATTTGGGATGTTTTTCTTTGTTTCCCCATTTTGGCTGCCTCCCTGTATTTGTTTCTATGTATTAGGTAGAGCTGCTATATCTCCCAGTCTTAGTAAAGTGGCCTTATGTAGTAGGTGTATTGTGGGGTCCAGTGATGCTCTGGGTGCTGTAGGTGTGTCCCTTGTGTGGATTGTGTTTGCCCTCCTGTTGTAGTTGAGCATTGGGTGTTGTTTGCATATCAATGGGAGGGATTGACTCTTGGGCTGATTGGTTATGAGGACTGGCTGTGACTACAGTGGAGCTGTTGTGCAGGGGTAACCCTATGGAGCAGGATTTGCTTTGCCCAGTTTGCCCTTTGGGTGTGTCATCCATGGAGGTAGCCAAGTGGGGCTTTGGTTCAGTCTGAAGCTGGCCGCCAGGCATGCCAGCCCAAGGTCTCTGGGGAGGGGCATCACCACAGGCCAAGTTCAGCTGTAGCTTATGCCACCTGGGCCAGCTGGCATGAGCCACAAAGCAATGCATGGATGGCCACCACCCATGCTGGGTTTGGAGGTGCCTGAGAGAGGGTAAGCTGAGAATTGATGCCAGCTGCCACCAGTGCTGGGCTTAGGGCTACTTAGCAAGAATTATGGGACACACCAAGGCCAGATGCTGGTTGGTTGGGGTTTGTGAACCTTTGAGAGATTTTAAGAAAGTCTGAGTCATAAACTAAGACAGGCTATTTGCATGAAAAAGCCATCAGAAGCAGCTTGAGTTGTCCCACAAGTTGGGTGAATTGAGATCTCAGGGAATCACTAGGGCAGGGTGAACAGTGTCACCAGGTTGATGGAAACTCAGATATGGTGCCCACCTGCATCTGCAAGGTGCAGGGGGGAGGGCTCAACAAAGGAACAATGGCTTCTGCTAACACTTCTGTCTGCAAGAAAGCTGCCCCTCTAGGCCTCACCCTGAAGCCAGACAATTTAGTTTCTCCCCTACGTCCCTGGTTAGAGAGAGAGAACAACTATCACTGAGAACTGCCTGAAGTCTAGCTGAACAGAAGTACTATAACTAAGTACATGGCAGAGACATGGAATGAGCTAATCCCACACCTACATGTGGCAGTTAAAAATCAGGAGAGATATCCCAGCTGCGAAGTTCCTGCCTTAGGAGAGAAAGGTCCCGGTCCCACACCAGGATATCCATCCCAGGCTTCTAGTGCTGGGGAGAGAAGTTCCCCCAAATTCTGGCTGTGAAAACCAGTGGAAATTGTGGCTGTGTGACCCAAGGGGCAGCTGGAATTATATATAATATTATATATATAATACAAATATATATTATATTATATATTAATATATTTAATATATTATATATAATATATTAATATGTATTATATACCATATATTATTATATAATATATATTATAATATTATAACATATAATATATATTATAATATATAATATAATATTATAATATATGATATTATAATATTATAATACATAATATATTATAATATATTACATATAATATATTAATATATATTATATTACATATAATATTAATAATATATATATTATATTAATATATATTAATATATTGTTACATATTGTATATATTATATGTATTATATATAATTATATATATTATATATAACATATATGTTATTAAAGTTTATTGGGGTGACAATTGTTAGTAAAGTTACATAAGTTTCAGGTATACAATTCTGTATTACATCATCTATATTTCACATTGTGTGTTCACCACCCAGAGTCAGTTCTCTTTCCATCACCATATATTTGATTCCTTTTACCTTCATCTACCACCCCTTCCCCCCTTACCCTCGGTTAACCACTGAACTATTGTCTGTGTCTATGAGTTTTTGTTTTTTAATTTGTCTTTTTCTTTTGTTGTTTTCAGTTTTATATACCACATATCAGTGAAATCATATGGTTCTCTACTTTTTCTGTCTGACTTATTTAGCTTAGCATTATAATCTCAAGATCCATCCATGTTGTTGCAAATGGCACTATTTCATCTTTTCTTATGGCAGAATAGTATTCCATTTTGTATATATCCCACATCTTCTTTATCCAATCATCTATCGAAGGACACTTTGGTTGTTTCCATGTCTTGGCCACTGTAAACAAAGCTTCAATGAAAATCGAAGCACATATATCTTTATGGATAAATCTTTTCAGATTTTTTTGGTAGATACCCAGGAGAGGGATTTCTGGGTCATATGGTAATTCTATTCTTAATTTTTTGAGGAAACTCCACACTGCCTTCCATAGCGACTGCACCAATATGCATTCCCACCAACGGTGTATGAGGGTTCCTTTTTTCTCCACAGCCTCTCCAACACTTGTTACTGTTTGTCTTGTTGATAGCCATTCTAACTTGTGTGAGGTGATATCTCATTGTGGTCTTTATTTGCATTTCTCTGATGATTAGTGATGAACATTTTTTTCATATGTCTATTGGCCATCTGTATGTCCTCTTTGGAGACATGTCTACTCAGATCTTCTGCCCAGGTTTTAATTGGATTGTTTGTTTTTTTGTCATTGAGTTGTATGAGTTCCTTATATATTTTGGATATTAGCCCCTTATCGGAGGAGTTGTTTGCAAAAATCTTCTCCCATTTGGTTGGTTGCCTCTTTATTTTGTCGATGGTTTCTTTTGCTGTGCAGAAGCTTTTTAGTTCAATGTAGTCCCATTCATGTATTTTAGCTTTTACTTCCCTTGCCTTTGGAGTCAAATTCATAAAAATGCTCTTTGAACCCTTCAAGGTCCATAAGTTTAGTACCTATGTTTTTTTCTATGCAGTTTATTGTTTCAGGTCTTATGTTTAAGTATTTGATCCATTTTGAGTAATTTTGGTATATGGCAACAGATAGCAATCTAGTTTCATTCTTTTGCAAGTAGTTTTCCATTTAGCCCAGGACCATTTATTGAAGAGACTGTCTTTTCTCCATTGTATGTTTTTGGCTTCTTTGTCAAAAATTATCTATCCATATTTATGTGGATTTATTTCTGGATTCTCAGTTCTATTCCATTGGTCTGTGGGTCTGTTTTTCTGCCAATACCATACTGTTTTGATTATTGTTGCCCTGTAGTACAAGCTGAAGTTTGGGAGTGTGATATCTCCAGCATTGTTCTTTTTTCTTAGGATCGCTTTGGCTCTTCGGGGGTCTTTTGTGGTTCCATATAAATCTGATGATTTTTTGTTCTATTTCTTTAAAAAATACTATTGGGATTTTGATGGGGGATTGCATTAAATCTGTATATTGATGTGGTTAATATGGCCATTTTAGTTGATTCTTCCAATCCATGAACATGGAATGTCATTCCATTTCTTTGTGTTCTTCAATTTCTTTTAAAAATGCCTTATAGTTTTCAATGTATAGGTCTTTCACATCATTGATTAAGTTTATTATGAGGTATTTATTAATTCTTTTTGTTGCAATTGTAAAAGGATTTTTTTTTTTAATTTCTTTTTCTGAGATTTCATTGTTAGTATATAGGAATGCAATGGACTTTTGTACGTTGATTTTGTAGCTGGCAACTTTACTGTATTCGTTTATTGTTTCTAATAGCTTTTTGGTGGATGCTTTAGGGTTTTCTATATATAGAATCATGTCATCTGCAGAGTGACAATTTAACTTCTTCATTCCCTATTTGGATGCCTTTTATTTCTTTCTCTTGCCTGATTGCTTTGACTAGGACTTCCAATACTATGTTGAAAAGCAGAGGTGATAGGGGACAGCCCTGTCATATTCCTGAACATCAAGCAAAGGGCTTCAGTTTTTACCATTAATTATGATAGTAGCTGAGGGTTTGTCATATATGGCCTTTATTATGTTAAAGTATTTTCCTTCTATACCCATTTTATTAAGTGTTTTAATCATAAATGGATGTTATATCTTGTCAAACGCTTTTTCTGCATCTATTGATATAATCATGATTTTTGTCTTTTATTTTGTTTATGTGATGTATCACATTGATTGATTTGTATATGCTGAACCATCCTTGTGCCCCTGGGATGAACCCCACTTGGTCGTGATGTATAATCTTTTCAATGCATTGTCGTATTTGATTTGCTAGAATTTTATTTAGGATTTTTGCATCTGTATTCATCAGAGATATTGGTCTGTAATTTTCTTTTTTTGTGTCATCCTTACCAGGTTTTGGTATCAGGGTAATGTTGGCCTCATAAAATGAGTTAGGGAGTATTGTATTGTCTCTTCTTCAATTTCTTGGAAGAGTTTGAGTAGGACGGGTATTAGATCCTCTTTGAATGTTTGGTAGAATTCACTAGTGAAGACATCTGGTCCCGGACTTTTGCTTTTGGGAAGGTTTTGGATGACTGATTTACTTTCCTTACTGTTGATCGGTCTATTTAGATTTTCCAGTTCTTCGTGATTCAGCCTAGGAAGGCTATATGTTTCTAAGAACATGTCCATTTCTTCTAGGTTATTGAATTTGGTGGCATATAGTCCTGCTTAGTATTCTTGGATGATCCTTTGTATTTCTGTGGCATCCGTGGTAACTTTCCGTCTTTCATTTCTGATTTTGTTTATTTGTATCTTTTCTCTTTTTATCTTAGTGAGTCTAGCCAAGGGTTTGTCAATTTTATTAATCTTTTCGTATTGTCTTTTGGTTGCTTTATATTTTATTTGTAATTTTAATCTGGTCATGAGAAGAGGAAAGCACAGCATTTACCTACTCTGCCATTTTGACTGGACATCGATATACAAAGATTTAATAATGGACCCATGTATTGGCTTTTATCCAAGTTATTCTAAATAATTTTTGACATTGAGAAATTTCAATCATTTATTCATTTTTTGTTTTCTTCATCCTTTTCTTCTTTCTTTTGATACATAGTTATCTAAGTCCTACTATACTTAAGGCAGCAATTCTAGGTTTGAGTTGAAAAACAGGAATAAGAGAAGCAACCTACACTGAAGTTTTTATAAACCCTTTCCTCCCCCCTCATTTTTCCCTTCTTTTGTGCAGAACATTTTGTTGTCCCAATGCGTTGTAGCAATTATTGCCATCAGCAATAATATACGTATGGCAGCCTTACACTCATTCACCAACATTGGCTTTTTTAATTTCAAGAAAAATAGGTAGGAATTAAAACTTTATTGTCATTTTGAATTTGCATTAAAAAAATTCTAGTAATATTAATTTTCCCCATATTTTCTTTATATATATATATATATATATATATATATATATATATATATTAGTTTCAGGTGTATAAAACAATGTAATAGTTAGACATTTCACCCCTCACAAAGCATATGTTTTCTTAATATTACAATTGTATTTCTACTTATCTGAATTTTCTGTTCACATTCTTTACTCATTTATATATTATTACTGCCAATTTGTATGAACTCCTTAGAACGACGTAGTTATTAACCATTTGTTATTATTTTATATTTTCTCCATTGCTTTACCATGACTTATCTCAAAACCATAAAACAGGGATTTGTTTTAGCATTTAGTATTTTTCCCAAAAATGTTTACCTAGAATCTAATCATAAGGAAAAATCAGAAAATCCATTATGTGGGATGTTTTAGGCAATGCTGGCCTCAGATCTTTAAAAGTCAATGCTTGAAAGACAAAATTTAAAGAAAAAAGAGGCTAAAGAATGTAATGTTGAACGCTGACTTGATCTTGAATAAAAGCAAATCTGAATATATTGGCTTTGTATTAGATAGTATGGTATTACTCTTTATTATAGGGATCATAATATTATATACACATAATATAGTATAGTATCATAATACTGTATAGTTACATAGGAAATTGTCCTTATTCCTAGAGATGTATACAGAATACTTAGGGGTAAAGCATCATGGTATCTGAAACTTATTTTCAAATGCTTCCAAGAAATATATATATATATTTAAAAATATGTATATACTATGTGTAGTATACGTGTATGTATCCATATAAAACTATACTCATACATACACAGAGGGTGCCAAAAAATGTATACACATTTTAAGAGAGGAAAACTGTATTAAAATTGTCATACTCAATATATACTGATAACAAAAGATGAACACAAGTCACGTTTGACATCTGCAATGACAAAAGGTGCTCAAAGTGGTTACCATCAGTGTAATTTTAATACAGTTTTTTCCTTTCTTAAAATGCATATATATTTTTGGCACCCTCTGTATATTAATGAAACTGTTTATGTTCATATACATACTTCTAGCAATTAAGCAAATGTGGTAAATATTTATAATTGGTGAATTTACGTAAAGGATATATAGGTGTTTATCACACCATTCTTGAAACCTTACAGTGGATTTGAGTATTTTCAAAATACAAAGTTGGGGGAGAAATGTTTTATGGTTATGTTGGTGATATTCAGAGACTGGAGTAATGTGACTCAACCGTGTAGTAAATGCACACGTACACACACACACACACACACACACACACATACACACACAGAATTCCAGTGTTTGCTAACTAGTTCATTACTGATGTCTGCATATATCAGATAACAATCTCAGAAGTAAAATTGGGGGAAAAAAGAATAGTTTTCAAGGATTTGTCTCCTCCTCAATGTCATGAATACGTGTATCTTGGCAGTGTTCAGCGTTCCCTTCCACTGCAACCAGTGACCCCAAAACTGAACAACTTCCCAAACAACTCACACTTTCCAAATGAAGTCTTCGTTCATGCTATTTCCTCAGCCTGAACACTGTTTCTATTATTTTGCTTGTCAAAAATCTTACTCAGTCTTTAGGTTCAATTTAAAATCTCCTTCTTTCATGAAAGTCTCTTCTAAACTGCCACTTTTCCCTCCCACTGGAAGCAATCACTCCCTGCTCGTGGTCCCTATACCTCTCTTAAGACACAACCCTTGTTCTTTTCTGCATTATGATCACTTATGTGCCAACTCATATTCCCTAGTGAGGGAAAGTGTTGTTTAAGTCTGCTGCACAGGCTCAAATCCAAGTCCCTTAGAATAATGTACAAGGCTCTCGTGACTTGGTGGCTACTTCCTTTTGAGTCTTATGTCTTGACATTCCCTTCAGGGGACTTGATACCTGAGTCATAATATAAATCAATTACCAGGGACTCCTGGGCCCCCCAGATTCAGGTCCCTTAAAGTCCAAGGCCTGTGAAGGAGCAAAGTGCTCAGCAGGCTTCTTATGACTTCCTGGGGCCTCACATTCTCACACAACCTGCAATCCTGGTGACTTCTCCAGGCTCCCACACCAGCTACTTTCCGCGATGCTTCCTGCACTTCAAGAAAATAGAACCAAAACCTTTCCTGCAAAGCATTCATGAGTTTAGCCAACTTTTGGAAAAAACGAAGGAGGCTTTCAATTTTCATGATGTTCCAACTTCCCTGAGAAGGAAGCGCCCACATGTCCTTTGCCCACTGAGGCCCAGTCCCTCCATCTTGTTGGTTCCTCTTTCCTCCTTATCTTTGTCTTATCTTCCCACTCTCCTCTTTCCCAGAAGGAAAAGCTTGGCACCAGCCAACCCACAGGACTTTTATCCCAAGCACTTAACAAGGTATTACACAAAACAAAACAAAAGCAAAATCTCCTACTTTTCTCCTTTAGAGAAATTCTTGGGCCAGCTCTTCAGATAATTTTTTAAAAATCTGTTATAAATCTATTCACGCCATGCTGTATAGTTCCCTATACATGCCATAGTATTTCATATCATAATGTTTTTGCACATTACGTTCTTCTGCCTAGAATGTCCTCCCTTTAGAGTTTTCTTGGCTACTGACACTTCCCCACTCATGACTCCCCTCTGTGTAGTCTTCTCGAATCCGCAGTAGCTGGCCCCTGCATCCCTGTTTGGTAGCACATTGTGCACAATTTTTACCTTTCACTAGGTTGCAATGATCTGTTGTCCATGTCTGTCTTCAATGCCAGGCTACGGGCTCCTTAAGAGCAAACACTGCCCCTCACTGACCATCATATTTCCAGTTTCTACCCCAGAGCTTGATCAGTATAGTACATGCTAAATAAATACTTATAAAGTGAATGATGAATAATGAATGAATGAATTTTGCCCAGACCTGAGATTTAAGACTTCTAAAGTTATAAAGAAAGTCTGTAAAATGTTGGAACCATCACTTGTGTCAGAGAACACCTCCTAATTTTGAGCGTTTATGAACCTCATGGTGCCAAGTAGAACATTTTACCTAGCTGGCTCTGATATTCTTTAGGTCATTAATCTGAAAACCTTCTGAGTCAGAAAGCCATTAAAAAACAAATCCTGTTGACTGGAATAGCGCATTTCACTTGTTCAGAGAAGCTGGCCTCCCGTAACCAGCACAAGGCAGTTTTTAGTGAGGCCTCGACTCCCCCAGATGGTTTAGGTTTGTTGCTGCTCAGTTACAAAGTTGTGTTTACTACAGCAGCAAGGCCTTATGATAACTTGTCCCGCACATAGCATGATACCTCTTTTGCTCCCTATCTTGCTAGCAATAGATTGGCCAACTGGGTCTGAGCAATTTCTGTATTCATCTTGGACTGAACAATGCTGTAGGAATCGCTCTAATTTGCATTTAGTTATACAATTATTACATCAATTCAATTTTTACAAACATCTTTATTGAGATATAATTCACATACTATAAAACTCACCAGTTCAAGTGTACCAACTCAGTTCTAGTATACTGATGGAGTCCTGTAACCATTGCCACAATCTAATTCCAGGACATTTTCATCACTCCAAAAGGAAACTCTCTTTCCATAAGCAGTCACTCCCTATCCCTGACCCACCCTCCAGCCCACCATAGGCAACCACTAATCTACTTTTAGTTTCTATATATTTGCATACTTTGGACTTTTCAGAGAAGTGGAATCAGAATACGAGGCGTGATAAAAAAAAATATGGTGAATGCTTAAATTAAAAAAAAATTACAGTAAAAGACAGATTGTCATTAATCCCCCTCAAAACATTCCCCCTTGCTTTGAACACACTTACCCCATCATTCTTGCCACTTTCTGAAGCAGTTCTGGAAGTCTTCTTCTGTGAGTGTCATTAGTTGCACTGTCATGGCTGTCTTGATGTCCTGAATCGATTCAAAACGTTTACCTTTCATGGTCATTTTGACTTTGGGGAAGAGCCAGAAGTCACATGGTGCCAGATCTGGTGAATAAGGTGGCTGAGGACACACCATAATATTTTTATTTGGCAAAAATTGCCCTACCAGAAGCGATGTGTGACATGGAGCATTGTCATGGTGGAGGATAAAGTAAAGACACAAAAGAGAACTTCCAGAACTGCTTCAGAAAGTAGCAAGAATGATGGGATAACTGTGTTCGAAGCGAGGGGGAGTATTTTGAGGGGGATTAATGGCAATGTGTCTCTTACTGTAATACATTGAAAAAAAATTTAAACATTCATCATATTCTTTGATCATACCTTGTATGTGGTCTTTTGGGTCTAACTTCTTTTACTTGGCATAATGTTTTAAATGTTCATCTATATTAGTATGCATCAGTACTTTTTTATTGCCAAATAATATTCCATTGTATGGATATAACACCTTATTGATCCTTTCACAAGCTGACACACTTGGCTGGAAATCACTTTTTTTCTGTTATGAATAATGCTTCTAGGAACATTTGAGTACAACGTTTTGCGTTAACATGTGTTTTCATTTCTCTTGGGTATATATCCAGGAGTGGAATTGCTGGGTCATATGGTAACTCTATATTTAACTTTTTGAAGAACTGCCAGACTATTTCTAAAGTGACTGTACCATTTTACATTCTAATCAGCAGTGAATGAGGGTTTTAATTTCTTCACATCCTCACAACATTTGTTATTATCTGTCTTCTTAAGTATAGCCATCCCAGTAGGTATGTAGTAGTATTTCACTGTGGTTTTGATGCGTTTGCCTAATGGCTAATGATGTCAATTAATTAAAATTTGATGTCATACATTTTAATTATAGTGATAAAATATGGCATTTTATTTTAATATTAGTTAATATTAATTTTTAGTGATTTTGAATGAAGTGCTAAAGAGAATATAGGCTGTTCAATTTCATAAATAACAAGTGTATTTCATTTCCAGCTCAACTTAAAAAATTCTGACTTGGCTACATAAAAGTGAAAAAGAAGCGAAAACTTCAGAGATAGTTTCATAGGACAAATTCCCCACAGCATAATAAAACATACTTTAGGACAAAGAACAAACCTTGCTTCTCTTACTTAATATTATTTTTCAAACAATTTGAACAAATTGAGGGAATACCTAAATCCATTTCTGTTGGGGGAATATCTAAATCCAAGTCTTCTAACATGAATAAAATAGCATCCACATCTGGAACCCAGACCACATGGGATGCTCTACAGGGCTTGGTCATTCTTTGTTTTGAAACAAGAAAGCAGAAAACATAATGTGTTCTTAACAAAAGAACCCACATTTGCAATAAAATTAAAAGAACGAACAGAGAGATTTTATTTTTGGATGGTGTACAAAATCATTAAATGAAATTAGAAATAGCAGTTAAAAAGGCTTTAAAGCATTTTTTTCAATTAAAAAGGCTTTAAAGCATTTTTTTCTTTGATCTGGATTTTTCTTTCTTTTCCTTTTTGAAAAATGAATAGGCATAATATGAGCATCAGCAAAAAAAAAAAAAGCAACAACAACAAACAAAAAGAAAAACCCAAGACATATTTGCATAATCATTTTCAATTATCATCCAAATGTTGAGTTTAAAATCAATAAAATGTAAATCAGTCCTGCAAATAAAATTTTAAAAGGAGAAATTCATATACCATTTCTGGTATTTTTCCCTTCCAGCCAGCTCTGGGACCCTAGGATGACAAGAAGCTGCTCTTGTCCATCTAGTGTAGGAAGCATATCTTAAGGAATTATAAAGGTAATGTGGTCCTGAATGCAAACAGGAGGTTGGCATCTACAAGGCATATCAGTCAGTTCATTATCTGAGTGTTATGTCAGTTTAGAAGGCAAAGTACTGAGAAATGGGACAGCAAAACAAAACCACAATGAGGTACCACTTGACACCAATCAAAATGGCTGTTATCAAAAAGTCAATAAGTAACAAGTGTTGACGAGGATGTGGAGAAAAGGGAATCCTGTGCATTGTTGAAGGATTGCAAATTGGTGCAGTCGCTATGGAAAACGGTATGAAGATTCCTCAAAAAACTGAAAATAGGACAACCATATGATCCAGCAATCCCACTTCTGGGTATTTATCTAAAGAAAACAGAAACACTAATTTGGAAGGATGTATGCATTCCTATGTTCACTGCAGCACTATTTACAATAGCCAAGATTTGGAAGTAACCTAGGTGTTCATTGATAGATGAATGGATAAAGAAGATGTTGTATCTTCTGGATACCATGGAATATTATGCAGCAATAAAAAAGTATAAAATCTTGCCATTTGTGACAACATGGGTGGATTTAGAAGGTATTATGCGAAGTGAACTAAGTCAGGCAAAGATAGACAAATACCATATGGTTTTACTTATATGTGGAATCGAAAAAAAGCAAAACAAATGAACAGACAAAATAAAAACAGACTCAGAGAAATAGAGATCCAACTGATTGTTGCCAGAGGAGAGGGGTGTGTGGGGATGGGTGAAAAAGGTGAAGGGGAATATAGTCAATAACAGTGTGATAACTTTGCACCGTGACAGATAGGGACTGGACTTTGTGTGGTGATCATATTGTAAGATATATGTATTGTACACCTGAAACTAATATAATATTGTATACCAACTATACTTAAATAAAAAATGTTTTTTAAATTTAAGAACTTAAAAGGGCAATCTATTTTTTTAAATAAAAAGAAACATATTTAAAAAAACAAAACAAAAAGAAACAAAGCTTTTAAACTGAAAAAGAAGTGAGCCATTGATGAATGTTTATCTGTTTACAGGCCTTTATATAAAGATTTTTTTCCCTCTCTTTTCAAGCAATTACATATAAAATGAGCTTAAAGATTTTTAGATTTTTAAGTTAGGCATATAAGAATTTGTTGTCAAATAGATTCATTAGCTACATGAAGTGTATTTAAAATAAAGTTGTAAATTTACGGGTCTTGTAGATTTGTTTATATTGATTCAGATAACATTTACCTGGGAACAGGTGGCAAGATAAGGAGTTTTCTGGCTCTGGGATTCTGTGACACTTTTTGTAAAACATTAGATAAGGACAACCTGAACATTTTATTTAATGATGTTGCTTAAACAAATTGATTTTATAATTTGTTAAGTGTACAGAAATATAAGGAGCTAATTTTTTAAAATTAGTATAATGGTTATTGTCTTGTTGGAAATATACTTCCTAACTAAATTATAATCACAAACTGATCTTTATATTAAATATTTTTAGGGTTTGACGATACTTTCCAGACATAAAAAATTAAAGGAACTTTCTCTATCTGAGTGTTATAAAATCACCGATATTGGAATTCAGGTAAGATAATTAAATCATTCTGTTAAAGAATTTAGATTGAAAATTAAGCACAGATTGCATAAACTTTGCAGGTCATAGTAGAAAAAACAAGTGGATTGGAGGAACACTTCTATGATCTTGGTTGAGACAAGAGCAACTCCTGTTCTTTAGTTAGGTCTCTGCAGCCTAAAGTGAGTGAGAGGATTTGTTTTCTCATTTTCCCGTCTACTCTCTGCCTTCCCCACGTCAGACTCATAGGATAAATAAGGATAGATAGACATTTTACTTGGAGAATGATGAAATGCAACATGGTAAAAGTCGGTGTCTGTAGATAGAAATGTTATATAATCTAACCATGAAAATTGGGAGAGTTTGAAAACTATACCAGGTACTTAACAATTAGGAACTTGAGTTACTCAAACACAGTGAGTAACATACTTTACCAGAATGGAAAGCATGAGATAGGTAGTTGAATAGGATAAATGACTGTGTGTTCAATTTGGTACTTCAAGAATTTGTGAAAAAGGTAAATTTCCTAGACCTGGCCTTGAGGGATGGGAAGGAATCAAGTAGCGATTGTGAACAAGCTGCAAGACAACATTAAGCATCTCGGTATGCTGCTAAGAGAAGAAAAACCAGAATCATATCTCATACCTGTGTTGAACTGGGGTAAAACCTGGTTACTTATTAGTAAATAATGGAAGGTAACGTTCTGAAAGGGAACCAATGACCTAGGAATGTGGAAACTGTTAAACACATTGGAAGTACCATAGAAAGTGCCCTGCGTGTTCAAAACCCCTGCTATTTATGAAAACCTGGACTAAACTAGGAAAAAATCATTTTTAAATAAGAAACTCTCTTACTGAGGTAAAAAGATTGATCCCACAAGTGGAAAAATAACACAAGAGATAGCCGAGAAGTCCACAGAGCATGGCAACTTGAAGCTGTCTTCTATGAATTTGAAATGAACTTTGCAAGAAGTTCTAGCATGACTAATAGGAGAGTGTTAAAATATATAAACTGGTGAGCTATGGAGGATGCCAAGTCAAATGGTGCTCCAGACTTGAGCATAAAATTCTACAGTTCTGGACCTGAGGGAATCTTAGAACCATCTAAACCAATTGCCTAATTTTACAGGTGAGGAAATTAAGGCCCAGAGGGCTTCAATGACTAGTCCAGTCTGTACCTCCTCAGCAAAATAATCTAACTACAGTTCTATGGAAATGAGGAGTAGAAATGGAGAATTGTTGTTCTAAATGGTTGATTGACAACATGCTCACTATATGATCATACAGCTGAATCTGGCATAGCTTTAAAACACGTAATCTTTTAAAAATTGGTGTGTATTTGTTTTCAGTAATCTAAAGGAGAAAATAAAAAAGGAGGAATACAGGAGCATGGAAATACAGAATTATTTAATTATCAGTTGCACAAGATTCGATGTCCTATTCAAGTGCACACACAAAAAATTTATCTCATCATCCTTCTTTCTGCTTTTGGAGAGAGAGAGAGAGAGAGAGAGAGAGAGAGAGAGAGAGAGAGAGAGAGAGAGAGAGAGGGCGTGTTGTGGCTTTTATTCAGTTTTATCCCTTGCAAGGTTCCAAGGTTCATACTTCAGGGCATGTGGTAATTTCTCTTCTGTGCCTCCTCCAGCCCAATTATTAAGTCCCAAAAGAAATGAGACAAAGAGGGGTGAGGAGCAAGTGACACATAAGTCAATTCTACAGTTCCTTATCTGGATTTACAAAGGGGGAGGGAGTAAAATAAGGTAATTAAATTAAGACGTTTAGATTATCCACAATTTATCAGTAATTATCTTTCTTGTTACTTGTAAAAGGTAACTATAGGAGATTGTCTTTTTAGCAGAAGACATTGAAAACATATTCTACAGAATGACTTAATGAGAAAAATGACGAAGTAAACATTTTTACCCTGGATAGATTTTGCAAGACTCATAAACATAATAAGAAATTACCTCATTTTAGTGTTTTACTGGAAACTACAACACATACAGATTGAATGTCAATAACTCATTAATATAGTATCCATATAAATGAATGTGCATTTTTTTCTTTATTCAGGTTATCTGTGGATGAAAACCTTGCAGCTAAACAAAACAAAAGTTTTTAAAATTATTTCAGTGTTGGTAGGTTGAAGTAGTTGGTTAAGAAAGGGGATTATAGAGGGGAAAATCAAGTTTAAGGACCTACCCATGAGTGTATGTAGTGGAAAATGTGCATATACAAGGTCGGAAAATTAAGTTCACGAACTCATCCTCTGAATAATGAATAATCTCTGTGATCCTAGAAAAAGTGCTACATGCCTCATTGCTGAATATCACTATGGTCACCTTCAAAGTACTCCCCTTGGGAAGCTATGCCCCTATGCCAAGGCCTAGTCCACCCTTCAAAACAATTTTGGATCTGTTTTTCTGGAACGGCCATCAGAGCTGTCATCGTATTACCCTTGATGTCCTGAATGTCATCCCAATATTTTCCTTTATCTTTGGATAAAGAAAGAAGTCATTGGGGGCCAGATTGGGTGAGTAGGGAGGGTGTTCCAATACAGTTATTTGTTTACTGGCTAAAAACTCCCTCACAGACAGGGCTGTATGAGCTGGTGCACTGTCGTGATGCAAGAGCCATGAATTGTTGTTGAAAAGTTCAAGTCATCTAACTTTTCACGAAGCCTTTTCAGCACTTCCAAATAATAAACTTGGTGAACTGTTTGTCCAGTTGGTACAAATTCATAATGAATAATCTCTGTGATATCAAAAAAAAGGTTAGCAACATCCCTGCAACAAGTTCTTGAACTTAATTGTCAGACCTCATATGTCTCGCCCTAACACTCACGTTGGATTCATTCTTGCCTGAACAGCAAAAACAGGATTACTCTCCAGGGACTCTTTTTTTATCTTAAAACTCTTACTTTGAATCACTGAACTTTCTCACTAGTTATGTTTTTTTATGCAAGATTTTCATCAATCATCTTCATGAGTTGATAGATTCCACCGCCTAGTGCTTAACAAATTTGATTTCAGAGGTCTTTGATACATAGCGACTTATAACACCAAAGATGGATTAGATGTGTTGACTACACATAAGCAACCACTTTTTTTTTTTAAACCAACATTAGTTTGTATTTGGTTTCCAAAATTAAATCAAGAATTGTCAAAGCATGAGATTTAATAACTCCACCTCTTCTCCAGGGATAGTTATGTTGATGGGTTGCATGGGAAGCAACAAATGTAGGATCTCTTCCCAAATGGCCTTAATCCTCGGCCTTTGGGGCAGCGGAACCTCTGAAATCTCCTGTATGGGGAGACGAGACATACAGACGTCTGGACACTTTGTATCATTTGGCCGTACTGCTCAGGAAAATTCTTTACCTTATCCAATACTCCAGGTTACTATTAGGAAATAATTGACTAAATTGTCTGTGATGGAGATGCCAGAAGGGCCCAGTTTCATAATAATTTTACAGGGTCTTGGGAGAGGGAAATAAGGAATTCCTCTGGTAGCATTAAGAAGAGGGTATCTGGTATCTTATGGAAAAAGCAACTCCCACAAAACCTGGAACAAGGAAGAAGTTTGTTGCAGAAATCTGTTCTTCATGGCTTAATCATGCCAAGAATGGTCTCCTAGAATTTATAACAGAACAACATACCCTTACGAGACCTAAGGTACCTGGAATCAACTGGGAGTCACAGGGAAACCCCCACCAAGACACCCAGGCATTATTTTCTCTTCAAAGGCTACGAGCAAAAGAAATAAGCTCAATATTCTCTGTTTTTCCTTACACGAGTGTATTTCCAATTGTAGAGGTAATTTGATAGGATTAGCAATTTGCTAGACTTCGGAGGATGGGGGATTTGACAGCTTGTCATTTTCCCACAGTCTGTAAGGTTCTGAAGGATACTAGCGTCATGGGTACCATGTTTTCTTGGCTAATGAATAGCTGACTCTGAGAACGCCCCACCCCAGTCCTGGCTGCTTGCCCACTCCCACTGGGGAGAACCATTCTTGGACAACTGAATCATTCATGGACTCACTAAAAGAACATGCACATCTGTTATGTTCATGTTGAACAGCCATATAGAAGAACAGTAAAGAGAATGTGTTAAAAGGAAGATAATCCTTTGGAGGCTTCTCCCAACCTTTAAGGAACATTCGTTTATCCTCTATAAGATGAAACTTGCCAAAAGTTAAGCAAAACCTGTCAGATTATCTGAAGGCAAAAATAAAAAGGCAGGAAAAATATCAGAATCCCACTGTCCAATAAAAGCATGAGTTTATGATTATTTTGCTTCTTAAACCTAAATGGCCAATCTGTTTTTGATCTTTTGC
This sequence comes from Rhinolophus sinicus, assembly GCF_036562045.2. NCBI lineage: Eukaryota > Metazoa > Chordata > Mammalia > Chiroptera > Rhinolophidae > Rhinolophus > Rhinolophus sinicus. Next base: position 70,971,285 of record NC_133758.1, read on the forward strand.
AACATACATGGGCTTTGCTCATCGTGCATCCCCTGAGTTGCTCTGGTATGTCTCCCAGGAGCTACGGTTTCTCCATGTATGACTTCTAATAACCTTCTTTACCAACTTCCAGTTAAATTTTGTGCATGTTTTTTCCTCATCCCAAAGCCTTCAGCATGTTGAAGGTGGTGAAGTGGTGTTTTAAGGTTTTACACGGCAGATGAGATTGTTCGAGAATCTCTCTGGTTGCACTGCTGACAAAAGGCAGCATTTGTACAGGGAGTTATGTCGGCCAAGTGTTTTTGGAGTACCCGTTTTCTTTCCAACTTCCAATAAGCCTGTGAGATAAAGAGACAGTTGTTTTCACTCTCCTCTTTAGATGAGGAAATTTGAGGTTGAGTAACTTGCTCAAGGTCACAGACACAACTTCAGATTTCAGGCCCTTTGCTTTTCTACTAGACCGGTAGCGTCCCTTGACTATATCATCTCTTTTTCCATACGCCCCTAAATGGGAGATCAAAGCAGCACATGATTTCCTAGAGATCCCTAAATGGAAGAGGTCACAGAGGACAATGTGATTTTATGCTTCGTATAAATGTTCTGAGTTGCCATTATCTTGGCAAAGAAGGAGAAAGAGAATAAGTGGGGTGGATGGCTGGGAAAAGAGAAACTCATCAACTCTTTCAGGCTGGTTAATATACTTTAAGTCATTTCCATGTCCTTCTTGTTCCACAGAGGCTCTTAAGGAGTCCTAGGTTATTGGCCACTAGACAGCCAATTGTTTTTTGTTTGTTTGTTTGTTTTCCTTTAACTTACCTTAGAAAAATGGAAAAAGTGTGGGTTATGCCACAGGCCACAGAAAAATACCTGATTGACTTTGGGTAGCCCAACCCTGGCACGTTTTTATTTTAGATAAAATTCTAAAGCCTGCAACAGTTCTGGATTTTTTTTTTTTTTCCCAACAAATCCTGATTACAAAGTATCATTCAAAGATATTTTGTTGTGTTCTTTTCCTGGTCTTCTTTCCAATATACATTCTCTTTCACTGTTTACCCTTTCTGTTCTTTAATTTCCCCACATTTGATATCTTTATATGTATGCATTTGTCACATTTTCTATTGGAAAAGCAATCCCGTTTTTATCAAATACCCAGGATCTGTGAAGCCAGTAAATCATCCAGGTTGAATGAGTAGGTATCTTCAGAGAAAACATTTATTTTGGCAAATGAATAAGACAATCTGTTTCAATGTAACAAGAAAATATTAGAACATCTGCTTAGATTTCTTTTTATCTTGTATACTGTATATCTGTTTTTATATGTGTGGATAAAAAAGGGCTCTGTAATAAATCTGACTGAAAGTAAGCTCACAGGGTGATCTGATCACAGATTCCTAAGTGGGCAGGTCATGGTGGGCAGTCACACCCCAGGCCTGTAACTTCTTTAGTGAAGGGTTTTAAGCCAGTTCTGTCCATTGTTCTTGTGAATCTAGGTTAACACAGTTTTGAAACACAAGTAATCCTTCTTCCAGAGCCCTGGAAGGCGTAACTGCCCTCAAGGGAGCACATAATCTTGTTACCTATCCTGTGTATCTTTGCTTTCTCCCATCTTCATATAATCTTTCTTACAGTCCCTCCTTAATTCCAAATGTATAAAAGAAACTGCAAAACTCATTCTCTGGAACATTTGAGATCTTGCTTCCTGGCATGTCATCAGTTTGGCTCAAATAAACTCTTATAAAAAATTCTCTAGAGGTTTGAGCGTTTCTTACGTCAACATATTCTTTATAAGATATACTGTATATTTAAATAGTTGTATATCTATATATTTTATAAGTAGATTAATATACATTTATTGAAAGTATATGCTCAAATGTTTTACTATGGTGTGCGTGATTTAAAAATTTTGGCAATCATAGCCATAGAAAAGTGGTGAATACAAATAATAGTGTTCGCTACTATATACTGACAGCTTACTATGTGCCAGGTACTGTTCAATTTCTTTATTCATATTAACTCAATCCTCCTAACAACTCTACAAAGTAGGTGCCATATTAAGGTGTCATATTAAGGTGCCAATTATTCCCATGTTGCTGACAAGATCATTGTGGAATCGAGAGGTTGAGCAATTTATCCAGAGACACAGAACTTCCAAGTGGCAAGATTTGAACTCAGGCCACTTGGGCTCCAGACTCTCCTCTTATCCATTCTTGGGCACTGCCTCTGGCAGTTACTGAACAGCGTGCGAGGAAGGACTGGGCTTGGGCTTCTGAGAGTGATCTACAGGAGCTCATTCTCACTCCTGAGCTAAGAGGCATTTCTCATACCCTTTGGACACTCTCCCATATTGAATATCTTCTTCATGTCAGATGTTAGGGCCACAAAGATAAATTAGGCATGGATTCTTCCCTCAAGAAACAGTTAATGCAGAAGATAAGAAAATTACATAAATAGCTATAGTACAAGTAGGAAGGGAGAAAGGAAAAAAAAAAAAGAAAAAAAATTAAAAGCTATAGGGATTTGGAAGAGGCAGTTCTTCCAGAGAGAGAGATTTGGGAAAACTTCATGGAGTAAGCTATATCTGATCTGGCTTGAAGCCAAAATTTCTCCCCCAAATCACCATATAATTTGGTGACAAGTTTCATCATGAAAGTATCTTTGGAAATGCTTGTTTGGGGCCTTGGCCTTGCCTCCTTTCCCTTTCAGAATCCTCTCCATATTTCAAAGCAGTATGATCCTTTATGTCTGGGCCATAGGTAAGCTTTGTTCAGCCTGGTTTCCTGGCAAGGAGAGGAGTATTGCATTTCACCAGGAGGGAGGCCTCAGGCTCTGCAGAGTTTGGTTTCGGTGGCAAGGCCCAGCTTTCCCAGTTCAGTGTGCCCAGGATGCAGCCACTCACACATGTTCTGATGCCTTCTGGGACCGAGGCTGTCTGATGGAGTGGAGCTCTACACCTCATGGGGATATATGAGGCCCCAGAAACTGTAGTTTCGAATTCAGTTTATAACTTAAAATTGTGGAAGTTGTATTTCAGACTTTGAGGCAGCCAAAAACAATCTTCATAGAAAATGGTTCTTGACAGTACAAGATTTTTCCAGAATTATCAATAGGAAAAAAAATTCCCAAACTTTGTACTGTAGTAGAATTAATCAGAACCTATGAGGCAAATAGACACCATCAAGAGACGGTGTCATGAATATGCACCATGAGGTGAGCTTTTTTAAGGCTGGGAGCTGCCGCCTGTCAAGATGATTTAAATCAGGATTTTGGCAGAAGCGTATTATTGTGACAGTCAGTAAATGTGAGTGAAACTCAGTCTCCTCACATACCCAGTTTAGGAATGCAGTCATTAAGCCCCCACACTGACTCAGCTCAGAAGATACGGAGGATATTTAACTGAGAGACTTGGAAGTTTTCTTCAAGATTGTTAACCCACAGCAAAATTGGTTGATGTGTGGGATGGGAGCCAAACTTGATAATTTTTGCATTTTCTCTTCATCTTCATTATAAAAGATTTTGACTTGGAAGAAGCTTAGTCTACCATTTTCCAAGAAATGAAATCAATAGCATCGATATAGGTACAATGCTTCTGTAGCCCTGGAGCCAGAAAAGTATATAATAATCTTATCTGTAGGGGAGAAATGGAATTTCATGAGTGATTATGTTGAAACATGCCTGCAGACTTAAGTACTTAATATGACTTACATGTCTCTAAAGGAAAATATGAATTGTGAGAGATGAAAACTTCTGACTTATGTCTCAGATCTGTGCTGATTTATGCCAAGCATAAAGCCTTGGACCAATCTTTGTGCTTCAGATCTTCCATGGATGAGAATGCTACTATGAATGTATCATAGGCCTTCTAATCATTTTTATGTTGTTGTTTAAACCTCTGAGAAAGTTCAACTTCAAAGAATATTAGAGGTTTAAAAAGAGGCTTAAAGCAGAACTGATCTGAGCTGTCCAAGACATTGACAAATGCTACTGAAGAGGATTTTCAGACACTAAGAATCTTGAATTTCCCCTTAAAGCTTGTTTCCTCTTTTAATAAATTATTCCTGTAGTTTAAATATTCCTTCTTGCTTTAAATTTTCTCTGGTTCATTGAACTCTACCCATTCTCTAAGTAGAGAACAATGTTATCCTACTCCTTGCAAAATAAGAATTCCTGTATTAAAAAAGAATTCTTTATATCTTTGAAGTCACTGATAAATTGATTAACCAACTAGTATTTATTGAGCACCAACTGTATGTAAATATGATACTTACGAAAGTGGTATAAAAAACTAGCAGAGTTCCAGATAGTACCTCTGAGAGACTTACTGCATTGAAAACCCTGTTGAATCTCTGAGCTGAGATTCAAGACCACTAATTCCAATCCTTCAAAGCTAGATCCCCTTCTGCATCACACTGGGTGTGCCCTCTATGCTTGATTTCCTCCATTGAAAGGGACCTCACTATTTCCTGACAAGCTGCTCCTTCCATTTAAAAAAAATTTATTAAATTTATGGGGGTGACAATTGTTAATAAAATTATGTAAGCATCAAGTGTACAAATCTATAATAAATCGTCTGTATATTGCACTGTGTTCACCACCCAAAGTCAAATCTTCCGTCATCATATATTTGACTCCCTTTACCCTTTTCTACCACCCCACCTCTTTCCCTCTAATAACTACCATACTATTGTATGTGTCTATGAGTTTTTGTTTGTTTGTCTTGTTCATCTGTTGCTCTCAGTGTTATACCCCACATATGAGTTAAATCATATGGTTCTCTGACTAATTTCGCTTAGCATGATATTCTCAAGATCTACCTATGTTGTCGCAAATGGCAGTATTTCATCTTTGCTTATGGCTGAGTAGTATTCCATTGTGGATGTATACCACATCTTCATCCAATCATCTATCAAAGGACACGTCATTGTTTCCATGTTTTGGACACCATGAATAATGCTGCAATGAACATAGACTGTGCTCTTTCCATTATATTGTATTACCAACCACAGAGTGTTTGCTATCTAATTCTCACCTCCAAATTTCTTTTCCTCCATTCATTTGGCTGAATACAACTACTGACCATATAGGTAAAATTTCACTAGTGCTAACTTTAGGAAAAACAAATTCTATTATCAGAATATTACTAAGCTGTGAAACTGGTATACATGAATATCTTTTGTTATAAAGAACTCTACAACAAATGGATGTAATGGCCTTTTTTTTTTTTCAACAAGATGTAACACATCTATATTCAGGGACTGAAATGCATACTAAGTAAACATCTGTGGGTAACATGGCTCTACATTTATATAACATTTGAATAAAAACTAAGGAAAAGAAAAGAAAAAAATCTTTGACTTTGGAATGTCTTGCAGGCCTTCTGCAAAGGCTCGCTGATCTTGGAACACTTGGATGTGTCTTATTGCCCCCAGCTATCAGATGAAGTTGTTCAAGCAGTGGCCATTTATTGCACTAACCTCACATATCTCAGCATTGCCGGCTGTCCGAAGGTATGTGTAGAAACCAGAGCTCAGACATGTTAGATTAAAGCCCTGCCACAAAACTCAGGCAGAGTAGCAGTCAGGGGTTGGACTCATCATAGAACTCGTTTTCTTTGCCATGTCTGAGGTATTCATTAGATTTTCTTTTCTTTCCCCAAATTGGAATTTTCAAAAAGTTAAAAAGACTCCTCACACAAGTATAAAAATGTATCAAAGATTTGTTTAATTCATTAATGAGAGAACCAGCAAAATGGATTTTGTAGAGAATTTTATTAAACTGAGTATTTATAGGAACTGAAGAAAGGATGTTGGACTATTCTTTCAACTGCTGGGTTAGATCCAAAATTGGTTAGTGACCTATAAGTTATTAAATCCATAACCTTGGAGTTATAGTTTTTACCAGAAATAATTTGCATCTCTTCTGGACAAAAATATAACAAGTTATAACATGGAACTTCACTGAGTTTAGACCCCAATAGTAAATAGCATGTCAAACAACGGCACAATTCCTCAGGTGTGCCTGTTAATGTTCCAGTGTAGCCCTGAAATGACATACAATCATCTTTTGTCTTATTTTCAAGTGTTTGATAATTTTTCATGACATTTGTTTGTAAAAGAAATATGTACTCATTGAAAACTCTTTGGACTCCATATAAAAGCATAAAGGAGAGTAAAAATCCATTGTCATACAACCCTCCAGACATAACCATTGTTGGTATTTTATACTTAGTCTTCTAGATTTTTTCTATGTACAAAGAGATTAGAAATATAGAAAGTTTGTGTTTTGTCTTGTTTTTATTTTTAAAAATAGAATCATATTTTCCAAAATGCATTGTAATCTAGTTTCTTTCTCTTAATATGCTAAGGATATATCTCTATGTCAAGAAATAGAAATTTCTGGTTCTGCATTAATATGGCAGATTGAATATACACATATAGGTTTTTTTCCGTCTTGAAACACTACTAAACCTGCAAAATAAGGATGAGGGCCCACGTTGATAGGGAAAACAGGAAAGGAGATAAGAACAACAAAATTTGAAAGCTTGGAAATAGATGGACTAATTTAGCAGACCAGAGACAGCTTTGAATCCTAAGCCAACAGTAGCGAAAGCTGGAAAAAAAAATTGATTTACGCCATAGTCTTCAAACTCGGCAGAACTGTGTACCTCTGGAGCTGGGTTAAGAGGGTGGCTGAAATAAGAAAGATGGGTTAAAAGCTCTTGAGGAGTAAATAGATCCCTAGATCTCCCCTATTCCACACCTCTGGACTGTCCCTCCCCTCCCTCACCAGAAGATGGGAGAGTTATTTCCTAGAACCAGATTGCTCAACCTTGGCATTGTTGATATTTTGGATGAGATCATCCTTTGTAGTGGGTGGTTGTTCTGTGCACTGTAGGATGTATGTCAGCATACTGCCCTCTGCCCACTATATGTCAATAACACCCAGCCCCTCACACCTCCAGTCATGACAATAAAAAGTGTCTCCAGATATTGCTACTTGTCCTCTGGGGGACAAAATCATTCTACCATCTGCTCTGTACATAGTAAACCAGACGGTTGCTGGGCTGGGAGACACCATGTATAACTGAAAGCTTGGGTACAAAAGTGAAAACAGGAATTAAGTGACTAAATGCTGAATGCAGAGACACTCAAGCACTTTTCCAATACAGCATCCAGAATTTGGCTGCCAGTTCTTTCCCTCCAGGCAGAAGATCAGAAACCTCTTTTCTGGGGATTCTGACTAGACCAAGATGAAAGACCAAAGAATACTGACATTTGGGGTTTTCCCAACAAAAAATCCACCTAGACCATTGAGGCTTAAAATAGAGAAGGCCCACATTATGCCCTCAGACCTTCTAATCAGTTTCTAGCCCTCCACTATTAATCATGAGCAGACAGTCAAGAATCATCAGACATAAGAGAAAACCCTCTAAACTGGAAGATAAAGACCAAAACAAATTGACAGGAAAAACTTGGTGGAAGCAAAATACGCAGAGGAAAGAAAACTAAAAAATCTTTTGAAAAACTCCTCAGAAATTGCAAGATTAGCCACACTGTTCTCTTCTGTATGCACTGATGGGATTCTCTTTTCTAAAGCATCACTCAGGCTCCCAAGATGCCCTGCATTCTAGCTAGTTTAAAATTTTAGCTTCTCAGTTGTTTAGTTTGTGTGTTGAGTAGACTAAGAGTGTGATGTTAGAACCTTCTAAGTTTCCTCCATAGTTAAGGAGGAAGAAGAGGTAGTGGGGGAGAAGATGTGGTAAAGCATGACACAATTAATCTAGAAAGTTCACAGCAAAATTCTTTTGTTTAATAATGTACTTGTTTAGAACTCAGGAAACCAGATGTCTTTCTGGTCAGTGTCATCTGATTTGGGATGTGTGTGGGGTCCAGGAACCCAGCACACTAAGAGATTGACCTTCGACCCTCTGCAGCTTGAGCAGTCACAGCTCAAAGGGTTTTTGCTTTCATTGCACATGGACATATGGACACGCAGCCAGCACATGGCTCCCTGGGAACGGCGCTGGCTGTAAAGCAGGCATGCATGGAGACTGGGCTTTTTAATGTGCCACTAATTAGGGAAGAAAGTAGGAGAATGAGCAAAGGAAAGAACCCAGTGAGAAAAGGAATTTAGGCAGAGGATTTTTTTTCCACTTTGTTTTGTTTTTTTGCTAAGGAGAAACCAAGGGAATTCCTTCTATAAATTGTGCAGTGGACACTGTCTTCCTGCAGCCTAGAAATTAAGGATGATGTCACACAAATAAGGTATTATGAACTGAATCACTCTACGTCAAAGATGCAGGATGATAAAAGGAAGGGGAGTCGATTATTTCAGAACCTCAGTGTAAGAGAGAAGGGTTTTCACTTTACCATCTATGCAGGTCAAATGTGTACCCTGATTCAGAAGATGTGGCGACCATAATTTGGGCCAATCTGAATACTCCTCACCCAGAAATCATAAGGCTATGGTCCTAACATATGCATATTCCATCTACATTGCTTTCGATGAGCCATAAAACACATTAGTATCTGGCTCATCATTCTAGACTAGGTTTCCCAAAAGCCTATGGGTCAACCTTGAAGGGTCACCTTATCCATCTCCTGGAAGACCAGCTCTTCCTTGCAACCATCTTACCTCCAAGATCAATGAGTAGTACTGTGGCCTCATTCTACCCAGCACTAAAACGGGAATGACATACTCTATAATCAATAGGACTGACATTAGGGTCCTGTGTCTGGAAGTGAAGAACGTAGCCAGTCATCTCCACTTCTCGTTCCCAGCCCCTTAAAGTCCCATCACCTCCATCATTGAATATCTTGAGCTTCTGATCTACAGGAGATGTCAGGCTCCTTTTCAGCGCCCCAGTATCAATAAAACTTAGCACTGTGAGCTCCACCTGTCCTCCACCTCATTTTCTTGCCTTTTTTTCTATAACTCTGAGTGCATTTTTTGTTTTTAATGACATCAGATCCTCAGAGACCAACATAGTATGGGAGGAATGTCTGAAGGCATTTTTGTGAAAATCAGTTGCAATGTTAAACCTTGGTCCTGAGCGTGTTCTGGAAACAGGACATGCTTAGACAATGACATCTATTTTTCCAAACTTAAAAAGTGTACATTTCTGCATAATTCTCTCAACTTTATGTTAAAAACAAGAATCAGGCCTCATGGCATGGTTTTAGAATGTTCAAACATTTACAGTAAGAGACTAAATCCAGTTAGAAAAATAATTCCTTTGGGGAGAGTAATCTAGTTGATTCTGCAGCAAGTCTCAGTTTAGCTATAAATTCATAAGCTAGATCCTGAGTAAGTGAAATAACCTTAAGTGGAATTGAATTTCTTCTGCAGAACATCTGGGCAAACTTTCCAGATGTTGCAACCCTCAGCAGAATCTCTCAGAGTGAGATTCATAAAGTATCTGTGGCTTCTGCTCCTTTCTCCCCCTGCCTACTAACATCTGCCTCACCTACTTCTCCTTTTCCAGAACATGTCACTTCACATGCAAACCGTCAGCGATGTCCAGTCCCTTCTCACGGCAATCTGGCCCTTCTGCAGGTTAACTTCAGGGGATATGTATACTGGGGGTGCCCAAAAAATGTACACACATTTTAAGAGTTGTTAACACTTTGTTCAACGTTGCTCAAGCAGTAGCTCACCGTAGTCAGAAGTGGATGCTGATGGTAACCACTTTGAGCACCTCTTATAATTGCAGACGTCAAACGTGACTTGTATTCATCTTTTGTTATCAGTATATATTAATACAACTTTTTTCCTTTCTTAAAATATGTATACATTTTTTGGCACCCTCTGTATATATTTTATAGTTCTGTAACAGATGATGTTATAAATCCCATTACTGCAGCATTTCATAAGTTACTCGTATTAATGTGACATATTTTACTAAGAAAATTTTGATGAAGCTTCCCATCCATACCAGGGAACTCTAAAAAGAACAGCAAGATCACAGGTTCTGTTGGCACCACTTGAAACATACATTTCATTGTTCTGGAAGTACTTAAATCACTAACTTGAATTATAGACCTATCATGTGATAAGCTGATTAAAGAGAACTTGCAAGAACCTGCAAGGGTCCCGATTCTGTTAGTTATAAATGTTTCTGTCCCCTTAAAATGCTTGTGTCCCCCTCAAAATCCATATATTGAAACCCTCATCCCCAATGTGATAGTATGAGGAGGTGAGGCTTTGGGGAAGTAATTAGGTTTAGACTGAGGTCATGGGGATGAAGCCCCCATGATGGAACTATTAGGTTGGTACAAAAGTAATTGTGTTTTTTGCAATTATTTTTAACCTTTTAAACTGCAATTACTCAACCTATAGTATCCTTATTAGAAAGAAACAGCTCTCTGTCTGTCACATAGGGATATGGCAAGAAGGTAGCTATCTGCAAACCAGGAAGAGGGCCCTTACCAGACAATCTATGGGCGCCTTGCTCTTGGATTTCTCAGCCTCCAGAACTGTGGGAAATAAGTGTTGTTTAAACTACCCAGTCTATAGTGTTTTGTTATAGCAGCCCAAACTTACTGTACACTATTCTTCCCTGGGACGGAGTTCATTGAAATAATCAGTACTTCCTTTGGCTGTGTGTTCAGATTACTGACTCAGCAATGGAGTTGTTATCGGCAAAATGCCATTACCTGCACATTTTGGATATTTCTGGTTGTATCCTGCTTACTGACCAAATGCTTGAGGACCTGCAGATAGGTTGCACACAACTTCGGATCCTTAAGATGCAATACTGCAGACTTATTTCCAAGTAAGTATGTACCTGAATATGAAAACTACTTTTTGAGAAAACAGAATATGTGACAATGGCATTTGTAATCCATAGTGGCTTTCAGAGTTAGGAAGTTGCTTTTTTTTTTCTTTTCTAATTGAACCCAACATTTTGAGCTGAATCAAGGGAAGTTCTCTTTTGAAATGATCTTTGTGGTTTCATGTCCCCGTCTCAGTAGCCCTCTAAGTCCTTCTCCTTCCCTGACCTTGCAGATATCCAGAGCCTTGACTCTCTTTCTGTAGAATTATGCTGGCACTTCCTCTACTCATTTTTCAAAAATTTTTTATTCAGTTTATATTCCCCAGGGCTTAAGGAAACAATCGGGTTAAGCCATTCCCAGTTAAGTATAAATTACTAACAGGTATCTCAAGCCCCATCTCTCCCAAAGCTATTTGCTCGAGAGTTGCTTTTCATTTGACCAGAGATTCCCTATAAGATCTAGGGCCCAGAAGAAGGTATGCTGACTTTACTGCTACAGGCCAAATGTCTGTTCCCTCCACTCACAAAATGTTTCCAATGAAATAATAGTTGAGTAAATAAGCAATCTATAAAGATAGGAGGTCTAGGGTGTCTACCCTGTGAGTTTTTAAATAGAAAGCAGTTATCTGCTCCATGTTCTGTTTTTTTTCCTATTGGCTGAGAGTAAAAATGTGCAAGTATTTTAACTAAGCTGTGGAGTGTTCAAAATGGGAATTCTTGACCCATCCCTGAAGGTCAGGCTCTTTCCTGCAGGCTGGAAAAAATAAATACTAATAATTGATATTATCAAAGTATAAAGTGCATAATGTGTTCCAAGCGTGTAGATTTCATAGAGGAACTTGCTTAATCAGGCGGCCCCAGCATGAGCTGAACCATGAGAACTGGTCATTTGAGGACTGAGAAAGAAATGGTTTCTAATCAAGGCTGTGTGTGCTAAAATGAAGTGAAAACAAAACAAAAACTATAACCATAACTTGTAAAATAGGCACTCTCTCTGGGCCCAGGAATGCCATAGAGAGGATAGCCAGTTGAAGCTGGGTCAGATAAAAGGGGGTAGGTTCTTGAAAATTTTTGTAGAGGAGCGGTGACTCAACCCTTTCTGATAGGTCTGAAGAAGACTGATATGGATATTCATTTTATTTAAAGAGGTTACCATGAAACAAGTTCCCTGCCTTGTCATGTCATTAAACAGCCAAATTTGAGCAAGATGGCAGTGAGTGAACAATATATCATACAAAGGAGTTTAGCTTCTAATTTTTTTTTTTTACATTTTTTAAATCAGTTTCAGGTGTACAAAACAATAGTCTTAATAGTTAGACATTTATCATTTATAGCCCTCACACAGTGATAATCCCCCTCCCCCCATCCACTATCCCTCTGACATTGCACACAGCCGTTACATTTCCACTGTCTCTATTCCTAATGCTGTGCTCTGCTTCTTGTAACTATGTATATACATATATACACATATATATATACACATACATGTATGTATATATATATATACACACACATATATACATGTATGTATGTGTGTGTATATATATTTAATAATAGTTGACACTCATTATTCTTCAGTTTCAGCTTCAGGTGTACAGTGCAGTGATCAGGCATCTACATCATCCCTGAGGTGGTCTCCCTAATGAGACAAGTGTCCATCGGACACTCTACAAAATCTTTACATTATTGATTCCATTCTGAAATTAGCTTCTAATCTTTTGATTGTATTTTGCCAATCACTATTTTTGGGAGGTAACATTATTGAACTTCTAATAAGTGGGTTTTAAGTGGAAAGAATGGAGACTTTCTAGCAAGGGCCTCTCTGAACCTAATCATGGTATGAGATGTTCAAGTGACAAATACGGTGTTTAGTCAGGAAGACCCAAGATATCTAGTAATATCCAAATCCTGCCTTTGACTTCTCACTCCTCTTGCAAGGCCACAAAACAAAGCAAAGTAAGATTTTACTACTAGCTGGGTTTGTCCCCCAGAACCCAATGCAAAACTCTACTTAGTTAGCTGGATGTCCGGAAAATTCCTTTACCTAAGCCAGGACAGCCAAAAAGCCTCCTTTGTTTTCTGCCACCAAGCCTGGCTGTCTATCACCAAGAGGCAGACAGAGACTTGGCCCTAATGCCTAGAGGTTGAGCTGGCTTGTCTGCCCGTCTCATTATCTAAGAGGCCAAACCATGTTGGTTTCCTTATAGCTCCACCCTGCTAAGCTCCAGCAGGAAAGAGGCCTGGAGTTCTCTGATGCTCTCTTTGTCTGGCAAGGGAGGGGGCAGGTCCCGCAGCACAGTGGCTCAGAGAGAGCCAGCGTTTGGACTAGGAAGGCTCCAGGAACATCTGTCTTGACGTCCAACATCTCGGAGAGGATGCTGTTGGTCAGTTACGGAGCTCCTAAGGTACTTGGCATTGATTAGAAAGTGGTCAGGCCTGGCCACACACAGCGGCTTGGGGTCGGCTCTAGGGTCTGGAGGGCAGCTTCCCTCTCTGCTTCGATCCTTGGGTGGAACTGGAAATGTTGCAAAGACTATGTGGACCTTCAAAACTCCACTCATGCTGATGGCGAATCCCTTACCTATGTCCACTCTACAAAAGCGCAGTTGTTTGCTCTTACCAGAGTCAAAGAGGCCCCTCCACTGCCGGCACTTTGTTTTGTCTGGTGAAATGGAGTATTTGGTAGTTGAGATCGAGACTTTTTTTGCTTGTGAAGAGGTTCAGTGACTCAATCACAAAGTAATGGACTCCCATACGCTCGATTCCATTTGAACGTGAAAACACTGTATGATATAGCCCTTAAAATCTAATTGTAGCACTCAGAAGAGAATTGATTCTAAGTACAAATCCCCCCACACGCAATGGAAGATGTTGTGTACAGCCTGCCTTTCGACTTCTGGCCCGCTGTAAGGAAAGCAAGCCAGGCAATGGAGAAGAAGAAACACACAGTGGGAGGGAGGGAGAAAGCCCCACACAGTGGTCTGCACAACCCAGGCGGGTCTGAACCAGAGACAGGCAGAGAGCTATGAAGTCTATAATTAGCAAAGAGTAAAGGGACCTTCCTGACATTTGGTGTCTGGAGACCCGAACTTCCAGGTTTAGAGAGATCAGTAAAGGAAAGTATAGGTTCCTTGAAGGCCTTCTTTAGCTGGCAGCATAAATTACTACCAGGCACCCTGAGAGAAATATGTTGCTAGGAAATAAAATTCTTATTAGAGTTCTCCTCTCCAGCTTATGGAGAGGTGTTTGTGGAAAGGCCTTTGCGATTTGGAGCTATTAATTTTTATTATCAGTATGAACAAATAATGTCGTATAACAGTTATTTGCCATTGTACTGCACTAAATCCTATTTTATTATCTCATTTAATCTCACAAATACCCTATTGCCATAAAATAAATAAGGAAACTGGTTTAAACAGGTGAAATAACATGCCCGAGGTCAGACAAATAAAAGGCACAGCAATATTTTGTACCCAGGTCTGAATCCTCACTATGCTGCTCTTTTGCCTTCAATGTTCCTGAAGCCTTTTTTAAAACTCTAACTTTCAAGGGACTTGGTCAATAAGGGGGGGCATGTGCCCTCTTGTGCCCAATTTACTTGCTGACGCCCATTTATTTACTGGTGTTGGCTCCAACACACATCCCACCCCCTTTTTTTGGCCTACTCAAGAAACAGGAAGGAAATGTGAATGAGGGCAATTAACGTTATTACAGGGATAACCTTGAATTGACTTTAATTTATAAAAACCAAAAATCACTTGCAAACTTCAGTACATCATTGTTGACCATCTACTGTGATATACTTCACTGCTGTTTGTGGCACATCACATTTGAAAATCACTGTTCTGTATAATCCAAAGAAATTTCTCTCACCAGGTTAAGAGAGTAATGATGATTAACCATAGACTGGTTCAATTCCCAAATCATCTCATACAAGATTTTTGAGTCACTTAGGCCAAGCCAGAGTGGAAGGTAGTCAAAGGGTTCCGTACGAACTCTAAGAATCTTAGAGCACATGATGATACCTAAGTATATTCTCTCTTTTCAATATTTCCTTGTTTCCATGTATTGACCACACTAGATCACCCAGGAGAGAGGGAGAAGAACAGAGGAAGGGAGGGAGCAGGGAAGGGTAGGAGGAAGGAAGAGAGGGAGGGCGAGGAGGGAAGAACATAGGGAAGGGAGGGGGGAGGGAGGGAGAGAGAGTTGTTTCCGGGAGGAGCATTCAGTTTCTACATTTTCAAGTTTCCTAGTCCTTTTCAAAAGTGCGTGTGTACAAACACACAGCTACACAGGATGGTGTGAAAAAGAACTGAGAAACTTGCCGCAGTCACCATGCTGCTCCTTTCTCTTGGTCAGGTCTTAGGAGTCAGTCCATGTGTGGATGTCCAAGGTCCTAGGAAGGTGGAGGACAAGTAGTTCACGGGCCAAGGATTTTCTTAAGGGTGGAGAGGAAGTGGACTAGGGAATAGTCCACACTAGCACACAAATTCTAAAAAGAATCCCTCATTTCTCAGGGCAGATTCAGATTTTGCCCAGAACCACCCATGCTGCGAAAGCGCATAGGACTGAAACAGGCCCTGAGACACTACACGGGAGGAAGCCTTAGCCTCCTGGCATTTGAGACCGGGGGAAGAGGAGTCTGAGACCTGATCCTTTGCTGCTCTTCCGTCTCTAAGCATGACCTCCAATGGTCAGGGGGACCCTCTGATGTTTAATTTCACTGAAGCCGACTGTAGGTAGAATGGACAGCAGAGCTTACCACTGAGAGCCAAGATAAGGGAGGCACAGAGCCAAGAAATAAGCACATTTGAAAAATGTGTGTCCCATTGGGTACTTCACCCATGGCTGGGACTCAGTATGCAGCTCATTTTGATTGTGTCCCACCACTTTGCATTTAATGATTAGTCTTTCTATTCATGCCCTATTTATCTTGTCTATGTTGAGGAGTCAAAATTCCATTTTCTTTTTTTTTCTCAAACTCCCATTATTTGCTAACTTTTAAAAATCACAATTACCAGCTAATTTACCTTAGCTTGTAGCTGACTGAGGTACTGTATGACTCAATATTTATAAGTTCCCAAATTTAGCATTAAGAGTACTTAACCTCTTAACACTTATCGAAAATTCTTAAAAACTCTTGCTCTTCTGAGGCCGAAGGTTGCATATAATTTGGTCAACTGCTTACAAATCTTTTAGTCCCCAAACAAACATGTCCTTTTCCTATAGGTCAAGGCCACGGTTGCCTCTAACTGCAGTAGTACTGTTATCATCAGTGGCATTAGACCATCACCAAGCACTGTGAACTACAGTTGTGTCCAGAGCTCTGCTGTACGGGAGGT
Organism: Rhinolophus sinicus; assembly: GCF_036562045.2. Classification (NCBI taxonomy): domain Eukaryota; kingdom Metazoa; phylum Chordata; class Mammalia; order Chiroptera; family Rhinolophidae; genus Rhinolophus; species Rhinolophus sinicus. The sequence continues at coordinate 70,987,377 of NC_133758.1, forward strand.
AGGGGGCGGGAGGGAGTTGGAAACAGGAACTAAGAATGCCTCTTCAAAACCAACACACACAGGAGAGCTAAAGGACTTTCCTTCTTGGTATAAACTGCTGGAATGTCTTGTTTTGGCTGGTACTGCTAGGTTTCGAGGAAATGTACTATGCCCTTAAATAATTTACTGCCTTCTTAAACAAAAGGAAAATTACAAAGTTTAAAATTGTAAGCAATTAATGCCATGAAGCTATGCATTGGGAAGAAATTAATTCTATCATCAACTTCCTATTTAAGTTCAGAGGAAGAAGGGATTAGGTTTGGTACTTCTTTACAAGAGGCTGAATTGGTTTGGTGTTTTGAAAGATGGATAAGGTTTAGACAGGCAGAGATTAGGTGAAGGGTAAGTAACAATGGAGTTCTGTTGCCTAGAATAGTGTTTTACCCATTTGAAACCAAATGGTGCCAATGTTTCATGCTTCAGATTCCCCCAATATTTGGGAGGTCCATTATGTTGTGGTAGGTCCTCAAGGGAAAACAGTCCCACAGAAAATGCCTTCAAAGACATGGCAATCTCAATGCCACAGAACTGAAAAGGGAGAAAAATCTTCAGAAGAAAATGGGAACACTAAAGATATAACACTATTATTTTTGCATGAAGATGTCCTAGTTAGAGATTACATAAAGATTAAATAAGAAGTTTAAAACATAGAACTACACTTAAATTAGTATAACAATTTCTTTTACTCAATTTTTTTTTGAACTGTGGAAGTTTTGTGTGAGTGTAAATATACGAGCCAAAAAGCAATGTGGTAAGAGAATTAACAATGGTTTGGTTGCCTCCCTGTTGAATTTGGTTACAATTATTTTAATACTTCTAAGATTTGATTCAAGTGAAACAGCATTTTTTAAAAATTTTATTGGGGAATATTGGGGGACAGTGTGTTTCTCCAGGGCCCATCAGCTCCAAGTCATTGTCTTTCAATCTAGTTGTGGAGGGCGCAGCTCAGCTCCAAGTCCAGTCACCATTTTCAATATTAGTTGCAAGGAGCGCAGCCCACCATCCCATGCGGGAATTGAACCGGCAACCTTGTTGTTAAGAGCTCGTGCTCTAAACAACTGAGCCATATGGCTGCCCTGAAACACCTTCTGAGCCATCTGAAACACCATTTTTAACAACAATGTATCTTAGCCTTTTCCAATTTCATTGCCATATTTGAAGCCATTGAGCACAAATCCAAGGGTATGGAATACAGCCTCCATATCAATGACTCAGTTTCAGATTTTGGGGGTTAATAACTCAATGTAACATATGGCAATAATGGGCAAAGCAGCCTCTTTGTGGGCAAACATACTCATTTCTGATCCTACACAAGTTGCCAATTACTCATTTCCTTTTTAGTACTGGTCTCAAGATTCAAACCAACTTCCTAGGAAAACCCTTCTGTTCTCAAATTGGCATTGTTTTCAAGTTAGATATATCTTTTTCTGATGCTGCCATACCATGATTTACAAGTAACATATATTTGGTTATTCAGATGACCAAAATATACTTCTCATATATATTTGATCTTCCTCCACGGTTCCTGGCTCACCACTCCCAACACCCTTAGAGTTTCCTGAGTGGTAAGAATAAAGGGAGCATCTCTTATATTTGGTCCTTTACCCTCAGTTCCTCACATCGATTCAGAGCCATAAAGATGAAATGGGTGTCTTGATATCATCATAAGCCCATTTCCACCATAACTGGGTTTATGTTAATAAGGTGACTTTCGGAAAGCACCTAAGGATAGGGGCTGGTTGCCAGGGGAACCAACCATGAAGAGAGGGGTGGAACTTTCAGTCCCATCCCCATTCCCAGGAGGGAAGAGGGACTAGAGGCTGACTCAATCACTGATGGCCAAAGATTGAATCAACCATGCCTATGTAATAAAGTCTCCATAAAAACCCAGGGAGACAGGGTTCAGAGAGCTTCTGGGTTGGCAAATGCATGGAGGTTTGGGGAGAGGGGCATGACTGCAGAGGGCATTACGCCCTTACTCCTACCATGCCCTGTGCATCTCTTCCATTTGGCTGTTCCTGAGTTATATCCTTTTACAACCAACCAGTGATCTGTAAGTACAGTTTCTCTGAATTCTGTAAGCGGCTCTAGCAAATTGATTGAACCCAAGGAGAGGGGTGTTGGAACTTCTGATCTATACAGCCAGTTGGTCAGAAGCCCAGGGGACAACCTGGACTTGCAATTGGCATCTGAAGTGGAAGGTGGTCTTATGGGACTGAGTCCTTAACCTGTGGAATAGCTCTCTCTGGGTAGACAGTGTCAGAACTGAGTTGAATTGTAGGACAACCAGCTGGTGTCTGAAAATTGCTTGGTGGCATGGGGGAACCCCTTTCCCCCCATGTTGGTATTCAGGTCCAGAACAACTTTTACATGCCTTCTTTGCTTCCCTCCTCCTAAAAAAGATAGTAACCATATTTTTAATCATTTTGGTCATGGACACCTTTGAGAATTTGATGAGAATCACAAACTCTCTCTTCATAAAAAGGTATTTAGACACAAACTGCATGAATTTTCAGGGAGTTCGTGGACCTCCCTGAAATTCATCCATGTATCCAACAGGGATCTGTGGGTTTTGGGTTAAGAGCTCCAGCCTTCACAGGTTGGCTGGTATGGGTACTCCCTTATCAAAACAGCTGGAAATACCAGGCCCAGGGTTCCTTCAAGAACACTACTCACTGCCCTCAGTGTTCCCACTGCATGGCTGTCTGTCAATCTCTGGGCTGGCTGAACTAGAGAGCTACTGAGCTACTTACACTTTGGGATGCTGATTAGTAGCACAAGTACCCAGGCTCCCCCTCAGCGAGGCAAGAAAGCTGTGAAACGTGAATTCAACTCCTGATTAAGTTCTTTAACTCCAAAATCTGCTCTAGTTTCATAATTCTGTACTAGTGATTCCTTCTGCAAGTAGCTCACGCTAACCACTGTTATTACAGGGAAGCAGCAGAGAAAATGTCATCTATGGTTCAGGAGCAGGAATACAGCCCTTATGACCCTCCATCTTGGTTTGGCTATGATTACCAGGGAGAGCCTCTTACAGAGCAACAGGATGGAACACCATTGCAGGACTCAGACTTGACAACGAAAGAGTCAACATATAGTAGTGAAGAGGAAGCAGTATGACCTTCAGCCTCCAGCAGGAAGAACAAAAAATCTAGAACTTGGCAACTTCACTTAATGCCAGTATTTGTATTAGCTGGATCTCAACAGTGTAAACAAGCAGCAAATCATCTCCTGATTGTTATTCCAACTATAATTGTTTCTAAATACATCATTACTTCTTCTAATAATTATGATTAAAAAAAAAAAAAGCCAAATCAAGTACTGCTACTATGTAAATATTCCACTTAAATAAAGCTTAATCAAACCAATACTTTTGATGAGATTATCAAATCTGAGGTTATAGTTATATGAAACAACCCTGAAAGATGTGACATTTTTGACAAGGAATTTAGAACTTCTCTTTAGAAAAGAAAGCAGAGATGGTCATATACGTCAGAAGAAGAGTTTGAGCCAGGGCGATGACTTTCGATCTGAGAAGCTATGTTATAAAGGATATAAGCATACTTTTAACGAAAACAAGGCTTTCTTGTGATTTCCATATATTTAGCAACAACAGAGAACTAAATGCCAATTGATCCCCTACTCATCTCAACATCTGACTTAAAAACAGTTGGGCAAATTAAATAGAAACAGGAACTATATGTGAATAGGAAGGATATCCTTGCAATGTCTCAGAAAGGTTTCTTTTTAATCAAATTTGCACTACAGGGGAATTTTTAAACTATGCTATGCCAAAAAAAAAATATGTTCTCCCAATTTTATGTTAGGAGATATGGGTTATTAATTACATATCCACATAGTAATTTTTGATAAGCTTTCATGTATAAATTTTTACCATTTTGGTAAAAGATAATTAACAGAATTTAAATGATCACATGCCAGTGTATCATTATTTGATATCAGTAACACTGGTGTTGATAGAGTCCAGAAGAAAGCACAACTCTGTTCTGAGCACCACAAATAAACTGTGTTGGTAATATTAGATAAGTTTTTTAACCTTTCTATTTCCTCTTAAATGGGGTTAATCAACTGTCTTTTTGTACCCCGCAAATTTGAAGTAACAATAAAATTTAAGGTAAAAGATATGAAAGTTATTTTGAAAAATTTTAAAAAGGTTCTAGAGTTTTATTATTGGGAGCACTGTATTAGCTAAATACTTTTTAATAATTCTTCCTTTTTAAAAAGACTTTTATGAAAATATAGCTGACATACAATATTATATTAGTTTCAGGTGTACATCACAGTTATTCAACAGTTCCCACTGGCACTATACAGTTATTACATCATTGATTATATTCCCTATGCTAAAGAAGTGATCGCCAAGTCCAGCAATCATCTGACAATTGTATCACTTTATCACAATATCGTTGACTGTATTTCCTATGCTGTATATTACATCTCCATGACTTATTTGTTTTATATCTGGAAATTTTAACCTCTTCTTTACCCCCCCCCTTTTAATTTTTCAATTAGATTTGACATTCAATATTGTTTTATATTAGTTTCAGGTGTAGAGCATAATGGTTAGACATTTATATAATTTAGGAAGTGATCCCCCAACTAGTACCCACCTGGCACTATACATAATTATTATCATATTATTGATTATATTCCCTATACTTTACATCCCCATGACTATTTTGTAACTACTGATTTGTATTTCTTAATCCTTTCACCCTTTTCACCCTGTCCCCAACCCCTCCTATCTATCACCCTAATAGATCTAGTACCTAACACCATATGTAGTTATTACAATATTATTAACTATATTCCTTATGCTGTACCTTACATCCTCATGACTACTGTGTAACAACCAATTTGTACTTCTTGATCTCTTCCCCTTTTAATCTACCCCCACCTCCCTCCCATCTGGCAACCATCAAAATGTTTTCTATCTATGAGTTTGTTTCTGTTTCGTTCGTTTATTTTGTTCTTTAGATTCCATTTGTAAGTGAAATCATATGACATTTGTCTTTCGCTGACTACTACACTCAGCACAATACCCTTTAGGTCCATCCATGTTGTCCCAGATGGCAAGATTGTTTTTTTATGGCTGAGTAGTATTACATTGTATATATGTACTACCTTTTTTTTTACCTGTTCATCCATTCAGAGACACCCAGGTTGCCTTCATACCTTGGCTTAGGTCAATAATGCTGCAATGTACATATGGATGAACATATCCCCTCAAAGTAGAATTATGGGTTTGTTTGGATAAATACCGAGTGGGATTACTGGGCCCTTGTCTCATGTTATACTTTGTTTTAAAGTCTATTTTGTCTGGTATAAGTATTGCTACCCCTGTTTTCGTTTGTTTTCATTTTCATGAAATATGTTTTTCCATCCCTTTACTTTCAATCTGTGTGTGTCTTTTGATCTGAAGTGAGTCTCTTGTAGGCAGCATATGTAAGGGTCTTGTTTTCTTATCCATTCAGCTCCCCTACTTTTGATTTACTCCATTTACATTTATTCCATTTACATTGAAAGTAATTGTTGACAGGTGTGTAGTTATTGCCATTTTATTACTTTTTTTTTTCCATCTTAAAGAAGTCCCTCTAAGATTCCTTATAATACTATTTTGGTGGTGATGAACTCCTTTAGCTTTTTCTTGTCTGGGAAGCTCTTTATCTGTTCTTTGATTCTAAATGATGGCTTTGCTGGGTAGTAATCTTAGTTGTATGTCCTTGTTTTTCATCCTGTTGAATAATTTGTGCCAATCCTTTCTGGCCTGCAAAGTATCTGTTGAGAAATCAGCTGACAGTCCTATGGGAGTTCCTTAGTAGGTAACTAACTGCTTTTCTCTTGTCACTTTTAAGATTCTCTTTGTATTTAACTTTTGGCATTTTTAATTATGATGTGTCTTGGTGTTAGTCTCTTTGGGTTCATCTTATTTGGAACTCTCTGAGCTTCCTGGGCTTGTATATCTATTTCCTTCACCCAGTTAGGGAAGTTTACTGTCATTATTTCTTCAAATAGGTTTCCAATTCCTTGCTCTGTCTCTTCTCCTTCTGGTGCCCCTATGATGTGAATGTTGGTATGCTTGAGGTTATAGAAGAAGCCCCTTAAACTCTCCTTATTTTTTTTTAAATTCTTTTTTTCTTTTTGCTGTTCTGATTGGGTGTTTTCTGCTATCTAATCTTCTAACTTGCTCATAATAGTCTCTTTACTTAGGTTGATTTTGAAAGAGTTTTTGAAATAAGGTAGCATCACTAAGCTGTGCAATGGTTCCTAAAGGTGGATAGCAGGGGAATTAGCTGAGTAGGACGTTTTAAGGCCTGAGCGAAGACCCTTAAGATGACTGTTCTAAGATAGTATTTTTAACTAAATTTGGAGATTTCTGGCAGCTGCATAAAAGTTAACTTCTGACCCCTACGTGCTCAAGCACACAACTGGAGAGACCTAAAAAAGGGGAAACTGCTTTCTAAAGTAATAACTCCTGCATGGGGAAGACCAGAATAAGGAGAAACACACCCTGTTATGTTCTCTAGAAACCAAGCAGGGTATTTAACTGCCAGAGGTTGCTCCCAAACTCTCTGAGTAATATTTTCTTTTAAACAAGAATGGGACACACATTTGTTTTTATGGGGAGATGAATTTTATAGCTAAAGAAATGAAAGAAAAGGGGTAGGTGTTAGGAAAAAGGGGCTATGGAAAGGGGATAAAGGAATAGAGTGAATAGATGACAAAATTTTTAAGTTCTCTGTGCAAAGTATTTGAGGTATACAAAATATTCCTCAGGTCCGCAGCTCTTAAGCATCAACATAGATGGGGCTGTGCTCAAAAGGGCAAAATATGGCAGCTTTTTCTTTCTGTTTGGACTTGATTATGCAATCCGACATATATACAATTCCTTTAATACTTTTAAATATAGTTGACTGCTCATGACCTTTTTGGCTGTTGTTGGCTAAATTTTATTTTCAGTCTTGAAAATGTTTATATAATTGCATGAGAGTGAAAAAGATTCTAAATATTGCCTTATTACTTCTCATTTTCCTCTACTTAATAATTTAATACACACATATCACAACTGCATCACACATATAACATGTGAGTACCGTCCAAACTTGTATAAATTTTTACATTAAAGGTAAACTAAAAGGAGACTTTGAGATAGCACCCAAAACTGACTTTTTGTTACACAAATAAGAAGTTGAAAACAGACAACTCTAAATAAATGAAAAGTTAACAAAAAGAGACTACTATAAATCATTATGTTTGGAAAGGTATATTAGAAATCAGTGTTTAAGAACTGATGTATCCTAATCATAGTAGATATAATCTAATAGAGAGTCTTTTTAGTGTCATACAATTTAAATGTTCCAGGAGTAGACAGGTAAGATTTGAAAAAGAATTCATAAAATAACTTTATACAGTACACCATTATAAAAGTGAAAATCCATCTTCATATATCAGGCTATAAAATAGCTGAATGTTTCTCCCCTACTAACGAGTTGTCTTAAATTATGCAAAAACAATTAAGAATCAGTAGCAATTACATCACATTAATAAAGTGTTTTATTCACAGCTTAAATTTACATTGATGTCACAATAAGTACTAAGTAGAAAACAGGTTACATGAGAGTTATGGTGCAAAAAAATTCTAAGGTAACCACTGCCCTCCCCATTACGTATATCTTTATATATATATTTATATATATATAAAATCTCCTCCTCTTGAGTGTGAATGCAAACTGAACATGAGATATTACTCCCATAATTATGCTACATTATATGGCAAAACAAAGGTCATCCTGGGTAGCCCTGACCTAATCAAGTGAACCCATTAATAGATTTTCTTCAGCTGGTTGCAGAAGAGGTCAGATATTCAAAGCATGAGAAGGACTGAATGCATTATTGCTGGCTTGAAGATGGAGAGGGCCACACGAGAAGGGATGCGGGTGGCATCTAGAAGCTTAGAGTGATCGTTGACTGACAGCAAGAAAATCTCAGTCATACAGTCACAAGGAACTGGATTTTGCCAACAATATGAATGGACTTGGAAGTAGATTTTTCCCTAGAGCATCCAGATGAGAACTCAGTTCAGCCAACACCTTTAGTCTAGCCTAGTGGATACCCAGAGCAGAGAATCTAGCCAGGCTGGGCTCTTGACCTACAGAACTGTGAGCTGATAAATGGGTATTATTTTAAATGGATAGTTCGTGGTAATTTGTTACAGAGCAATAGAAAACTAATACAATAGTTAAGTAGAAATTTTGAATCTGCCCCGAAAGACAATTCACCACTACTCATTCCAATTTGTGTTTTCAACGTTTATATGAACAGTGATATTTGCATTTTGGTAGTTATAGATCTACTAATCATTGCTAAAAATTATACATACAACTCAAACCATTCTTAGTCCTGCAGTTTCAGGGACTGAAACCAGCTTTGAATTCTAAAACTTACAGTGCCTTTTGGGGCATCAGCCTTAATCCATTTTTCATGTTTGTTTGCTTGATTCATGAGCCCTGAAACAGAAAATTGAATAAAGTTATATTTTGATTGACAATAGCAATATTTGACTACATAGATCCTAACAAAACATCTCTAAAACTGAAAACATTTTGGAACAGCAAAAATCTTAGTAAACATAGTCTGAGTTGGGAAAGAGTTACAAAGAGGTTACCTGGGTTATTCCCTCTTTTCATTTTCTCAGAACTCTAAAAGGGAAACTACTCTGTTTTTTGTACTTTTTTTTCCTTAAATTGGGGAATATTGGGAAACAGTGTGTTTTTCCAGGGCCCATCACTCCAAGTCATTGTCCTTCAATCTAGTTGTGGAGGGTGCAGCTCAGCTCCAAATCCAGTTGCCATTTTCAATCTTTACTTGCAGGGGGCGCAGCGCACCATCCCATGTGGGAATTGAACTGGCAACCTTGTTGTTGAGAGCTCGTGCTCTAACCAACTGAACCATCTGGCCACCCCTCTGGAAGCTCAGCGGCAGCTCATTGTCTTCAATCTAGTTGTGGAGGGCGCAGCTCCCTGCCCCATGTGGGAATCAAACCGGCAACCCTATTGTTCAGAGCTCGCACTCTAACCAACTAAGCCATCTGGTCGCCCCTATTTGTACTTTTTTTTACATGCAGGTTTAAAAAAGAGCTTTAAGCACAATTGACCAAATAATGTCAATGTAATGTGATGGCAATGTAGTAAGTTTTGACATATGTAAAAATCTGTAAAACCATCTCTTCCAGCAAGATAATGAACGTACGTACCATCACACCTAAAAGCTCCCTTCTGCCCCTTTGTAATCTTTCCCTCCTGTCCCTCGTGCCCGTCATCTCCAGATCCCCACCCCTCAGCAATCACTGATCTACTCTGGTTCACAATAGATCAGTTTCATTTTCTAAAATTTTAAGAAATGGAATCATATAGTATGTACACTTTTTCAAAATCTGGATTCTATCACTTAGCAGAATTATTTTGAGGTTCATTCACATTGTATGTAGCATGTATCAAGTAGTTTCCTCACACACATGCTGATCAGTACTTTGCCGAATGATCATGTACTCCCTATGCATCACCTTCCTTTCTGGAACTCTCTCATGTAAACTCGAGCAGCCCTGGTCTCCCCAGATGCTCAGTTCAGTCTCCTCCACTCAAGTAGTCTGTTGGGCTCTGCCTGTTATCACACACCAGTCCCCACCCTGCCGCTGGCCCTGCAGCCTGGAAACTCTCTCAAGGTCTAGGCTGTGGCAGTCAAAGAGCTCCTTAGGTTTGTTTCCCATCTGTATTCTTGTAGTTCTATGTTTTTTCTTTCAATCAAAATAATTAAGGTGTCAAACCTCCTCTGGTGCTCCATTACAATTCTGAATTTAAGAAAAGAGTCAAATCAGAACTGAGTTGTGAATATACTGTCTGAATTCATCATAACATTTCTTTGTTGAATCCAAGTGTACAAAGCAGGAAACAATCTTTTTCTTTAGTATAGTTTTTTTCCCTTTGTTAGTTCCATATGATGTTCCTAGTTGATGAAAAGGTGCTTTGTACCATCCAATCTTTGTGACAAGTGTTTGTTTTATACAAATTCTTTGAATTCTTGCCTCTCCCCTTTAATCTGAGCCATAATCTTCCCTATGTCTTAGAATTCACTGCATCTTTCCCAGATAACAGCTGAGTATTCAATGACTTCCTCTAGAGTTTTTCTTTCTACCTCTCTTGCTATATTTTCAATATCATCATGACTCCACTTCTCATTAAACTTAAGGTTAAAATCTCTCATTCCAATTGGTAAATCCCTGTGTTAGAAGCCTCTCTTTCTTCTAACTTCATCATTAAGGGGTTCAGCTGTTGGTTTTAATCTGCTCTTTTAGTGCCTGTGGGGCATTTGGTAGGTCAGGATTTCAAGGTACCTGCACCCAATAGTTTTTCTATAATACAGAATTTCTTTTTTCCAGTGATTTAAATAAAAACAGAGAAAGAACTGTGAGAGGTGTAAATGTCTAACTATTATGTTCCTCTGTATACCTGAAACTAAAAAAAAAAAAAACAAGAAAAAAAACACACGAAAAAACAACAACAAAATAAAGAACTGAAAATCCTAAACATTGGTTGTTCTAACTTTAGTTTTTACACCACTTAGCATCAATAGTAAAGCATCAACAATAGAAAGGTTTTCCCAAATATCTAAGATCTTTTCCTTAACATATTATTGGTCCCCTTCCCAATCATTCGTTTCTTGCTTTTAGAGAGAGAAGCCAGTTTCTTCTGCAGCTGTAGAGGCCACGCCTGGTTCTGCTACTAACAAAATGCGCACATAGCGATTTTAGCTTAGACAACACTCAAAAAAGACAGTTTATAAAATTCCATTCAGGTTGCTTGAAAATAGCTTTCTCTATCTTGCCCACCAGTAATTTACTGAAAGCTCTCCATACATTGGCCTGAATCTGGGGAGACTCTATTCTAATTTGTAAAGTTTATAAATTCCCTCCTTTAAAAATCTTGTGACACATTTTAGAACTTGGGGTTGCAGAAACCTTGCTCCTTATTTAATTCCCTTTGCCAGTGAAACTCAATGTTTCTTTGACCAAGAAATGGGAAATGTCTACCCAATCCCTGTGTAGTTTGGCTCTTGTCAAATGGGAGGAAAAGTTTCTTCTCAGGACACGTTTTCAAACTCTAGTATTTGTTCTCTACATCTGCCCTGTTCAGATCTACCCAAATAGACGGGTCTCCAAGGTCTTTTAATTAATTAATTTCCCCAAATACCCAGTCAAAATGTATCAGTCATTAATTAACCCCAAATGTACCTGGTCTAATCAGCACTAGCTGTGGACAAACATAGGGCTCTACGTAACTTACAGAATTTCATTCTCCGGTTTTAAAATAGGCTTAAAAAGCTTCTTGTCTAAGATAAGCTTCTCCTCTACTCGCCCGGCAACCCTATAACAGACTTGATTTACATTTGGTTCAGAGGGATAATTCTGGTGCTGCCTATTAGCAGCATATCAAACTTGAGTGCATCATAGCTGGAGGATTCCCTCTTTTACATTACAAACACTCCTGACCACCCACTACAGGAAGCACCATGCTAAGTATTTTAGGGAGGGTCAAAAGATGTGAAAAGACATGCTAATACTTAAGACGCTTACCAGCTGGCCAGGAAAATAAATTATACACTAATGAAACAACATGAAAATAATTATTCTGAAATTTTATTATTTTTAACACATATATTTCACAAACTAAACCTCTAATACCACACACACTTCCATAACCAAATATTTTAATGTTGTCAACATTCTTTAACTGTTTACAGTCTTCCCTAGACAAAGTGCAACCCAAGACATCTTGACAACAAATTTTTACTGACAAGAAAATATCTTTGAGCTACTTTTAATGGTGCCTATTATTATATTTTCTCTCAATTACTTGGCATAATAACAAAGGCAACCGTACTCTAGGTTTTGAACAAGTGTACAATGCATGAGGTTTGCCCAAGAAATATTCTTGAAGACACTTTTTCTTCTTCAACTCTTCTATGTCTAATTCCATCCACTGAATTTTTCATTTCAGATATGGTAGTTTTCATTTCTAGAAATCCAATTTTGGTATTTTTTAATATCTTCCATGTCTTAACTTTATTCCAACATGTGGAATACAGTTGTAATAACTACTTTATTTTCCTTCTCCTCTAATTCTAACATCTGTGTCTGTTCTGATAGTCTCTTCATTATGGGTCATATTTTCTTGCCTCTGCATGTCTGATAATCTTTGATTGGATGCCAGATATTGTGAATTTTATTTTGTTGGGTGCTGGCTGAATATTCTTGTATTCCTGTAAACGTTTAGAGATGCAGTTAAGTTACTTGGAAACAGTTTAAGCCTTTTATCTCTTGCTTTTATAATTTGTTAGGCAGTTCTGGAAGGGTGCTCAGTCTAGGGCTAATTGTTTCCAACTACTAAATCCTCTACCAATGCCCCCATGAGTTACGACTTTTTCTAGTCTGGCAAGTGGCACAGGCATTATTCCCGGACCTGTGTGAGCACCAGGTTCTATTTCTTCTGGCATTTTGTCCTATGAACTCTAGCTGTCGTGGTCTCTGTAGAGTCTCATCATGGTCTCCTCCACACAGGGAGTCTGCTGAGTTCCACATGAGATTCTTCTCCCTCTGTACTAACTACAGGGTGGACACTCTCTCAAGGAAGCAAACAGGGGCTTATTTTGTTTCCCATCTCTCAATGATCATGTGTTTTGTCTGTTTAAAAAATTTTGCTGTTGTTGTTTTAGGTAGAAGGGTAAATCAGTCCTATTTATGCTACTACTTGCCTGGAAGACTTCCTTCTTTCTCTCTTCTTCTGTTCCCTCTTTTTCTCCCTCCATCGGTGCTCTCCTCTTTCTCTATAACTTCTTTTGGAATAAAGACTCACAAGAAGTCGCACAGATACTATAAAGAGGTCCTGTGCACCCATTACCCGGTTCCCCGAGTGGTGATATATAACCATAGTACATTGTTAAAACCAGGTTGGCAAAGCACAATTAGACTACAGACCTTACTCAGATTTCACCATTTTTTTACACACTCACTTTTTTGTATGTCCTATGTATACTTTTATGATATTTTATCATATGTATAGATTCATGTAACCATCATTATAAGCAAGATGCAGAACTGTTCTATCACCACAAAGGAAGTCCCTTGTGACATCCCTTTATAGTCGTATCCTCCTTCTCCTTCCCTAACTTTTGACAACCACGTGTCTGTTCTCCATTTCTATAATTTTGTCATGTCAAGAATGTTCTATAAATGGAATCATACAATATCTAACATTTTGAGACTGGCTTTTTTCACTTAGCATGATTCTCTTAAGTTTCACCCAAGCTGTGTATATCAATAGATTGTTCCTTTTTATTGCTAAATAGTATTCCATTGTATGAACATACAGTTTGTGTAACCATTTACTGGTAGAGGATATTTCAGTCATTCCCAGTTTTGGGCTATTACAAATAAAGCTATGAATACTTGTGTACGGGTTTTTATGTGAACATTAAGTTTCATTTCTCTAAGATAAATGCCTAGGAGTGTAATTGCTGGGTCATAGGGTAGTTTCATGTTTAGTTTTTTTAACAAACTGCCAGACTGAATGCTAGAGTGGCTGTATCATTTTACATTCCCAACCACCAATGCAGGAGAGATCCAATCTCTTCACATCCTTGCCAGCATTTGGTATTATCAATATTTTTCTAATTCTAATAGGTACGTATGTAGTCATATCTCATTCTGGTTTTAATTTGCACTTCACTAATGGCTAGTGATGTTGAATACGTTTTTGTGTTTTTATTTGCCATCATGTATCTTCTATGGTTGTACTGTTTCTTAAATCTTACATGATTACACTTTTATGTGCACAAATCATTTTTCTGCACTACTGGGAAGAGTTCATTTAGGGTATGATTTGGTTGTGGTTTAGTATTTCCTGAATGGCTAAAATAAACACAAAACCAAAAACAAACAATAAGAAACACGCCAGGAATTACAAACAGAATTCAAATGCTTTAAGATGGGGCCTGAGCTTTGATCTCTAGTCTAAGGGTCAGCAAACTATACCCAAATTTGGCCTAAAGGCTGTTTTTATGGCCTAAAAGGTAAGAATGACTTTCATATTTTTAAAGGGTTATAAGAAAACAAAGAAGAATATGCAACAGAAACCATATGTAGCCTGTAAAATCTAACATATTTACTATATGGCCTTACAGATCACGTTTACAGGTGAATAGAAACAAAACCTGTCTTCTTTTCTGGTAAACACTGCAAAGTTGATTATCTGACATTCCCGGGATCTTACACTAACAAAATGATGGGGAAACAAAAACACCATAAAAGCACAAAAACTGAAGGCAGTTCCTTAACTCTCTGTCAGAGTATTTTAAAGCAGACAGCCAATAAGCCTGAAGCGTTTTCATTCTGTTACTGAAGTTCTTCTATATCATCCTGAAGCACGTCCGTATGACTGACAAATCCACACGCTATCAGCTTGGAGAAAATGAAAGCTTCAGCGTTTTCTAAAAAAAATGTATTTCTCTGAGTCATATGAAAAGATTAGATTTTTTTTCCCATTTGCAGTTAAAACAGTATCTCTAGCTCTGAAAAATGCCATCCAATAAGCTTAATCCCATTTCAACCTCTTTTCCAACCCATGAACCAAATTTCCATCATAAATTACAATACCATTAAATGTATAACTCTCTGGCCTGAAAATAAGCTGAGTGAGAACCCTCTTCTTGGTGTATTTTGGTCCCAAATGAATTTATTTTTTCTATGTTTTACATTTCCAGTTTCACTAAAGTGAGCCCAGTATTACCACCTTCTCTACTATGACTGTGACAAATAACAATCATTTCACTGGCGATACACTTTATCTCTAATACTCTCTAAACATTTAAATTGGGGAGCTTTAAGACAAAAGGACTGTGTGCCACACGCATTTTCGGGCTTAGAGAATGGCTTGATATACCACAGCGAGGTTTCATATCTAAGTTGATGAACCAAGTCTAAAACCTACGAGAGAAGTCAACTTCTTCCTAGAAATATTTTACCTAAGCCATTTACTATCTGTTGAGTTGGCTATATATGAATAGAGCATGAAACTTAGAACCACAGATCTCATAAGGATTAGAGAATGCACACCAAAGAATACACACACTGCACAGCTTTTCAGTAGGTAAATGTTTCAGCCCGACAGAGTCCCAGGCTGTCCTCTGACCTCGGAATAGCACATAATACTTGTAAATCACTTTAATAATCATACAACATACAGTTATTTGTCAATGACAGCAATAGCAAGGGAAACCATGAAGCAGGAAATCAAATAAAATTACAGGGCTGAAACATCAACCCTGTGGGAAACCTGAGCCCCAGGGACCAAATTTTATGAATGGTTTCTTGCAGAAATCATGCAGAGGTTATGCTACAGATACAATCCAGACCTCTTAAGCAGAGAGGGTATTTCTGTGTCTATGCTTCATAGGCTCTGTTAGAAACACCCAGATGAGATGAGCTCAGCTGCCTATAATAACAACACACACATAAAGGTGCTCATTATTTCTAAAATTGGGTTTCAGATCGAAAATCTCCACAGGAAAAGCAATGTGCTCTATGCCCCTTAAATTATACCATCCACTTGATAAATAAGGTCTGTGGTCTTTTGGGCACCAAACAAGTTTTAGAATCAAAGTGAATTATGAAAGTTCTCCAAACCCAATCACTTGTTCATACAACTCCCTCCAAAAGAGACGGCTCTGTCTTTATCTGAGGTCCTTCTGTTATTATCACTCTAATGGATTTAATCTAATATCAGAGACAACCTACAGATCTGGGCCCAACCTTGTAGTCTATCCTGTGCTACTCTGCTGCTCAGTACCTAGAATCTTGAGCTATGAACAGGAAATAAACTTCATTCTGCAATTTGAGTCTTACTGGTTTAGGAAGGAAGGGCCAGAGTGTAAGACATAATAACAAATAACACACAAAAAGAACTAAATAGGCTGAGAGGCTTCATACTAACCAATGCGGTAACCATGCATCTTCCTCATAGCATCCATCTATCTATTTCTTCAGCCAACATTTTTTGAAGGCTTATTTACATGTGGAGTTTAAGATACATCACTGCGGAGTCCAGGCCACTGAACTCTTTCTCCTGAATTACTGCAGTAATCTGCTAATTAGCTTTTCCTTCATTCCACCATTGTCTTTTCCAGTCTTTCTCCACTCAACATTCAGTGATCTTTCTAATACACAGATCTGATTATTTGAACCCCAGATTAAAACCTTTCAGTGCCTTTGCCATGCACTTAGTATAAAATCCAAATAGGTCCTATGTGGTCTGACCCCCTTCCAAACTCGCCAGTCTCCTTTTACGCCACATTCCCCCTTACTTGCTGTACTCTAGCTATATTGGACTTCTCTCACTTCCTCAATCTTACAGCGCTAGTCTAATTTAGATGTGCCACCTACATGTTCTCACAGTACTACGAACATACCTTTGTTATAACATTTATCCCACTGCACTGTATTCACTGATTTGTTTGTCTTGCCTCGCTAGGATATAAGCTCCTCGGGTTGGCAGGGACACCATACTTTATTATCTATGCACTCTTAGTTTCTCACAGGGCCTGACACTGTGTGTGACTGACTGACCAAATGAAGGAAAATACAGAAGACAGCAGAAGAAGGAGCAAGGCTAGGGAAGGATAATGTTTCTTTTTAAATATATTAAGTTTGAGGTGGTACTGGTTTAGTGTAATGAAATGGGCAGGAACTTAATAAAGTGATCAGGTCTGCAGATACTGATTTTATCCAATGACAGAACTAGGAAGTGTTCTTAAATGATTTAATGAAGTCTTCTTAAAGCCTGAAGTGACGAGAATGGGGTTTTAAAACTGAATAAAAACTAAATCTGTATTTCAGAAAGGCATATGATTTTATGAATAACAATGAAAAATGACAAAATAACTTTATAATTCAAACATTCTTCACACATGTAAAATAATTTGATTACACTGTTATCATTCAGAATATTATTAAATAAATTTGTAGTATTGCTTTAGATTACTGAGGCCAAAAAAGGTAATTCTACTGGCTCCTTATCAAACTCAAGAGATTGGATCACAAGAAGTTGATTCTTAGCATACTTAATACACTTAAATTTTTGTCAAATTTTCATTACGTAACTGAGTCTGCCTATTAGGCATTGAGTTAGATCTGAGAGTGTACAGGTGTTATTTTTATTGCTGTTATGCTTTTTTGTTAATATTCCATGATTTTTAAGACTGCTTTCTTAACTTTATGACATACCAAATGAATATTTAAAACTGAAGCTTGATATTGTGAAGCTTCAGCCACCCCCACAGCCATTGCCATCACCACCAGACACACTTTACTTTTCTAGACATTAGCTCATGGGTCAGCCTAAAGTATACATGCATGTACATACTTTAATTTCAATGTCTTTCTTTATGCTGGTGAGATTTAAAGGAAAACCTCACCAGCATTAATTTTTTTTACTATGTACATATATTATCTATACAATAAATATTTTAAAAAGTAGTATTTAGTCATCAGTGCAGCCATAGGTAATTAGAAAAATGTGCAAAAGCTATTCACATTTCTGGGATTGAAAATTTTTTATACTAAAAGAACAAGTTTACTATGTGTAAAATGTGAAACCAAATTCCTATTTAATCTAATCATATAAAGGTAACTTCAAATCTTGCATTACAATAATTTTAGTTGATTTTTAAGTCCAAAATTAGAAAACATCTGTGCCAGAAAAAAAAAAATTAATGATTTAAAACATTTAAAATTGTAGTAAAAAACACATAACATAAAATGTGCCAACCTGACCATTTTTAAGTTTACAATTCAGTAGTGTTCAGTAAGTATATTCAACTGTTGTGCTCCAGAACTTTTCATCTTGCAAACTGAAACTCTACACCCACTAAACAACTCCCCATTTTCCCCTCCCCCTTCTTCCTGTTTCTATGAATCTGACTACTATTTTTTTTTAACTTTTATTTATTTAAGTGTGTTTTTCAAGGACCCATCAGCTCCAAGTTAAGTGGTTGTTTCAGTCTTGCTGTGGAAGATGCAGCTCACAATGGCCCATCTGGGGATCAAAACTGCAACCTTGTTGTTAAGAGCACTGAGCTCTAATCAACTGAGCCATCCAGCCACCCCGAATCTGACTACTTTAGACGTCTCATATAAGTGGAATCATACAGTATTTTTCTTTTTGTGACTGGCTGAATTTACGTAGCATAATGTCCTCAAGTTTCACTCATGATTAGTTTGTGACAGGGATTTCTTCCTTTTTAGGGCTGAATAATATTCCACTGTGTGTAGTCTTTAGCACATTTCATTTATCCATTCACCATCAATAGACATTTGGGTTGCTTCTACCTCTTGGGTACTGTGAATAATGCTGCCGTGAACATGGGTGTGCAAATATCTCTTCGAGACAGGAAAAAATTTTAAATCAGTTTTATCCAATGACTGGACTGAGTATTTCAAACTGAATGTCTGCACTGTTACTGATAAGCAGTTGGAAGCAAAGTGTCAAACACCAAAATGTGACAATAGAAAGGAATAAAAGACAAAGTGCAATTAAGTATATCATATGTCTACTTATGTATGGACAATGACTATTCATCATATACGCCAAAATGCTGTCTCCTCACCAGTAATTATTACGCCATCGTCTTTATGAGCTTCAGCCATTTCTTGAACATGGACTTCTGAGTTCATGTCAACCTCTTTCCCTGATAACTGTAAATGAGCTTGAAGAGAAGGTGCGACCTTTACGAGAATAGAGCCTGTAATAAATTTGAAGAATAGCTTATTAATGCAAAGAAATCAAAAATACCAAAGTCTATTATAAAAATGAATGAATGGGTAGCATTGCTCCTGGCATGCTGTCTTTACTCTTCACCATATTTTATTTAAACAGCAGTGTTCTTCCCTTACTCCCAGGTGGTCAACATTTCCTTACTCCCAGGTGGTCAACATTTCCTTACTCCCAAGGCATTCACAGTTAACTTCCATCAAGAGTATGAGTCATTAGGATATTATGAACTACTATTTCTTCTTTTACCAATTAGCCCTCATCACCTTATCCAACGCCAGAAAAGTTAGTAGTATACTACACATGTAGCTTGTAGACAGGATTTACCATTAACTGAGCATTTACTAAGAGCCAGACACCTTAATTACATTATCTCTTTTAATCTCCACATCTACTCTGAGGTATTATTAGAATCCCGATTATACGGATGAGAACTTGCTCGAGTTCCCACTAGAGCTAGTACTGGACTCTAGATCCAGTTCAGTGACAGCAAAGCCCATGCTCTTACCCACTGTGGTATTTCACACACTGCTACTTCATCACATTACAGGAGTTGTGTTGTGACCTCACTGATCATTATAACACAACCAGAACCCTGAGCTCTTGTGCTTTCGGTTGTACCTTGTGGGGGGAGAGGAGAGGACAATAGTAAAAACAGAGAATATTTGAATTTCAACTGACTAATGGTTCTTTCCAATGGATTAGTCTTTTGTGTACCCAAGGCAAGACTTTTTCCTACAGTCTAGTAATTCAAACTCCTAAAGGAAGAAACAAGAAAAAGTCCTCTGTTACTGAGGAATCGTTTTTCAAAACTATTGCATAGTTGTAGTGCAAACTCATCAGCACGCTCCTGTTTCACAAGTTTTTCTTTCTCTGTTTCTCATATATCAAAAAAGTAAGAGGCCCCTGCCATAAAACATAAACCCCATTCTGTGGACAAAGATGGTCAGGATGACATCCATTGTGAGTATTATAAAGATTCCTTTTAGAACGAATGTATCTACAGGTCACTGTTTGCCTTCTAGTTTGGTTAACATCAGCTTCACTCTCCCTAAGTAACTTCGTATCTTCTTGGCCATGTTAACTGGAGCTGCAAGTTTGGGGTAAGACTGATGAACTATTCAAAAAGGGGGGCGGGGGGGGGAACAAAGCATATCACTACAACTGGTTTATTTAAAAAACAAATTGCATAGGAATGGGGCAGTGGGGCACACTTTTTGAATTCTCCTCCGGATCTTATCACAAATGGGACCTCTATAACCCATCAAAGGACTCTCTGCTCATCATGCAGAACAGCTAAGAGACTCGTGCAAGGATTACTTGAAGGTGGGCAAATTGGGCGAACAGGGGAAGAGGGAAGGGAGCGGAGTGGAGACACAGCCACACCTGCAGCTGGGGAGACGCGGCTGGCATCCATGATTACAGAGAAGTAGGGGAATCCCAGGATAGAACAGAGAACACAAAAACCAGGACGTGGGCTCTTTCCCTGCGTCCCACAGCTGATCTCTCCTGCTGAAGGGGCGGCATATCCAGCATTTGAGGCAATAACCTCAGCTGAGACCTCCAGCTGGGCCCTAGGTTGGACAAAGGACACAAACTCCATACATGGGCCCCTCCCCCCGCTCTTCCAATCCTACCCCCACCCTTCCAGAGACTTAAACTGGCCCATGAACTGAGGAGTAGTGTCAGATTACAAAGGAGCCTTAATGCTCAGGCTCTGGGAAGACTGGCGTGCAGCTCTGACCCAGGGAAGAGGTTGGGAAGAGTGTGATTTTTGCTGGGCTAGGAGAGAAGAGACTCCTTCACCCCCAGCCACCACCTTTTCTGGCCTGTGGGAAGAGTGTGACATGGCTGAGCTGGAAGAGAGAAGACCCCTCCATCACCAGCCCCCACCCTTTCTGGCCTGCCTAGGGCGGGGCAATTACAATGGAGGAGACAGTCCCAGGGATCAGCAGTAAGTGGCAGACGCAGCTCTGGGCTTTCAGCAGCTCAGAAATCTTCTGCCCGCCACACACACACACACACACACACACACACACACACACGGAATAAGTGCCCTAAGACTCAGGAGAACTGGACACAGGGCTGGTGGTGATACTCTCAGTGCGCTATGTGCAGGCAAGGGCAGAAACTGCACTGACTTTGTAGAAACTACCATCCAGACCCCTCAGCCCCACGCATCTAAATCTGCAGTCCCAAGGTCACTCTGGGCACCAAGTGACCAGCTCTGCCTGCACAATACACAGAGGACTCTTTGGTACAGCAGAGGACAACCTGGAGATTACTTGGTGGGCTTAAGCCAAGACTGGCGCTGCTTTTTTTGTTTTGTTTTCATATCTTTCATATCTTTGCCTGTGTTGAGTGTGGGTTATCGGTTGTTTTTACATGTGGAAGTATTTGGTTTTTTCTTTGTTCTTGTTGTTGTGCTTGGCGATTTGCTTTGTTCTGAAATTGCCCTACACCAGGGCCCAACTTAAGAGGCACAAGATTCAACACACCCAGAGGCCAACTCCAGACCAAACCAGAGTACTACCGGGTTTGACCTACAAGTGACACACCCAGAGGGAATTCTCTACAGGCACAAGACCATAGAGGCCAAACCACATTTAAGTGGTCAACCCTCATGCAGCAGAACAACCTGCTGTGGGCAGAGCCAAGTCTCACAACTAGTCAGCCTAGGAGTCAACCCCACCTACTCATAAGCGAAAAGCAATTAAAGATCTTCTTTAACAGGACAATATACACAACACAAGTGTCACCTTTGGAGCACACGCAGAGCAGAAGAACAAAGTAGTGCAAGTCAAATATAAAGGACACACACTACATAAGATAACCCAGCAAGAACTAAGAAGTGCGATCTACCTAATACATTGAAGGAAACACAGAGAGTCAGTCAGAATGGGGAAACAGAAACATGTCCCAAATAAAAGAACAGAAGAAACCTCCAGAAATGGAACCAAATGAAATAGAGGCAAAAAACGTATCAGAGACAGAGTTTAGAACACTGATGATAAGAATGTTTAAGGAGCTTAGTGACAAAATAAAGGACAGAGAAATCATGATGAACAACCAGTTAGAACTAAAGAATACAATAACTGAAATAAAGAACACACTGGAAGGAATTACCAGCAGGCTAGATGAAGCTGAGGATCGAATCAGCGACTTAGAAGACAAGTTAGCAGAGATCATCCAAATGGAACAACAAAAAGAAAAAAGAACAGAAAACAATTAAAATGGTTTAAGAGACCTCTGGGATAATATTAAACTCAATAATAGGCGCATCATAGGAATACCAGCAGGTGAAGAGAGAAAGCAAGGGATCGTGAACATATCTGAAGTAATAATGTCCGAAAACTTCCCTAACCTGGTGAAGGAAACCGATATACAAGCCCAAAAAGTGCAGAGAGTTCCAACCACGATAAACCGAAACAGGTCCACACCAAGACACATTATGGTTAAAATGGCAAAGGTTAAAGACAAAGAGAGAATCCTAAAGCAGAAAAAGAAAGACAGCGGGTTACACACAAGAGAACTCCTATAAGACTACCAAATGACTTTTCTACAGAAACTTTGCAGGCCAGAAGGAAGTGGCAGAGATACTCAAAGTGATGAAAAACAAAGGCCAACAATCTAGATTGCGTTATGCAGCAAGGCTATCATTTAAAATTGAAAGAGAGATAAAGAGCTTCCCAGAAAAGCATAAGCTAAAGGAATTCATGGCCAATCCAACAGTGCAGGAAATGTTAAAAGGGCTTCTGTAAATAGAAGAAGATGAAAAACATCTAAGTAATGAAGAATAGAAATACAAATAACAAAATGGCAATAACTATGTACCTACCAATAATCGCTTTAAATGTAAAAGGATTAAATGCTCCAATCAAAAGACATAGGGTGGCTGAGTGGATAAGAAAACAAGACCCTTGTATATGCTGTATATAAGAGACTCACCTGAGATGAAAAGACACACAGGCTGAAAGTGAGGGGATGGAGTAAGATATTTCATGCAAGTGGAAATGAGAAAAAAGCTGGAGTAGCTACACTTATACCTGACAAAATAGACTTTAAAATGAAGAATATATTAAAAGACAAAGATGGGCACTACATAATAATAAAGGGATCGATCCAACAAGAGGACATAACCCAAGTAAACATTTATGCACCCAACATAGGAGCACATAAATATATAAAACAGATATTGACTGACATAAAGACAGAGATCAACAGTAACACTATCATAGTAAGGGACTTCAACACACCTCTGACAACAAGGAACAGGTCTTCCAGACAGAA
Organism: Rhinolophus sinicus; assembly: GCF_036562045.2. Lineage (NCBI taxonomy): Eukaryota > Metazoa > Chordata > Mammalia > Chiroptera > Rhinolophidae > Rhinolophus > Rhinolophus sinicus. The sequence continues at coordinate 71,010,605 of NC_133758.1, forward strand.
AATAAATATGGAAACAGCAGCCTTAAATGACACATTTGATCAGTTGGATTTAATCAATATTTTCAGAGCATTTCACCCCAAAGCTGCAGAATACATAGTCTTCATAAGAGCACATGGAACATCTTCCATGATAGACCACATGTTGGGTCACAAAACAAATCTCAATAAATTTAAGAAAATTGAAATCATACCACACTGCTATGAAATTAGAAATCAAATACAGGAAAAAAACTGGAAGACACACAACTACATAGAGGCTGAATAACATGTTACTAAATAATGAATGGGGCAACAATGAGATCAATGAAGAAATCAAAAGATATCTCGAGACAAACGAAAATGAAAACACAATGACCCCAAATCTATGGGCTACAGCGAAAGCAGTCCTAAGAGGGAAATTCATAGCAATGCAGGCCTATGGAAACAAACAAGAAATGTCACAAATCAACAGTTTATTCTTACACTTAAGGGATCTGGACAAAGAACAGCAAAATAAGCTCAAAGGGAGTACAAGGGGGAGATAATAAAGATCAGAGCGGAAATAAATGAGTTAGAGACCAAAACAAAAATAGAAAAGACCAATGAATCCAAGAGGCGGGTTTTCAAGAAGATAAAATTGACAAACCTTTAGACAAACTCATCAAAACAAAGAAAGAGAGGACCCAAATTGATAAAATCAGAAATGAGAAAGAAGTGCCAACAAACACCACAGAAACACAAAAAAATTTAAGAAATTACTATGAGCAACTATATGCCAACAAATTAATCAATCTGGAAGAAATGGACAATTTTCTAGAAGCACACAATCTTCCAAAAACAGACAAAAGGAGGCTTTACAGTTGTAACTTACTCTCCTTTCAGGAACCATGTTAGGTGTCCAATTTGGTACTTTTGCAGGTATCAATTAGAACAGAAGTATTTCTCAGAATATCTCAGTATCAATGAGTGCCCCTATAAATCCTGAATGTGTGGGGACATGGGGAGGGGCATTCTGTAGGACCCAAAACACCACCGATAATGTCAAAAGGCTCACGACAGATCAAAGACAAAGGAAGAGGTGCATCAGAGTTCACTAATGGAAAGGTAACGGCATCTGGGAGCTGGTGAGGAAGACAAACTTGAATGGATGAATTTTAAGAACAAAAACACACTTGAAATAAATACGGCACAAATAAGTTATCCAAATGCATTGAATTATAATAATTCCAAGATGCTTCTTTCATTCCATTTTGTGTGCTGCTAAGGGAGAAAGATGGGAGGTATAGTCCTAAAGACTTAATGGTTTAGTTTTAAAACATTTCAGCTATGTCTGGAGCTTCAGGACAGTGGATCAGGCAGAGCTTAAAGAAAAAAAGTATCTCTTCAAGAAAACTGAGATCAGATCCAATATATCACTAAATATTCACATTTTTCCCATGATTAGAAGTAGATTATTTTAAACTGACACAAAAGTTGACAACAAATCTGTTCTAAACAATGTATCGAACATTGACATGTGGTAATTTACTAATTAGAGAAAAATAGGCAACACTTACTTCTGGAAGTTGTGAAACTGAAATTGTGCAAACAATTAACTGCATTGAATCAATAGTGAAAATTGGTAGACTTCATGTCCCTAGCATTATTTCAATCTGATTCCCCTGAGCCCAGCCAATTTTATGCCTATGAAGTAGCCACTTTTGGACGCAAATTCACTTTTAACAGGGTTCCATTTATTTAAAAACAAAACAAACAAACAAACAAACTGAAGGTATCCAAAATGAATACACACCTGAAAGTATTTTCTGAGGGAACTACTCAGCTAAGCTGTGGAGTTAATAAACACAAGGTGGTTTTAAGAACAATTGCTTGTAGATACCTTTTAAATGATCATTTTATATAAAAAGTTACTTTATTATACACCCAAGTAGTGCTTCTCAAAGGGCAGCACCATTTCTTGGCAGAGGGAGTGGAAACAAATCATCTTAAGGGCTTTTCAAAATGCAACACTATCCACCCCGGGAAAAACTACACTTTTTTTTTCTTTTTAAAGCATCCTACAGACTTTAAATTCTAATTAAGTAAATATCAGTCTTTAATATCCCACATAAACAAAAATTTCTTCGGGGTCCCCCCTTTTTCTCAGAGTAATGAGAAACCCAAAACTGAGAAAACCACTGTAGTTTATCCTTAGCCACATATGGTCAGTTAATGGCTCTGAGCTCATAAAGCAGCAGTGTGATGAAATTACCCATAGCTGCTAGATAAGGCCCTGGCTGGGCTGAGCTTTCTGTCCGTTATAGCCCAGGAAGCTGATTTGTGGTGACCTGTTGGACTTGGACGTTTTAGCTGGTTTTCTCCCCGTTTTATTTTTTCCCTTCCCTCTTGTTTCCTTGGTCTCATTTTTTTAGTTAGTGTTATTACTTAGTATTGTTAGTACAGTTATTACATTTAGTCAGTGTAGTTAGCATAGTTATTGTTTATTAGCCCCTCCCCCCACCCCCACCCCCCGTTTTATTTTTCCCCTTCCCTCTTCTTTCCTTGGTCCCTTTTTTTTTAGTATTATTAGTTAGTATTGTTAGTACAGTTATTACATTTAGTCAGTGTAGTTGGCATAGTTATTGTTTATTAGCATTGTTAGTACTATTGATAGTATATTTAGTCAGCACAGTTGGTATAGTTATTATTATTAGCAGCGTAGTTAGTACAGTTGTTTGTGAGCACAGTTGGAGAGCATTGTTAGTATCATCAGTGAGTGTAGCTAGCGGGTCACCATGTCACGTGAGTTTACAGACATCCCTGTTGACCAGGAGCCCCCCAGTGCCCATTACGAGCTCATTGGATCCATCGGCGAGGGCACCTTTGCCAACGTAGTGGTGGCCATGCACGTTCTCACGCAGACGAAGGTGGCTGTGAAAATCATCAAACAACGGGTCTCTGACAAAACGCGCAGCTCTCTCCTGCAAGAAGTCCGCTGCATGGCAGACTTGCAGCATCCTAACATCATCCAGCTATTCCACGTGATCAGCTGGGCAGAATCCCTCTACCTGGTCATGGAGTTCGTGCCCGGAGGGGACCTGCTGGACTACCTCCGTGCCCACGGCCGCATGTCGGAGGACATGGCCCGCGGCATCTTCCGGCAGCTGGTGTCAGCAGTGCACTACTGCCACGAGAAGGGCGTTGCTCACCGGGACCTGAAGCCAGAAAACGTGCTGCTAGACGCTCGGATGAATGCCACACTAGCAGACTTTGGACTTGGCGCATCCTCCAACATCCATCAACGCAGCACGTTTTGTGGCAGTCTCTTATATACAGCCCCAGAACTGTTCCTGGGCGAAACGTATGACAGTTGTGCCTCGGACATCTGGAGCCTGGGAGTGCTGCTGTATGAGACGCTGACGGACACCGTCCCTTTCCATGCGACGAGCTGGCCAGAGCTGATGATGAAGATAGCCAGCGGGCGGTATGTGGTGCCAAGCTATCTGTCCATTCACGTGGCAAACCTCCTCCAAACACTGCTGAACCTCAACCCTGAGCAGAGAGACGATCTGAAGGCCATCATGCCAGATCCCTGGCTGAACATGGGCCAAGAGGAAGAACTGAAGCCGTATGTTGAGCCACCCAGTGATGACATAGACACCTGGGTCATAGAAGAAATGGTGAACCTGGGCTTTCGCTATGAAGACATCAAGAACACTCTGTCTAACAAAATAGGCAATAACATCCTGGCCACATACCGCATTTTACACAGAAAAAACTTAAAATTCCGGACTCGAACCATCAAGGTGAAGCCCTTCCATCCTCCTGAGTTCCAGAGCCGCAGCCCATCCCCAGCCCAGGAGGTTCAATCCGAGTGGTCCATTTGCCAGCAGGCAGAGCAGCAGCCTATGGCCCACGAGCCAGGGCAGAAGGCCCAAGAGTCTGCGGGTCCTACATACATCCAGGAGTACAGCATAACCATTCCTGAGTCCAGGACCACCCCACCTCCATCCAGCCCAGGATCCAAGACCGCCATTCCTGAGCCCAGCCGGGAGTCTAGAAATACCACCCCTGAGCCCTCCCCTCCCAAGCACTGCTGGGGCTCCAGGACCTCCACTCCCAAGCACAGCCAGGGCTCCAGGACTGCCACTCCTGAGCCCAGCCGGGGGTCCAGGACCGCCACTCCGGAGCACAGACCAGGCTCCACGACTGCCATTCCTGAGCACGGACCAGGTTCCAGCACCATCCTTAGCCCAGCCCCCCAATGTCACCCTGGGGACTCTCTCTCCATCCACAGCACCAGCAGCAGCAGTGGAAACACAGAAAACATCAAGCCGAGCCAGCGGCAGGTGGTTAGGGGGTGCTTCAACTTCTTACGAAAACTGTTCTGTCTGCCTCCAAAGAAGGGGTGCTGCAGACGTAGTCAAGTAAAGCCCCTATAGACTTTTGACAGCAAACGTGGGGCTAGAGCAAGACTCCAGGGATGTCAAGCCTGGCTCCCTGCATTTTAAAGGCTGAAATAGATGAAACTGAGGTCCAGGGAGCCTGACCACGTGGTGGGGGAGATCGGCCAGAGGCTGGATGCAAACTGCAGGTCGCAGCAGTACAAGAAATACACATGCTGTGTCCAAGGAGCCGTGGGAGAGAGGACTTGGGCCAGCAGACAGCGGAGATGTGACCAGTGCCATGGCGTCTCTGCGTGGGATTCCCGGCCAGGGTATCTGGCATCGCCATGGCATCCAGCATCGCCGGAGCCTTCAGAAGGATCTCCTTGGAGGACGTCCTGGAGCTCCCTGGGAGACAGGAGGAGGGACCACCATTGCTGCAGGTCCACCACTTCGGCCCCCAGATGGGTGAAACTTCACAGACTGGACTGTTTTTCCTGAGGCCCTTCTTCCCTCCCCTGCTCTGTGGGGAGGGGATGGTTCTTATTAAAGCCCTTGGTTTTCCAAACCTTTCAATAAATGTCTTGCTTCAGAAAGATGTATTGGGTACTCTTGTTTTGCATCCTCCAGTATGAGGAGCGTGTAGTGATGTAATACTTGGACTTAACTGGCACAACTCTGCACCTTTGCATGTTGTACGCTCTTGGTCTTCTGTTCCCTTGGCTTTGAACCCTCAGCTCCCTTGTCCATTTCTCCTTTGTGGCAGGATGGTGTTGCTTGCTCACACAGCACACATGCTGCCTTCTTCTTGTGGATGCTCAATTGGAAGGAATCACAGACGGTCCAAGCCAGTTATGGTGACCAGTCCCCTCTCCCAACCCCCTGCTAGTGATTGGATGAGGCAGGGACTCATGACCTAGTTTTGGCTAATGAGGTATTTCAGGAAGTCCACAGGGGCTTCTGTGAGAGATTCTCCTTCCTGCGTGCCCAATGATGTCAACAGGAATCATCTCTCCTGACCTGTTGGCTTTGCCTCCTTCCACTGTGCTGGCGTCATTCTCAGGTGGTCTTTCCCTTTATGAAAGCAAAGTGGCCACTGACAGCCACAGGGTGATGTCACATCCCAGCAGCGTCCCAACAGAAATAGAGTGTCTCTTCCCCATGATTCCAGCACTGTCTAAACATGTGTATCTTTAAAGTGACATGAGCTGCCAACAGCCCCACATCCCATTCTTCTTAGAGGTCAGAGCATGGTTGGGTCACCATTATTGGTGAGAATGGAACATTTCCCTGAAGTGTGCTGGAGCACGGAGCAGGAAAAAACCCAAAGGTTTAACACTCCATTCAGCACAATCCTTGTCAAGCACTAGATTCTACCACCAGCTCAGCTGAATCAAAGAATGGAGTCTAGAGGAATGGCGGCAGCGGGGTGGTCTTCTTGCGTTCTCCTCCGGAACGTACCACAAATTGAACATCTATAACCCATCAAAGGACACGCTGCTCATCACACAGAACAGCTAAGAGGCTCCTACGAGGATTACTCGGAGGTGGGCAAACTGGGTGAGCCAGGGAAAAGGGAAGGGAGTGGTGTGGAGATGCAGCCCACATCCGCGGCTGGGAGACGTGGGGGTCCCAGGACACAGAACAGAGATCACAAGAGCCAGGAGATGGGCTCTTTCTCTGCGTCCCACAGCTGAACTCTCCTGCCGAGAGAGCAGCGCATCCCATGATTGAGGCAGTAACCTCAGCAGAAATCTCCAGCTGGGCCCTAGGTCAAACAAAACAGCAAAAGCCCTACCTGGGCCCCTTCCCCCACTCTCCCACAGCAATCCTACCCCTGCCCTTCCAGAGTCTCAAGCTGGTCCCTGAACTGAAGAGCAGTGTCAGACGACAGAGGAGCTGCAGTGCTGAGGAGCTGTAGTGCTCAGGACCTGGAAAAAGCCGCTTTGCAACAGTGACCTAGGGCAGAGCCTGGGAAGAGTGTGACACTGCTGGGCTGTGAGATGGCAGACACTTCCCTTCCCAGCCCCCACCTTTTCTGGGCTGCTGCGGCAGGACAATTACAGCTGCAGAGACACATGTGGGGTTAACAGCAGATGGCAGAGGCAACTCAGGGCCTTCAGCAGCTCAGAAATATCGAGCCTTCCACACACCCACACACCTCCACTCTTATCCCCCACACCCCCAAGGGAAGAAATGCCTAAGACTCAGCAGACCTGGGCACAGGGCCGGCTGTGGTGCACTCAGCGCGCGTATGTGCAGGCGAGAGCAGACACTGCACTGACTTTGTAAAAACTACCAACCACAGCCCATAGCCCCATGCATCTAGAACTGCAGTGCCAGGGTCACTCTGGGCACCAGGTGGCCGGCTCTGCCTCCACAAGACGGAGAGGACTCTTTGTACAAAAGAGGACAACCTGGAGATTGTTTGGTGAGCTTAAGTCAAGACTGGCGCTGCTTTTTTGTGTGTCTGTTAGTATCATTTTTAGCATATATATATATATATATATACATCTTCCCCTTTACCTCTCTCTTCCTTTCTTTTTTATTTTCTCTGCCCTACTTTTCTTCCTTCTTTCCATTTTTCTGTATTGATTTTTATGTGTGTGTGTGTGTGTTTGATATTTTTGCCTGTGTGGAGTGTGGGTTATCGGTTGTTTTTACATGTGAGTGTATCTGGTTTTTTTCTTTGCTGTTCTTGTTGCTGTTGTTGTTGTGCTTGTTGATTTGGTTTGTTCTGAAATCGCCCTACACCAGGGCCCTACAACACACCCAGAGGCCAACTCCAGACAAAACCAAAGTAATACCGGGTTTGACCTACAAGTGACACACCCAGAGGGAACTCTCTACAGGCACAAGACCTCATGGGGGTCAAGCCTCACCTGGGTCAGCAGCTCATCCACTGTGGGCAGAGCCAATGCTCACAACTAGACAGCGTAGGAGTCAATCCAACCTACTGACAAGCCAAAAGCAATTAAAGTTCAACTTGAACAAGAGAATACACACAACAGTCACTTTTGGAGCACACGCACAGGAGAATAGAGAAGTGGTGCAAGTCAAATATAAAGGACACATACTACATAAGACCCCCCCAGCAATGACCAAGAATCCTAGGGGATCTACCTAATACATCGAAGCAAACACAGAGAGTCAGCCAGAATGGGGAAACAAAGAAACATGTCCCAAATAAAAGAACAGAAGAAACCTCCAGAATTGGAACCAAATGAACTAGAGGTAACCAACGTATCAGAGACAGAGTTCAGAACACTGATGATAAGAATGTTTAAGGAGTTAAGTCACAACATAAGGAAGGATAGAGAAATCATAAAGAACAACCAGTGAGAACTAAAGAACACAATAACTGAAACACAGAACACACTTGAAGGAATTACCAGTAGGTTAAATGAGGCAGAGGATGGAATCAGCGACTTAGAAGACCAGTTAGCAGAGATCACCCAAGCGGAACCACAAAAAGAAAAAAGAATAAAAAAGAATGAAAATGGTTTAAGAGACTTCTGAGATAACATCAACCGCAACAACATGTGCATCATAGGAATTCCAGAAGGTGAAGAAAGGGAGCAAGGGATCGAGAACATATTTGAATAATGACTGAAAACTTCCCTAACCTGGTGCAGGAAACCGACATACAAGCACAGGAAGTGTAGAGAGTTCCGACTAGGATGCACCCACACAGGCCCACACCAAGACACATTATAGCTAAAATGGCAAAGGTTAAAGACACAGAGAGAATACTAAAACTAACAAGAGAAAGACAGTGGCTTACATACAAGGAAACTCCTATAAGACTATCAAAAGACTTTTCTACAGAAACTTTGCAGGCCAGGAGGGAGTGGCAGGAGGTACTCAGAGTGATGAAAACCAAAGGCCTACAACCTAGATTGCGTTATGCAGCAAGGCTATCATTTCAAATTGAAGGAGAGATAAAGAGCTTCCCAGAAAAGAATAAGCTAAAGGAATTTATTACCACCAAGCCAGCAAAACAAGAAATACTAAAAGGACTTCTGTAAATAGAAGAAAGATGAAAAAAAATCTAACTACAAATTTAAAAATGGCAATAACTATGTACCTATCAATAATCACTTTAAATGGAAACGGATTAAATGCTCCAATCAAGAGACATAGGGTGGCTGAGCGGATAAGAAAGCAAGACCCTTGTATATGCTGTATACAAGAGACTCACCTCAGATCAAAAGACACACACAGGCTGAAAGTGAAGGGTTGGAGTAAGATATTTCATGCAAATGGAAATGAGAAAAAAGCTGGAGTTGCAATACTTATAGCTGACAAAACAGACTTTAAAATGAAGAATATATTAAAAGACAAAGATGGGCACTGCATAATAATAAAGGGATCAATCCAACAAGAGGACATAACCCTAGTAAACATCTATGCACCCAACATAGGAGCACCTAAATATATAAAGCAGATATTGACTGACATAAAGACAGAGATCAACAGTAACACTATCATAGTAGGGGACTTTAACACACCACTGACAACAAGGGACAGGTCCTCCAGACAGAAAAGCAATATGAAGACAACGGCCTTAAATGACACATTGGACCACTTGGATTTAATCGATATTTTCAGAGCATTTCACCCCAAAGCTGCAGAAGACACATTCTTCTAAAGCGCACATGGAATATTTTCCATGATAGACCACATGTTAGGCCACAAAACAAGTCTTGATAAATTTAAGAAAATTGAAATCATACCAATTGTCTTCTCTGACCACAGTGCTACGAAATTAGAAATGAACTACAGGAAAAAAACTGGAAGACACACCAATCCATGGAGGCTGAATAACTTGTTACTAAATAATGAATGGATCAATCAAGAGATCAAGGAAGAAATCAAAAGATATCTCGAGACAAATGAAAATGAAAACACGACGACCCAAAATCTGTGGGATGCCGCGAAAGCAGTCCTAAGAGGGAAATTCATAGCATTGCAGGCCTACCTAAAGAAACAAGAAACATCACTAATCAACGGTTTATCTTCACACTTAAGGGATCTGGAGAAAGAACAGCAAAATAAGCCCAAAGGGAGTACAAGGAAGGAGATAATAAAGATCAGAGTAGAAATAAATGAAATAGAAACCAGAAAAACAATGCAAAAGATCAATGAATCCAAGAGTTGGTTTTTAGAGAGGATAAACAAAATCGACAAACCTTTAGCCACACTCATTAAAAAAAGAGAGGACCCAAATTAATAAAACCAGAAATGAAAGAGGAGAAGTGACAACAGATGCAGAAATACAAAAAATTTTAAGAAATTACAAATTTGACAATCTGGAAGAAATGGACAATTTTCTAGAAGCATACAACCTTCCAAGGCTAACTCAAGAAGAAACAGAAAACCTGAATAGATTGATTACCACCAGGGAAATTGAATCAGTAATCAACAATCTCCCAACAAACAAAAGCCCTGAGCCAGATGGCTTTACAAGTGAATTTTTCAAAACATTCAAAAAAGAATTATCATCTATTCTCCTCAAGCTGTTCCAAGAAATCCAGAAGGAGGGAAGGCTCCCAAACACTTTTTATGAGGCCACTATCACCCTGATCCCAAAATCAGACAAAGATATCACAAAAAAAAGAAAACTACAGGCCAATATCTCTAATGAACATAGATGCAAAAATAATCAACAAAATATTAGAGAACAGAATTCAGCAATACATGAAAAAGATCATATACTATGATCAAGTGGGATTCATTCCTGGTATGCGAGGGTGGTTCAACATCCGCAAATCAATTAATGTGATACACCACACTAACAAAATGAAAAATAAAAATCACATGATCATATCAATAGATGCAGAAAAAGCATTTGACAAAATCCAGCAGCCATTTATGGTAAAAACCCTTAAGAAAGTGGGAATAGAGGGATCATATCACAACATAATAAAGGCCATATATGATAAACCCACAGTTAACATCATACTCAATGGGAAAAAGTGAAAACCATTCCCCTTAAGATCGGGATCAAGGCAAGGTTGCCCACTTTCTCCACTTCTATTCAACATAGTGCTGGAAGTCAAGCCACAGCAATCAGGCAAGAAAAAGAAATAAAAGGCATCCAAATTGGCAAGGAGGAAGTAAAATTGTCCTTATATGCAGATGACATGACACAATATATAGAGAACCCTAAAGACTCCACCAAGAAACTATTAGAGTGATAGATGAATTTAGTAAAGTAGCAGGATACAAAATTAATATTCAGAAATCAGTTGTATTTGTATATACCAATAATAAAACATCAGAAGGAGAAATTAAAATAAAACAATCCCATTTACAATTGCTTCAAAGACTATAAAATACCTGGGGATAAATTTAACCAAAGAAGTAAAAGATCTGTACTCAGAAAATTATAAGATACTGAAGAAAGAAATGAAAGAAGATACAAATAGATGGAAACACATCCCATGTTCATGGATAGTAAGAATTAATATAGTTAAAATGTCCATGTTGCCTAAGGCAATATACATATTCAACACAATTCCTATCAAAGTACCAACAAATTTTTCACAGAAATAGAACATATAATCCTAAAATTTATATGGAACCATAAAAGACCCCGGACAGCCTCAGCAATCTTGAGAAATAAGAACAAAGCGGGAGGTATCACGATACCTGACATCAAATTATACTACAAGGCTACAGTAATCAAAACAGCATGGTACTGGCATAAAACAGACACATAGATCAATGGAACAGAATACAGAGCCCAGAAATAAATCCATGCCTACATGGTCATTTAATCTATGACACTGGAAGCAAGAATATACATTGGGGTAAAGACAGTCATTCAATAAATGGTGCTGGGAACCTTGGATAGACACATGCAAAACAATGAAGCTGGACCACCTCCTTACACCACATACAAGAATAAATTCAAAATGGATTAAAGACTTAAATGTAAGATCTGGAACCATAAAATTCCTAGAAGAAAATATAGGAAGAAACTGTACAGATGTTACCCGGAGTAAGATTTTTACTGATATATCCCCTCACGCAAGGGAAGTAACAGAAAAAATAAACATGTGGGATTACATCAAACTAAAAAGTGTTTTCACAGCAAAGGAAACCATCAATATAACAAAAAGGGAATCCTATCGAATGGAAAAAGATATTTGCCAATTACATATCTGATAAGGGGTTAATATCACAAATTTACAAAAAACTCACTCAACTCAACTCCAAAAAGCAAACAACCCAATTGAAAAATGGGCAGTGGACATGAAGAGACATTTTTCTAAAATAGGGACATACAGGTGGCAAACAGACATATGAAAAAATGCACTAATCATTAGAGAAATGCAAATAAAAACCACAATGAGATACCACCTAACCCCAGTCAAAATGGCTATCATCAATAAATCAACAAACAACAAGTGCTGGCGAGAATGTGGAGAAAAGGGAACTCTTGTGCACTGTTGGTGGGACTGCAGATTGGTGTAGCCACTATGGTAAACAGTATGGAGGTATCTCAAAAATCTGAAATGGAACTACCTTATGGTTCAGCAATTCCACTCCCAGGTATCTATCCAGAGAAATCCAAAACTCTAATTCAAAAAAATGTATGCACGCCTATGTTTATTGCAGCACTATACACAATAGCCAAGACATGGAAACAACCGAAATGCCCATCAGTAGACGACTAGATTAAGACCCTGTGGTATATTTATACAATGGAGTATTACGCAGCCATAAAGAAGAAAGAAATCTTACCATTTGCAACAACATGGATGGACCTAGAGAACATTATGTTAAGTGAAATAAGTCAGACAGAGAAAGACAAACACCATATGATCTCACTTATATGTGGAATCTAAAGAAGAGAATAAGTGAATGAACTAATCAGAAACAGCTTCAGAGACATAGAGGAAAAACTGAGGGTTGCTAGATGGGAGGGGGGATAAGGGGGAAGGTGAGGAGATTAGAAAGCAGTCAGTAACCACAAGATTGCCACAGGGTTACGAAAGTTAAATTGGGGAATGTAATCAATAATGTTGTAAAGGTTTTGTAGGGTATCCAATGGACACTTGTCTCATTAGGCAGACCACCTCAGGGATGATGTAGATGCCTTATCACTGCACTGTACACCTGAAGCTGAAGCTGAACAATAATGAATGTCTATTACAAGTTTATATATTATATATACACATATATATGTATGTGTATATATATGTATGTATGTATGTATGTATATACTTACAAGAAGCGGAGTACAGCATTAGGAATAGAGACAGTGGAAATGTAATGGTTGTGTGCGATGTCGGAGGGACAGTGGATGGGGGGAGGGGGGTTGACACAGTGTGAGGGATATAAATGATAAACGTCTAAGTATTACTTTGTTTTGTGTACCTGAAACCAATAAAAAAATAAATTAAAAAACAAACAAACACAAAAACAAATTGCTTTTCAGAGTTTAAATGAAAACTACTAATAGGAGTCTCCCCATAACAACAGAGATAAGGGCTTTAGGATATCAACAACTGTGAAAATTTCCCAATGAATAGAAGACACACGTTTTTCTATCAAACATACTTTAAAGAGTAAAAATAATAAAACAAAATTTTTTCTGAGACTTTATATCTCTACATACATAAAATGTGATAATTTTACAGACACTTTTTTCTGTTCTTAAATAAAAATATCTTAAATCTCTGAGACCTTTAAAAATGTTAAGCATTAAAAATAGTTTCAGCCACATCTTTCCACATCCTTAAAAAACAAAACCATCACTACCAAAACTCCATTACTGTTTGCAAATGAAGAATTGTCATGACTAAGATTTTCCCAAATGTCCCCATTAATACTATGTTTAGAAAGGAGAGTTTTTGTTATATATTCAACCTCCTCTCACTTCATAAAATGCTTTATGGTTACTGATATCAACACAGTTGTTGTTGTTTTTTTAATTAAAAAAGCTAAAAAGATCACCATATTGACTTTCCTAGAAAGAGAGAAAACAATCATTGTAACATTGTTTTTCACATGGCAAAATGGGGAAGACCTAAGAGACTCAAGTGGTTGGGTCTTGAGCCCTATAGCAAGATGGTGGCAGAGTTGGAAAGGATTCCAGATGTCTTTACTGACCATTAAGCAACAGAATCCTGAATAACTTTCTATTACACTGAATAGTTACTATTGCCAAATCTAGTGAGAATTAAGAGACCTAAAGTAAGACAGAAATCTTTGCTTCCAGTTATCTTTAAGCTTTTGCCAGTAACATGGTTCTAGTAGGAGAAAACACAAAGTTGTAATCCTAATCAAATTTTGCAACATCATATTCTATTTCAATAGGTTACTGAGAACAACATCCTAAATGATACTCAAAAATATTTCAAGTGGATGAATATTAACAATGCTTTTTGTTTTGTTTTACTTTATCCATACAAAATAGGAAATTACTTTTACGTAAGAGCTTTTAATCTGTTACTAGTTATTAAAGATAGTATTAATGGTTTGTTTTCTTCTCCTTGTGTCTTTGTAATAAGAGAATGCAGTTATATGACTTCAGGTATTTACAAAAATACCCTGAATAGCATTACTGAAGCTCTTAGAAACTTAGTGAGAACATGATATTATTTAAAGGAAAAACAATTGATCTTGAGAAATCAAGTCACACTTGTGACTCAGCAAGAATTTCAGTTTCAGACCTGTGTGTTTGTGGTTTTATTTTGACACTCCAACAAGCAAGCCGCTTTGACAAAAAAGTATTAAACCAATATGGCAAAGAAATTACTAACAGCAGGAACAACTGGTCTCTGTAAGGAAGTATTTTCCTTGTTATACATACAGCCCTGTTGTGGCCAATATGCAAGAGCTTCTAAACTTAAACTTTTTTTTTTTTTTAACATTTTTTTATACAGAGCTATGGTTCTTAACTTTCTGCACCCAGGCCACTTCAGCCCCCATGGTGAAGATACTCCTAGTACCCAAGCCACTTGCCACCATGCATGTGTGTACGTACATGTACACAGACTCACATTCAGTCTTCAGATGATTAAACAGTGTATCATTTTTAATGAAAGGCTTGGACTCTTAGGATATGAGAGAATATTTGTATGAGAAATAAAATTATAGAAAGAGACATATCCTAAGCCTTGGTAGTTCAAGAGACTAAGTCAACAATCACTTTAGAGGATCTTCCGGGTGATATTTTTATTTCAAGTTCACATTTTGAAAAGTGTTGCTCTAGAGTGATGGCCTTAGAAGGTCCTCTTACAGACTGGTAGAAAGGCTTCCAAAAGAACGTATGGGAGCATTTTCCCTCCAAATATTCTATTTCAGACATAACACTAAACTGAAAAACCCAAATACTAACACTAAAAAATTTCACAATAACAGAGTCAGTATATTGCAAGATTTTTGTGTGCACTACAAAGGGAAAGGTAGTCTTCATGGCCATCTGTTCCCAAAGTTTCAAAGATCACTGATCTAAGGGATTAGTATTCCAGTCTTTAAAATCAGGTTCTATCAGAAGAAATTTTCTTGAAATCACTGCGTCAGTACTACAGATACGATAATTTGACCATCTGTTTCCTGAATGTTATATAAAAACCCTCCTTACACCATATGTCAAAATAAAACATTCCACTTGGCTAACCTTTATGGGATTTCAATTCCACTTTCCCCAGCTGGCTGACATAAACATCTAAGGCACCCTGATGAGTTGAGGCTTTTAGATATCCAGAAGATGAATCTAGGAGGAAAGAAAAAACTATTAAGTACAATCATTCTTATTTGAGGAATTAGAATTATAAATTTGAAATAAAAGGCTCTGCTTCAAAATTAGGAAAAGGAAGGACTCTTGCAAGATCTTTTATTTTCCTCATAATATGCCATCTTCTGCTTTAAAATGAAAACAGAAACAGAAATCTAGAATTCTACACCTACACAACCAATAAAAAGTCCCTATGTCTATAGTAACCTGCATGGCTTATCTCTAAACATCTCAGGCAACCTGCCTAAACATGTTTACTCTAAAACCTAATGCACAGGAAAGGTAGTAGGCAAGAAATGGATCCTTGACAGCCAAGATCATTAAGCATCACTGAAATAATTTAGTTTATTAGCAAGTTTCAATATTTACTAAAGAATTCTATCTAGTGTACAGTCACATGTAAGTAGTAGCGAAGTGAATAAAAATCAAAACCTCTTATATTTTCTCCTTTTAGCAAATTTGCTAGTACTAGAAAGTGCTGCTAAGAGTGAAAGATTACATAAAGTTTTGTTGCAGTTCTTAGAGGGACAGAAAGGAGGAAGAATTACTTGAAGAGTAAGTGAAACTGTTTCATATTTAAATATTTTTTTTTAAGTTTCTGGAATTGAAGAGGTATCTTTCTTTAAGTCAAGAGGATAAATCATAATTAAGGTGGTCCTGATTTGACACTCAAATTTCCTTATGTCATCGACTCCAGTTTTCAGTCAGTCAACATTTCAAGTTCAAGGGAAAGCTGACAGATAAGGAAAATGATGTTGAAGAAGAGTCAGTGCTAAGTAGCTTCTCCTTTTTCCTCCTCTCCCATGGCAACTGAACCTTTAATTTAATATTCTATCTGCCTGCCCTGCGAAGGCCAAACCATACTTTTTTAGTATGGTTTTCTCTTTAAAAGTATATTTTATCAGGAGGTTTTGTTACTTCAAAGTGGAAACAACATACATAGGCACTGTGATGAAACCAACACCAAAAATTATAATATACTTTTTATAAAATATGGGAAAAAACATCTGTATACTCACGAAGGAGCCAACATTTTTCTTTAAAATAAATTTTAGATTACTGCAAAGACAACAACTTGGGAATAAACTGTTTAAAATCTGACTCCACCACAATTTACAATTTACCTCTGCCTATACTGAAAAATGGCCTTTATTAGAAGTGATTTATTTAATTTTTAAAATTTAAGTGTAGTTGGTATACAGTATTATATTAGTTTCAGGTGTATAATATAGTGATTCAACATATATTTAATTTTTAAGTGTCAAAAGTAAACATTGATACTGGGAAATTAAGCCACTAGAGATAAACGACATAGAATAGCTGGACAAAGATGAATATTTCTCTCCTTAGGTACCAACAGAAACTCCTTTTAAAGCCTCTTACTGCATCCTGCAAAAAGCCAAGTAACAAATACATAACATTCCCTCAGGGATCATGGCCCTGTGCTGCTTTTTGTCCAATGGCTGAATAATGTTGTTTTATATACTTTTGTCCAGTTCCTAATTGTTTAAGATAGGCGAGTAAACCATATCCCTGCTAATTTATAATGGTTAGAAGCAATAGAGTCATATTCTTAATTCTTTTTTTCCCCAATCCATCCTGAAAACATACTGGGTATTATCAGTTTTTCACATTAGACCTCAAGAACCTTCATTGGTTTGTTAGCTAAGAACTTCCCTTAAATCTTAAAGAAGAAATAATTTCTACTGACAGCTTGTAAAATGTTTTATTGATTAGTTAGATTGTCCTCCAGATATAAGGAAGATATTTAAATAATAAAAAAAATAACACAAGATATAGTGAGCATGGAGTTAAAATTATTCTCCACATTTGGCTTCAAACACTTAAAACACTGAGGTCTGTTTTGGAATTTTTCTTGCCAGAGTCCCAACTGGCATGATTTTTTCAGATATCTGGGGAAAATTTGATGCATCAAGAAGTATTAGCCATACAATATATTTGAGGGGGCAATAAGCCAAGCTATGCCTTTATTGTGGTATTGAGCAGGGGAAAATAAGGTAAACCAGCTGGCTAAAACATCAAGTCGGGTGATGAGTACAAAGGAGCCACTAATAAAACAGTTAATGGGCTTTCAGAAACGTACACAACGACCACTAAAATAAGAAACAACCCAGGAGAGGCGGAAGCTGATTATATTTGGTCTATGGCATATATTTGCCATCTTAAGATTTCCTTACAATATGCTACTGATGTAGTTAATTGAGCAAATGAAATTCATCAAATTCAGTAGGCCTTGTAACCATAAAGTATAATGAAAAGCAAATGTAGTGAACTTTGAAATGGCATTGCATGCTGATACTTGCCCTTTTAGAATATCAGTCCTTAGTCAAAAATATACACATCTGAAGAAAGGACAGCTATTTTATTAAAATAAAATCATTTCAACAGTCTTGCTAGATAAGTTTCAGGTTTCTAACAGGACAGTGGACCTTATAAGTCTAAATAAATACTCAGAAAAAACATTAATAACTCCAAAATTAGTTATACTTAAGAGAGCTATTCCTGTTGGCATACATGTATATAAATACACTGTGTTTTAAAGGTAAAGAGGAGCACCTTAAACCAAGTCATGACAATTTGTTCCTGGGAAATGCAGCCAAGTAATTTTAGGCATAAGAATATAATAAAACGCCACTTTATGAAAGTAAAAACAAACAAAAAAAAGGTAACAAAATGTGGACTACACAATGTGTGCATTATAACAGGTTGAATAAAATATCTGAAATATTAATTTGATTTCTTGCTTTCTCTAAGGGGAAAAAATAGAATATTTTTATGTGGGTTATAAATAATGCTTTCACTACTGCCCCACCCCAATGGAAATAAACACAGCTAAATAACTATATCATAAGTCACTAAGTAATTACATCCTCATGTTATCAGTGTTGAGCTCTGATAATGGCCCATACCTTTGGAGGCTTTCAAAAAAAAATAATTAAAATTCAAGCTGTGTTTTCAAAAGAGAAAGAAAAGGTGATATTGAAAAAGCTATGTAGCAAAAGATACACTAATTTTTTTTTGTTTTCTATAATGGAAAGGATTGAAACTAAAAATCAACTATGAAGAGTCAAATTAAGACTCATTCACAGGATTTCATATTTTGGAGATTTATATAATGGAGAAATTTTGTAGCTCTTGGAGGAAGCCTTTCGAGAAATATGCATTAGAGGGTGATTAAGAAGTGAACAGAAATTTAGTCCAGAAAGCGGTTTGAATAAGGAGATTCCCATAGTTTTCTATCATAACAATTTTGGACAAAGATCTTGGTCTGACAGAGATTCCTGAGTTTTCCTGGAAAATAACACATACAAAAAGGAAAAACTGATGTCAACTACCCATCAAACACTATGTGCAATCAAAGGAATAGATATCTAATACGCATTTTGCTAATAGCAGAGAATAACAAATAACCTTGAAAGGCTATTTTCCTTCAGATAAAGGAGAATTCTCTCAAAATTCGTCAAGCATGTTCCGAAAGTTCTTCTAAATTTTTATAATTCTACCTCAAGTTTCAACATGTAGATACTAAGAAACAGCAACACAAAAGATATTTCTTGATTTTTGCAACTTGAATTCTATACTTCCAAAGCTACACTAATTTCTTGAACAAGGAACAAATTTTATATAAAGGACTAAATATATAAGCCTTAATTTGACTCTTGATAGTTAATTTTTAGTTCCAATCATTTGTATTATAATAAAAGATTTCCAAAGGCAAAATTTTAAGGTCAATTCAAATAAAGTTTTCTAAATTAATATCCTGCCTACGTATTCTGTGTTAGGGAGGGAGTGTATATGAGGCTGGGCTTAAGAGACACACAAAGCAATGTCCCTCCCTCCAGAAATGGAGATATTCTTTTTTAAAAGATGTCATTACCAGTACACAGCTTCTGGTAGTGCCTTCCAAAAGAGGCAACATAGGACACAGAAAGTAAAGGTGAGCAACTTTATTAGCACCCCTATCCCATCATTATCTACTATCAAGTACTGTTTTTTCCTGTTGGGTCATTTTATTTTTTAATATTTATTTAGACATTCAATATTATTTTACACTAATTTCAGGTGTACAATGTAGTGGTTAGACATTTATATAATTTAAGACGTGATCCCCCTGACTAGTGTAGTACCCATCTGACACCATACATAGTTATTACAATACTGATTATATTCCTTATGCTATACTCTACATCCCCATGACTACTGTGTAACAACCGATTTGTACTTCTTAATCCCTTTTCCTTTTTCACTGACCCCCAACCCAGCTTCCATCTGGCAATCATCAAAATGTTTTCTGTATCTACGTATGAGCTTGTTTCTATTTTGTTTGTTTATTTTGTTCTTTAGATTCCACATATAAGTGACATCACATTGCATCTGTCTTTCTGTCTGACACTCCACTCACACAATTCCCTCCAGGTCCATCCATGCCTCCACAGATGGCAAGAACCCATTCTCTTCTGTGGCCGAGACACATTCCATTGCCTACATGTACCACCTGCTCTTTATCCATTCTTACATCGACAGACACCCAGGCTGCCTCCGTATCTTGGCCATTATAAACAATGCTGCAATGAACATATGGATGCACATGTCCCCCTGAAGTAGCATTTTGGGTTTTGTCAGATTAAATACCCAGAAGTGAGATTACTGGGTCCTTCTTTGTCTCTTGTTATACTTTGTTTTAAAGTCTATTTTGTCTGATATAAGTATTGCTACGTCAGCTTTTTTCTGTTTTTTTTGCTTGTTTGTTTGTTTGTTTGCTTGTTTGATTTCCATTTTCATGAAATATCTTTTTCCACCCTTTTACTTTCTGTCTTTGTGTGTCCTTCAATCTGAAATTAGTCTCTTGTGAACAGCATATGTTAAGGGTCTTGAATTCTTACCGATTCAGCCCTCCTATGTCTTTTGAGTGGAACATCTAATCCATTTACATTGAAAGTAATTGTTGATACATATGTAGCTATTGCCATTTTATCATTCATAATTTTGATTTGTTTTCCCCCATCTTAAAGAAGTCCCTCTAACATTCCTTGTAATACTGGTTTGATGGTGAGGAACTCCTTTACCTTTTCCTGTCTGGGAAGCTCTTTACATGTCCTTCAACTCTAAGTAGTAGCTTTGCTGGGTAGAGTAATCTTGGTTGTAGGTCCTTGGTTTTCATCACATTGAGTATTTTGTCCCAATCCCTTCTGGCCTGCAAAGTTTCTGTTGAGAAATCAGCTGACAGTCTCATGGGAGCTCCCTTATAAGTTACTAGTTGCATTTCTCTTGCTGCTTTTAGGATCCCTTCTTTAACCTTTGCCATTCTAATTATGATGTGTCTTGGTGTGGACCTGTTTGGGTTCATCTTGTTTGGAACCCTCTGTGCCTTCTGAATTTGTATGTCTACTTCCCTCACCAGGTTAGGAACGTTTTCAGTCATTATTTCTTCAAACAGGTTCTCAACCCCTTTCTCCTCTCTTTCTGGTACCCCCAATGTGAATGTTGTTACGCTTGATGTTGTCCCAAAGGTCTCTTAAACTATCCTCACATTTTTGGATTCTTTTTTCTTTTTGCTGTTCCAACTGGGTGATCTCTACTACTTTATCTTCCAAATCGCTGAATCGATCCTCTGCTTCATCTAGTCTGCTGGTGATTCCTTTTAATGCATTCTTTATTTCAGTTTTGTATTCTTCACTTCTGACTAGTTCTCTTTTATGGCTTCTATGTCTTTTTTTATGTTTGTTATCTCTTTGTTGAAGTTCTTACTAAGTTCCTTGAGCATGCTTTGTGGGGAGCCATGGTTTCTTGCAACCCTGAACCTTGCAGACTGGCTCGGTTTCTGCCCCCATAACATTGTCTCTGCCTTATCTGAAAAGCGCCTAACGGCTGCTGAGGAATGTGGTGAAAACGGCCAGTTCCCAGACACAGAAAACTAAGGGCTTTCTAGACAATTAGTAGATTCTGTCGCCTTGAAATATTTACTTTTGTGAGTTTCAGTGACCTTGTAGCTTCTATGTCAAAGTAAGGTTGAAGCTGGAAAGATTTACTTTCACTGAGATAATGCATATCTTCTTCGTTTAACTGCACGTACTCAAATTGTATATATTGGTTAGAGATAATAAACTCAGGGCTTCAGCATGACTGAAGACCGGCCGCATTAGCATTTGTGTGTGTCTTTTATTTCATTCCCACTCCCCCATTCAGGTACTGATCGACTCGTGGCGGCTGGCCCGTCACACTTGGCGCCCGAACAGGGACCTGAATACGGGGGTAACAGTGAGGAACACCACGTGGCAAGGGCCCAGCTCGTAGAGAGCTTATCAGTGGATGCGTGGTGAGTAAGACACAATACCCCTCAGTCGAATGAATGTGTGAGTGAGTGATAGTTCCACGACTTTTTGTCACGGAGCTTGATTGGGCCCTAATCTGCGGTTCCGGTTCTGTCATACGGCATAACGGCGACTGGGCTTTACAGTCCACCTGTCCGGGGGATTATACCGGAGCGCCTTAGCCAAGACGGATTTGGCTCCGCGAGGGGCACGGCCAGACGGGCATCAGAGTGTTTTTCTTTGTTTGAAAGAAGGGCCGAGTTAGGGTGAAGGATGGGTCACGCTAGCAGCAAGGACCTGTATGTTAGAGGACTTAAGAAATTGCTTGCCGCCCGTGGCAGTCGGGTGAGCAGAGAACAGTTAGATAAGTTTTTAGAATTTGTAAAAGAAGTTTGTCCATGGTTTCCAGAAGAAGGCACTGTCAGTCTGGAAACTTGGGAGAAAGTGGGAGAGCAGTTACAAGATTATTATGCTGCCCACGGACCTCAGCAGATCCCTGTAGAAACATTCGGGTTGTGGACCTTGATTAGAGATTGTTTAGATCTCAGGCGTAAGAGCTGTAAGCTAGAGAAAGTAAAACAAGCTGGCAATGAAGAAATTCTTTCATCTGCCGCTTCTCTGGCAGAGAGAGAAAAGGGGGAGGAAGCCAAACCCACAGAAGAACTTTTTAAAGATACAGAGCCTATTTATTATGAACCTCCGATCGAGGACTGGAAAGATTTAGACTCTCAGGATCAGGAAGACTCAGAGGATGAAGCAGCCAAACATAATAGGAACAAATACCCTCCTTTGGTGGCTATGGCTCAAGAAGGCAGACAACCTGCAGGCACTACACTTTCTCTTGCAGATCACTAAAATAAGAAACAACCCAGGAGAGGCGGAAGCTGATTATATTTGGTCTATGGCATATATTTGCCATCTTAAGATTTCCTTACAATATGCTACTGATGTAGTTAATTGAGCAAATGAAATTCATCAAATTCAGTAGGCCTTGTAACCATAAAGTATAATGAAAAGCAAATGTAGTGAACTTTGAAATGGCATTGCATGCTGATACTTGCCCTTTTAGAATATCAGTCCTTAGTCAAAAATATACACATCTGAAGAAAGGACAGCTATTTTATTAAAATAAAATCATTTCAACAGTCTTGCTAGATAAGTTTCAGGTTTCTAACAGGACAGTGGACCTTATAAGTCTAAATAAATACTCAGAAAAAACATTAATAACTCCAAAATTAGTTATACTTAAGAGAGCTATTCCTGTTGGCATACATGTATATAAATACACTGTGTTTTAAAGGTAAAGAGGAGCACCTTAAACCAAGTCATGACAATTTGTTCCTGGGAAATGCAGCCAAGTAATTTTAGGCATAAGAATATAATAAAATGTCACTTTATGAAAGTAAAAACAAACAAAAAAAAGGTAACAAAATGTGGACTACACAATGTGTGCATTATAACAGGTTGAATAAAATATCTGAAATATTAATTTGATTTCTTGCTTTCTCTAAGGGGAAAAAATAGAATATTTTTATGTGGGTTATAAATAATGCTTTCACTACTGCCCCACCCCAATGGAAATAAACACAGCTAAATAACTATATCATAAGTCACTAAGTAATTACATCCTCATGTTATCAGTGTTGAGCTCTGATAATGGCCCATACCTTTGGAGGCTTTCAAAAAAAAATAATTAAAATTCAAGCTGTGTTTTCAAAAGAGAAAGAAAAGGTGATATTGAAAAAGCTATGTAGCAAAAGATACACTAATTTTTTTTTGTTTTCTATAATGGAAAGGATTGAAACTAAAAATCAACTATGAAGAGTCAAATTAAGACTCATTCACAGGATTTCATATTTTGGAGATTTATATAATGGAGAAATTTTGTAGCTCTTGGAGGAAGCCTTTCGAGAAATATGCATTAGAGGGTGATTAAGAAGTGAACAGAAATTTAGTCCAGAAAGCGATCTGAATAAGGAGATTCCCATAGTTTTCTATCATAACAATTTTGGACAAAGATCTTGGTCTGACAGAGATTCCTGAGTTTTCCTGGAAAATAACACATACAAAAAGGAAAAACTGATGTCAACTACCCATCAAACACTATGTGCAATCAAAGGAGTAGATATCTAATACGCATTTTGCTAATAGCAGAGAATAACAAATAACCTTGAAAGGCTATTTTCCTTCAGATAAAGGAGAATTCTCTCAAAATTCGTCAAGCATGTTCCGAAAGTTCTTCTAAATTTTTATAATTCTACCTCAAGTTTCAACATGTAGATACTAAGAAACAGCAACACAAAAGATATTTCTTGATTTTTGCAACTTGAGTTCTATACTTCCAAAGCTACACTAATTTCTTGAACAAGGAACAAATTTTATATAAAGGACTAAATATATAAGCCTTAATTTGACTCTTGATAGTTAATTTTTAGTTCCAATCATTTGTATTATAATAAAAGATTTCCAAAAGCTACTGGGAGACATTAATTGGATTAGACCTCAGTTGCGGTTGACAACCGGTGAATTACAACCTTTGTTTAAAATATTACGTGGGAAAGCTGATCCTACTTCTCCCCGAGAGATAACACGGGGAAGAGGCTTTGCTTGTATTTCTCCAGGTCCGGAAAAAAAAACCTTTGTGAATTCCTGGTCGGTGTTAAACCATACCATGAACAACAGCCTACAGAATAGAAGACATCTATAGATACCCATCCACGCCCCTAGGGTGTGAAAAAGCTCTCACTTTCCGCAGCTGCAGAAGGACTTTCCACTTTAGACCCTGTTAAATGGATAAAGACTTTGGGTAGAGGGTTTGCTGGGGATATTGCTATTCTGTTTATTGTTCTGTTTATTTTACATAGTCCTCAGATGTGGACAAATAGCCCTCCGACAGGCTGTAAATGAAACAACTACACGTTCTGTGTTTCTCATGCTTCAAAAACAAAAAAGGGGGAGATGCAGTCACACAACAGCCTAGCCGACTGTCCCCCCATGTCTTTCCTTAAGGAAAGAAGAGCCTGTAAGACTGTGCCTTTTTAGGAACTTTGCTTATCTCTATATTTTACACCTTATGTCTCTCTGTCTGGTCCCCAAAAGATGGTTTGCAGCCAAAGACGGGTAAGATATCTCACGGGAGATACAACCTAAGCCAGGCAAAACCGAGTGGGGACCCCCAATGAGCTGCCTTAAAAGATCCAAAAAGGAGCCTTGCCTCCCCTTCCCCCTGCCTGGGAAAAGCCACTGCTGTCTCTGGCTTTCCTCAAAGGAGATCGGTAGCCAATGACGGGTAATGATCAGTAAGCGTTTTTACAACCTAAGACAGGAGTCGATCGCTTTGATGATTGATATCCAATGACGGGTAAGTAAAAATGTCTGTACTGACTACCTAAGCCAGACACGATCTCAAAAATAAAAAAGGGGGATATGTAGGGAATTGGAGCATTAAGGGTTAAGAAAATGTAACTTCAAGCAGAGTTTGGGAGGATGGCTGAGGGAAACTCCGATAAGCATAAAGAACAAACAGACACCTGCTGCCCTGGGAATGGGAAAATATCTAAAGGTTCTAAGAACAGTCAGGGCCAAACTTTGAGAAAACGTAACTAATCTGTACTTGCTGCCTCAGCCGCTTTATGTAAGCTTCTTGTTTCTGTGTGTATAAAAAAAAGCTGGCTTCATGATGAAATTCAAAGTATGAGAGAAGCTGAACCCTTAAAATTTGATGCAGCTCAGGCTGCCTCTGAGTTTGTTGATGTTCTTAGGAGTGTTTTGCCCTCTATGCCTTATATTACCCATTCTGTTATAATATTTCTTACATTGGGCATCTGTGTCTGCTTGGTTCTGTGCCTACTCCCCATCCTCATCAGATGTTTCATCAGCAGGATGTTAGACTTACGAGCTGACATCCATCAGCTTGAGCTCAAGGCGAAGCCTTAAGTCTTTCTCCCCCATGCATTTAGAGGGGCGGGTTAGTCAACGACGGGCAAATACTTGGGAGCCGCTTCAACACCTAAGACAGGGCTTGTATTAATAAAATATGAGTACCAATGACGGGTAAGTTGAGGCAGGCGTCCTGGGATGCCTAAGTCAGGCACCGTCACCTCGCCATCCTGGCTGGATGGACTTTGCTTTTATAAAATAAAAAAGGGGGAGATGTGGGGAGCCATGGTTTCTTGCAACCCTGAACCTTGCAGACTGGCTCGGTTTCTGCCCCCATAACATTGTCTCTGCCTTATCTGAAAAGCGCCTAACGGCTGCTGAGGAATGTGGTGAAAACGGCCAGTTCCCAGACACAGAAAACTAAGGGCTTTCTAGACAATTAGTAGATTCTGTCTCCTTGAGATATTTACTTTTGTGAGTTTCAGTGACCTTGTATCTTCTATGTCAAAGTAAAGTTGAGGCTGGAAAGATTTACTTTCACTGAGATAATGCATATCTTCTTCGTTTAACTGCACGTACTCAAATTGTATATATTGGTTAGAGATAATAAACTCAGGGCTTCAGCATGACTGAAGACCGGCCGCATTAGCATTTGTGTGTGTCTTTTATTTCATTCCCACTCCCCCATTCAGGTACTGATCGACTCGTGGCGGCTGGCCCGTCACAATGCTTATAAAAATTGTTTTGAACTCTATATCTGGTAGGTTGCTTGCCTCTATTTTGTTTAGTTCTTTTTCTGGAGTTTTCTCCCATTCTTTCATTTGGGATGTATTTCTGTTTCCTCATTTTGGCTGCCTCTCTATTTCTATGTATTAGGTAGATCTGCTAGGTCCTCCAGTCTTGGCAAGGTGGCTTTATGTAGTAGGCCTTATGTAGTAGCCCCTGTGGGGCTCAGTGGCAGTCTCCAGGTGGCAGTCACCTGGTCACCTGCACCAGGTGCTCCAGGAATGTCCCTTGTGTGGGTTGTGCATGCCTGCCTGTCACAGGTGAGCCTTGGTTGCTATTGGCATGTCAGTAGGTGGGATTGATCCTCAGGCTGACTGGTTGTGAGGTTTGGCTACATCTACAGCTTATGGGCTGCTGTGCTTACCCCACCGAGTGGGATTCTCCTCAGTGGATTCTGGTGCGCGTTGAGACCACCCTTTGTGGGTGCTGCTTCTGGCACTCTGTTGTGGTCTGAAGCCAACCTCCAAGTATGTTGGTTCTGGGGCCTCTCGGCAGGGGCTCCGGTGCAGGCCAAGGTCATCTACTGCCTGGAACTGACCAGGGACTACCTGGTAAGAGCTACAAAGCAATCTCCAGTTGTTCACTGCCTGTGCTAACCCTGGAGGCATGTGGGAGAGGCCACGCTGCAAACTGAGGATGTCTACTACCAGTACTGTGCCTGGGGTAGCTTCATAAAATGCCAGGACACCCTGAGGCCTGCTGCCACCTGCCAGCTCCCTTAAGTTTCAGCCACTGATAGAGCCTTGTGAGGTAGGCAAGGTCTCAGGGAGTCACTACAGTGGGAAGAGTTGTGGTCACCAGGTTAATATAAATTTTGGTTTGGTGCCAGTGCTGAGCCTGAAGCTACTCAGCAAAAGTCTCAGAGCACACCAAAGGCAGTTGCCACCAGCCTGGGGTCTGTCAGATTCTGATAGTTTTCCAAGAAACAGTGCAATGCAGGTGGGGCTGGCCACTCATGAGTACCTCTCGTGTTGGGGGAGTTGAATGGAGTGGGGTCCCAGTGAGTCATCAGGGCAGAGCTGCAAAGCTCACCAGACCAATGAGATTCATATTTGGCCATAAGTTTAGGGAACAGGCTCATCATAGGAATGATGGCGCCTGCCTGTCAGCTGCATGGGAAGAAGATTCCTCACAGGGAAAATGCTAATTGTCCTCCAGCCCTCCTCCTGCAGCCACACAACTCAGTCTGCCTCCCGTATGTCTCCGATACCCCCTGAACTCACCGTCCCTACGTTGGAACACAGGGTGAGTGCCTGCGAGTGAGTGTGCACGGGACCTTTAAGAGGACGCCTGGGTTTCCTGCCACCTTCTATCTCACACGGATGGTGGGAATCCCCACTGTTTTTCACAGCCAGATATTGTGGGGGCTCTTCTTCCTGGCACCAGTACTCTGGGCTGGGCAGGCCATTATGGGGCTGGGGTCCCTTGCTCCTCTGGAGGGGAATCTTTGCAGCTGATATATCTCTCCCAGTTCTCAACTGTCACAGGAAGATTTTGGGTTAGCTAGCTTCACATCTCTGCCCCTCTACCAGACTCAACGTGGCTTCTTCTTTATATCCTTAGTTATAAAACTTCTGTTCACTCAGACGTCAGATGGTTCTTCAGATTGACTGTTCTATAATTTAGTTTTAATTTTAATTTGTTCATGAAAGGAAGCAGCCACAGTGTTTATCTACTCTACCATCTTGGATCTCCTCCTGTTGACTCATTTTAAATGGAATATGACCTGGTGTTCCAGAAGAAAGTTATATTTTTAAAAATATGAGCCCAAGGAAAATCATCGTTTTGATAATCAAATTTTTTATAGCTCTTCAGTTCCTGAGAGAGATCTATATTATAGAAATTAGGAAGACAGGGTTTTGGGAGGTAGGTTAGAATGTATATACAAAATCCAAATGATTGATGAGATTATTTAAGAGGCTGATCAATTGTATTAGCTAAACTAGAAATAATGGACCATAATTATACATCTTCTTAATAAAGGAATCATGGATAGAACACTTAGTATATTTTCCTGAAGTCAGACAGGATAATACCTAAATCATCTCAAGTCTTTTAATATTCCAATTGGATAATATATAATCTTTTCTCAACACCCATTCCAATATTTTGAAGCTTCTGCTATCCTAACAAAGTTCCCGCTCAGGTTCCTACAATCACTTTTTGTTTCTTTGTAACTGTTTTCTTCTATTAATCTCAATTCCTCAAAATCCAAGTTACTCAGTAGACTTTAATTAGGTTGTCATGATTTGTTAAGAACTGCTTTCAACTTTCTTAAAAGAATCTTTTGTTTTAAGGAAAACACAAACCAACAAATCAAGAAATTTCAAAGAAATATTACCCATTTTTCACTTTTGGGATTAAGGCATCAAACCCAATAGTTCTGCAAATTCATAACAACAATGGTTTTTAGGCTCTACAGAAGGGTTGGCAAACTACAGACACTTCTTGCTTTTATTAATAAAGTTTTATTGGAACACAGACATATCCATTTGTCTGTGTACTGTCAATGGATGCTTTTATGTTAAAATGACAAGAGTTGCATAGTTCAGATAGACTGTGTGGCTCACGATGCCAAAAATATTTACTATCTGGCTCTACTTTACAAAGTCTGCCAACGCCTAGAGCAAAACTTTTGTGTTGAGGAAATGAGCTTTTCCCACTAAAAAACAAAATATAAAATTTCATTCTATTTAAGACAAAAAGATTTACCAATTTACTGAAATCAGCTCTATTTCTAAAGCCTGAGTAACATACAGTTAGGTATAAAATTCTGCTTATAGAAACGAAAAAAATTGTCTGAAGGCAATTCTAATTTTTCATTCACCCTGATTGTTCAACATCAAGAAAATAAACTGAAAAAAACAGAAAAATAATATTTGACAAAGGATTGGTTCCAAGAATATATATATAAAGAACTTCTACAACTCAATAATAAAAAGACAAATAATTTAATTGAAAAATAAATGGGTAAAAGATCTGAACAAAACTTCACAAAGAAAGATATACTAATGACCAATAAGCATATAAAAAAGTGCCAAATGCCATCAGTCATCAGGGAAATGTAAATTAATACCAGAGCTATACTACTATTCACATATACCAGAATGGGTAAAATTAAAAAGACTGCATGTAATAATGGTTGGTGGGGATATGGAGAAACCAGAATTTTCATACATTATAGGAAGGAGTGTAAAATGGAACTCTGGGGAAAAGTGTGGTAGTTATCACAGAAATATACATATATATATGTATGTATGTATATCCCTGTATCCATATGTCCATAAAATGACTTGTCTAAGAATGGCCATAGCAGCTTTACTACAATTGACAGAAACTAAGTAAGTCATGAGTCAAATTTACAAATTTGTTTTATATATCACTCAAAAGCCAGTATAAAAACACACCCAAGTCTCCACAGTTCTTTCTCATCCCATGGTTAAAAAAACAAAACAAAAAATCCCACTAATTTTATTGCTTTATTATGTAAATACTAGTTTGAATTTTGAATTTTATTTTCATAAAAGTCCAAATTAACTTAGAGCTACAGAGTTAAAAAAGAAATTTATCAAGTAGCATGTTAGCACATACCTACTGTGATGTTACCCATCTTGCTTTGTAATGTTATAGTACCTGCAAAAGAGAGAAAAATACAATTTTATGTACATGGGATAATCTAGAAAGGAACTGTGTTATATGTTATCCTAAAACATGGCTGGATATCTACAATGTTATTTAATAACATTGTTATTGTTGTTGGTAATTTTTCTCAGTATCACACATCAATCAGAAATTTAGTGGCAATTCTGACATAAATAGCTTTAGGCATCTATACAAACTCTTGTCCTCCACTCCACCTTAAGCTTTTATAGCATAACTATACAACATATCACCATACATTCTGGGAAACAGAAGAAAAATGATAGTTCTAAAATCCAAAAGTGAAAAAATTACTTAAATACATTGACTATGCATTTTCAACCCAAATATCACTGTACTTACCAGACCACACAAGGCCAAGTTTTGAACCAGTAATACTAAAATAATCCATAGGGAAAACAGTTAATTACTATTATTTTTATCTCAAAATTAATCTGTGGTAAGTGAACTCACTTATTTCACTTCATTCATCTTATAAATACCAACATGTACTAACTAGTACCTGGAATAAACCCAAAAGGCATGTGATTCTTTGTCCAATAGTCAGATGTGCTTCGATTGCAACAATCTTTCTAAAAGATGTATATTCCATCATACTTCAGGTAAGTATATGAGCAACAGGTACATTTGTGTAGGAACAAAACTTGGTTTGTGGGAAGTTAAGCTCATAAAATTATTTTCAAGTCTCAGTAAGTTACAAGGTTGTAAAGAAACTGTTACATGTGTTATGTAAATATTATTCCATTGGTGTGTTCTCGACTTTGTCTTCTAATTTTCAAACCCAGTAAATGCAGATTCACCATCACATGCAAATAGTGGCCAAAGGTCATATAGCTGCTAAGATGGCTTCCAATGATCCCTGCCTCTCAGTCCTTGTATAATTTCCTCCCCCCATGTGTAGACTGGACCTAATGATTTGCTTTTAACAAAGAAAATAGGGCAAAAGTGGTGGATGTTACTTTCAAGATTAAGTTACAAAAGGATTCTGGCTTCCTGCTGGCCCTCTTTTGCTTTGATGGAAACCAGCTAGACATGTCACCTGCCCTATGACAGGCCTATTAGCAAAGAACTCAAAGAGGCCTCCACCCAGCAGGATCGGAACTGAATCCTGCCAACAACCACGCAGGTGAGCTAGGAAGCAGATTCTCCCTTTGTTGAACCTTCAAATGAGCCCACAGTCCCAGCAGACACCTTAATTACAGCCTCAAGAGGAATCTTGAGACAAAGGATCCAGTTAAGCTGCACCCAGATTCCTGACCCACCCAAACTGTAAGACAATAAATATTTGTTGTTTTCACCTGCTAAGTTTTGGGGGTAATTTGTTACACAGGAAGAGTTAACTGGCATAGGTTTTGAAAGCTGGAAGTGGGATGCTGCGATAATAAATACCTGAAAATGTGGGAGTAGCTTTGGAACTTGGCAGTAGGCAGAGGTTGGAAGGATTCTGAGCATGTTAGAAATGGCTTAAATTGCCTTGAACAGACCATTAGTATGCTTTCCATGAGGGCTTAAAAGGAAGTGAAGAAAAAAGGTTTTGTAAATTGGAGGAAGGAGGAGCCTTGTTAAGTACCATGTTTCCCAGAAAATAAGACCTAGCAGGACAATCAGCTCTAATGTGTCTTTTGGAGCTAAAATTAATATATAAGATGCGGTCTTATAATTCAGGGCACTGCCAGAACATGGCCTAACAATGGAACTGAGGAGGTAACTGTAAACCTTTCGTTAAGACCACAGAAAGATCAAGGGTCACATCTCATAGTACATTTTAATCAGTTATACAAAAAGTCCTTTAAAAAGGTTAAGGTATGTCTCACAGATCTTCTCAATCAAACAATAGGACCCCTAGAAAGTTGGGAGGCATTGTACCTCAATAGATCTGCAGAAGCCCATATTTTCAAGATTCCTGGGTGTGGCTTTTATCCATTGGAATAAACCCCAATGTGATTCACAGGAGGCTGACAAAATTTTATAAAGAATTACATCAGCAAACACACTGCTAAGTTAGACTGAAAGGGGTAGTGACAGTACAAAGTGAAAAGAGACCACTGGTCCCACAAAATTCTACGACAAGAAGCAGACTGAAAAAACTACGCAGCTGCAAACGCATGCTGCATTTGATGAAAAAGGAAGGATGACTCAGAGGGAGGAACCAAGAGCTCAGAGTGCGAAGCTCAGAACCTTAAGGAATTATTCCCAGGCCTTGAGCTCTAATCAAGGAACCTCCACATTTGCCCACCAGAATTGAAAAATCACTATGAACCAACGACTCTTTTGTGCCTCTCCTTTTCCCCCTTAACTGGAAAGTCTATAGCAATTATCTCATGCTTGTTTCACCATTGCATGATGGGTGCGTAGGTGGTCTGAGTGTGGGTTAGGGTGGCAGCTAGATAATACCTCTTTAGTTCACACATCTTCAGGTTCAGAGGAACTGCACAGGCACACTTCGGAGATACCCCACGTCCAGTTCCTGACCACCACAATAAAGTGAATATTGCAATAAAGCGAGTTGTAATCTTTTTGCTGATAGAGGGCTTGCCTTATATTTACAAAACATGCAACACTTGTGGAGCACAACAAAGTGAGGTACGCCTGGACTTGAGGAGTTCTACTTAAGCAACTACACCTGAGGAGCCTCGTCTACACTGGATCTGATTTTGATGTAGAGATTCTGAACTCTGAGGTGATGTATAATGGGATAAGACTTTTGGGATCTTTGGAAGGGAGTGTACTTTGCATATGGGAGGGACATGAATTATTGGGGGAGGGAGGGAGGGGACAGAGGACAGACCAGTCATCCCAAAACTTATAAGTTATCTGGGGAGATGCACACATGAAAAGTTAAAAATTAATATTTATTAATAATTATACATTAACATTGTAAGTTAACAGTATGAATTAGGTGCCACAGTCACTCAGAGGAAAGAGACTAAAATGACCTGATATGCACAGGAAGAACAGTCATATTGGAGATATCACCAGAGTTGAAACATTGAGTAAAACTTGAATATGCTGAGATAGAAGGATTTTCTGGGAGAAAGAATGACAGGAACAAAGATAAAAAGGCAGACCTATACATGTCCTGTTTAAATCACACAGATCAGTTAGGCAAGTCTATGAGAACAGGGATCCCGTCTTATTTAGCTTTATATTTTGAGGGCTTAGCACAATGCCCAGTACGTAATAGTAAACACTATTATTTTTTGAACAAATGTTCAAATTTAGTTTGGAAAAAACAATCTGTAGCAGAACCATGGAGTGCTAGTCTACTGACATTATCCTACACTGAAGGAGTCAGTGAAGAATTTCAAGATGGATAACAATACACGAAAACCATGCTTTAGGACAATTAACCTAGTGTGAGACAGAGGATGCTTCCACTCAGAATTCTCTTCATTGCTTCCACTTCATGAACACTTCAAAAGCAAGATGAAGCAGACCCCTAACATTTGTGATTTTAGCTATTAGTAAGGAATTATGACATAGTTTCACAGTCAGTCATTTCGCTAGTGAGTCTGGTCACCCACTCGGTAAGGCAAAGGAACTTTATTATCTTATTCTAGTCTTTGTGAATGAAGTAAAAACTTATTATTTTTTAATGAAAATATGGTCTTTCTTAAAGAGCATATCATTGGTGTTCATGATGAAAGTAAAGCAATCTCAAGGAAGTAATGGTTTTTAGAGCCATAAAATAGAAGATTTAAATTCATTAAAGAATGAGGACTACTTCATATTATAATGGGACCTATAGAGTCTCAGACTGTGTCTCTCTTAAATGTTAGAGTTCAGTACAGTGAAAGCATGATAGAACAAGAAAACTATGAAAATAAGAAATATTAGTAAATATTAGGAATATTTCAAAATATTTGTCAACGCTAAAGGATTTGTAAAGCAATAAACAAAAAACGTATTTCCAAATCATACTAACATTTTTAGAAAGTGTCTACCTAAACAGGAATATCCCAGTCATTAGGATATACAAAATGGACCTCTTACTTCAAAATACTTTGTAGAATATTTAAAAGTAAATATCAACCAAACGGGCATTACTAACACAATTTTCTATATTTTGGTTTTACCGATTTCATCTCCAATCACTGAAAACAAAAAGGAAATCCACTATTTGAGAGGAGTTGATCTTTGTAAAAGCCGTCTTTCCAATAAAGCAGAGGCCACATAGTCTGTAATAACTATGTGTGCTTAATCTACTCTCAAGTTACACAACTTTTCCACAAACCCCAGTGTTTGAGAAAATATATAGTTTTACTTAGCTAGCAACTCTTAATTCTAGCATGCTCAGAGGGAAAAATAAGATATCGATTTAAAGATAAATATTAGTTTATTTTTCTTCACTAAAAGAAATGTGATTATGGTAAAAACAGCACACATACTCTCACAATCCAAACAGAGAAATCAAATATCTTTAAAGATTAAATCCTTTTGTGTGTGTTTTGTTTTTGTTTTTTTTGTGGGGGAAAGAGGGGCAAGAAGGGAGGAACTTGCTACTTGCAAGCCACAGTGCTAAACGCTGAGAATATAGAGATGACTAAAACACAATCTTTGCTCTTGAGGAGTTTATAACTAAGCAAGAATTTACGGGTCAGTGGAAGGCCAGAGATGAAAAGAGGATGCTTTAGCTGAGTTATGAAAGATTACTAAAACTCAATGAGATAAAGAAAGCTGAGAGAAGCATTTTAGGAAGACTACAAACAATAATCAGTAGTATCAAAGGCTCTGATCAAGGACTCAGAAGTATAAAACAGGTAAGAATGTATAAAGGAAAAAGTAACAGATTATGTAATTCTGGAAGACAAAGCACAGGGTCAGAAGAGGGAAGTGGTAAATTAGCCAGATCACTGAGGTAACAAGAAAAGGTTTGAGGAAGAGAATACCATGTTCGATGTTCATTTCTAATAAACAACCATAGCTTTAGAGAGGAGCATAGATTTGAAGAAGGCAAGACTGGAAGCAAAGTTATTGAGTTGAGGCAAGAGATGGCAAGAATCTGAAATAGAACAGTAGAAATTAGAAAGAGAGATGGGATAAATTGAAGAAATATTTAGGTGACAAAACTGACCTAACCCTGGTGACTGATTAGATGTGGGAGGTAAGAGAGAGGAAGTTAGTACAGTTACACCTCATTTTATTGTGCTTTGCTTTATTGTGCTTCACAGGTATATATATATATATATATATATATATATATATATATATATATATATATATATATTATTTACTACAAACTGAAGGAAGACCCTCTACTAGCAAAAAGATTATAACTCACTTTATTGTGATACTAACTTTACGATGGTGGTTTGGAAACAAACCTGCAATATCTCTGAGGTATGCCTGTATTACTTCTAGATTTACAGTTTTGGAGTCAGATACATGGTAATTATCAGAAATTGCAAATGGAAATAAAAATGGAGGAACACAGTACGGATGGAGTTGGGGGGACCTAGAAAAGTAGGTGAAAGAAGTTAGAAATATTGAGTTTGAGATCCCTGTAATGATCCAAATGGCTACGTCTACCAAGCTGATGGATGTATAAGTTGGAAGTCAGGGCTAGAGTTATAGAAGTGAATCATTAGAATACAAGGGTAGTTAAGACACAAATGTGTGTAAGATGCCCAAGGAAAAGAAAGAAGGGAAAGAACAATGAAATATGGATGAAATCCTGGAGAATACAAAGAAGGTGGAAAAATGAGGAACTCACAGAAGTTTGAGAAAGAGCAATTATAAGATACTCGCATGACAAAGACTATCAGTGCCCACTAATATCTGTGTGCTTTTCTCCTTCCTTAGAACACTGCTAAACTCTGTATCTCAGCCTCTTATAATTAGACAAAGTCACTTGAAAATATCCTATTACTAGCTAAAATATAT
The DNA here is from genome assembly GCF_036562045.2 of Rhinolophus sinicus. NCBI lineage: Eukaryota > Metazoa > Chordata > Mammalia > Chiroptera > Rhinolophidae > Rhinolophus > Rhinolophus sinicus. The sequence goes on from NC_133758.1 coordinate 71,046,241, forward strand.
GGCAGAAGCAATGTATGCAGTTCTAGGCTTGGTTTCTGAAACTTCATGCATGATCCTCTATGATCTCTCTTCCTTTTGTGGAAGCTTGGAAGCCACACACTGAAGATGGCACCACCTTTATAGAAGGAGCCAAGTCCCTCCACGGAGCTGAGCCAAGTCCAAACACTGCATTTAGTATCACATGTCTAAATCCCGGGGGGAAAAAAAAATCTATGCTCTCTGTACAACAAAGGAAGCTGTAATTCCTTTCTATTATTTCATTTAAAAATGTCTTATGTCCAGATTCAACATTAACATAACATTATCATGTCAAAATGATAATCAAACCAAAACTTTACAATGGACTTAAGAATACCAGAATTTGAACAAAGCATTTTCCCAATAAAACCTTCTTTCTTCTAAAATTTTATATTATTTCTGACTTTCTAAATTCACAAGCAGATTTATAAATTCACCAGTGACTACACAACCTTCTTAAAGCAAACTGTGACATTTCTTTATGAAATTCTCAGTGCTATCAAAGGTATCAACTGTGTTTGTATAGTTAATGTAACTACACTTCTATGAAAGTTCCTAAAATCCAAAGTAGTTATTGAAGAAAGAGTTTAAGCATGTACATATTGCTAAGTCTTTGGGGAACAAAGGACTTCTGAAGTACTAAGAAAATGAGAGAACTAATACTCAGCAATTCATTTATCAAGGTATGTTTCCCAAAAAACCTGAAATAAGACTCTAAATTATATAGGGAAGCTAAATATTTAAAATGTGGTTCTATTCATTAATCACTTATTCCAAATAAGTTAGATATAAAACACTACAATAAATATCATGAGTATTCTTACATATTAAACCTAATCAATTTGTTTAAATTATGTTGTAAATAAAACCAACCCCAGCAAACCATTTCAAGGAAGCTTTTGTTTCTCTCTAAAACAGTCAGGAGACGATATACATATAGGGGTCACTTTGCAAGGCCAGAAAAAACCATATTACTCCTTTCATTATCCCCTTCCTCACTACTGACCATCCTCTCAGTACTTAGCACTAATTAAGTATTAGTTTGCCATCAGGGCATAGGAATAGAAAACACAAACAAATACATTTCATGCTCTCCCTTTCACGGAAGCCTTAGAAGCCACAGACTAAAGACAGCATCTCTTTAATGGAATGAACGGAGTCCCTGAATGCCTCCATGAAGCTAAGCTGAACCTGAACATCCACATGTTGTGCCAGGTGTCATAGGCATAACACAGGACCCTTGAAACTGGAATTCACAACACAGAACACAGCTGAAGCAGTGTATCCGTGTTGCAGTGCTGTCTGCCTAGAGGAAACATCCCTAGAGCAAGGCAGGAAGCCCTCAAAGCAATGCTGGAATTTCTGTTGCAATCAAGAAGTTCACCATGGCTATGTACACAAATTTGTTGTACTCTGTTTAAAAATATTTCCTAGAAAATCAAGGAACTTGGATCAAATCCTTGCTTTTCCACTAATTAACTTTTAATTGAGAGCAAACAATTAGATTTCTAAATTTTGTTTTATGTGTAAACATCCAATTGTCCCTTAGGTGAAAGGGGCTGGCTCACTTAGGTATTCAACACATTTGCTTTCAAACAACCATCCATCCACCTCTGACACCAGGGCTCCAAACTCATGTATCTGATAAATCTATCAAAAGACAGTGACTGTCATATCTGTGGTATAACTGGCTTTGTACAACATCTGTATGCTGGATTTTTAAAAATCTACCTGAAAATCAGTTTAAGCCTTAAGAAAAAAGAAGCCAAACTAAATAAATCTTGAACAGGCAGGTCTTAGAATGTATGTATTCTCCAAGTTTATTGTCTGCAAGTCAGCTATTTAGAAGTAGCAACATATTTTTCCATAAAAATGTGTTTTAAGATTCCCAAGCTAGTTTGTTCAAATATAGCCAAACTGTATACCTGATTTGTGTTATATAACCATCACCATTTATAACAAAGAATTCACTAGATTATATATTCAGAGTTGCAGCTTGGAATGATCCTTGGGATATAGCTCTCCCTGCTAAAATCCCAGTAGCTAGGACATAGGGACTTGCTTTCATCAGCATGACTCTAATCTTCTCACATACTAGCATGCAGGGCTAGAGCACAGCCTGCTCTTCTATATCCAGACCATCTCCAAATCCCAAACTCCGAACTCTAGTAGCATGCTTATATCCCTTAGAACAAGGATGGAAACAGAGTGGTATGGAAGGGGAAGACAAGAAATGGGCTTATCTGAAGGGTGATTTTAAAAAGTAGATAGGCACTAATGAGTGACTAAGAAATGAGGAGGGTTTCTTTCTTTTCTTTTATATACTTACTGCCACTGAAAAATCAGAGTGAGGGCGAAACCAGCGTGAGGGTTGAACAACATGGAAACTTTTCTACAATGGCAACTGGATCAAATTTTCCCTTCCCCTTCTCTCTGCTGTACTCATTATAAATAAGGAAGATGACATTCAATCCTTCCACTAGACTGTAAGTTCTCTCAGAATAGTATCATCTCTTACTCAATTTTGTATCATTGGTACCTGAAAATCTGGCACAAAGTAGGTGGTCAATAAATGTGTAGAAAGAATCAATAAATACAACTGTAGTGGATGCTGTGATTTATGATCCAGAATCCGCTTTGTAACTGTCAAGGGCATATTTGGGAGTACTGCTGGCAGACAGCCTTCAGCTGCCAGCCCTCTTAAGGAATTGTCTCAAATGAAGAAAACCATTTCAGCCCAACATCATACTCCTTCCTGGGCCAGTTTGCAAACTGCATCTAATGATTGGGGATATAAAGGTCCAGCTCCCCTTACCTGAACTTGAGACAATTCTGAGGACCATCCCAGCTTCAGAGGTCCCTCTTGGGGGTGTTCAAACTGAGTCCAACTACTCTCATGGAAGTTGGACTTCCTTCCATTGCATGGGATTGGTCCCAAAAGGCCTCCCTAGTAAATTTGTTGCACTTTAATTTCCATCTCAGAGTCTGCTTTCAAGAAACCCAACCTGAGAAGATAGTCTAAAAGAGCATCTAGGTCTGACTCAGATTTAAACTGCTGAAGGAAAGGTATTGGACTTCATATTAAAACTCAGTAAACATAAAAGGCTTTACAAAAGCTAAGGAATGAACTCTTCTTAAATTGTTATTAAACTTACTGTGGTGACATTGATTTGTAAAATTATATAGGTTTCAAGTGTACATTCCTGTAACACATGATCTATACATTGCATTGTGTTCACCACCCAAAGTCAGTTCTTCCATCATATATTTGACACCTTTTCGCTCTTCTACCACCCCCCCACCCCCTTACCCTCTGGTAACCACTAAATTGTTATCTGTGTCTATGATTTTTTGTTTGTCTTGTTTCTTTCAGTTTTATATGCCACAAGTCATGTGGTTCTCGACTTTTTCTGTCTGACTTATTTTGCTTAGCATGATACTCTCAAGATCCATCCATGTTGTCACAAATGGCAGTATTTCTTCTTTTCTTATGGCGAAGTAATATTCCATCACATATATACATATAGAAGATGTGAGATATATATCTATATATAGATATAGATATATATCTCATCTTTTCCAATATATATCATTTCATTTATATATATATATATCTCACATCTTCTTTATCCAATCATCTATCGAGGGACACTTGGGTTGTCTCCATGTCTTGGCCACTGTGAATAAAGCTGCAGTGAACATAGGGGTACATATATCTTTACAGATAAATGTTTTCTAATTTTCTGGGTAGATACCCAGAAAAGGGATTGCTGAGTTGTATGGTAATTCTATTCTTAATTTTTTTGAGGAACTTCCATACGGTTTTCCATAGTTGCTGTACCAATTTACATTCCCACCAGCAATGTATGAGTGTTCCCTTTTCTCCAGATCCTCGCTAACACTTGTTATTACTCGTCTTGTTAATAGCCAATCTAACAGGTACGAGGTGGTATCTCATTGTGATTTTGATTTTCATTTCCCTCGTAACTATTGAAGTTAAGCATCTTTTCATGTATCTGTTGGCTGTTGGTGTATCTTCTTGGGAGAAGTGCCGGTTCAGGAACTCTGCCCATTTTTAAGTTGGATTGTTTATTTGTTGTTGAATACAAGTTTATATATTTTGGATATTGGCTCCTTATCAGAGGTATTGTTTGCAAATATCTTTTCCCATTCAGTTGGTTGCCTCTTTGTTTTGTTGATGGTTTCTTTTGGTGTGGAGAAGTTTTTTGTTTGATACGGTCCCATTCATTATTTTTGCTTTTACTTCCTTGCACTTTGAGGTCATATTCATAAAATCCTCTCTGAACCCAAGGTTCATAAGTTTAATACCTATGCTTTCTTCTATGTAATCTATTGTTTCAGGTTTTATGTTTAGGTGTTTGATCCATTTTGAGTTAATTTTGCTATATGGTGACAGATAGCAGTCTAGTTTCATTCTTTTGCATGTGGCTTTCCAATTTTCCCAGCACCTTTAAAGAGGCTTTCTTTTCTCCAGTGTATATTTTTTACTCCTTTATTGACAATTATCTTCCCATATATATGTGGGTTTATTTCCGGATTCTCAATTCTATTCCATTACTCTGTGTGTCTGCTTTTTTGGCCAATACGATGCTGTTTTGATTATTATGACTTTGCAGTATAAATTGAAGTCAAGGAGTGTGATACCTCCAGCCTTGTTCTTTTTTCTTAGGATTCCTTTGGCTATTCAGGATCTTTTTTGATTCCACACAAATCTGGTGAATTTTTTGTTCTTTCTTTAAAAAACTCCATTGGGATTTTGAATGGGATTGCATTAAACTTGTATGTTGCCTTAGGTAGTAATACGACCATTTTAACTATGTTGATTCTTCCAACCCATGAACATGGAATATCTTTCCATTTGTTTGTGTCTTCTTCAATTTCTTTTACTAATGTCTTAAAGTTTTCAGTGTGTAGGTCTTTATAAACTTTGTTAAGATTATTCCTAGGATCTTATTCTTTTTGTTGCAATTGCAAAAGGAATTGTTTTTTCATTTTTCTGAAATGTCATTGTTAGTATATTGGAACGCAATGAATTTTTGTACATTGATTTTGTATCCTACAAATTTACTGCATTTGTTTACTGTTTCTAATAGTTATTTTGAGAAGTCTTTAGAGTTTTCCATACAAAGAATCATGTCATCTGCAAAAAGTGACAATATAACTTCTTCATTCCCAATTTGGATGATTTCCTCTTGTCTGATTGCTCTAGCTAGGATTTCCAGGACTATGTTGAATAACACTGGTGAAAGAGGGCACTGTCTTATTCCTGATCTTGGAGGAAAATCTTTCAGTATTTCACCATAAGTATGACATTAGCTGAGGGTTTGTAGTATATGGCCTTTATTATGTGAAGGTCTTTTCCTTCTATACCATTTTGTTGTTTTAATCATAAATGGATGTTGTATCTTATCAAATGCTTTTACTGCATCTATTGATATGATCATAATTTTTATCCTTTATTTTATGTGGTGTATCACTTTGATCGATTTGCATATGCTAAACCACCCTGCGTCCCTGGAATAAACCCCACTTGATCGTGATATATAATCTTTTTAATGTATTGTTGTATTCAATTTGCTAGTATTTTGTTTAGGATTTCTGCATCTGTATTCATCAGAGATACTGGTCTGTAATTTTCTTTTCTTGCGTTATCCTTACTGGGTTTGGGTATCAGGGTAATGTTGGCTGCATAAAATGAAACAGGAAGTATTGCTTCTTCTTCAAATTTTTGGAGTATGAGGACAAGTATTAAATCATATTTGAATGTTTGGTAGAATTCACTAGTGAAGCCATCTGGTCTTGGGGACCGTTGCTTTTGGGAAGGTTTTGGATGATTGTTTCAATTTCCTTACTGTTGATCCATCTATTTAGATTTTCCAGTTCTCTGTGATTCAGTCTAGGAAGGTTTATATGTTTCTAAGAACTTCTAGGTTATTGAATTTGTTAGAATATAGTCCTTCATAGTAGTCTTATATGATTCTTTGTATTTCTGTGGTATCCATCGTAACTTCTCTTTCATTTCTGATTTTGTGTCTTTTTTTCCTTAGTGAGTGTAGCCAGGGGTTTGTCAGTTTTATTAATCTTTTCAAACAACCAGGTCTTTGTTGCGTAAGTTTTCCTATTGTCTTTTTGTTCTCTATTTCATTTAATTTGCTCTAATTTTTATTATTTCCTTACTTCTGCTGACTTTGGGTTCCATTTGTTCTTTTTGTAGTTCTTTAAGATGTAATGGTAGGTTGTTTATTTAGGATTGTTCTTGTTTCTGAATAGGCCTGTAATGATATAAATTTCCCTCTTAATACCACTTTCACAGTATCCCAATAATTTTGATATGATGTATTTTCATTCTCATTTGATTCTATGTATCTTTTGATCTCTCCTTTTATTTCTTCTTTGACCCAGTCATTCTCCAGTAGCATGTTGTTTAATTTTCACATATTTGTGGTTTTTCCCACTTTCTTTTTGCAGTTTATCTCCAATTTCAATGTATTGTGGTCTGAGAATATGCTTGATATGATTTCAATATTCTTAAATTTGTTGAGGCTAGTTTTGTGTCCCAACATATGTTCTATCCTTGAAAATGCTCCATATGCACTAGAAAAAAATGTATAGCATGGTGCTCTAGACTGAACAATTATAAGTATCAATTATGTCCATTTGGTTAATGTGTCATTTAAGGATGATATTTACTTATTGATTTTCTATTTGGATGATCTATTCCTAACTGACAATGGCATATTAGGTCCTCTATTGTAATTGCATTTTTGTCAATTTCTCCCTTTAGTTCTGTTAGTAGTTGCTTTATATATTTTGGTGCTCCTTGATTGGGAGCATATATATTGATGAGTGCTATGTTTTCTTGGTGTATTGTCCCCTTTATCATTATAAAATGTCCATCTTTGCCTCGTTAACTTTTTTATCTTGAAGTCTGTTTTGTCATGTATAAATATAGCTACACTCACTTTTCTCTAGATGCCATTCACTTGGAGTATCGTTTTCCACCCTTTCACTTTGAGTCTATATTTGTCCTTGTAGCTGAGATGTGTCTCTTGAAGTCAGCATATGACTGGGTTTTGCTTTTTGATCCAATCTGCTACTCTGTGCCTTTTTATTGGTGAGTTCAGTCCATTTACATTTAGGGTGATTATTGATATACGAGGATGTTCCATAGACATTTTATCTTTTGTTTTCTGGTAGCTCAGGGTCTCCATTGTTTCTTTACCTTTGTGTTTCTCTCCGTTATTTTAGTTTGGTGGTATTCTATGATTTTTTCCCATTTCCTCTTTTTTTATGTTATATATCTCATTCTGGATTTTTATTTTTTTTTTGAGTAGTTACCATTAAGTTTATGTAAAAGAAAATTTCATGCTGTGTTTCCCCAAAAATAAGACCTAGCCAGACAATCAGTCTTAATGTGTCTTTTGGAGCAATATTATAATAGTATTATATTATACCTGGTATTATATTACATTACATTACATTTTATTATAAAAAATCCAGTCTTATAGTAAAATAAAACCGGGTCTTATATTAATTTTGGCTCCAAAAGATGCATTTGAGCTGATTGTCTGGCTAGGTCTTATTTTTGAGGAAACACGATACATATAGTAGTTCTTTTTCTTCAGCATGCTTCTTAACTCCATTCCTCTTTGCAAATTCAAAACTTCACCATCTTCCCCTTTTATGTTTTTTGTTGTCACAAATTATCCGGATTTATGCTGTGAGTTCACTTGAGTTGTGGTAGCAAATTGTCTTCTTCGCTCTCTTTTTTTGTTTTTATCTCCTTTACCCTTTATGTGATGTTTAAGTATATAGTGCCCTATTCTGTGTAGGGGTTGTCATTTCCCACTTCTGTCTATTTGTTAGTCATCTTACTCATAGTTTTACATCCTTTTGTCTTTTTGTTTCAGGTAGAATAACCTCCTTCAGTATTTCCTGTAACGCAGGATTTGTGGTGGAAAATTCCCTCAGCTTCTGTATATCTAGAAAGGTCTTTATTCCTCCTTCATATCTAAAGGATAACTTTGCTGGATATATTATTCTTGGATGGTAATTTCTCTCTTTCAATAGTTTGAATATTTGATTCCACTCCCTCCTGACAAGTTAGTACTAACACACATAAAACATTTTAGTCCATATAGTATCACTGAGTTTCTATAATTAGATTCCACACAAATGTTTCATTAATTTATTCAATCCTTAACTTTCTTACCATGACATAAAAGCAACCACTCAAAACCCATCTTTATTTTTAATACTGCTTTTATTTCATTGTGGTTTCCTCTGAATATCTCCTGCATATATTTCCTTGTTTGTTTCCTTTTATAAGGAAATGCATTAAAAAATGCATAGAATTATTATTATTCACATGTGTAACAGCGCAATATTCAATTTCTTGCCAAAATAAAATTCATAGCTCATAGGTCATTTTATTTTATGAGTTTTTTAAAAGATGGTTAGTCTGCAATTAATTATTTAGAGGGCTAGCTTCCTAATGGCAGATCTTTCAACTACAGATAAACAGTCATCTCCTAAAATTATGTGGGAAGTCTGAGACACATTAGGCATTTGTCATCTTACCATGAACACTTCCTAATGTAATATCCCCAGCAGCAGAAGATAGAAATGACGATTCTGTGTAAAGATACTTGGCTTTCAGCAAACCATCTTCAGTAGATATATTAACAGCACTTCCCTGCAGCTTGTCTACAGTCACAGTCTAGTAAAAGAAAGACTCAAATCAGTTCATTATAAAACAAAGACTGGTAAAAAGTCAAAATGGTACCTATAGAATTTTTAGGCAACTGCAAAAAAGTTACTATTCTGCACAGAATCACTTCAGTGACTTTTGACTGCCTAACTCTATCTGTTAGACGATTGTGAGCAACAGTGTATTCTCTGTGGAATGTGGAACAAACCCATTATATTCCTTCATTTACTTAGATCTTCTTTAATTTATTTTAATGTTTTATATTTTCTGTGTAGAGTTTTCCTTCATCTTATGTTAAATTTATTCCTATTTGATATTTTCTAAGTGCTATTATAAAAGATGTATTTTTAACTTCATTTTATCTTAGTTGGCTTTTGTATTTGACCTTAAATCCAACAACTTCACTAAGCTCACTAATTCTAATAATTTATCTGAATTAGAAAAATTTTTGTACATGCATAATTATATTGTCTATAAGTGAGTTTCATTTCTTCCCTTCTCATCCTTATATTAATACTGTTTTTCCTGCTCATTCCTCCCTTACTATCTTGCTCAGGCCTCCAATTCAATGATGAATAGAAGCCAGGGGATAGTGAGCATTTTTATCTTATTCCTGTTCTCAAAGGGAAAGTTTCCAACATTGTATCACTGAGTATGATACCTTTTATCAAATTAAGAAAAGTTCCCTCATATTTCAAATTTGTTTTATTGTTGTTGCTATTTAAATCATGAATGGGTTTTGAATTTTAGCACATACTTCATCTGATTTTATTAAGACTATCACAATTTTTCTCCTTTCATCTGTTAATACAGTGAATAGAATTCTAGAATTTTTCCACTTTACATCTAATAAGACAGTAGGTTTCCACTGAACAAAATGAAAGGAATTTTGTATTTGTTCCTAAGTTCCCCTAACAAAATGTAGTATGTATTTGTCTCAAATATTGAGCACAATGTAAAATGAAGATATCTAATTTAGGATTCCAAATCATTTCATAGCATTTTAAGGAAATGTTTTTTAAGGATAAAGTGAATGTTAATATAAAATTGTTGACATAAAAACTGAATCACCAGGAATGTTTGCCAGAGTTTTGCCCAGGGTCAAATTCAAGTATTATACTAGGGTGTTTAAAGAAACATCCCTGTTTTTGAACACATGGACATTAGTGTAAGGCACTCCTAATATGTCCTTCAAAAACTGTTAAGAGCCCAAAATATTTTTTAATAAGAACGGAGTTCCAACAATACTAAAATATTAGAAGACAAACAGAAGTATGAAAAGAGAAAGAAAAGTACTCTGAGGTTCTTATGAGAAGCAAATTAGAATTACTTTGCCCTTTGGATTTGAAGTACGTAACTTTCTTTTCTAATGGACTTTTATTAAGTATATAATATACACCCAATTGTTTCTTATCTATTACAGTTTCTTTTAAGTTAATTATGGATTCATAGGAATTTTTACTTTAAATCTAGTTTCAATAATTCTGTCAAAAAAAGATAGATATTTTATGTACATTCAAATTTGTCAGAATACAAATGTTTTGCATTCTTCAGTGTTACAGTAAAGGTATAAAACTCCTGAAATAATTTATCCTTTACCTACAAAGTTGCTTTATGAAAAGTTATATGCATGGTTTCAAAATTTCCAAGTTTCCATAAAGTAGATAACAAGTAGGAGTAAAGTAGCTTTTTATAGATAGTGAGGTTGTTTTAGGGAACACCAAATGATAAATACTGAAAGAATATTTGAAACTCAATTGAATTGGCAAAGGGGCACTTTTGATTAGACTCTCCCTACAACCAAACAAAGCCTTTAAGAGACTCTTTGTGAGTATCTGGGTAATGTCAAAGATTTACTTTGTTCATTAAACACTAAATATTTTACTCTGTAGGAAGCCAGAAAAGTATCCTCCACTGTTCCACCAAAGCAAATGAAACCAAGTGAAAGTATAATACCTCCCCCACCACAATAATATATTATAGTTATTTTAACCAATCATTCCATAAAATTAATTTGAGAGAAATTCAAAATTCACTGAGGACCACAGGTAATGCACAGTATCAGGTATTAACTAGAACAACTAATCTTAGGACACTACAGTTTACAGCAAAATAGTGAGGCTCTGCTTTATAGTTATTAATGCTAATGGAACAAAAAGTCATAAATAGACTCTTTGAATTAAACTGTATAGCTTGCTTATTAACAGAAATACTTACTTAAAGAAATTTTTAAAAAGTAGATACAAAAATCAATACCCTCCTGACAGAGATATTGCTATAATTTTCTTTTCTATATGAGGACAACTTTTCATAAATTTAATTATTATAAAACAACATTACATATAATGAAAACCAAGTTTTAGGAAAGCACTATGGCTCTGTAGCCCAAACTAAGAAAGACAGGTTCAACTAACAACTGCCATCAATTTATCCAACGATCAGATAAAATGAATTTCTATCATCTCTGTACCAAATAGGATACAGAAATTAATGATACAATTTAAAAACAGCCACTCCATATAAAATAACACATAAAGAATGCTGTTAAATGTTCATAGTGCTCATTTGATTCTCACAATCTTGTTGAATATGAAAAACAAATAATGTCATCCCTGTTTCATGAATAATGAAACAAAGTCTTAGTAAAGTTACCTGGGAGATCTAAGAGTGATTCAATTATCTTTGTTATCTGTGTTTTATTTACCTTCATCATCATCATTACAATAAACACTATATTAGAGTTAGCTATGTGTCAGACATTGTTTTAAGTACTTTGTGTCATTAACTAATTTAATTCTCATAACAACCCTTTGAGTTAAGTATATTACTATTATTTCGTTTTTCCAAAAAAGGAGGACAGATAAAGTAACTTCTCAGAAGTTAAAGAACTTAGTAAATAGCTAAGCCAGGATTCAAACCCAGGTAGTTTGGTTCTCAATAATTCTGTGCTCTTAACAAATTCGCTATGCTACCTCTCAAATATGCAAAAGCACATTTCTGTGTAAGTTGTATATTAAAAGTTATCATTTCATAAGCATTTATTTTATATGAAACAGAAAATTAGAAATATGCTTTAAAAATTAACACTGTATATAATAGAAATATCTAGACTTATTCTTTAGTACAACATAAAACTCAATTGGCAAGAAACAAAATAGTATAATAAAAAGTAGGAATAAACAAATAGGCACTAAACCATGAAAGTTAGAACAAACAAAAATGAGTGGAAATAGTGGCCAAAATATTCAAAATAGCAAACAATGAAGAGACAATTTAAATTATTTTTTGATACTTATAGTTGAATGTCAATATGTAATATTCCAGTAATTTAGATAATTGCAAATACCACAAGCCATCATTTAAAGGACAGAGTTTGAAAGAGCTGCAAAGTTGTCTAATTTTCCTTTGCACCTTCAAGACCAAAGCAATCTGTGAGGTAAAACTCAATGCCATCTCAAAAGAGCTGCCACATCAAGCAAGGCAGTTTTTCAATACTTTCCTAGTTTAATTTAAAGGATAAATTTAAATGTGTGGGTTTAAACAGTCTCCCACAAGTTGATGATAGAAAATAAAAGTTACAATAGTAGAAACAATTAGTGTTATAATCTACCTTGTTTAATTATGCCAACAGTAATCAATCTATAAGATATACTCTCAATTCCTCCCTACCAATTTTCTATGAATAAAGCTGAGTATGAAAATGAACAAATTTATAGCAAAAGATCCTTGCAAACTGTAGAAGTGACTTTGATCTTTTTCAAAGATTTAAAACATTATTGATCTTGTTAAAAAAAAATTGTGACAGTTTATACTTCAAAATTATACCTTTACTCTTAATACTATGCTGAATCACAGGAAGCAACAAAAGTTGATTAAAAAATACAAACTATCTTATAACAACCAAAATCTCTATAGCTAATAAAAGCTTTTGGAGAACAGTAATGTAATCTAATGGTGCCATCTTGTGGAAAACCCTGAAGAAAGTTGATTTTTGAACTCATCTTTCAATTTTCCTTACAGGCAAAGTAAACAGGTCTTGGAAAAATACTCAAACATAACATAGAAGAAAAATTTAATCCCAAGTACAGTGGTGTTACTTAATGATCGATTTTAATCCATGATCATAAAAATAAAAATTTCTTTAGAACTAGAATTAAAATATTAAGTATGTAAAGATGTTATTGATTCCAAATAAGAAACTAAATGACTGTCAAAAGTATTAAATCACAAACTACAATTTAAAGTGCACAATATTTAATCACCTGAATTTGAAATTTGAATTTACTAATGAATTAAAATGCATTAAAGAAGGAATGTTATACCACAAATTCTGTAGAGCCTACCCACTGTATAAGCCAACTTGATGCAAAACTGTAATTACTAAAACAAAAAAGTTTCAATCTTACACTTTTATCGGATGCACAAATATCTATATCTCCATAAACTGTTCCCAGACAGATCACTTTGCCTCCTTTTGCTTGAACATGTAATTTTTGACTCTGAAAGACAAATACAAAAATACATATAGAGAAAAAGAGAATAAATTTGACTTATACTAATAAAAAATTTTCCAACATTTTAAATGTTTCTTTTTAAATAACAATAAAGCAGCAAAAGAGGAAAATGGAAAATAGAAATGCACTATTTGGAATAATAACATCAACTAGAAAAGAATATCAACTGCTGTTAAAGGGATTAAATAAGCCATCTGGACTCAAAGGGCAAAAGAAGAGTGACTCGGGTATTCCAGTAGCTTCACTGAAAAAGAACTTGGGAATGAAAAATCACTGTGGCTGGCTAACTAAACAGAAATGGGGATGAGGATAACAACAATAATCACTCTTATTGGTCATTATTAATAACAATGATATTTATCACTTATTTGGCATTTTCTTTGCACCATATATAATGTTCACTACATTACATTAACTATCATTTAATCCTCACAACAACTCAGACAAATGGGTATTATATTTTCCCCATTTCACAGGAGAAATCCAAGAATCAGAAAAAATAAATAACTTTATCAGGTGACACTGTTAGAAAACGACAAAATCTAACCTAATAGAACCCACACTCTTATGGTTGGGGTCTTCTAAAGAATATATTCACACTTAGGTTAACAGCCAACGGACTGTTAAACTTTCTAGCACAACATACCCCTGAAACTGGAACTAAGTGAAAATTTCTCTAAGCACAAATGAAAATAGTGGTGAGTTAGCGCCTCCTCTGCTAGACCAAAACAAAAAGTGTGTGTGTGTGAATGGGAGTGTGTGTGTGTGTGTGTGTGTGAGAGAGAGAGAGAGAGAGAGAGAGAGAGAGAGAGAGACTTGATTTCACACTTGGCAACTGTGGCAGAAGCTATTATAAGTCCACAAAAATCCATTTTTTTCTCCAAAGTAAGAGTATAGCTGGGCCCATGAAGAGATGGTATTTTCCAGCTTCCTTTACCCCTTAGGTGTTGCTAAGTTTTTGCCAAGAGACTGTAAATGGAAACGCTATATGCAATTTCCAGGCTTGTCCTTTTAGAAGAGCTGGTATGCCTTCTCTATGCTCTGCCTTTTCACCAAATGAGTGCAGATTACAATAAGGCTCTAAGAGATGGCAGAGCCAGAGATGAAAGGAACCTAGAAATACTGAACAGAAAACAGCCACCCACACACTTGGACACAATTAAGAAATAAACTATAGTTGTATGAGCCATTAGATGTTTGGTCTATTTTTCAGAGTAGTTTACTTTACCTTAACCATTTACATACATCTTCAGTTCCGCTACAATTATAAAGAGAAAAATAGTAGGTAAATAACAGAGGAAGAAAAATAGCAAAAGCAAACTCACCGATATCTTGACCAGCAACAGCAGAGAAGCGTCTAAAACATTGGGAGTAAAAAATTCAAGACAAGTATATACTTTCTGGTTGCTTGATTATTCAGGGGGGAAAATAGTAAAACCTTACGCAAAACAGCCCAGAAACAAATTTCAAAACATTTAGTGAAAAGGACAAAATGAATCATAATTAAAAAGTTTATCTGTCTTATAGCATTGTAGACTACTTCATGCCCATAGAAACATGAGTTGGAAGTAAAATTACATATAATATAATCTTTTATCAAGCAGACAAGTAATTGATGAACTTTAGAAAAGAGTATCTCCAAAGCAACTGTTATTTTATATCAGGAACACTTAACCAAGCCTACATGAATTTGTACAGAATCTGTGAAACTTACGAAATTATAAGCAAAATTTCAAATACATATGCACTTTTTTCCTAAGGAGACAGTCATCAGGTTTTCAAAGAGGTGTAAGGCTCAAAAATGTTAAGAGCTATTGTTATAATTTAAAGCTCATTTAATTCCAAAAAAAGTTAAGTAGATTACAAAATTTTTAAAAATATGTAAAATAAAAGTTAAAATAAATATTTAAATCACTATTTACTACAACAAACTACTATGCTCTATTTAAAAAAAATGTAAATATGTGGCACTCAATGAGTTAAGGGTCTGCTGCCTAAAAAATTTACTTAGTTAAACGTAGTATTGTCATACATTTTGCTTGGACAATAAAGAAAGGTGGAAAAAGCATAAGTGGGGAAATCAGAAAGACCCAAGTTCAAATCTCAGCTCAATTTATTAGCTATCTGAACCTAACTAAAGTCCTCAATCTCTTGGTGCCTCATAGTTTCTTCCTTGATAAAAGGAGATAATTCAATGATTAAATGAAGGCTTAGCTAAATTTTCTGGTATATAATAAGGGCTCAATAAACAGTAGCTATTATTATTGCTATAAACATTTTATTGCATAGATCAAATATATTTCAAGTCCTTAAAATGAGTGGAAGAGAAATTGGTATTAATAGGTAATCATTAATTTGAGATAATCATTATTATACCATATTTAGAACTTAAACAAGATATTTTACCAAATGTTTCCATTTGTGAATTTAAGTCAGTTAAATCCTAAGATCTCAAGAGTAAATCTCTTAACCCTTGGTATATACCATTAGGATCCACTGGACCCAAATTTAGTTCTCAAATTTCTTTTTGAGCTATTCTATTTGTAAGGACTGATTATTTCATAACTTTTATTCTTTCTTAGAGGTCTTCCAAAAAACAAATAGAAAATATACTTATTAAAAATAAAAAGAAAACAGAATAAAACCCATTCTATCTTAAAATTACCCTGTCAGTCCACTGGACTCTTTTATAAATCTAAAATACATTACGGGATCTTTATGTTATTTTTCATATGTCTTATAACATTTTGCTACTTCATTATCCTAGGAGTTAATTCATCATTATTAGTCAATTATTCCCAATTATGCTAAAAGACACACACAAAAAATAAGACAACAGAAGACTGATGGATTTACCTAGAATGGTAGTTCTCAGCTTAAGGTGATTTTGTCCCCCAGAAGACATTTGGCAAAGTGTGGAGATATTTTTCATTCTGAGAACTGAGTCATAACTGAGAGATGTGCTATTGGCATTTAGTAGGTAGAGGCCAGGGATGCTGCACTGCACAGGTCAGCCCCTGACACACAGAATTATCTGGACCGAAATGTCAACAGTGCCAAAGCTGAGGATCCATTTTTCATTTTATGCCCACAATGGCAAAAAAAGAGAAAATTGGCAAAAAGATCTTTCAGAATTACCAGATAAATCAAAGATGACTGATAGCAGCATACTAGCTTCTAATTTTGATTTGAAACTGAAAATCTAAGACTCTGAATCTTCATCTGGGTGGTGAACATACAATGCAACATACAGATGATGTATTATAGAATTGTACACTTGAAACCTATATAATTTTACTAACCAATGTCATCCCAATAAATAAAAATTAAAAAATAAGACTCTGAGTCTTCAGAGGACAATATTTTATATGAATTTTTTGAAACTCAAGCATTGAGGAGTAAACTATATTTCTAAGGGAAAAAGGAACTATGGCATTTTCATCCAGGTAATCCTCCAACATGAAGATTTCACTGTGCAATCTTTTATAAGAACCTGAACCATCTCATTGTGCTGAAAAAGGACATGTTACAGTATTCTTTAGTCTTTTATGATATTGGTGCAACTAAATTTATTTGGAATGGTTTACATGTGGACAGATGCTAAAGGCAGGTATGCAAATAAAAGTGATTGGAACAAAACTAATAACGTAAAAATTTTTAAATGCATTAATTATTCTAAGTAGTTTATGAATCTAAAAATAAAAATGTTTTGCAATTATGAAATAAAGATGACTGATTTCTCTTCAACAAAGTTACCTGCCACCAAAGTTAACAAAACTATTGTGTTTTGAACATGCAAGTATAAGAAGTACCAGTTCTAGCAAGGATATCTAAAACCTATTAGAGATGTATTTGAAATCATTTTGAGCTAAGACCAACTTAATTTTAAGAAAATTAAATATTACACTTGAAACCTGTGTAATTTTACTAACCATTGTTACCCAAAAAATTTTTAATTAAAATATTTAAATATAAAAATGTTATTACAAAACAAGATGAATCATTTGTTGTTTATCACAAATACCTACTTAATCCTTAAGTAATGAGCTACCTGGTACACTAAAAATGTGATTAATCTAATATTTTTAAAATGTACTATTATTTTAACGTATACTTCAAAATGAAATCTAAAAGGAATATGAGGAAAAAGCCTTCAAAGTTGCTATAACCTCTCTATTTTCAGAACAGAACTAATGTCAAGGCAAAATTTTTGCAACTAATTTCTGAGTAATGAATAAATGATACTCAATATTCTTAAAATGGTACTCAGAATAATAGCTTTAACTTGATATGGCAGTTCATGGTTTAAGGGTTGTTTTAAAAATAACATTGAAACAAAATTAGAAAAGTGCTTATACCTTAATAGACTGTAAGATGCTAGTCCCCTGCTCAGTTTCAATATTGCAATTATCACATTCAATATTTTGGACTTTTATACAGCCAGACCCTGATGATTTGATATTCAAGTCTAGAAATGAAAAAAGAAAAAAAAAGTTAGTACCATGGTTAATGGGCTCCAAAGCATATTAGTACCCCCCTAGAAATCCAGCTCCTCAGTTATATCCATAATTACTGAGCCCTGGGGAGAGCAGAGTCGTCAGTAGTCTCTCCCTAAAGGTAAGGGGTCTCCACCATGCCAACACCAAATGTAATGCCCTTTTCTGCCAGTTTTTAGAAATAAAGTAGTTTTCGTTGGCCTGTATCATCTAAAGAGAAAAAGTAATATAGGAGGGAAGGAAGGGAGGTCAGAAACTCCTAATCTTATAGGCACTCCTGGGAAAAGAGAAGCTTCTTTCCCACTGAAAAAACACACACATACACAGAGTTCGAGTAAGAACACAGCAAGTTTAACAGTCATTATGGTAAACTGGATAAGTCAGTTAGCCTACTCTCTTATATTCATTAAGATTTAAAAGTTTGTTTCCAAACCTCCCCCAAATGAAAAAGCATTTTGCAGGAGTAGCATGATCAGTATATATGATCATGACTTAGGATTTCAAGTCCTATCTCTAACCTTTCATATCTAAAAAACTAAAGATATTACCATGCAGGTATATCAAAAGGTATTTTCAGTAATGAAAAATGGGAACAACTTTGAAAAACATAGTACTAAACGATATTAAGACTTCAAAATTGTGGATAAATAACAGTATTATCTGAAGAAAATTGGAAAATAAGGAGTCACAGGTGGCATCCTTGGCTGTCAACTTAAAGTGTAATCTTAAGTGTCTCTGTACAAAAATATCAAATAAGAAAACACTGACATTTAATACCTAATTCAAATAAATATTGATGATTTTACTTAAACTAGACTAGAGAAGCAAACACTATATTGCCCCAAACACAAACTACTGGGGTGCAACACCACAAATTCAGTAGTTATGGCATAAAAATCAATTTCTTGAATATGTCGCAGTCTCTCTAAAGATTTAAAATGATAGCAATATTTTGGTTGGGATTAATCTAAAATACAAAGACAATTTTACCCCATATTTACATGGATGCAAGTATAACTGCAAAATTTTTACCCAGTTAAGTAGTGTTACAACATAAGGCTTGACCTAACACAGCATTGATAGACATGGAGAAAGGAAAACAAGACTCTAAATATACTCTACCCTCACTAGACAGGTAGAGAAGTTAAGGCTAGACATTAAGTGACAGTAATACTACTTTCATCCATTCACTGAAACAAGTATCGACAAACTTGATGAATAATTAAGTATGAAGAAAACTGAATTATATTGATTTGAGGAGCTATGGAATAGACACATGGAAACAATGAAGCAGAAATGGGGTTCTGGCTCTAAAAAGTAGAATCAACAAATAACGAGGTTTGGGATCACCAACACAGGTAGTTCCATTTTTATTTGTGCTGCCATAAAATTTGGTGTATCTCTATTACAATACTTAGTCTACTTTGTACTACAATAACATATTGGCAGATCTTCCTCCCCACCCCAGACTGTTCAATTTTGAAGTCAGGGTCTCTTATTCATCTAAGCCTGTTAGAAGTTGAGAAGCAATAAAGCATAGTGGTTAAGCAGATTCCAGTCAATTCAAATCTCAGTTCCACCACTTCATCTCTGAGAGCAAACAGGCATATTGCTTGATCTACTCCTACTAGAATATAAACTTCATAAAGGCATGGATTTTTTTCTATTTGTTCACCCACAATAAATATTTACTTTATCTCAATTTCCTTATCTGAAACTGTGACAATAACAGTGTCTACTTTATAGAGCAATTATAAGGATTGAAAAGATCATCATAGAAGTGTTAGCTGCTGTTATGATCATCAACAATATCAGTCCCAGGAAGGAAGGGAACCTGGGGAGACTTTCCTACAAAAGTGTTGTCTTGTATTTGAGAAATAACATGCAACCCAAATACCTAGAACACACATCTTGCAGGCATTATCAGTTGAAGTTTTCCAGATAGTGTTACTATGTGTTTTTCTTCAAAACCTGCCACTCTCTGAAAATTTACTTAGGCCAAAATGAATGGAGACGCATCAGTTAAGAAACTGGGTGCCTATTTGAAACCAAACACTTGGTCCAGGTGAGAAATGGAAAATCCAATAGACAGGGCTGTTTGGGGACAGATCCCCAGGCTGTGAGCAGGGGGAAACGTGGATGGACTGCCATACACCATTGAAGGGATTATCAAGCAAAGTCAATTCCCCCAAAACAAATCACTTTGCTACTGACAAAGTACAATGAGTGACAGAAACAGGAACAAAGTGCCAAAGGAGAACGTTAAGGGGCTCCAAAAATGTCATTTCACATAGAACACTCCAAATCATGTTTCCATTCGATTCATAAAATGCCTATAATTAGGAAACTAATTCGTCACCACTACGGGGAAACTCAAAGTAGGACAGAAGAGAGAAGCAGCAAGGGACAACTGTAAATTAGGTTGGAAAGTCAGATCCAAAGGGACCAATTAAAAGTGCACTTCCGCCAAATTTGAGGAGGTCCTGGGTGTGCCCTGGGACCCAAACCCGTTGCAACGTCATTTCACTTGCCAAACTTCAGGGGCGCGATCACCTCCACGGACGCCCGGGGGTCAATGGTGTCAGACACAATGGCCACCTCCTTCCGCGCCTCGTCGTACTTCACCTGCAGGTCCGCCAGGTCCTGAGCCCCGCCCTCCACTCCGCTCACCGCGACCAGTACGCGGTCGGCGTCAGGGTATGTAAGGGGGTCCAGGGGCCTCACCGCCAGGTGGCACGGGAGCCGCGCCCGCAACCGACCGAACGGGCTCACCAGCAGCGCCCACGCCTTCAAAGTCCGGTGCGCGGGGCCAGGCTCGGACCCGGGCCCGCGCTCGCCCCCACCTAAGCCGGATAGCCGGGCCTGACAAGCCCGACACGCCCAGCGCCCGGTGGCCTCGCCGTCCCACACTCTGAGCTGACGGAGCCGGAGGCAGCCGAGTCCCCAGCCCCAGCGAGGGACGTACATGGCGCGCCCCTCTCGCGCTCCCTTCGATCACCTCACTCACAGCCCACTCTCGCTACCGCCAGTCGACTTTGCACTGTGCTGGCTCAAGTCACAAGGGTGACATTTGCGAGGGTTTGCTGAAGTAAGAGCAAGACTGTTCACTACATCCCTCAATTTAAATCTCAGCCGCTCATGCCTCAACAGCAAATTGAAATGTGAAAGCTCTAAGTATCCACCCGGACCGGACATCTCGCCCACCGACCTCCCCTTTCGCAAAGGCCTACGGGATAAGTAGTTCTAAAGGGAGCCAAAAAGCGAAGAGTTCCTGGCAGCTCAGAAACTACATATCCCAGGAAGCAATGCGAAGGTAGTAAGAGCAGGTGTCGCCTGCTGCTCCGAAGGCGCGCGTTCTTTGCCTCAACCCCATTAGCCATTGGACGGACGGAAAGAAAAATCTACATGGCATCTAACTGGCCAATGGAAAGAGCGGAGAGGGCTAAGTGAGCAAGGCTGTGTGGTTTCCTTGGACACGGAGGACGCGACTTCTTTAGAGAGGGTAGAGCTTTGGAGTGAGACCCTGGAGGCCATAACCTACAGAGAAAAATAGGAGCCTAAATAAGGATCAGTATCAAGGAAGGGGTAAGGAATTGCAGTTTTAAAGGTGAAAATTAGATGCAAACTAGGAGTACCGTCAGTGGGAGGTTAGGTCCAAACTTCACAAAACTAGAACGGGGTACCCTGGGATGGAGGATCTCTAAGGTAAGAGGATAAAGAGCCAGATTGGTACTTTTTGAGTGAACTCCCTCTTTGACAACAAATATAGGAATAGCATTAGAGTCCTGCTTTCTTCTGACTCTTAAGTAATCTTAGGCCAGTCATTGGACGTCTCTGGGTTTTAATTGCTCGCTTTTTAAATGAGGTCAATAATACCTTCCTTGTCTTGCCTCAAGGGGTTTTGTAAGGATCAAATCAGATAATGGACTCGAACGCGGTGCACAGGCTACGAAATTGCAGTGTAAATAAAGTACTCTATTCTTATTTTAGGGATAACGTTGCCTCTAAGTTAAGAAAAGAAAAGCTGAGCGATCAGGAATTGTGTTGACAGCAGTAGCGATCTCTTCAACTATAAATGATCCTCGGTTTTAGGGCTAAAATGAGAGAGAGAGAGAAAGAGAGAGAGAGAGAGACAAGAAGGAGGAGGAGGAAGAGGAGGAAGGGGAGGGAGGGAGGGAGGGAGGGAGGAGAGAGAGAGAGAGAGAGAGAGAGAGAGAGAGAGAGAATATCGTGCAATGGGAAGAACATGGGACTGATTATTTTCCTGCCTCTGTACCTGGTTTGTGTGTGTCACATGGTCCTGTTTATTCAACCTTAAGATGACGAGGAATTGCACTAAATGACTTTACCTTTTATTATTCTGTGGGTAATTTAAAAAATGGAAAAGAAAAGATTTATTTCTTCATTTGCTGCTTCTCTCTCCCTTTCTGTGCCACTTCCTCCTCCTACAAATTATTCCCTAAGTTCTTAGTAAAGACACACTGCAAACAATGACGTTTAACAAAATTCAAGTGCAGAAACTGAATGCCTTAAAAAACAACCTTTGGCTAACTGCAATAATCAGAATTACTGAGAGCTATCATGATAGAGAAATGTCTTAGTGAGCTGAGCTAAGGTCCATTATGGGCCCAAGTCACAGAGTTTTTTTGCTAGCCAATACATTTTCAAAAATTCAGTGTTTTCTTAAGTTATTCTTTCCTCCTTTCTGTCCTCTTAGTCTTTCCTCCCTCATTATTCTTCCTCCTAGTGAAGGCTCACAATAGGTGCTAACTTTTAGATTCACCAAGTTCCCACTGAATACTAGTTCAGTCCTTGGCTTTGTGTTTCATTTGGTCGTAATTATTCAGACTGATCTTCAAATTGACTTTTTAATGAAGACCCATGGGAATAACTTTGAAAAAGAATTTGACAAAGGAGTTTACTTAAGCAAGTTGAGAATGCACTCATATTTGTTGTACATGTGCCAATTATTTTTAGGTTAAATAGGAAATCCCTAATAGATAATTTTGTTTCTATGGTAATTTTTTCTTTTCTGAGACACACCAAGTAAATGGAATTGGCAACTGAACCTTCACTGTCTGTGGCAAAGTGATTGGTTTTACTATTTTGAAGTAAACATAATAAAACTAAATAGACTGAAAAATTACTTTTCTGATCATATGAGTTTGAAAATGATTGATAATTAAGATTAACATATTAAAAGGTTATTGATATTTCTAAAAGTCTAATGACTTATGTATCAAATCTGTCCGCATGTCAATGACTAATAAAAATATTACTGTTGTAGAATCATCTTCCAAAATCCAGGTTAGTGCACACGATGCACAGATAAAGCCAAAACAGTGAGACACCAGTGCTTGGAGATAGAGTTTTATGTGATTTGGTTAAGGTGAGAGGATGGGAGTGTAAGATCTCTCAAATCCATCTCTTCCAAAAAGCAAAGTAGGGAGTTTTTATGCAGCTGGGGAGTAAGGGAGGGGAAGTTCCAGAAAACAGAGAGAAGTCTGTGTTTCTTTAGTCATAGATGACGCTTTTTCAAATCAGACTCCTGGGTGTCAGCAGCTGGTCCCAGCTACCTTGAGACATTCTTTCCTTCTGCAAAACGAGCATAAATTCTCCTTGTGGCCCTGAAGTTATCTCCTCCCACTTAACAAAGCAAAGAAACAGTAAATCAGCAACACAAAATTACATTGTGAGAACGAGGGGTGCTGAGTTGAAGAACCAAGATTCTGCAAAATATCTCATAATTTTGTGTTAGTGATGTTATCTTTAAAGCAAAAAAACAGAAACTAGGGGCCGGCCCAGTGGCTCAGGCGGTTAGAGCTCCATGCTCCTAACTCCAAAGGCTGCCGGTTTGATTCCCACATGGGCCAGTGGGCTCTCCTCAACCACAAGGTTGCCAGTTCGATTCCTCGAGTCCCACAAGGGATGGTGGGCAGCGCCCCCTGCAACTAAGATTGAACACGGCACCTTGAGCTGAACTGCCTCCCAAATGGCTCAGTTGGTTGGAGCGCATCCTCTCAACCACAAGGTTGCCATTTCAACTCCTGCAAGGGATGGTGGGCTGCGCCCCCTGCAACTAGCAATGGCAACTGGATTGAACACGGCAGCTTGAGCTGAGCTGCGCCCTCCACAACTAAGATTGAAAGGACAACAACTTGACTTGGAAAAAAGGCCTGGAAGTACACACTGTTCCCCAATAAAAAAAAAGAGTCCTGTTCCCCTTCCCCAATAAAAAAATCTTTAAAAAACAAAAACGAAAACAAAACAAAAAAACACAGAAACTAGACATCTTGTGACTATTGTCATTGTTTAAGCTGTTATTGTTTTATGCTTAACTACCTATATTTTTCTATTATCTCAAGCAAAGTGTACTTTTAAACATTTCTCCTGGAACTTGCTTTACAGGCAAGTCCCTGTAAAGGAACTTGCATGACTAGCATACTTTTTAAATCTTTGACTATAAGCTATGTGACAACCAAAGCAATTGAAACATTTAGTTAAAGCCTATATCTGTATCTTTGACTATAAGCTATGTAACAACCAAAGCAATTGAAACATTTGGTTAAAGTCTATACCTATATCCTACAATTAAAAATTAAATTATTTAATTCTAGTTGCCAAAAATACTAGGGGCATTAAAATTACAAGAGGCGAGGCTACACTACCTTCTGTCTCTTTGACATTATAGTTTTCAAAGCATGTTCACATATATCATCTCAGGGTATCCTCACAAAACACTCTGTTTAGCGGGGCAGATATTATTATCCTCACATTATAAATGAGAAAGCAAATGCAGAAAGTTTAAGATTACACAATTAGAAGATCTGGCCCTCTTATTGCTCTGCCAAAAGGTCTTTCTATCTTCCTGACCTTTGAAGAAAAATATTATTCATCAAATGAATGGAGAATCATAGGTAGATAACTTTTCCCTCTTATTTAGAGTTTACTTGTAGGATATTTTTACATCTTCAGCTTAAAAAAAGCTATTCCTATGGTCATGAA
Organism: Rhinolophus sinicus; assembly: GCF_036562045.2. Classification (NCBI taxonomy): domain Eukaryota; kingdom Metazoa; phylum Chordata; class Mammalia; order Chiroptera; family Rhinolophidae; genus Rhinolophus; species Rhinolophus sinicus. Next base: position 71,071,005 of record NC_133758.1, read on the forward strand.
CATATACTGCTGGTGGGAGTGCAAGTTATTACAAACTTTCCAGCGTTCAGTTCAGCAATATGCATAAACTGCCTTAAAACATATGTATTCATGACTTGGAAATGACACTTTTTGGAATTTAATGTAAACATAAAATTTGGGCTATTCAAAAAAAAACTTATGTTTAAGGAGTTTTGTTTTACAGGGTTACTTATGATAGTAAAGAATTGAAGCAACTTAAATGTCCAAAAATAGGAGAGTCACATAAATTAGTATTCATCTGGAATATTATGGAACAATTTAAAATTTATATCTTGAAGACTGTTCATTGGTATGGGAAAGTTCCCATAATATAATTGTAAGGGGAAAACCTATAGTTCTCCTTCTGTGAGTGTCCCCTTTACTTTCACATTACTGCCACACTCACAACAATTCATTGCTGACACTCTAGTCACCAAGTATATGGGGCTTCTCCCCACAACAGGCCATTCTCTGCGACACTAGCTGGGTGTCCTACAATTTAACTCAATTGTGACACTAACTATGTGGAGATAATGTCAGGTTCCACAGGTTGAGAGCTCAGTCCCACGAGACTGCCCCCACCCACTTCAGATGCTAACCGCAAGTAGTAGGTCCCTACCTTACCCACAACTTCTGTCTGATTTGGCTACAAATGGGTGCTTCCCACAACCCCTTCCTTAGATTCAATTAATTTGCTAGAGTAGCTCACAAAACTCAGGAAAACATTTAACTTACATTTACCAGTTTATTAGAGGAAATGATAAAGGATACAGATAAGTAGCCTAATGGATACATAGTGTGAGGTCTGGAAGGGTCCCGAGAGCAGGAGCTTCTATCCCTGTGGAGTTGGGGTGCGTCACCCTCTCAGGGTGGATATGTTCACCAACCTGGAAGCTCTCTGAACCCCATACTATTGGGATTTTTATGGAGGCTTCGTCACATAGGCATGATAGATTATTAACTCTATTTTCAGCCCTTCTACTTTCTCCAGAGAATGGAGGTCAGGGCTAAAAATTCTGAGATTTCTAAGCATGGCTTGTTCTTTCCGGTGACCAGCCCTCATCCAGGAGACCACCCAAAGTCCCCTCATCAGAACAAAAGGCATTCCTATCACCCAGGAAACTATAAGGGTTTCAGAAGCCCTGTTTCAGGAGCCAGGGTCAGAGACCAATATATATATTTTTTCTATTACCTCACAGTAAAATTAAGTGAAAAGAGTAGAATACCAAGTTGTATGTCTAGTATGATCCCAATTTTGTTATAATAATAGTAATTTTAACATAAAATTATACATAAAAACATATTCCATAGAAACAATTCCAAAGGGAAATACACAACTTGATAACAATGGTTATCTCTAAGTAGTGAGATAATGAATTATTTCTCCATTTTTGTGTGTGTTTTCAATAGTGAACATATATTACATTTATAATTTAAAAAATGTTAAAGCATTTCTTAGCATATATTGCTTCCTAACACTGATTCAAACAAAGAAATAGGTAGAGGATTTCTTACCATCTAAATGTAAATGTCCATGAATATTTTATTTTATTTAATAATTTATATTCAATAAATGGACAGCAGAGGGCATGAGAGAGTTTTCAGAAAAATGTAACCTAAACAAAGGATTCTGGAATTCAATTTAAGTGAGGGAAGCCCTAGGAATTTGCTAAATTTCTTAATTATAACCTTTTTAGAATAAATGTATCTTATGACCTCTAGTCTTCATATGAAATTTTAACTTTATAATCTAACCTAATAATTAACAGTACTAAGAGGTATCTAATGAATATATAAGTAGTCCCATTTGAAATCTACATGTTGTTTGTTTCCAGGCAGATGATGGAAAAAACTTTGTTATTTAATAGAGTCAAGTTTCCCCACTTTAAACATCTTGAAAAGTTGCCTCGGTAACAAATATCTCAGGAAGATTCTTGAGGTAGGGGGATGTGAGTGCTTTGTACATTAAAGCAATATGTATTTGTCTGTATGTGTGGTCTGAGATAGTATTTATTACAACCAGAGAGTTTACTTATAATAGAAAAACTTTAAAAGCTTATTTTAGACTAGAGTTCTTTTAGTGCTAATGCTTCATTCTATTTCTACAAGGTAGCAATAGTATTTCAACCAGTCACACAGTACTAGCACTGATGTATCTTTTGAGTAGAAATTCCAGTTAAACTCTATATATTTTGAGGCTATGCTATTATTTATGTATGGGTTTGGGATTAATATTGCTTCCTGATAATGTTTTTGTCATTAACTAATGATCCTATTTATCTCTAATATTGCATTCTGTTTCTTGATGTATATTTTTACCTAATAATATTTTCATTCTTTTAATTCAAACCTATGACATTATATTTGGGACTAGTCTCTTATAAATAGAATATAGCTCGATATTTTAAATCTAATTTGAGAATCTGCCTCAACAGGTAAATTTAATCCACTTATACTTTTTGTAATTACTTTTACATTTATGCTTATTCTTACCCTCTTTTTTGTGTTTTCTACTAACCTTGCCTTTTTTGCCTTTTTTGTTCCTCTTTTTCTCCATTTATGTCTTGTTTTAGTCTAAATGCTTTTCTTTATTCACCTCATTCCTCTGTAGTAATTTGGAAAGCTATTTTCTTTTCTTCTAATTATCCTTAAAATTTTAGCATACTCACTTAACGTAATGAAAGTCTAATCAGTCAATATCTTCATCCACCTTTCAAATGATAGAATTCTTTAACATCAGTTTTTTCCCTTTGTCTTCCATGTCATTTATTGCCATGTGTATTTATGTACCACTTTGTTTTTGATGCCACACAAATAATTATTTTTGTTGTTGTTGTTTGTATTTAATACTTATTTAAATTTAGCAATGTTAACCAATTTATTTGCTCACCCCTTTCCTTCTAGCTTCAGTTTCATTTTTAACTGAAGTATAGCTATTATATATATTCAATTCGTCTCTAAGAAATTTCTTTAGACTTTGTCTAAAAATGTCTTTATTTTACCCTAACTCTCAAATAATAATTTGGTTGACAGTTACTGTCTCTAAATACTTCAAAGAAGTCCAGTTTTTGCTAATGATTAGTCTTCTGTCTAATTTAGCTGCTTTGTAGAGAATCTGCTTTTTTCCTTTGATTAATTTTAGAATGTTTTTCTTTGTTTTGATAGTATACAGTTTTAGCACTCTGTGAGGGTTTAGTTCCTTTTGTTTGCTTTGCTTTGTCTTAAAGTCAAGTTTATCGAGTTATAATTTATACACAATAAAATTCACTCTTTTTAGGTGTACAGCTCTATGAATTCTAGCAACTTTATACAGTCAAGTAACCACTGTGACAATCAAGATATAGAACTTTTCTATCATTGCCAAAAGTTCCTTCATGCCCCTTTGTAGTCTGTCCTTTTCCCCTCATATCCAGACCCTGGCAACCACTGATCCATTATCTGTCTGTACACTTTTCCCTTTTCCAGAAACTCATATCAATGGAATAATATGGCACATAGCCATCTGACTTAGTTTAATGTATTTGAGATTCCTCCATGTTTCTGTATATATCAGTAGTTTGTTCCTTGTCATATCTGAATTGAATTCCATTGTATTAATGTACCACAATTTGTTTATACATCCACAAGTTGATATCTGGATTGTTTCCAGTTTTGGGTGAATATGATTAAAGACAGTATAAACATTTAAGTACAGTTTTTTTTTCTTCATTAATAATTTTTATTGATTACACGTTGAAATAATATTTAGGCTACAGTGAGTAAAATAAAGCTAATTTCACCTGCTTCCTTTTACTTTTTAAAATAGGGCTGCTAGAAAATTTAAATTATAGATGTGGCTCACATATTTCTTTTTTATTTATTTTTTTAAATTTATTGGGGTGACAATTGTTAGTAAAATTACATAGATTTCAGGTGTACAATTCTGTATTACATCATCTATAAATCCCATTGTGTGTTCACCACCCAGAGTCAGTTCTCCTTCCATCACCATATATTTGATCCCCCTTACCCTCATCTCCCACCCGCAACCCCCTTCCTCTCTGGTAACCACTAAACTATTGTCTGTGTCTATGAGTTTTTGTTTCTCATTTGTTTGTCTTGTTCTTTTGTTGTTTTTGGTTTATATACCACATATCAGTGAAATCACATGGTTCTCTGCTTTTTCTGTCTGACTTATTTCGCTCAGCATTACACTCTCAAGATCCATCCATGTTGTCACAAATGTTCCTATATCATCTTTTCTTACCGCCAAATAGTATTCCATTGTGTATATATACCACAACTTCTTTATCCATTCATCTATCAAAGGACATTTTGGTTGTTTCCATGTCTTGGCCACCGTAAACAAAGCTGCAATGAACATTGGAGCACACGTGTCTTTATGTATAAATGTTTTCAGATTTTTTGGATAGATACCCAGGAGAGGGATTGCTGGGTCATATGGTAATTCGATTCGTAATTTTTTGAGGAACCTCCACACTGCCTTCCATAACGGCTGCACCAGTCTGCATTCCCACCAACAGTGTATGAGGGTTCCTTTTTCTCCACAGCCTCTCCAACTACTATTTGTCTTGTTGATAGCCATTCTGACTGGGGTGAAGTGATATCTCATTGTGGTTTTGATTTGCATTTCTCTGATGATTAGTGATGTTGAGCATTTTTTCATATGTCTATTTGCCATTTGTATGTCCTCTTTGGAGAAATGTCTCTGCAGGTCCTCTGCCCATTTTTCAATTGGGTTGTTTGTTTTTTTGTTGTTCAGTTTCATGAGTTCCTTTTATATTTTGGATATTAGCCCCTTATCGGAGGCACTGTTTGCAAAAATCTTCTCCCATTCAGTTGGTTGCCTCTTTATTTTGTCAATGGTTTCTTTTGCTGTGCAGAAGCTTTTAAGTTTCATATAGTCCCATTCGTTTATTTTAGCTTTTACTTCCATTGCCTTTGGAGTCAAGTTCATAAAATGCTCTTTGAACCCAAGGTCCATAAGTTTAGTACCTATGTTTTCTTCTATGCAGTTTATTGTGTCAGGTCTTATGCTTAAGTCTTTGATCCATTTTGAATTAATTTTGGTACATGGTGACAAATAGCAGTCCAGTTTCATTCTTTTGCATGTGGTTATCCAATTCTCCCAGCACCATTTATTGAAGAGGCTGTCTTTCCTCCATTGTATGTTTTTAGCTTCTTTGTCAAAAATTATCTGTCCATATTTATGTGGTTTTATTTCTGGGTTCTCAATTCTATTCCATTGGTCTATGTGTCTGTTTTTCTGCCAATACCATGCTGTTTTGATTATTGTAGCCCTGTAGTACAAGCTAAAGTCAGGAAGTGTGATACCTCCATTATTGTTCTTTTTTCTTAAGATTGCTTTGGCTATTTGGGGTCTTTTGTGGTTCCAAACAAATCTGATGATCTTTTGTTCTATTTCTTTAAAAAATGCCATTGGGATTTTGATGGGGATTGCATTAAATCTGTATATTGCTTTGGGTAATATGGCCATTTTAACTATGTTGATTCTTCCAATCCATGAGCACGGAATGTCTTTCCATTTCTTTGTGTCTTCTTCAATTTCTTTCAAAAATGTCTTATCGTTTTCAGGATATAGGTCTTTCACATCCTTGGTTAAGTTTATTCCTAGGTATTTTATTCTTTTTGCTGCAATTGCAAAAGGAATTGTTTTTTGTATTTCTTTTTCTGAGATTTCATTGTTAGTATACAGGAAGGCAATGGACTTTTGTGAGTTGATTTTGTAGCCGGCAACTTTACTGTATTTGTTGATTGTTTCTAATAGCTTTTTGGTGGTCTTTAGGGTTTTCTATATATAGCATCATGTCATCTGCAAAGAGTGATAATTTAACTTCTTCATTCCCAATTTGGATGCCTTTTATTTCTTTCTCTTGCCTGATTGCTCTGGCAGAGACTTCCAACACGATGTTGAAAAGCAGAGGTGATAGGGGATATCCCTGTCGTGTTCCTGAACATAGAGCAAAGGGCTTCAGTTTTTCTCCATTAATTATGAGATTAGCAGAGGGCTTGTCATATATGGCCTTTATTATGTTAAGGTATTTTCCTTCTATACCCATTTTATTAAGTGTTTTAATCATAAATGGATGTTGTATCTTGTCAAATGCTTTTTCTGCATCAATTGATATAATCATATGATTTTTGTCCTTTATTTTGTTTATGTGATGTATCACATTGATGGATTTTCGTATGTTGAACCATCCTTGTGCCCCGGGGATGAACCCCACTTGGTCGTGATGAATAATCTTTTTAATGCATTGTTGTATTCGGTTTGCTAGAATTTTATTTAGGATTTTTGCATCGGTATTCATCAGAGATATTGGTCTGTAGTTTTCTTGTTTTGTGCTGTCCTTACCAGGTTTTGGTATCAGGGTAATGTTAGCCTCAAAGAATGAGTTAGGGAGTACTGTCTCTTCTTCAATGTTTTGGAAGCATTTGAGCAGAATTGGTATAGATCCTCTTTGAAGGTTTGGTAGAATTCACTAGTGAAGCCATCTGGTCCTGGACTTTTGCTTTTGGGAAGGTTTTGAATGACTGATTCAATTTTGTTACTGGTGATCGGTCTGTTTAGATTTTCCAGTTCTTCATGGTTCAGCCTTGGAAGGCTATATGTTTCTAAGAACTTGTCCATTTCTTCTAGGTTATTGAATTTGGTGGCATATAGTCCTTCATAGTATTCTTGGATGATCCTTTGTATTTCTGTGGTGTCCGTGATAACTTCCCTTTTTCCGTTTCTTATTTTGTTAATTAGTGTCTTCTCTCTTTTTATCTTAGTGAGTGTAGCCAAGGGTTTGTCAATTTTGTTAATCTTTTCAAAGAACCAGCTTTTGTCACATTAATTTTTTCTATTGTCTTTTTGTTCTCTATTTCATTTAGTTCTGCTCTGATTTTTGTTATTTCCTTTCTTCTGCTGACCTTGGGTTTCACTTGTTATTCTTTTTCTAGTTCTTTAAGGTGTAACATGAGGTTATTTATTTGGGATTTTTCTTGTTTCTTGAGATAGGCCTGTAATGATATAAATTTCCCTCTTAAAACTGCTTTTGCTGCATCCCAAAAATTTTGGTAGGATGTATTTTCATTGTCAGTTGTTTCTATGTATCTTTTGATTTCTCCTCTAATTTCTTATTTAACCCAGTCGTTCTTTAAATGTATGTTGTTTAATTTCCATGTATTTGTGTTTTTTCCTGCTTTCTTTTTGCAGTTGATATCCAATTTCAAAGCATTGTATTCAGAGAACATGCTTGGTATGATTTCAAACTTCTTAAATTTGCTGAGGCTGATTTTATGTCCCAATAGATGGTCTATCCTTGAGAATGTTCCATGTACACTAGAAAAGAATGTATAGTCTGATGTTTTAGGATGAAGTGCTCTATAAATGTCAATTATGTTCATTTCATCTAATGTGTCATTTAGGGCTGCTATTTCGTTATTTATTTTCTGTTTGGATGATCTATCCATAGTTGTCAATGATGTATTTAAATCCCCTAGTATAATTGTGTTTTGGTCAATTTCTCCCTTTAGTTCTGTTAGTAGTTGCTTGGTATATTTCGGTGCTCCCTGATTGGCGGCATAAATATTGATGACTGTTATATCTTGTTGTATAGTCTCCTTTACCATTATGAAATGTCCATCTTTGTCTCTTCTTATCTTTTTCACCTTGAAGTCTGTTTCATCTGATATCATTGTGGCTACACCTGATTTTCTCTGGATGCCATTTGCTTGGAATGTCAATTTCCACGCTTTCACTTTGAGTCTATGCTTGTCCTTGTAGCTGAGATGTGTCTCTTGGAGACAGCATATGGTTGGGTTCAGTTTTTTGATCCAATCTGCTACTCTGTGCCTTTTTATTGGTGAGTTCAGTCCATTTACATGTAGGGTGATTATTGATATGTGAGGATTTCCTGTCATTTTATCTTTAGTTTTCTGGTAAGGCTGTGTCTCCATTGTTTCTCTGCCTTTTTGTTGTTGTCTATTATTTCTGTGTGGTGGTATTCTATGATGTTTCCCTCTGTTTCTTCATTTATTACAGTATACATTTCAGTTCTGGATTTTTTTGAGTGGTTACCCTTAAGTTTATGTAAAAGAAAGTTTGATATTTAGAATATTCCATTTTCTTCAGCACGCTTACTTTCTCCATTCCTTTATTCCAGTTCAGGCCTTTACTCTCCCCCTTTTTATGTTTTGGTTGCCACAAATTGTCCCTGTTGATGGTGGTCGAATAGCCTCCTTTAGTATTTCTTCTAGAGCAGGTTGTATATTAGAAAATTCCCTCAGCTTCTGTATGTCTGGAAAGGTCTTTATTCCTCCTTCATATCTAAAGGATATCTTTGCTGGATATATTATTCTTGGCTCATAATTTCTCTCTTTCAATAGTTTGAATATTTGGTTCTACTCCCTCCTGGCTTGTAGAGTTTCTGCTGAAAAATCTGATGATAATCTAATGGGCTTTCCTTTGTAAGTTACCGTCTTCTTTTCCCTGGCTGCCTTGAGGATTCTTTCTTTGTCGTTGATTTTAGACAGCTTCAATACAATGTGCCTTGGAGAAGGCCTGTTGGGATTGAGGTAATTAGGTGTTCTATTTGCTTCTTGGATTCGAGGGTCCAGTTCTGTCCACAAATTTGGGAAGTTCTCATCGACAATTTGTTTGAATATATTCTCTGTTCCCTTCTCTCTTTCTTCTCCTTCTGGTATGCCCATTATTCTTATATTGCTCTTTCTGATGGAGTCAGAAAGTTCTTGTAGAGTTCTTTCATTTCTTTTAAGTCTCAAGTCTCTTTCTTCTTCCATCTGTGTCATTTCCAGGTTTCTATCTTCGATGTCACTGATTCTTTCCTCCATCTGGTCAACTCTACTACCTAAGCTGGTTATTTCATTCTTAATTTCTTCTATTGAGTTCTTAATCTCCAGAAATTCTATTTGGTTCTTTTTTAAAATTTCAATCTCTTTCGTAAAATGCTCATGCTCTTCTTTGATTGTGTTTCTGAGTTCATTTAACTGCCTATCTGTGTTTTCTTGCATCTCGTTGAGTTTTTTGAAAACTGCAATCTTGAATTCTCTGTCATTTAAGTCACATATTTCTGTATCTTTAAGTGCCTTTTCTGGAGACTTTTCTCTTTCTTTCTGATCTATCTTGTTGCCTTGGTTATTCATGGCAATTACTGATTTACTATTGCTCTTCCTAGATATCTACAGGAGTGGCTTCTGCAACAGCTTGATAGGAAGATGTCTTTCTTTTGTTTTCCAGTATTGTTGGTAGAATGGTTTATTTTTTCTCCGACTGCAGCCTATTTTTCTTCTCCCACACAGTAGTGCTATGTTTGCTCTGCACTATTCCAGCTTCTCACACAATGGGGGGATTCCCTGGAAGACGGGCTTATCCTCTGTTAATAGTTCATCTAGGTCACAGGGCGCAGTGTCCCAATGGGTATGTGGAGAGCATTTGATGTTCCAAAGCTCTTCCAGCTCCAGATTCAGAGCCCGTGTGTTTCAGCAGTTCTGTTTACTCCTGCAGGGATCCGCCCAGATAGGTGGGTTCAGGGGCGGGGTGAGTTGTGAGAGGTGGGCCAGAGCAATGGCGGCGACCACCACCACAGCCGGTCCTGCTTCCACAGCTCCCTCCCCATTGCCGGAACTAGTTGGGCTGCGTATTTGTGTCTGCGGTCCACAGTTCTCAGAAGAGCAAATATTCTATTCTTTTGCTCTGACACTGCTACAGTTCTGTTTCTATCACCGGGCAGGTGGAGGCAGGGCGAGCTCTGGGAGGGTAGTGAGGGGGCAGCTAGTCTCAGTGCCTAAGGCTTCCATTCTCTGCTCGGCTGTGAGGGCTTAAACCACCGTTTTCAGCCTTCTTCCTTCAGTCTTTTCTCTGAGGTCTCTGCCGTGAGCGTTGGGTTCAGCCGTGTTATATGCTGCCCCCTCAGCCCTGTGGGCTATAAGCGGAGCCCTAGCAGTCTGAGTTCTTCCCTCTCCCACAGCTGCAGTAGTTCCGGGAAGCAGCGAGCTCAGAGCACTGAGCTAGGTCTGCGTCTTGCGCCTGCAGGGCTCTGTCTCCGCACTTCTCCCTTCCCTCCTCCCCCGCTCCCGCGATTTGCCCACCTGTAGGTGATTTCGGTAGTGGGCCTCTTCGTCTTGCCTGTCTGCTGTGCAGGGAGTCCTTTGTGGAGTTATTGTTCTTCAATTCGTTGTAAATTCCAGGGGAGCTTTACAGAGGCTCACCTCACGCCGCCATTTTGATGACGTCCTATGTACAGTTTTAATTGAATATGAGTCTTCATTTCCCTTGAATCACATATGCGTGTGATGGCTGGGTCACTTGGTAAATGTGTGCATATAAGAAATAACTAAACTGTTTCCAAAGGAGCTGTACAATTTTACATTCCCTCTGGCAGTATGTGAGAGTTCCGTTATTCCATGTCCTCACACAAATACTTGGTGTTGTCACATTTTTAAAAACCCACTCTGATAGCTGTGTAGTTGTATTTCATTGAGATTTTGATTTGCATTTCCCCAGTTACTAATGAAGTAAGCATATTCTCACATTCTTATTTGCCATTTGTATATCTTCTAAGGTGAAGTATCTCTTCAAATCTTTTGCCCATTTTTCAATTGGTCTGTTTGATTTCTTATTATGGAGTTATGATATTTCTTTATGTATTCTTGAGACCAGTCTTTTGTCAGATTCATTATTTGCACATGTTTTTTCACATCTGTGACTTTGTTTTTAATTTCCCAACACTGTCTTCTGAAGAGCATATCTTTTATAACGTGTTTTTTTTATTAGTTTCAGGTGCACAAAATGATGTAATAGACATTTATCATTTATGTCCCTCACACAGTGACAACCCCCTGCCCCTACCCACTATCCCTCTGGCATCGCACACAGCCATTACATTTCCACTGTCTCTATTCCTTATAGAGCAGATCTTTTAAATTTTGAAAAAAGTCCAGTTTAACTATTTTTTTTCTTTATGATTTGTGGTTTCGTGTTATGTCTTAAGAAAAAAAAAAGCAAACAAACAAAAACAAAACAAAAAAACTTTCTCCAATCCAATGTCACAAAGATTTTCTCCTGTTTTCTTCTGGAAGTTTTGTTTGTTTTGTTTTTACTTTGGGTCTTACATTTAGGCCTATGCCTTAATTCTAGTAAATTTTTATAAATGATGCAGGTTAAGGTTGAGGTGCATTGTTTTACATACGGATCTCCAGTTGTTCCAGCATTATTTGTGCTATGATTATCTCAGTGGATTTTTAAAAAACATTTAACAAAGTGTTTCAGATAAACATTTCGGATAAAAACTCTTCACAACTTGGAAGAGAAGGGAACTTCCTCCACGTGAAACAGGCATCTATGAAAAACTTAAACTTAATAACATACTTAATTATAAATGATTGAATGCTTTTCTGCTTAAGACCTGGCACAAGGCAAGGATGTTGACTCTCACAACTTTCGTTCTGCATTGTCCTGGAGGTTCCTACACAGTGCAATAAGGCAATAAAAAGAAATAAAAGGAATACGTTAGAAAGGAAGACGTAAAATTGTACCTATTTGCAGACAACATGTTCAACTAAATAGAAAATTCTAAGAACTATTATACAAAGCTACTAAATTAATAAAAAGTTTCACAATGTCACAAGATACAAGGTCAGTAACAAAAATCAATTATATTTCTAAGGACTAACACTGGCATTTTGAAATTGAAATTTTAAAACAATTCCATTTACAATAACATACAAAATGTGGGATAATTAGGGATAAATTTAATAAAACACATGCAAGATCTGTCTCCTGAAAACCATAAAATATCACTGAGAGAAATTGAAGATGACTTAAATAAGCAGGGAGAAATACCACATTCAAGGAAAATAAGACTCAATGTTAAGATAGCATATCACCCCACACTGATGTATTGATTCATTGCTCAGTCAAAATTCCACTAGGCTTTTTTAAAAATAGAATTTGACAAGCTGCTTCTAAAATGTATGTGGAAATGTGAAGTACCTAGTACAGCCAAACAACTTTGAAAAAAAACTTAAGTTTGAGGACTTATACTACCTCATTTTAAGACTTACTGTAAAGCTATAATAATGGATACAATGTAAAAATAGACATATAAGTCAGGGGGGCAGAAGAGGATATAGAAATAGACCTACATCAATTTGGTTAATTGATTTTTTGAGAAAGGTGCCAGATAGTTCAATAGGAAGAAAATACATTTCCCAACAAATAGTGTTGGAACAATTGGATATCCTTATGCAATCCTCCTCCCTCACCAAAGAACACCACCCCTTACTTCACACCATATACAATAACTTGAAGTAGATGAAAGATACAAATAGTAGAGCTAGAGCTATAAAATTTCTAGAAGAAAATATAGGGAAAAATCTTGTGACCTTGGATTTGACAAAGATTTCTTAAATAAGATACAAAAAGCATGAACATAAAAGCAAACAAATGGCAGCTTGGATTTCCTCAAAATTCAAATCTTTTACTTTTCAAAATGACAATGCTAAGAAAATTAAAAGACTGGGAGAGATCTGAGAGAAACTATTTACAAAAGATGTTGATAAGGGACTTGTATCCAGAATACACAAAGAACCCTTACAACAATAATAGGAAGAAAAACAACCTGATTTTTTTAATGGGCAAAAAAATTTTGAATAGACACCTCACCTAATAAGATATATAAAAAGCAAATAAACCCATTCAACATAGTTAGTCATTACGGAAATGAAAATTAAAACCACAAATTAAAATTAGGTGCCACTACACATCCACCAGAATGGTTAAAACTACAAATACTAACAATACCAAGTGTTGACAAGGATGTGGAACCATGAGAACCCACATACACTGCTGGTGGGAATATAAAATGGTACAGCCACATTGGATGACAATTGGACAGTTTCTTATATAATTAAACATATACTCACCCTTTGACACAGCAATTCTACCTCTGGATAATTACTGAAGAGAAATGAAAATGTATATGCACATGAAAACTTGTACTCCAATGTTCATAGCAACTTTATTAATAATAACCAAAAATGAGAAACAAATCAAATGTGTATCAGACAGAGAAAGGCAGATAAATCGTGGTATGTTTCTACAATGGAATAGCACTCAGAAAAAAAAGGAATGAAATACTGATATCTACAGCAATGTACAGGAACCTCAAAAACCTTATGCTAAAAGATAGGAGCCAGACATCTATGAGTTTCTTTACACAAAATTCTACAAAAAGGCAAACTACTGGTGGTTGCCAGGTGCCTGGGATGGAGGGGGTGGGACAGGAGGTGGCACTGGTAAAAAAGGGGTACAAAGGAACTTTTTAGAGTGATAGGAATGTTTGTGGCAGTGATTACACAACTGTCAATATTTGTTAAAAAACTCATCAAATTGTACACTTAAAATTGTGAATTTTATTGCACATAAATTTTACCTCAATAAAGCTGTTTTTAAAAAATAAAACTTAATTCGTGTTTCCCTTTTCCTGCCCTCTTCCTAGACATGAGACCCAAGTTCAGGGTTATTTCGTAGCATTATGGCTTCAGGATGGTCGTCTGGTCAGTGCTTGGTGTCTACTACCATGTTTCCCTGAAAATATTATATTATATTACATTATATTATATTATTACCCAGTCTTATATTATAGTGAAATAAGACCAGATAATATAATATAATATAATATAATATAATATAATATAATATAATATAATACCAGGTCTTATATTAATTTTTGCTCCAAAAGACGCATTAGAGCTGATTGTCCGGCTAGGTCTACACGGTATGCTGACTCCTCCTAAAATGTATATCCTGGGTCTCCATGCTGGCATCTCCTGAAAATTCTGACCCCTGTCTGGTTCTCAGTTGTATAGTCCACAGAGCTTCATGAAGCAGTGTCTTTTTATCATAACATCAAGGGTTCTTAGGGTGTAGTACTCCCAGCCAGCCTCAACACCTCTCCCACGCCATCTGTAAACTCTCTTGGGCCCTTTCTAACTAGGTAGTCCTCTCTGCTTCGTCACATGAGGGTAAGGTTGATGATGGCTCTGGAACCTTGCCACTTTCCCCAAGTCCCGCCTGGGAAAGGAGGCACATTATCTGTCTGATGTTCCTGTATGTCCTAGTTCCACTATTTCATCTTCTGAGCCTGGTCCTAAGCAGACAGGGTGCCTCAGAGGCCCATGCCAACTTGTTTTCTCACCAACTCTCCTTGTTCCCCAGCTCAAAGAAAGGATCTTTTTTATTTTTAATTTTTTTCAATGTAAAATAGGAATATTGGCTTGGTAAATATTCTTCTAACCCTATAATTAATGTAAGAACCTTTGCCTTTAGAGGAAGGAAAGAAATTGAGTAAGGGAAGCTGCCTGGGGGGAGGAAGACTAAAGTGGAGATCTGCCTAGTGCCAGGGGAAGCCTGAGAACAGGAAACACTTATGCAACCACAAGAGGAGACTATGAAATTTCCAGACATGGGAGAGGGACTTTGCCTGCTTTACTTGATTGTCTAAAGCTGGTTCTGCTCATGCTTGGATTTGACACATATTCTTTTAAGGGATTTTTAAAAATTGTGTTGCTTTCTTGCTCCCTCTTCAGTACGCAGTGGCCTAGGTAGTCGTTCTTATTCTAAATTTAAACATCTTACAGTGGGATTTGAAGATTCGGTCTACTATGATCCACACCAAATCCCAAGGAGTGTTCTGGTACAAATTCGTACTGAAGAGAACCCAGATCACCTTTTCCTGCTTATAGATTCCTGAAATATTTTGTCCAGCCCCAGGCTGACCTCTATTTCTTTGTTCCCTATCAAAATAATTTAAGGCATATATGTACATGAAAGCAAGAGAACCAGGCAGTGGTGGTAGGGAGCTAACATTTATTGAGGACTAATGCTGGGCTCTGGGCTGAGACTTCCCATGCATTGTCCCACTTAATCTTCACAACTTTTAAATCATCTTGCAGTTAAGAGGTTGAGTATCTTGCCCAAGATCACACAGGGAGGACAGGAATGAAATTGATGCCCAAGTTGATGAACTTCAAAGTCATTTCCATTACTGCATGCTGTCATCTTTGTAGACTAAAATCTCTAGTTGCCTTCTTAGCTGAAATAACATGAGGAGGAGGAGGAGGAGGAGGAGGACGAGGAGGAGGAGGAAGAAGGAGGGAGGGAGGGAAGGAAAGAAGGGGGGGGAAAGGAACCTGGGCTTGTGCAAATTGAAAGCAGTGATAGCCCGTATTTCATGAAGTTCTTTGCTAAGGAAACAGACCCATCTAGACCCACAGTTCCTACTAACTGGGGTATGGGGAAGAGGAAAAGGGTATGAAAGCAGGTTTGCAATGGCCTAATTAGATAGGATATACAGACTATTGTGGTAATGTTATGAATGTGCTTTCTGGTACCTTTTTTTAAAATTCAAGCAAAGACAGTGGAATTTGAGAAACATGCACATTTTCGTAGCAATGGCAACAAAGGAGTGACCTATAATGTGAGGATTCCAGATTACGTGAAACGTAGAATCTCTGCTTTATAGACTTTCTGGAAGACTGTCAGCTTTAGAGTTACTTGGGCATTCCAAACCTCCCACAGGAGTTGGAACTCAGTCTCTGCTCACTACTGAATCATTTGGAAACTATTAAGGGAACTAACTGATAGGGCCTCTCAGGCACCCTTTGAATTTCTGAAGGCTGAATGGACTTGCAGAATGACAATAAATTATTGCAAATGTAAGACCAGTGTTTCTTGCTGCGCTTTGTATTTGTGAAGGCTTTCCTTTGCTTTGTAACTATAGCAACAAGTTCTATAGCCCATTGTTTCACAGAGCTTAGTCTTACCACCTCAGGGACTGCCTAATCACCTCTCTCTGAGAATTAATTTGTCTTTAATTGATTTACACTGTGTTAGCCTGCTCTTTGCTAAAGGAGGTCCTAGCCTTATACCTTTGCCGTGACAGTTGAATTCCCTCCGCCAGCCTCTATCCTTGATCCTGCTTCCCATTACTGGAGGCCAAGAGGAATGGATTTTGCTAAGGCCATGGTGAGAGCCCTGTACAGTGTAATAGAAAAGGTTAGGGATTTGGAGCCAGTGGGTGTGGGTTTGAATAAATACTGCCATTTATAGTTGTGAGATCTTGGGCACATCATTTATATTCTCTGACCTTCAATTTTCTCATCTACAAAATGAACATTAATTCATATGGAACATGATTGTAAGGATTAAGTGAAATAAATAACGGAAAGTTATGTTTAAATTGTGAAGAGCTGTATATGAAATCATCGGGTGCACAGATGAGTGACCCCAGGGTAGGAGTGTCTGCATGCTGATGAGGGCGACCAGGAGGATATGTTAGAGACAAAAGTCACATCTGTTTCCATGCCAGTTTGTCGTGCGGGAGACCCTGCTCGCTGGGCCATCTTTCAGGCGGGGTGGCCTGCGGGGTCTCATCTCCGGCTCCCCACATAAGAACGCAGGATATGGTGAGGCCAAAAAGGAACACCCACAGAGCCATAGGTAGGGGAGTCATACCACTACGGTCTCACTGGAGGCTGAGCCCACCGGACGTGCGACCTGCCGTCTGCCTTTCCGCCAACCGACCGACTGACTCTCTCCTCCACTCTCCTCAACTCCGTTCCTCCTTGGCTCCTCGGCTCTCCTCGGCAATCCTCGGCTCTCCTCCATAGCTGCAGCAGTTATACTAGCGGCCAATCGGCTATCTGGCCACAGCCGTGGGCCAATCAGCCACAGCCTACGGCCATCCACCACTGGAGCCAGCACCCTTCCACGTGAGGCTGAGAGCCTGTAAACTACTTTCTGGGGCTCTGTCCCCACAGTTCTTTCACATGAATAGTGCACCATGACCCTATATGTTATACCCACTCAAAAATAAATAAAACAGAATTCCTTTTGGCTGTGTAGGTTTCTGAGAAGAAATGGGACAAATATGTAAGAACCTTTGAAGAGACACTGAGTAACTTTTCTTGGGTCTGCGTTTGGGGTAGGGTGGGAGTGGGCAAAAGGAGGCCAAAAGAGAGAGAAACGAATTGGGAAGAGGCCTAGGGTGCTCTCAGCATCCTTCTATCCCAGGGAGGGAGCTTATACTGTAGCGGAGTCTTAGGTTCTCCGTGATCATGGGCAGTTAACAGGTTCCTCACTGGCTACACATGCATATAATTTAAGATTTAACTGTCAAATATGTTACCGGAGAGTGGGCTGTTCTCAGCGCGGTGTCCAGGTTCTTCACGTCTTGAGCAAAGAATTGAACAAGACTCAGAAATAAAGTGGTGAAAGAGTAGTTTATTAGAAGAGATAGTACACTCCAAAGAATTAGGAGCAGGCCCGAGCAGCAGAGAATGGCTCAAGGGCTCATTATTAAAAGAAAAAGTACACTCCAAAGGGTTTGGAGTGGCCCCACGAGCAAAACCAAGGCTCAAAAGTCTCATAGGGCCCAGACTGGCGAGGACTTGGAGTTTTTATCCTTTTTTTCTCTAGAATAGGCTGTTCCTTTCCTGGAGTGGGACCACTTGATTGACACCTGTGATTGACAAGAGGCTATTACCTCATCTTTTTAGACTGCACATGTTCCTTCCCAGAATTCAGTCTGTTATAATGATATTAATGAACTCCGGGCATATGTATGATATTATAATGATGGTATAATGAGGCCCAGGTGAAATGAAGGTCATTGTGGCTTTTACTGTGCAGGTGTGAGTGACCAGTTTAATCTAGTTGGGTATTTTGTACCCATTTGTTTCCTCATAGAGGTAGATAATTATAATGAAAAGGGGAAGTTTTGGGCGGAGAGGGGAGGTCTTTTGGGTGGTTGCATTCTGTAGGTTATGCAGGAATGCAGAGACCCCAGGCCTGTCTCTGACTACCTGCCTTGTCTTCTCCTTGAGAGATGGGGATCCTCATAAAATCCATATGGGAAGTTGAGGGACAGGGCATCTTTTCTTCTGTATCTGCTTCCTGCTGGACAGGGGCATAGAGCTGTCTCTACCTCTTGGAGGATTCATGGAACTTTCGCCCTATCTGATCTTAGATGAGAGGAAGGGATCTCGAGATCCGCCTGGAAGATCGCTTTGGCTTCTTTGGTTGCGACTGGCAATCTTGCTGGGGTATCCTCTGTATCCCCAAGGCCTCTGAATGAGGAGAAATAGATTTTAATTAATAAATCCGTTAGCTCTGTAGAGCCTGTGGCCATTTGACCAGTCACTCAGGTGTCGTTAATTGTCCAGGAGTTAGGCTCAGAACGGGTGGGAGAGAACATTAGGCTTCAATGACTATAATCAACAAGTATGAATCACAAGTTTTAGGGTAATTATCTAAAGCAGGGGTAGGAGCTAAAAAACTGGGGGAAAGGAAACTTAAGGAGAAGGAATCTTAAAATTTCTATAGGAAAGAAATCTTAGATTTTCAGTGGGAGGGTGGGGGGAAGGCTACTCGATGGCCCGTATCATAATACTGTGAACATTTACTTTAAAGCCTAGCTATGCACCTGGAGCTTCCTCTCAAGAGTTTTGTTTTCTTTCATGTGTATGTATGTTTTTAATTAACGGTAGTCCAAACCACATCATCCCTTTAACACTTCAATTACGAGGCAAATTTTCTCTGTACATACTGCAGTGGTTTTATTTTTTTCTGTGCCAGAACGGTTGTTTTTGTTCGTTTGTTTGTTTGTTTTGTTTTTGTGGGATATTTCTTTGAGAGAGGTTTTTTTTTCTTTTTCTTTTTTTAGAAACAGAAGGAAGTTGTGGTTTGATATGTTGGGTCTTTGAGTGACAAAGTTTTTCTACCCCCTCTTTTTAAAACATGACCTGAAATCTGTTATCTGCATTTTTAAAAAAAGTTTCAAGTGTGATCTTGTCTTTGTATAGTAATAATGGGTATTATATAATACGACACAGAATAAAGCATCTAGACATCAGTAAGTGCCATAATTGTATCGTTGCATTCAGGACTGATAAGTTGGTAGTATCTGATGATGATGTTGTTGCATTAAATGGATCTGAGGTAACTGTGGGCTGCATGTCGGATTGGCTGCCCAGTATTCTAAGCCTCTCAGATCGTGGACCAGAGGCCTATCACAAAAGGCCTTTAATGCAGACTTTTAATATTATCTCCAAAAGAGAACATATGTACGATCACAAAGATACCCTGACAAGTTCTAGAGGAACTTGTCATACAACTTTAAATATGCCACAGTTTTTGTAACTGTTTTGACATATCTATTTTTTTTAATAAATAGAGGGAACTGAAACAAACAGAAAAAAAATTGGTGTCCCAGACTTCTGTCTTTCTCCAAGATGTCTGGCTCTGAGTTACCATAGAAATAGTCGTGTAACTAACCTGTAGCAATGGGCAGCGGGAGAATGGAGCACGTGATTGTGTTTCCAGGGAAGTTAGAAGAGCTAAATTATGAAAAAGAATGCTCAGGCTCTGTGTGGGACTATGAGAGAAAAGTCATGTTTGACTTTACATTACACCCTACTTTTCTAAAGTGAGCAAACTCCTTGCTTGTTCCGTGACAAAGTAATATCGAAAGACAGAGTGGTTTCCTGCTATATCTTTCTTGAAGCAAGCATTGCCATTTTACCTTCGATAGGTCACATTGTTTGTGTATTCTGCCCCATGCCCTGGTGCATAGGGTATTTGGGTTTAGCATGTGCTCCTTGTAACTATCAAGAAAAATTTCCTTACAAGTTCAAAATCAAAACAAAATGATGGTCACCTCTTTAGCTTTTAGCAAAGAGGAAGCAGTGGTGTGTCTTACAAAACAAGGCAGACCCTGCAATGTTTATTGCTTAATATTTCTTTGTGAAGCTTCCTATTTTATAGGTTTTATCTTTTAACCCCGAGATGAAGTGTGAATAATAGAGGAGTTCAGTGTTTTTCTGTAATAGGACGAAAGCTTTATTTACCTTCCTTTCTCCTTCCCTGGCCTTTTGCTTTTCCGCGTCAAAGCTCCGTGCATGTCCTATTCTTTCTAGACAGCCTCACAAAACCATGTCCTCTCTTCCTTCGGACTCCTGCAGCGTGGGTGGTACTGCCTGGGCTCAGGCTCTCATCATCTAACCTTGCAGTCGGGGCTGCTTCCCTGCAGAACTTGCTGTGTGAGTGGTGCCTGCCCAAGTGCGCAGTGCACGGCAACCCTGGTTCCAGCTCAGGCTTTCACCGCACCTGCTCAGTTACACATACGTGTGTGTTCACATTTACCTTTATGATTCTTTGATTAATTTCTGTCTCACCGGCAGTCTGTGAGTCCTCCTGAGGTCAGGGACCTTGTCTGGTTTTGCTCACCGCTAAATCTATTTCCTATCCATAGCACAGCGGCTAGCTCCTAGCCTCTGATTGTCTCCTTGCCTCCTTGCCTCACACTCTTTCCAGACCTTTCTTCTCATGGTCACCAACATCTTTACACACTCAGATAAGTCCTCTGCAAATATGTAATTGCTCCCAGTATTTACAGATTAAAATCTGAATTCCAGGCTACAAACTGCTTTTTAAGCCTTGTCTACCTTCCTAAGAACATTGCTTTTTATTTAGGCTTATTTTATATAAACTTGTCTAATATAGAGCTAGTTATTTCCCTGCCTTGCTTCCTCTTTAGATTGTATATCGTTTACATCCTTGTAAACTCTTGGTCTTCATAAAATTCAATTAATACTTGTTTAATTGATTTAGGTATCATGGAGAGAGAATCTGTAGAATTACTATACTTGATAACTATGTAATTCTTCTTACACCACTAATTTAAGATGTTTCATAAATATTCTTTTGTTTATATCCTGTAAACTGAGCATATATTTTATTCCATTGTTTTATTTATAGCCGTCAATCATATTGCCTGCAACGTGGTAATATTAATACAATGGACTTTGCAATCCTGTATTAATGAATACTTGAATATTTGTTTTATCTGTTAAACTTGGGTATCTACTTAAGCCATTTCCAACCTATTATTTAGTTAGATTAATTAGTCTTTTAGGTTATAATTCACATGACACTTTTGTATTTGTCTGTATTGTTTCCTTACTTTCCTATTCACTCTCCTTTTTTCCCTAAGGGTTAGAGTTTATCTGATGTCTACCAGAACTCTGTCATTAGTGTCTTTTAGTTGCTTCCCTGTGTAAAATGTTTTACCTGCTTTAAAATATTTAGACTGTTTTTAAGATAATAGAAATTGAAAGCTTCAGCAGGCTGATGAATTTGTACAAATTCAGCATAATACCTGTCTTTTGTTGCCTGTGTAAATTGTACCATATTTAAAGGTACAGTTCTTTGAGAAAATTGCCTGAACTCAAGTTTTCAAAGTTAATGCCATCTTTATTATAAAGATTACAGGAACCTTATTCAAAACATTTTTAAATAAATACATGTAGTATACTTTGCAAAAGTAGAAAAGCAGAAAACTGGAAACATTCCATATGTTTATAAATTGGGGGTTGTTTGAATGACTTGTGGTGTTTCTACGCAACAGTGCTATGCAGTGAAATAGAATGAGGACTGTCTCTACACATTATTATGGAGTTCTTCAGGATGTATTCGTATGTCTAGGTACCTAGGTTTTGCTTCAAAATGATAAAGAGAGTGAAGAGGAGAAGTGGAATGGTTTAGATAAAATAAAATTGCTTGTGAATTGATATTTGTTGAAGCTGGTTGATGAGTACTTGAGGATTCATTATACTATTTGACTTTTGTTTATATTTGAAATATTTCTTAAAGAAAAAGCTAAAACTAACAGGTATGGTCGAATGTTCTGAAGGAAATATTTTTCTGGGATAGTCATTAACATTTGACATCCATGAAATGATTGAACATACAAATCTTAGCTTATCAAACACAATGAATCTAGATATATATAACCAAATCATTTTCCTCTCACTGAAGATTTAAGCCATAAATGGTGACTAAACTGTTGTGTGATGCCTTAATAATAGGTTCTTTTTAAAAACTACTTTATGTCATTGAAAAGAATATATTTGTGTTAAAGGAGGGAAAGTCCAAACGACATCAATGTCTATTTATATAACATGAAGACAACCTGACATTTAGTCCCTCCTGATAGAAGTACATGCTACCACCTATGAAGTATTTTTGTAGCAGGAGGGAGAAAACAAGTGTGTGTGTAGTTTATAGCTGTGGCAGAAATTTAGAGATAGCAGAGTGGAAGCCACCTGTCCAGAGGCATTATCACATTTAATCTGCATATATTCTTTAAGAAGCAGAAAAAATAGTTACTGTTACTCCAATTTAGAGAGGAAGAAAGAGACTTACTGAACAAATGACATGCCTGTGGCCACTTGACTAATAAATTCAGGAATCAGAGCCTATATGATTTCTAGATTCAGATTATAGAACATGCTTCCTATATTTTAAAAAAACTGGGGATTCCTACAATCAAAGAGCAGCTAATAGGATAAGGTAGACATAAGAGATAATACATGTTCAACAGAAAATCCAGACCTTAAAATTATGACAGTTGGTGTTATCTTCTTTGGCAAGAGAAGAATGCAGGTATACTCTTCTGTTGTGTGTAGATTCAGATGTTTCAGAGATCAAAAGAGCTGATGATTAAATTGACATTATCTTGTGCAAAGGAAGGGCAGCCATTCCAGTGCCACCAAAGTGGGCCAAAAGAGACCTTGCAGGCCACGACAGGGGTCCTTTTGGAAACTTCTCTGGGTCTACTTGAATACGTGAGTAAATCAATGGCCACTACACAGCTGCGTGACTTGTACAGTCACATAAGGACCTGCTTTCAGAAGGGTCCTGCATTTAGTTGCATGCTCTGGTGTTACCATCTTGAAATTTTTGATTATTTTATTTCTGAGCTTGTGCTTTGTAAGTGAAGTGGGACAACGGAGCTCACCCGTGAGCCACGGAGCTAGGCCGCGTGGCAGCGCACACCAGCGTGGGGCAGAGGCGTGCGGAGCAGCGCCCTGGTGGCCTGGTGCGCAGGTGCCTGCCTCAGGCAGCTTGGGGCACCACAGGGCGTTGGGTTTTATTTGCCAAAAATAACTTGAATTAACTTTGTGTTGTATTTTAAAGGTATAGGTTATATTTATTTAACCTATTAGTGGATGGTAATTGGGCGCCTACTACAATGATCAGTAAACAAAATTAGGTTTCCGCGCTTATGGAGCTTACATTCTAGTAATATATGTGTAATTTCCAATTAATACAGCAATAGCCTACTTTTTCAGTATTGATTTGCGTGTAACAACAGAGAGTATCTTTATAACAAAGCAGGCGTTTAGAATAATGTGATTATAGCTAAGTTTCCTGACCTATGGTTTCACTGGAGAATAGCTTCCATCAATTGAGTTTTGCTTACTTTTATAATTCGCCATTAATTTCAGTTTATAAATGAAGACATCCCGAAATCGCTAAATATGGAATGATTTTATTTTAGAATTGTGAAAAATGGAAGACAGCACCACAGACACAGAAAAAGAAGAGGAGGAGGAGAAAGGTGAAAAGGATCAAAAAGACCCCATTTATGCCATAGCAACCACAATTAACATCCAAGATGAGCGGTTCATTGATTTAGCTACAACTCCAGCTTTCATTTGTCTGCATGAGGTATATTTCTCTTTATATAGTACTATATAGTAAGACCTGAATCATTATCTACTTAAAAATTCAGATGAAGTTAATATCATTATCAAATAATTCATTACATATAACCTGTAGGCAATATGTACAGTTTGAAGCACTTTACAATAAAATAGTTTCTACCGTCTCTTCCAAGAGTTTATCATATAATCCTGTACTAATGCAACAGTTCTGATACTTTTATAGCATAATAAATATTTGCATATATGCAGTCAGTTTAGCACACTCGATAAGTTGGTAAATGAAATAAAAGAGATTTAGTTCATTGTTGAATATACTACATTTACTTCCATAAAATGAAGGTAAAAGATCTTGTCATATAATGGTAGACAGAATACGAGTATACATTTACCTAACTAAATGTAGAGCACTGAAACCTGTTTCCTGTCAGCAGAAAAGCACAGAGGGGAATATGATATACATTCTCATTGTCTGAGGTTCTTTTAAAGGATGACCATTTAGGAAATACCCATATATGAGGATTTAAAAAAATATATTAACTGACCACACATGCAACTATTACCATATCATGCTTGAGAGCTATATTTTAGAATACTGTTTAGAGGACATTTGAATTCTGGATTGTTAACTTTATGTGAATATAACTGAATAAAACATTTAATGAACAGTCGTAATAAAAATAAGCTAAAAAAGTCTCAAAGCAAAAATGGAGTTTATTCAAAACCAAAAAGCAAAACCAAATCCCCGCCCCCACAAATATTTTGTTGGTGTAAATATTTTAAACAATTGCCACAACTACTGTTAAGCTTCACACACACACACACACACACACACACACACACACGTTGACTTGTCCCATTACTGATGGCGTCAACTTTGATCACTTGGTTAAGATGATAACTTCTAGGTTTCTCTTCTGTAAAGTTATTAATTTTCTGTTTGAAATTAATAAGCACCTATGGGGTGATATTCTGAGACTATGTATCCTATTCGTCCTAAAATTTTCATCTACTAGTTTTACATCTCTTGATGTCTTTTGCCCAAAGTAACTATTATTATGATGGCTGCCAAATGCTGATTTTCTTATTCCGTCTTCCCTTCTGCATTAATTAGTTGGCGTCCTGCTGTAAGGAAGTATTGTCTCTTCTTATCTATTTGTCTGTTTGTTCATCTGTCTGTCTGTCTGACTGTCTACCTATCTGGACTTACAAATTCTTATTCTATTCAATGGGTTATAATCCATCACTGTCATTACTCATTTTGCTGACTCACTTGTCTCAGATTTAGTCAGTGTACACCCCTTCACGAAGGCTCACTTGTCTTTTTGACAGGTCCCTATGATTCTATGTGTACTTCTTTCTGTCATAATAATATGTTTCAGGCTCGTGTTGCATTTTCTTTGCTCCAAAGAAAACCTGGAATCAGCCATTTCTCAAAGGATCCCTTGTTCCTTTTAGTGGAGAATGATATTTGAAAACTAAAATCTTAATGCTGGGTCTGCTCATTGCTACTGGTCTGTCGCTGCTTCTAAGTCCTCTCAGCAGACAGAGATAGGAAATGGAGGCATGATTTTATTTCTCCACATGCATTTACATCTATTTCTATATCTATCTTTATATATTTAAAACTATGAGTTCATATTTCTAGTCTTACTATTTTAAGTGATTAGGGTTCTCTGTTTGTGCTAAACTTTATCATAGGCCCACTTTTGCAATAAGATTTCTACTTCTACACCACTACCCTTAATAATTCTGTCAAAAAATAAGGCTAAACTAGAGTTTATTTCTACCAAAGATTATGCTAGCAATAAAAATTATAGCCAAGTTTTTTAAGCCGCAGATAAAAAAAAAAAGCATTGAAAGCTTTGTTCTGTAAAGTCAAAGGAGAATTTAGGACCACGTCTCCTGCATATTTATCTTCAATGTATCACTTTATTAAATATTTCAAGAATCTCTCAATACATATGTATGCACAAAGTGTAGTTATTAATCCTTGGGTATTAACAGCCCCTAATACGTGGATACCTTAGATTATAGTGTCAAAGAATGGTCTGACCTACCCGTTGAGTAGTGTAAAATTGCTGCTTGAAATCATACCAGTAATTGCATCAGTTCTTTTACTGCATGAGAAATGTTCCTCAAGTTGGCAAAGTCTTGCAGAATGAATTAGTAGCTTCAAACAACATTATTTCCATAATAAACCGCTGAGATGGCTCCTATTGGCATCTGTAATTTTAATTAATTGATTGATTAATTAATTTATTTATTTCAGTTACAAATGATATTCAACATTATTTTATATTAGTTTCAGGTGTGCAGCATGGTGGTTAAATAATTTATGCAGTGATCCATCCAATTAGTCTAACACCCACCTGGCACTCTACATACTTGTTGCAATATTACTGACTATATTCCTCACGCTATATTTTACATGATTATTTTGTAACTACCAATCTGTATTTCTTAATCCCTTCACCTTTTTCACTTAACTTCCCAACCCCTCTCCCCTCTGGCAACTATGACTTTATCCTCTGTATCTATGCATCTGTTTCTGTTTTGTTTGTTCGTTTATTTTCTCTAGATTCCACATGTAAGTGAGATAATATGCTATTTGTCTTTCTCAGTCTGACTTATTTTACTTAGCATAATACCCTCTAAGTCCATTCATGTCGCAAATAGTAAGATTTCGTTCTTTTTTATGGCCGAGTAATATTTCATTGTATACACATGTATGTACCACTTCTTTATCCAATCATCTATTGATGAGCACAGAGGTTGCTTTTATAGGTTGGCTATTGTGAATTTAGGGTGGCAGTAAACATAGAGGTGCATATATCTTTTCAAATTAGTGTTTTGGATTTCTTCAGATATCCAGAAGTGAAATTGCTGAGTCATAAGATAGTTCTAATTTTAATTTTTTGAGAAACCTCCATACTGTTTTCCATAGTGGCTGCACCAATTTGTAATCCCACCAAGAGTGCATGAGGGGTCTCTTTTCTCCACATCCTCACCAACACTTGTTGTTTGTTGATTTATTGATGATAGCTATTCTGACAGGTGTAAGGTGGTATCTCGTTGTGGCTTTTTTTTTTTTTTTAACTTTTATTTATTTTAAGTGTGTTTTTCCAGGACCCATCAGCTCCAAGTGAAGTAGTTATTTCAGTCTAATTGTGGAGGGCGCAGCTCACAGTGGCCCATGTGGGGATTGAACCGGCAACCTTGTTGTTAAGAGCATCACACTCTAACCAACTTGATTTGCATATCCCTGATGATTAGTGATGTTGATCATCTTTTCATATGTCTATTGGCCATGTGTATGTCCTCTTTGGAGACATGTCTATTCAGATCCTCTTACCATTTTTTAATTGGATTGTTTGGGGTTTTTTGTATTGTGTTGTAAGAGTGCTTTACAAATTTTGGATATTAACCCCTGATCATATGTATCATTGGTGAAAATCTTCTCCCATTCAGTAATCTGTGTTTGTTTTTTTGATCATCTATTTTGCTGTGCAAAACCTTTTTAGTTGGATGTAGTCCCATTTGTTTATTTTTTCTTTTGGTTTCCTTTACCAAGGAGATATATCAGTAAAAATATTACTAAGGGTAATATCTGAGAATTAACTTCCTGTGTTTTTTCTAGGAGTTTTATGGTTTCAGGTCTTACATTTAAGTCTTTAATCCATTTTGAGTTATTCTTATATGTGGCATAAGAAGGTAGTCCAGTTTCATTTTTTTGCATGTATCTCTCCAGTTTTCTCAATACCATTTATTGAATAGACTATCTTTACCCTACTGTATGTTCTTGCCTCCTTTGTCATAGATTAAGCAAGGATTTATTTCTGGGCACGCTATTCTGTTCCATTGATCTGTGTGTCTGTTTTTATGTCAGTACCATGCTATTTTGACTATTATAGACTTATAGTATAGTTTGGTATCAGGTAGCATAATGCAACATTGTTCTTCTTTCTTGAGATCTGTATCTATCCGGGGTCTTTTGTGGTTCCATATAAATTTTAGGATAATTTGTTCTAGTTCTGTGAAAAAGTCCATTGATATTTTAATAGAGATTGCATTAAACCTATACATTGCTTTGGGCAATATGGATATTTTAACGTGTTAATTCTTCCTATCTATGAACACGGTATACTTGTATACTTTCATTTATTTGTATCTTTTTCAATTTCTTTCTTCAGTGTCTTCTACTTTACCAAGTACGAGTGTGTTACTGCCTTGGTTAAATTTACCCCTAGGTTTTTGTGGGGGGTTTTTGCTGCAATTGTAAATGGGATTGTTTCCTTAATTTCTCTTTCTGACAGTTTGTTATTGGTGTATAAAAATGCAACCAATTTCTTTTTCTTTTTTTAAAACTTTTATTTATTTAAATGTGTTTCTCCAGGACCCATCAGCTCCAAGTCAAGTAGTTGTTTCAATCTAGTTGTGGAGGGCGCAGCTCCCAGTGGCCCATGTGGGGATGGAACCAGCAACGTTGTTTTTAGGAGCACTGCGTTCTAACCAACTGAGCTAACTGGCCGCCCCTCCCCCCTGATTTCTTAGTATTAATTTTGTATCCTGCTGCTTTACTGAATTCATTTATCAGTTCTAACAGTTTTTTGGTGGAATCTTTAGGGTTTTCTCTACATAGTATAATGTCATTTGCAATAATGACAGTTTTAGTTCTTCCTTTCCAATTTGGATGTCTTTTATTTCTTTTTCTTGTCTGATTGCTGTGGCTAGGACTTCCAGTACTATGTTGAATAGAAGTGGTGAAAGTGGGCATCCTTGTCTTGTTCCTGATCTTAAGGAGAATGCATTTAGCTTTTCCCCATTCAGTATGATGTTAGCTGTGAGTTTGTCATACAGGGCCTTTATTATGTTGAAGTATGTTCCCTCTATTCCCACTTTGCTGAGAGTTTTTACCATAAATAGATGTTGGATTTTGTCAAATGCTTTTTCTGCATCTATTGATATAATTATATGATTTTTATCCTGAATTTTGTTTATGTGGTGTATCACATCAGTTGATTTGCATATATTGAACCAACCTTGCATCCCAGGAATAAATCCCACTTGATCATGGGGTATGATCTTTTTAATGTATTGCTGAATTTGATTTGCTAATATTTTGTTGAGGATTTTGCATGTTTGTTTATCAGGGATATCGGCCTACAATTTTCTTTTTTTTGTAATGTTTTTGTCTGGTTTCAGAATCAAGGTAATGGTGGCCTCATAAAATGAGCTTAGTAGCTTTCCGTCCTCTTGAATTTTTTGAAATAGTTTGAGAAGAATAGATGTTAATTATTCTTTGAATGTTTGGTAAAATTTACCTATGAAGCCATGCAGTCCAGGACTTTTGTGTTTTGGGAGTTCTTTTATTACTGATTTGATTTAGTTGGTAGTAATTGATGAGTACAGATTTTCTCTTTCTTCTTGATTCAGTCTTAGAAGATTGTATGTTTTTAGTAATTCATCAATTTCTTCCAGATTGTCCAGTTTTTTGGCATATAATTATTCCTAATTTTTTCTCGTAATCCTTTGTATTTCTGTGGTGTCAGTTGTCACTTTTCTTTTATTTCTGATTTTATTTATTTGGGTCCTCTTTTTTTTCCTTAATGAGTCTGGTTAAATGTTTACCATTTTTGTTTATCTTTTCAAAGAACCAGCTCTTGGTTTCATCGATCTTTTGTTTTGTTGGGTGATGCTCTGTTGTAGTCTGAAGCCAGCCTCTGGGTATATTGCTTCTGGGGCCTCTTGGGACGGGCTCTTGTGCAGGCCAGGTCAGCCATTGCCTATAACTGGTCCAGGACTACTTGGTAGGAGCTACAAAGTGATCCATGGTTGGTCACTGCCTGTGCTGGAACTGTAGGCATGTGGGAGAGGCCATGCTATGAACCAAGGGCAGCTGCCACTGGGCCTGGGGTAGCTCTGCAAAACGTCCAGGGCACCTTGAGGCCTGCTGTCACCTATGGCTGAGCATAAGGCTCAGCCGCTGCTAGAGCTTCATGTGGTATGCGAGTTAGGTGAGGCAGGATCTCAAGGAATCACCAGGGTGGGACAAGAGGTGTTCACCAGGTTAATGCAGATTTAGATTTGGCCATGAGGGGGAAGGACTCAACACAGGAAAGATGGTACCTGCCTGCTGGCTACACAGGAGAAGGATTCGACACAGGGAAAGTGGTAATTGTTCCTCCAGTCCTCTCCCAGAGGCCACACAACTCAGTCTCTCCTTCATTTCTCTGGTGCCTCCCAAATTGTCCAGGGTGAGTACTTGTAGGCAAGTGAGTCTGTGCATGGGTTCTTTAAGAGGGCCTCTGGGTTTCCAGCATCCTTCTGTCTCACTCAGATGGTCAGAATCCCCACTGTTATTCACAGCCAGATGTTGTGGAAGCTCTTCTTCCCTTCACTGGTACTCCAGGCTGGAGAGTCCAGTGTCCATCTGGAGTCCCTTGCTCCTCCTAGGGGGGCCTCCACAGCCAAACCATGCCTCCTGATTCTCAACTGTGACACACAGGTGTGGAGCTGACCCATTTTGTGTCTCTACCCCCCCTACCAGCCTCGACATGGCTCCCTCTTTATGTCCTTAGTTATAAGATTTCTATTTAGCTAGATTTCAAATGGTTCTCCATTGATTATTCTATAATTTAGTTTTACCTTTACTATGGTCATAGGAGGAGCCCAGCACATCATCTCTCTGCTCCACCATCTTGACCCCTCCTTTTATTGTTTAAATTCTTTTAACATTCCTCTAAGATTTTTGATCTTACAAAAAATTTTAACCTACTTTATACAAGCTATCCCCCTTCGGTTGTATAAACAGAAGCTGTATTTGTAGAATAGCAAGGGTTCAGATGGCAACTGAAAGAAAGCCGTAAAAATCTACTTGGAACGGTCCACATGTTTGGCATCACATTGAATGAACCAGAAACTGCTTTCATCATTTATTGCTATTAATGCTAGTCTCACAATTGGCCCAGTACTAATGAGTTGCAAAACATAAATGTCATGCTCTCATGTAATATTGCATGCAGAATATGTTCAGTATGGCATGCATGGCACTCTGCAATTTGTGCCAAAATTATTTTTGCAATCTAATAATTCACTTCGACCCCTGATCTTCTGCTTATGTTGCTCCCTTACCAGTTCTCACATATTAGATACTTAGGAAACTGGCATATAGTCATAAAGCATAATGCAAGGTCACAGATTTCCTAGTCACATTGCCTCTTGAAAGACTGTGCCATTTAAAAAGTCAAGGAAAATATTTGTATAGGCCACACTTTGCAAA
This sequence comes from Rhinolophus sinicus, assembly GCF_036562045.2. Lineage (NCBI taxonomy): Eukaryota > Metazoa > Chordata > Mammalia > Chiroptera > Rhinolophidae > Rhinolophus > Rhinolophus sinicus. Next base: position 71,101,879 of record NC_133758.1, read on the forward strand.
CCCTGTATCTGTTCCTAACCTTTTAGTCTGGCTCAATTTTCCTTTGAGAAACTTTGCCTGAGCAGCCAGCTCACAGTGGTTTCCTCAACCTCTCAACTCTTAGAGCACTTGTAGGTTGTACCTGTCACTTAGCACTAAGGTCATTAGCAGATATTTATTGAATATCTTCTGATCGCAACATATTTCTGATAGAAAATTTAGGATTCCCCACTGACACGATAATCACGTTAAGCAGTAAGACCTAATAAGGCAGGAACTACACTGTGGTAACTTACACTTTGGGATGAATGTTCAAAGTGATTCTTGGGAACTGAGCACCACGATTCCCGTCAGTGGACTGTGTGAGTTAATGCTCCCCAGCTCTGCCATTGCTGCCTATCTATGAGGCCTGGCACTCCACAGACTTTTCTTGTCCCATGGAAATTTGATCTTCCTCTATTTAATTTTATTTAACATTTTTTGTTATGGTTTAATGTATATACAGTAAAGCTCACAAGTATTCAGTATGCAGCTCAGTGAATTTGTACATATGGCTATAACCGACATGCTTAGAACTGAATTCATCATTCTCTCAATCCTAATTCTCCTCCTGTGTTCTTTTTGTCAGTTGAGGGTTTAAATATCTCTTGAATTAATCTTTTCACTGCGGGATGAGATGATCTGGAAAAAGCTTTTTGGAGGCTATAGGACATGAGAGGAGATATTTCGTTCATATCCATGGCATCCACTATGAACCTACTTTTTATCCTTAAATTTTGCCCACAGCCACACATGCACATACTTGGAATATCTTCACCTGGATGACCCCAAGTTACTTAAAACTAAACATGCTCAGAACTAAATTCATTATTCTCCCAAACCTGAATCTCCACCTATATTCTGTCAGTTGGTTCTCTCTTAAACATCTATTAAATCTGTCTCTTTTCCATTCCTGCCATATCACCAATTAGAATGCCATTTCAATGATCGAGATAAGATATGAAAAGAGACTGAACCAAGGCTGTGACAATGGAAAAAGGGATAGAATACACATAGGAGAGATATTAAGGAAGTACAAGATACTGGACTTAGTGTCTGAATAAATGGGTGATGGGGTGGCAGTGAGGAAGAGGAAAGAGTCTAAATTGATGCTTGGATTTCTGATTTCAGAAAGTGGCTGGATTATGGTACTAGACATGACAGGAAATTCAGAAGAAGCCACTGGTTAGAGGGGAATGTCCACTGTGTAGATCTTGAGTTTACCAGGGAAATCCCTGGGTAGAGATACAGACATAGCAGATTCTTGATAGTATTTGGATTGCTTTCTGAAAGGATTGCAGACTGTTTCTGATGTATATTTAACAGCACAGTCTACCACTGTGTATTTATAAAAATGTTGCCATCCTTTACTAATTTTCTACTGTTAAAATTGTCTCTTTTACTGGGATGTTCAAATGTTCAAAAGATACTTTCTAATTTTTTATACATTTTGTTCTTTTAAGGCTGGTAGCAGGTTAAATACATTTTGGAATTTTTAATAAGAATTTTAGATTAATTACTGAAAGTACTGATTTTCTGATGCTGCTAAAACTTCCTGTATTTTCTAGTTGGACCTTCCGTAGAGTTACTGATGAATTTCTTGAGATAATCCGTAATTAAATTTAAAATATTTTTCAAAGAATGAAAAAGTTTTCTATTTCTTTCATACATGAATTAAGAAATAAATTAACTGGTAACAAAGATGAAAATATAAGATCCCTAACCCCAAAAGCTTACAGTCAATGTGGTTTCAATTATGTGATTTAATTTTCACAATGATTCCATAAGGAATAGAAATGTGAGCTAGCATCATTTCCATCTTTAAGGCTCTGAGAGATGAAGCCTTGCCCTGGCTTGCACAGCTGGGCAGATGCAGAGCGAGGCATGGAACCCAGTCTCCTGTCTCCTATCTTAGTACATGTTGCACCTGACCTTCTTCACTTGACATTCACACATCTAAACACTGCTATTTTAGGATTTTACAAATTGACTTTTTAAGTAAACTGTATATTAAAGGGAAAAAAAATGATATTTAACTCTGTACTTAAACATTTCTCCCTTAGTCTCTCTGTCCTTATCTTTGTCCTCACACCTCACTAATGGCTGTACTTAGAGGATATGCATCTAAAAATAACTGCTAAATTTCTTTTTAAAATCTTTCTACAAGTCTTGCTATTGTTGGCATGTTTTCACTTTTCCTTCACACACCCAGGCAGTCTTGCAAGAATTTTGTTTGGCTGTCAAGAAACTTTAAACAGACTGGTAATTTGTTAAACGATACAGATAGATTCCGTTTTTCTCATAAAATTTTTTTCCCCCTGACAGTAAGGTGGAGATTTAAAAATCTTTCCAGTGTGGAAAGAAACCTTGGGACATGCCTGTAATGCACTTAAACATTTGGGGTATTGATATGGTTCATATCTATTTACAAAGACTACAGATGTGTAGTAGAATCACAAGAATACAAGCCATGTTCCGCTTTGCAAAGTAGTTTACCCTCAGCAGCTCCTCTGTCCCTTTACCTGTGTGGTTAATTTTCTTTGAGTTCCGTTTCTTTTTTTTCAAGTTCTTTGCTGACGTAATGAGGACCTAGTTTGTGTTTGTGTTCACTCCTGAGTATTTATTTGTAATTGTATATTTAACAAAGTTTTAATTACCTCTATTTTTCATTGCCTCTTTAGCTACTGTTGTACCACGTTGATTAAATATTAAAAATCATCTAAATCAGATGCTGTTTTTTTTAATAGTCGCTGTGAACAGATGTTGTTTTTTAAAATAAGGGTTAGGAGAAATACTTAATGATATTGTTTTCTCTTTTGAGAAAGTCCTTGAGAGTAAATTGACTTTTGAAAGCTTGTGGTTGTCAGTAGACTATGCGCATCTTGTGAAATATAGTACCTTTAGTAATCCCAGAACTGTAGTCAGGTGCCATTTGCATCAGGGATACGTTCTGAGCAATGTGTGATTAGGCGATTTCCTTGATGTGTGAACATCATAGAGTGTGCTTACACAAGCCTACATGGTATGGCCTCCTACTCTAATTGTAGGTGCTCTCCTTTTATAGGACTGGTGGTTCAGTAGGTTTGTTTACACCAGCATCACCACAAACGTGGGCAATTGTAGTGTAAACCCCGGATAATTGGCTTTTATTTTGTAATGCAAGTGTCTGGCTTGAATTGCTGAGGCATGCCCTTCAGCAAAGGCTATCTCAAATAAACACTTTGGCAGCTACACTCCTGACAAAGAGCCACACCCCCTGCTGAGGGTCCTTTGTTTTAGAGATCTTAGTTGATTTCAATAATTGACCATTTAGGCTCCTTTTCTTCTCTTCCCCCACTTTAAATTCCTGTCCTTCTGTTTTAAATTCACCAATAAAAAAACAGCCTACAAAAGAAACCCTAGGCCCCCAACCTGGACCCCAATAAAAAGCAGACTCCCAGGCTTATATGCACTTTCTCTCTCTATCATGACCTCACTCTGTGCCCCCTGGGATACCTTATATGCCCCAGGGGCTGTAAGTAATACACTTTTTTTTTCTTCAAAGTTTCCTAATGGTTATTGCTGAAAGGTGTCTTGCAATCATAATAAACCACCAGGGTCAGTCCAGTTGTAACAGTGGTTTAGAAAAGGAAGATGTCTGTGGGACGCTCACTGGGGCCCAGGTGAGTCCCCCAGGTTATTTCTAGTGTTAACATTACTATGAATAGACTGAGACAGTCACAAAACAATAATGTGTTGTGCTACATTACAATGGCTACAAAGTCACTAGGCAATAGGAATTTTTCAGTTCCACTATGATCTTATGGGACCACCATGGTATATGCGGTCCGTTGTTGACCAAAACATCCTTATATGGCACATAACTGTATTTGAGTATATTAGGAACTAAAGATGGAAGCTTACGGATCAAAATAAATAGTGCCTTTTTCAATTAAAATCTATTATATATCGGTGGACAGGAAGAGAGTACTCTTGTCTGTTGGGTAGATTCTTTGGGGAATAAAGCAGAGGGGAACAGGATTGGGAATTTGGCTACAAAGGTACTATCAGTAAATGAGTCAGCAGTAATGAATACTTGCAAATTTGGCTAAAATGGGGCAATTGTTATAATTTTCATTAGGCAAGCAAGATTAAGGTCTCAGTAGTCAAGTAATGAGATACAAGCCATTCTAGGAAGTTAAAGAACAAAGTATCAGAGAGCCAGATAATAAAGTTTCTTTCAGCCATGAGATTAGTTTTTTTTCTTTTGAACTATTTTTTAATACATAAAATATGGCATAGTACAAAAATTCAAAAGGTACAGAATAGTATACTGTAGAAAGTAAGTCAGCCTCCCAACCCATCCCACAATCCACAGCCCTCCTGCCCAGGAGACCATTATTAAGTCTCTTCTATAGCCTTACAGAAGTCTATGCACAAATAAGCAAGTGGTAGTATAATATACACACTTGGTTTTTTTCACATAGATATATAATTATTATATTGTAATGTTTGTACATAGTATTATACTTCAATGCATGGAGCATACTTTAACTGATTCCCTGTTATAAAACATGTTGGTCATTTCCAATCTTTTTCTATTCTGACAATGAGACAGTTAATAGCCTTTTGTATGCATTATTTCACACTGGAATAATCATAATAAAAGGACAAATTTCTAATAGTGTGATTGCTGGATCAATGGGTTTGCTCACTTTTAAAAGATTTTAATTGTGGAAAAATATACATATCATACATAAAATATACCACCTTAATTATTTTTAAGTGTACAGTTCAGTGTTGTTAAGTATGTTTACATTGTTGTGCATCCAATATCCAGAACCTCTCATCTTGCAAAACTGAAACTCTATCCCCATTAAACAGCAGCTCCCTATTTCCTCCTCCTCTCAGACTCTGGCAACCATCGTTCTTGTCGTGTGGGAGACCCTGCTCGCTGCGCCATTTGTCGTGCGCGGAGGCCTTCTCGCTTTTGTTGTGTGCGGAGGCCTTCTCGCCGCGCCATCTTTCAGGCGGGGTGGCCTGTGGGGTCTCTGCTCCCGCTCCCCACACAAGAACGCAGGATATGGTGAGGCCGAAAAGGAACACCCGCGGAGCCATAGGTAGGGGAGTCATACCACTATGGTCTCACTGGAGGCTGGGCCCACCGGACGCCGACCTGCCGTCCGCCTTTCCGCCAACCGACCGACCGACGACTCTCCTCCACTCTCTGGACTCTGTTCCTCTCTCTTGGCTCCTCTTCCGCTCTCCTCGGCCCTCCTCTTCCGCTCTCTTCGGCTCTGCTCGGTTCTGCTCGGCTCCTCGGCAATCCTTCGTAGCCGCAGCAGTTATACCAGTGGCCAATCGGCTAACCGGCCACAGCCGACGGCCAATCAGCCACAGCCGATGGCCATTCACCACCCGAGCCAGCACCCCTCCACGTGAGGCCGAGAGCCTATAAACTACTTTCTAGTGTCCCCACAGTTCTACTTTCTGTTTTATGAATTTAACTGCTCTAGATACATCATATAAGTGGTATCTTACAGTATTTGTCTTTTTTGTGACTGGCTTACTTAGCAAAACATCTTCAAGTTTCCTACGTGTTGTAGCATGTAGTCGGACTTCCTTCCTTTTTAAGGCTGAATAATAGTCCATCAGATGTATATACCACATTTTTTTATACATTCATCTGTATAAAAACTTGGGTTACTTTCACCTCTAAGCTATTATTAATAATGCTGCTATGAACATGGTGTATACATATATATCTTTGAGACCCTACTTTCAATTCTCTTTGATATTTACCCAAAAGTGGAATTGCCATATTGTGAGTTTGTGCATTTTGAAATTTTGTTTTTACTCCTAAGGTGTTCTCTATTGATGTTATAATAATTTATATTCCCACCAACAATAAATGAATATTTCTTTACTCATACCAGCACTGTGTGCTATCTAACTTTTTGATCCTCGTCACTCTAATAGGGGGAAAAATGTATCTCATCATAGTTTTAATGTACATTTTTCCTAAAACAAATGGAATAGAGTTTCTTTTCATGTGTTTAAGACTGTTTTAAAATGTAGTATATTAATAGAAAATGTGAGGCATAGGAAGGCCAACGGATCAGGAGATGATTGCCACTGAAACGATAGTTTATCACAGATGCTAAGAGAAAGGTGCACGCCATGTCACAGTGGACAGCATAGAGAAGCACTGGTCGCTCGGGAGGAAGAGGGAGAGGAACGAGCTGTGGGCAGGAACCTTTCTTGTGGTTTCCTTGGGAAGGAATGGCTGAAGCAAGGTCAGCAGGCGTAGGATTGGCTAGCTGGAATAATTTCAGTGGGTTCTGGGGCCTAGGAGATGACCCCCATTATTTGGTACCTGGCACTGGGGTCATAAAGGCAGGTGTACAGTGGCCTGAGGGTGAGAGAGCCTGATGGAGGAGATGGCTGAGAGTGTGGACTCTGGACTTGGTTTGTACTTGAAAAGTGTGTCCCCAGGAAGAGGACTCCTCTGGGGTGGAGGATGGGGTGTGCAATGAGGAAGGCAGGAAGCCATGGCAGGGTGACTCAGACACCTTATCAGGTCGTCTAGAACAAGGCATATCTGGCATAGTCATGTAGGGCAGATATTAAAGCACCAACTTTACAGAAGCTATTATGGAAGCATGGTTAATACAAAGACCCATTTGTACTTCCTTTTTTGTGTGTGTGAATTCTATTCACATCTTTTTTTCCCATTTTTCTGTTGTGTAGCTTTTTCGTATAGATTCATAGGAGCTCTTTATACATTTAGAAAGTGGGCCTTTGTGTATACTATGCATTGCAAAAATCTTTCAGTTTGTTGGATTTCATTTGAGTTTGCTTTTTTTCTCCATGTGGAAATTTTTTTTTTTTTATGTGATTTTCTTTTACAGCTTCAGGATTTTGTGTCATACTTAACAAGACCTTTGTTACTCTGCAGTGATAATTTTGTTTCCTGTGTTTTCTCCTAGTATACTGATAGTTTGATTCATCATATTTTAACCTTTGTTCTATCGGCATGTCTGTTGGTGTAAGAGGAAACAAAAAGGAAATGCCAGCAACAAGCTTAGAACTTAATGCTAAGTCCATTATCCTCCCAGGCAAAAGTTCTTTACATATCCTAGCCCATACATACCTGGCTGGAGGCCAACAGCACATCTGGGTGGCATCAGAGCTATGAGATAATGGGGTACAAGAATTACTGGGCATCAAACCTCGGATTAGGAAGACAGAAATTTTGCTGTCCATAAAGACTATGTCTAAGAATGGACAGGCTCAAAATGTCTTAAATCTTAATGATTTGGAAAGAAAATCTCTGATGGTCAGGGGTAGGGGAGTAGTTCAGTAAAAACACATGTTCGTTCTCGCTCTGCATGTACCAGCCATGCAGCCTTCAGCAGGTCATTAATGTTCTCTGCGCCTGACCTTACACGGAGGTTACACTTCTCAGCCTGTGAGCCGTCAGGGGTCCCTCACTACCTACCATGGTGGTTTTCACCTTCTTTTAAAATTCCTTTTATTATCACTTTCTTCCTGTAGAAACTTACACAGAAGCACAGCATGTAAAACAGGTTTGGATGTAGTGGGTGCAGAGCTTAAGGTCCCCTGTCCTCTCCCCTTTACATCTACTGTCACCACCAGCACCACGGCCCCAGGCCCTCTGAGGCCCCACTGAGAACCCCCATGCTCTGTATAGATAGCTTGGGGACTGAATAAATGATCCCCTTCTCTCCCACCTTCAAACCCATCTCAGCACAGCCAAAAGGAAACACACCAGCTTCTAGAAAGCAAGGGCCTTCAGGAGTAGAGGAGGGAGTTCCGCAGCACCGTGCCACAGACTTCCTACAATTCCTCTTCACAGCAGACGCCTCGCCCACACCTCTTTGGTCCCCTCTTTCAAAGCTCCTCCAGAAGCTTATTTTCCTGCCCCCAGGCTGTTTTCACCCCTCTGTGTTTCCATCCACCTTCTTGATATGTTTGACCATGTCATTATTTTGTAAAACAATCTTCATTGTGCCTTCCAGTTTTCCTTCCCACCAGTAGCCTATCATCACTTCACAGGCCCAGGCACAAAACTGAGCATTCAATATGTGGCAAGGGAGATTGCAGAAACTTAGGTTTGATTTTCTCTGCTCTACCAGAAGGATTAAATGTCACCTCTTTGACCTTACAGTTGCATCCCTCCACTCCAGTCTGATCCACAATTCCTTTCTTCCTTTCCTTACCGTCCCCTGCCGCATACCCTCCGCTCCAGCTAAACTAGATGTATTGCTGTTTTCCTACGTAGCTCCTGATTTTCCCGCCTGCTGATGCCTTTGCTCCCCCTGCACCTAGCCCAGGAGTGCACGCCTCCACATTTCTGTGCTTCAAAATCCTACCCATCTTTCAAGGACAGCTCAGATCCCACCTTTTTCTTGAAGCATCTCAATTCCTATTTCTGTAACCTCCCTACATTGTGCTTGTACTTACCTTAGACCACTTATCATTTTCTTTCCTGTTTGTTTAACTAACCGAGAGTATGCTATTCCTGTTGATATTCCTTGCAAACTGTTAGTTAGCTCACTGTTGTGCGTGTAGCCATGCCATTTTCAAAGGAATGGCGTACATGGTAATCATTAAAGCCCTCCATCAAAATAATCACACTAGTGAATCACTATTTTACAAGGCAAACTCAAAAAGGAGAAATTTCTTCCACATTTCTGAATGTATTTTCCACATCAAGTCCACTTAAACTCTCAGATATTTAAATGTTTGTTAGAATTATCATACCAAATTAGAACCATCGTGCATATATTCCAGTTTTATTATTGCTGGCTGAATTTCCAAAGGGATATGCAGTGGAGAAGCGGTGATTTTCAAATGTTTCTTGAAAACAAAACAAAACTTTTTCTTTAACAGAAATTGAAAGTGGTGCCCCAAGATATAAAACAAAAGCAGAACTACTCTAGGTGAACAGTGTTTTGTGCATCAGACATTCTCCTGGCTTTTCCATATTCTTGAAATATGTCCGCAGAACTTTAGGGTTGCTGAGGACACAGTTTGAGAACCCCTCCTCTAGCAGTTCAGCATGTTACATACCAACATTATATTCATCATAAAAGTAGCAGTCTTCCTGTCCAACTTCCATAACTGTCCATGATATCAGAGCTTCTCTAGATTTCTAATTGTTGACTTATCAGACAAAGACAAAAATTTTACTTGATATAAGATAAAACTAAAAAAGTCACCTTCACCAACAACATTCATTTGTAAATTACATTCACATTTTCAAAGAATTGTTGTATGTAACATGAAGATAAGCACTTTGGTGTTTACACAAGAAATCCTTCAACTTCCAAGAACTTGCAAAGTGCTTTGAACTTCAGCAAAATGTTTTCATCAGTGAGTTCTGCCATGTAACCATGGAAGTAAAATAGTGTTTTGGACAGCAGGCAAACTTGTTTGCCTTTTCTGTCTGTGTTGTTAATAAATTCTGACTTAGCGGCAGGAAGAAAATAAATTTTAACCACTAGGTTAAGTAGGGACAATAACACACTTGGAAACTACATTAATTTTTGAAATATCGCCAATCAACAGAATATTATGTAGTTGTTTTGATAAGATACAAAAAGAGATGTTTCACCTTAATGCTAAGATTTCATTGGAATCACTTAACAGATTTACACAGAAAGTCAGAGTAGGGGTGATACTGAGATTTGCGTGTGTATGTTTCACCGTGGAGTTACCATGGGTAATTTATCATGGAAAATTAGTCCACTTCATGACAAGTAGACCAAGAAAGCCAGGAAAGCAGAAAATGGATAATGCTCCACACGTGATAAATAGAGATAACAGATGTTTGCTTGATTTTTTTTCAGGGAAGACTTTAGTGAGTGTGAAATATTATGTAGCATTAATCTCAGCAGAGATAACACTGCAAATGCTCCTCAGAAGGTGTTTGGCACTTGGCTGGCACTCAGCAAATGGCGGCTGCTTATCATTATTAGTATGTAGAAGCCAGACTCTCTAAACAAAAAATAAAACAGGTTACTTAGATTAACTGAAAAAAATATACTAGCATTACTACTGAATGGGAAATAAATGTAAGCAACTAGTTTTATGGACCCTTCTTATATAAACTTGCACAGCATAAGCACAAATTATTTGCTTCTGGTACAAGGTGAAAAAAAACACACCACAATTTCCAGAGATAGAAGCTCAACAAATTTTCAGATCCTGTGTGATCCCAAATATACCGAACCTTTGTATGAGGCCTTTGTAATAGAGAAGCAGTTCATCTTAAACAGTATTATCTGTAATTACTCAGAGAAAATCTTGAATGCTAGAGATTAAATTCATATTTTGAGAGTTTGGAGAGTTATTATTTGGAAAATATCTTATGCAAAACACTTTAGTAAGCCTATAGCACCTTGCTATGCACATAGTAGGCAAGTGATAAATATTTATTGGATTAAAATAATAAATATAAATGTAATAGTTATTTTAAAGGGCTAAGATAAAGAAGGCTGTTTATTTTCAAATGTGATTTTTTTTCCTTTCAAAAAAAGAGCATATATTTTTAGATGTTTTGTGTAGATTCCTTCTGAAAATGGCTAATAGAATAATTCAGATCTTTTTGAGAGACGATGTGATGCCTGGGAAGATGCTGGTCACAAGTTAGCTGGCTTTTGGTCTCAGTTTTGGTTCACCCCTAGGGCTTTAGGTGAGAAGCAGTGCAGAGGCAGAATTGAATGTGGTCCTGGGGACAGCAAGCTGCTGACCTGACAGAGAAGCTGTCAAGAAGTAGAAAGAGCAGATTAGAAGGAGCCACGCCACAGGGGTGTGGAGGAGAGGAAAGGCAGTGAAGAAGGAACCATTCAAAGAATAACAGCAGCATTAACAGCATAGAACTGTTCCAGGGGATTTAAAGAAATAAATGTTCTGTTTTATCTTATTCTATTTTATATAGCATTGCTTAAAATAAGCTAGCTATTGACCATGATGGTTTTTGTTGTTTGACTTTTGACTGCCTGTAAGAGCTGTATATCTGTTTTATTTCCATGGGCAATTTTCCTTGTGTGTTACAGTGTCTGTGTTACAAGTAGCATTTTAGCTTGCATGTGTATCACATATGTACCTGTGTCGTGTGTGTATGTGTGTACCACAAGGAGAACCAACCATAGGAAAAGGACTACACGCATTTCCACCTGCAGCTGGCCCAGCACTTAGTGAACATTGCCAGTCAGAATTCATTTATAGCTAGCCCAGTGTTAAAACTTGAAAAGCTAGTAGAAACAGAAGATTTAGGATACCTCTAATTTGGATAATTTTTGGAAAATAGTTATGAATAGAACAAGGTTGAAGATCATTAATATCTCTAAAATAAAGAGAAAAGGAGTAAAAACAGTCTCTGTTTAACTAAAGGTTTATAATCATAACAAACTGGTACCTTAACGATTTAAAATGACTGTACATGATTCCTCAAATGTGGGCATCACACTGTTAACAAAGAACATTTTTTGGTCTGTAGCCTAGTTCATATTTCTTTTGCTACATGCCTGTGTTCACACACACACACACACACACACACTCACACTCAGTAACCTGCATGACAGCACTCCAGCCTCACAAGATGGTGTCTCCCAGAAGATACGATAGGTCATTGCCTCCTCCCTTCACTGTGGAGTGACTGCCTCACTCTAAAGCAGTGATGTGTAGAAAACTATTTTGGGATACCATAATGGTTTTTAAGACATCTAGTAACTCAACAAAATAGTTGTTGGCAGGAACAAGAAAAAGCACGTCCAAATCTAAAATAATCTAGAGAAAGTATTTGTTCCAGTGGGAATAAATCTCTGCCCTCTCCATAAGGGAGCAGCCCTGGGGCCTCTCAGATGACATAATGACAGGGTGGGTGGATGGGTGGGACAATTGTGATGTTTCCTCTGTATCTCCACCTCTTTCTGTGGATGTCTTTGCTCCATATACACTGTTTACTAGGTTATCTCACGGATTCCCATGGGTTCATTACCATCTATATTCCAGCAACTTTCAAATGTAGTTCTGAACCCTAGATGTCTTCCTTGAATGTCCAAATGCCATCCACTTGAATATCTTATAGATATTTGAACTTAGCATGTTCAAAGCTGCTGATCCCCACCCCCCACATTGCAATCAGCCTCCCCCTGCCGTCTCCCCCATCTCAGTTAACAGCAGCTCCCTTCTTCCTAGTTGCTCAGGCTAAAATCCTGTCGTTTTGGTGATGCCTCTCATCTTTTCACCATCCGCCCTGCTCTTTGATCAGCAAATGTTGTCAGCTTAAAGATCCACTTCCCTCCAACTTCTGTAGTGCTTTCATGATCTCTCTTCAAGATTATTGCTAACAACATCAAACTGGTACTTACCTTTCAATCTTGTCTCCAACACTCAACAAGAGTGGTCCTTTTAAAACGGGGTGAGATCATGTACTTCCTCTGATCAAAACCCTGTGTCTCTTACCTACTCAGAGTAAGACACAAATCCTCTCCAGGACTTACTTACAAGGTCCGGATGATCTGGCAGCCCCCCACCCCCCCTCTTACTTAACCCCAACTCCCTAAACTCTCTGATCTCTCCCCCTAAGCCACCCCCACTCTGTACTGTCTCCTTTTCCTACACTGGCCTCCTTGCTGACCCTAAAACATGCCAAACACTTTTGCACCTTGTGCTGCCTTCGCTTGGAACACACTTCTCCCAGATACCTGCCTGTCTTGCTCTCTCCTATCTTTAAGTCTTTGTTCAAATGGCACCTCCTCAGAGAGGTCTCCCCAGCCCACCTCTATAAAATAACACCTTCTCTGATACCCCTTCTCTCCCTTACTCTGCTGAATTTTTATGACATTTATCATGTATTGTTTATTTATTCATCTCCTCTGATGAAATATAAACTCCCCAAGTACAGGGTATTTTTTTGTTTGTTTATTTGTTTTTTTCTGTCTGTTTGGGTCGCTGATATATCTTTGTCTTCCTTCAAGACTGCCAGCACATGGTAAGTGTTCAATAAATACTTTTTGAATAAATTACAGCTAAATCCACTCCAACATTTCTATCTCCATAAGTCTTTTAGTTCCAACACATTTCTGGCTTCTCAACTTTAGTTAGCATGAGCTGCTGTTGAATCAGGTTTGTGTTAATTAATCTGATAGCAAACTATTAGAACCAAACACATCTGCTCACGTTAGCTCACTGAATTCAGAATTTTTGGTAAATATACTTGTATCAATGATTTCAGTCACATATGAAATTCTGTTTTTCTTTCTTAGTGAAGCGACCTCAAAGTCTATCTCCACACGTATTCCCCAGTTTTCTGCTGATGTAAAGGAGCAAAGTCGTGTAAAAGCTTCTCTTATGATTTGACTTTATAATTGACATCAGGGCACGTCCTGGTTACAGATCTGGAGATGGTGAGCAGTGGGATGAAGGAGCTGAGAGGAGAATTAAGGTTGCTCTCTCAGGAGAAAAAGCAACAGAGCCGTAGGGACCACTTCAAGGAGCAAGGGAGGCTCAGTCACATTTGGAATTTCGGGGGGCCTCTGAGTTCTCCAAATACACCCAATTTCCCTCATTTCTATTCTCACTTCCAACTCTTCCCCACCAATAAACAAAAAAACCTGGCAAAGCTATGTATCACTAGATGTTGCAACTTGGCAACTCACAAAATGAGATTAGTTTGGATTCAGCCAACTCTGCCTGTTACCTCTGGGGAGAGGGAGGAGATTGGAAGTGAAGGTGGTTTGCAAAGGGTCTTTAATCTGTAATCTTAAGAAATTAAAGCGTTTGTGGATTTTTTATGATTAAAATTAATTTCAAAATTACAATACAGTAAAGAAGTATGAAAAATACTTTTTTTCTTTAGGAACTCAGGTAGCACAATCACTGTCCGGCCCAGTACAGCCATATTCCTCTGCGTGGCATGTACCCAGAAGCATGTCCCAGAACCCCTTCTAGAAGTTTGCCATTGTTATGTGCCCAATCCTATAGTATATACGTGATCTCATCTTCCCGTATCTCCCCTGGCTTCAGTCACTTCTCACCTGTATTTACTGTCTCCCAAATCCTCTGATTCGACAGCATCCACTCTTGCCCCAACTACTATAACTCTGGCTTCTTTAGACTACAGCCCTTCCTCTATGGTAATATATGCATGAACCACTGTGAGAAAAAACACTCCTGTCTCAAATATCCTTTACATCTTAGACAAACAGATTGATTTCAGGGTAGAACCCAGACAATTGTTGAACAATGTAACATATAATAAGGAATATATAGAACCAAAGAGGAGAGGTACCAAATTCCTCCTGATGTCATCAGAGAGGACTGCCCGTAAGAGATAACTGTTTTTGATGATAATAATGATTATGACGATGATGACGATATATGCAGATGAGCATATGTTCTAGGTACTTTACATATGTTATCACATTTAATCCTCTCATTAACTCTAACAGGGAAATTCTCTTATCTCTATTTTATAATTGAAGGGAAAAAAGAACAGTGAGATTAAGTGACTCTTTGCCCACGATCACACAACTTGCAAATGGTGGAGCTGAAATTCAAACCTAGCAAGTCAGGCTCCTGAGTCCCTTCTCTCAATCATGGGTGAGAAGACAAAACTCAGCGTGGGTTGAAGATGGCATCCAATCTAAACCAAGGGAACGGTATACACCAAGTAATGAAAGAATATGGTTTGCTCGAAAACAAGGCATTCAGTGGGTCGGGAGTGTGAGTAGTGGTAGAGAAGGACATGGAAAGGGTAGGCAGAAACCAGTTCACGAAGGGGATTGTTTGCTGGATTTTACCAGATAGGAAATGAGGGGTTGTTGAAATGAAAGGTTTTAAGGACAACAAAATGATCAGAATTGTATTTTTGAATAATCCTTCTGGCAGTGATACGGAGGATAAATTGGTATAGATTGAACCTGGAGGCACAGTTTACTACTAGGAAGCATTTGCATTATCCTGAGGAGATGGTGGGGTCTGAACCAGAGCAACAACATTAATGATGGAAAAACAGGCGATTGAGTTGAATGCCGCAAAATGAAACTGAAACTTGCGTATTTCAGATATGTTAACAGTATTCAAATAGAGGAAATAAGATAATGGTATCCCTGTGTTTGCCTTGGTCTTCCTGTTAATGAAACAGTACTCATTAAAATCTTCAAAGAGTCAAAGGTCAGGTAAACATTATACAACTTTTCAGACAGGAGTAATATAAATATTATTTCACAGACAATGTTTCCACATCAAAGAAATAAATAGATGTGAAGATTAAATCTTTTATTTTACAGGGTTTTAAAAAGTCAGGAAACAAACTTATTTATACATAAAGGAAAATAAGAATTATAAACAAGATCTTATCATGATGACATTACCCATCACTTTTATCATTAAAACCCTTGTCTGGATAGCCAGTCAAAAATAAGGAACAGCAAATTTTGTTACTAGAATATTTTTATGCTTTGTATATTTAAGCTCTTTGTTTATTAGACAGATTCATTTCGAGCATCACTACTTATAAGACAAATTTGATATTTTTTTCTCAAAGATGAGTGAATCAGTTCCACTTAGAATTTTTAAGGACCCAGTTTTAGTCAACATTTTCAAAGAAAGATAAAGCTCAAAAATAAAGTCTTTATTAAGATAACAAATATTGACCATTAAAATGGAACCAAGACAAGACTCTAAAATAATATATTTGTTAATAGTGAATAACATTTATGAACATTAGCATATATTAGTAAGTAGTTATCTTAAGGTAAAAGACTCTCTTAAATATAATCTATTTCCATCAATGTGTTAAAGATTATAAAAATCTAAAATATATTTAATAACAAGTGACATGAAATTATTTCGTAAAATAATTTCTGTTACAGAATTTTTTATTAGAAAAGTGCTATAAAAGCATAATAGAAAATAAAATTTTGATCCTTTGAAATAAGGTGGAAAGATATAAAGACTAGCTTTTGAGTATTTACATGGATTAATGAATTATATGCCAAATTCTCTTGCAATGATATCTATTTCCTATTAAATCAGTGGACACTCACTATATGAGCTATTTTTCTTTAGAACCGTATTCTGTGAGGAGTCCATTTTTAATCATAGAAATGTTCTTAAACTTATACCTATATCAATAATTATAGAGAGTAAACGAAAATGCCCTTATCTCTAATAAATACATTGTATAATATGAAAATGCTCTTAGTCTTAAAAAAAAAGAAAAAAAAGAGAGAGAAATGAAAAGTAAATCAGTTACAACATAAACATTTGCTGCCCTATTGGCTAGATATGCAGCCTTTGAAATCTACAATGATATTTTACATTTCGGTCATCAATTAACTATTTGCATTTCTTTTTAACATTTTTAAAGTATTCATAATACCTTAGTTTTCATTATATTTACCTGAAATTTTCACGTTATATACTTTTTAAAGAATATTTTGCTTCTTTTTTATTAGAATTTCCTATAAAAGGCAATATTTGAAAAATTAACTTTTTACCTAAAGCAACATTATTTTCAAATAATGACTAAACATGCACTTGTGAATATATTTTGAAAACTTGGTTACTGTAGTGGAAACAGACACTATAAATTAAAGGCTGAATGAATGCCTATGATTCACATACAGTATGGTGCATTATTTCAAATTTTATGCTAGAGCATTTTCAGACATGCAGCAGAACACTGCTGTTCTCCCTGAAATGATCCCTTTCTTAAATGATGAAATTTAACACAAATCTTTTGACTATGATACTTGCATTCCAGAATTAATTGATGCATTATAAAAGGTCCAGGTACTTTTGTTTGGTTAAAAAAATAAACACCTATATTTGCATCCTCTGATAGCAAAATAAGCAGTACATCAGTTAGGGTTAAAATATATAATATTTGAACTACTATTCTATGTATTTCAAAATTCATATGCTTTTTACAAATAGATTGATCTATTTGTCCTATAAAACTTAGCTTTAAAGCTGCTATTGCTTTGGATATAAAATTGGCCTTCAGAGTATCATAGAATATAAATAAATGCTTCATTCATTCCCTACCCACACCTACTCCACAAGAAAGCCTACCAGTAGTCTCGCACAGTAGTGAGAAATCTTACATTAAAAGGTACTGGGCATACCGAACAAAGGAAGATAATTTTTATGTTAAAGCAGTTTTCACCAGCAAACATCTAAAGAGTTATAAACTGTGAATGAATTACCTTTAAACCATGGTCTTTAGGGTTAAATTAATTTTCTGAATGCTTTTAAGAGTGACATGCTAACACATTTTAAATGACAAACATTTTACATTTCTTGAATGGTACATGAACAGATTTAATTATATATATATATTTCCCTTTGGCTGGTAACTGAAATGCTGTAGGCTCTTCCTGGCCCAAGTGAAAGCTATAAATTGAATAAATTTATCTCAGAATGAGGATTAGGGTATTTAGAGACCAAACAAACAAACAAATAAAAAACACCCAAATAATTGTGTGCAGCCCCCAAAGTGTGATATATGTTCAGAAGTGTTTGTCACAGCCAGAATACAAATTGCTTATGTAAAATCTAGCCTGCTGATTAAACAATTATTTTTAAATTATAGCAAGTAATAGAAAACTTTCAATTAATAGAAATTGAGAGATTTGTAAATTTAATGTGTAATTCTCAATCTTCTCAATTGCTTACAAGTACTCATTTGTAAAACAGCATAACAGCAACAGAACACTCCTTTAAAATGTATATTTTTCAGCTTTATTTTAAATGCTGTGTCTCATAAGAACCCACTGCTCAGAGATAAATTTTCAGCCATGGAAAAGCAGTACAAAATATATTCCAAAGTACTGAAGGAATTAATTGCCCTATTAGGTAATGAATACACAGAGGAATGAACATTAGTGATTTATGGCTTAAAGTGCTTTGGTCTGATCATCATTTTGGCCTTTTTGAAGGAGGACTTGTAGCCACCAGGCTGTGCCTCACTCATACCAGGCCAGGTGCCCCAGAAAATCCCATTACGGACACCTCTGTATTTTTGGTGATAATATTTACCATTTAAGTTTGCAGAAAGACATGCATCAAACCACCAGCCCGAACTGTAGTAGAGCCCACAATTCCCAGAGGGATATCGATCATTGTCTTTATCTGGGGTGGTGAAAAACTTCATGTCATGGTTGTAGTGTTTACTGAAACGTAAGGCATCTCCAGCTGTGCCGTTATAGTTCCCAACGTGTAAACGGTATTTGAGAAACTCATTGGCCACATAAAACTGATCATACAAGGCATAGAGTTTGACACCGTTAAAGTCTTCAAGATCTATTCTTAGGATCATTTCCTTACTCTTGGTCAGAAGATGAATTTTATCATTCCCCAGCCAAAATTCTCTTCTGAGGTTTCCAAAGCCTCTTTTGTAGTCTTGCCATGTTTTGGTGAAGTTGGTGCTACCATCGAGACGCGCCTGCAGTACTGTCCAGCCTCCGCCCATGGTCTCCATGTCACAGTAAACTTCGAAGCTACTGTTTTTGGGATCTGGTGTGACACTGTAGGTCTCACTGCTTCTTTTGCCAATTGTGTAGTACTCAGAGCAATCTTTGTATAGTATATGTTGAACTGAAGGGGGAAGAAAAGAAAGCATTGGGTTTTATTAATATATGCTACGCATCTGAAGAATTCTTTGTATGTTCAAAAGCAGTCTGACAATCCCATCAGTGATGACAACGAATCCTCACTCTGCTAAACTTACTTGAACATGTTTAGCAAATGTTTATTAAGGCCTCAGAACAAGAACCTGATGTTACAAAGCAGACAAGCTCTCCAACATACTCTGAGTTGGTAATAATATTGACAGCATTGACAACAAACAACAAAAAGAGTAAATATAAATAATAGTTTTAGTAATTTAGTAATATTTAGCCACATGTTCTAGGCATTCTGCCAAAGGCTGGATAACATTTTCAGACTTAATCTGCACATGAACCTTATGATGTAGATATTATTGCCACTCTGCTGGTAAGAATATTTAGGCTCAGAGAGGATCGGTGGCTTGCCCAAGTTCAGAGAAGCATGAATTGGCAGAGCCAGGACTCAGATCTGGCCGGCTGCAAAGCTTGTTCTTACAACCACCGCATCCCTTTGTCCTCAAAGTCAGATGATTCCAACTCTCCTATTCCATGCATTCAAATGAGGCATGGGCTTTTAAAAGGGGCTAAAGGGGCTGATAGCCTCCCATGTCAAAACGTTTTATAGGATATGTTCCCGATGATGTGTTAAAATTTTAATGGACAGCATTGATCATACATTCACATTTATTTTATTTGCTCGACAACTAAATAAAGAAGCTTAAGTAAAACAGAATTTTTTTCAATAATATACCAATATTCTTATTTCAAATTTATTATCCAGGAAAGCATTTAGCCAAATTTCACATGTTTGGTTTCTAGAAAGAAATGACAGGTCATTATGTTCAGGATAAGTGTACTAATCAGTTAACATGGTTCTGTATGAATCAAATACAGATATTTACTCCCAGGTCATTTTTATAAAACGTTTTTGCCGGTAAGGTAAGTTGAATATAAGCTACTCTGAGGCACACACACACACACACACACAGAAATGTATTCATGTGTATATAGAATTTAAAATAGTCAGATATTTCCCCAAAACTTTTAGTAGAAAAGTAGACAATAGAATCTAATATGTGCCCAGGTATATCACCTAAGATGCAGGAGGCCTTCAGACATGGGCTGCCAGGAGTATTAGCAACAGTGGTCCTTGAAACCCCCACCTACCTTCCCTGGCAGCTTCCCTTGGGGAGGGAGCATGCACGAGGTACTTGTTCCAAATGACCGTGATCCCTGTCCCAGGCACCAGATCCCTTCAACCTCACACTCACTCATGGTAAGTGGAGGTCCTAATGCAGAGGTGGCTTTCCACAGTGTGATAAGACCATAAGCGGCAGTG
This sequence comes from Rhinolophus sinicus, assembly GCF_036562045.2. Taxonomy (NCBI): domain Eukaryota; kingdom Metazoa; phylum Chordata; class Mammalia; order Chiroptera; family Rhinolophidae; genus Rhinolophus; species Rhinolophus sinicus. Next base: position 71,121,862 of record NC_133758.1, read on the forward strand.
GTCCCAGGAACTCGGTTGGAAAGCTAGTGCTTGGAGGAACCAGTGCCACAGCGGACAGGCAGTTAGGTTTGTTATCTTTAACATACACTTAGTACAGTTAATTCAGGTGATCTGGATGATGAGGATGGGTTCTACCTTTACATGCTTAAATTCTAGTTTAAGGTAAAAATGGGAAAGAAGTAGGAATGTATTCCTTCATTTAGTGGCATGTCAAACCTCCCCTTAAAATGTCTTTGTGCCCCTAGATCTTAAAGCAAAAAGTTGTGCACACACATGAAACCATATAACTGCTTCTATTCCATCTATGAAATCTCCCATTTTCACTAACTATTTGGGATTATGAATTGCAGATTACTTGCTAAAATCTTTCAAAGATCTCTTGTTGCCAAAAGAGAAGAACAGTCAACGGACCGCAAGAAACTGACTTTCAAAGAACAGAGCACAACCGCAAACACTGCCTTATCTTCACTGTTTTCAAACACTTCAGTGAAGACATAAATAAGTTAAATGTTCTAAAACATTAAGAGACTCCATCTATCTACGTCTGTTTATGTGTAGCTCTGGCATCAGCAAAGATCCCTGAAGTTGAAAGTGCTTTCTCATAGATACAGAACTAATTATGATTTTTGTAATTAGGGTCCTGCATCATTTCTGTGGTCACATTTGTAAAGATACTAGTTTTTCCTGTACTACCTTGATAAATAAAAGGCTTGATTTATTTAATCTGTCATTTATTGAACTTATTTGCTCAGGTTAATGGTTATAGACATTGTCCAGCTACATAACATCCATGAACAAATGATAAAGTGTTATTATACATACCTGGACGTGACTGTACTTCTTGATTGGGACACTTGGATGAACATTTGCCATCCAAATTGTTGACCACAAATGTTAGATTTGCCACTTTGTTGTCAACATAATTTTCTATGTTGTTCATATTGACAAGATTCAGCTTCTCCAGGCGACCCTGAAGCACATCAATCTCCTCTTTCGTAGTCCTTAGGTCAGAGGACAGCTTGTTCACCTCGCTCTCTAATTCTCTAACTCTGTTGTCATCAGCCTCTCCCAGAGCTCCTGTGCCAGGTGACAACAGTCCATTTCTGCCCGGCTCTCGGTTGTCATCAGCCTGCAGTTTGCAGTCGTGGCAGCATTTCTTCAGGCTATTTACGATTTCCTTGAGGTTCTGGACTTCTTTGAACACCTCCTCCATCCTGCCGTACTGCTTCGGGAGCTGAACTGTCAGCGGGGGCAGTTTCACCTGGTAGTGGCATTCGCCCCCCTCCTCGCATTTCCCTCTGCTCTCTAGTCTCACCGGGCAGACTTCCTTGGCCGGTTCATCCTTCATTGCTTCTGTTTCATTGTTTGCTGCAACCAGACAACCATAAGCAGCAAGGACAGCTGAGCTCAGCCAGCACCAGGTCGCTGGTTTCATCTTTGCTGCGGCGCTCACCCCAGCAGGGAAGTGTGCAGGGCTGGAGCTGTTTTAATAGCGGCAGCTGCCTGCCTGACTCAGGCTTTCTGTTCTCTGAAAAGGGCGGGACGGCAGCACTTGCATCACAAGTTTCAGAAACTCAGACAAGAGCTTGTTCTCATCAAACGCGGTTTGCCAAACGCTTATTCTCCATCAAAATTATACTCATCGGCATTACTATTAGTTGATCGGAAGCACATATTGAACAAGTTTCACTTTCACCATTTATTTTATAAAGCACAAGAAAAACCTTGGCTTTCAAAATAATTATGCTTGAAGTAAATCATTCAATTGTACTTAACTCCACTGGGAAAAAAATTTAAGATAAGACTTAAGTGCTGGTTATCCAGACTGTCTGAAGAACAAAAATGTTACAAAAATGGAAATGGTCCTTTTTCCTTTTTACAATGGGGCATTCAGGATCCAGTATTTTTCTTCATGTTGGATGTTCAGGTGACATCTTAAGTACTTAATTTTTTTTTTTTTTTAATCAAGTGCATCTTTCTGACTCATGCCATGGACTATTTCGAAAAGGGAAGAAAACTGGTAGAGAAAAACGGGCCTCTTTCTATTCCTCTGACCGTAACATAATGTAGTTGAAATGACTAAATGACTAAAACACAATTCAAAATACACCGTTGTCTTTCTGATCAAAAACAACAGTCTCCTCCTTTGCCCTTTACTATTTTTGTGATTATATTGTCATTTTCCACAGCTGATTTACACAAGTGTAAATCTTTGAAATATTCCTGGCTCCATGCTGATGCTTCTGTCTCCAGGCATCTACCTTCTTTGCCCACTGGCAGCCCTGATAGTCCCACTTCTGTGCTTCTCGCCTCTATAGTGAGCCCCTCTACCTGGTCTCTATGCCTCTTGGTGTATTGCCATCTTGCCCAAAACATGTCAGCACTCATGACTTTTCAAATTTTTCTTGGTTTCAAATTTTTTCAGTTTTCAAACTTTTCTCCTCAGAGACTGAGGGCAGGAAGGGGGAACAGCTTCAGTTGGAGAAACCACGTCCTTTTATGTGTTTTGCATATTCGCATCTCATATAACATTTCTTATTTTAAAAAGGATTTTATTGCTTTACAAGTAATTTCAAAATGACTGACGTGGATAAACATCCAAATTCTTTATTGTGTCATTTAAGGTACTCTGTAATCTAGCTCATATTTATTTCTTTAACTTGATTTCTTATGACTTTCCTACATACCCGCCTCATTCCAGCCAAACTCCCCTATTCATGTTCTCTAAATGTGTCAGGCTCACGTTATACTTCAACAATTGTATTTACTCCTGAGTACTCAGGAGACCTGGATTTCACCCCTGGATGCACCTCTTATTGATAGATCATTAACTTTACTGAGCCTTGGTTCCTGTAACTGTGAAGGAGGAATTTGGCTATTCTTCCCTCATACGAGAATAATAGTTATAAAAACTTTGAGTGGAGTGCTTCAGGAAAAAAATAAGTATTTAAGCATAACATCCTTTCCAAACAAATTTGTCAAACATATTGTACACACCCTCTGCCTCATTTTCCTCCATCTTCTTCCAGCTATTTGAAAATTAGGTTGTTTTTCTCTTCATTCTATTCAATGTATTCAGACCATTTTAGACAAAAATTTTTAACTTCATGTCTAAAAATATCTATTTAATCTCCTAATTTCCTTTTCTCTCTCCTTACCCGCTTTCAAGCTGTGACACTCCCTTGTTGTGAGGAGAGAAATGTGAATGATTAGATAATTTTAAAAGAAAAAGAATGATGATAATATAGACAATATGTAAGCATATTTTATAAAGTAGATTCATAAAAAAGAAACTTGAAAGGAAAGAGTATAGATGATATATTAAAATATTTTATAAAGTAGAAATATATGAGAATAATGTCCAATTATTAAATAATAATAAATTATTAAATGCCCTTGACTGGCTAGGGTATAAATCCATATGTTTAGCTAGTCAAGTATTGATTAAGGATCTTCCGCATACTCAGCCCTATGCTAAGAGCTTATAGGAGGTGCATGCATGGCCTCTCATTTGTTCATCCATCCATCCATTCATCCATCCATCCATCCATCCATCCATCCACCCACCATATATTAACTGAGCACCCACTACATGCAAGAAGACATATTCCAGGCACTTAGGCTACACTAGTGAACAAGTAAAACAAAAATCCCTTTTTCCTTGTTGGGAAGGGGTATTTTCTTTATGTGGGACTTTCAAGTAAATCATAGTACTTTTGAAAGTTTCTACATCTAACAAAAGCACAGCTTTCTGACTCTCGCAGTGGGCTTTTCTTTCATCTGTTTGAATCAGAGATTTGCTTTACGAACACTGCTGCGATTCTTGGGCCCGGCACACCTCACTCAGCCAAGGGCCAATGACACAGCTCCACCTAAAAAGTGTGAATGTGCTGTGGGAATCAGTTTCTGTCCCTTCAGGACCCATTTAAAAGTTCCCTAAATCAAGGCAGAGAACTACTTCATTAATCAGTTTTCATTGATACTTATAGGTGATCATTTGGGTTCTCAGTTTAAAAAACCACTGGTCACTTACAGGCAGACATTAAGTGACTACCCCATGAAAGAGACTCAACCTGCCCAATGGGGCAAGAGTTCTGTGCCACAATTATGCAGGAAGCTCTCACAGGTGCTACCTCACTATATCCCCCTATCTCTACAATTACTACCTGCGCTTGCAGATGAGAAAAGAAAGGGCTCAAAGCAATAAATGGTTCTGCGCCTATGGCTTTACAGTTTTTAAGACACAGAGTTGGAATTTGGACCTGGATCTGACTCCAAAGTTCACATGGCAGCCACACTGCCACGTAAGGGAGATAATACGGAAAGGCATGTTGGTACTATGTTGTGGGAAAGCCTGGTGCGTAATCACTGCTTGAATTGGTGGGGAGCCACTGAAGATTTGAGCAAAGGAATAACACAATCAGTTAAGGAATAACATAATCAGATCTGAGAAATTAATCTATCAATGACATGCTAGATGCATTGGAAAGGGAAAGATTAGATAAAGAGAGCAGTTTAGAGGCCATTTAAATGGTCTAAGTCATTGTTTCCCAAAGCGTGTTTTCTGGAACATGAGTGACTAGATGTTGATGAATGTTATATGAAAATAGAGTTCCAGGACAAGCAACTCTGAAAAAATATCAGTCTTATGCTAACGTGTATTATGGCTGGCCAAGAGGAAAGTGGCGTATGCTGCATTTTTCAAATGTCAGTTAACAATAGGAACCCTTTATTTTCTAGAACCATTTTGAGGAATGAACCTTCTGCTCAAAACCATCAGGAAATGGTGTCCGAGCTGTGAGGTATTAGTGTGATGGTAGACTCTACATACGTGGTGAACCAGTGTGGTGGCAGGAGGGGTGGTAAATGGGTCACAGACATTATTATAGGAAGTGATATAAGCCATAGAGATGAGAAATGGAAAAAGAGGGAGAGTGGAGGTAGAACGATGAAATATGACTCAGGTTGAAGTAATGTCATGGCAATGAGAGTAAGAGGGAGCAGTCTATTGGGGAGTATGGAATTCTCATGCTCTGACCTTGACTTTAGTTTCCTGCCCCTTGCTGGGTAGCCTTTCTGGATTTTCTCATGCCTAGCCTGCCCTGACTCCTAGTATCATCTACTGATTCCTCGTGGTAGTGTCAGAATCTTCTCTTCTCCCCCAAAACTGCCCCAAACACAGAACTGATACATTATGCACATTTACAGATTTGTTTTTCAGATCTAAACAAATTATTTAATGCCAATATATGGTGGGATTTCAAAGTAGCAAGATTTGTTTCAATAAGCCACATATGAAAATTACTTTCATCCTTTTTTTTTTCTTATACAAAATATATTCAAGGGAGGATCTGCATTTCGTGTATTTAGGTCAGATTTCAAAAGCAAATTTTCATTTCCTCTAATAAAGTTTTTTTATTTTTTAAGGAAACACTTTATGTCTCTATTTGTGCCAAAGGAAGTAAGTAAACCTAATGACAATCATTTATAATATTGAGATCCTTTCACTGATATTATGTTGATTAATTTAACATATTTGTAGTTTCTGATTTATTAGATTCTAGAGGTTTTGATTATTCTTTAGGGAATGCATGCTTTTTTGATAAAAAAATTAAAACAATCACTTTTTAAGCTACTTGATTTGATATGTCAATGGTAAATAATGTTTGCCTTAATATTCCTTAGAGGTCTTAGTCCATGTTCATGAAAAGAATTTGAAACAAAATCCTGAACTTTGAATGAAAACACAACCCATAGAGAGATCAAGAATTGCCTGATTTGGGTTAAAACTAGAATAGTTGGTAAGTTCTTTTGTTTGTCTTACTTTAGCATAAATGAAGACATTCAAACTAGAAATCCCTCCAGTATGGACCTACCATGAAAGATCCATATGTGAATCCTGAAGGGTTCTGGTTCAACCAAAGTATAGGGCAGAAACATCCAAAGGTCCACTCTTTGTGAGATTACAAAACATATAGTCACCTGAGGTGCCAACAGCCCAGGTCTTCAGTGGGGTATTCAGGTTTATCAGGTTAGAATTTTATGAAACTGGAATATTCCATGGGAATTTTGGAATGTCTACCAGTCAATATCTATCAACAAAATCTCTTTCTACTATGTACCCCACACTAAGCCACGGGTCATGGAGGATCCAAGAGATCCATGGGGCATGACATCTAATTTTGCTGCCATCTCTCTAATTTCCAGAGCTTTCCAAAACTTCATATAACCAATGTTAAGGAAACAAAATGTTATTTTTATTTCTTTATTGAAGATTGATCTTAAGTTTCCTTTCATATTCTTGAAACTAAACAAACAACAAAATCACAGTAAAAAATCATGAAAAATCAGTTTGTGGCTTTCTATACCTTCTTTTTGTTTCTCATTATTTATAGTAGTTATGTCCTATAAAGTCACTGTAAACATTGAATTAGCAAATACTGAACCATTGCTCCTAGGGGATGCACCAGGTTGGGTTTTTGCAAGCCTCTGGTCATAATATTTTTGTCAACAGATCAATACATAACCTTGTTTTAGATGTGTTTCTGTTCATAAAGACATCTTATTTAATACATATTGTTGAGCATGGAACTCATGACCAACAGAACTATAACCCATTCCTGAAGGAAGCTTATCTAACACGCATATTCTCCATAACACACATCACAACCTCCTTGTACTTAAATGGACAACATTTAGCACTGAGCTCAGGGGCCATTTTGAACAGTGAAATCACCAACCAAAAGCACAAAAATGTGAAAAACATGGTACTTAGACTACAACAACGGCACTTGTTTACAGTATGAGATCTAAAACAAGACAGCAAAGTGTTGCCTTCTTTGATCTCAGCTGGAAATGTGCATGTGGGGCAACTCAAACTTTTCGCCGTTTTGCATGTGTCTGTAAATGATCCTACAAGCATTATCATTAAACAAATTTTAATGAGTAGGTGAGTTGGAAAATACAGAATCCATGAGTAATGATGATGACTGTATATTGTTACAAAGTCCATGGCTTTACATTCTTGGAAATGTCTATACAGTCATTACTTTGTACATTTGCTCTTGCAAATAAAAAGCACATGGATCTAGGGGTTTTACTTTTCTCCTTTCAGAGGCAAACACCAGAAGAGGAGGCTGGCCTGACTTGGAGAACCAAGGCTAAGTTTAAGTTGCTCTTCCTCACTGCGCCACAAATAGCTAACATCCGCTGCTTATTATGTGGCCTATCTTCTCTAATTTTTCCCTCTAATTCCCACCCAAACACAGAAGACAGAAATATAGTGTAGAGGAATGAAGTGGGGCCCAGAGTGATGAAAGCAGTGGGATAAAGATGACAAAAAAAAACAAGGAGACTCGAGGGAAAAGGAGGGAGAGAAATTGAATCACTGTGAGAGCTGTACCACAACCCTTTGTTTAATGAAGATATTAAGTCCATATGCAAAGCTAATTTTATAGGACTTATTTTTCTAGAATGGATATGGAGGGAACAAAGTTAGAGGACATGATTAGAATCAAAGTGTTAGGGCATCAGAGATAAAAGCCTTCTCCATCATTTTGACAGTAGCCAGTCATGTCAATAGTTGCTTCAGATTATATTATTATGTTGTCCATCAACAAACTTAAACACTTAGGACATACAAATTTCAAACAGCATAATTTTATTAACAGTGTGAATTATTAGTCAACATATCCAATTTCCAAATATTTAGTTTTGCTCTAAATTTAAGCTATTTGCTTTCGTAACTTAATTCGTTGTAATTTCTCGAGTTTTTTTTATATTTTGAAACATCAGCATTACAGCAAATAACATTGTCAGGTAGAAGTTGAATATGTGTATATTCCTATAAATATATATAAAATTGTGTTAATTAATTAATATAAAATATTTAGAACAGTAATTAATATAAAATTCTTAGAAAAAATAGCATTCAGAGTTTACTGGAGCAACTTTAACATTAAACAGCTATTTCAAGCTTATTTTTCATGGTGCCAGAAAACCTCAGGAAATGAAGTTACATGCTATCAAGACCAGCTCCTTCATCTTACAGCTGAGTAAACAGGTCTAAGAGAAGCTAGATGACCTGTCCAAGCCTAACCAAGGATGCTCAGATCTTCAATTTCCAGAGCATCTATTCTAAATTGATCTCTATAGTAGCTAGACTATAGAAAAAATGCTACAAAAATATAGTTTACCCATATTAAAACTTTTCTATTACAATGCTTCTGGGATTTTAGAAAACAATTCAGTTTCTTCAGGTCTTTCCAATTAGGAGTTCCCAAATGTACTATTCATGTGCGTTGCTGTACACGAAAATGATTCAGACAATTTCTCCAATATATACTACTAATCTGTCTCTATAATTTTTTCCCCATTTACCTTTCTCTCTATGCTTATATATGTTGTTTGGCTTAGAGTATAAATTCTTAGAATATTTTTTTTTAAAGTTCTTGTGACCACCCTACTCAGAGCTGCTACTAAAGCAGTTTACATGTGACACATTAAAAAAAAATCTTTTCTGTGAAAAAAATTTTTTTCTAATTATAAATTACATACCCATTCGTTGTAAAAAAAAAAAAAAAAAAAGATTAGAAATGTATGTGACAACTGTAATCCTATTACTTTTTTTTTTATTGTGGTAAAATATCCATAACATGAAATTCACCATTTTAACCATTTTTAAGCGTACACTTCAGTGGCATTAAGTACATTTATGCATTAAGTACTGTTATGCAACTATTTATCTCCAGAACTTTTTCATCATGAGGGTCTGTATCCATTCCCTACTTTCTGTCTCTATGGATTTGACTGTTCTAGGTACCTCATATAAGAGAAATCATACAATAGCTGTCCTTTGCAAATGTCTTATTTCACTTAGTATACTGTCTTCAAGGTTCGTTCGTGTTGTAACCTGTATCAGAATTTCATTCCTTTTTTAGGATGAGTAATATTCCATTATACATATACCGGGGGTGCCAAAAAAATGTATACACATGACTTGTATTCATCTTTTGTTGTCAGTATATATTGAGTGTTACAATTTTAATAGTTTTTTCCTTTCTTAAAATGTGTAAACCTTTTTTTGGCACCCTCTATATCACATTTTATTTATCTGCTCATCTGTGGATGAACATTTGGTTTGTTTCCACATTTTGGATATAATGAATAAAGCTGTTGTGAACATGGGTGTACAAAGAACTGTTTGAGTCCCTGCTTTCAATTCTTTTGTGTGTATGTACCCAAAGGTGGAATTGATGGATCATATGGTAATTCTATGTTTAATTTTTTGAGGAACTGCTATGATGTTTTTCACAGCAGCTGCACCAGTTTATATTCCCACTGTCCATGCACAAGGGTTCCAATTCCTCCACATCCTTGTGAACAATTGTTATTTTCTGTGTGTATTTGTTTTTTAACAATAGACATCCTAATGGGTGTGAAGTGGTATGTCATTGCAATTTTGATTTGGTTTCCTAATGACTAGTGATGTTGAGTATCTAGTTATGTACTTATTGGCTGTTTGTATTCTTCTTTGGAAAAATGTCTATTCAGGTCCTTTGTCCATTTCTGAATAGGGTTGTATTTTTGTTGGTGAGTGTAATATTACTACTTTTACTAACATTTTGGAATATTTCAAATCATGTTTCTGAAGATACATTATGTGTATGTAATTTTTGTAATTTTTATAAAAATTAGACCATCTTCAACATAGTTTTTAAATTTTGAAGTGTAATACTCATACATTAAAGTATTCAAAATATGAAGGTATAATTCAAATCAAATACCCAACCACTACCCATATCAAAAAATACAATATTGCCAGCTTCCAGAAATTCCCCTCACACCCTGTCACTCATCTTGTAGTAGCTCCTGTCCTGACTTATATGATAATCCTTTTCTAGTTGTTCTTCATAGTTTTACCTCCTTAACATGAATCCTTAAACACTATACTTTCGTTCTGCCTATTTTTAAAATTTGATGTAAATAGAATCATACCAAATGTATTCTTTTATGTTTGATTTCTTTCACTATACATTATGTTTGTGAGAGCAAAAAATACATATTTTTGCATGTATTTTTCTGTTGGTGGTTATTTATTTATCTATCATATTGCTGGTGGACATTGGGGTTGTTTCCAATTTTCATCTATTACTAAGAATGCTACTTCAACATTAGAACTTTTAAATATTCAAAGTATCTTTGTAAGATGGTCTAGAAATTTTTTTTCCTTTCTGCTTTCTTTTTAAGCTAGTCAATATAGTCTATTCTAATTCTGTTGTACATTCTTTTAATCATATCTATGGCTGGCATATATTCATTCTCTGAGGATGGATTTGGGTTTTGAGGAGAGCCAAAGGTTATGTACTGCAAAGTTTGGTGATTGAAGTAGGAAAGCAAGCCAACTGATAGTGATTTTTTTTTTTAAAGTAAGGTTGGCTATACTTAAATATATTATAATATTGATAATTATGATATACAAGTATATATAGAGAGAAGCAATATAATATTATTGGAATAAGTTGATAGCCTTTAAAATGTTTTAGGTCAACACTCACTTGGATATCTAAATTCTAATACTTATGGTTATCAAGAAATGTATAACCCTTTAAGGAAAAATTTCAAGCCTATGCAGAAGTAAGGAATGAACCCCCAAGTATCCATAACCTAGCTTTAGCAATGATCAATTTATGATTACTCTTGTGTCATCACCACTCATTTCCTACACTACCAAACTCCAGATTATTGTCAAGCAAATCCCTCATATCAAAGCATTTTATTTATAAGTATTTCAGTGCATATCTCTAAAAGATAAGAACTCCCTTTTAAATTGTAGCTATAATGTCATTACCATACTCCCCCCAGGTAACAAAAATTCCTTAACATCATCAGATATCCAGTCAGTGTTCATACTTCCTAAATTGACCTATACAGTTTTTGTTGTTGTTGTTGTTGGGTTTTTCGTTTTTGTTTTCTTATAGTTTGTTGGCTTGCATTGGAATCCAGATAAGGTCCATCATGTAAGATCCAACCATTGCAACTGAGTGTTTATTCTTTAGGTTCCTCCTATCAATTTTTTCAGGCAATATTTTGCTTAAGAAACTAGGTCATTTGTCCTATAAAAGTTCTCACAGTCTGGATTTTACTTACTACATCCCATCATTTTGTTCAACATGTGCCCTCTTCCCTTTTCCTTTGCTTTTATAGAGGCTTTATCTGGGTCACATTTAAATTTGGTGGGGAGGGGCCGGCAAGACTACTTTCTAAATGGTGCCATATACTTTCATTAGGAGTCACACAATGCTTGTTTTCTCCCTTTTGGTTGACGATCCTTGTCTGGATCCATTCGTTCATTAGGGATTGCAGCATGACAGTTTTGTGCTACTATCATTTCTTCTTCACTTATTAATTAGCATCCTTCTGAAAAGAGTAACTTCCTCTCATCAACTATTTCGTTACCCTGAGGTAGAGTTCATGCAGGAAAGGCATGATAAATAATTGATTTCTTCCCTTGTTTTCCAGTTTTCAAAATGCTTAATTGATTCCCTAGTATCTTCCAAAGGTGTGAGGTTTATTTCTTTTTTCATGAACTTACTTAAACATATTCATTCCTGTTCTTTGTAGTTATTATCCTTATTGACAATCAACCTGACCCATTTTTGGCCAGATGGAGCCTTTTGACATGATTTTGAATCCCTTTGACAAAACTCTAATAGACTTTGATAACGTTTTTGCTTTATGGTGTGACAAGGTGTTCAAGGCTTATTTTGTTCTTTTCATGATGCAAACCTGGAATCAGCCATTTCTCCAAGGAGCCCTATTTCGTTTACTGGGAAGTGGTATTTGGAGATGAGAATATGGGCACTGGAGGTGCTCTTTGCTACTAGATTGATCTTTGTTTTCATATCTTTTTAATGGACAGAATATATATATTATATATATATATATAGGATATATATATATTATATATATGTATATATGTGTATATATGTATGTAAAATACAACATGATATTTCCAATTCAAAGTTAGTAAGACAAGGAATTTTCTTAACCTCATCAATCTTATAGACACCTCTTTTCTCCACCAAAATTTTGGTTTTCAATGCACTGATATAATTACTCATTTACTTTATCCCACAATACACACATAATGTTTTCAGAATGACACTACCACCAACAATGTGACAAAAAACAGTTGCTGGTCTTTTGTCCTTAGGGTCTAACCTACTTAGGGTTTATAATCAAATTGGAATGGTTCGTCTCTGTGCAGTTATGCACCAGCTTGATGCCTACTTATGGTCAATTAATTTATTTTCAATTTTTGGCCATTGCTTTTAAGTTTAATTTAATTTTATAATAAAGATGTTATACTGTTCTAGATCATATCTGCTAAACAAAGTACAATCAAAGAATTCTAGCTTCTATCCCTATCCCTGCACTTTATACCCTCCCTCTTCCTATAGTATAACTCTATTTTAATGTTTATCCTTCTTTTATATTTATATGTCTTTCTTTATTCATACTGTAGCTCCTGGAATTTAGGAAGATTTGTGCTTTTGTTCTAGTGATTACCTTTATATTTATACCATTCTATAATACTCTTTCCACTCTTTTTTATAATTAATATTTACTATTTTCTTTGGTTTCATACTCTAAGTGATGTCAAAATTAGCAACTATATATTCTTTCCCCTCCATTCCTCACAGCGTCAATTTGACATAGTGTCTTTCTGTGAATATCATCCACCCTACATGGTCTTTTTTGTCTGCCAACCTGTGTTACCTAAAGTTCTCCAAATGTGTTTCACACTGCCTCCATACCATCAACAAGATTATGCTTCCCATTTCTGAGTTTCTCTAATTTACTTAAAAATGAATAACAGAATAGGATTGTGGTCAAATCCCTACAAAGCTCTCACCAGCTTTGTGACCTTGCTCAAGTTACTCCACCATCTTGAGTTTTGTTTTCTTTTAAAAAATTTGGGGTTGTAATGCGTATTTCATAGGGTTATTGTGAGGAATAAATGAGATAACATATAGAGCACCTAACAATACATGACAACCTCTTAATAAATAACTAAATATTAGCATTCATTTCAATAAGATAAAATAATATTCATTTGTACCTTTTGTGTATTCATTCGTTTGGTAGATATTTATTGAATAAATTCATTTCATGAATTACTCATCTATGTAGTAAATTTTATCGAATGACTGCTATTTGCTAAGCATTCGCGTGTACTCTTTTTTTCACATAATCAACAAGTGTTTGTGAGTTGCACATGGGCTAGACCTTGGCGATATAGTGACGGGAAAGATGGACATGTTCCCTACTTTAACAAAACTTCCTGTCTTCCATTTTACCAGAAGTCATAAATTATACTATTTCTGAATAAGTTATTTTTGTCTCGATAACGCCCCTTTTAAAATCCCTAGTGTGCTGGTAGTGATTGACTTGCCTGGAAATAATTTTCTCATTTGACTGTATTACTGGATGCTCACTTCCTGTTTAGCTCAAACCTCTACTAAAATGATAACTGCTGGGGTAAGTTCAGACTTTATCTTTACTTCCCTTACAAATTACAATTTACTTTTTTGTCAAAGTCATAAAGTACAGAGCCAAAGGGAACATTCACTGCAAGGGTAATGTTCGTAGATAAGGAAAAGTTCTTTATGTTAACTGAATGCTTCCTGTTTTCAAGCCCCAACAAAATTTAGCTGACTGACACATTTTTTTCACCATGTCTTCATAATCATTTCAGCTTCTATTTTGTTCTATGGTGTATGTTTTATTGAACTAAAAATACGCTTCAATATCCAAGTAAGAAAATATTTCAATTTAAATAATTTTTAAATATTTCAGTTTGTCGAAAAATATCAGACTCATGTTTATTTAATCTTTTCATAAAATTATCAGAAGCTAAAATGGAAAAACAGGAAGAAAATCTCAGAAACTTTAAAGCATTAAGTTCTAAACCTCAGATGGTGCAGGCACACACTCATGCTAAGGTAGGTACAGAGATAGGTGAGAGGCAGACACAACACAACCCTGAGGAATATGACATTCCAGAAAGTTTGTGCAAGAATTTTATAAGTGGAACCATTCTCTCAACCTTTAAATACATATATTTATATTTATGTCATAAATAAGAATAAAGCAGTGTCCCAGGCTCAAATGCCTCCAAGATCCATAAAACTGACATAAATTAGTGAAACAGCCGAGGTGTTAGTACATTTTGCTCACCCTGAGTGGATGGGGCAGACTGCTCCTTTTAAAGGGGCAGCCTCTTTTAGTTCCTCTGGCAGTCTCTGCGAAAGGCCAGGTGATTGTTATAAAGTTAGAATATGAATCCAGTATCATCAAATCTAGTAATTTTTCAAGAGAGTCTGAAAATTCAGATTTTTATGGCAAAACCTACCAATTCTTAAATGTTGCCAACGAATTTTCTAATTTTAAAAAAAATTGTGCATACTAAAACTATCTGCAGAGTGTATTTATGCTATTGGCTGCTAATTTGCGATATTTCTACCATGAAATATACTGTTATATGACATGGATTAAGATCTATCTTACATATTTTAAGAGATTTAGGTAATATCTTACCTTCTTTTTCTGGTATAGAAATCCATAGAAATAGTTACATATCTCTCAACTTTTACAACCTATCCGGAATAACTGGAAATGTGGCATTTCCACGAAATGAGGCTATTTATGTTTGCCAGAAAGCACATTAAAATATTTTGTAATAGTCGACTTAGTGAACTAGAAACAGCTGTGTTTGGTGAAATGTTTTTTAGAATCTACTTTTTAAACTTTTTTTTTCATTTTTTTTTTACCTTGCTTTGGTATCAAATGAAAATTTAAAATCATACTTGGTGATATTATGTGATTTTCTCTTTTTCCAAAATTAAGACACACTAAAGAATTATGTCTCCAAATATCATCAAAACCAGATTTCTTGGAAAGTTGTTAATTTCTGAATATTCTACCCTTTTCTGAGGAAATTCCAGGATAATCTGTTATTTAATCGCCATGGATAATAGCTATCCATCTGTTACCATTCATTACAGTATTTCAAAAAATTTCCAAGATGACTAATTGGGTCATATTAGTACATAAACTAGAAGATTCTGAGGATCTAACTTAGGTCTAAATGTTCTAGATCCTCAAGATACATCACATGAACAAGAAAGTCAAAGATATTCTGCCCGAACTGAAACATTTGTAGAAAGGTTTGCGCCAGGATTATGAGGACTCACCTCTATTTTCATGGTTAATAAGTTTAGTTAACAAAATTGAATGCCTCTACACACTAGCAGTAAACAATCCAAACAATGAAATTGTGAAAGCAATTCCACGTATAATAGAATTAAAGGAATAAATACTTCGGAATAACCTTAACAAAAATTAAACGGCTTGTCTAAATATGCCAGGATTTAAAACTCCTTTACCCGTGAATGAGCAAGAGTGAAACATCCCCATATTCGGCTCCTAAGTTTCCATTTTATGGTGTAAATGCGGAAGTTGAAGCTGCAATCTGGGTGTTTTGTTCCTTTTCCAAGAACACTTCTGTGATTAGCAGTGAAAGGCTTCATTTTTCATCACAATCTGCCTGCTAAAAGGGGAAGTGGGAGGCACTGCCACAGCACACACACTGCTGGGACCCGTGCTTCCTGGATGCTTCTGCGCTAAATAGATGGTTATTTATGAATGCTGGGAATACGCATAGTACTATGGGCAGAAGCATCTTCAAAACAGGAAGGTGGGCACCACAGGTCCCAAGTTCCTTTGTTGCGGGGAGTGGCTATGTCCCTTTCCTGAAACCTCACAGCCTAGAGCTGGGGGACACTGGCTGACAGCCTGCTCAGAAGGGTGGTGCTCTCAGCACACAGGAGGCGACCTGAAAGGTGGGCACCCACACCTACTCAATAGCATAGAAAGCGGCCAGTCCCAGGGATCTAGCCCACAACTGTCTGGGCTCAGCCACATTTACAGGACAGGCCCTCAGGACAGGCTCAAGGCAGGGGCTTTGGTCTGATCTACAAAGTGAGATAAACAGTCGACCAGCTGTAGACATCTTCATACATTTGCAACCCTTGTGCAAGAGATGCTCTGGTCTCTAAGGGCCTGGCTTCACTTCAGGTGTTTTACCACCTAAAGCCACTCAAGGTCTATAGAAGTGCACTAGAGTGGGACTTCTGTATGGGAAGCACTGGAAGCTGATTGGGCAGAGTCAGCAGGCAACACAGTTCTTTCTGGGACCATTACCAGTCTTGCCCTCACCCCTATTCTTCTGGTTCCTATTTCATGAGTGTAGTCATTCACTGGTTTTAACCTGCTGCATTTCCTGACTCTGATGATGTTCTGCCCCTTATGTGAATGCCCCTCATGGCTTTGGTGCAGTTAGGGTCACCCTTTGAAGTTCTTGAAGAGGCATCTGGCTCATTTTCTGCCATCCAGGATTCCAGCCACTCCAACCTGTGGTCACTTCCCAGGATCTTTAGAAGTAGGTAGGGGGACCCGGAGGGGAAGATAATTTTAAACAAGGGTTAAATGATTGTTAAAGTTCCAAGCAATTGCAGTTTCACTGGGACAAATGTGAGTTTTTAAAGGAATACCACTCATTAGCATGTATGTGCTTAGGCATGCTTTTTAGCTGTACATGTCTTAAAATTATTGTAACAACTTTGACGTCTTGCGGATAGCTAAGCACCTACATTACTCATCCACAATATCCATTGCATTTGATGCTTTAACTCTTGGGAGGCCCTGTTTGTCACTTACGGCGTCCGCAGCACATTCCTGTGGTAGGCCACCAAAGGAGGAGCAGACAGCTGTGGGAGAGTCCCAGATCTCTCTGCTCATCCTGTGAGCCTTGCCAACCACACAGAACACAGAATGGAAGCTGTGGTTGAGGCAGCTCGTTTTGTATGGCAGAGTCTCTGCTCTTTCAAGTCTATGTTTAGGCCAAATTATCTTTCTCTACTCCTCGTTTTCCGTTGCCTTCTCTTGTCAGGTAAGTTAGAATGGAAGTGAATGAATGAATAATACTTCCAACTACATCACTGGTTTTAAGATAAGCTTAAATCAACAACATGATCAAGCACTTACAAGATACCAAGCTATGTGCTGGAGCTCAAAGATGATTACAGTAGGGTAACCCATCATCAAGGAGTGTACAGCCTAGTGGGGAGATATGTTTGAACATATGTTTGTAATTGTGTACAATGTGTACAATGCTAGATGCATCTAAAAATGCAGAAGTCGTAGAGAGAAAGAAGCAATTCTGCCTGAAGGTGTCTGTTGAAGGATCTATAGATGGTGACCATGAGATTTTTAAAAGAAGAATACAAGTTCTCCTGGTGGACAAGAGAGTGAAGAAATTGAAGATAGGGAAATATAACATGAAAAGACATGGTATGATTTGGGAGCTGTATTAGTTTTCTGTTGTTCTCATAACAAATTATCACAAAGTTAGTGGCTTAAACAACACAAATTTACTATTTTATAACTCTGTAGGTCAGAAGTCCAACATGAGTTTTAATGGGCCCACATTAAGTTGTAGGCAGAACTGAAATCTGTACTGGTGGCCCTAGGGGAGTAGCTGGTTCCGTGCCTTTCCAGCTTCTAGAGGCTACGCACATTCCTTGTCTTATGATCTCCTTCCTCTGGTAGGTCAAGTCCTTCTCATACTTCCCATCTTTCCTCTGTCTTCTAGTTCATCTCTTTAACTCAGCCAGGAAATATTCTCTGCTTTTAAGGGCTCACACAGAAAATCCACGATAATCTCCCCCATCTCAAGGTCCGTACTCTTAATCACATCTGCAGAGCCCTTTTGGCCACGTAAAGTAGCACACCCATACGTCCCAGGGATGAGTATGTGGACATCTCAGGTAGGGAAGGAGGAGCACTGTTCTGCCTTCCGGAGGACGTATTATAGAACTGCAGTGGAAAGGGAGGAGAGGAACGGCAACTGCCAGATAATGAAGATCCTCGTATACCATATTAAGGGACCTAGCCTTAATCCTTCAGGTGATGGGATCATTTGAAGGGTTTAAAGCAAGGTGAAACCGTGTTTTGTAAAGAGCACTCTCCTGGTAGCCTGAAAGGGGACAGGACTTGAAGTCATGGAAAGTGGTTAGTTGGCTATTGCCATATTCTCAGTAAGAAGTGATGAGGACTTGTCCATGGCACCTTGTAGGTTCTGTTTATTCTATGAAACTATCTGACAATATCTATTTGAACAGAATCTATAGATGAAATGCCCCATAATACCAAATTTCTCTCTAAAACATGGTCACCATACCTGAACATTAATATTATATTATTTAAGTAAACAATTCCAGGTGTTAGGTGAAGAAGAGGTTTATTACTCTCAACCATAGTTCCCATAGTCTTACATGTCCCTCCTCCAAATAAAGTCCTAGTTTGTCCAATAACAGAGAGCCTGCAGGCTCCTCTGTTTGGGAGTTATCAGCATGCGGCTGATAGTTCAGACTATGAGAGTGAGGGGGGAAAAAGGTGAAGGAAAGCATGAGCATAATAAGAGAAGTGGAAGTTATAAAAAGACCCAGATAAAACTTCTAAAGATGAAAGATACAGTAGCTGAGATGAGACTTCACTGAATGGGATTAATAGCAGATTAAACACTACAGAAAAAAAGATTAGTGATTTTTAAGATATATCAAAGAAACTATCCAAAATGGAACAAAGAAAAAAGACTGGAAGATAAAAATGTACAGAACATCAGTGATCTGTGGCCATATGAATAATTAGAGTCACAGAAGGGGAAGAAAGGGGGACAGAAAAAATATTTGAAGAAGTAACACCTGAAATATTTCCAAATTTGATGAAAACTATAAACCCACAGATCTAAAACTTTGAGCAAATCTAATGCCAAAGAAAACCACACTAAGACATATCATAAATTACTGAGGAACAGCGACAAGGAGAAAAATATCAAAATCAGCCAGAGAAATGAGGAAGTCACTGGTCAGTTTCACTACGGACAAGTGAGTGACTGGAGATAAGGGAATGGAGATAAAGAGCAGGGACTACTCTTTTTTTTACTTTATTTAAAAAAATTTTTTATTAGTTTCAGGTGTACAAAACAACGTAATAGTTAGACATTTGCACCCCTCATAAAGTGATAGCCCTTCTTCCCCAATCTACTACCCCTCTGATGTCGTACCATGTTTCCCCAAAAATAAGACCTAGCCGGACAATCAACTCTATTACATCTTTTGGAGCAAAAATTAATATAAGACCCAGTCTTATTTAACTACAATATAAACCAGGTCATAATATAATATAATATAATATAATATAATATAATATAATATAATATAATATAATATAATATAATATTGGGTCTTATATTAATTGTTGCTCCAAAAGACGTATTAGAGCTAATCATCCAGCTAGGTCTTATTTTCAGGGAAACAGGGTACACAGCTGTCAAAATTCCATTGAGTCTATTCCATATGCTGTACTCCACATCCTGTGACTACATATATATTAAATTATAGTTGACATTGCATATTATTCAGCTTCAGCTTCAGGTGTACACTGCAGGGTCAGGCATCTATACCATCCATGAAGGGGACTCCCTAAGGACTACTCTTTGAGAAAAACTGAAATGAAAGTGAAAGAAAGGAAGAAAGGGGTGACTATTAGATGGGAGCATAGCCTCCAAGGTGGATTTTGTTTTGCTTTTTAAATGAGAAAAATGAACAAATTTGTAGGTCGAGGATAACGTTAATGATAATAATAAATGACATTGATTAAGCCCTTATTTGTGTACTAGATACTATACTACATACCTCACATATATTGAGTCATTTAGTCTTCAGTATAGTCTTATGAAATGGGGGCTATTTTTGTCTCTTTTACAACTGAAGAAACTGATTCAATATTACTCCAAGTTACATAGTTAAAAAGCAGCAGAGTTGGAATTCAAACTGAATCCACTTGTGATGTACTTGACTACTGTACACTGAGCCAGCAAAGAGGGAGAAATAGAGATCATAAACAACAGAAGGTGTAACTAATGATTTAATGCCTAGGGAGAGGTAGAAGAGTAAATATCTGAGTGCACGGGTAGATGAGTTGGTCTTAACCGGGAGGAAGGAAGACTTCAGTTTTGAGATTTGGGGAGAGAAGTTAGGGGTGGGTGTGGGGTAGATAAATGGATCCGTTGATGTGGGGGATGAGTTTAGGTGGCCTAAATTTGTTTGCTGAATGAGGTATATAGGAAACCTAAAGCTTGATAACAACTAAAGGAAAAAGGAGTAATGAACCAGAGTTCAGTCGCATTTGGAAACTACTCCAAATGGCTAATATTTATTTCCAGCAGTGAAAGGGAGAGGGTGAGACAGAGATGAGGATAGTAATGATTTATGCTTTCAAGTTTATGCTACCTCGCAAGGCATGGCAGCTATTTCTTGAGATGTGACCAAACCAGTAGGTAATGTCAGAGAGGCAATAAGAAAAGAGTAGGTTAATGCTCATGGCCACCTTGGTTGCCCTGAAGACACTCACACGAACACCTAATTGTTTCCTCATGCTGACCTTTCACTTGGTAAAAGCTCTTACTAAGCTATTACTTTCCTTGGAATGTCCTAGAATTTCAATTTTTGGAATTTTTTCCGTATTATTAGATGCCATCTATGAATCATGTATTCTTGTTAAACTTTCAGTTCTAGAGTAAATGTTTCCTTCCAGTCTCAAGTACCAACAAGGCAATTCAGTAACACAAGTATCTATTGTGAAATCATATGTTATGAACTTATGACATTATGTCTATCCTTCCACTGTATATACTCTTTGACAATTTAAGATTGGGCTTTATACTCTATTTCTTAGATGCTGCATTTTTAAAACATGACAAACTTGGTACCCAATTGTATCATGCAGTGTGAAAATACAACTATTTTTTTCCACGTTTATGTTTATGAGTGAAGCATTTCATCTACTAGAATTGAGTCTGAAGTTTCCAACCAGGGCTTGACCTGCTTAAAAAGACACAGTTCACATCTCATAGAAATGTCAAATTTTGATGAATATGAACATCCAGATTATGATTTTTATTTTTAAGGAGGATAAATTCCATCTTTCAAAGTTTGGTCTTTTTCTTTTTAAAAGAGATTTTTTTTTATTTTTATTATAGAATTGTACACCTGAAACCTATGTAGCTTTACTAACAATTGTCACCCCAATAAACTTTAATAAAGAAAAAAATATTTTTTTTTTCTGGTAGAGTAGACCAATAAAAGATAGCTTATCATTCCTCTTTCTGAACATCTATGACTTAACATTTTTCAACTTATGTAGACACTACAAAGACATATCAGATGTTTTGCCCTGTCAAGCTTTCTTCACAGCTTCGTAGGCGCCAAAGGCAGTAGGGAGAGTGGTGACAAAAACAGTGAATAGGAAAGGAAACTTCTCCAGGCTTCCTGCTTTTCCTGTGGTCGTAAAAACACGCCAACATGCATCCTTGGCCCACCTGCCAACAAGCTTCAAACTACTGCTGTTTTGGTGATACTCAAATTAGGGAAATTACAGCTGAGTGTTCATTAAGTCTGAGCTAGAATCTGTCTGTATCTGCCAATAGGATCTGATCACAGTAATCCTGATCACTGTAAATCCCTATTGTTTTCAAGCCCAGTAGTTTTCAAGCATATTTTCATAGTCTTCTATTACTAAAAGCAGTACATATGCATTGGAGAAAATTAGAAAATACAGATAAGCAAAAATAAAAATATCAAAGCCATACAGTCTTACTACCCAAAGAATATCATTTTAACATCTTAGTTCTTATCCTTCTAGATCAATACCTTATTGATATTCTCTATTTGATGAAGTATCATCATACTCATTTTTAATTGCTTAAATATGGTTTCCGTTCATGCTTTGAACATATTTATAATAGTTACATGAAGTGTTTGTTAGGTCCAAGATCTGCACCTCTAAAGTAGTTTCTGCTTTGTTCCCGTTCCTTCACATGTCTCATAATTTTTTTGTTGAAAAATGGACATTTTAGATAATTTATTGTAGCAACTCTGGATTCTGATCCTCCCCAGGCTTTTTGTTGTTGCTGTTTGTTTTGACACGGTGGTTCATATGTTTATTTGTTTTGTAACTTGGCTGCACTAATTCTGTGAAGTGTATTTCCCCCAGTGTTCAGCCTCTGACGTGTTTGCTTATATATCCTTCCCTGTTTTTATTTTTAGGCTTGGTTTCTTGGGGATTGCCTGTGTCAACATAGCTTAGTGCTTAGCCACTGATTGGTTAGAGATTGTGTTTAATTAAGCCTGAGGCAGTAACGTTTTCATCCTTTTCGGTTGAGTCTGTATGTAGCTTGGGGACCACCTTTAGAGTTTAGGGACTGTACCTACCTGCTCAGCCTTTAGCTCAGGGACTGATAGCTCAGAAGTACCGTCATCTGGTCACTCCTGCGTTGTCAAAGCTTTGGGCTTTTCCACAGCCTTCTGGACCTCCAGAATCAAGTGTGATTTCAGCAGGGCCCTCTGGCTGTCTCGGACCTCAATTTTTCTGTTAAACTTCTGCTCGTCTGCCTCTACTTGTATCACTAAGCGATTAGCCTACAATTACTAAATATTAACCCCTGTGATATCTATTGTTTTTGACAATGCTCTGGGGCATGGATAGTCTACTCTGTGTTCCCCAAGTGAGCAACGTCAGGCAGGGCTGCAGAGCTGCAAGTCTTCACCCGCTTACTGAGTCCCACCTTGACCAGCAGGAGTTGGGGGGATGGGGTACTCTGATGGTCTTTGGTTGCCCTACCCAGAGTCTCCCTCTAAAGCAGGAGCTTGGGCTGTGGGGATGGGCACCCCTGAACAGTGGCAGCTTCCCACCCAGTGAAGCTCTTTCACAAACAGGGCTGGGAAGCTGGGAGGACGAGTGCAGCAGTTTTCTGGGGCTGCCCTGCCCACCTGAATAGATCCTTGGCAACAGGAAGATGGCAGGGATGGGTTCTTCCACAACATGGAGCTGGGAGTGATGGATACAACTCAGGTTCAAATGCTACAACCTTCCCCTGTTCTTACTGAGTTTCATTAGATTTTGTTGAACAAATGCTGCTCAATTTCTTGCACACACTTAGGTCAGTTTCCAGAGACTTTAAATGGTTGTCTTAGATAATTTTGACCAGTTTAATCAATGCTTCTTTGAGGAAGAGGAATTCATCAAGCTCTTTACACCACCATTCAAGAAGTTCCACCCCCTGTAAGTGGTCTGTAATTATAATTTTACTTCTTTGCTTTAACTTACAGTATAAGAAAATTACAAAATGCCAAATATAGTCATTTACTAACAATAAGACTACCAAGTATAGTTTAGGCCCTCTGTAATTTCTTTTGCGTGTATCTCCTCGATCTGTGAACTACTTTAGGCTCGGGCCTAGGTCACATTTACTTCCGTTTCCATCATGCAGGGCAGCCGTTGGGAGATAATGATCTTTCAGCTTGGAAACAAAACTAGATATGATATGTGTTTTTAAAAATAGAGTCCATGGTTACCTCACCCAGTGGTTTCCCTCCAGTAGCTAGTTTGTTGGCTGGTTACAAGTCTGGCCTTCAGATGGCCTTCAAACTACACACATACGTACACAAATATACTCTTACACTTACCTTCTCATAACATTTCCCAGTAACTTTTCTCCTTTAAGAGTGCCCATATGCAAATCTTTTTTTTTTTTTTAACCTATTAGGCTTTAAAGCCACAGTGTCTGTTGCCTACCCCCTTTTCAGGAACAAGTTAAAATATCTGAGACCTGAAACACATTATATGTTGGCTCAAAAATCCTGAAAGAAAACAGCAACACCAAAATAAATGTGTTTGGTCAAATATCTATAAAATATAACATTAGGTTAACCTACCAACAGCAACTCAACACTTAAAAAGTTACATATAAATTATATTTAAGGTGTCATATGAATACATTTTAAGGTATTTCTTATAGTGAGAAGTGGAAGCTCCTCAAAGGTCTTAAGAATCATGTTCACCATATTTTAGCCACATGTTAAAAATAAGGGTTGTGGGGATTGGAACTCAGGCCTGGTATCAGCTTGTAGGGCCCTCGTGAAAGATCCCAAATACGTTCACAAAGAAGAGATGGTTCTATAGGGCATTTACCAATGTTTTTCTACCCTGATTTGAGTAGAGAGGCAATGGAACCCCACTGTGTAGACTCAGACCTTTGCACTTTATCAGTTACATTCATTCATTCTCAGCAAATATTTGCCAAGCACCTACCTTGTGCTTGAGGACCCAATGACTGAGGAGAGAGTGAAGAGCAAGGTAATCTGGGCCCTTTCCTCATGCTGTTTATTTATTGGTTGGGGTGTAACATATTTTTAAATCATATAAACATATTACTGCAGATTGTAGGATATTATGGAAAACAGCTCTTCAGGTGTTGGTGATGTATGTGGATATCTATCTTAGATTTAGAAGTCAGAGAAGGCCTTCTCATGGATTGATAGCTAAGCTGAGGTATGAAGAAAGAGTTGGAGTGAAGTGGGGGTAAAGCGAGGAATGGCTGATGCAGAGGCCCTGGGGAAGGAAAGAGATTCATACTTTTATGGAAATCAAACACAGCCAGGGCAGCTGGAGCACCACGAGCTTGAAGCAGGTGTTGTGAAAGAGGCTGGGAAGGTGGCTGGGTCATACAGGACCTTAAGGGTCATTTCAAGGATCTTAAATTCTATTCCACTTGAATAGTTTTAAACACCCAGCATAACAAGACCTTGTTTGATTTTTAAAAAGATCTCCATGGGAAGTAGATAGATGGGGGCGCTGAGTGGAAACTGGTGGGGAGGGGAGGAAGTGGAGGTTTGTAGTAACTGACGGACATGGGACTTAGATAAGTGGGATCAGGGAAGGTAGAGGAAAACGGATAGATTCGACCAATATTTTGGAAGTAAGGACAACAGGGCATGGAAAAACAAATCTTTTCTTTAATTCTATGTTTCAATACTATGTCACTAACAGTTCAGTTAAAGTCAAACCTAATACAAATGCCCACTGCATTGTGGGGAAACCTTAGTGTTTAATGTTGTGTTATGATAAGTAGTTATGATTAACTCTTATCAACTAACTCAGAGAGTAAATCAAAAGTTCTTTTACCGGAAATGAAAAAGAAATAAATAATATTGCTCTATGTACCAGATAAATGTTCATGCTTCTTTGACAGCAGAGGCAGAGGTTTCTTAATACAGGAAAGTGAGCATGGATTTTTGGAGCTGGACCATTTAGGTTCCCATCCTGACTGCCTTTAAATAGCTCTGTAACTTGGAACAATTTACTTAACTTTTCTAAACTTTAGTTTAATGGAGATAATACCTACTTCGCAAAACATTTTTGAGAATGAAATAACTGTTACACAACACTTGCTCATAATAGAGGCCCTAATAATTATTAGTTCTCTCAACATACAAATAATCATCCTAGTAATGTACACTATTCAGGTTGTTTGCGAAACCTAGAAATACGTTTTTTAGAATGGGAGGATTCTAACTCAATTCGTTCTCTCAATTTAGAGATGGAGAAATCAGTCTTCATCTAGAGAGGTAAAGGACTTCCCAGGAACACAGAGCTTCCTGGAGACAGAATAGAACTTGAGCTGTTTTTTCCAAACACTCACCATCTTTCTAACATACCGTATTGCCTCATATGTTTCCTTTCTAATGTCCAACTGAAAGCTATCCATCCGTATATCCATGTTTCCTCTGCTGAAAGCACAAAGAAGGTGACCTTGTGTTCTCTTTGCCAGCTACACGCCATGGGAAAACTTCCTGGAACCAGAATGGCAGAGTTAAAAGCCAAGTATACCTTGCTGCATGATACCGTTAGGAGGTATGCCATTTACCCATGTGGTGACATCTTTGATCGTATGTATATTTCTTGCTGTGATAGGACCTGTCCTATTTTGCATTCCCCCCAAAAGCAGACCCTGAGGCAAGGATTTGAGGTCAAGTAATTTGAGAAGTGATACCAGAGATTATCGTGAGAGAGTGGGGAAGTGAGACAGGGAAGGGAGGAATCCATCTGGTGATGTGCTGGTCTTCAGGTTAACACTGGGCAACTGGGGCTTAGTCTCACTGAGGACCCTCTGTGTGACTGTATAGACCATACCTCAGAATGCTCCTGCTGAAGGGTGAGGAAACTGGGGTATTGATTAAGGTTTGCTCCTAGAGAGAGGAGCTCCCAGCATGTTTAGTTTGCCCTTTGAAAAGCCAAGTGAGCTCCTACGGCCAGAGAAAGTGCTGAGGCAGAAGCACACAGGTGCTGTTGGTATGTATTAGAATGGGCCAGCGGATTTTGGTGGGAGGGACCCTGACACTACCTGCTACAGGACATGCCAGTAGGATTCTCTCCTCCCCACCTCTCTTCACCCCACCACTCAGAGGTCCAGTTTCTACAACAACGCCAGCCTGCATTTGATTTCGGTCTCGGTGTCTCCCCTCTTCCTCCTACGCCGGGCCACTCACCCTAGCCCAGCCCCAGGCAGCAGCAGGTCAGAATAGGCTTCCACAGAAGAATTCAACAAGGTTTCCTGAGTCCCCACTATCAGCCATTGGGAATCAAGGAGGAAGGAGCGTGAAGAAAGAAGGAGAAATCCTTTTCTGCTGCTACTCCTTACTGCACCCACACTTCTCTCTTCCTTTCCCCCACCTCCTGCATCATAGCCTTGTATGTTGTCTTCATCCAAAACCAAGGAGAGACAACAATGGACCGAAACTCCATCCTGCCATTCCACAGCCATCCTCTCTCCCAGTCTCCTACCATTACCCCTATTTCTTTCCTTGCAGTCATTTGGCTACTTTGGGGATGGGAACAAGTGTGAATGATGAGGAGAAGAGCAGAACTGCATCCCTTGCACCCTTCATTCTCCCCACCCCCTACTAACTCAGCTCCACTGAGGTTCCTAACCCTCCAGAGCCTTCAGCTTTGGTTCCTCCTCCTCCTCAGCCCCAAGCTAAGTCCTGAACTTCATCCTTAATGGAGACTCCATTTTCCACAAGTGGTCCTGCCTGCTGCTGCGTGCACATAGTTCTCAAGACTCAGGAACTTAGAAGATTCAGATGGAAAGTGTGGAGTAATCTTTTCCAGCAAACTTCACACTGCTTAACTGGAGAAAAGTCGATGCAGTTCTCAGGGCATCCCTCCAAACCTCTTTGCAGATACAAGGAACACTGTAACATTTCTTGCTCTCTGGATTGCTCTCATCTAGAGCCCTTGTGGCGTGCCGGTGTGGCTTCCTCCTTGCCTGACCCATGGCTCAGTTCCCGGGGCCCCAGTGACAGCAATATAGGACCAAGGCTATGGTGTTACTTCTTCCTACTTCCCTACTGTGTTGCAAAACTATTACTCTCTTTCTGCTACCCACATTTTACCTCCTCTTAAGTCCTTAGTTCCCTCTTTTGTCATTACAAACACTTGCTCCCACTGCCTGATGGTTGGGAAAGGCACAATGAAGTAGATTCTTTGCTCTGGCTGCTGGGCCTGTAGCAGGGTGCATATAGGCTGGAAATGCTGAACTGAAACTGAATGAGTTTTCCATGAAAACTATTGTAAGAGTAGTTAAATTTTCTACTGCTGACACTATATGTACGTAAATTACAATTGGTTCTGGCTGGAACCCTAACCACCTTGTCCACCTCTTTTCTGGGGGGAAACAGGCTCTGTGGCCCTCGACAATACCTTACTATTCCACAGTTGAAGACTCATGTTAAGAAGACGGGATAACTTTGGATTTACAAAGTATATTAGCATATAAGGAAATTGAATTGTAAGAAATAATTCCATCTTTCATTAATGGAAATTACATGTGTAATCATTATAGCTGTTGTTGTTTCTATTTGGTACCTAACATAATGCGTGGAATATATTATGTCCCAATAAATGTTCCTCTGGATGCTATTGAGCAAATGACATATTAAAGCCTGGGAAAATGGGTGGAGCTGGTAGTTTCAGTTGAGACAGTTTTGATCAAGTCATTAGGCATCTCTGCAAATGAGCTGAAACCTGAAGATTTCTCCTGGTGAGGAAAAGTGGTGGGGAGCATGCCCCAAAAGAGAGTGGTGGCTTTAAGACAGGAAATGGCCAGGGTCCTACTTCTGAATAGGAAAAGCAGCTAATGTGAGGCAGTTGGGTTTCTAAAGATGAATCAAATCTGCTGGTAAGGCTGGAGCTGATGCTGGCCAGCAGCATAAATGACTGAGTTCTAGAAGGTCCTGGAGATTCCATTGAGTCTAATTTCTATGTCCATTCAAATCTGCTTCTAGCCAGATGCTTAACCCTTCTCCCTGGATAGGGGCAAGACCACACAATAAATACAACTGGGGTTGTAGGAGTCCCCTCTACTGTGACAGTGAAGTCCAGCTCTAGTCAGGCACTGAATTTAAGATCAGAAATCTGTAAATTAATTTATGTCCATCATTTTATAGGGGAATTTTTCTTCCTAGTTTCCTAGCAAAGTGTCATTAGAAAACTGTCTGTACTCTCTTAGTTCACTAAGGAGGAAAAGATTTTTCCCACAATCAGGTCAGAAGAATTCAAGAATCAGAGAGCCAGCGTTGCTGGGGCAGCGGAAGGGAGGACCCTTCTCCTTATTATTGCTCCCACCCCTGGAAGTCATGATTGTTCTTCAAAGTCAGGTGCAAATATCGCAGTCCCATCTAACTTAATGCTTTCTCTGTTATCTCCCACCATTTTGATCTAGACCCTAGTGGAAGCACTTGTCACCGGGTACTCCAGTTACCTATTTACGTCTGCCTCCCTCTGCTAGATCGTGAGCTCCACTCGCCTCTACTATCTAGCACAATACTTGGCACAAAAGTGTCACTGAATTTAATTCAATCCAGGAATGGAAGGAACGAGAAGCAGTGTAGACATGCTCTTTCCCTCCTCGTTAGACCCCCACAAGAGCTACTAAGGGGATTGGAGGTGTGCACTTCTCATTATGTGAATCTCTGTTTTCATAAAACCCAGCACACAGGAGTCAGAGGTCCAGTTGCTCCAGAATGCTAAGTGTTTCACTGAGCAAATCCAACAGCAGCAGTTTCACCTGCAGCAAGCCGATAATTTTCCAGAGGCATTCTCCACCGAGGTCTCTAAAATGAGAGAACAGCTTCTCAAGTATCAAAATGAATACGATGCAGTGAAGGAAAGAGAGTTCCACAATCAGTACAGACTGAACAGGTGAGTACACAGTTCTCTCAGCACACTGAAGACACATGCAAGCCACTCTGTGTCCACATAAACACAATTAGAAAAATTAGACTAAATTAGGAAGGAACTTTAGGTATATGTGATTAGCAACATTAAGATTACAAGCCTAGAACTTTCCTTGATTCCCTAGAACAGGCAGTCCCTGAACAATAACATTACACAACTTCTAGAAAAGCGCTCAGGTGACAGGGAGACACTCTCAGGAAAAGGAGTTCCCTGCTGTGTTTTCCGGATGTCAGGAAAGCCAAGTGCCCTGGGAGCTGCAGCCAGAGAACACACCCCACAGAACAAGGGCTTGGCACACACTCTTGCCCTCTGTGGGCCTGACAGTGGCCCCTTATCCTTTTTGCAGCACGAGATTACGTGACTGCATGGCCCCACGTGCACTTTCCGAACAAGCCTACTTGAGCTGAGGGTCACATCTATTCTTCTAATACGGGAATGCGGACCACACATTCAAATTTCTTCTCTTATTACTAAACTATTCCTTAGGATCAAAGAAGAAAGTTACATCCTTTTGGAAGACACATTTACTTATCCAAATCTAGAGGAGGTCATTCAGTGAACTAACGTAGAAATGTATTGCTAGAAGGGCAAATGTTATTTCCAAAATCTCTAATATTTCTCTTGTGAGTAACAAGTCAGTGGAAGAGTTTGTTCAGCAAATCACACTATTTAGATTGAATTTCGAAAAGATTGCTATCCGGGTTTTGTGCTGTGATGTGCGTGTGCTATGCCTGGGTACTGGAGAGAAAGCCAAACCATCTCTCCTAAAATTTGTTACCATCTAAAGTGGCAGAACTTTCTCTGACTATTTTTAAGAGTAGATAGATTTCTGACCAAGTGAATATAATTCAGTCCTGCTGAGAGATAAGCAAACAACTTGAGTGACTTCCTGGGGACCTTACAGGTCCTGGGTTTGGAATCTTCTCTTTGGGGCCTATTTTTTCAGCTGGAAGTTGAGGAAGGCTAGCTTACTCAGAGTTATACTCAGAGGAAAAAAGTCAGAGCTCTCTTTTGTCCTTCAATCAAAACTTGTTTCAGACTCGCTGGTGAGAGCTATAAAAAGAAAGCCTAGCTATTTCTGTGCACTGTAAGCACTCTTTCAGTTGAGAAAATAATGAAATTAAAACAATTGGTAGTTGTTCATTAGTATTGAAAATATGAATGCTTGACATTTCCATGAAAGGGTAAGAGGAACATAAGTCAGTTGATATTTAAATTGTTTCAAATTTCCAAGTATTCCTGCCAAGAGGAAAAAAACAACAAACAACAACCAGAACTCTTGCCTTTTGAGTGTAGACAGGCAAATTGTCCATTGAGTTACTTGGGATAAGCAGGGGACAGTGCCTAGTGACCTATCGGGAGCAAGAACATTCAAAATGCACATTTGCAGAAATGTTTAGTGTGTCTTCTTTTGGGATTTGTAATGCAAGATACTTTAGTTTGAGAAAATTCCCTTCCATTCGCAAATATTAACCGCTCCAGAACTAATAAACTTATTTTCATAAAAATAATGGTGATGCCAAAAGAAATATCAGGATGTGTATTTCATTGGCTTAACATATTTAGTATTATCTGGTACAGAAACAAATTCACCCAACACTCTCTCCCCAGGAAAGAAGCAGATAGTTCTATCCCCACATAAAAATAAAGAAGCTAAGCCAGTGAGAGAAGACTATTCATCCAAATATACAGATGATATTTTTCACATTGTCACAACAAACTCTCATTTTATTCAGGGTCTAAATAATAGAAGCCCAAATAACTTCTGAATCACTGGCAACAACTAAGAATAATACATTGTTCAAATACTCTATAGAGAAAGGATTTCACTCTATAATTTGGTTGATTTTCACATGTTTTCACAGAATATAAATTCTTTAATAAATGCTAATGGTAAGAATAATTATGTGGTCAGTTAATAATTAAATCTGTTGCAATACATAGTTTCAGTTTGGGGATTAATATTTATTGATGATCTTTTGATAAATATGCAGTTCAGGAAAGAATATGTACTTAAATAAGTTAAATGAACACGTTATAAATAAATAATAAAGTGATTAAATAACTACTGTTGAGAATTTATTTTTGAAACAAAGTAGAAGTCATGGTCTTTCTGAAAACTTTTTCTGAAAAGATTATCCAACATTCTTTCCAACATTTACCTTGCCTTCAGTTTATCTTTTTTTGACTATTCTGTTTTCTAGTAATTCCTAAGGTTTGGACAGCAAATAAACTGTCTTTCATGCTAAATCTGATGCACTCTGACAAGTGTAGGTCAGCTGGGGAGAAAAGGCCATTTGTCATGCGGGGCATCAGGCAGGGTCTCAGCTCCTGCTCCCCACATAAGAACGCAGGACATGGTGAGGCCAAAAAAGAACACCCACGGAGCCACAGACAGGGGAGTCATATGACTATATTCTCGCTGGCGACTGGGTTGGAGACATAAGAAGCAGGAACCACATGATCTGCAATCCACACGCCATTTGCTTTTCTCTGGCAACCAACCAACCCCACGTGCTAGCTGCAATCCGCTCTTGCCAGCCACCATCCTCTTGCCAGCCCCCATTTTCTGCTAGCGTAGCCATGGCAGTTATATTAGTGGCCAATGGCTCACTGGTTATAGCTGATGGCCAACTGGCCACAGCTGATGGCCATCCAATCACAGTTGATGGCCATTTACTACCTGAGCCAGCCCCTTTCCACGTGAGGCCGAGAGCCTGGAAACTGCACTCTTGGCTCTGTCTCCACACCATTGTTAACACTGCCTGTCACGGATGTGGATGTGGAGAGTGGGGACGCTCATGCTGCCCATTTGCAGGACTGTCCGAACGTCATCCTGGCCTTAGGGACTGTGTACTCTCCCATAGCTGGTCGCTGGCTACCTGTTGGTGCTCACCCAGAGTTTAGTAGTTGTTTTCCATCCTTAATCCAATACTGACAGCAACGTTGGGACCAAGAAACAAACAGATCCAGTAAAGAAGGGAACAGAAATTATTTTAGTAATGCATCAGGAATTTCAGAAAGTTAGAATATGATAGAGGGGGATACGAGTCGTCAGGATTAGCAGTAAGGAAAAACTCACAGTTGGAACAGATTTTACCTTCTAAACTTAGAAAACAAAAACAAAAAAATGTCCTGCCCCACCAGTGACAACCAAGAACAGAACCAGCTTAGAACAGGTTTTGCAGAGTGTGGTCCTTGT
Organism: Rhinolophus sinicus; assembly: GCF_036562045.2. Taxonomy (NCBI): domain Eukaryota; kingdom Metazoa; phylum Chordata; class Mammalia; order Chiroptera; family Rhinolophidae; genus Rhinolophus; species Rhinolophus sinicus. Next base: position 71,154,326 of record NC_133758.1, read on the forward strand.
AACTGAAAGAGAAGCACCTGAAATACTTGTTTAAACGGTAGCTCCAACCCTAAAACTAATGATTTCTTTCTAAGCCTTCCCGCCCAAGATGACATTTGAATTTTTTACGAGCTTCCAATGTGATCCTGATTCACATCAGAGTTTGAGAACAGTTGATCTCAAAGTGGTTCTCAGCCCTGACTGCATGTGAGAGGCACCCGAGTCTTCTTTGAGTGATCACTCAGTCTGTGCTTAAACACCTCCAGTCACAGGGCTTCACAGCCTCCCCACAGCAGCCAGGCCAGCTTTGGACAGCCTGACTCTTAGATGGTTATTGCTTGTGTTGATTCAGAAATCTATCTTCTTGCAACTTCAGCCCATTCAGGCTGGTTCTACTCCTGATGGCAAATAATGCCTCTTGCACATGGCAGCATACAGGGTTTCCTGCTCTGTCTCTTCACCCACAAGTCCTTAAAACCAAAAACCTTTGATGACATGGTTTTAGTTAAGACTCTCTTGCTGCAGAAAAGAAATGAATCCTGAGGAGCTTTGACATTGAAGCACGCCTTAGTTGGGAAAGCTGAAAATGTGAGACAGATTTAAATGTTAATGTCAGTTTAAAAGGTTAAGAGTTAATATATATCAAAAGGCACAAAATTTCTTTTTAATCCCTGTAATGCCATGCAAAAATGAGAATCCCAAAGGAGAAAAAAAGACAATGCATAAAGTTGTTTATTACATTATTATTTATAAGTGTGAAAAACTGAAAGCAATCCACATTCTAAGAAATAGTGGAATGATTAAATAATGTGTTCCAGAGGCACTTGATACTGAAAAGCGCTCTGGAGTCAGATAGGACTGGGTTTGAATGTCAGTTCAGGATGGACTGTGTGACTTTGGAAAAGATGCTAACTCCTCATTTTTTCATTTGTACAGTGAAGATATCAATACTTACTTACCAAGATTCTGAAGTTTAGAAAAGATACATGGACCTGGCATATAGTAGATTCAGTAAAAGATAGATAATATTTGGGATTATTTTATTATGGTACATCCATTCACTAGCTATTGAAACTAGCTATTAAATTATTCTGTTTTGCAATTGGGAAACCATTTTAACTACATGTTGGGTAAAAATACATTCAACCACATATACAAAATTGATATAATTTTATTAAAAGTTACTGAAAGAAATATAATATGAATATATCAATGAAAAATATTCTATTGGGAAGATATGAAATAATATTAAAGATGTTAAAAGGAAAATAAAAATGATAAACTGGTGTGATGGGGTGGGATTGTGAATGATATACAGTTGATCCTTCAACAACATGGTGGGGTAGAAACACTAACCCATCACACAGTCAAAAATCTGCATATAACTTTTGACTCCCCAAAAACTTAACTACTATGGCCTACTGTTGACCAAAAGCCTTACATAACATAAACAGTCAATAAACACATATTTTGTATGATTTATTTATATATCTCTTATATACTCTATTCTTACAATAAGGTAAGCTAGAGGGAAAAATGTTATTAAGAAAATCATTAGGAAGAGAAAATACATTTACAGTATTCATTGGAAAAAATCTGCATATAAGTGGACCCATGCAGTTCAAATGTGTTGTTCAAGGGTCAACTGTATTTCTCTATACATGGAAAACTATACATTTTTAAAGGGAAAAAGTTAATCGGTGTTTCTTAATAAAAATGAGAAAAAAGCATAATAGAGATATAATTAGTTAGAACTGCCCTAAAGAATTGGCCATTTTATGTTTGTTTAAAGAAAATATCATTTTATATTTATTTAAAGAAAAGATTATAAATCTTGACTTGTGGGAGAACGTCTTGTCACCATTTTGAAACTCAGGAACACTCAACTTGCTTTTACAACCCAAAGAAGGTAGCACACTACCGCCCCCTGGTGGCAGCATAGGTGATATGTAGGGTCAATAGCCGGGAAGTAAGATGATGTCAAATTATATGCAAGCTCTCAAAGCAAAGGCTTTGTGTTCAAAGCTCTGAAAAAGTCAGCTTCAGCCTGTGGCCTAACAACTAACCTATATTAAATTCCACGTGGCACATATTTATTACACTAACCTTAATTTACATTACTGCAAATAAAATTTCATAAAGTTAAAACCTGGTGTGCATGCATCTTTAGTTACATGTTCGCAGACCTGCTGGCTGGTGGGATCTGCTTATTTGATGGACCCAGTGGAAGCTGTAGCAATTAGCTAGGCAAACACTAGTTCACTGCACATAATACAAAGAAGAAAAGGCCCAGAGTCTGCCTGGAAGGAGCCAGAGTCTAGGTGGGAGGTTGGGCTCCCAGGCAGTTGTAATGTGATGAGATAACTGCTCTATTGGGTGTGTGTACACGGTGATGTGGGAGGACTGGAGAGGAAGCACCTAAATGGGCCCTTGGGAGTCACTGAAGCCATCATAAAGAATGGACACTGGGACTGGCAAACAAGCAGAGGAAGTACATTTTTGAGAAGAGAAAAAGAGAAACTTACCACTGCAGAAATTGCAACCCCTTTCTACTTTGTCAAAACTTATTTAATTTAATTTTTTTTGCAGCTTAATGGAAGAAAAAAGCCTCATAATAAAGGAATTTGAGAAGATACCTAAGCCAGGAGTAAGTCTTAGAAAGTCTAGAGTTTGTTAAATATAGCTGGATTCAAACATCCCTTTTGATAAATATTAATTTGTCACAACAACCATACCCTGAAACATTGGAAAGATCTAAGAGTCTTAACTATGGACAATGCTGAAAGGAATATCTGTATAAGTTTTGGGGTAAACATAGGTGGTGCCTATTATAGATTTTAGCTATTTGGCACCTAATTTAGACTGTTCAGTTGGACAATATCTACTTTGTTTCCAGAAGAAAAAAATGATTCTATGGTTGGTACTTAAAAACATTATTTTTCTATAGCTATTACCCTCATAGTTTCCTCAACAGCTTATTACAAGAAATTTTTATAAAGAAGACGTATCACTTATCTATTCCTGCACAGCAAACCACGCCAAAATTTAGTGGCTTAAAACAACCATTTTTTTTATTTTTCACAGTTCTGAATTCTGGTCTAAGTTGGCTCAGTTGGGGCTAAGTGGTCTAGGACGGCTTCGTTCATATGTCAGCCAGCTGGCAGGCTAGTTAGTCTAAGATCACATGTCACTAGTTAGTCACATAATGGTGGAAGGGTTTCCAGCCTTAAGAAGAGACAAGCAGCCTTAACAGAGGGCAAACTCCAACATGCAAGGACTTTTCAAGCCTCTGCTTAAATCATTTCTGGAATGTTTCATTGGTCAAAGCAACTCCAATGGGCAAGTCTAAAATCAAGGGGTAGAGAAATAGGCCCTAGCACTTAATGGGAAGAATGACAAAGACATACAGGAATGGATGGAGTTTGTGTCCACTTTTTGCAATCTCTTATACAAAGTAAATAGAAAGAACATCACACTTTACATTGCTTCCACCTCCTAAATAGTTTTATTTCAAAAGCGTGTTGTTGCTGTTTTAATTCCAAGGTACAAAAACCTGTTTAGCATAGAGTAAAATATGTATGTATGTGTATATATGTATATACATATAATATATGTACATATATAATTATTATACAGTATATATAATATATACTGTTATATAAGGATACCTAACCACTATTTACAACACAGATTTTTATGGGAAAAAAGCATTTTGAATTTTAGTTCAAGATCATAGGATCACCAATTTTACCCTCTCACAGCAGCAGTGGAGGAGGGAGGTATGCAAAAAGCCGGGAAACAGACTAAATGGATCCATTTACTCAGTCATTAGTAACGTGTAGACTTTCTGAGTATAAAAAGGCTTCTCTTCCATAAGTCAAACACTCCCCAAATAATCAGTCATGGGAAACAAAAATGTGTTATGAGTCTGCTGTGAAAGGTATTCGGGGGAGAATGTATACGAAATGAGAGATGTAATATCAATAAGAAAGTGGGAGATTAAGGAGTGCAAAGGTATTTGGGTATTCCAAAACAAACTCCCTAATCTCATGTCTGACTCAGGTTAACCATAAGCCAGATGCTCAAAGGTTAATTGCATCTGATTTTGTCAAATCACAAAGCTATTAAAAAATAGTCTGGAATTTTTCACTAATGCTTTTGATATGAAATAGCAATTAACTCAGAAAAGAAAGCATTTAAAATACAGGAGGACAGAAAAGAGAACTGGTAAAAAAAATAGTACGAGTATGAATTTAATGTAAAAAATAACACATGTAATACAATTGTCATGCCTTTATTGAAAATGTCAGATATTATACATTGTATTTAACTTGGTAAGAAAACATTCAGGAAGATCAAAACAGATATAATTAAAATGGTGAGTAAAATTATTTTTACTTTGATTTTTAGGTAGACAGATGTTTATATATCTGAAAGCAACCCCAGTGCACATATAACCTGTGCACTGGGGTTGCTTTCAGATATATAAACATCTGTCTTCAGGCTCTACATAACCTGATCATTTTCATGACTTTTAAAGGAAATGGAGAAGAAAATGAGAATATTGAAAGAAAGCACCGAAGAATTACGTAAGGAAATAATGCAGAAGAAAATAGAAATTAAAAATTTACGGGAAGACTTAACATCTAAGCAAAAGCAATTACTAAAGGAGCAGAAAGAACTGGAAGAATTGTTGGAACATCAGGTCAACCTAAAGGTGAGCTATGAGAGTTCAGAAATACTCGAGTGTGCCTGCATGGACATAAAAACGTATGGGCGTGAAGTTGTCAAGTTTGACTGCAAGTTTGACCCATAGCCCATGTTGGTGCTTCCTCCCCAGTCCTCCCACAACACTGTACACACACCCATTAGGGCAGTTATCCCATCACGTTATCATCACACAAACTGAAACGTTCAGCATTGTGATTGATCCAGTCAAACTAAACCTGGACTCTGGGAATTCACAAAAGACTTTAGAGTGCTCGGTAATATCATTGCAATTGGGAGCCTCGGCCCAAGGAGAAGCCTCTCTAGACTTCACCAAGCATTTTTCAGTATTGTAAATGAGTGTCAAAAACACAGCATCTTCTGTGAAGAGCAACCAAATTGACTAATCTCTTCTGCATATTTGTATTACTTTATCCTTGTCTGTTTGCTTCACCTCCACTTCCCTCTCACCAGGAAAGTGATGGGAGGCCTGCATTTATGTCGAAGATAATTTAAATTTATTTTTGAAAAATGTATAACTCTTAAAACTATTTTTAATTATATATTTTTTCAATACAGTTGACATTCAATATTGTTTTATATTAGTTTCAGGTGTACAGCATAGTGGTTAGACGTTTATATAATGTATGCAATGACCCTCCTTATTAGTCTAGTGCCCACCTGGCACTATACATACTTGTTGCAACATTATTGACTATATTCTCATGCTGTACTTCCCATCCCCGGGACTATTTTGTAACTACCAATTTGTATTTCTTAATCCTTTCACCTTTCTCGCCCAGCCTCCCAACCCCTCTCCCCTCTGGTAACCCTCAGTTTATTCTTTGTATCTATGTGTCTGCTTCTCTTTTGTTAGTTCATTTATTTTGGTTTTTAGATTCCACATGTAAGTGAGATCACATGGCATTTGTCTATCTCTGTCTAACTTATTTCACTTAACATAATATCTTCTAGGTCCATCCATGTTGTCGCAAATGGTAAGATTTAATTCTTTTTATGACTGAGTAATATACCATTGTATATGTGTACCACTTCCTTATATAGTGGTCTAATTATGTGCACTTGAGTTGCTTTCATATCATAGCTATAGTAAATAGAGGTGCAGTGAACATAGGAGTGGATATGTCTTTTCGAATTAGTATTTTGGATTTCTTCGGATAAATACCCTGGGTGGAATTGCAGCTCATAAGGTAGTTTTATTTTCAATTTTTTGCGGAAACTCCATACTGTTTTCCATAGTGGCTGCACCAATTTGCAATCCCACCAACAGTGCGTGAGGGTTCCCTTTTCTCCACATCCTGGCCAACACTTGTTGTTTATTGATTTACGGATGATGGGCATCCTGACAGGTATGAGGTGATACCTCATTGTGGTTTTGATATGTATTTCCTGATGATTAGTATAGAGCATCTTTTCACATGTCTATTGGCCATCTGTATGTCCTCTTTGGAGAAATGTCTCTTCAGGGTCTCTGCCCATTTTTTAATGGGATTGTTTGTTTTCTTGGTGTTAAGTTGTATGATGTGTTTATATGTTGTGGATATTAACCCCTTACCAGATGTATCATTGACAAATATCTTCTCCCATTCAGTAGGCTGTCTTTTTGTTTCTTTTTGTTTTATTTATTTTTTATATTAGTTTCAGGTTTACAAAATAACATACTGATTAAACATTTATGCCCCTCACCAAATGATAACCCCCCGAAGTCTACTACCCCTCTGACATCATATATAGCCATTACAATACGATTGACTATATTCCCTATGATGTACTTTTCATCCTGTAACTATTTACACACACACACACACACACACACACACACACACACACACATATTTAATTATCGTTGACATTCAATACTTCAGCTTCAGGTGAACAGCGCAGCAGTCAGGCATCTACATAATCTATGAAGTGATCCACCCGATAAGTCCAGTACCCGCTTGGCACCCTACATTCTCTTTACAACATTATTGATTCTATTCCCCATAGTATATTTCACATCCCTGTGACTATTTTGTGACTATTAATTTGTACTTTCTAATCACTTCACCTTTCTCCCTCATTTTTAAATGGTATTGTTTGTTTTCTTGGTGTTAAGTTGTATGAGATTTTATATATTTTGGATATTAACCTCTTATCAGATGTATCATTGGCAAATACCTTCTCCCATTCAGTAGGATGCTTTTTGTTTTGTTAATGGTTTCCTTTGGTGTGAAAAAACTTTTTAGTTTGATGAAGTCTCATATGTTTATTTTTTCTTTTGTTTCTCTTACATGAGGAGACAGATCCAAAATAAATTATAAAAGTGATGTTACTGCTGATGTTTTCTTCTAGGAGTTTTATGGTTTCAGGTCTTACATTTAAGTCTTTACTCCATTTTGAGTTTATTCTTGTGTATGGTATAGGAAGGTGGTCTAGTTCATTTTCCACACATATCTGTCCAGTTTTCCCAACACCACTTATTGAGTAGACTGTCTTTACCCCACTGTATATTCTTGCCTCCCTTGTCATAGATTAAATGACCACATAGGCATGGCTTTATTTCTGGGTTCTCTATTCTGTTCCATTGACTTATGTGTCTGTGCTTATGCCAGAACCATGCTGTTTTAATTACTATAGGTTTGTAGTATAGTTTGATATCAGATAGTGTAATATCTTCATCATTGTTCTTCTTTCTCAAGATTTCTGGGGCTATTCGGGGTCTTTTGTGGTTCCATATAAATTTTAGGGTAATTTGTTCTAGTTCTGTGAAAAATGCCATTGGTATTTTAATAGGGATTACATTGAATCTATAGATTGCTTTGGCCAATACGGACATTTTAAAGATGTTAATTTTTCCTGTCCATGAATATGGTGTATATTTCCATTTATTTGTATCTGCATCAATTCCTTCCTTCAGTGTCTTATAATTTTCCAAGTGTAAATTTATTCCTAGGGATTTTTTTTGATGCAACTGTAAATGGAATGGTTTAATTAAAGTTGATTGGGGTGACAATTGTTAGTAAAATTACATAGGTTTCAGGTGTATAATTCTGTAACACATCATCTATATATAACACATTGTGTGTTCACCACCCAGAGAACTTGTAATGGAATTGTTTTCTTAATTTTGTTATTGGTGTATAAGAAGGTCATTGTGAATATTAAATGGAATAATTAAAGCACCCTATATAGTGCAGAACAGATAATAACAAGTCTACATATTGTAATTCCTTTTTCTCTCCTATTTAATTTGCTTAACTTAAATGCTCTTGTCCAAGATTACATAATTGAACATGATTTCATTTCTTCCTTTCTTTACTAGGATGAAGTGGTCCACCATCAAACCATTCCTGTACAAATTGGAAAAGAGATAGAAAAAATAACCCGCAAAAAAGTGTATGATTTAATATTTTTATTTTTAATCCCTCCCAGCCCACTCTGTCTGTGTGTTCACTAAAATACAATGTTAACCATCTGAACAGATCAAATTACTATTATAATTTTAGAAATCTCTGCATTTGTTCCTGTCTAGGTTGTGTATGTCAAGCTCATTAAAAGAAAGTAGTGCAACATATTGCTGTCATTCATAACACTTGTTCATGTCTTAAACTTGGGACAATATTCTCTTTCCAACTTATAAATCATATCTTTATGGAGAACTCCAATTGACTTTAACAGAGCTGGGCAAGGAATAAGTTACTTAAATTGTGTAGAGTTTCATGGTCTAGAAGTGTATATCAGCCTGCCAGAAGCCTGAAGTCCAAATGATAAGAACCCTTTGCCACCTATTCACCTGTGTAACACCCCCCCACCCCCCAAAAACAGTCAGAGTAGATTTGGAGGCAGACACCACTGAGGAAATTTTCAAGGTTTAGGGGAACCAGCAAAAGATAAAGATCAGTGAAGACACAAAAATTCTGGAGAGATAATGTGATTGCTCTGGTGACTGATCTTAAAAGAAGCAGGCATGGTAATGACTGTAAAAGTCAAGCAACCATCACCAAAGTTGAGAAATTCAGGTCAGTTCAGGGAGGCTGGTAGGGATGAAGGTAGAATCCAGGAGATGGTAGCCATGGGGATCTGAGAGTAAGTGGGTAGGCCAGACAAATCCCTGCCTGAACGGCACTCAGTGGAAATACCCTTTAATCCCACTCATCTGTGGTCTTTACCCCACTTCTGAGATCATTTGATTTATGACTTCTATAACCTCATCAGGAAGCAAAAATAGGTAAAAGACAGCATGAGCTCAAAATAAGACAAAGGGGTGTGTGTGTGTGTGTGTGTGTGTGTGTGTGTGTGTGTGTATACACATATATAAGTATGTATCTGTACATACATATGTGTGTATGTGTGTGTGTGTATCCCTCACAGAGAAATGGAAAAGAAAAAAGTTGTCTTGGAATCTGAACTCAAAGAACTAAATGACTCCCTAAAGAAAGTTGAAACCAAAATTCATGCTTTAATGGAAGAGAAGGAGGATGTAATGAAGGAAGTTGAAGGCAAAAGAGCCTTACTTGAAGTCAAAGAACGAGAATATAACCAATTGGTCAAGCTATTGGAATTAGCCAGAGAGAATGAAGCAACTTCACTAACTGAAAGGTTAGTTATGTGTGTGTCTGTCATCTAAATTTTTCTTCAATTTGTATTTGAGTATTTAAAACATCACCTCAAACAGATATGTTTCTATAGAATTATTCAATAAATATTTTTACAGAATTTTAAATCAATTTTTACCATTAATAATAAAACATGCTCCTATATCATCTTTTCTTACCGCCGAATAGTATTCCACTGTGTATATATACCACAACTTCTTTATCCATTCATCTATCGAAGGACATTTTGGTTGTTTCCATGTCTTGGCCACCGTAAACAAAGCTGCAATGAACATTGGAGCACACGTGTCTTTATCTCTAAATGTTTTCAGATTTTTTGGGTAGATACCCAGGAGAGGGATTGCTGGGTCATATGGCAATTCTATTTGTAATTTTTTGAGGAACCTCCACACTGCCTTCCATAGAGGCTGCACCAGTCTGCATTCCCACCAACAGTGTATGAGGGTTCCTTTTTCTCCACAGCTTCTCCAACACTTGTTACTATTTGTCTTGTTGATGATAGCCATTCTGACTGGGGTGAGGTGATATCTCATTGTGGTTTTGATTTGCATTTCTCTGATGATTAGTGACGTTGAGCATTTTTTCATATGTCTATTTGCCATTTGTATGTCCTCTTTGGAGAAATGTCTCTTCAGGTCCTCTGCCCATTTTTCAATTGGGTTGTTTGTTTTTTTGTTGTTGAGTTGCATGAGTTCCTTGTATATTCTGGATATTAGGCCCTTATCGGAGACACTGTTTGCAAAAATCTTCTCCCATTTGGTGGTAAGAAAAGATGATATAGGAACATTTGTGACAACATGGATGGATCTTGAGAGAGTAATGCTGAGCGAAATAAGTCAGACAGAAAAAGCAGAGAACCATGTGATTTCACTGATATGTGGTATATAAACCAAAAACAACAAAAGAACAAGACAAACAAATGAGAAACAGAAACTCATAGACACAGACAATAGTTTAGTGGTTACCAGAGGGTACGGGGGGGTGGAGGGTGGGGGTGGGAGATGAAGGTAAGGGGGATCAAATATATGGTGATGGAAGGAGAACTGACTCTGGGTGATGAACACACAATGGGATTTATAGATGAGGTAATACAGAATTGTACACCTGAAATCTATGTAATTTAACTAACAATTGTCACCCCAATAAATTTAATTAAAAAAAAATAATAATAAAACATGCGTTATTAAATGAAGCATTTAAAAGTATTGTTTTCTATGTTTACTTATTGTTTTCCTCAACTTCCTGTGACCAAATCATAAGGACACAATCTGTTATACTTTGTAAGTTTCTGAAGTATGCCTCTGGAAAATTGTGTCACTGGAGCATGTTGTAGGTGAGGGACTTTTTCCTACAAATGAATGGTATTTCTGAGGTAATTGTGACTTTTTCCCAATGGGAGTAATTTGGTGATGCCCCTCAGAGAGTGTTACTTTCCAATTTTAAGTAAAATTTCAGGGAAATTGGGATCTCTGTTTCTGCCAGTCTGCTATTGCATTTGCAGTTTTTATAAAACTGGCTCTAAATGATACCAACCTGCAAAAAAACCAAAATGCTTTTGGCATTATTTCCAATTTGATTCTAACATGAGAATTGTTCTGCATTTACATGCTGAGCTTGCTGTCTTAAAAAACATGAAGAGGAGCTGATGACTAATTGCTTTTATTTTCTTCTTTCTTTACCCGGAACAGAGGAATTTTGGATCTCAATTTACGAAACTGTCTCATTGACAAACAGAACTACCATGATGAACTTTCTCGTAAGCAAAGAGAGAAAGAACGAGATTTTCGAAATTTAAAAAAGATGGAGCTGCTCTTGAAAGTGTCCTGGGACGCACTCACTCAAACTCAAGCACTACATCAAAGGCTTCTGTTAGAGGTGCGTGCTGCACACCACTATCTGATTTCTGACTCTGTGCTGTCTTTTTGAAGTAAAAATATTTTAAGTTGTTTTTACTATCAACAGGGAAAGAAGAGGAAAAGAAAAAGAACAGAGAAAAAGTAATTTTAAAATGCATTGAACCTATGATAGAGCCTATAATCCTATAATGTTTTTCGATCTCTACTTGCTATCCCAAGATTAGAGAAATGTCTTGTTTGGATCTGGCATCAGCCTGGCCAGTGCAAGCAGTTGGGCCACCCAGCTCCGAAAGAGCTAACGGGGTCCCTACAGGGTAGAACCAAGATAATCACCATCTTTACCAGTTGAAATTGATCCAGAATGTTGTCATTGTAGACATACATCAGTCAGGGATGAGATCAAATTATGTAAATATAAAGTCGGTCTGTACCTCCAACTAGCTAAGGGCTATTGGAACCCAAGATTCAGGCTATCTGGCCCTTTCTGCACAGTATCAGAGGAGTACTCCAGCCAGAGAATGCTCAAGATAGCTGTTACTTCCTTATTCCTCTGTGCTCCCAAGTGAGGGCATTTGGTCCTGTTGCCTCTGATTCTCTCCTCTCTCAGGGGCACTCCTTGTGCTAACTGTCCAAGCACCAAAAGGCCATGGATCCTTGAGACGCATCCTTGTTCTGGACTTTGGCCAGTGCTTCCTTCGGGGAAAAAGAGATCAATCTGGGTGTATAGAAGAGATGAAGCATCTGGGTGTATAGAAACAATACCCATTCTCCTCAGAATTGTCATGCTCCATGACTTTATGGAGATTCATGACCTCAGAAATTTAAGCAGAAGTTTCCGGCTGTGATAGACACTTCTTTTTTGTTGTTGTTTAAATAGACTTTTTTTTTTTTTTTAATTGGGGAATATTGGGGAACAGTGTGTTTCTCCAGGGCCCATCAGCTCCAAGTCGTTGTCCTTCGATCTAATTGTGGAAGGCGCAGCTCATCTCCAAGTCCAGTCGCCGTTTTCAATCTTGAGTTGCAGGGGGCGCAGCCCACTATCCCATGCGGGAATTGAACCAGCAACCTTGTTGTTGAGAGCTGGTGCTCTAACCAACTGAGCCATCCGGCCACCCTGTGGTAGACAGTTCTGATCCTAATCTATGCCTACTCCTCCTCTCCTTCTGGGCCCATGGAAAATGTATACTTCTGTGTACCCTGTGCTGTTGAGCAGGTCATATAACTAGTTCTGGCCAATGGATTGTATGCAGAAGTGACACGTGTTACTTCTATCCTGGAGCATCTAATTGCCAGTGTGGGACCCTCTGGCTCTTTTTCCTCCTCCTGTGGCAATTGTGGAAGTATATGATGATATGGAAGTGCTGCAAAATGGAATCAGCCAGGAATGCTGAGTCAACAGTGGCCCTGGAGAAGCGTCTTGACTGTTCCAGGCTTTGTCAGAGCCAGACATAAACTGTCTTGGAAGAGCCATGATAGTTGGCGGTTGTTTATTTCTATAGCATAACCTAGCATCCTGACTAAGAGGCCAACCTTGAGCAAGGTGTGAAAATAATTTGGTAGGGTTATGAGCAATACAAATGAGAAGGTCTTGGCCTTCCTGTCAGATGGCATTCATGGATCTTTTTGTTTTTTCTGTCTCAATGGGGAGAATGTGCTTTTTACACTTTTGCTAAACAAATAGAACAGCTATTTATCTTTCTCTTAATATATTTCTTACAGTTCCAGCAAGTAGATTGGTTATTTTACTACTGTGAAATCTCTTTAATTCTAGAAATGCTTTTTGCCTTAAAAGTTTACTTTGTCTGATATTAGTACCCCAATAGTTACACTAGCTTTTTGTGGTTAGATTTTGCCTGGTATTCCTTTTTTCATTCATTTACTTTCATTCTTTTCTGCATATTTATTTAGATGTGTTTTTCATATGCAGTATATACTTTTTAAATATCTGGTCTGAAATTTCTGCCTTTTAATTCTTGTATTTAGTCCAAAAATATTTAATGTAATTAATCATACTCTCAGATAATAATATCTTGGGCTTATGCACAACATATGACTATTGTTTCTTTTTGTCCCATCTGTTTTATGTTCCATTTTTGCTCCTGTCTTTCTCTCATTTGGATTAAGCACAAAGATGAATTGTTCTATTTCCATTTTCTATTTTTTTCCCCCTCATTTTTTGATATGTGTTAGTTTTACATTCTCTGTCCATTTTTTGGGTGGCTACTCTAAAGATTACAACATTCATCCTTGACTTCTTAGAGCCCAGTATAAATTAATACTTTTATTACTTCCCAGACAATGCTAGAAACTTTGAAAATTTTAACTCTGTTTAACTTTGCAACTCTTATTCCCTCAAAGATATTTTTTAATCCAACTTTTCAAGTTATTCTGTTTAGAAGTATTGGTTTACTATAAGCCGTTCCATCTGCCCAAAGCCTGCGCTACAGACATTTCACCTTAACCACAATGAGATTTACAGTAAATGACAGGTATAATATCTGTCCCGAGTATTGATGGGCACCTAAATGTGTTCAGTAGGAGGCTCTTAAAACCAGCAAGTGTTACTTGTATTGATAAAACAATCCCTGTTTAATGGTCAAATAACCATAAGTAAGATTTCTTTAAACAATAATAGGATAAAAATTATCATTAACTTTAATTTTGGTGATTCCAGTAGTAAGTAAAGTTAATTTTGTTAAACATGTTTTTAATGCTGAATCAACAAAACGTTCCCCTTAAAAATGAAAACCTAAATACTAGAAGCAGTTAAGATAATTTGTCACTTAGAGAATTACCTTTTACTGATCTCAAAAACAGCTATACATTGATAAAAGTCACAAGATTTGATCTAAAAGATGACACACTAAACAAAATTAAGTTTGTCTCCATTAGAAAATCTAAATTAAGTAAAATAGAAGGGATATATCAACATAATATAACATGTAATTCTGCTATTTCTACTTCCAGTTAAAATGTAATATATTGCGATGGGCCACGGTTTCTGCCATAGTAGCCAGAAAAAAATTGGATAAACTAAAAGTCATGTATTTTTAAAAGACATAAGAGAGTTGTGGGAAGTAAATTGCTTCAAGACCAAAGCACTTCCTAGGTGAACAGAGCTGGGCAGCCTTTTTTTCTCCCTGAGGCGTTCACCAAGGCTAAGCATGGGCAGGTAGAAAATGGACCTGCCATAGAGAGAGAGACTTCACTAGGGTTAGGCAAAATTAGCAGAGCTTTTAATGTACAAGTGGGTTAGCATGACAAATTAAAACGTGGATGATTTCTTAATCAAATACATCATACTCTCAAATAATAATATTACACATTACACTACACCTCTGCATTTAATCATGGCTCCTTTTAACTTCCATTTAACAGAAATCAAAGCCCTTATCTATACTTCACTACAGTCCCCTCAGTGCTTCTGGGGGCTTTGCTGTGATATTCACCATTATGGTTTAAGAGTTGGAATGTTACAAGTCTGAAAGCTTATTCTCTTTCTAAACAAAACCACGCCCAAGATTGTGACAACAAAAGCCTCTAAGCAAATGAATATGACACTTTCTGTTTGGTATGTGTCAAGTGAAGTACCGTGCAGATTACCAGTCCCAAGAGAGCAGAACCCCATCCACCACTTAGCAGTCCCAGGGAGGAGGCTCATTGCATCTTGGTGTTGGAGTTACCAAGGAAAACATAACACTGTCAAGTGCTGGATGGACCAACACTTTACTTACATAGAGAAGAGACAGAGCCAGATCGACTTCCGTAGTGGACATTGGTCCCCTGTGGCCAGAGGGTCTCTCCTGGCAGCCAGCTCAGAGTGATTGGCCTATGCTCCCTCCTGTTCTGACACAATTGAAAGAACCCTGACTCTTCTCCTGTGGAGTGTGCAATACTGAAAGCTGGGGGTGTGCCTGAGGGCCATGGATATACATGCTTAGGAGAAACAAAGGAACACTGTTGTGCTTGAAACAAGGAAAGATATTCCCGCACAAGGTGATAAGCCTGGTACAGGCTGTATGGACTCTTTATTTCTTGGTAAGGAACTATTCCAGGCCCAAAGCCCATTGGTATGCGGCCAAGTGGTGGTGGAAAGACTGCACACAGGAAACTGCCTTTCGCAACAGTACAATTTTCCTTTATTTGTATTAATAGTTTTCTAAAAATTTTCTCGTTCTTTGCTCTAATTTAGAAGTGATTCTGCATTTTCCCCTATTCCTGACTCATTTCCAGTGTTCAAGACAATTGTGACAACATTCTATTTGAGGAGAGTATCAGCTTTGCATCCAGTAGAGTCAGGCTTAAATCCTAGACCCATTGAACTCTGATGTTAGTCATTTCCAAGTCTTTCAACTGGGACTTTGCAAGGAATAAAAGTGATTACAAATGTGAAAGTGTGTAGTACCAAGAAGATGGTACCAAGAAGTAAATGTTGCTTTCCTTCCTTTATTCATATGGACTTTTTCAAAGGCTAATGAAAATTTTATAGTTAGGATAAGACTGTGAATCTGGCTGTTTCATTCCTATGGAGACGATTGCACCGTCAGGCCCTGCTGATTAATTAACCTCAGAAATGTCTGTCAGTACCCACTCTTCATCATCTGAATGACCACACCTGCCCAACTTCTGTTCTCTTTTTGTTCTTTTCACTCTGCACTATCTTCCATTTTGCTATCAAATTAACATTCTTACATGACATTTTCATGTGTTACTCATTTGCTCAAGACGTTTAGTGTTCCTTATTTTACATAATCATAGAATGTATGATTCTGAGAGGAATCATATGGTCTAAGGAAGGCAAAAAGGTTTTATCTCAAGTAGCAGCTCCATTCAGTTGGTGGTAGCTACTTGTAGTGACCATGTTGCAACGGATTCTGAGGCTAAGCATGGCTCATCAGCTCTGTGGTTGATTGGTGATGTCTGCCTCCATATGGAAAGACAGATCACAGCACATACACTACGTATTTCCTACTCCTAATCAAACCTTATTCCTTTAGCTCATTCTTGTGATATATCGTCATACTCTAAGTAATATGCTTATAATGCTACTTGTTGGTTTTTCAGTTTTAGACCTGATTTTTCCTTACTTCTCACTATAAAGGATGAGGATTAAACTTCTTTCTACCCCTGTTCAACACACACATGTCTTGTCCCTCCATAGCCTCATGTCATGATTTTGGCTAGTTCAAAATCTGATATTTACATTATTATGAATATGGAAAGGTTATTCACACTTGAGTCACATAATATTAGATAATTATTTTTTCTTTTTCATAAAATTTTGTGTTCCCAGGAATTTATAAACAATCTTTTGTTTTTCACTTGTAGTTTTCTGTGTACTTATTATTAGTTCAACCCCAAACTGTCCACGAAGTGTAAAAAATCCCTCTCAGTATGTTAAAACCTATTTGGGAGTCTATTCATTTAATCTTCTTGAAGAAGTGACAACATGGATGGATCTTGAGATTATTATGCTAAGGATAATAAGTCAGACAGAAAAAGTCAAGAACCATATGATTTCACTGATATGTGGTATATAAAACTGAAAACAACAAAAGAAAAAGACAAACAAATGAAGAAACAAAATATAGACACAGACAATAGTTTAGTGGTTACCAGAGGATACGGGGGGTGGGGGGTGGGAGATGAGGGTAAAGGGGATCAAATATATGGTGATGGAAGAAGAACTGACTCTGGGTGGTGAACACACAATGTGATATATAGATGATGTATTACAGAATTGTACACCTGAAACCTATGTAACTTTACTAACAATTGTCACCCCAATAAACTTTAATTAAAAAAAAAATCACTTCTGAAACTTGTCAATAACCTATAACCAAAGACCACTAGGAAAACATCTGTAACTGAATGAGCTGAGTTTATTACTCACTGCAGTGAGGGAGAACACACACCATGGGAAATGGGAGTGCATCTCAGTAGAGTATTAGAAAGGACTTATAGGATTTGGACTTGTGTTATATGATTTAAAGAAAAGGGGCATTGCCATGGACTTGGATGTTGTCAGAAAGTGAAAGTAATTCTATGGTTGAGTATCTTAATAAATCTCAGCTGGAAAGAGAAAAGACTAGATTGAAACTAAAAGCTATAACAGGTAAGGAAGCCTGCGCGATGAGAATATGTGGTATTTTGTGGATTGGACAATGCTCATGTTTTTGTCTGTGGTGAAACACAAATACAGCATAGTCTGTTTTTTTCTGTGATCATAGAATGGTCTTGTCTGGGGGTGATTTTCTGTGAAATTGTTTGTGTGCAACAGGAGAACACCAAAGCCTAGCTTTGAAGTGCTAGGCCAGTTCCTAGATGTCAGGGGCTGCTTTTCTCTTCCTCAGCTTTCTGATCTGTTACAAGCTGTTCTCACTCCTCAATGTGGACTCCCCAGCCTTTATCTTAGGAGCCTTTCTCCATTATCTTGGTGACTCCCTTCACCCCTCTTATGTTGGATCTCCTATTTCATGGATCTCTTCTCTTTGGCTGACTCTCCTTTTGTAGGAAGAGCATGAATTCCAGTAGCTTCCTGAGAAAAGGTGAATGGAAAGTAATTTGTAAAGATCTTGTGTGGCAGAAAATGCATGTCAGAACACCTTGCATGTCAGAAAATATTTTAACTTCACACTAGCCTCACAGATAATAATTTAAGTAGATATGTAATTTTAGGTTGGAAATCATCTTCCATCATAATGAAGGCATTGATCAATTGCCTTTTAGCTTCTGGAGTCACTACTATCAAGAAACTTGGTGTCATTCTGATGCTTGAGATTTTGTTTAAAGCCAGTTTGGTTTTATTTGTGCTGGAAGCTTGTAGGATTTTTTACTTGCCTCCAGAATTTTTAAATGTCACAATGATGTTCCTAGTTGTGGGTCTTTTATTTTTATCCATTGTGCTGGACACTTAGTAGGCTCTTTGTATATAGAAATGTATGTCCTTCAGTTCTGAGACTCTGTGTCTAAGTTTCTTCAATTTTGTCCACTCTTTCTTTCTTGGATTCCAATGAACCAGATGTTGGATCTTTTAAAACAGTCTTTCAATTCCTTGTTGTTGTTGTTGTTGTTTTTCTCTTACTTTCCATTTCTTTGTCTTTTGGACTTGCTACAAGGGAGATTTTCTCAACTTTTCCTTCCAATCCTATTTAATCATTTATTCTGCTATCGTATTTTAAATTTCTATAAGCTCTTTTTTCTCTGAATGTTTCTTTTTTATAGAGTCTTTATTCTTACTTCATATCTTTTCTTCTTTCACTGAGGGTATTAATGATAGTTTTTAAAAATTTTTCCTCTCTCTGTATAGACTTT
Source organism: Rhinolophus sinicus (assembly GCF_036562045.2). NCBI lineage: Eukaryota > Metazoa > Chordata > Mammalia > Chiroptera > Rhinolophidae > Rhinolophus > Rhinolophus sinicus. The sequence continues at coordinate 71,172,801 of NC_133758.1, forward strand.
ATTTTCTGCAAATTACATTTTCCTGTTTTGGGGGGTTTTATTTGTGTTTGTTTATATCTCTTTCTTATTAGAAACTTTCCTCAAATATCTGGTGTTCCTTATCTGTCTGCTAATATTTAAGAGTGGGCTACTACTCCACTAATTGGATGCTGTTTCTGATGATGAGGTTTGCCATTATAGGTTGATCTAGCTGAACACAAATATAACAGGAATGGCCCTTGACCATTCAAGGGAGAGATTGTAACAAAATGCTCACAAGTTGCTCAGATTTTAATAAATAAATGCTACTTATATTAGGACACTTCTAGCTATTAAATTCATAATGTAGCCCTCATCTACTAAAATGAAAATGTATTAAAATACTCCTCCATCATTGATTTCAAGAAAAATCTGTTTTTGTCCTCGTACAGTTTCAGTGAGAGACTAACTTCCTCTTTGACCTTATGACACATAATTAGCCCGACCACAGTCCTGCAGTGGTTGGCAGTACTTGAAAATAAGAGTGGGTCAGGCCAGTTACTCCCAACCTGCATGAACATTTCAGACTTGCATACAATCCAAAAAAGAAAGAGATAAAAGGTAAGCATGAAAAGCTCCGGCTACTTTTCGGAATTTATTTTCCCCTAGAGACAGTTGTTTGATTTTCCTATGGCCTTTCATCATAGAGGGTGTCCCAGAAATTCAAGCCGCAAGCCTCATGAGAGTTTGAAATAGTTCAGAAAAAATATCAAAGCCTTACAGAAACTGAGGTTCACTGATGTCAAATAATTGGGATGTCTAATTCCGTGACTTTTGTGAAAGTTCCTGATGCTTGTTCATGTGTTGACAATGTCACAAAGAACAGACACCAAACTATTAACAGTGACTCCTGGGAAGTAGCATTTGAAGTAGAGGTGGGAAGCAGAGATGTTTAATTTCTTACTTTGCACACTTTTTAATTGTTTGGTTACAATAAACACATTATTTTTTCTAAGTATGGAATGGTACTTTATAAAAACCAAAACCAAGAACTAAAATAAATAAGCTTACAAGACCTGTTGATACATGCAATTTTGAAATCAAATATAATGGTAAATATCTCAAGTCTCCAGTATTAGAATGTAGCTGGACTATAACTAGAATGAATTAGGTTTGCAATTTGACTGCAAGAAGTAATAGGAACTCTATTACAGTGGCTTAACTACATAGAGGGTTGTTTTATTCACATAATAAGAAGTCCAGAGGTAGGCCCAGCAGGTAATTTCATAGACTGAAAAGTCCAGGGTCCTCTTAGCTCCTTTTCCTATCATACTTAATGTGCATATTTTTTCTTCAAGTTCACAGGTGGCAATTCCACCTTTAGGCATAAGATCATACATAAGTGGGGAAGGGCAGACAGCAAAAGGCATATAGCAACTAATAATAATTAATTCCTCCCTGAAACTAGAGGATTGGATTTATGTAGAAATGAGAAAGTTGTCAGAAAAGCAGTTAGCCCGAGTTAAAAAAATACAATTCATTGCAGTATTATTATCACTTCAAACATTGGAAATAACTAAATGTCTGAGACCTGAAACCAGGAAAATTGGTTGGGAGTTTTTAGTTGACAGAGTAGCTGGTGAGGGTGCTCCCATCATATCTTCTATAAAAGCCTATTAGCACCCCTGGTCCCAGCTGTTCATGTACTGACTTGCCTACATTTGGGAGCAAAGCATTTGGAGCAGCTCATTCCTGGGTCCCCGTGGCAGAGAGTCAGACAGGGACTAGGAAGCCTGCTGGACTCCCTCTGTCCCAGAAGAATTAACTCCACCTTCCAGAAGAAGAAATCAAACTCTTCCTTGCTGCCTTCTTAACTCTTCCATGAAATCGTCCCTGATTATTCAAGTTCACGTTGAGTTCTCCATTTTCTGACCTGCTATAGCAATTTTCTGCTCATCAAAACACAAGTTCTGTATATTGTTATGTGGATTTCACAGGACCATGTCTAAGTCCAGTGTGTGCATGTCAGCAACTATTTCTCCACGGTAGGGGAGACTCTGCACAGCAGTACGTCCTCAGGCATCTGAGAGTAGAGATGGTTTGTGGATGTGGGGACCTCCAAAGACACCCTTTAGCTAGTTTAAAAGAGCAGCATAAGCTCAGAATGATCCTGTTAGATGACCTTTAAATTGCTAAACAGTATGATCTTCCCTTCTGGGGACAAACTTTAGCCAGTATTCTACCTTGGTGCCTACAAGTATGTGCTGTCACAGTAGGAGACAAACCACATCAAATCGGAGTCATGTGCTTTTAGTATAAAGGCCCAACTCTAAACCTGCTCTGAGGATGCTGTCAACACCCCACAATAACCCTTCCTCTATCTGTGGGTGGTATTTCCCCAGCAGCTGCCATGTGTCCTCCTCTCTTCTCTCTTCTCCATCATAAAGAATCTGACAAGTTCATGCCGAAAAAGGCAGCAAAGACTGATGGAATGAGATGTTGCCTCTCCCTGAAGTACTTTAACAGAGGACAGAAGGACAAGCCAATACAATATAAATGTAATGGTGGAATTTCTGGTATCAACAAAAAAAGTAAAGATGGTTTTCTTTTGTTTAAGAACTTTCCAGCTACTCATCAAACTACTACATAAGAATAGCCAACTATTCGCACTGTTATAAATAAATAGCTCCTATTTTTTTCTTTAAGCTATAGGATTTCATAAATGAATTCACAATTTACAAGTATAATAAATATAATTTGAATATGCATGTTTTCAAACTGCTGAGTGATGAGTTAGAGAGGCAGTAAAATATTTACAGTGTTAGGATCGTGGGCTCTAAGTCTAACCGCCTGGGTCTGTACCTACACTATTGAGGCAAGTCGCTTAAATGTCTTTGTACCTTATTCTCCTCATCTGTACAATTGGAGATAATAATATTACCTACTTCACGAGCTTATTGTGAGGATTAAATAAAACCATACATATGAGCACTTAGAACTTTGCCTGACACATAGTCAATGCTCTATAAATGTTATCAGCTATTAGTAGTAAGATTTATTTTATTTCCAAATGAATGAGAAATAGAATATTTGCAGCTAGTAAATTATAGATTTTTGGCAGGTCTTTATATTTTAGTTTTCCATGGCTTTATAAAGAATATTCAGCAAGATAGGCAGTTTCTGTAAGATTGAGAGTCATAATTTGCCCACCATTTTCAAAAGGTACATGAAGTTCACTACATGACCTCAAATATGTCTTTCTTGTTTTCAACTTTCATTTCCAGATTGAAGCTATCCCTAAAGATGATTCTACATTATCTGAGAGAAGGAGAGAACTCCACAAGGAAGTTGAAGTAGCTAGAAGGAATTTGGCCCAACAGGTTAATATCAACTCTCATTTAAGCTTCTAAGAATGATTAACATGAAGTGGCTGGGTTTCTAACAGTGCTCCTTGAAATCTCGTCAACTAGAGAGCCATCCAAGAAAGTCTGACCCTATTTAATGTGGGTCTCTTTCTTCATCGTAAAGTCCACTCCAAACTCACATTAAATTTGGGAGAAATGTATTTGAACCAGCAAAAATTATACAAATTCATGAGACTTTGAAATAAAGGAGCTACTGATTATATTAATAATAAACAATAAATCATATACTTCACCAATGTCTAATTTAAATTTTCAATTTTTTTTATTCAAGCTACTGTCAAAGTATTTTAAAACATGCTTTTATGTCTCTTCTTTTTCTTAAAGTTACTTGAAAATGCAGTCTGAATAAGAAAAAGTTATGTCATATTATCATATTTGCACATTCTTTTATAAGATAAAGAAAATACTTGGAGCTAAGACAGTACAGTTACTTTTTGTTTTAACGAAATAAGTTGGACAATGGAAATGAAAAAATAGTCTAAGATACTGGCCTTAGTGTATTCTTCCAAACAAATAAATTATGATATGTTCTGTTTTTCAAAAGAAACTCCTATCAGAAGCTGAGTCTAAGTTAGTAGAACAGCAGATTGCAGAAGAAAACAAGCTTTTAAAGGAGCAAGAAACCATGAGAGAGCTGGTATTCAGCCTTGTCCGTATGACTCAAGTCAAAATTATTGAGAAAGAGCAAAAATCCAAGGATTTCCTGAAAGCTCAGGTAACTGCATTTTTGTAACCATCTAATAATTACTACAATAGTTCGGTGTAGCCTCATTTTGACACAATATTCTTTAGAAAGCTACAGTTGTTAAGTCTCCTTCAAGTTCCAGTGACTATAGAGCTTCTCAAAACAAGACTCAATCATGCACTGAAAAATAGTCCCCGGATTCAATTAGCAATAGTCAAAGGTCTAGAGAGAGAAACAGCTAGATCAATCACTATGAGCAAAGGATTTGAACAGATAACAATTTCAATAAGAATAAGGTGGTGGGCATAGCTGACAGCTGCACAGGACACACCATGTTCCCCCCAAAATAAGAACTAACCAGAAAAGAAGCCCTGGCATGATTTTTAATAAGACATCCCCTGAAAATAAGCCCTAATGCATGTTTTGGAGCAAAATTTAATGTAAGACCCAGTCTTATTTTCGGGGAAACATGGTAGGGCTTATTTTCCAGGGATGTCTTATTAAAAAATCATGCTAAGGCTTATTTGCCAATTAGGTCTTATTTTCGGGGAAACACAATGTCACATCCAACTATAATTTGCCTCGGAACAACTCAAGAGTGGTAGCATTAGGCCACTCTCCCTCCCAAGTCCACCAAGCCAGCATCATTTAAACCAACACTAGGATACCCGTAGTTACTGCTTCTCTCCATGGCTTTGCTGGGCTCCGCACAGAGTACCAGAGCTGACCCAGTGTGACATTGCCAAACCACAGCACCAGTGAAACCTACAGCAAAAACAACCCTCCTGCCATGCCAGCTGAAACTCCAATATCAGAACCAGAGGTTCCCTGTTAAAAATAAATATGATATGGAGGGTTTCCGATCAAGATGGCAGAGTAGGTAAACATAGTGCTCATATCCTCTCGTGACCACATCAATTACAACTAAACTACAGAACAACCATCACTGAGAATCACTTAAAGTCTAGCTGAACTGAAGCCCTACAACTATGGACAGACAAAAGAAGCTAACTTAAGACTTGGGGGAGGGGCATAGATGTGAAACGGGCTGATCTTACATCCACATGTGACCATTAAAAACTGGGAGGGATATCTCAGCTGTGGAGCCCCCTCCCCAGGAGTTAGGGGTCCCAGCCCAGCGTCTCAGTGCCGGGGGGAGAAGTACCCATAAATTCTGACCATGAAAACCAGCGGAGATTGTGACTGAGTGAGATGGAGGGCAGGTACACTCCCAGGCATTCCTTGCTCGCTGACGGACTTGCTCACTCAGAGCTCCCATGCTGGGGCAGCAGCTTGAAAAGCACCTGGGACATACCAGGAGGAACTGAAGTGCTTAGCATCAGGGTAAGGGCTGGAGGGACACCTTTCTTCTGGACGAAGGAGCTGATAGAAGCCATTGTTTCTCTATTGAGCAGCCCCCACCCCTGCATGCAGACGCAGGCAGAGACCACATCTGAGGCTCCATCAAACTGGCTATCACCTTTCCTCTGCCCTGCCCTAGTGATTCACTGAGACCATGCCCCACCAATCTTTTGGGTACATCCAAGCCGCTTCCAGTGGCTTTTCCGTATAAACGGCCTGCCTTGGCTCATGCTGTAGACATTCCTAAAATTTCCCAAAGGTTCACAAAACCCAAACAAGCAGCATCTGGCTTCATCATGTCCCACACCTCTGGCTGAGCAGCCCTAAGCCTGGCACTAGTGACAGCCAACCTTGGTTCACAGCTTGGACTCTCAGGGCATGTCCAAGCCCAGCACAGGCAGCAGCCATCTCTGGATTGCTTTGTGGATCATGCCAAGTGGCCCCGGGCAGGGCACAGACTGAATTTAGTCTGCAGTGAGCGGGTCCCCTCCCAGGAGACCCCAGGGCTGGCAGTCCTAGTGGCCAGCTTCAGACTAGGTCAGAGCATCAGGCAGCCACCTCCAAGGATGACACACCCAAAGGGCAGACTGGGCAGGCACCTGAGCCTCACTAAAGTAAACCCTGCTCTGTAGGGTCAGCCCCTGAAAAACAGCTCCTCCATTGTAGTCACAGCCACTGTTCATAACCAATCAGCCCAAAGGTCAGTCCCTCCCATTGGTGTGCCAACAACAATCAGGCTCAACCACAAAAGGAGAGCACACACAACCCACACAAGGGACCTGGAGGACCCAGCTCTGGTGATCAGGTAGACTGCACCACTGGGCCCCACAGGATACCTACCACATAAGACCACTCTCCTAAGACTGGAGGCATAGTAGCCCTACATAGAAACAAACACAGGGAGGCTGCCAAAAAGGGGAGACAACGAAACATTTCACAAATAAAAGAACAGGACAAAACTTCAGAAAAACAACTAAACAAAATGGAGACAAGCAATGTACCAGACACAGAGTTCCAAACACTGGTTATAAGGATGTTCAGTAATCTCAGGGAGAACTTTAACAAGAGATAGGAATTATAAAAATAGAGATAGAATATAGAAAAAAGAACCAGTTAGAAATAAAGACTATTATAACTGAAATGAAGACTACATTAGAGGGAATCAACAGCAGATTAGGTGAAGCAAATGATCGAAGCAGTGATTTAGGAGGTAAGTCACAGAAAACACCCAATCAGAACAGCAAAAAGAAAAAGGAATAAAAAAAAAAAAGAGAGTTTAAGGGGCCCCTGGGGCAACATCAAGTGTACCAACATTCGTATCATATGGGTAACAGAAGGAGAAGAGAGAGCACAAGGAATTGAAAACCTATTTGAAGAAATAATGACTGAAAACTTCCCCAACCTGGCGAAGGAAACAGATATACAAGCCCAGGTAGCACAGCAAGTCCCAAACAAGATGAACCCAAAGGGGTCCACACCAACATGCATCATAATTAAAATGACAAAGGTTAAAGATAAAGAGAGAATCTTAAAAGCAGCAAGAGAAAATCAGTTAGTTACCTACAAGGGAGCTCCCATAAGACTGTCAGCTTATTTCTCAACGGAAACTTTGCAGGCCAGAAGGGATTGGCAGGAAATGTTCAAAGTGATGAAAAGTAAGGACCTACAACCAAGGTACTCTACCCAGCAAAGCTATCATTTAGAATTGAAGGACAGATAAAGACCTTTCCAAACAAGAAAAAGCTAAAGGAGTTACCACTAAACCAGTATTACAAGGAATGTTAGAGGGACTTCTTTAAGACCAAAAAAATGAAAAATGATCACAAATATGAAAAATGAAATGGTAATAACTACATATTTATCAACAATTACTTTCAATGTAAATGGATAAAATTCTCCAATCGGAAAATGGGGGACTGACTGGATAAGAAAACAAGACCCTTACATAAGCTGCCTATAAGAGATTTACTTCAGATCAAAAGACACACAGACTGAAAGTAAAGGGATGGGAAAAAGATAGTTCATGAAACTAGAAATGTAAAAAAAAAATCTATGGTAGCAATACTTATACCAGACAAAATAGACTTTAAAACAAAAGCTATAACAACTAACAAAGAAGGACTTCTGGGTAATTATCCAAAGAACCCCAAAATGCTACTTCAAGGGTACATGTGCATCCCTATCTTCATTACAGCATTGTTTGCAATGGCCAAGATGTGGAGGCAGCCTGGGTGTCTATTGATGGATGAATGGATAAAGAGGAATATTGTTCAGCCATAGAAGGGAATGGGTTCTTGCCATCTGCAGTGGCATGGATGGACCTGGAGGGTATTGTGTTGAGTGAAGTATCAGACAGCAAAAGACAGATGCAATGTGATTTTGCTTACATGTGGAATCTAAATAAAAGAAACAAACAAAAAAGAAATGAACTCATAGATACAGAGAACATTTTGATGGTTGCCAGATGGGAGAAGGGTTTGAGGGTTTGGATGAAAAGGGGGAAGGTATTAAGTACAAATTGGTTGTTGCAAAGTAGTCAGGGGGATGTAGGGTATAGAATAAGGAATATGGTTAATAATGTTGTAATATCTATGTATGGTGTCAGATGGGCATTAGATTTATTGGGGTGATAGATGGGAGGGGGCATCCTTGGGGACAGGGAGAAAAAGGTGAAGGCATTCAGAGATACAGATTGGTAGTTACAAAATAGTCATGGGAATGTAAAGTAAAGCACAGGGAATATAGTCAATAATGTGGTAATAACTATGTATAGTGCCAGGTGGGTACTAGGCTAGTCAGGGGAATCACTGCATAAATTATATAAATGTCTAACCACTATGCTGTACACCTGAAATTAATATAAAATAATATTGAATGTCAACTGTAATTGAAAAGTAAAAAAGGGAGGGAAAGGGTAAGGGGAAAAAGAGGTCCAAATTTCCAGGTATAAAACAAGTCATGGGGATGTAATGTACATGAGGAATATAGTCAACAATATTGTATAGTGTGGTACAGTGTCAGATGGTTGCTGGACTTATGGTGATCACTTCTTTAGGTATATAAATGTTGAATAACTATTGTGTATACCTGAAACGAATATTGTATGTTAGCTATATTTTAATAAAAATCTTTAAAAAATGAATATGATATGACATATCACTAAACAGGAAAATCTGAATTCACGATGTGGCCCAGATGCTGGGTATTTCTAAGTGCAGCCTGTGTTCTAATTCTGAGCATGTATTTACATGGTGTAGCATCTCTTATTCTCCAGAAAGGACTCATATCAAAGCATTATTGAGCAATGAGGTTAAATAAAGATTTTGCAGAGAAAACTGAGGAAAAGATCTATACCACACAACCCACAGCAAAGGCTTCCAATTCCCCATTAACTGTTTGTTTCTCCCCCTTCAGAACACTTGAGAAACTGAAAGAGCTTAGCATGGTTGGCCCAATAGAGTTCATGGGGTAGCTGGGTCTCACAGAGTTAAAAAAGGAAAGACAGTGGCCAAAGAGGAATGGAGGAGAGAAGGCAGCCTGAGAGAACAGGGTGGCTGAGGGGAGAAGGAGCAGAGGGACACTTGTTACCAGGAACAAGGATCTATTTTGTGACTTCTACAATTTTTAAATTAATCTCAAAAATTGAAATGTATTTTATCTATGTGTGACTAATCTGTGTAAACCAAGCCTCATTATTAAATGAGCTTATTCCTATAAAAGCACACAATTCTTTCTCTTGAAATATGGAAATCAATAAAGGGAAAATATTGTTTTCCTTAAGTATTCTTAGCATTGGGAATTAGTCTGTTAAACATTAGCTGTAATAAGCTGTAATTTCCAGATGACAATAGTCCATCTTATCATTTTATTTCACACGTCATCTACATCCCTAAAAAAAGACAAAAGGCAAACGGAAAAACCGATGCTGCTATTATCCCCAAGATGGGAGTGGATGACACTAAATTTTTATATCTGTTGAATTCTTTACACATGTAGTTACTTAAATAATAATAGTTTTTTCCTGATTCCTGTTCTCACTGAGAATGACATAAAATTGCTACACGTCAGTCTTGGCTCTGACATATAGTTTCTTTTTAGTCACTCATGCCAAATGGGTTTTGCTCTCAGTGCTCAACAGAAGGATGACAGAAACTATGTCCTCTGGTTTCTACCAGCAAATACTTCACCTTTGAATTTGTTTCTTACCCTAGATGAAGGACCCAGTATCTTTATATTTGAAGAATGTAACTGGTGTACTGAGCACTGGGTATATTTTTAGGATTTTAGAACTGTAAATGCTGTCTTTTAAAATATTCATGTGTCATCTGTAACAACTCCTTATGGCTGATGGCTGATCTCAGCATGGTGCTTCATTGTGTAGGAAAACACACCCAATATAGAAAAGTACTTTAAAATCACGGCTTCAGTCTCACAAAATACCACAGAGGATTCAATTTATAACATTATCAAAACTTACTAGAATTCTTCTTCCCTCATCTATCCTCCACAAACTCCTCACTCACCCAGCCCAACCATGCTACTCAGAACCACTCTTTGGTTCCCTCAAAAGTTCACCGAACTTTTCCTCAAACCCATTTTGTGCAGGCGCTTTTCCTTTCTCCGTCTCTCATTCTTTCTCTTCCTTAATTAACCCTTTGTCCTGGCCAGTGTCATTCAGTTCAGCTGGCCAGGCAATTTTCAGATCTCTCCCTCTGTCTTTCCCCTGATCAACCCAACCAGCCAAGACAGAATTTTCCTTAATGGATAGGAATGAGATGGTGAGGGTGGGGGTATTCATATGTTGATGGTGATGAGCTTTTTAAAAATTATTTCACACATAAATTTTATATTTCAGCAAAGGTATACTAACATTGTGAAGGAGATGAAAGCAAAGGATCTTGAAATCAGGATACACAGGAAGAAACAACGTGAAATTCATAGGAGGTAAAGAATTACATGATGATTTATCTAGTTAGGTGGCAGAGAAACAGATCTTTATTTCACAAGTTTCAAAAACTCTTGTATTTTCACAGACTCAGAGAGTTTGCTAAACTGTATGACACTATTCGAAATGAAAGAAACAAATTTGTTAACTTACTTCACAAAGCTCACCAGCAAGTAAACGAAATAAAAGAAAGGCATAAAATGTCATTAAATGAACTGGAAATTTTAAGAAATAGTGCGGTTACTCAAGAAAGGTAAGTGTTATAAAAACTATTGTCTGTTCAAAGATGTCTGTTCAGATTCATTGAACTCTAAAATACCCTAGGGATAATAAAATAAAAAATAATAATCTTTTACAAAGCTAGAAAAGCCCTTGCTCAGACATCTGGCTTTACTGATGACAATCGAAGCATCTGAATGTGATTCCATATTCTTCTTCTGTTTGGGAGCCATCTAGTTTTCAAATGAATGAAAAACTGTAATATATAACTATGCTTACTATATTTATTTTCATTTACCCAATCAGAAAGAAAAGCACCAATTTGATAATTTGCATGTAAAGTTAGAAGACAATCACATATTTATCAACCAGCATCCCCGGTTGTAGATTTGAAGTATTTCATGGTCTTGTGGGAGGCTGTACAGCAGAATGGTTAAGACAGATGGCTCTCTAGACTCAGATCCCAGCCCTGCCACTTACTAGCTGTGTGACCTTGGGCAAACTACCTTACCCCTCTGGGCTCACTTTCCTTACCTTTAAAAATAGTCCCTATTTTATACGAGTTTTTATTCTAAAATGAGCTAATCCATGTAAAAGTACTCAGAAGTGTCCAGCAATTTTTTTTTTTTAATTTGTTACTTACCAAGTGCCAACATCTGTTGGACTCTTTCACTTATATTTAGTCCCTGATCTATTGAGTGTATACAGCCTGAAATTTTTCTGGTGGCCAGTATTGCCCAGTTTCCTTTCATATTACAAATATTACAAAACTGGCTCTTGTGTGTGAGTAGTGGAGGGGCAGGGTGGGAGGGAGGGGATTGGTATGAAAAAGAAAATCTAATTTCCTAATCAGGTTCTCATCCTACATGAAAGTAAAATGTCATTTACAGAGGCCATGCATTAATTTAGTATGTATTGTGATGCCGTACTGAATTGGGAACAGCCTTAGTTCCAATGGACATTATCAGATATACCATCTCTGTCCTTAACAGGGCACAGTCTCCTAGGGACGACAGAGCAGTAAATGAATTACTATAGTTTCTCACTGTGATAAAGGGGGACAGCAGAGGCTTGGGGCACAAAGGAAAGATGTCCTAATCCATATGGAGGGGGGATCTGTGACCTGGGGGGATTACAGGAATTCCTGAAGAGTATCACAGGATGAATATTATTATTACTACTTCTATTGTCATTTCAAGGGATGTACTAAAGGAGGAGCTACTTTGATATGGCATGTGTTTCAGAAATCTTCATTATTTTTAAAGAAACTAAAGACAATTGTCATCTTACCTGTTTCTCATTATTTTTAAAGAAAGCTACAGAATTCCATGCTGAAACATGCCAACAATGTCACCATTAGAGAAAGCATGCAAAACGACGTGTGCAAAATCGTAGTAAAACTTCAGGAAATGAGAGAGAAGAAGGAAGTCCAGTTAAGTAACATTGACAGACTTGCCCATATGATCACAATCATTGAAGAGGAAATGGTGCAGCTTCGCAAAAAATATGAACGAGCTGTTCAGCGTCGGAATGAAAGGTAAACCAGGAACCTAATGTGAGAATGAAGTACCCATGATCCTGTTTAAAAATGTTGCCCCTTTTTCTGTGTAGACTTGACAGTAGGTAGTGAGGGACATTTGACATTCAGGTTTCACTAGCCGTGTGGGTGGGGGACGGGTAGGTGTTTGTTTTGCCTGAAAGTAAGAAACTCACTCCTTGTAAGAGAGACAGGCAAGAGTAAAGTTTGGGAAGTTGTTCGCTTGAAGATCAAAGTCCTTTCCCAGACGACCATTCAGGATGCCTCTGATACCATCAAATTACTTCAGTAAAATTGACATATATAAGTCTTTGGATCTTGTATCCATTTTTTTGTTACAGGTTTGTTCATATTGTGATATTTATTCAGCCACTCTCTCAGTTCATTTTCTCATCAAGTAAGTAAGACCTTTCTCATCAAGCATTATTTCTTCCAGGCTACAACTATATCATTAATCAATTACTACTTTAGGGGGTTTCCCAAGTTGCTTGTACTTTGAGAACTCTGGCACGTAGATGGCAGAGCCCTCTAGTAATCACATCTGGTATCAGATTGGTTTTCATCAAACCTGGGTTGTAAGGCTGTGTTCTGTGCAAGTACTAGATCCTGGTGGTAAAGCATTGCTCCTGACTTCCATTGTCAAGAGAACTGAGGAGATCATGAGAAGAGCCAATGAACAGCAAATGAGACAAAATATAGAGCTAAGATTAGCCACATACAGCTATATGTACACGTTTTGAGGGAAGAGGAGAGAGAAAGCGATAGAAGCGATTACAGATGAATTCTGGGATAACAGATATGCACAGTGTGTGGGAAGCACTTCAAGGTGGTGAAGAACACCATTTTTCAAAGGGCTGGCAGGTGTTCTCTCTGGGGGGAAAAAGTCCTCTTATTTGGCTCCTGGCACAAGACAAAGCATTGAGGCTGTGTACTCCGAGGCCCTGGTCAGATCTGTGGGGCTGGAATTAGACATTTGTTACTTTGTGTCTTCCCTATATTCTCCTCACAAGGAAGGCACTTCCCCTGGCATGACTATAAATGACAGAATGTTGCCTATTTCTTAGGAAATTTGCATCAGAAATTGTGAACTTTAAAAGAACCTGGCAAATTACATTGAAGTGAATCACTGTAGAAACACTCCCTGGCCATCTGCCTGGGTACTTCCCACAGGACCTTGGTTGGCAAGTCTAAGAAAAGGGGGTCTGCAGAAAATCAGATTACGGGGTCACTTTGTTCTTGCATGGGGAATGACATTCTCTCTCACCCCGGGAAACCTTTGGCAAGTTGCACAGAAACTGTGCCCGCCAACCTTCCAGTCCACTCAGAGTTGAGACACTGAACAACTGTCCGTCTCCTATCCCCCCAAAATCAAAGTGCGGAGTTTGACTAGAAAACCACCAGTGTATATGGATTTTCTTCTAGAATTATGCAATGTTGTTGTGTAGTTTGCACCGAAATCCAAGGGAACCCCAATGACTAGTAAAACTGTGGCCTGAACATCCTCTTAGCCTCTACCTCTCGATTTGACCATAGTGGTGTTCAGCTGATAGAGCGGGAAGAAGAAGTGTGCATTTTTTATGAAAAAATAAATATCCAAGAGAAAATGAAACTAAGTGCAGAAACTGAAATACATGTCCTGGAGGAAAAGATCCGATTCCTGAAACTGAAGATTGCTGAGAAGCAAAGGCAGATTCATGTGACCAAGCAACTGCTGCCAGCCAAGAAGTCCCTGGATGGCGACTTGGCCGTGCTCCAGATCCAGGTGGGCAAGTGTTCAGGAGACACTTCCAGGACATTTGCTGATTTTTTCTCCTCCATTATTGCTTTGTAGGTCGTATCTGTAAGAACCCGTAAGTTAAATGTCTTGTTTAAAAACGCCTTGGAACACTGCCACAGGGTGATATCTAAGCTTCAGGCAGCTGAGCTACAGATTATCTTTTTTTTGTTCCCCCCCACCGGCTGCATGAAGCATTTTCTGCCTTTCCTGGAATGCTGACCCTCCCAAATCTCAACTCTAGCTCAGCTTCCTCATAGCGCAAATTCTTTATTTTACTGTTACCAGCATAATTACTTCTGATGTTTGCTGGAAAGACCTTGGGGACCATCTAGCTCTCTTATTTTTAGTACTTTTGCCCTCTGGAGCCAAGATCGCTGTTTGTTATTAATTGGCAATCACATATAATTAGACTCCTTATTAACCCACGTAGTTTTCCTGTAATTTAATAACCTGGCCTCCGACATGGCCTTCTTAAAAGTGGAATAAAGCCAAAAGGTTTAAACATGAAATAGCAAATAAAAGACAGAAAATAAAGCTACTTTCTTCACATGTAGTAATTGCAGTTTTTTCTTAATGAAACTATAAGAAAAAATTAAGCTAAAAAATTGTGGCTTAAACTTTTTTCCATTGACATGATGTAGGAACAAATTTTAGCCTATAAAAAGTTGTCTAAAATGTCAGGTTTGCTTTCAGACTTTTTTCTGATTACAAAATTGAGACATGTTCAGTTAATAATGTTTTGAAAAACATAAAATTTTTAAAGAAGAAAATAAAATTCTATCCCCAAGATATAATCACTATTGAAATTATCAAAAATCTGGAAGAGATCCTTCTAGTCTTTTTCTAGGTGTACAAATAAATTATTTTCATTAGCTCATGCTGTAAACACAGCTTTGGGTTCTGCTTTTTAAATATAATCATGTCATGGGGATTCACAGGACTTGTGGGACTGGATGATGGATCTACTTTCATACTTTATGTCACTGGAATGTGTATGTGCTATGTAGATGACAGGATCTTTCATTTTGCACAAATATGCCACGGTTCTGATTCCAGTGTTTGTTTTTTAGCCATAAGTTCTCCCATTCACTTCTTCAGTAAGTGTAGCCCTGACTTGGATGGATTGTCTGGAACATTCCCCACGCCTCCCACAGGTCTCCCTCAGGATTCCTGTGACACAGGCATCCAGTGAGGTTTGTTTGGGCGACCCCCACATCAGCTTGCACACACAGTGCCTGCTCCACTTGGGTGCCATTCAGTGCAGACGTAGGGCTCGCTCCTTGTTCAGATCGCACCTACGCAAAACCATTCATGCAAGGCCTTGGTCGGTGAACTGACTTTACTGAAGATTTGGAGCAACAGTGTAAGAGGGTACATTACAGAAATGCAAAGCACTTCAAGTTAAATATCAGACATCCACGTCCTTCAAAGTTCCATAGGGCCACTCCAGACCAGGAACAGTCCCCAGGGTATCTTACCCCATGCAGCATCCTAGCCTGACTCCATTTCACTGGCTTGTCTTTCAGCCTTTCCCACCACCACCACCACCCCCACCTACCTCCCCCAGGCACTTCATACTTGTCTCATTCCACTTTACAGAATAATTTAGCTCTCCCTAGCTCTCCCAAAGCACAGTTTTAGGGACATCTTTGCTCATACTAAACTATCAAGATGCCCAGCAGAACAAAAAAACTAAATTCAATAAAATCCACAACAGAAAAACTTCACTCTCTACTATGTAAACATTTTATTTGTGTTAATTGCAGATAAATACTTCTAGTCAATGGATATAATTAGTTGTTCTTAAAATATATTTTTTGTTCCAGCCAATCCATCTAAATCAGGACTACACTTATTGAAAAAATGAATGGGAGAACCCACGGCTAAAAACTGTATATGACATTTTATTGTATCAAACCAGTTATTTGGTGCGAGCTATGAATTCAGTTTACCCAAGAGGAAATATTATGCATTTAACGACAGTACTGGACTATCTGATGTGAACCTTTACCATTCTGACTGCATATGAATTGAGACATAGGGATTATGTGTTATCACCAGTTACTATTCTACCAGTTAGTTCTAAGCTTCAGAACAGTTGAATACAAAGTTCCCCATTAGTCTTCTCTTAATTATTTGTCTATTCAGCACGAATCACGTGGGCACTTTGAACGACTTGATGTGAAATTTTGGGCTTCGGACAAGCCATTTTGTACCCTGCCTTGTAGTGCTGGATCCCTGTCATATCCTGTTATCTGTAAAAGCTGCAGTGTTCTGTGTTTTTCTCAAAGCCTTCTCATTTTTGCATCATTTTCGGAATTCTCTTATGGTTTGCATTTTTTCAGTTGCTTGAAACAGTTTTTAATCATCCAACAGTCTAACCCAAGGATTATTGTGAGTCATATTTTCCCGATGCTTGCAATAAGAGGTCCCTTTTAGGGATCTTGGAAGTCACAAGAACTATTTTAGGACACAAGAACACTATTTTATAAGGAAAAAGTGAACAGTTTTTCCTCAAAGGCCCATGGGGAAATATGACCAACCAAGGCACCACTTTGATAATAAGTAAGCACCATGTTTTGTTTCCTATTTAATTTCCTAATTAAGAGAAGGAAATATTAAGTGTTGTTAATCATAATACAACAAATGCTTAATTACATATAGGTGCATATCATGTTTCCCTAAAAATAAGACCTAGCCAGACCATCAGCTCTAATGCATCTTTTGGAACAAAAAATAATATAAGAACCGGTCTTATTTTACTATAAGACCTGGTATAATATAATATAATATAATATAATATAATATAATATAATATATACTGGGTCTTATATTAATTTTTGCTCCAAAAGACACATTAGAGTTGATGGTCAGGCTAGGTCTTATTTTCGGGAAAACACGGTACTTTAACTCCATATTAAGGGAAAAAAACTCAGTGTAGCTGCTACTTCTACTTGGGAGTGGCCATATTTCTTCATCCACCTCCAAAGTCTCATCAATTCCACAAATATATTGATACATAAAATATTATATTGGGTGTTCGGCAAAAAGAGAAATAATCCAGGCTATTCTTCCCAGACTGTGCATTATGTTGACCTACTAATTAAGAATTTATTCTCTGGGAGGAAGCCATTAAAGCTATTTTCAGAAAGGGTTTAAAACTGGAGTGTAGTATGTTGTCTACCTGGTGTGTTGTCCACTTTGGCCTCTGTAACAACCTGCAATAAAGAAGTTAAGTCTGTATAGTTTGAGCTCTGCAACCAAACATCCCATGAGTATAACATGAAGTGGGAAGTAATCAAAAGGCTGGCTGTAAACTCAGCTTTTACTTTGATGACTCAGGAGTTACCACCTTTCCTGGTAGAGTCAGTTACAGACATCCTCCTGATCCCATGAGTGAGCAAAAGCGTTGCTTAAGTCCCATGAGAGCATGTTCAGAGTTTTCTTCCACTTTTGCCTGTGTTGGTCCTAGTGAAAGACACAAGACCTTGGGCTACTAGATTTTAAGATTTACTGGGCAAAAGAGTTAGTTTTGAAGTTAATGTTTCTTTCTTGTTTAATAGTTTTCACAGTGTACAGACAGAATAAAAGACCTGGAGAAACAGTTTATAAATCCTGAGGGTAAGAACAGAACCCGCTTCCTTCCAGGGAAAGATATGACTGAAGAAGAAATGATCAAAAAATTAGATGCGGTAAACATTCTTTCTTAAAATAGCATCAGTTAGCCCCTCCTTGGTCAGCGTCACAGATATCTGTACTACTGTCTCATGTTATGCGGACAGATTTATCCCTCATTCTTCTAGCCATTAATATCGTCCTTGCATTGTAATCTAGTAAAAAAACTTAATCTCGACTTTCAATGCTTGCCAAAAGGAACAAAAATTGAATGGTTTCAAGATGTCCACTTTGTCTCTCATAATCCAAAGGAGCAATTTTGGCATCTTGAATGGATTCATTTCTCTTCCTGCTGGTAGTATATCAGAGGAAGGTCAACACGGAAGCTAGACGGAGCTGAGAGGGCCCTTCTCTGCTCTGGGGAGAAAGAGCTCCCAGGGCTGTCTGGAGGGGGTTGGGACAAGGGAAATGTTGACTCAGCCCAGTTCTAAAGACTTTCTAGAGGTCTCTTGGCAACTACAAAAGCATTGTCTCTTCATTAAGGGGGTAAATAGTGCTCTAATTAGGAAAGAAGTTTTTGACTTGCATGACCTTTTCCCCCCCTTCCTATTGAAATTGTTTTCGACTGTAGCTGGAACTACAGCTGGCCAAGAAGGAGGAGCAATTACTGGAAAAGGATTTCATCTACGAGCAGGTCTCCCGGCTCACGGACAGGCTCTGCAGCAAAACTCAGGCCTGCAAGCAGGACACATTGCTCCTGGCCAAGAAGGTCTGTCTGAGACCATTACCTCTCTTCTGCCTTGCTCCTTTATTGCCATCTGTTTTCCGCAGACTGCTTTGTTTAGGAAGCCCTGGGGAGATTAGGCTTTGTGATGAGAGAAACATAAAGATATAAAGTGAAAAATCTAAAGATTACTCTTAGAGAATTGTGCAAAATAAGTCCCAGTCTTATTCCCTGACTGAATTCACTTTACAGCATGAAAAACCTAAGCCTTTCAATGACAGTGTACAAGTTTCACTTACCTGGGCACCTACTCAAATATGACAATCATTGTCTTTATATTTCATGTGCCAAGTTAAATCCTTTCCAGTTCCTTGTGAATGGAGAGCTTCACTTCTCCATCGGTCTGCATGCGAACTCAGCCAGAACCCAGACATGCAAGGGGACATTAATGGCAACCGTTACACAAATGGGCATATCCCACTGTGGGGTGGAGCTACCACCAGGCCCCACTAGTGACGACAGGCCAGGAACACAGAGCTTCCTAATTGCGGAAGATTAAACTACTCTACCAGGACTGCTGATCCAGAGCCACAGGGTCAGACAGGAACTGCCAGCAACTACCTTGGAAGGGGCAGTGGCAGGAGGGAAGGACGTTGCACCATTGGGTGGTCGGAAGATCACGTGACCTCTGGGCCCCTTGGAGCCTCCCGCTGTAACAGCACAGGGATTTCAGTCAGTTGGCAGTAGTTACTGAAGCTGCTATGTGCTCCCCTCATGCTGGGTATGGGGGCAGAATCAGAGAGGAAGGCACACATTGCCCACACCGCCGTCTAGTGCGGGGAGACAGAGAGGAAAATGAATCATGGGCTCCAGAGGGCAGCAACTCTTCCTCATTCTTCTTTGTCTCCCCAATGCTTAGCGTCTACTACACTCTAGAAAAACATTTACAATAAGTAAACAGTCAGTCCCATTCTAGAAACAGTTCTGGCACACTAAATAAATAGGAAATTATTCTAAATTTCAAGTCTCCTTTGCCATTTTTATTTGGCTTTTACACTTCCGCTCCGATGACTTACACTGGTAGGCAGATCAGTCCAGAGGCACTAGTGCAACTCGCAACTTTACCTCATAAAATAAGAACATTAAGACTTTTTTAGGCTCATGAAGTTTGCCTGACATAGCACATCTGATGTTTGTTTAAATGTTGCCTTCCTTCCTTTTGCAAAATGAACTTCCCTGTCTTTGGAGACAGTCAATTTTTGCCGAGGGCGAGCTTGTCAAAGCTGATGGCAGTCTCTCTGGAGGGCAGCAGCAGTGCTAGGGAAATGCAGACGGTGGCTGCTGCAACTGTTCTCATAGTCAGGAAGGTTCCAGCACAACTGAGTTCTAGCCTAGTGATTCAGCGCCTCTTTCCTTTCCCCACCTTCTGTGCTCCCTGGCTTTTAAAAATATATATATATTTAAAATTATAATTTTCTCATAGTAGGCATTGCTAGAAGGTAGAAAGATGTTAATTCGAATCCCAGATCTGTGATTTATGATCTAGAGAAAGATACATAAATGACCTTAAAACTGAGATTCCTGACCTGTGGAATGGGTGTGATATTAGCGAAAGTTGTTTTGCAACATTACACAGTCACGCAGGAGTGGCCTGGTCACTTGTGGGTGCTCAACAAGAATGCATGTCTTCCCAAGCCTCTTCTCTTTCCTAGAGAGCTTACGGTGCCTCTTCCAAGTTTCCCAAATGAACAGAAAATGGAAAATAGCGGCAAAAACCTAGAGCAACCCAGAATAATGCCATCACTTTTTTGATTTACAGAGAAGGGAGGTTGGCTAATTATACATACACACAACACTCAAATGTGCAGTGACTGATTAAAAAAATTTAAGAGAGATAATGACGCACCAAAGCTTTAAATGGTAGTCATTTTTATTCAACGTATGCTTCCTAAAAATTACCGCAGGGTAGAAGAGTTTTAAAAATTTATATTCCCTACTCCCTTAAGGAGGCAAAGTGTATACATAATAATCAGTCATTGCCTTTTCAGCGGCAGGTAAACCATTAGGGACAACATTCCTCGAAGCAAATGTGCAGACAGACCAGTGTGAGCTCTATGAGGAGAGGAGAGGGTTTCAAGGTCAGGTATAGTGTTTGGAAGCTCATATGCACATCTCAGTTTACCCTGGTTCAAAGGACTGAAGGATTAAAACAGACTGAATTTACTCATTCCTTCATTCAACAAACATTCAATTTTATTTTTGCTTGGTGCCTCCTATGTTCCAAGCATCATTCTGGACACTGGGAATATGGTGAATAAAACAAACAGTCCTCGTTCTCATGAAGAGTGCATTCTTGTGGGTAACAGATTATAACCAAATACCCAAATACATAGATACGTAATATAACGTCAGTGGTGAAACAGGATATAAATTAAAAATAAAGCAGGTTAATATGATAGAGAGCATTGGCAGCGGGAAGGAGTCACCACTCACTGCCCCACCCTGAAAAGCTGCACTATGGGCTGGAAACCTTAGAGGAACCACCATGTCCAGTATCACTATTATTCTGTCTTTTAAAATCAATTATTCCACTTAGTCCTATCTTTTCATTCTTTTATAAAAAATAGCTGATGTGAAATGGTAAACACACACAACCAGAATATTTCATTTCAAATTACTGGTTATTCAGTTCATGCTTGGTTATGGCCTAATAATTAGGCATCCCAGGAATTACAATCAATCATAAAAACACGTTGAGGTGTGATAGTTTCCATTACAAATCATTTCAGATGCAGAACCTCTGCTGATTGCCTTATCTAAATAAAGAGTAACTTTTAAATATAGTTTTTGTTCTAGATTTATTTCTGCTGGGTAAGTGACAAATTAATAACATGGCCAAGTTAGGCCAGAACTTAGACATCAGGAACACCCCATCCTCCTCACCTCATCACATCTTAAAAGTACAGAGACTTAAAAATTCCCCTCGATGCTATCCAACTGGTAACTTGGGGAACATACCGTGTTTGCCCGAAAATAAGACCTAGCAGGACCATCAGCTCTAATGCGTCCTTTGGAGCAAAAATTAATATAAGACCCAGTATTATATTATTTATATTATGTTATGTTATATTATAATTATATTATAATGACCCAGTCTTATATTAAAATAAGACCAGGTCTTTTTAAATTTTTGCTCCAAAAGACACACTAGAGCTGACGGTCCAGCTAGGTCTTATTTTCGGGGAAACACGGTATCTCTGTCTTTTCCCTCCTTGTCCTTATTGACAGAGCTAGGGTGTTGGGCTCAATCACTGAGGTTTCCCGCCCCCTCCCTCCTTTCTCATTTTCTCTACTTTCTCACTTAAACTCTCCTTCCTTCAGGCAAGCACGACCCCCACCACTATAGACAGCCAGCAGCCCGCCCTTTGCTTCCCCTCTTCATGGAATGTGTGCATAGGCTAACGTACATACATTGTTATGGGCTCTTTAATTCTAGATGAATGGCTACCAGAAAAAGATCAAAGATGCTACTGAAAAAATGATGGCTGTTGTTGCTGAGCTGTCCATGAAACAAGCTCTGGCCATTGAACTCCAAAAGGAAGTCAAGGAGAAAGAAGACTTCATCTTCTCTTGCAATGCCAGGATAGAAAAGGGTCTGCCACTCAATAAAGAGATTGAGAAAGAATGGCTGAAAGTACTTCGAGATGAAGAAATGTATGACTTGGCCATTGCTGAAAAGTCGCGGGTAAGTTTGGCTTCTATGTTGCATTTGTAAAGTGGCCAGGAAGGGCTGTTTTCAGGGCTTTCAATCCTCCCAAAATATATGAAAAACTTCCTACTCTACCACACGTAGTCCCCAACAGTCATAAGAAAGAAGTTTTGGGTTTTTTAGCTACTATGTAGACAAGTCAAAGTACAACAGTCCAGAGCGCCACGCTGGTCTCTTGGCAAGCACCAGGCTCCACCCAGTCTCAGGCCCTGGGCTGGGGAGTGGAATACAAGGGACTCCCACCGGCATGGCAGCGACCAGGCTGGCGATGGTTTTATCCATAGGTCTCCGATCTCTGTCCTCACACCCCTGCTCAGACCACTCCTCACTCGTCCACGTCCACCTGCTGTGGCCACCACAGCATCTTGTGAGGCCTCCTGCATGTCATGGCTGTCACAGCCGTTTGCAGACTCCGTCGTTTCTGCAGACCAGAGGCCGCAGTGCCACTGGCCGAGGTCTATCACTCGTTCCACATGCAAGTTGTGTACACAGTTCTTCTGCCTACTCCCACGACCTTTCTATATTCTTAGAATGGAATTAGGCATCTCTTTCTAAGGAGACTACATCTTGGGATCCACAGTTCACTCCAAATTGTCAAGTAGACATCCTTGAAAAGGTGACTATTTACTCCCTAAAAGGTACATTCCACACATGCTAGGAATATCTGAAAACAGGGTTTGATCTGTAATTCCCACACTGCCTGGGACTATAAATTTTAGGGCATTCAGATTTTACCTATGGTGTCCCAGCTGTCATTTGCCTGCCTCCACCACTTAGAATTTTTTTTAATGCTGCTAGAGATTTCTCTCTTTTCCAGAAGCACAGGTAGAATCTTGAGGACCCTGAGGCTCAAAGCAAGCTGCTGACTATTTCTCACCTCCCATCCTGCTTTATTCCTTCTCGCTTCCTTTGTAACACTTGCTCACCAGTGACTTACCAAAGGAAATAGATTGTCCTACTTTTGTCAAAAACAAAAACATGGAAATAATTAGTGCTTGATGAAAGATACTGAGATTGGAATATAGTGAATTTAGAGCCCACCAACCAGACGATGACAAACCCTAAACCCCAGGAACAGAGTGATGCTTGAGCAACATGGGTCATTCCAATGAGATGCAATGTATGTGTGTGAGTGAGTGAGTGAGTGAGTGTGTGTGTGTGTGTGTGTGTGTATGTGTGTGTGTGTGTGTGTGTGGTGACTTCACCTCCATAACCTCCTGTCCTGTGGGGGAATATTAGCCAGCACAGCCTAAGACCGCTCAGACCCAGCTGTGTCTGGTGGGCCCTGGGGATGAAGTGACTTCACCAGAATTTTAAAAAAACTGAAAAGGAAAAATCATTCTTTGCAGGAGTTCTTGGAAACAGATAATCGCCAGCTGCCCAGTGGTGTTTACACAACTGCAGAGCTGCGTCCAAATGCCTACATCCCAGAGGCCGAGGCCACTCTTCCTTTGCCAAAACCGTATGGTGCTCTGGCTCCTTTTAAGCCCAGTGAACCTGGGGCCAATATAAGGCACATAAGGAAACCCGTTATAAAGCCAATTGAAATCTGAACATGTGCACCAATCCGGGCTTCTCAAGAACACGCTTCAGCCAGGCTTCCTCATGTCCACAGCTGGAAAATATCAGCACAATACTCTAAACTACAGACAAATACAACATCCACAATTAATCAACAACAGAAAACAACATGGTTTCCTTTTACATCCACTAATTGCTGCATTTTACATGGTATTGAGTAGAACTGTCCTACAATTATGTCAAAGCATATATCTGCATTTCCTTCTTTTTCATTCTCTATATTGACTACCTTTCAGAAATATATAGTAGGCCAGGTGCCATAAAAATGCAATAAAAATAAATCAATTTTCAATGAAGTACAGAAATTGGCAGAGTGGTCTTTGTTTATTAAAGACAAACAAATGCTGCTCAATATACTGACTTTAAAGAAAGAGAATCTTTGGCGGAAAAAAAAAACATTCCAAGCATCACAGGGGCTTAACTCACTGTTAAATAAACAGTTACATTTGAAGTAAATGTTGGTAAATCTAACTCAATTAAAAAGGAACAGGGAGCAGGTTAGCTCAGTTGGTTAGAGCACGGTGCTCTTAACAGCAAGGTTGCCAGTTTGACCCCCACATGGGCCACTGTGAGCTGCACCCTCTACAAATAGATTGAAACAACTACTTGACTTGGAGTTGATGGGTCCTGGAAAAACACACTTAAAATAAATAAAAGTTAAAAAAAAAAAAGGAGTAGGGAAGCTTGTCATTTTAAAAATGATATTATGGTGATTCTTTTTACAAGAATGCTTTTGCTGCCAAAATAATTATGCCTTAATTTATCTTTCTTATAAATCTAAATTTTTCACAATGTTGTATGCAGATAAACTCATGATTATTTTAAGCTCTAATACCAGATTTTTCAAAATTTCAATAAACATATTTGTAACTTGGCATGTGAAAGAGTTGAAAATGAGGCCAGTTCCATTTATTTCATTACTCTAATTTCATTGCATTGCATCCAAGTATATTCCTAATTCTGTTTTTACATTTTTTCATGAATACACAAGTAGATTTGAAACCTGTAATTTTACATTCATTATAATGCCCAAACTATCTTTATTTCATACTGGTATCAGTTATGAGTTTTATTTCACAACTCTGTGTATGAGAAATACCCCATTCTTTTATTTTGCTAAATCAAACAAAATCTGTCCTAAGCCCCATCCTGCCAGATTGAAGGGTAATTTAATCTCATTCTCAGTCTCCCTGAATCTAACCAGAATGCTGTGTGAAGTTACTGAAAAGCAATTCCTTGGGAGTGCCTGTGATAAGTACCACTGTATAAGCCAGTGGTTAATACAAAGAAATGCTGCATAAACACAGTTCCTGTGTTGTAGGAATTAGTAATCACATTAGGGATTCAAAAAAGATACACATAGGAAGCTTAGCAACATAAGACTAGAAACATAATTTTTAAAAATCACAAAGGGATGGATATTTAAGTATTACAACTATGTGCTACTGGTTCAGAGAGGCAAGATGCCATGTGTGCTGGAAAGGCCAGGGGTCATAGTCCAATGGAACTTCTTACCTGGCCCTTTAGCATAAATAAAACTTTCATAGGTGGAGAGGGGATTCCAGGCATGAGCAACAGCCTAGGCAAGGCTTGGAAGTAAAACGAGAGAAGTTGTGTTCAAGGCCCAGTGAACTGAGCTGGCTGGGACAGAATGTTCATGCCAGGGGACTGTCTGCGGCCAGGATCAGGGAGACATCGAACTTGAGTTTGGATTTCATCCCGTAACGAATGGCAAGTTATTAAAGGATTCTGAACAGAGGAGTGACAGGAGCAAGCTAGTGTTATCTCAAATGTAAGTCAGATGATTAGGCTCTAGAAAGCGACCGAAACAACCCAGGTGGGAAAAGAAAAGGGTAGGGAATGAAAAATAATGACTTTATCAAGAGAAAAGAATCAGCACTGCCTTGCTGATAAGGCTCCAAAATTTTGAGCCTCAGTGAGCTTGAAGGATTTGGCCCAAAACGGGATTTCTATAGGAGAGGACCATTTTTAGAACACAATCTTGATTTTAGAACAAAGTTGAATTATTATACCAGCTATTGATACTGATAATGATTTAAATTTCACAAATTCATTGAGGGAAACAGTGTGAAGAGAGAAAAGCAAAGGGTTATGGGCTGACCCCAGGCAGCAACGGGATTTATGGGTCAGGATGAAGTCCCCGTAGGAAAGAGGGAAAAAAGAAGCAGCAGAACTAGTTAGATGTCATGAGGTGCTCTGGGGGAACGTGTCCATGGACTCCTGATTTCTGGCTGGAATAAAAAGGCTATATGTTCACAGAACAAAAGGGTCAGGCCCAAGCTTTCAGCGTTTTGTTTCTTTTTTAAAAAATCAGATACATCTAAATCAAACTTTTATAAATATAAAAAGCTTAAAAACATCAAATACAGTTCCATCTGAACCATCACAAAGACAAATCCTACTCTAAATACTGTATATACAAACTGCTGTAGGTTGCAAATTCTTCTATACTAGAAATGGCAGATTTGACTTCATCCAAATTCAGTTTTTTAAAAAGTATCCTCTTGCCAGATACAGTTTTTGTGCAGCACTTAATTTTTCCACTTGTCATATGTTTTTTTTCAATGACACATCGGGTGTCTGTTTTTCTAAGCACTGTTCCCTACATTTTTAAAGGGTATTTTATTTCAGAGTGCAACAGGAACGAGCTCTTGGCCAACGAAGCCACCAGGAAGAGCCTTACTTACGCCACTGTCGCCCTTGGACTGCCTGTCATCTCTCAACACTTGACTGCTCCTCCGCTGTTCAAAACTGAGATAAGGCACTGCAGTTTAGTTCTCTCTGAACAAGTACCGAACTGAAATTCAGATGGCTCCACCCGTATTCTCATTTTGGTCCCCAATTTTAAATATTGCTAAAGAATAGAAGTAGAGCTGATGAGCAAGATTAAACATTGGAAGCTGATCAACTGTACTTTCTTTTTTATAAGCCTAGAAGCATCATGGTGTGTTTCAGAGCTGCTTCCTCCACAAACGTGGCATCCACGTTATCGTGTCCTTCAAAAGCATACAGAGCTGGGGGGAAGGAAGGAGAGAAAAGAGTTACTATGAAGCCATGGAACATTTATAATGTTGTTCCCACAGCTCGCTGAAGTAAGAAGTATTTTATATTTTAACAAAATTCATTATTCCGAGACTGTGTTGTAAAAATGTGCTAAAACTCAGCACCAAGAAAGGTCATTTGCATCGACCAAATTGGTTTTTAACCTCTGAAACCCTTAGAGACCTCAGAGGTGATTATTCCTTTGGTAATTTACTCTAGATAAGTTGGGTATGGCTAATTAAAACCGAATGCAATAAGGGCCCACTGACAGGGGTATTTTGGAAAGGAAAGTGTGCACAGAAGTAAATAGGGACTGACTGATGTGTCAAGGAAGAAGCACAAAAACTCTGAGAGCAGGAGTGAATTACCTTGACTGGAAGATTCTAGATCTGTCAATGTTTCAATGAAGTAGTTGAGAGGCAGAAATTCTATACTAAATGATGACTTGTCAATCCTAGAACTCTGAGGCTAAAAAAGAAACCATTTCGGGTATTAGTTGACTCTCTAAAACAAGCACAAACTTTTCTTTGAAAGTGGTAAGAACTACAATTGCTATCCATATAGGTATGCTGAAATGAGCCAACAGGATCCAAAACACATTTAGTGGAGCTGTGCTTTCACTCTGACCCACCTGTTTCTTATAGTTCTGAAGCAGTCTCTTCACATGGTTCCGGGAAATAATGTTAGAACTCATAGGATGATCCCAAAGCCGACAGATCTTCTGACCAATAAGCTATGATGCAAATTGAAAATAGGTCAAGGAGGATTTCAGGGCAGTGAAAATACTCCATATGACACTCTAATGATGGCTACATTTCATGCATTTGTCCAAACTCATAGGATGAACAACACCGAGTGAATCCTAGTGTTAAGTATGGACTTTGGGCGATTGTGATACATCAATGTAGGTTCCTTTACTGTAACAAATGGTCCCCTCTGGTGGGGATGCTGATAACGGGGGCGCCATGCAGGCGTTGGGGTGTTTTAAGAGATGGAAAATCTCTTACCTTCCACTCAATTTTTTTTTTTTTTTTTTTGCTGTGAATCCTAAACTACTATAAAAAAGAGTAAAGTCAATAATAAAAATAAAAGGATGGAGAAATATATAAAGGAGAATATCGCTTACACTGCATTAAGTAATATACCTTATATCTATTTATAACTTTAAAAATATTATTCCAACGTAGCTAGTTAGTCTAAAAGGCCTTTTATGGTTAATGACCCTTGGAGAAAGGCCATTTACTAGGAGGAATGCTTCTGAATTTTGAAAAAATACTCTGAGGAAATGCAACCCTGAGGGAAGAAGTCTAAGCACTGAGGTTGCCAAATTCTTTTTCTGAAATGGACTTCATCTGCTACTCTTCAAAACTGGGGGTCTGCATGTCAACCCGAAATGATGTTTCAATATCATATTATAAAAAACTAAAGGTTATAGACATGTTCTCTGCCAATGTCTTGCCTGGAAAATTTTAATTCCCTAAGAGTATGAGGCAAAAACATCAAATTTAGAGCGCAAACTACATGTGCAGAGACCATCCCCAAAGAGATCCAGCCAAGGAAAATACGCTTTGTTTTCTAGTCTTGCCTTTGCTTCAGCAAGCCCATGAGGGGGAAAGGCTGTGACAAAGCAAGCCGATTAGGTAGAGAAAGGCAATGGACATCCTTTCATGGGAGGATTGTGGGAGGATCGCGCCACATGTACAAGTGCTCAAGGTATGTAAACAGCGCACAGAGCGAGCTGGCCAGGGCTCTCAGGGTGAGGATGTTGGCAGAGTCAGAGGCCCTGAAGCCCTCGCTGTGGAATTTCATATTTTCATAGTATTTTCGACTCTGAGAGCTAATATCTCCCACACAAACAAGGAGTGACTATATAATCCTTTCCCTCATGTTACTAGTTCTTCCTTCGACCCAGGAATGTTTTCCTGCCCCAGTAGAAATGACAGTGGGAGGAAATGAAGTTCCAGAACCTTCTGACCTCACCTGTATTTAAATTTCTTATCAGTTTAAATGCCAAAAGCACCTGTTTCCCCTCTCCCTCCCCTCAGACTCACAGATGTAAATATTAGTGCAGTTTCCTAAAAGGAAAACATGGCTAAATGTTTCAGGTGGGCTGTGCCAAGGCAGTCTAATGCCAGAGGAGCAAGCACTCTGCAGACCCAGTGGGAACAGCCGACAGAGGGTGGGGATGGATCCGATTTCTTGGAAAGGGCTGACAAGTGAAACAATTCAATTGGCATTAGCCCAAATCAAGTAAATGCTCTTTCTGTAAGGAAAAACTGAAGGCGGTTCATGCCAAGGCTTAGGGAGAAAATAAAATATAATTCAGGATTACCGGTGGAAGCCGCACGATGATGCTGAATTTTAGTTTTTCATTTTTCTCTGTGTTGTCCAGATCTACAAGAAAGGTAAATTGGCAAGCAAAAGAGAAATCTCCATTTTAATATCTGAACAAGCGAATAATACTTCATCCTGACAACACATACCCCAGCCTGTATTCTCAAGCTAAATCAAACAATGCTTTGAAAATTTTAGTTTGTATCTCTCTGAATAAAGGGAATTTTTAAATGAAGCTGTTTTTATATTTCATGGAATGGTAACAGGCTGCCTGCCAGTCACAAAGCAATTTTACTGACTAACTTAAAACAGAAGGTACCTTGAAGAATTGGAAATACTTTAATATCTAATAACAAAACTCATCTTTAAAATACGACTGAGTCATTTAAGTGAGAGTGAGTACACTACAGACCTTATTTAAAGTTCAAATCCACATAAGCCCTGTATTTCTCACTTGCTTTGTATTCCAAGTCTAACTTTGCCATGACAGAGTCATTCAGCTGAACGTAAGCCATTTCATGACATTTTCTTGAGAAACAAGCCTTCAGAGCCTCCTATCCCCAAGTGTTCTCATGTACAGACAAGGAATCTAATAACTATGTGGACTGAGAAGTTGTTTGGGGTCTCTTGAAGGGTAAAGGCACTTTAAATTAGTCAAAGGATGGTTACAAGAAATGAGCTATACTCAGAAGGACCAGCTGTATAATTTGTGGCCCCCTAAAAAGAGGAGCCCCTTGTTCAAATACTAAGAATTTCAAGACTCAATGCGAAGCATTAACCTTCTAAGTTGCAGCAGGGCCCTTGTGTCACCATCATGCCTGGTGGTGCTCAGAGCGGTGCGCGCCCTCTGTCAAGCGCAGAGCCTCTTACCTTCCATGAGCCTTGTGACAGCTGTTTCTGTGAGAAGCAACACCCCGTTATCGATGTAATGCAGCAGGTTGTGCAGAGGGAGACAGTGGACGCCAAGGCTGATGTGCAGAGTGTGGAAACCTAGAATGAGGTGGGGAAGATGAACACAGCCAGCCAGCATCACCAGCCTCCCAGATGGAATGAAATCGATGGTGTTATTGTTTGTGGGAAACGAGTAAACTCGTCATATCGCCTCTAGTTGGAACCGGCAAAAATTTTGCAAAGTAAATAAATACAGACCTCTTTTTAAACTAAAACACTGAAAGTTTCATAGAAAAATATCAAATAGATCGAAAGATATGAATATTTTACAGAAAGTCTAATTTTGGTGAGAAAATGTCAAAAAAGCCCCGCGTTACGACGCGATTTGGCGGGAAAATGCCCGCTTACAAAGTTAATAAAGCACTTCGCGGACCTCACAGGAACGGTGGCAGCGAGGTGGTCTTCTTGAGTTCTCCTCTGGAACTTACCACAAACTAAACATCTATAATACATCAAAGGACTCTCTGCTCATCACACAGAACAGCTAAGAGGCTCATACAAGGATTACTCAAAGGTGGGCAAACCAGGCGGAAGAGGGAAGGGAGCAGAGTAGAGACGGGCCCGCATCCACAGCTGCAGAGACACAGGGCCCCCAGGATAGAACAGAGAACACAAAAACCAGGAGGTGGGCTCTTTCCCTGCGTCCCACAGCTGATCTCTCCTACCGAAGGGGCAGCATATCCAGCATTTGAGGCAATAACCTCAGCTGAGACCTCCAGCTGGGCCCTGGGTTGGACAAAGGACACAAACTCCATACCTGGGCCCCTCCCCCCACTCTCCCAATCCTACCCCTTCCCTTTCAGAGACTCAAACTGGCCCCTGAACTGAGGAGTGGTGTCAGATTACAGAGGAGTCCTGGTGGTCAGGCTCTGGGAAGACCCGGATTGACCCAGGGAAGAGGCTGGGAAAAGTGTGACATTCCTGGGCTGAGAGAGAGGAGACTCCTCTATCCCCAGCCCCCACCCTTTCTGGCCTGCCTAGGGCAGGGCAGTTACAACTGCAGAGACACATCCAGCGGTCAGCAGCAGGCGGCAGATGTAGTTCTGGGCTTTCAGCAGCTCAGAAATCTCCTGCCCTACACACACACACACACACACACACACACACACTCACACGACAAAGTGCGCTAAGACTCAGGCGACCTGGGCACAGGGCTGGCTGTGGTGCTCTCAATGCGCATATTGCAGGTGAGAGCAGACACTGCACTGACTTTGTAAAAACTACCATCCAGACCCCATAGCCCATCTCATCTATAACAGCAGTCCCAGTGTCACTCAGGGTGACAGGTGGCCTACTCTGCATGCACAAGACGCAGAGGATTCTTTGGTACAGCAGAGGACAACCTGGAGATTACTTGGTGGGCTGAAGCCAAGACTGGTGCTGCTTTTCTTTCTTTCTTTTTTTTCTTTGTTTTGTATTTCTGATACTTTTGCCTGTGTTGAGTGCGGGTTATCGGTTGTTTTTATATGTGAATATATTTGGTTTTTTCTTTGTTGTTGTTGTTGTTGTTGTGCTTGGTCACTTGCTTTGTTCTGAAATTACCCTACACCAGGGCCCAGCCCAAGAGGCACAAGATTCAACACAACCCGAGGCCAACTCCAGACCAAACCAGAGTACTACCGGGTTTGACCTACAAGTGACACACCCAGAGGGAACTCTCTACAGGCACAAGACCTCATAGGGACCAAACCACATTTGAGTGGTCAACCCTAACGCAGCAGATCATCCACTGTGGGCACAGCCAATTCTCACAACTGGTTAGCCTAGGAGTCAATCCCACCTACTGACAAGCCAAAAGCAACTAAAGCTCAACTAGAAGAGGACAATACACACAACACAAGGGTCACCTTTGGAGCACATGCACAGGAGAACAGGGAAGTGGTGCAAGTCAAATGTAAAGGAAACATACTACTTAAGATCACCCAACAAAGACAAAGAACCCTAGGGGATTTACCTAATACCTCGAAGCAAACACAGAGAGTCAGCCAGAATGGGGAAATAAAGAAACATGTCCCAAATAAAAGAACAGAAGAAACCTCCAGAATTGGAATCAAATGAAAGAGAGGTAACCAACCTATCAGAGACAGAGTTCAGAACACTGATGATAAGAATGTTTAAGTAGTTAAGTCATGACATAAGGAAGGACAGAGAAATCATATAGAACAACAAGTTACAACTAAAGAACACAATAACTGAAATAAAGAACACACTTCAAGAATTACTGGTAGGTTAAATGAGGCAGAGGATTGAATCAGTGACTTAGCAGACAAGTTAGCAGAGATCACCAAGTGGAACAACAAAAGGAAAAAGAAAAAAACAAACAAACAATGAAAATGGTTTAAGAGACCTCTGAGATAACATCAACCGCAACAACATGTGCATTGTAGGAATACCAGCAGGTGAAGAGAGGGAGCAAGGGATCGAGAACATATTTGAAGTAATAATGACTGAAAATTTCCCTAACCTGGTGCAGGAAACCGACATACAAGCATAGGAAGTGTAGAGAGTTCCGACCAGGATGCACCCAAACAGGCCCACACCAAGACACATTATAGCTAAAATGGCAAAGGTTAAGGACAAAGAGAGAATACTAAAAGTAGCAAGAGAAAGACAGCGGGTTACATACAAGAGAACTCCTATGAGACTATCAAAAGACTTTTCTACAGAAACTTTGCAGGCCAGGAGGGAGTGGCAGGAGGTACTCAAAGTGATGAAAACCAAAGGCCTACAACCTAGATTGCTTTATCCAGCAAGGCTATCATTTAAACTTGAAGGAGAGATAAAGAGCTTCCCAGAAAAGAATAAGCTAAAGGAATTTATTACCACCAATCCAGCATTGCAGAAAATATTAAAAGGGCTTCTGTAAGCAAAAGAAAGATGAAAACAATCTAACTACAAATAAAAAAATGGCAAAATTATGTACCTATCAAAAATCACTTTAAATGTAAATGGATTAAATGCTCCAGTCAAAAGACATAGGGTGGCCGAGTGGATAAGAAAACAAGACCCTTGATATGCTGTGTACAAGAGACTCACGTGAGATGAAACAACACACAGGCTGAAAGTGAAGGGATGGAGAAGACATTTCATGCAAATGGAAATGAGAAAAAAGCTGCAGTAGCAATACTTATATCTGACAAAATAGACTTTAAAATGAACAAAATATCAAAACACAAAGATGGGCACTACATAATAATAAAGAGATCGATCCAAAAAGAGGACATAACCCGAGTAAAACTCCCTTTGGGCTTTTTTTTTTTCCCCAGATCCCTTAAGTGTAAGGATAAACTGTTGATTTGTGATTTTTCGTGTTTCTTTAGGTAGGCCTGCATTGCTATGAATTTCCTTCTTAGGACTGCTTTCGCTGCATCCCATAGATTTTGGGTCGTTGTGTTTTCATTTTCATTTGTCTCAAGATATCTTTTGATTTCTTCCTCGATCTCACTGTTGACCCATTCATTGTTTAGTAACATGTTATTCAGCCTCCGTGTATGTGTGTCTTCCCATTTTTTTCCTATAGTTGATTTCTAATTTCATAGCACTGTGGTCAGAGAAGACACTTGGTATGATTTCACTTTTCTTAAATTTATTGAGACTTGTTTTGTGACCTAACATGTGATCTATCTTGGAAAATGTTCCATGTGTGCTTACAAAGACTGTGTATTCTGCAGCTTTGGGGTGAAATGCTCTGAAAATATTGATTAAATCCAACTGATCAAATGTGTCATTTAAGGGCGCTGTTTCCATATTTAGTTTCTGTCTGGAGAACCTGTCCCTTGTTGCCAGTGGTGTCAATCCAACCTACTGACAAGTCCCCTACTGTGATAGTGTTACTGTTGATCTTTGTCTTTATGTCAGTCAATATCTGTTTTATATATTTAGGTGCTCCTATGTTGGATACATCGATGTTTACAAAGCCTTAGGGGAGTTAATATCGTAAAAATGTCCGTACTGCCTAAGGCTTTATACAGATTCAATGCAATTCCTATCAAACTACCAAGGACATTTTTCATAGAAATAGCACATATAATGCTAAAATTTATATGGAACCATAAAAGATCCTGGATAGCCTCGGCAATCTTGAAAAATAAGAACAAAGTGGGAGGTATCAAGATACCTGACATCAAATTATACTACAGAGCTGTAGTAATCTAAACAGCATGACGCTGGCATAAAAACAGACACATAGATCAATGGAACAGAATACAGAGCCCAGAAATAAATCCATGCCTATATGGTCATTTAATCTACGACATTGGAAGCAAGAATTTGCATTGTGGTAAAGACAGTCTATTCAATAAATGATGCTGGGTTAGTTGGACAGACACATGCAAAACAATGAAGCTGGACCACCTCCTTACACCACATACAAGAATAAATTCAAAATGGATTAAAGACTTAAATGTAAGATCTGAAACCATAAAACTCCTAGAAGAAAATATAGGAAGAAAGCTTACAGACATTACCAGGAGTAATGTTTTTACTGACATAACCCTAGGGCAACGGAAGTAAGACAAAAAATAAACATGTGGGATTACGTCAAACTAAAAAATTTTTTCACAACAAAGGAAACCATCACTAAAACAAAAAGGGAATCCTACTGAATGGGAGAAGATACTTGTCAGTGATATATCTGATAAGGGGTAATATCCAAAGCTTATAAAAAACTCATTCAACTCAACTCCAAAAAAACATACAACTCAATTATAAAATGGGCAGAGGACATGAAGAGACATTTTTCTAAAGAGGACATACAGATGGCAAATGGACATATGAAAAAATGCTCAACCTCACTAACTATCAGAGAAATGCAAATAAAAACCACAATGAGATACCACCTCACCCCAGTCAAAATGGCTATGATCAATAAATCAACAAACAACAAGTGCTGGCGAGGATGTGGAGAAAAGGGAACGCTTGTGCACTGTTGGTGGG
Source organism: Rhinolophus sinicus (assembly GCF_036562045.2). Taxonomy (NCBI): domain Eukaryota; kingdom Metazoa; phylum Chordata; class Mammalia; order Chiroptera; family Rhinolophidae; genus Rhinolophus; species Rhinolophus sinicus. The sequence continues at coordinate 71,207,681 of NC_133758.1, forward strand.
AATGCAGATTGGTGCAGCCACTATGGAAAACAGTATGGAGATGTCTCCAAAAACTGGAATTGGAGCTACCTTATGACCCAGCAATTCCACTCCTAGGTATCTATCCAGAGAAATCCAATACTCTAATTCGAAAAAATTTATGCACCCCTATGTTTATTGCAGCACTATACACAATAGCCAAGACATGGAAACGACTGAAATGCCCATCGGTAGACGACTGGATTAAGAAACTGTGGTACATTTATACAATGGAGTATTACTCGGCCATAAAGAAGAATGAAATCTTAGCATTTGTGACAATATGGATGGACCTAGAGAACATTATGTTAAGTGAAATAAGTCAGATGGAGAAAGGCAAATACCGTATGATCTCACTTACATGTGGAATCTAAAGAAAAGAATAAATGAATGAACTAATCAGAAACAGCCTCAGAGATACAGAAGAAAAACTGAGGGTTGCTAAATGGGAGGAGAGTGGGACGAGGGAGAAGTTTAGGGGATTAGAAAGCATAATCGGTAACCACAAGATTGCCACGGGGATTGTCAATTTGGGGAATGTAATCAATAACGTTGTAAAGATTTTGTAGGCTATCCAAAGGACACTTGTCTTATTAAGGAGATCACTTCAGCGATGGTGTAAATGCCTGATTAGTGCACTGTACACCTGAAGCTGAACAATAATGAATGTCAACTATAATTATATATATATATATATATATATATATATATATATATATATATATATAGTCACAAGAAGTGGAGTACAGCATTAGGAATAAAGATAGTGGAAATATAACAGCTGTACGTGATGTCGGAGGGGTAGTAGATGGGGGGGGTGTTTATCCCTTTGTGAGGGGTATAAATGATAAATGTCTAACTATTACATTGTTTTGTACACCTGAAACTAATTAAAAAATGAAACTTAAAATAAATAAATAAAGCACTTCCCTCAGTGCCTGGGCACCTAGCATCAAATCAATGCTGCTGGAAGACAAAGTCCAAGTTTCTTCCTTTGTATTATCAAGACTAAGCACAGTGCTGAGAATATAATAAGTTCCCAATAAGTAAAGTGTTACCTTCACCTTGTGCCCCTTCCTAGGCGAAAAGAGAAAAAGAGTGCAAAGCCTGCTCCATGAAAAATGGTTTTACATGTTAACAGGTTTGCAATTCTATGGTAAGAGAACAATTAACAGAAGACCTTCAAACTCCACATGCCCAGGCAAAAGGCAGATGCACAGGGATTCTTGTTGGAAAGAGGAAAAACTCTAGATCAGAGGGGGACTGTTTATATGCCTGACCTCTGCATATGCCCTAGAGAAAGGCTTTTGGGGTCTGCCTGGACTAAATCATATAAAAGAAGAATTAGAATGATATGGTCAGATAGCAAATCTATAGGAATTCACTGGAGAGGAAAGCACTTTCTCAAACCTCAGTCTCATGGGGAAGGATCCTCAAACACTCAGAAACTGAGGGTTCTAAGTGCACTAGTAACAATAAACGATAAAAACAACATTCATGGAAGAAGGTATCAGACCAGGAAAGAATCAGAAAAGTCTTCTTGGAAAAGATGATCTGTGAGGGGAGCTGTAAAGGGTAAATGTAATTCCTGGGAGTGGGAATGAGGCAGGAGAATACCAAGAGTGGAGATGCTAGGAAAAGCCAGGTTCACAGGAGCAGACCACCAAGACTGCAATCCTGCGTCTGCTTACTAGCTGCAGGTAACCAAGCCTTTGTGAGCCTCCGTTCTTCATCCCTCCAATGGGGCCCCCAGTACCCATCCCGCAGGGCTGCTTTGGGAGTGACAGCTGGTCTATGAAGAGCCTAGCCTATGGTGGAACACACTGACTGGTACCAGATGTGTACTGAGGCCTTCCATCCACACACTGGCTCACTGCATCCTCATACCACCCTGTGAGGTGGGAACCACCTGGTTCCCAGTTTATAAATGGGAAAACTGAGTTCACAGGAGCTAAGAAACGTTCCCAGGATCATATCAATAGTGAGCTGAACTTTGAATGCAGGCTGTGCGATTTTAGTCTAGGCTTCTAACTATAACGCTATCCTGCCCCAATAACTGGTTGCTGTGTTAATGGAACAATATGAGCAGAGGCCCAAAGGTGAGAAAGTCTGGGGCATGTTCACAAAACATGAGGTGACGCGGCTGAGTTGGTGTGTGAATGGAATGACAGGGGGTAAGACTGGAGAGGTTAACAAACCCCTTCCATACACTGGGCAAGGAGCAGGGCATGCAACAATGAGTGAAACAGGTACAACCGCTGCTCCTATCGACCTCCAGTCTGCTGGAGAGACAGACCATCAAATTACCACAAAAATAACTATATATATTTTTAACGTGATCAGCTCTATGAAAGAAAAGTGCAGAGTGCTCTAAGTATGTGTGACAGGGGTTGAATGCTGAATGACAGCAAGGAATTTAGTAGAGAGTAGATTTGCACGAGGCACTGAAAATGTTAAAGCAGGACAGAAAGAGGATTTCAGCTTTAGTTTTGGAATATTACAGTGACAACAAGCAGAGAATGGACAGAAGTAACGGTTTGCTGCAGGAGGTATGGGGCCCTGTTAGGAGGCCATGGCGTGAACCTGTGAACCTGTGTAAGAGGTGATGAGGTGACAGTGAAAGAAGAGGGAGGGGGTGTAAGAGGCGGGGCAGTAAACTGGCTGGATGCAGGGAGGACTTACAGGACAAAGATGATGCCCAGAGAGCAGGGACTGGAATTCAGACAAAGCATGGGGCTTTCTGTCCCTGAGCCCATGAATCATAAGGAGGGACCTGAGTCCCAAGTCGGGGCAACAGCAAGGGTTGGATAATGTGCAGACTCTGTCCATAAGTGGGTGTGAAAGGCCTGACAACAGATGAGTCCACTAGCTTCCCTGAATCCAAAAAATGTAGTGAGATTTTATGAGCTAATTAACAAAATGAGATTTTTCCAATGGATTTGGACATTCTTTCCAAGATTAAAAAAGTTATAAAATTATTTCTGAATGAAAGTTTATAAAATATTATCAATCCTATAGATTTTCTGGACTCAAAATTCCTCTCCAGCCCTGTGTCCATGGCCTAAAGAGCCCTGATGACCCTTCGTCCTCTATCCCTAGGGCACAGTCCCAAATTCAATAGTCAATTCCTGGCCTCCTTGCTGCCTGTCAGCTTAAGGCAACAGAGAAATTGGCTAAAAGCACGCATCAGTCCCGAAAGACAGAGTTTTTCCAGCCAATCCCTGTCCTCATCCTTTAGGGGTCCTGGCCTTCTCTAGACAGCAAGGAGAACACAGGTCCCTTTTAAACTGCAAATGCCTCCGCTCTAAACCATAACTTCCTTTTTGGGGTCCTCATTCCTTTTTTTCTTTAACCAGTTCGGGTTACAGGTTTCTGACACTTGGAACTCAAACAGTTTTTGCTAGTCCCGCCGGCCTGGAAAGCACGCACACTTACACATGTGCATGAAAAATACCCTGTATTTACACACTTACACACACACACACACACACACACGCACACGATCCAGTATCGCTTTGTTTCTATTTGCATATCACAAACAGGAAACAGAGATTTAAGAGAAAAGGATAGAAACTGCGCTCTCCTACTTGACCCATGGACACAGGCCACTGAGTCTACTCAAATAATTCCTAGTCTTTATGGATAACATTTTTCTGTGTTTTCCCTCCTTATCCATACCCAGAAAGGAATGCAATGTTCTGCAGAAAGTGAATTTTTATGTTCTCCCGGGAATAATCTTGTCCCCAGTAAGTCAGTTTTATTGATATACCAAAGAAGCTTGAACATCCACGGTGTACAAATCTGAAAGTGTCAATCCATTCCTCTACCAAGTCTCTCATGTTAAAGACAAATAATTAAGAATTTAAGCCAGAAAACCATATATGGTTTTCATGAAATCCCTTACTCTCTCTAGAGGGTACACCTCACCATTCATATTCCATTTAAAGCCATCAATTCTCCTCATGAATGGTCATTTTCAGATTCCTACAAAGTCAAAAGAAACTCCTTTTGGACTTCTACTACAAGCAAACCTTATAAGAAAAGGTGTGCGGATAGAGAAAGCACGAACGATTCCAAACTACATCAGATAGATCACAGATGCAGAGAAGTGAGACGTGCTGTGGGAATCTTCTGGGCCCATAAACAGCCAAAGTTTCAGCATCAAATAATTCAACTGGAATATGAAATTCAAAAGGCAGCCCAGAATAGTAGTTAAATGCAGATTTGGAGCCAGACTGCCTGGATTTTAATACTGGCTGCTACCTAATAACTGTGTGACTTTGGGCAAGTTACTTTTTCTTTTTTTTTAGTATTATACGTTTTTTATTTTAGCCATTTTGGTGGGTATACAAGTTACTTTTAACCTTTCTGTGCCTCAATTTCACCATCTTTAAATGGGAATAATATTTATTTATTATTTTCAGGTGTACAAAACAATGTAATAGTTAGACATTTACCTCCTTCACAAAGTGATAACCCCCTCATCCAACCTACTATCCCTCTGACATCATATATAGCTGTTATAATTCCATTGACTCTATTCCCTGTGCTGTATGCCACATCCTGTGACTATATATATATTAAATTATAGTTGACATTCAGTATTTTTCAGTTTCAGCTTCAGGTGTACACTGCAGTGGTCAAGCATCTACACCATCCATGAAGTGGTCTCCCTAATAAGACAAGCGCCCACCTGACACCCTACATAATCTTTACATTATTGGTTATATTCCCCAAACTGTCTTTCATATCCTTGTGGCAATACTGTGGTTACCAATTGTGCTTTCTAATCCCCTCACCTTCTCCCTCATCCCCACCACCCTCCCATTCAGCAACCATAGTTTTTTCTCTATATCTCAGGCTGTTTCTGATTAGTTTGCTCATTTATTCTGTTCTTTAGATTTCACATATAAGTGAGATAATATGGTATTTGTCTTTCTCCATCTGACTTATTTCACTTAGCATAATGTTCTCTAGGTCCATCCATATTGTTACAAATGATAAGATTTCATTCTTCTTTATGGCCAAGTAATACTCCATTGTATAAATGTACCACAGTTTCTTAATCCAGTTGTCTACTGATGGGTATTTTGGTTTTTTCATATCTTGTCTGTTGTAAATAGTGCTGCAATAAACATTAGCGTGCATATATTTTTTTCGAATTAGCATTTTAGAGTTCTCTGGATAGATATCTAAGTGTGGAATTGCTGGGTCATATAAATGGGAATAATATTAAGTGAAACCATAGGAAAGTGTCATTTTTGTTGGTCAAAAATTTAATGTGGTTCAATTTAAGCTCCTATGACTTAGTATTGTTATAAAAATTAAATGTGCGGGGGGTGACCTGTTAGCTCAGTTGGTTGGAGAGTGGTGCCACTAATATCAAGGTTGCAGGTTCGATCCCCGCATGGGCCCCTGTGAGCTGCGTCCTCATTAAAAAGGTCAACTATGCCACTGTAGCATGAAAGCAATATGGAACAAATGACCATGGCTGTTTCACAATAAAAAGTTTTTAAAAAAAGAATAAAATGTGCTAATTTATGTACTTAAAACAGTACCTGGCACAAAATGGCACTGTATACATGTTGGTTTAAGATGAATAAATAAAGGAATGAAGTAATGATGAATGGATGGGTAGATGATATGAATAAATAAATTAAACTGGCTGACATAATATCAATAAATCAACAAAAAGTGCTGGCAAAGATGTGGAGAAAATGGAACCCTCGTACACTGTTGGTGGGATTGCAAATTAGTGCAGTCACTATGGAAAACAGAATAAAGGTTCCTCAAAAAATTAAAAATAGAACTACCTTATGACCCAGCTATCTTATGATCCACTTCTGGGTATTTATCTGAAAAAATCCAAAACACTAATTCACAAAGACATATGTATCCTTATGTTCCCTACATCATGGTTTGCAATAGCCAGGATATGGAAGCAACCTAGGTGTCCCCTGATAGACGAATGGATAAAGAAGAAGTGGTACATGTATACAATGGAATATTACTCAGCCATAAAAAAAATGAAATCTTACAATTTGTGACAACATGGGTGGACCTAGAGGGTATTCTGGTAAGTGAAATAAGTCCGACAGAGAAAGACAAATATCGTATGATATCACTTATACATAGAATCTAAAGTACAAAACAGATGAACAAACAAAACAAACACAAACTCATAGATACAGAAAACAAACTGAATGTTGCCAGATGGAAGGGGGATCGGGGTGATAGGTGAAAAGGTGAAAGGAATTAAGAAGTACAAATTTCCAGTTAGAAAACTATAGTCTCATGGGGTTGTAAATTATAGCATAGGGAATACAGTCAATAATATTGTAATAACTATGCATGGTACCAGACAGGTACTAGACTTATCAGGAAGATCACTTCATAAGGTATACGAATTTCTAATCCCTATGTTGTACACCTGAAACTAATAAAATATTGTATGTCAACTACAATCGAAAAAAATTAGAGTTAAAGAATTATGTAAAAAATATATTAAAAACTGGCTAGTATATATTATGTCACGATAGCTATCATAAAGCTTACATCAGGACTTTTACATAATGAACATAAGGCAGGTAGTTTAGAGCAAACAGGAGCTCATTTGCCTCTTATAATGATTACTGATTTACATGCATATCTGTGCAACCAGACTTTTGTTAATTTTTGACTGCTCTAATTTCTAGCACAGTATCGGCATGTAATAATTGTTCAACAAATGTTTGTTGATTGAATGAACAAATGACCAATTAAATGAATGACTGCATACACATGTGCCAAGGGTGTTTTGAGGCCAGATTTGGTCCTATTTCAAAATCCTAAGGGAAATGTTTAGCTTCCAAGCTTGTAAACCTCAGCTTAGTTTTAACACCCAAACAGACCCACTTCCTTCTGTACATTAATTTTCTCAATCAGAGAAACTAGGCCTGCAGACAGACATCAGAGAAAGCTCTCCCTGAATCAGCTCCACTAATTCAAAGAATCCTAGAAAGTTGCATGGGGACCAGTCTAGGCTCCCTGAAGTTAGTGACAAGCTACAGTATAGTTTAATAATCAGGGGCGATCTGGTCAGCAGAGACCCATCTCAGGCCCATTTCTCACAGTGACACAAGATGCAGTTTCTCAGACACAGGAGGTCTTATCCTTAAACTCACAATGTCCCAAAGTCCAGGGACCGTGTGAAGAAGAAAGAAAAAAGTTATTACAACACAGGATAAAACAGCCAAGACTTACCAGGAGGCAGAGGTAAAAACAAACTGTTAGTAGCTTCCAAAATCCTGGTCATGATGTGGAAGACGGCACATTCAGCAACACTAGCCTGCCTATTGCTGGGGAAAAGACCAAAGCAGCATGTCAGCCAAGGAGCTCAACTCAAAAAACCCATTTATCTAAGCAGTGGCTCTGAGTTCCACATCCAGATGGAATTCATGCTAATTGTGAAAGGCTATGCCCTGTCAAAAGCCTCCAATTATGATGGTGACCATCAGTCGCATGCCTGGAATCTAACCAGACAGTAGGCATGTAAACGATCAATTGTATCAACTCAAATTCCCCTTCTTGGCAGTACTGAGCTCATGTGCCCCCTCCCTTCTCATCAACCACATGCCAAGGAAAGAGGATGGGTGAAGTAACAGGGACATAACGTTCAATGCCAAGTACAGAACTGAGACAGACAGTGTCAGGGCTGGTGAGAATTGCTTCCAATTGTAAATTTCAAAAAGGTTTTGCTAAAGCAGGCAGCAATAGGAGTTACTTTGGCTCTCTGCACACCATGATAAGAGCGAGAAATACTTGCGTACAAGTGGAGAACCCAGGGATGAAGATTATGTTTCCTCCAACTGGTATCCAATACTTGGCAAATGAGATCCAGCTGGAGAGGAAAGAGTCTGTTAATCTCTGCTCAACCCCTTTCCCTCAGGGCCCCTAAGCCACCCTACCCAGCTCTGAAGGCAGGTCAGTGCAGCTGGCATTCAGGCTGCGGCTGGACACAGAACCAGCCTTTCTGAGATCAGTTCTGAGGCACTGGAATCCTCAGAACATGGAAAGACTGAAAATGCACCCCCAGAGTCTAACAGAGCACCCTCTGTCTATGCAGGTGGTGCCCCAGCTAAGCTCCCCAGCCTGGCTAACAGGCCCTCAATTACAGGTCCTTGTCGACCAGTGAAGGTCAAGTGCAACTGGGTTTGCTTTGGGCATGTTATGTGAGCTCCTCAGGATAGTTCTATGCAAAGGAGAATTATTTAAGAAAGGTTCATTATAGAAATAAATGTCAGTATATGAGACTACCAACCTCTTCTAATATATTAAAAACTAGGAAACTCAAACCTTACTGTAAAAATTCAAAGACATTATTTAAATACAGATACTAATGACTACAATAGAGACAGAACTTTTCAAATTAGAGGGACATGTCTAATAAATTTAACTAATCTTCCAAAGTTCAATGCAAAAGTATAGGTTTGCACACTGGCTCCTTTACATATTGGTCTTACCCAAACTGGGAGAAATGCAGTATTCTTTCTGTGTATTTAAATACTTTTAGAAATTTCTCCAGCATATCATTTCTAGGTTCTAACCAGGGTCAGGCCTCAATTCCATGTGCTTTTTAAAAAACTCAAGACGCCTTAACATCACTTCTATTTACATATGAACTGGTGTCCTTAATTTGGATCACACACAAGTTCAATAAGCAGCTACCTGGTAAATGAGCTGCCAATCTCATCAGATTCGAATGTGGTATTAGTTACACAACTGCGCTGGAATCTGGCCTAATTGGGCTGTTGGAGCTAATTAAGAATTGAAGTGCAAGTTCTCTCATGTCTGCATAAAACTCCATGTTCAGAAATCATTACCTGCGTTTAATAAGGAACTGGAAGATGCCAAGATGTGAACATTTGGCAACCATGCTAAAGCCTATCGTCACTATTTGAAGGAAGTGCAATAATCCACTTTCAAAACCAAGTTCTCATTGTTTGGGGTTCCCCTCCCCCCCGCCCTTTCCTCAAGCTATAACACCAAATATACTGGTTTGAAGGTGGGAGAACTCCAAAAACCTAATTTGGAATACATACTCTACCACATACTAGAAACTATATATCAGGGGCCAAGGGGTGAAGAACAAAAAAAACAAAACCAACCAGTTTTGAAACGTAATCCAGAGCCATCTGTTCAATTTTCTTCTTTTCTACGCCCTGTAGGTGTCTCAAAAGATGGTCTTTTAGTTCAGACACCATCTGAAAACAGGATATGGATTATATAAGTCACAATGTACCCACTCACACCTGCAACTGGTTGAATTAGATCCACTTATTAACATTCCTTATCAATATGAAACATATTAGGTCTGAAGATCCCTCCAGCAGAAATACAGAACCCTCGGTCTTCTTCTGGTGGGCATAACTCAGGGGGCACCAATGTTTTCTTTAAGAGCAACTGCTTGTGATTCACTCAAAGCCAAGATAGCAACTGAGAGTCAGGCTCCAGGCCCTGCTGAGAAACAGGAAACGTATCGGGTACCTCCCTCTGCACAGTGGCTGGAGACACTCCACACAGCACACAACATGCAAAGGTAATGAAATATCGTATTCATTCTAGTGTCTCCAGATGGGCTTGTTTCTACATCTGCTCTGTTCTGATCATCCTTGGGGCTCCCCAATCAGCACGGCATTCCCAGCCCTCCCCACCTTTCATTTTTCTCTCTCCTTCTCCTCCTTTCTCCTTTTTTTCTCCCTTTGCCCAGTTCGCTGCTCAGCTAGAAACTCTCCTGGCTACAGAGATCTCTGCACCAATAAACAGCCCATGAGAACTGTACAATTGACATCACATGTGCGCACATCTATTTTAGCACATTTAACTATAGGACACCCTGAGTACAACTTAGCCCGTGGCATCCTGGGCCAAGACAGAGTGGTATATTATTTCAGTTCAGTCTCCTGCATGTGTTAATGGATCAAGCTTTAAAAAACAATATTTTCTTTTCGTTTAAGATACAATGCATCCTTTTTTGTGATTTTCAATTTTTCTATAATAACCATAAAAATAAAAAATGTAAATCACCTGTATAATGCTGCCATCTATATTAACATTTTGGTTTTTTGATTTTCCTTCTTCCTGGTGTCGTGTGAGATGGCCTGTGGGGTCTCTGCTCCCGCTCCCCACATAAGAACACAGGATATGGCTAGGCCAAAAAGGAACAGCCATGGAGCCATAGATAGGGGAGTCATACCACTACAGTCTCACTGGAGTCACTATAGTCTCACTGGAGGCTGGATCCACACGACCTGCAACCTGCTGTCCCCTCCTATGCCTGCCAACCAACCGACTGACCAACCAACACAGCTGTGGCAATTAGATCAGTGGCTAATTGGCTAACTGGTTACAGCTGACGGTCCATTAGCCACAGCTGATGGCTATCTACTACCCAAGTCAGCACCCCTCCACGTGAGGCCGAGAGCCTTGAAACTGCTCTCTGGGACTCTGTTCCCACACTGGTGTGACACTCATTCTTGTGTTTTGTCATCTGTTTTTCATGTAATAGTTTATGTCATTAAGTATTCTTTACCACACTAGTCTTAATGGCTGCACAGTATTCAATTTTACGAAAGTATTATAACTGAATTATTTATTCCCTTCTTGTACATATCAGATATTTCTTTTAATACTGTTAATAATACCATTAAAATTCCTTACATGAAAGTTGTTTGCCATATCCCCAATTCTTTTGTCAGACTAAATTCCTAGAAATGGATTTTGTTGGTTCACACACTTAAGGTTTGTGGTGATACTGCCCACTGTGGCTGCACTAATTCTCAACTGCCGGGCATGAGGCTGTCCAATTCCCTGTGCGCTACTTTGCTACTACAACATTTAAATTATCGTCAATTTTCCTATATGTCTAAGTTAAATAATACGAGGTTTGACAATTAAGTTTGTGACCTTGTTACAACGATGTTGCTAACCTTTTTTTGATATCAGAGGGATTATTCATTATGAATTTGTACCAACTGGACAGTTAACCAAGTTTATTGTTTGGAAGTGCTGAAAAGGCTGTGTGAAAAAGTTAGACGACCTGAACTTTTCGTCAACAATTCATGGCTCTTGCATCATGACAACGCTCCAGCTCACACGGCACTGTCTGTGAGGGAGTTTTTAGCCAGTAAACAAATAACTGTGTTTATTGGAACACCCTCCCTACTCATCTGATCTGACCCCCAGTGACTTCTTTCTATACCCAAAGATAAAGGAAATATTGAAAGGAAGACATTTTGATGACAGTCAGGACATCAAGGGTAATATGACGATAGCTCTGATGGCCATTCCAGAAAGAGAGTTCCAAAATTGCTTTGAAGGGTGGACTAGCCGCTGGCATCAGTGCATAGCTTCCCAAGGGGAGTTCTTCGAAGGTGACCACAGTGATATTCAGCAATGAGGTATGCAGCGCTTTTTCAAGGATGAGTTCACAAACGTAATTGTCCAACCTTTTAAATTAAAGGAACTTAAAAGGCATTCCCTATTTCAGTACTATTTTACTATCTACTTATTTTACTCAAATTCTTTCACACAGTTAAATATTTTATATTTCACACTCTTTAACCTATCTGATATTTCTGTTGGCTTATGGTATAAAGTGGTGGTATTCGGGATAGGAGGAATCTAACTTAATTTCTTTTATAAGTAGGCAACTATTGACTGATTTATTAAAAATTATTTCTTTCCACGTTGATTTTTAAATGCCTCATGTAACATATGCTAAAGATTCTAATTTAAACTAGAGTCTACTGACTGACTATTTTTGTACAAGCACCATATTGTTTCTGTCACTGGAGATCAACAACACATTCAGACCTCTGGTAATGCCAGTCCCATGTCTCTTAACTTCATCAAGTGAATCAGTCAACTGTCACAAATTTTATTGGCTTTTTGCTTGTAATGTTATTAAACCTAGATGTGAAGGACTTGGAAATGGGTATTGTTTTTTGTTATCTTTTCTAATTGGTTAATCCTAATTAAAAAAAGAAAATAGATATAGAATCATCAGCTTACTAACTTGCTCCTTATTTTCCATTTATCCAATGGGTTATTTTGTTTGTTGCATTATACAATCTTATAATCTTCTTTTGTTTCTTATTGCATTGGCTAGAATTTCCAGAACCATGTAAAATTTTAATGAAAATAGCAAGGATCCTTAACTTCTTTCTGATTTTAATAGGAATATCTCCAAAGTTCCATTAAGAAAGATGTTGGCTATTAGTAGTAGATTATTCTTTGTCTTATTGACTTAGTGTATTCCAAGATTGGAATTTCACTTTTATCAACTTTTAGCACTTATAAAGATTATAGTTTTTTCTCTTTTACCTAGTGATGTAATAAATATATTTCCTGATATTATTAACATATTTCCTAACATTAAGTCTTTCTACAAAGAATCCTACTTGGCCACATTGTATTTTCAAATATACCGCTAGAAAGTATTTTCTTTTCCTTTTTTTCTTTTTTTTGGTAAGGAAGGTGCAGCTTACAGTGGCCCATGTGGGGATCGAACTGGCAACCTCGGTGTTAGCAGCACCACGCTCTAACCAAGTGAGCTAACAGGCAACCACCGAAAGTATTTTAATTAAGCTTGTGGTATCTATATTCATAAGGAAAAGTGGCCATTGTCAAATTTTGGTTTTAAGATTATGCTGGCTTTTAAAGTGATTAAGAAACTTCCCATCTTTTTTCAAAAACACTTTACATAGCACAGGAATGACCTGGTCCTTAAGAGTTTGGAAGAACAAACTCACCAAGTAACTTGGGGCCTTTTTTTGGAGAGAATCTTTGACTTTTTTTCAGATTATTTTATGGTTATTGTGCTTTCAGCTCTTCTATTTCTTCTCAGCTCAAGTTTGGTCATTCTATTTGCCAAGGAAACTTTAACTAGAATTTTTAAGTGTATGAATATGTATTTCTACATATTTTTCTCATATATTTTAACTTGTCATATCTAATCCCATGTCTGAGACTGCACAGTATTAAAAATATTTCATTACTTTCCAGGTGTCTCTAATCAGTCTTTTAAAGATTTTGGATTTATTTACCAATTCTGCTCTTCAATTAATTTATTTTGATTTATATTTCCTTCATCTCCTTAGTAGTAGGACTTCTTGAGAAACAATACTTTATTTTGTTTTATTTTAAACCCCAAATACAAATCCATAGAGATGTTGTTTTCTTCCTCTGTTTTTAAACAGTCTCAATGATGTACATTTCCTTATGTTGTTTTGAAATTATGTATTTATTAGGGTGATTGATTAATGCATGTCTCCCCAACCAGACATGAGGGGCAGAAATCATGTATGTGTTCCTTACTACTGAATACACAGGGCCCACAGTGGCTGGGCACAGCTATGTGTTCGAAGAACAAGGTTAGAATGAGAGGACAGTCTAGCCCTTTTCTTGGAGCCCATCGTTTGCCAGCATCCCAACAGCCCACAGACCACTCACCAGCCCCATAAGTAGCCTCTGGGGGTTGTCTTCCTCCTGGAAGAGGGGTATCAATCTTGGCTCTGAAATTAAACAGAGCGATTGTCAAGCAGGGTCGTTCACAGAAAATGGGCTAGAAGAAGAGGAATCAGCCTGGGATTCCCTTCCCTGAGTCATAACACTTCCCTGATAGATGAGAATTTTTCATCAGGTAAGTGTGACCTGCAAGCTGAACTTGTCACTCAAGTGACACACAGAGAGCTCTGTGCAACAGAGGGAGGTAGAGACAAAGAAAGGATGAATAGAAGAAAGGAAGAGAGGGAAGAAGGGAGGGAGGGAGGCAAGGAGAGAGGGAGGGAGGGAGGGAGGGAAGGACGGAGGGAGGGAGGGAGGAAGGGATGGAGGGAGGAACGGAGGGAGGGAGGAAGCATTTCCCAATACCTACAGGCTCTGACTTTGATTTTTCTTCAACACAAAAAACTCACTGCTGTCTAAGAACCTCTGCTTCACTGGAGACAGAGTGACCTGGGCTTTCTCTTAACCTTAAGGGGCCATAACCCAGGGACAGGGATTCGGCAGAGGATCACATAACTCCCTTCCTTCTGACACTCCCTCCCCCAGCCCCCATAGTTCAGTGTCTTTGGAAGTTACTAAGCTGAGGGGACCAGTCAACTACTGTGGCAGTAATAGTAATTGGCACAAGTTATCTGACAGAAAACGTAACTAGATCAAGATGGAAAAGTGACATCTAAGGTTAAATCAAATGTCACTTTCTCCACCATGATTTGCATAACAGCAGCAAGGCTGAAGGGCAGGCAAACAGACTCATTGGAAGGTCTGCCCTAATACTCCTTAACTGTTCTTCCCATTCCAAACACCTAAGGCACAGCAGCGTCGAGAGGGCAGAACCACCCTGGTCTGTGGGCCAACTCCTTGTGGGAGGGCATGGATGCCTCTCCACTTCTCGGGAGATATCCTACCTGGATCCTACACGACCTCCATGAGTAAGATGAAGTCATTCAGACCTTGAGCCCAGTAGCCCTGAATTTCACACGGAGGGTTCCATTTCTGGCAGTGATGGTGTTCTCCCTAGGAAACTAGCACCAGCAAAGCACATGCTCCAGACTGGCAACACTTCCCGTATTGCAAAACCCCTGAATCACACCCCGGGGCACTGGGCAGGACTCCTGCCATCTGCTCCTGCCTGGTGCTAGTGGCAGAAACTCTGACTTCAGATACAGATAACCTGGAAACAGGGCCAGGGGCTGGTCCCCTCTGGGCTGGATGACAAGTTCACCGTCACAGTTCACATAGGTTGTGTGCACAGCTGTAGGACGTGCAGCAACACACTGTATAAAATAATTTCCGCTAGGGTCACCCAACACATACCTAAACATTCAGGCCCATAAGACAGAGGTGCGATATAAAAACAACAGCTTTTTAAATAAAGGCTGACCTTTATCAGCCATGAGAGAGTCCCACCACCAAAACCACAAAAGGTCTCATCCCTGAATATGCTTAGCACTCTCTTCTTCCAGTTCCTCCCAGCTAAGTCCCTCTCGTTTGTCAAGACTCTGCCCCAACCATTCCCAGCAGTGAGCTAGTCCCTCGCCCCTGCACACCGAGATGACATAACACCTGTCACCTGGTTTCGAAATTGTGTGTTAGCATTTCTTTCTCATACACTAATGATAAAGCAGCCACCTCAGGGAGCCCACACGTGTCAAGCGTTGCAATAGGTGCTATAAACATGACCCCCTTTACTCTCATTTTCGCTCTGCCCTTGCCCTGAGCAGGACCACACAAAATGGATAAACGGCTTGCCCAAGCGCACATGTTAGCATGTGGCCGAGCTGGAATTCAAGTCCAGTTCAGTCTGGCTCCAAGCCCATGCTCTTTCCCCACAGCCACAGGACCCACAGGAGGCTCCTCAATTTTGCATCCCCATGACCCAGTCCAGTGAGTACCCAAGTGTCAACCAACATGAAAGGAGCACAGAAGTCACAGGCCCTCGTAAGATACGACAGCTGGAGAGGAAGCGTCCCTAAGCCAAGGGGATCGCATCCTGTGTGTACAGCCAGGGGGCCTGTTCATGAGATCACACCTATGAGGACAAAGAAGGAAAACCAGAAGGCCACCAACACTCAGGGACTCCTGTAGCAAAAGCACACTCAGCAGCTGTCCCTGAAGGTCCTGGTGCCAAGACACACGTGGAAGGAGCCGGGTGACGATTCTGGCAGGAAGACATGAAAGGGAGCTGCCTTCACCACACTGTTGGAAGTGATCTTCCTGCCAACCCACAGTGGAAGGAAGAACAATGTTATAAACAAAACACTGACTGAAATCCAGAAGGCTTTTCTTACCCAAACTCCTTGCTTCTAGGTTAGAAATCACCCTACAAAGAAAGTAGCCAATGTTATTCACACAGGAAGCATTAAAAAAAAAAAAAAAAAAAAAAAAGAAAGCCACACACCATACAAAGATGTCCTTTAAAAACCCATAACCCATAAAACCACTGCAGAAACTCGGGCTGCTAAAAACCTCAAAAACTTTAATCAACTTGGCAAAAGCCACATTAGGCAATTATAAAACTCAAAGCCTTTTAGTGCAAATAATGACAATAATTTACAACAATTGCAGCTCTCAGTTATTGGAAATAATGGGAACAGAAAATAGAACAGAGGTTGGAATGGGGCCTGTACTTGTAGCACTGAGATGACTCACTATCCAGAAAATCTGCTTTCAAAATAAGAGCAAGCTCACCAACCCGCCCACTAACACTTTTCTCTATCAGCCTTCTGTCTGTACCTGCCTAAAGGGCTCCATTAATAAGAGCTTCCTTTATCCCTTCTCCCTGATAAATCATCCAACTCCAGGATGCAAGTTTGTAACGTTTAACAGATAAACTTTTCCCACTAGAAACTTCAGCCTCAAACCCCAGAATAGGGCCCAGTGGCTACAGCCATTTGCTGACAGCATCACTTTTGCTGAGGATACACAAAGAAAGTAAGCTACTTCCATGAAAGGTAGCTAACAAAATAACTGCAAGAGATAATTACATTACAGACACAATAATCCCTAACTTTACTTACTTGATTGCATTATCAAGAATGTTCCTCTCATACACTTTGGATCTTCTTTTTCCTGTTTTCTAGGAGTGAGAACATGTCAGAGTGTGAAAGGTGATGATTTTGTGGGTGACATTTTTCACAACACAGACATAATGTAATACAATTGAGAGTTTCAGAAAAAAGAAATACTCTTTCCAGGTAAACAGGTAAAACACCTAGATTCTTAGAAAATTGTTTTAAAAATGTTTTATTTTGAAACTATTATAGATTTACAGGAAGTTGCAGGTCAAGAATATGTGATAGGCCACAATGCTACAACTATACACAATGCTACAGAGAGATCTGTTACTCTTTACACAGTCCCACCCAGTGTTTACAACTTATACAGCTATATGGAGAACACTATCAAAGTCATAAAACTGACACTAGTACAATGAGTGTGTAGTTCTATGTCGTTTTATCACATGCATAGATTCATGTACCACCACAATCAAGATGCAGAACTGGTCCATCACCCCAAAGAAGCAACAGAGAAGCCCCTCTGTCTGCCTACTGAGAGATGAGTAGTGCCTGGCAATGGGGAGGGTGCTGCAAATGTAAGCCAGCCTGACATCTCACAGGTATCACCTGGGTCTAATACACCATTGCTTTTGCTTCTTGTGTTGTTCTCAGGAACCCACACATACCTCTTCCGAGATCAGGCCGTGCCACTCTCTCCTGACCACGCTGTTGTTATAGTGTAAGGGGGGCTTGGAGTACTTGACATATTCCAGGTGGAAGTTCAGTTTTTCCCAGTAGCCTTGAAAGCTATGCACCTGTAGGAAACAAAAACATCAGCGAGCTGAAGAGGCAGGACGTGTTGGCCAAACAACCCAGAAAGGACCATGCCTTCCTTGCTGCAAAGCTGGGCATGCCTCACTTCCTCAGCTCTTGCGTGGCAGCATTTCCGAGTGAATACTTCCCACGAAGGATGGCATTCTCATCCTGATAGGAATTCTAAAATAGACTTAGAGTCTTGCTTTCCCCACTTCCTTTTCTACCCCCTTTTACACAGAGAGAACCATTGCTCACCTCTCCAGACTGGTATGTCTCCCCTGGGTGAAGGCTAAGCGGGTCAGCCTATGTTAAACACACAAGTCATTTCCTCCCCAGAGACCCATTTTTTCTGACTTAGGTTGTATCAACAATGC
The DNA here is from genome assembly GCF_036562045.2 of Rhinolophus sinicus. NCBI lineage: Eukaryota > Metazoa > Chordata > Mammalia > Chiroptera > Rhinolophidae > Rhinolophus > Rhinolophus sinicus. Next base: position 71,225,430 of record NC_133758.1, read on the forward strand.
CATGTTCAGTCAGAGAATATTCATAAGGTTTGGAGTATGTGGAATAGGCTTACTTTCCTGCTAAGCTTATTTACTTATTTACTAGATTTTTTTCCAAACCAGGAATCAGAAAGGTGCAGTGACCTAGTTTCACATTCAGCTGTCAAATACCTCAGAACAGAATAGTTGGCATCCTATTTAGGTCTTTAACTTATTGATATAATTGTACTACCCTGAGCAAGAATATATCCATTGTGTTTATTTTTAAATTAAACACAATAATAATACATTTTTTAATGTTGAAGGATATACTGACAAATTGTTTTTGTTTAGTTTTTTAAGTCAAGCAAGCAGCAGATTGGTTAAAAGGATAGTATATTCTCAAGATGGTGAGAGCGGGCAGGCCCGGAGAAGAGCAGCTGCTCCAAATTGGTTTTTGGGGTTTTGTTTTTGTTGTTTTTTTTAATCAATGAAGATAGATCTATGATACACACTTTCTTGCCCAAAATATGCATTTATAAAAGATTTGACTGGGGCAAAGGGTGCGATGTGTGGCCATAAAACAAAGTAGCTAAACCTATTGCGGTAACAGACTTGGCTGTATTGCAAGAAAAAGAGAACTTAAAGTGAAATATGCTTCAATCAAGAAAAAATGCCCTTATGTTAAATAACAGCACTATTATGTTAAATGTTAAATAATAAATACATTCTCCAAATTCTTATTGAAAGGGCAGTCACAATTGGTTTAAAATGGATTTTGGACGATCCTTAAAGTGAGTTACATGATAATGTTAACTTGCTGTTTTAGAAGCCTAAAAGGCCAGTCCAGCCAAAATCCCTTCTCACAAAGACAGGAAAAACTATTCCCAAGAAAGTATCATTTCTAGGGGAAATCAGAACACTGGAGTCAGGGCACACTCCCCATTTGACCTATCTCACTCACCTTTTCCATAACTTTCCATTTCTTTATACCTTTACCCTCTGGTATTCCTTGTAATGAAAATAATAATAATAATAATAATGAAAGCCAATCCTGCTCACTTTGGCCAGTTAGGCCTCTGACGCAAGTCACTACAGCTTTCTTGCTATTTTTACCTCTGGGTTCAGACACACTACTGCCAAAAGCCGGAAAACTCAGTGGTGTTGTGGTGACATCTTGTGGTCAGTTACGCTATTAGCTCTGCCTGCTTTGCCTCCAGTTCCACCGTGTGGTCGCCCGACCCTGCCCAGGACAAGGTGTGGGAAGGGAAGCACATTGGCGTCCTGCTTGTCACAGGGCCTCTTCGCCTCAGGCCAAATGCCGTCCTCCTGTCAGAAGAGCCCATCACACACTTACGCTGTGGCGCCTAAGAAACAATCTCTCCCAAAATGACCTTCCTTCTCGCTCCCTCATTTAAAAAAAATCCCTTTTCTCAACTGAGAATAAACCAATGAAATAAGTCCATAGACAGGCTTCAAAGGGGCTCATGAACCCACTGACTGTATTTAAAATGGAGTGCATGTTTGTCTGAGCGCTTTTCTGGGAAGAAGGTCTACAGTTTGCACCAGATTTTCAAAGGAATCCATGGCCTAAAATAGTTCAAAATCTTTGAGTTCGAAGGAAAAGGATCTAAGTTTAAAACAATAACAACAACTTACTTACAAAAGAAACACTGTTAGCCAAAAGCCCCAGAAATACTTTAATATAAATTTATAGGTCTTTCAAGGCAGTCACTGCACTGGATGTTGTACCATAGCCAGTAAAGGGCACACAGAGAAAAACAATTAGTGGCACATGTCACTATGTGGTATCTACTAGATATGTGATGCAACTTTTTAAGTTATGAAAACTCACAGAGATCACTGTAAATTGAAGGTCTATTTGGAAGCCTGCTTAATACATAAGACCCAGAGGATGAAAATGGATTTAAGTAATGAAGAATAAGGACAGGATATCCCACGTGGGGCTCTTGGGAAGTGAGGAAGGCTGAGAGCTCCAAATGTGGATTCTGGGTTTAGATCAGAGGCAGAGCATTAGAGGAAGCAGAGAAAACAACCAAACAGCACTTCATTCCCTAGGGGGAAAACAGCCACTAGAGCTGACTCCAAACTTCACCCGGTTTCCACCCCTTAGAGATTTACCTGGTGGGGTGTCACCTGAGCCTCCCGAGTTTTACAAGTTCCCCGGTGATTCTATTGTTCAGCCAGGGCTGAGAACATACTTGAGCATGTCTGGGTAATCCTAGTCTCCCTCCCACCCTCAAACATTTTCCTCAATCTACACCTCTGGTTTAAAGGCTGATGAAGAACCGCTGTCTGAAGACGTGATTGTGTTGTTGAATGCTAGGAGACAGCACTGAAAAGGGAGTTAGGGCCCATCTGTGAAGGATCTCAAATGCCAAGTGAAGCCAGAGAACAAAAGCCAAGTGAATGCCAGTATGCTCATTAAGCCAGAGAACAAAAGAAGCTCCAAGATAAAATTTTAGATGTTGTAACACAGTATGGTGGGGAGAGAGCCAGCCTGGGAGTACAGAAAACCACTCTGATCAGTCAACTAGCACTTAGGGAATGAAGTGAGCGATAGGCACCACCTTCATTCAACAACTGAGCAACGTGAGAGCCACAGCGGCCAGAGATGCACACTGCCAACTACCTGAAGAGCTCATAAGGCTTTAAAATATACAAAAATGCTTTATAAGAAAAATACCCATGAATTTAACTACTTCTGGGAGACTTGGTGTTAGAAGCCATCATATACTCAAGAAATGATCCAAAAGCACTTCCTTGCACAAGCAGGAGTTTTAAACTTTGATTTTGAAAGAAGTCTCTTCTTGAGAAATAATGTTTTTTTGTCTCTTAGGATGACATGAAGTAACTACCACATGTAGACCATCACAACTATTAATTGAACAAAAGAACCAAAGGGTTACATTAAGGGACAGATTCCCACTTAGGATTTGGATTGACCGTTGATTTAAAACAAACAAACAAACAAAAACACCAAAAAAAAAAAAAAAACCACCCTGTGATACTGGCTCATCCACAAATTACTGCCAGGAAAAAACATCTGCCTTTCATTTCTAAATGACCCTCCGGCTTTGGTCCTCAGTCTTCTGATTAACCAGCATCTTCTTACAACAGAGGAAGCCAACTCAGAGAGAATCTTCACTCTCTGTGCCAGCGCTCAAGTAGTGGAGCTGAAGCATCAGTCTACTTGGCTGTTCAGTGGATTCCGTCTCAGTGTCAGCTTTTACTTGCAGCCAGAGAAATAGTGACCTACTACCTCCAACACGGACAAAATAAAATAGAAACATCTGTGTCCACAAAGCTAGCAAGACACCTATCAAGCCAGATGCTCTGAACTGGGCCGCCCAGACCCAGGACAAGTGACTGTCCTCCTGAGGCTTCCTGTGAAGGGCATTGCATGTTGCAAGTTCTCCTATTTATAAATGGACTTCCTCTTTCTTCCCAACAGCTAGTTAAAAAAATAAAATCTCTCTTCTTTGCCCAGCAGGGTTGTTCTCTTACCATTTTTAGTGGGCTGGATTTTTTAAATATAATCACTAAATATGGCTCTAAATTATTCCATCCCACAATTAGCATATACCCTGAGAAAGCCACGGCTGAGGTATTCCCCTCCTCTCAACCTTAAGAATTAAACATTTTATCTCCAACGAAAACTATGAGTAAGAGCAGCATAGCCGAGTGGCTGGTAGGAGAGAAAGAAAAACGAGAATCCTTGACCCTGGGCCTGTTCCGCAATTTCATCATCTGGGAAGTAAACTGAAGGTATCCCCATCTCCACACATGACAGCAATGAATTTACCAGCCTGGTACTCTGTTTCTAATAAATAGTGTTTCTTTGTAGCATCATAAAATTAAGTTTTACAATATTAATTGAATTTGCCTTAACTCACTGTCCCAGAAAATATGTTGTATAGGAAAAATGCTTATGTTTTCTTTACAACTCTACTCACAGAATACTTCACTTCTGGTCACCAAAAGTGTGGGTGTTTTTCCCCACATCCATCGATTCTCCAACATCAGCTGGGCGTCCTACAATTTAACTGAATTCTGACACTGCCTACCTAGAGATAGTGTTAAATCCCACAGGTTAAGGACTCAGTTCCACACAATTTGCCCCCTCTTCAGATGCCAATAGCAAGTACAGGTTGTCACCTGTGCTTCTGACCGACAATCTACAAATTGGAGGTTCCCAGAACCCTTCTTTGGGTTCAATAATTTGTTAGCGTGGTTCACAGAACTCAGGGAAACAGTTTGCTTACCATAAAAGATACAACTCAGGAACAGCCAGATGGGAGAGATACTAGGGCAAGGTATGCACAGGTGGGAAGGCGCTCGGAGCTTCTGTGCCCTCTCCAGGCACACCAACCACCCTCCCAGTACCTCCACATGTTTATCCAGCCCAGAAGCTCTCTAAACCCCTCCAGTGAGAGTTCTTTACGGAGGCTCCATTACTTAGGCACCATTGAGTAAATCATTGGCTATTGGTGAGTGAACTCTATCTCTAGCCACTCTCACCTCTGATGTGGGGAATTGGGTGAGGCTGAAAGTTCCCACCCTCTAATCACATGGTTGGCTCTGGAGGCCACAGTCCCACCCTTAGGTGCTTTCCAACAGTCACCTCATTAACATAAACTCAGGTGTGGATTGAAAGGGGCTTGTTATAAATAACAAAGGACATTCTTCTCACCTCTGTGCTCTGGAACTATTTCAGTAACTGGGAACAAACAGCAAATATTGTAACAAAAGATGTTTCTGTAGCTCTTACCACTTAGGAAATTACAAGCTCTGAGCCAGGAACTATGGATGAAGACCAAATATATATTTCTACTTATAACACAATATCACATATGTACAAACTGAAATGTGGAAAATTAATTAATATTTCCCACATAAACAACTGACATTTCTGGTAATGCTACATTGTTGTCTAAGCAACAACTCTAATTTTTAAAAAAATTGCCAGCTATTACACTGGAATTGCATGGATATCTAACAAACCTTTTATTTAAGTGCTGGTTGCTATCTGTATAGGAAGGGTCAAGGAAAAGCTGTCTTTTCCAAAAAGACAGCTGTATTTCACTAAGCTATGAATTATACTCATGCTCTCTGCCCCGTTAAAAGTTTTAAAAAAATTTTTAAGTGAAGAAGCATAATTAAGTAAATAAGTCTCTGAATGTAGAACAGTCCAGGTGTCAACTACTCTTTTAGACGCCCTCCCTTCTGAGTGGCCATTAGTGCGGAGGAACTTTAAGTCTTTCTGGCCTTTCCAGTCTCTGGGTCAGGTGGTTAATAATCTCTAAACAAATGGTTAAATAAAAGGCTTCCTTACTTTATAAAATGAAACTAAAGCTGTCTATCTTAAAAAATACTTTGGTAAAAATACTACATTTCTCCATTTGTGGCATTCTCATTCAACTTTTATCTTTATATTCAAGTAAGTTATTGGTTTTTTTTTAATACATACAAGGTGAGATCAAATAACATGGTGAATGTTTAAATTAAAAAATTATTACAGTAAAAGACACGTTGCCATTAATACCCTTCAAAATACTCCTCCTCGCTTCAAACACAATTATCCCATCATTTTTGCCACTTTCTAAAGCAGTTCTGGAAATCCTCTTTCGTGACTGTCTTTAGTTGTGCTGTCATGGCTGCCTGGATGTCCTGAATCAATTGAAAACATTTCCCTTTCCTGGTCATTTTGACTTTGGGGAAGAGCCAGAAGTCGCATGGTACTAGATCTGATGAATAATGTGGATGAGGACACACCGTAATGTTTTTATTTAACAGAAATTGCCATACCAGAAGCGAGGTGTGACACTGAGCCCTTCCGTTGTGATCACAAAATATGGTGAATGCTTCTGCCAAGTGCCATCCAACGGAAAGGCAAGGATCTTCAATATGGGAAGCAGTGCATTGAACCTTAGTAACAGTGTGTGACAAGTTTCAACTTGTTCAGTGCAGTCAGTCAGGTGTGAGCTATAGTTGAGAGAAGGTGTGTTTTAAAGTGTGTCATAAATCATCCTCTGTCATGACAATGCTCCGTGTCACACATCAATTCTGGTATATGGCAATTTTGGTCAAATAAAAACATTATGGTGTGTTTTCATCCACCTTATTCACCATATCTGGTGCCAAGGGACTTCTGGCTCTTCCCCAAAGTCAAAAGGATTCAGGACATCAAGGCAGCTACGACAGTGCAACCAAAGACACTTACGAAAGAGGACTTCCAGAACTGCTTCAGAAAGTAGCAAGAATGATGGGATAAGTGTGTTTGAAGCAAGGGGGAATATTTTGAGGGGAATTAATGGCAATGTGTCTTTTACTGTAATAAACTGTTTTTTACTTAAACATTCTCCATATTGTTTGATCACACCTCATACATGCTTCCTGTGGTTGGACAGTTTTAACAGTTTCTCTTCTCACTATAAAACCAAGGGTAATTTTTAACCTTTACAAAAGTTGCCACTTCCCTAGAGAAAACCATGTTTTAAGAAGGGATAAAATCATTCTTAGGGAGTTCACTCTTGATGGCATTCCTTTTAAAGCGAAAACCTTGTTTAAATATACTTCTTGTTTCATTTCTTAAATTCTTGTGGAAGTCATTTTATAAGTCAGGAAGTCTTTTGTCTTTCAGGTAACAATCCTCTAATTTAACTGGTTTATACATCCTAACATGTTCATATATTAAACAATTGTAAATTGCTCCACTTCACACTGAAATGATTTGCAGAGAGAGCAGGAGGAAAGCCTATGCCTGGTTTCATTTTTCCCTTCCCTCTAGTGCCTCCTTATTAGGGCATTCATCTACCAAGGAGAACGGAAGCAAGTGCTCAGAGTAAACAGAGTTCTCCTGGGCCTCATGGGAAGTCTGGCAGCAAGCATGCATTCGAGAGGTACCTTGTGCTTCAGGTTGTAGGTGCTAAGAGCCAGTGGTAAGCATGGCAAGAGCAGTCTGGGGCTGGGAGGGAGGCTCAAGGGTGGGAGGTGCCACTTCAACCAGGTCTGTCACAATGTAATTAAGCTGGGACTTGGGGTGGAAGAAGTAGGTCAAAGGCAGAAGCTTATAGTGATGGATGTTATGCTAGTAGAGACAGGGAAACAAATGAGAGAACTCAGGGCAAAATGTCCTGTGAACTGGAAGGTACTGATTAGAGTCTCCCAGACTGAGTGATTGGGGTCGGGGTGGCGGTGGGGGAGCAGGCCAAACCAAATCCAGTACCATGTTCTCCTGAGCCCAAGGCCAGACCCAGCCGTATACCTCTGCCTTCCCCAATGGATCATGTCTCTGAGGAGAGGGTCATGAAAAGATCCACAGTTCAAACTTGTCCTAGGTAACACTTCCTACTAGCATGTGGACACATGTGGAATCGCCAAAGAGCTCCCAAGTATGTTTGGGAGTGGTTAATGGGAAACAACCGTCTGCAGGGCCAAATGCTAAAGATAGTTAGGGGAGAAGAGAAAAAGTGAGAAGTCACAATGAATATCCAAGGAGAGAAAAAAAAGCAAAATCATGAACAATTAAAAACACATCATGTTATATACACACACATAAAAACAGAAGGAAAAAAAGAAACCCAAACCACAGAGTACAAAATTAAGCTACTTTGTTCCCAAGCAAAGCCAAAACATATTCTTAGAATAAGCCAATGGGTAAAAAGTTTAAGAGAATCTTCCCATCACTCTTATATACTTACTTAACTATTCTGAATGAAAATATACATTGTAGTAAGATTATAATAAAATTGATAAACTCATGAATCCCTTATAACAGTGTAAATTATCACAACTTTTTTTGAATATCAATTTGGTAATAAGAATCAAAAGCTATAAAAATTGTCATAGTCTTTTACCCAGTAATACTCCTGGGCATTTAACCTTAAGGAATAAATCCAAAGAAAAGCTGTCTGTATAAAAATAGTCACTGCAAAATTATAGCAAGTTTTTTAAATGGGGGCTAGAAACAAATGTCCCAAAAAAGAAGAATGATTAAGTAAATTAAGACACAGCAACACACTAGAATCCGTGAAGTCATTAGTAATCATAATTATGATGTTTATGTACCAACACGGAATGTATATGATATATTATAATTTGTAATCTTTATTAATTATCTCTAGATTGCCATTACTACTAGACAAAAACGAATACCTATGACAGAGTCCAAGAGGAAATGGGGAGAAATAGACAGTTGATATGGGGTACAGGAGCTGTAGAATTGTGGGTGACATTTGTTTTCTTTTTCAAAATTTCCTCGCGAGTTTGTTGTTTGTCCATTAAACACATTATAGGTTTGGCAGATGAGTAGTAGAAGCAGGAACAATAAAATGAAAGGATGGAGGCTCTTAACAAGAACCTGTTAAACTATTAATTAAAGCTTTATTTTCCCTGTGTCTTCCTACCTTTGTAGAGGTTCACAGTGGCCCCACACTTCTGCCTAGAAACATCCCTGTAAGTCTCTCCTTAAAGCACTCTTCTTAGAACCAAAACCAGAACCACTAAACCTGCCCCCATCGGTCCTCTCTCAGCCCCAATGCATCACTGTGACCTCAAATGCCCACTTCTTTCCCCCAGCTGCCCAGGTCTAGCCAGCCCCTCAAGGATCCAAAAGAATCAAATGTAAATAAAAGGCAGCAGCATACTGAGCTGCCTGCAGCCAGGAGTTGAGATTTCCCAGTACACACCAATCTATAATTAACAGGAGGCAAAGCCAAAAACAACAAAGGATCTTCAAGTAAACTATGCTAAAATACTCCCCAGTTTTTAACTACATTTGCATTCTTTTCTACTCACCCACTCCACCCTGCTCGACCTATTGTATTCGGAAACTCTTCTGAAACCACCAGACTGCAGAAAGACAGTCAGAGCAGGAAGGACATAAGTAAAGCTTGACCGAGGCCACATAGAGAGCGGATACAGGACACTCTTGAGAAACAGAAAGGCTGTTCTTAGAACCACAAGGAAATTAAATAATCCCAGACATGTTACTTAATGGTTTAAAAGTGTGTGTGTGTGTGTGTGTGTGTGTGTGTGTGTGTGTGTGTACTTGTATGTCTTGAGGGGGTGACGGCACAAATGAAGTAAAGAACAGCTACCAGGCCGTCTAAAGATCGTTTCCAAGAACTCCTCCAGTACTGACTGATGCGAGGTGTGATAGAAAGTACTTGTTCTATATGGTTTACACTGGGACCTGTAATTCTCTATTTTCAGAAAACTTCCCTCTTTGAAGGGCATCCCTAAGAACTGCCCTAATATCATTCCTAGTGATTACTCAACCACTTGGGAAGGGTTTCCTAGAGAACTAGCCCTGCCCTTTACCCTCATCCCCCTGACAGTTCACAATCCCTTTTGGAACCACCATAACACTCAGGACAGCCAAGTTTTAACTCCAGTGAGCGAGGAGGCAGCGAGGAAGCCACGTGTGTCTGTGCTTTTGTCTCTAACTGTGAGGGACTTACCTTCATTAGAGGCAATGCAATCTCTTCCGTCACAAGGGTTATTCCAGGAATTTCCTATGGTGGGAAAAAATAGACACACAACTGCTAAACATATCAGTGGCCACAAACTCGAGCCTCAGGAAGTTTTCTGCACAGATAGAAACTGAGGGCAGCTTCCAGTTTGCTAACCTCGGCTTTAAATAAACCTTGGGGTTTATAAATAACAGTGAACATGGCCGGTCTCTTGCCTCAGGAAGGGAAATAGTCTTTAAAGTTATGATTATAATAATAGTTGACAGTGTCGCTAAAGGAAAGAAGACTAATGAAGAACCACAGAGCAAATAGTACATATTGCTTACACATTTGCATTTGTGCCACTGGTGTAATCAGAAGGGGGATAGGTTCCATTTTTGTACTCCTTCCTCCCTCTTCTCCTCTTTTGTTTAAATGTACTACAGTTGGTCCCACCTCACTAGAAGGAACCGAGATTAATGGGATGCTGGTGTGACTTTAGTGGAAAACTTTTCAGCACCTCATCCTCCCCTGTAATTTCAGAGCAAAGAGACCCTCGTAAAGAACTGATGCAGGATATCACATGGTCCAATGTGAAGGGCGTGCAGTCCATCTCAGGAAATCCCAGTTAGAACATTCTGCTAACTAGTGAGCATTACCACAAGGGTAAACTTCCAGAGTCGCCCTTGACTCACTGTTATTTTTAAAGTGTGTTTCTATGTGAATTATGTATATTAGCCTCTCAGCTAGTCAATTCATCTTTTATGTCCTAAAAAAGTAAATAATATGTGAGAAAATAATTTAGAAGGTGTTATGTAGCTATAAAATTTGGTACTTCTTTACAATTTAAATATCCTGGATTTTACAGATATACAATATTCCTGTGAAAGGCAGGATTGCAACAGTGGACAAATAAATTTCCAGAGCATTCAAGCAATTGAATTCTCCACTGAGAGCATAAAAAGCCTGTAATAAGAATCTTTTGTGTGCTTCACTTATCACTACTAAACAACAGAGGATACTTCAAAAACGCTCTAAAATTTCACTACAGTTTTATATTATGAATAGCATCTTAAAATAGGTATAACAACTCACACAGCTACTGTTGAGACAACCACAATAAACTTGTTTTGTGAAAAAAATAAGTATAATAACGCTAATTGTTAGCACAGCATAATTCAGGATTATAAATGTGTAAGCACACCATATTTTCTACTATCTTAAAAAAATCCAATTCAGTCATTTACAGAAATAAACTTCCTCCATACAGAAGTGTGAAAGTAATGTTTTTGAATGTGACAAGTGTTTATTAATAGTGTAGCATTAAGAGCATTTTCAGATTAAAGAACGGGAAAAAAATTGGTTTACATCATTGCTAAAGATAAGCATAGATTTATAGAATTTCAGGATTAGAAGAGATCTTTAAGGTAATGTACCTCAACCACAAGAACTTTAAAGCAACATGGAAAACCCTAAAAAGAGTTTGGCACACAGATGGTTATAACTTTGGGTTTTTTATGTTGTACTTCTTGCAGGATGTCACTCTCTATGTCCACAACTGCTCCTCTGCCACGTACTCATGGCAAATGCAAACATGGAGACGGGCCTGTCAGGCTGACATTCTCACACAACATCCAAGTAACACGCGCTCCATCTTTAAACACAACCCTGGGAACTAGAGGTTGTGTCCCTGCCTCCCAGACCCTGAGCCTCACAGGGCAGGAGAAAGAGAGATGGGTGGTGAGGAAAGGAAGCTGAGGTACATTTCCTGACACTGGGTGGTTTAACCTGCAAACTTCCTGCCACGTTACCACAGAGTCTACACGTATATTCACAAGGGTTCTTAAAGAAAACAGTGAGGACCTAAAGAAGGAACAAGCTCAGGTCTTCCCCTTATAATTCTACAGCGAGGCATGGAAGTTCAATAAGTTTAACAGTAAAACACAAGAAGAAAGGGCCTTTGGGAAAACACTACCATTGCGCATACCAAAAATGTAGAAATCAAACTCAGGTGATATGTCTTTTTTAAGGACTGTATTTAGTCTAAACACAAAACGGGAATTGTCACAATTTATCCTAGTACATATTTTCCTAGGACTGTGTTACCTGAATTCAATTTATTTTTCTAAATGCCTTTGTGATACGGACCTCTACTTCCAGGCTAAGTGTGTAGTTCTAACATCTACATATGAAAGGAGAAGAAGCAGAACCTTTTTCAGGGGATGCCTGTATGTGCTTTTCATTTTCTGATCCAACAAAGCCCAGCTTATTGCACCACGTTCAAGAAAAAATGAACAATATTTTAGCTCAGTACTTCCTAATTAAAAAGGAGAGAGTCTGGACCAACAGGAAGAAAAGGTTAAATGGAGTGAGTTTGCTTAAGACAACTAACATTCACTGATTGTAAAGCTCTAGAGTTACTACACATTTTCTTTATAAGGCTGGGAGAAGGAGTCATGAAGGTGCTAATCTACTAAGAGACTCTCTCAGATTAATAGCAGTGGTCCAGCATTCCTCATTTATAAAACCCTAAGAAATGTTTTAATCCATTCTAGTCACTAATAAAATTAAAATACCATTTGAAGATGATAGAGGCTTAGTTCTGCTTGGTAGTTCTAGGAAGAGTAACAAATACCCTGTATCTTCTCCTTCAACTGCACTGTTTTGTACCAATATCTATGGCCAACAGCAAGGATTCACTATTATTTTTCTGCCAGAAAAATGCCAACTCAGCTCCTTATCAGTCAAAATTGAAATGAAATCACAATATTGGTCACTATGACAGAAATATCTTACAACTGACCCATACCTGTAAGTCAATTTTAATTACATAAGGAATATAAAGCATTAACTTACTGTAGTCCAAGTGAGAACAGAGGAATATGGCAAAAGTTTATCCCAGTTACTTGTCTCTGGGTATGTGCTCCAATATGAAGAAGCTAAACAGGTTTTTAAAGAAAAAAAATAGACATGGTTTAATAATAAGGTAGTAGACACTGTAATTTGCCAAGACAAGCAAACCAATAAAGATTTTCATCCTCTAAACCTTAACCATCATGATTTTATCTACTGATTAAAATGTTTAGGTTCTGCTTTTGACAATGAGAATAATTTTTTAAAAATTATTTGGCACTTATATGTATTCAAATGGCATTATACCACTTCATATAGAATCAGCCAACACAAAATGAAGAAAGAAGAAAGTTACATTTCACTGAAAAAAAAAATCACTAATGAGGTTATAGAATCAAAATCATATCCTATATCTCATCAGTCTCTGAACAGCCACAACTTGTCACAAAACCACAAGAGAATGAAATTTAATTAGCTGCTGGCTGCAATAGAATAAAAAAAAAATTCCTAACCTGCAATTTGACAGGTTGAGACATTATCAATTTTCTGTTTTCCCTTAAGCAAAAGGGTCAAGGATTCAACTTAACATGCAAACATCAGCAATACCTACCAATTATAAATTCCTGAATGAGGTCAAATGAATGGCAGGCAGAGATGTTCTCAGAAACCCATTGAATAATCTTTAAGAAGAAGACAACTCTGTTAATATTTAAATCTGCCCCCTGCCCCCACCACCAAAGAAGTATAAAATATATATGAATCTTTTAAAATCTGTACCTATTTTGAAATTGCCTAAGCATATACTCACTTCTATACTACCTTCAAGATATTAATACATAATGCAAGACTGTGTGGGTGGAACAGTATTATAAATGAGATCCTTTTTACACATCTTTTTAATAAGTGCCTTTGGCTGGGATCCAAATAAGCTTTCCTCAACCCAATGTTTGTTTTTGCTAGAGGAGGTCCTATTTTAGCAAAGTACCAGCAGGGAAAGCTATAGGATACAGGAGAAAACAAACCCACTAAGCTTGGAGGCAGGAGACCTGGGTCTGAATTCCAGCTCAGTAATGAGTGTGAACATTATCACACTATTTAACTTTTATGAGCATCACTCTACCATGCTCCCAAGGGAGGGATAATCCCTGTGATATCAACAGCTCTCTCTTAAGTCTCCAAAACCATCCCCACCTGCTGGAGGAATAAAGCCCCTCGTTCCTTACCTTAGATTGCCAGGTACTCTAAGACCTGCCTAGCCATGAGTAACATACTCACATTTCTGCTCCTACCAATAAGTTGTTTTTATTTCCAAATCTCTTCATGCTAACTGTACTTATTTTTATAATCAGGTAATTTAATAAACTATTACCACAGGTAAGTGAAATATGGATGCAAAAAAGTACTGTTGGGTCAAAAAAGCTGGATACTTTGGAAAGGCTGAAAAGCATGTCTCTAAAACACTTACTAAAAAACTAAATGTTAGTGAGGCAACTATAAAAGATTGAGAAAAAAGTGCCCTATATTCATAGATTGCTTTGAAATTATTGATCTCCTTAGGGAACAAAAAAGTAATAGGAAATCAGAGACAATACATTACTAGAGGTTTTATGTAAGAAAAATGATTGTGAACTTCAATTAACTGATATACAAATAAAGGGCCTTAATCTACATCAGAAGATGGGTGAATAAATGTACATTTATATGTTTCAGGTTAAAATAAAATGTTTAAGATATCTTTTTTTTCAATTAACCAACCACCCATTGGTTCCAATTAAGTCTAATAAGAGGGTTTCTCTGACTTCACAGAATAATTATAAAATTAAAAGACAAAATGTGTAAAAGTGCTTTGTAAATTGTAATGTGCAATTAAAATGTAAACTATCTTTATTGAAAACATAATAAATACATGCCACCAGATTTTAGTCCATTTGACGACATACACCAAATATAGATAAGGTGGAAAAGCAGGTATTTGAGAAACTCATTATTTACTGAGCACTTCCTTTAAATGTTACTGAGGTAGCTAAACATTTATTCACAAGGTGGAAAAGAGAGGAGTCAGAGGAACAGACGCACCCTTACCGCCAGAGGTTTGGTTGGATCCACAAAAAGGAGCACCAGAGAAGAATACATTCAAGTCAGGATAGAGCCCATAAACCTCAATTAATTGTTAACAAATAAAAATAACTTCTGTTCGTTTCTAGCCACGACATAAATACATTTGATATTGTCTATTTGCCAATTTTGAAACTTAAGCTATGTTTCCACCTTTGCTTCCAGGAACTGTGGGTCGCGGCCACATGACAGCACACAGTGCAAAACGGCTATCTTCTCACAGTCCAGGCGGGTGTTCCATAGAAACTCTAGTAAATACGACTGGTTGAGGAATGCTCTATAGAGCTTTCCAGAACACCAGTCCAGTACCAGGGACCCTGACAGTGACTGTAAAGGACTATGAGGTAGCATATCAATCACTTCATTGTTTCCTGGGGGGAAAAAAAGTAGATTAGCAAATAAAAGGACCCCCTCTCACCTCTCACCCAAACATAAACATTAAAGTCAAAACAAACCCATATGGACCATGTTGTGGGAGAAAAACTACAGCCATACCTGTCGAAAACAAACTGTGGCAGATCAGGTCTGGGTGTTGAATGTTAAGTAGATGAAAGAAATGACCAGGTAAGTAAACAGCCACATAATAGTCTGTAAAAGAGAAAGATGTGGGCCATTGACATGTGGTAAGAGCTATACAGGTATAGATAAAGCCCAGAACTTCACAGTATCCCTATTTTTCTTTGAATCTCTTAAAACACAAAAGTTTGACCAACATGATACCAATCTCTCTGATGTCAGTACATTTCTTCTTACCAGCCAGATCTCATTTATTTCTATCGGTGGCTAATTTTCATCAGACATTTAGCCATGATTACCTTAATTTAATCTATAGTTTTGTTTCTAAGTGAATTGTGGCTTTATGGGACTCTCAATGGTCTTTGGGAGTACATTAGAATAAAAAATATTAAGCACTATGAATTATTCCTTACTCTGGTAGGCTGGGAATAGCTTCTCATGGGAATTTCCTTCCGTTTCTGCCAGTTTGGGGAAGCTCTAAAATGTAGTCTCCTGTGTTTGACCTCATCATCCTCACCATAGCCATCCTCATCTCTGTTGTCATTATTATCATCGTGATCATCAGCATTTTGCTTAGAGAAACTTTAAATTGATACTCATCAAAACAATCTCCGCAGGCATTCTGACACTTCATGAAGTCCTAATTGATTTCTCTGCATAGCTAGCTGCCTAGAATTCACACCTT
The DNA here is from genome assembly GCF_036562045.2 of Rhinolophus sinicus. Lineage (NCBI taxonomy): Eukaryota > Metazoa > Chordata > Mammalia > Chiroptera > Rhinolophidae > Rhinolophus > Rhinolophus sinicus. Next base: position 71,241,033 of record NC_133758.1, read on the forward strand.
CACGTCCCTGCACTACATATTTTTGTACCAAGAACACTTGTATACAGATTGAACCAAGGTATAAAAGTAGACTTCTGGTGAATGGGAGGGTAGAAGTACCAATAATTGTTTAGGATCGTAGGAAAACAGAAACTCACATAATAGTAGTGAATTTCATATAGCTAAAACGTTTAAATTATAAGTGAGCCAGCTGGAAACTCATTTTTCTAAGAAGCAAAGAAATATATGCTAATCGTTTGCATAGGAGGCATTATGTGCAAAGGAAGGGAAAAGGGATGTAAAACTCCAACCAACTGGCTTATAAGTGTCCTTTCAGTCACTGTGGATTAAGTGATATTAAAGTGCTTAGCACAAATGGTTGCAGTTATATAATTATGGCAAACCTGAAATAGCAAAACACAAATAATAATATAGTAGGGCACAGTGGTATGGATTTGGGTATCAAATGACCTAGGCTAACCAGTTAATTAGGATGGTACTATGTCTCTGGGATAGGGGGCATTTGGAAATATATTGAGAGTGTTTTGGGTTGTCACAATCATTGGGGTAGAGGGGGGGTTCCTACCGCCATTTGGTGAGTGGGGCTCCAGGGATGTTAAATGCCTCACTGTGCAGGACATTCTCACACAAAGAATTACTGTCGCACCAAAAATGTCAGTACTACCTGTGGTAGGCTGCATGATGGCTTCCAAAGATGTTGATGGGCTAATCCCCAGAGCCTGTGAGTATATTACTTTAAGTGACAAAAGGGACCTTGCTGATGTGATTAAGGATCTTGAGACAGGAAGAATATCCTGGATTATCCAGTGGACCCAGTGTAATCACCAATGTTTTTGTAAGAGGGAGATTTGTCTACAGGAGAGAAGACCATATGATGAAAGAGATTGGAGTGATATGGTCACACGCCAAGAACTGCTAACCTCTAGTGGGGGCAAAAAATGCATTCTTCCCTAGAGTCTCCAGAAAGAACCATTTCTGCCTACATATTGATTTTAGCTCCTCAAGATTCATTTCAGAATTCTGACCTCCAGAACCATAAGAGAATGTTTGTGTGTTTTTTAAGTCCTAAATTTATAGTAATTTGTTACAGCAGCAATACGAAACTAATATAGTGCCCCTTGTAAGAGACACTAAAAGAAGGCTGAGCACACATTTCAGCCTTTTTGAGCCTCAGTTTCATTGTCTGTAGACTGGGGATATCATCACTAAGCAGAATTATTGTAATAATCAAGATAACTTATGTAAAACAGCACATAATACTCATTTAAAATGGTAGCTTTTTATTTATAAACATATCTTTCTTATAGAGAGGTGTTTGGGGAGTCACAAAAAATTTCCAAAAAACTCTGTTTTTTAATATTTCAATCAATATAAACCCATTTTGATCAGTGACATTTTGAAAAATTTCATGCAATTACTAGAAAAAAAATACATCACTCAAAAAAGCAATATTGTTGTCATAAAAATTACCTCTAGAATAGTTTTAACTGGGTACAATTTTGTGTCTATAAAGTAAAATATGTTTAAGAAGGAACGTTGACCTACGTCAGATAACTTATTTTCACAAAGCTCTGGTACTTCCCCCCTTTTCTCATTCTGAAGACCGTAGATTAAATCATGCCTACCATTTTCAAGAGTCATTCCCAGGGGTGAAAAAAAAAAAAAAAAAGATAACTTTGACCTCACAAAATGCCAAGTTGTTTTTAGTGGAAACTTTCCCACATGACGCTTGAGATGGGATGCTCATATATAGCACTGCTGATAAGAATCAAGTCCCAGACAAGACAGAAATCTTGTATTTATCTCTCTTACCACAGGAAGCAGTAGCATGAGGCCTCTCCAAGGCAATTTCCCACAGGTTCAGAGCTCACGATAAAATGTGCCACATACTGGCCCACTTAGCATAAGATATCTCATCTTACCCATAGTATCATTCAAAACAAAAAATCTTTTCACGGATATTCATATTTTTTTGGTTCCAAGTTTGCCCGGTTCCCTCACATCACACCTGCCTAAACTTACGTCATGATAGTAGCTTTTCCTTTTTAAATATTGTGCCATGTCTCACACGTAGGCAAGCAATCGTTGAGTTTAGTCTTGTGCTGACCTGTTTGTGCCCCAACTAGCATGGAGAAGTTGCTTTCACTGGAGCAGTACAATAAACCCCTTCTTTATTTTCTTCCTCATAGATTCCCTTAATACTACTCAAGTTCCCTTTACCATATTTACTCAGCGAAAAACAACTCACTCAAGCTGATCCATAAATCACTTGGGGGACTTGGAAGCTCTTAGCAATTAGCAACAGGGAAATGGACCATTTCCCTAATGCCTTTGTCCTCGCCAGACTCAGGGACCAACATCATGTATTATTTCTCATGGGCTTTTAAAAAGGGAACACCTCATGTACTGTCATCATTTTTATACAAACAAATGGCTTTTAGGATTGCTACTAAAAACGTAAGAAAGCTCACAGCGTAGGTTCTCTAAAAAGAGAGATGTACTCCTCCTCCCAAACCTCCCCCACCATAAAAAGGCTGATGGAGTTGGGGCGGGGAGAAGTTGTTTCCAGAGAAAACCCTCTCCTGTCAGGCTTCAAAAAGGTCAGTGATCCAAGTCCCAAAGAGGCATGAGAAAATGGGGTGACCAGAAAAGAAAATGAGATATAAAAGGATGAGGCATAGCATGTATTGGAAGGATGGCTCAGAACAGAGATGCCTCTCTCTCTCACTCACCAAGGTTGAGAAAAGTAATGCCCTGCGTCACACGTGAGTCGGCACTCCCGAGAGCAGCAGTGAAGGTCTTGCTGTGCCCTGTGGAGAGAGAAGCCATGAACAGGAAGCCAGAGAAAGCATGTTAAGAAACAAAGAGCTGGAATTCCACGCAAGGCAGTGACTCTATGTAATACTCGCATAATTTACTACCTGTGACACTGATAAAGTAAGCCTCTTCAACGTCTAGATCTCCCGGTTCCCCATCATTCTCCAAAAGCCAGCATTGAAGGTGCATGAGCTGAGTGCAGTCACATTGCAGGAGTTGTTCCGGGTTTTTCTATAATCTTAGACCTTAACAGGTAGGTTGTGCTGAGAGGGAAGGAGCCAAAGGAATCCACTTAAGGATCCAAGAGATGGAGGAGACCCGGTGGCTCACTGACACATCCCTGACGTCATTAAGATGTTCTGAGACGTTTCGGAGTCACTTAGAAAGGGTAGTAGACTACTTACTAAACTCAGTGTATTAGTCTTCACTCTCCATTTTTCTAACCCTTCATCTTCAGAAAACTTTTATTTACTGGTTTCAATCATCAATCATTAGAAAATGTGTGAAAACTTTCCACAAAATATCAAACTTACACTATTAAAGCATCTCTATGTGGTTAGTTTGAAGTTACATTCAGTTTCTTCATTATTGAGTAAGTATTGAACTTTTTTACTTCAAACTAACTTCTGAAGAAAACATTAGGCACTCCCACAGAATAGTAAACTGCAGCATGGCCTGGCATGAAATATTTTACATTTTGAAAAAAATTCATCTTTAAAAAATGTTAACTCTACCCACGTTATAGACTATATAGACACTAATTGAAGAAACTAAACAAACAAAATAAATACTCCTTAGCATGGGTCAGACTTAAACTGTTAAGAGGTCATACTGTGGCTGACTTCAGAAATGGAAAAGGTTGGGCATTTCACTGTGCTCCCCACGCTGACTTGGACATATCAATTTCTTGGGCAACAGATGAGTGAAATGAAATAAATGTACTTAGTTCTAAGACCTGTTAAGTTCTGAGACCATGAAAGTTTTAAACGAAATCCTTATGTACCTTTATAAGTTAAGTTTGTTGATACTTTCTAATTAGTAATAATAAAAAAGAAACACACTTTGGGCAAATACATCCATTAGGATTGGTTTATAGGCCTAGAAAAAGATATAGGTCAGGATAAAAAATATATACTATATGAAAATAATTAGCTAATTTAATATTTATCACTAGTGAATTTCTTCAGGAAATATGTATTACATAGATATAGAATATATACAGCTATATATAGATATAGAATATATACAGACTATATACAGATATAGAATGTACTGATAAAATTTATTGCAAAGTAATAAGACTTTAAAATGTATCAAATTTGCTACTATTTGGAAAAAGTGATTATGTAAAATACAAAATAAATGAAAAGTACCTTTATGAAAGTAAAACACTGAATACGTGATTTGTTCCCAAGAGTCAAACTTCGGGCTGTAACATACACACAAACTTCCTAGAAGTAAGAAGGAATTTAGTAGAGCTTAGTAGAATCATAGACAAATAAAAAGTTTCCTAAACCACTTACCCTTACTTCCATTCCTTTAGATGTCCTGCCTCAATTTACCTCATTTTTATTTCCGAGTTCTAGAAATGGTACATTAACAAGCTGCTAACAATTTTCAGTTTCACAACGCCTCAGCACCCACCATAAGCAGTGTACTGTGTAGGCTACTGAAGGGTAGAAAAGTGAATGGAGACAGTCCTGGGTAGGACGTCATGGGAGACTACAGAAGTGTCCAGAGCTTCATGAGATGCCCCTAACAGACACACACTGCTCTGCCCTCTTAGCTAGCTTGTCTTCTAGTCATCACTAAGAGCGATAGACCCTGATTTATCTAAAATGTGTCTCTTCTCTACAGAAAGTTTCCAGTCTTCTTATTTATCTAGAATGAAAGGCAAATTGGGAAAATAAGAGCAAACATGATGTGTGAGCCCCCTACCCACCCATATTTAGGTCATGAAGGGCCTTGGCCCGAGGGAGAAGAAGACAGCTCCTGGCATAGAGTGACCTTTCCAGATGAGCCCTGACGGCCTTCCCTTAAGCCATCTCCCCAGAACACCCTCAGCCCTCCCACCTCCTTCAATATGCAAACCCGCACATCATCTCCAGCGACTGTTGCTATATGGACAGCTAGATAATGTCCATCAAGGACCTACAAATGTGGGCATTATGCTTAAACTGATACTTCAGTCTAATGACAATTTTTATGTGATTAACTGAAATAAGAGATTTCCCTGGTGGAAAGGAACTTGACAAGGAGTCTGGAAACCTGGGTTCTTGTCCCCAAGCTAATATTTAATTAGCTGTGTGGATTCAATCATTACAATACTTCAGCGAATCACAATATTTTCTCTGTTATACTGTACTAGTTCCTTTAGCAAAGAATCACATAGGAAAAAAGCCCCTGAGAAGGCTGCTTAAGGATTATTATAAGCAGTCTTTATAATATTTACCATTTGTGCCTATTTTTAATGACATTTAAGACTGCAATGCATTGCTAGAAGTACATATTATTGCAATATCTTAAATACAAAATAAACAAAAAAGACTAGCTTTATTAGATAAAAGTAGTAACAATTCTATCAGATATAAAATTACAGTTATGGTTACTAAGCACACAATGTCATTTTCTTTAAAATGACAGCAGACTCACTAAGAATAAAAGTAATGCTATACTAAAGCATAAACAAAAATAATAACTATAAGAGTTACAAAGGTCCCATGTAGCACTTTGATTACTTTCATATAGAAAACATATTACCAGCAAAAAAACGACTGGTTTATTCTGTTCTTTTATATTCCATGATCACAAGGAGAAAGACATGCTTAGTTAACAAAGTTAAAAGTTCAGCTTCACTAATAACAAAGAAATAAAAATTAAAACAAGGCACCCTATTTTTCTTTTCAAATTAGCAAAGTTTTAAAAACGATCATCAATTCTGTCACGGGAACAGTAGGAAGAACATTCTCAAATAATAATAGTGAAAGAGTGAACTAGTACAACCTCCCTAAAAAATACGTTTTGCAGAGGATTAGACATAGTCATACCAGTAATAATTCACTAATGAATCCATCCTGAGGAACAACCATGAAATGTCAACAATATAAATAAGATGACAACCTCCACTCTAGGAAAATCCCCCGCACACCATTCTTTAGAGAATTGAGGTTATTGTTTTCCTTGCTTTGAAGAAAGTTAAAGTGAGATGTAGAATAAATGTACCCAATTACATACACTGAGAGCCATATTCAGATCTCATAAGCAAATATTTCAAATAGTTAGGCTGTGGCTTAATTTCCCTCCCAACCCCAAAGTGGGGAAAAAACATAGCAAGGTGACAGGAGGTGTACATAGGCTCTGCAAATCTGCCCCACTCATAGAATTTTCTTTGATAATGGAAATATTCTCTATCTGTGCTGTCCAACATGATAGCCCCTAGCCACACGTGGTTACTGAGCACTTAAAATGTGGCCCGGAAGTTTGAGTCATAGGAATGGCGGCAGCGGGGCGCACTTTTTGAGTTCTCCTCTGGATCTTATCACAAACGGGACATCCATAACCCATCAAAAGACTCTCTGCTCATCACACAGAACAGCTAAGAGACTCGTGCAAGGATTACTTGAAGGTGGGCAAATTGTGCAAGCGAGGGAAGGGAATGGAGTGGAGACGTGGCCCGCATCTGCAGCGGTGGAAACGCAGCCTGCATCTGTGGCTGTGGGGACGCGGCCCACACCTTCGGCTGTGGAAACGCGGCAGGCATCCGCAGCTGCAGAGATGCAGGGGATGCCAGCACGGAACAGATAGCATAAAAGCCAGGAGGTGGGCTCTTTTCCTGCGTCCCACAGCTGATCTCTCCTGCTGAAGGGGCAGCATATACAGCATTTGAGGCAATAACCTCAGTGAGACCTCCAGTTGGGCCCTAGGCTGGACAAAGGACACAAACTCCATACCTGGGCCCCTGCCCCCATTCTTCCAATCCTACCCCCACCCTTCCAGAGACTTAAACTGGCCCCTGAACTGAGGAGTAGTGTCAGATTACAGAGGAGCCTTAGTGCTCAGGCTCATGGAAGACTGGCGTGCAGCTCTGACCCAGGGAAGAGGCTGGGAAGAGTGTGATTTTTGCTGGGCTAGGAGAAAAGAGACTCCTCCACCCCAGCCACCACTTTATCTGGCCTGCTGGAAGAGTGTGACACTGCTGGGCTGGGACAGAGAAGACCCCTCCATCCCCAGCCCCCACCCTTTCTGGCCTGCCTAGGGCAGGGCAATTACAACTGCAGAGGCACTCCCAGGGATCAGCAGTAAGTGGCAGACACAGCTCCGGGCTTTCAGCAGCTCAGAAATCTCCCGCCCGCCACTCACACACACACACGCACACACGCACACGGAAGAAGTTCCCTAAGACTCAGGAGAAATGGACACAGGGCTGGTGGTGCTACTCTCAGTGTGCACATGTGCAGGCAAGAGCAGAACCTGCACTGACTTTGTAGAAACTACCATCCAGACCCCTCAGCCCCCCTTCATCTAAATCTGCAGTCCCAACGTCACTCTGGGCACCAGGTGACCAGGTCTGCTTGCACAATACGCAGAGGACTCTTTGGTAAAGCAGAGGACAACCTGGAGATTACTTGGTGGGCTTAAGCCAAGACTGGCGCTGCTTTTGGTTTTGTTTTGTTCTGTTTTGTCTTTATATCTTTGATATCTTTGCCTGTGTTGAGTGGAGGTTGTCGGTTGTTTTTACATGTGAAGGTATTTGACTTTTTTCTTTGTTCTTGTTGTTGTGCTTGGCGATTTGCTTTGTTCTGAAATTGCCCTACCAGGGCCCAGCTTAAGAGGCACAAGATTCACCATACCCAGAGGCGAACTCCAGACCAAACCAGAGTGCTACCCGGTTTGACCTACAAGTGACACACCCAGAGGGAATTCTCTACAGGCACAAGAGCCCATAGAGACCAAACCACATATAAGGGGTCAACCCTCACGCAGCAGAACAACCTGCTGTGGGCAGAGTCAAGTCTCACAACTAGTCAGCCTAGGCGTCAACCCCCCCTACTCACAAGCGAAAAGCAATTAAAGATCTTCTTTAACAGGACAATATACACAACACAAGAGTCACCTTTGGAGCACACGCAGAGGAGAAGAACGAAGTGGTGCAAGTCAAATATAATGGACACATACTACTTAAGATAACCCAGCAAGAACTAAGTGCGATCTACCTAATACATTGAAGCAAACAGAGAGAGTCAGCCAGAATGGGGAAACAAAGAAACATGTCCCAAATAAAAGAACAGAAGAAACCTCCAGAAATGGAACCAAATGAAACAGAGGTAACCAACCTATCAGAGACAGAGTTCAGAACACTGATGATAAGAATGTTTAAGGAGCTTAAAGACAACATAAAGAAGGATGTAGAAATCATAATGAACAACCAGTGAGAACTAAAGAACACAATTACTGAAATAAAGAACACACTGGAAGGAATTACCAGCAGGCTAAATGAAGCAGAGGATCGAATCAGCAACTTAGAAGACAGTTAGCAGAGATCATCCAAATGGAACAACAAAAAGAAAAAAGAATAGAAAACAATGAAAATGGTTTAAGAGACCTCTGGGATAACATGAAGCTCAATAACATGTGCATCATAGGAATACCAGCAGGTGAAGAGAGGAAGCAAGGGATCGTGAACATATTTGAAGTAATAATGTCCGAAAACTTCCCTAACCTGGTGAAGAAAACCGACATACAAGCCCAGAAAGTGCAGAGTGTTCCAACCACGATAAATCGAAACAGGTCCACACCAAGACACATTATGGTTAAAATGGCAAAGGTTAAAGACAAAGAGAGAATCCTAAAAGCAGCAAGAGAAAGACAGCGGGTTACATACAAGAGAACTCCTATAAGACTATCAAATGACTTTTCTACAGAGACTTTGCAGGCCAGAAGGACGTGGCAGAGATACTCAAAGTGATGAAAAACAAAGGTCTACAACCTAGATTGCGTTATACAAGAAGGCTATCATTTAAAATTGAAAGAGAGATAAAGAGCTTCCCAGAAAAGCATAAGCTAAAGGAATTCATGGCCAATCCAACAGTGCAGGAAATGTTAAAAGGGCTTCTGTAAACAGAAGAAAGAGGAGAAACATCTAAGTAATGAAGAACAGAAATACAAATAACAAAATGGCAATAACTATGTACCTACCAATAATCGCTTTAAATGTAAAAGGATTAAATGCTCCAATCAAGAGACATAGGGTGGCTGAGTGGATAAGAAAACAAGACCCTTGCATATGCTGTATACAAGAGACTAACCTGAGATGAAAAGACACACAGGCTGAAAGTGAGGGGATGGAGTAAGATATTTCATGCGAGTGGAAATGAGAAAAAAGCTGGAGTAGCTACACTTATACCTGACAAAATAGACTTTAAAATGAAGAATATATTAAAAGACAAAGATGGGCACTATATAATAATAAAGGGATCGATCCAACAAGAGGAGATAACTCTAGTAAACATCTATGTACCCAACATAGGAGCACCTAAACATAAAAAACAGATATTGACTGACATAAAGACAGACATCAACAGTAACACTATCATAGTAGGGGACTTCAGCACACCTCTGACAACAAGGGACAGGTCCTCCAGGCAGAAAATAAATGTGGAAACAGCAGCCTTAAATGACACATTTGATCAGTTGGATTTAATCAATATTTTCAGAGCATTTCACCCCAAAGCTGTAGAAAACACAGTCTTCATTAAGAGCACATGGAACATTTTCCAAGATAGACCACATGTTAGGTCACAAAACAAATGTCAATGAATTTAAGAAAACTGAAATCATACCACACTGCTATGAAATTAGAAATCAAATACAGGAAAAAAACTGGAAGACACACAACTACATGGAGACTGAATAACATGTTACTAAACAATGAATGGGTCAACAATGAGATCAATGAAGAAATCAAAAGATATCTCGAGACAAACGAAAATGAAAACACAATGACCCCAAATCTATGGGCTGCAGCGAAAGCAGTCCTAAGAGGGAAATTCATAGCAATGCAGACCTATGGAAACAAACAAGAAATGTCACAAATCAACAGTTTATTCTTACACTTAAGGGATCTGGACAAAGAACAGCAAAATAAGCTCAAAGGGAGTACAAGGGGGAGATAATAAAGATCAGAGTGGAAATAAATGAATTAGAGACCAAAATAACAATAGAAAAGATCAATGAATCCAAGAGGCAGGTTTTCAAGAAGATAAAATTGACAAACCTTTAGACAAACTCATCAAAACAAAGAAAGAGAGGACCCAAATTGATAAAATCAGAAATGAGAGAGAAGTGCCAACAAACACCACAGAAATCCAAAAAAATTAAGAAATTACTATGAGCAACTGTATGCCAACAAATTAATCAATCTGGAAGAAATGGACAATTTTCTAGAAGCACACAACCTTCCAACAACAGACAAAAGGAGGCTTTACAGTTGTAAGTTACTCTGCTTTCAGGAACCATGTTAGGTGTCCAATTTGGTACTTTTGCAGGTATCAATTAGAACAGAAGTATTTCTCAGAATATCTCAGTATCGATGAGTGTCACTATAAATCCTGAGTGTGTGGGGACATGGGGAGGGGCATTCTGTAGGACCCAAAACACCACCGATAATGTCAAAAGGCTCACGACAGATCAAAGACAAAGGAAGAGGTGCATCAGAGTTCCCTAATGGAAAGGTAATGGCGACTGGGAGCTGGTGAGGAAGACAAACTTGAATGGATGAATTTTAAGAACAAAAACACACTTGAAATAAATACGGCACAAATAAGTTATCCAAATGCATTGAATTATAATAATTCCAAGATGTTTCTTTCATTCCATTTTGTGTGCTGCTAAGGGACAAACATGGGAGGTATAGTCTGAAAGACTTAATGGTTTAGTTTTAAAACGTTTCAGCTATGTCTGGAGCTTCAGGACAGTGGATCAGGCAGAGCTTAAAGAAAAAAAGTATCTCTTCAAGAAAACTGAGATCAGATCCAATATATCACTAAATATTCACGATTTTCCCATGATTTGAAGTAGATTATTTTAAACTGACACAAAAGTTGACAACAAATCTGTTCTAAACAATGTACCGAACATTGACATGTGGTAATTTACTAATTAGAGAAAAATAGGCAACACTTACTTCTGGAAGTTGTGAAACTGAAATTGTGCAAACAATTAACTGCATTGAATCAATAGTGAAAATTGGTAGACTTCATGTCCCTAGCATTATTTCAATCTGATTCCCCTGAGCCCAGCCAATTTTATGCCTATGAAGTAGCCACTTTTGGAAGCAAATTCACTTTTAACAGGGTTGCATTTATTTAAAACAAAACAAACAAACAAACAAAAAAAATGAAGGTATCCAAAATGAATACACACCTGAAAGTATTTTCTGAGGGAACTACTCAGCTAAGCTGCGGTATTAATAAGCACAAGCTGGTTTTAAGAATAATTGCTTGTAGATGCCTTTTAAATGATCATTTTACATAAAAAGTTACTTTATTATACACCCAAGTAGTGCTTCTCAAAGGGCAGCACCATTTCTTGGCTGAGGGAGTGGAAACAAATTATCTTAAGGGCTTTTCAAAATGTAACACTATCCACCCCTGGAAAAACTACACTTTTTTTTTCTCTTTTTAAAGCATCCTACAGACTTTAAATTCTAATTAAGTAAATATCAGTCTTTAATAGCCCACATAAAGAAAATTTCTTCGGGGTCCCCCCTTTTTCTCAGAGTAAAGAGGTCTTGAAACCCAAAACTGAGAAAACCACTGTAGTTTATCCTTAGCCACACATGGTCAGTTTCTGGCTCTGAGCTCATAAAGCAGCAGTGTGATGAAATTACCCATAGCTGCTATATAAGGCCCTGGCTGGGCTGAGCTTGCTGTCCGTTATAGCCCAGGAAGCTGATTTGTGGTGACCTGTTGGACTTGGACGTTTTAGCTGGTTTTCTCCCCGTTTTATTTTTTCCCTTCCCTCTTGTTTCCTTGGTCTCATTTTTTTAGTTAGTGTTATTACTTAGTATTGTAGTTAGCATAGTTATTGTTTATTAGCCCCTCCCCCCACCCCCCACCCCCCGTTTTATTTTTTCCCTTCCCTCTTCTTTCCTTGGTCCCTTTTTTTTTAGTATTATTAGTTAGTATTGTTAGTACAGTTATTACATTTAGTCAGTGTAGTTGGCATAGTTATTGTTTATTAGCATTGTTAGTACTATTGATAGTATATTTAGTCAGCACAGTTGGTATAGTTATTATTATTAGCAGCGTAGTTAGTACAGTTGTTTGTGAGCACAGTTGGAGAGCACTGTTAGTATCATCAGTGAGTGTAGCTAGCGGGTCACCATGTCACGTGAGTTTACAGACATCCCTGTTGACCAGGAGCCCCCCAGTGCCCATTACGAGCTCATTGGATCCATCGGCGAGGGCACCTTTGCCAACGTAGTGGTGGCCATGCACGTTCTCACGCAGACGAAGGTGGCTGTGAAAATCATCAAACAACGGGTCTCTGACAAAACGCGCAGCTCTCTCCTGCAAGAAGTCCGCTGCATGGCAGACTTGCAGCATCCTAACATCATCCAGCTATTCCACGTGATCAGCTGGGCGGAATCCCTCTATTTGGTCATGGAGTTCGTGCCCGGAGGGGACCTGCTGGACTACCTCCGTGCCCACGGCCGCATGTCGGAGGACATGGCCCGCGGCATCTTCCGGCAGCTGGTGTCAGCAGTGCACTACTGCCACGAGAAGGGCGTTGCTCACCGGGACCTGAAGCCAGAAAACGTGCTGCTAGACGCTCGGATGAATGCCACACTAGCAGACTTTGGACTTGGCGCATCCTCCAACATCCATCAACGCAGCACGTTTTGTGGCACTCTCTTATATACAGCCCCAGAACTGTTCCTGGGCGAAACGTATGACAGTTGTGCCTCGGACATCTGGAGCCTGGGAGTGCTGCTGTATGAGACGCTGACGGACACCGTCCCTTTCCATGCGACGAGCTGGCCAGAGCTGATGATGAAGATAGCCAGAGGGCGGTATGTGGTGCCAAGCTACCTGTCCATTCACGTGGCAAACCTCCTCCAAACACTGCTGAACCTCAACCCTGAGCAGAGAGGCGATCTGAAGGCCATCATGCCAGATCCCTGGCTGAACATGGGCCAAGAGGAAGAACTGAAGCCGTATGTTGAGCCACCCAGTGATGACATAGACACCTGGGTCATAGAAGAAATGGTGAACCTGGGCTTTCGCTATGAAGACATCAAGAACACTCTGTCTAACAAAATAGGCAATAACATCCTGGCCACATACCGCATTTTACACAGAAAAAACTTAAAATTCCGGACTCGAACCATTAAGGTGAAGCCCTTCCATCCTCCTGAGTTCCAGAGCCGCAGCCCCTCCCCAGCCCAGGAGGTTCAATCCGAGTGGTCCATTTGCCAGCAGGCAGAGCAGCAGCCTATGGCCCACGAGCCAGGGCAGAAGGCCCAAGAGTCTGCGGGTCCTACATACATCCAGGAGTACAGCATAACCATTCCTGAGTCCAGGACCACCCCACCTCCATCCAGCCCAGGATCCAAGACCGCCATTCCTGAGCCCAGCCGGGAGTCTAGAAATACCACCCCTGAGCCCTCCCCTCCCAAGCACTGCTGGGGCTCCAGGACCTCCACTCCCAAGCACAGCCAGGGCTCCAGGACCGCCACCCCTGAGCCCAGCCGGGGGTCCAGGACCGCCACTCCGGAGCACAGACCAGGCTCCACGACTGCCATTCCTGAGCACGGACCAGGTTCCAGCACCATCCTTAGCCCAGCCCCCCAATGTCACCCTGGGGACTCTCTCTCCAGCCACAGCACCAGCAGCAGCAGTGGAAACACAGAAAACATCAAGCCGAGCCGGCGGCAGGTGGTTAGGGGGTGCTTCAACTTCTTACGAAAACTGTTCTGTCTGCCTCCAAAGAAGGGGTGCTGCAGACGCAGTCAAGTAAAGCCCCTATAGACTTTTGACAGCAAACGTGGGGCTACAGCAAGACTCCAGGGATGTCATGCCTGGCTCCCTGCATTTTAAAGGCTGAAATAGATGAAACTGAGGTCCAGGGAGCCTGACCACGTGGTGGGGGAGATCGGCCAGAGGCTGGATGCAAACTGCAGGTCGCAGCAGTACAAGAAATACACATGCTGTGTCCAAGGAGCCGTGGGAGAGAGGACTTGGGCCAGCAGACAGCGGAGATGTGACCAGTGCCATGGCGTCTCTGCGTGGGATTCCCGGCCAGGGTATCTGGCATCGCCGTGGCATCCAGCATCGCCGGGGCCTTCAGAAGGATCTCCTTGGAGGATGTCCTGGAGCTTCCTGGGAGACAGGAGGAGGGACCACCATTGCTGCAGGTCCACCACTTCGGCCCCCAGATGGGTGAAACTTCACAGACTGGACTGTTTTTCCTGGGGCCCTTCTTCCCTCCCCTGCTCTGTGGGGAGGGGATGGTTCTTATTAAAGCCCTTGGTTTTCCAAACCTTTCAATAAATGTCTTGCTTCAGAAAGATGTATTGGGTACTCTTGTTTTGCATCCTCCAGTATGAGGAGCGTGTAGTGATGTAATACTTGGACTTAACTGGCACAACTCTGCACCTTTGCATGTTGTACGCTCTTGGTCTTCTGTTCCCTTGGCTTTGAACCCTCAGCTCCCTTGTCCATTTCTCCTTTGTGGCAGGATGGTGTTGCTTGCTCACACAGCACACATGCTGCCTTCTTCTTGTGGATGCTCAATTGGAAGGAATCACAGACGGTCCAAGCCAGTTATGGTGACCAGTCCCCTCTCCCAACCCCCTGCTAGTGATTGGATGAGGCAGGGACTCATGACCTAGTTTTGGCTAATGAGGTATTTCAGGAAGTCCACAGGGGCTTCTGTGAGAGATTCTCCTTCCTGCGTGCCCAATGATGTCAACAGGAATCATCTCTCCTGACCTGTTGGCTTTGCCTCCTTCCACTGTGCTGGCGTCATTCTCAGGTGGTCTTTCCCTTTATGAAAGCAAAGTGGCCACTGACAGCCACAGGGTGATGTCACATCCCAGCAGCGTCCCAACAGAAATAGAGTGTCTCTTCCCCATGATTCCAGCACTGTCTAAACATGTGTATCTTTAAAGTGACATGAGCTGCCAACAGCCCCACATCCCATTCTTCTTAGAGGTCAGAGCATGGTTGGGTCACCATTATTGGTGAGAATGGAACATTTCCCTGAAGTGTGCTGGAGCACGGAGCAGGAAAAAACCCAAAGGTTTAACACTCCATTCAGCACAATCCTTGTCAAGCACTAGATTCTACCACCAGCTCAGCTGAATCAAAGAATGGAGTCTAGAGGAATGGCGGCAGCGGGGTGGTCTTCTTGCGTTCTCCTCTGGAAGGTACCACAAATTGAACATCTATAACCCATCAAAGGACACGCTGCTCATCACACAGAACAGCTAAGAGGCTCCTACGAGGATTACTCGGAGGTGGGCAAACTGGGTGAGCCAGGGAAAAGGGAAGGGAGTGGTGTGGAGATGCAGCCCACATCCGCGGCTGGGAGACGTGGGGGTCCCAGGACACAGAACAGAGATCACAAGAGCCAGGAGATGGGCTCTTTCTCTGCGTCCCACAGCTGAACTCTCCTGCCGAGAGAGCAGCGCATCCCATGATTGAGGCAGTAACCTCAGCAGAAATCTCCAGCTGGGCCCTAGGTCAAACAAAACAGCAAAAGCCCTACCTGGGCCCCTTCCCCCACTCTCCCACAGCAATCCTACCCCCGCCCTTCCAGAGTCTCAAGCTGGTCCCTGAACTGAAGAGCAGTGTCAGACGACAGAGGAGCTGTAGTGCTGAGGAGCTGTAGTGCTCAGGACCTGGAAAAAGCCGCTTTGCAACAGTGACCTAGGGCAGAGCCTGGGAAGAGTGTGACACTGCTGGGCTGTGAGATGGCAGACACTTCCCTTCCCAGCCCCCACCTTTTCTGGGCTGCTGCGGCAGGACAATTACAGCTGCAGAGACACATGTGGGGTTAACAGCAGATGGCAGAGGCAACTCAGGGCCTTCAGCAGCTCAGAAATATCGAGCCTTCCACACACCCACACACCTCCACTCTTATCCCCCACACCCCCAAGGGAAGAAATGCCTAAGACTCAGCAGACCTGGGCACAGGGCCGGCTGTGGTGCACTCAGCGCGCGTATGTGCAGGCGAGAGCAGACACTGCACTGACTTTGTAAAAACTACCAACCACAGCCCATAGCCCCGCGCACCTAGAACTGCAGTGCCAGGGTCACTCTGGGCACCAGGTGGCCGGCTCTCCCTCTACAAGACGGAGAGGACTCTTTGTACAAAAGAGGACAACCTGGAGATTGTTTGGTGAGCTTAAGTCAAGACTGGCGCTGCTTTTTTGTGTGTCTGTTAGTATCATTTTTAGCATATATATATATATATATATACATCTTCCCCTTTACCTCTCTCTTCCTTTCTTTTTTATTTTCTCTGCCCTACTTTTCTTCCTTCTTTCCATTTTTCTGTATTGATTTTTATGTGTGTGTGTGTGTGTTTGATATTTTTGCCTGTGTGGAGTGTGGGTTATCGGTTGTTTTTACATGTGAGTGTATCTGGTTTTTTTCTTTGCTGTTCTTGTTGCTGTTGTTGTTGTGCTTGTTGATTTGGTTTGTTCTGAAATCGCCCTACACCAGGGCCCTACAACACACCCAGAGGCCAACTCCAGACAAAACCAAAGTAATACCGGGTTTGACCTACAAGTGACACACCCAGAGGGAACTCTCTACAGGCACAAGACCTCATGGGGGTCAAGCCTCACCTGGGTCAGCAGCTCATCCACTGTGGGCAGAGCCAATGCTCACAACTAGACAGCGTAGGAGTCAATCCAACCTACTGACAAGCCAAAAGCAATTAAAGTTCAACTTGAACAAGAGAATACACACAACAGTCACTTTTGGAGCACACGCACAGGAGAATAGAGAAGTGGTGCAAGTCAAATATAAAGGACACATACTACATAAGACCCCCCCAGCAATGACCAAGAATCCTAGGGGATCTACCTAATACATTGAAGCAAACACAGAGATCAACAGTAACACTATCATAGTAGGGGAATTTAACACACCACTGACAACAAGGGACAGGCCTTCCAGACAGAAAAGCAATATGAAGACAACGGCCTTAAATGACACATTGGACCACTTGGATTTAATCGATATTTTCAGAGCATTTCACCCCAAAGCTGCAGAAGACACATTCTTCTAAAGCGCACATGGAATATTTTCCATGATAGACCATATGTTAGGCCGCAAAACAAGTCTTGATAAATTTAAGAAAATTGAAATCATACCAATTGTCTTCTCTGACCACAGTGCTACGAAATTAGAAATGAACTACAGGAAAAAAACTGGAAGACACACCAATCCATGGAGGCTGAATAACTTGTTACTAAATAATGAATGGGTCAATCATGAGATCAAGGAAGAAATCAAAAGATATCTCGAGACAAACGAAAATGAAAACACGACGACCCAAAATCTGTGGGATGCCGCGAAAGCAGTCCTAAGAGGGAAATTCATAGCATTGCAGGCCTACCTAAAGAAACAAGAAACATCACTAATCAACGGTTTATCTTCACACTTAAGGGATCTGGAGAAAGAACAGCAAAATAAGCCCAAAGGGAGTACAAGGAAGGAGATAATAAAGATCAGAGTAGAAATAAAGGAAACAGAAACCAGAAAAACAATGCAAAAGATCAATGAATCCAAGAGTTGGTTTTTAGAGAGGACAAACAAAATCGACAAACCTTTAGCCACACTCATTAAAAAAAGAGAGGACCCAAATTAATAAAACCAGAAATGAAAGAGGAGAAGTGACAACAGATGCAGAAATACAAAAAATTTTAAGAAATTACAAATTTGACAATCTGGAAGAAATGGACAATTTTCTAGAAGCATACAACCTTCCAAGGCTAACTCAAGAAGAAACAGAAAACCTGAATAGATTGATTACCACCAGGGAAATTGAATCAGTAATCAACAATCTCCCAACAAACAAAAGCCCTGAGCCAGATGGCTTTACAAGTGAATTTTTCAAAACATTCAAAAAAGAATTATCATCTATTCTCCTCAAGCTGTTCCAAGAAATCCAGAAGGAGGGAAGGCTCCCAAACACTTTTTATGAGGTCACTATCACCCTGATCCCAAAATCAGACAAAGACATCACAAAAAAAAAGAAAACTACAGGCCGATATCTCTAACGAACATAGATGCAAGACTAATCAACAAAATATTAGAGAACAGAATTCAGCAATACATTAAAAAGATCCCACACCATGATCAAGTGGGATTCATTCCTGGTATGTGAGGGTGGTTCAACATCCGCAAATCAATTAATGTGATACACCACATTAACAAACTGAAAAATAAAAATCACATGATCATATCAATAGATGCAGAAAAAGCATTTGATAAAATCCAGCAGCCATTTATGGTAAAAACCCTTAAGGAAGTGGGAATAGAGAGATCATATCTCAACATAATAAAGGCCATATATGATAAACCCACAGCTGACATCATACTCAATAGGGAAAAGCTAAAACCATTCCCCTTAAGATCAGGAACAAGGCAAGGTTGCCCACTTTCTCCACTTCTATTCAACATAGTACTGGAAGTCAAGCCACAGCAATCAGGCAAGGAAAAGAAATAAAAGGCATCCAAATTGGCAAGGAGGAAGTAAAATTGTCATTATATGCAGATGGCATGATACTATACTACCAATAATAAAACATCAGAAGGAGAAATTTAAAAAACAATCCCATTTACAATTGCTTCAAAGACTATAAAATACCTGGGAATAAATTTAACCAAAAAAGTAAAAGCTCTGTACTCAGAAAATTATAAGACACTGAAGAAAGAAATGAAAGAAGATACAAATAGATGGAAACACATACCATGTGCATGGATAGGAAGAATTAATACAGTTAAAATGTCCATACTGCCTAAGGCAATATACATATTCACCGCAATTCCTATCAAACTACCAACGACGTTTTTCACAGAAATAGAACATATAATCCGAAAATTTATATGGGACCATAAAAGACCCCAGATAGCCTCAGCAATCTTGAGCAATAAGAACAAAATGGGAGGTATAACAATAGCTGACATCAAATTATACTACAAGGCTACAGTAATCAAAACAGCATGGTACTGGCATAAAAACAGACACATAGATCAATGGAACAGAATAGAGAGTCCAGAAATAAATCCATGCCTATATGGCCATTTAATCTATG
The DNA here is from genome assembly GCF_036562045.2 of Rhinolophus sinicus. Lineage (NCBI taxonomy): Eukaryota > Metazoa > Chordata > Mammalia > Chiroptera > Rhinolophidae > Rhinolophus > Rhinolophus sinicus. The sequence goes on from NC_133758.1 coordinate 71,260,183, forward strand.
ACAATGGAAGCAAGAATGTACGGTGGGGTAAAGACAGTCTATTCAATAAATGGTGCTGGGAAACCTGGACAGACACATGCAAAAAATGAAGCTGGACCACCTCCTTACACCATATACAAAAATAAGTTAAAAATGCCGTAAAGACTTAAATGTAAGATCTGAAACCATAAAATTCCTAGAAGAAAATATAGGAAGAAACTTCCTCAGACATTACCCGGAGTAAGATTTTTACTGGTGTATCCCCTCGTGCGAGGGAAGTAAGAGAAAAAATAAACATGTGGGATTACATCAAACTAAAAAGTTTTTTCACAGCAAAGGAAACCATCAATAAAACAAAAAGGGATCCTATTGAATGGGAAAAGATATTTGCCAATGATATATCTGATAAGGGGTTAATATCACAAATTTATAAAAAACTCACTCAACTCCAGAAAAACAAACAACCCAATTAAAAAATGGGCAGAGGACATGAAGAGACATTTTTCTAAAAAGGACGTACAGATGGCAAACAGACATATGAAGAAATGCTCAACCTCACTAACCATCAGAGAAATGCAAATAAAAACCACAATGAGATACCACCTCACCCCAGTCAAAATGGCTATCATCAATAAATCAACAAACAACAAGTGTTGGCCCGGATGTGGAGAAAAGGGAACGCGTGTGCACTGTTGGTGGGATTGCAGATTGGTGAAGCCAGTATGGAAGACAGTATGGAGGTATCTCAAAAATCTGAAAATGGAGCTACCTTATGATCCAGCAATTCCACTCCTAGGTATCTATCCGGAGAAATCCAAAACTCTAATTCAAAAATCTTTATGCACTCCTATGTTTATTGCAGCACTATACACAATAGCCAAGACATGGAAATAACCGAAATGCCCATCGGTAGATGACTGGATTAAGAAACTGTGGTACATTTATACAATGGAGTATTACGCAGCCATAAAGAAGAAAGAAATCTTACCATTTGCAACAACATGGATGGACCTAGAGAACATTATGTTAAGTGACATAAGTCAGCCAGAGAAAGACAAATACCATATGATCTCACTTATATGTGGAATCTAAAGAAAAGAATAAGTGAATGAACAAATCAGAAGCAGTTTTGGAGGCATAGAGGAAAAACTGAGGGTTGCTAGATGGGCGGGGAGGTGGGGATAAGGGGGAAGGTGAGGGGATTAGAAAGCACAATCGGTAACCACAAGATGGCCACGGGGTTTTGAAAATTAATTTGGGGAATGTAATCAATAATGTTGTAAAGATTTTGTAGGGTATACGATGGACACTTGTCTCATTTGGGAAACTACCTCAGGGATGATGTAGATGCCTGATCACTGCACTGTACACCTGAAGCTGAACAATAATGAATGCCAACTATAATTTTATATATATATATATATATATATATATATATATATATACACATATATATATGTATGTATGTATGTATGTATGTATGTATATACTTACAAGAAGTGAGGTCCAGCATTAGGAATAGACACAGTGGAAATGTAATGGCTCTGTGCGATGTCAGAGGGATAGTGGATGGGGGAGGGGGGTTCACACAGTGTGAGGGATACAAATGATGAACATCTAAGTATTACTTTGTCTTGTGTACCTGAAACTAATAAAACAAATAAATAAATAAAATGTGGCCTTTTTCATTTTATTTAATTTTAATTAAATTTAAATCACCACCAGTGGCTAGTGGCTGCCACATTGAACAACACAGCTGTGGAGCACTGGTTCTCAACCCTAAGGTACATTAAACTTACCTGGGCGCATAGATGCCCAGGCTCCACCTTAGATCAACTAAATCAGAATCTCTGAAGGTGAGACCCAGGTATCAGTATTTTTAACATTTGCTAAAGGCAAATTAATTAAATTATCTAAGCCTCAGGAAATTAATTAATTTCCTCATTTGTAAATAAAGAAAATATAGAACCTACCTCATATGGTTTTTATATGAGAATTAAGTGAGATAAAGGTTAGCTGCTATTATCATTATTTCAGAATAATTTTACTGCTATGTACATTTGGGGGAAGTCATAGTTTGAAAAAACAAAGCATGCTCTTAATGGTGCATCCAGAGATGCTTAATAAATACTCCTCAATGATGAAGATAACATCTCCACGTTGGCTTGCCTTCGGGAAACCATTTGGACAATGAAAGCTATTAAGGACAAAGTTGTCCAAGAGAAATTATCTCATTGCAAAAGTCTCTACAAAATGCTAAAACACAGAGCTAATTCTGGAAACTTGTGAAGAGCAACTCTTAAAATTATATGGACAGGAAGGAGAATTTACACTTTTCTTCCTGCACTACCTCCCAATAGGTAGTGTACAAAAAAAAAAAAAAAATTTACAGCCACTGACTCGGAACACACAAGACAGCTCTAAATGCAGCTTCAAGGATGACTATCAGCCATGGAAGGAAGGAGAATATTTTCTTTCTTTCAATGTTTTACGAAGTCTCTGATTCACCCTCCTACTGTAAAAGATTAGAAAAATCTATATGAATTCATAATCTTAATACAGAAGTGGCCTGAAACAACAGCAGCACTTTTGCCCACTATCAGCTCTCATGAGCACCCCTACTATCCAGATTGTGATCTCTAATTCCTTGGAAGGTAGCGGGTTTCATTTCTTAGGACAGAAAATTCAAAACCAAGACGCATTCCAGAATGTAAGAAGTAATGGTGAAAGTAACTCCCAATGACCAACATGTGACAACTGAACATCAAATATTATCATAGCAGCATCATTAATATAAATATGTGGAATAAGCTGAGTTTGTATAAGGCCCTGAGTCTATCAGTATTCCTTTTATCAACTTTGTTTTCTGGAAAATTACACTCTCTATTATAGAGCGAGCCATACAGGGATTAGACTAGTTGTCCCTTCTCCATCCCTACTTTGCTGAAATGCCTTTTTGTTTGTTTGAGCACAAAGGTAAAAAATAATTTTTGAAAAGCAACTTGGGAAATACATAAACTGGCACCTTATTAGTCAAAATCCTAAAGATTATTTCTCTGGCTTGTTTTGGCCTAAATCTGGAAGCATCCCATTTGAAGTCATCTTAGTTTTTCATTTCAAAGCTGACTGTGAAGAGCAGGTTCATTTTCTACTCTCCTAGATGTTTCTGAGAAAGGAAAAAACAGACTCTTTCACATCGCATGCCAGATATACCTAACATTTTGTTAAACAAAACATGTCATAGATAGCCCATTTATAAATTAAAGCTGCTACTATTCATGAGAAACTCCTATAGGAGTAAAATGAAAAGGAATAAAAGCTTCATAGAATAAAAGCCTGAAGTGACTGTTTACATCTAATAGATTCAAAGTGAAGTCCTAAGGAAGAACCTATCCTGGTCTCTCCACATGAGCCCAATTACATCCACATTCTAAGCAAATTCACTCTACCAGTTATTTCTCTCTGCTCTGTATTGTCATCTTTTCTCTTGGCACTAGATACCCCGTAAACATTCAAACATACCATAGTCTCTACCATCTTAAAAATAATATTGCCTAAATCCTACTTCCCCTTCCAGCCATTGCCTCTCTCCTGTGTACAAAGACTGCTACGATTTTTTTCAACTCCCACATGCTACTTAACACATTACAATGAAAATCGCACCTTAACAATTAGTAACCACAAAACTGACACAGGGATACGAAAGACGGTTTGGGGAATATAATCATTTGGTAGGGTATCCAATGGACACTTGTCCTTTTAAGGAGACCACCTCAGGGATGGTGTAGGTACCTGACCACTGCAGTGTACACCTGAAGCTGAAGCTGAATAATAATGAATGTCGATTATAGTTTTTATATATATATATATATGGTCACAGGATGTAGAGTACAGCATAAGGAATAGAGTCAGTGGAACTGTAACAGCTATATACGATGTCAGAGGGGTAGCAGAAGGGTTATCATGGGTATAAATGTCTATTACATTGTTTTGTACACCTGAAACTAATAATTTTAAAAAAAAATGCAAAAAAAAAATCTCACCTTAATCACCCAACACAAACTACTCACAGATTCCTCCATCCTGCCAGACCCAAGGGACTCTACCTCTCACTACCTATTAAGTTAGCCACTCTCTCCTTTGTGAAGTTCCCCCTGCTTTAATAACTCCCTCTGCTATAAAGCCACACTGGGTTTTACTCCTTTCTCTCTCTACACATTTGTTTTCCTTTTCCTTGGGATGTTCCACCTAACCTTTATATATTTTTGTTCCTAGATTTTATAACTAAACTTCTTCCCTTTTGACCCTAGACCCCGCCCATGGTTTCAAATGCCAGCTGTAGTCTGGCAACTTCTCCATTTATTCATCTCCAGTCCTGACCCCTCTTCAAAGCTCCAGATCTCTTAGTTTACACATCTAAAAAAAAAACACCTCATGATGTCCCTTTCTAAGGCCCACCAAAAACACTACACTGTTCACGCATTTGCTTATGCCAGAAATCTGAGAACCATTCCTCTCCATCTATTTTATAGCAAAGTCTTCTCAGTTCCCTCTCCAAAATTCATCTTAAACCCATCCAATTCTCTCTACTGCTACTGCCTACACTAGTTGAAGCACCCTCATCTCAAATGTATGACTACAACCTCATCCTAACTGCTCATCCCCCAACTCTTCCTCCTGCCTCCTCCAACCCATTCTTTACACAGCAGCCACAGTGATGTTTTAAAACCACATATCTAATCATGTCACTTTCTGCTTGCAATACTTCAGTAAAGGACCATCAGGAATTCCAAACCAACAGATGAGAAGTTGTTGGAAAATAGGATAATCAGAGTATGATGCCAAAGCATCACCTCACAGATCACTAACACAAAGGTCAGAATATAACTTTACAAGGGAGACAGACGGTGGTTACCACTTAACCAAGGAACCAAATGTAGCATCACCAATATTAGGACATCCTGACATTACCCGCCTCCTGATCTGGTACAAATAACGTTCAAACATCACTTATGAAATATTCTTACCAAAAGTGTTTAACTTAAATCTAACAATGCCTTTAGGACTAACTTCCCATTTATAGGAAATGTAGAGGATAGAGAAAAAAGTTAAATAATTTCAGATAATAATAATAATTTCACAAGAAAACAATTAGATAAATCCAGAATGTGGAACATTCCACAAGGCAAATGGCCCGGACTCTTCAAAATGTCAATGTTGTGAAAGGGAAAAAAAAAAAGAACAGAGGATATGAGTTGGGAACTTGTCTATATTAAAAGAGACTTCAAAGATATAACCAAATGTAATTCACGAATCTTGATGGGATCCTGACTTTAAAAGTTATATACATACATACATATAATTATTTATATGCATACACATATATACATACATATATATTTTTAAATAATTATGGAAATTTAAATATTAAATAATTTACTAGTTAACATAATTTATTTCTTTCAGTGATAATGGAACCAAGGTTATATAAAAGAATGCCCTTAATTGAAGGAGATACATGCTGAATTATTTAGTGGTAAAGTGTCGTGATGTCTGCAACTTACTGTTTGTTTGTTTTTAACTTTCTTTTTTTTAATTTTATTGGGGAATATTGGGAAACAGTGTGTTTCTCCAGGGCCCATCAGCTCCAAGTCGTCCTTCAATTTAGTTGTGGAGGGCGCAGCTCAGCTCCAAGTCCAGTTGCCATTTTCAATCTTAGTTGCAGGGGGTGCAGCCCACTATCCCATGTGGGAAGTGAACCAGCAACCCTGTTGTTCAGAGCTCACGCTCTAACCAACTGAGCCATCTGGCCACCCTGCAACTTACTTTTGAATGGTTTAGTCAAAAGGAAGCAAATGGTACCAATACGTAAGGAGAATGATAAAGAAAATACTATAAATGATACAACTGTTTAAGTAAAAGGCACACTGATGTTCATTATATTCTTGAACTTTTCTGTGTGCTTGAGCACTCTCAAAATAAAATGTCATAATAAGAAAAAACCTTTAATGACTCCTAGAAGGAAATATTAAATCTTTCCCCGGTCTGCACGGCCCTACATGACCTGGCCCCTGCCCATCTCTTCCACTTCCTCTTACAATACTCCCCCCATTGCTCTCCCTACATCCTTCAAGTCTCAAGTGAAATGTCACTTCCTTCCCTAAACTCCTCAAGACTGGTTTATGGAGGGCCTCATGAGGCTGAGGGAGACCTGCAATGGACAGGGAGGAAAATGGGATGAATTATGAAAGAGTGAGGCAGAAAAGCATGTAATTTTTATGATGAAGAGCAGGCGGGGACGTCTTGGAGGAAGGGAGAAACAGAGACAGACTGACTGACTTAGAACATATTCGAAGATACTCCATTATATGCTCTCATGGCTTCCTACAACTCTCATTCATAATATTTATCATGCTTCTATTTAAATAAAATGCATGTACTTATTTAGTGTGAAAGATGCACACCAAATAGTAACCTCTATATTAATACAGAGTAGGTCAGTTTTGCTAATCACTGTATCCCCAATAGCTGGCATACAGTAAGTGCACCATAAATGCTAGCTTAATGAATACCAGATAATTTTGCTTTAAAGGAATACAATTTTAGTCCAAGTGCTACTTAACTCCACTCAAGTCTGGATATTAAAAATGACTATTACATTTAATTATTACAGTTGATCGTTTAGATAACTATTAAGGTTAATCAGAAGTCCTCCCCCAAGATTCATTCATGTAATCATACTCCTCTCCTCTCATTTTCAGGTACTTGTTTTTCCCCCCTTTATTTTATCTATGTACAATGTACAATTTTATGTCAAGCTTTGATTGCTAGCTCAGTAGGTTATAGCTTGGCTCTTAAAGTAGCCAACTATATAGATTTAGAACCCAAACACATCAGGTAATCCTGATGCAAAAAGCAACCCCATTGCTGTGTCATTTGGTAACAGATGAAGTAGGTGAGAAAATGGAGATTGATTAAATGAGAATCCATGCCCTCTATTAGAACAATAACACAAAAAATAACTAGTAGAATAACAACCCTGTGGACTGCAAAAATGTAAAATTACAGTGGAGAAGATAATCTGGTATATAAAACTCCGTATGATCACTTCTGTAAATGTGTCCATATTACATTTCACTTTCAAGATCCATATAGCTAAATGGCTAAATTTTATATAGAACTCTAGTTGAATAAATTGATAAATGCAACCCTTGTTCTACCTGTATGGTTGGTAAAAACGCACAGAGTCAGGTATTTGGATAATTTCTCTTGGTCTTGAAGATTATCACATCCAAAGTTGACAAGCCTAAGAATATAAAAGATATGAAATTGTGAATGCATTTAAAAATAAATTCCCTCATAAAGGGTAGTAGCCACTAAAATATACCCACAGAAGTAGAGACATGAAAAATTTAAGTAGAGAATATGTTTGGTTAAAAAAATTCTGTAAAACAGTGATTTAAAAAACTACATGGTACATAAATGGTATGGGCTGGGCAACAGAGGAAAAAATATATTACTTTCAGCTTACATTTTTATAACATTTTCTGATTTAGAGTAGTGCATATACTGTTTCAAAATAAGTACAACTGAATATTCATATATGATGAGATAAAGCTAGTGAAACACTTAAAATTTTAGGATTATCATTACTTTAATTCAAGAAGACTTCCATTTCTTCTAGGCACTATTGGCTTTAGGTGTATTTTTTCAAAAGTGTTTCATGTTTTTACTACATTCAAAATAGTCTGGGGGAAAAAAGTGACTGTTTGTGTAAAGAGGAAAATAGAAAAGAAATAAAGCAGTGGACTCAGCTGAGCTACAAGTGGATTGACCTGTGACATCCTCTTTTATTGCAACAAGAAGAAGGTTTTGATGTTTGATTCTAAATGTAGTTCTCTCTGACTCATCAAATTCTTTATTAAATCACAGGGAGAAGAGCACTTCCATAGATCAAAATAAATGGAGATGCCCTATAGAAATAAATGGCCATAAAAATCAATACTCTTGACTTTGCATGGAAAAACCCTGTGTTCATGCTTGATAAAACTGCTTAGAGTCCCTATAGAGAACAGAAATACAAAAGAAGATACACACACACACATACACCAAATTATCCTTTTATCTACATACCCTAGATTAGATATAAATATAATCATTTTGCCCATGAGTATCTATAAAAATTAATAGTAATCTATGAATAACTTACTTAAATCCTGAGTCACTTAATGATATGTCCAAGGGTGCTTCAAACTGTCAAAAAATCAGGAGAAAACAAACAAAAAATGATATTACTACGTGACAAGAGTTCTGAAAACCACAGCAAGCCTGATAACACTGTAATTACCTAATCATGAAGAGCACATTTAACCATTCTCTTCGCAGGTTATTCCCCAAATTCACAGCACAGAAATTACATCAAGAATATTCTGGAGTTTACATACAATCACAAGCTCGATGTATATTTATTTCTCACAGAGCTAATACTTGGCAAACTTTGCCTCAGATTTGAATATCATAAATGGGTTGTATGATAAACCAATTGGAACGAGTAAACTTTTACAAGACACAGAAGACCACATAAGGAGGGAAGGACTGTGTCTTCAGAAGGACAGTGGCTGAGTCAAAAGAGAGGGTGGGGCAGAAGAAATAAATGAAATTCTTACAATGGTATGATACCAATCTACATTAGACACCAATATTAGTACTAGTCAAGAGGAAGAAGAATGTACTGTCCATCACAAATAAAACTATTTATCATTCCTCACCGCAAGGCTAGCATTACAAATAGATTTGCAAAAGTCATGCTAGAGTTTTACTAATTAAACTATACCCTCTCACTATTTCCCTTATCCTCAAATTTATCAACCTCACAAGTCCTCTGGCATCAAATGACTTATTACCACTTAAAGACCACACCTATTACCTTCTACTAATCCTCACTTTTGTTTCTTTAACGAAAGGCATTCAGTTAGCAGAAATTTTCTGTATGTGCTCTTCTAATGTCCTATATTAATTGCATTTGTTATAGAGTTGAAGCCTCAAAATGGCGAGGGCCATTTTACTTGCTCAAACAAGTGACTGACACGTCAAGAATGTTAAAATGCTGTTTATGATAACAAATCTCTTTAGAAGGGGACAACGTGTTATAAAATTTCCTGTAGCCCAATCATTCTCTTGACTTACCATTAAGTTAAAGTTCTCATTAGCACAAAACTGGATACATTTTAAGATACTCCTTGATTTCTAAAAGAGGAAGTAGAATGACATATTAGCCCAAAAAATCAACGAAAACACTAGTTAAAAAACAAAAGAGCAAGAGAAAGAGAGAGAGAAAAGGAAGTAGCCAAGAAGCAAACAGTAATGAAAATCTTTTCATTATATAAAACACAATGTTTTAATAATTGTTTCATTTTCCAATTACAGTTGATATACAATATTATATTAGTTTCATGTGTAAAACATAGTCATTAGACATTTACATAGCTTATGAAGTGATCACCTCGATAAATCTAGTACCCATCTGACACCATACATAGTTATTACAACATTATTGGCTATATTCCCAGTACTGCACTTTACATCCCTATGACTGTTTTGTAACTACCAAGTTGTACTTCTTAATCCCTTCTCCCTTTTTACTCACCCTCCCCAATCTTCCCCAGCTGGCAACCTATTTCATTATTTTTAATAAATCTTCCCCGACTGTCCCATCAATGAAAATGCAATGATTAATAAATTACAATTATATAATGTCCAAATTCCATTGTACCTATAAAAAGGAGGACAAGTGGATTAGTTTTTACCTTCAGGTCAATGTAGTATAATCTCTGCTCTGACATATCCCACTGAGCCCAAACAAAGTCCTCTGCTACTCTCTCTCTTGGGAGGTGGCCAGAATTTTTGATCACCTAGAGGCCATAAGATTTCGGAAATAAATAACTATTTTAAAGGAGAACAGATCTGGAATTCACTATTATTTTGCATATTCTATCTTTATAATACAGGTAAATATTTCCATAGTTTATTTTTAGCAGCGCTCCTCCATCCCACCCCCACAACACATGCACATGGAAAGTCTTCCCAGAAAAGATTTAAAGCACCATTTCCTTACTTGCTCTTCCCAAACACTTTATAATATACTATTTTATTCTACTCCTAGTTTAGCAGACAGGCTGGTGTTGCTGAGTGAGGCAAGCCACACCTAACACCAATTAACAGCTAGGTTAACAGAAGATTCAGAGCTTCCTGTTCTGGACATAACCCACTCAGGTCTCTGCCAACAAGAGACCTTCACAGAGGCTGGGATCCCAAGGAAAACCTCAGCCCAAAACAAAGGCAAAACTCTCCATCCCTGTATTCCTATGGTGCTTCTATAAGAGTTACATTTTAATTAACATCCAATGTCTTGTTTCTAGCACGGAATAGTACTCAAGGAACACTTGTTCAAAACAAGGGAAATGAGGGCGGCCTGCCGGATGGCTCAGTTGGTTAGAGCACGAGCTCTCAACAACAAGGTTGCCGGTTCAATTCCCACATGGGATGGTGGGCTGTGCCCCCTGCAACTAAAGATTGAAAATGGCGACTGGACATGGAGCTGAGCTGCGCCCTCCACAACTAGATTGAAGGACAACGACTTGGAGCTGATGGGCCCTGGAGAAGCACGCTATTCCCCAATGTTCCCCAATAAATAAAAAAAAGAAGAGGATGCGAAATGAAATAAGGTATATCAATTGCCAAGGCTATCACAAGTTTAATACAAGGCATTAAGAATTCACTTGCCTCAATGCTTATGGTATATAGTGTAAGTAATCTATATTGGGACAATGAGTAAAAAAATGTAGACAAGTTGAGGTAGTAGAAATGAAGAAGAAGGAACACGAGAATGGTCCATTTTCATGCCCCAAATCCCCTGTATCCTAATTTCTCCACTGAGGCTAACTTCGAACTTGAGGGAGGCACAGAGCAAGCAGAATTATGCACCTCTGTTTCTGGCTAGCCAAGGTCCACCACATTTAGAACGGAGGAAAGTGATACTAGAGAAAAGACCCAAGCATGCCTGTCTGTCTCTAAACCTTGGAAAAGCCATCTTGTTTCCACTTCTCTGAAACGTGTTAGGTTGGGGTAGGTTTGGGAACTCTTTCCAATGAAGGTATATACTGACAAGAACCTGAGTGTGGCGACTGAGGTTTACATGTTAGTTTTCTCCTTCTCTGGAGCTGCCTCAGCTCTGTGAGTCTTGGTTGCAGCATTCTCTGTAAAAATGGGGATGATTACAAAGCCACCTTTATCATGCAGGGATGTTGTGAGGGATATGCGGAACCACCCACTGCCTTAAGTAGGACAGTCTAAGCCTTTACGCATGAGGGCAAAAGAGCCCCACAGAAGGACACACATGGATGAAGGAATGCTGAGGCTGCACTGTCTTGGCCAGGAGAATCCTTTCTGGGCTGCTGACAAGTGACTTTGCCCTCACTCTCTCTGCAGTGTCTTCCGGGCTCCCAACCCCTCTTCCAAACAGCCAGTTCTTTGTGCCCATTCCCAGTTTTCTGACTCCGACTTGTTTATTTAACACTCTCCTCTAAATTTCCATCACTGGCTTTGGGATTCTTTTTTGGTCTTTCCTCTCTGGTCTGATCCTTTTCTGACCACTAGTCCTGACCCTGCCCTGTCATGCACTTAGCCACTGGTGGCCCAGAGCTCCAGCCACACATTTTCTTCTGGTCATTTTCTAGCCTGGCCTCATCCTTTGAGGCAATCAATAGTAGATACATATTAATAAGTGCCATTTTCCATTTCCATTTTGTTCACTTAACTTTAAAATTAAAACCTTCAGAGAAAGACTATTTTGATGTAGACTATTTAAATATTGAAGGAAATCATTGTTAATATCAATATCTCATACACATCTTTAATATCTCATACAAATTGTCAAGAAAAATAGACAAAGGATACAACTAAGCAATTTTCAGAAAAGCAAATTCAAATAGCCAATAAACATAGTATGTGCTCAAACTCATGAATATAAAGGGAAATAAAAGCTAAAATAATAATGATAGCAACTTACACCCATCAAATTGGAAACGTTTTAGAAAGACAAATATACCTATTAGTGGTACAGATAAAGGGAAAGAGTATTGTTACACTTTGGTTGTAAAACTGAATTATTACCAATTTTTTGGGAAGCCATCTGGCAAAATCTGTTGAAATTTATTAAAGTATATATCCACCAATTATATATCCCTGAAGATTTAGCCCCAAGTATGTATGTACCAAATATGTGAAGCTATAGACACAAAAACATTTGAGACAATTTCTAATGCAAACAAGTGAAAAAAGAATATTGGCCATCAAGTAAATGTAATTCTGTGGGAAAATGGATGAAAAACTGTGTACTTCCATGCCAGGGACTATTATATACTTCTAAAGAGAATGAAATGGAACTATTCTAGTTGACTTGCAGATAATTCCACAAAGTTGAATGAGGAGTGAATAAAAACAAACCCAGGGGCGTGGGGGTAATAGATACCGTAATACAGGTAGAGAGAAGAATATGAAAGGAGAAATACCAGGTTGTGAATGAAAGTTAAAGGTGAAAAGAAGAGGGAGAATGGAGAATAGGGGAAACAAAGGAAAGAAAATAGAACTACTATATAAAACCACAGCACATATGCTATGATCTCATTTATTATATGTATGTATATGTATCCAAGCATAAAATTTAGAGAAAAAAGTTATATCTCTATTTGGTAACCTATACAGATACCCTGATATATTAGGTAAAAACCAAAAAAGAAAAGCTGCAAATTAATTTATATGTTATGATTCTATTTTGGTAAAAAACAACTGAATCCTTGTATATGTGCATGGAGCAAAGTAAAATGTGTAGAAAGAGTTACACAAAGCTGTCATTATTATAATAGTTATCTCAGGGGACTGACGTTGGGGGCCGGGGGAGGGGACATTTAACCCCTTCACATATCTTATATTACTTCACATGCTACAATAGCAAGTCTATAATTTGAAAGACATCAAATAAAGAAAATATTATGTTTCTGTAACATTAATCTATCTTTAACAGTCTAGAAATGTCACCATTTGTGGAAAACACTCTGAAGCAAAAGGAATTTCAAGTATTTACCACTTTATTTCCATCTTCTTGGATGACTTGGATATGAAATTGTTCAATATCTTTAAAAAAACAAACAACAGAAAGATAGATTTTAACCTTCATGAAAAACATGAGTATGTTTTTCACCTAACCATTGTGAATAATTTTGTATTAAAAAATATGCAGATTAAATAACTGGCTGAAAAATATTATCATAGACAGAAATCTTACAGTAAAGGTTCAAAACACAACTCCCCTTTCTCCACCCTCCCTTTACAGTCTGTTTCAAGTCCAGCATTTACTCTGCTCCCAATATCGACAACATATGAAGCGTTTAACCTTTCTGCTCCCCTGGGTTCCCTCAACAAGCATTTGCCTCCCCTGTACCATCAGTCTTATAGGCAGCTAACACAGGCTCATTTGACAGGGTTACCATCAGTTTCCAAATACCAGATACCTGTTTGTATGAAAATATTAGATAGAAAACTCATTATACAAATCATTATACAAAAATGCTCTGGACGAAGCATTTTTATAGGGATCAATTTCACATTAGCAAAACTCTAAATATTTTGGGTCGATTTGTAGGTGGTCCCTTTTTCTCAGTAAGGAATTTAGATTCATTCCCTATACTTATCTTCTGCCAGTGCTAGATACAAAAAAGTGAGACAGACAGTGGACAAGAGCACAGGAATGGAACACAAGACTCAGGCCTGTTCTCCCAATTATAAATCAGCAGTTTCATCTTGTAGCAGGAAAGACTGTTTAGTAGATGAGATCCACTAGTGATGTTCGTCCTTTCTCCTCCCAGCCCCCAACTTGAAAATATCATTAAAGGATGTCGCAATCTTATTTACCTCGACCTGAATTTGGCTATGTTAGTACGTGTCCTCAAGTTCTGTCATGGATTTCTTCTAGCTTCTAATGCCTTCCTTTGTCTCTGCCTAAGCCTCTCTGCTCACATCATGGTTATCCTGTGACGCACATCCTAAAAACGGATGGACTAAAGAAGGCAAAACTGACGTGCACAACTGTTCTACAAACATCCTACCATGAGACAACATTGGAAATCCACAGACGCAGGAGCCCATCATCCCCAGGATGAGGGAAGAGCAGATCCTGAGGGATCAGCAAGTCGGGGCTGAAAGGAAAAGCCCTTCCACAGGAGTCCTAGGTCTCAAATAGACACCAAAGGTGAGAGGACGCTCAGCATTGGCGAGTGGATATCTAGAAGGTTCAGTCATGTCCCACACTTCACTAGATGTGCCCTTCATGAAGTCCCCAGATACCACCTGAAGATGCACTTACATTTCTCTTCTGAAATCAGTAACAGATGGTTCTCTGGAAGAGGATGACTGTCAACATGTGGATAGAGGAACTGCAAAAAGGAAATTCACCAAAATCATAAGCAACTACTTTGCCTACACAAATATTCCAGAAGTTGTGTTTGAATACCATACAAGGGACTGGGAACCACAGTCTTGTTTCGGTGAGTCACATTCACGCACAATTACAGAGGGAAGCAAGCAGGACTAGGGAACGCTCTCAGGAGCTCAGGTTTCCAGTGGGTGGGGGAGCGGGGGTGGGGAATTGATTGCAGGTACAACATAATTCATTTAACAGTGAGGCTAAAGTGCAAGCTATTTCTAGGGACGGTGCATGCTGTTTGGAATATGCCAATCAGAAATGAGGTAAACAACATTTCTACAGAAAGCTCTGTTTCACATGCACGAAGTAAGAGTGATCAATAATCTGTTGTGCAACTAAACCCTAGTATTTTGAGCTAAGTAAACGGACTCTCCATTACAACTTCCAAAGTCCCACATCCAGTAGACAAAGCACAACATAGCCAGGGACTTTCCAAGAAAAGACAGTGAGTCACAGTGTGGCGTGCGGTGGACGAACTATAAGCCTGAAATCACTGCCCCTAGGAGGAAAAGGCTTGGTCCACCCCATTCACCCATAAGTGCCAGCCCACAGGACGAAGCAGGCAGCCAGAAACACAAGGCCTGATGCCATCAGCTGTGATGAGGGAACACTGGTCTTGGGATGACACCAGTGACTTAATTCTTCCATTATCAAAAGAGTAACAATAAACTAGCAGGTCCGTTTTGTAACATAAAAGTTTACTAAAATCCACGGGTGAATTTTGCCTTTTCCCTCCAAACTTGAAAACATAATGAAAGAACATAACCTTTTATGTCGCTATTTTATAGTTGGCAGTCTCTCTACAGACTGGGGAAATTTTTGACAAGCTATATTACCTGGTGTCCTAACTTCTAGTAATGACATATTAGAAACAGAACCCAGTCAATTTTTAACATCATCTGTCATCAAGTCTCCCCTTTAGAACTGAAAAATAAGCCATTAACTATATACCATTCTTCACAGCAATAACCTCAAAATTATAAAATAGATAGCAGGGGCCAGCCCGGTGGCTCAGGTCATTAGAGCTCCATGCTCCTAATTCCAAAGGCTGCCGGTTCGATTCCCACATAGGCCAGTGGGCTCTCAACCGCAAGGTTGCCAGTTCAATTCCTCGAGTCCCGCAAGGGATGGTGGGCTGTGCCCCCTGCAACTAGCAATGGCAACTGGATCTGGAGCTGAGCTGCGCCCTCCACAACTAAGACTGAAAGGATAACAACTTGAAGCTGAATGGCACCCTCCACAACTAAGATTGAAAGGACAACAACTTGACTTGGAAAAAAAGTACTGGAAGTACACACTGTTCCCCAATAACAATAAAGTCCTATTCCCCTTCCCCAATAAAATCTTAAAAAAAGAATAGATAGCAATGCAGAACTCAGCTACAAAAATAATATAGAATTTATTATCTCCTGATTTGTGAAACTGGGCACATCAAACAGGACACTTTATGTACTGGGGTTGAGGAGAAGCAAAGATGGGCGACACCACATGGATAAATGAAAAAACAAATACCCAGTGCCTCAAAATAAGGAGCTACTCCTCCAGAGGATGATACGGCCTCCCCTGAGTCCACAGGTAGACAAGGCATGCTTGCTTGGAACTGCCAGCTGGACAAGCTGCTGTGGGGTTCTAACCTTGGTCTGTTCTTTGTGTGGCAATCAGTGAGAACATGATTTTAAAAGTCCCATTTAGGTGGTGGTTGTTTTTCTTTCTATTATGAGGCAGACCTAGAGCAAGGCCTGGAGGTGAGAATATAAAGAGACAGGTTTCAGACACAGCTCTGCAAAAGCATACAAGGTTGATTTAGTTTGTCTGCTTTTTGCATTGTGAAAAGAACTCCATATAGATTTTATCATATTGGGGAAATATTTATCTCCACAGATATGGAGCCAGACTCTGATTATTAATATTCGTCACTGGCAGTATGTACCCTAGGTGTGGAGAAGGAGTATATAATTACCCAATGGAAGTATCCGGAAGACGCAGCTCATGCTGGTAGGGGACTCTCAAAGGGTCCCAGACTGGGGTCCAATCCCCACCTGTCCTGCTGAAGTCCCTCTGTGAAGGGGGTCAAGGCGGCACAGGCAGACTTAGAGAAATGAACAGGACACCACCATGGATGTTTTGATAAGAAAACAGAGACAGATTGCAGGGCAAGACCAAACTCAGTGGACCAGTGACTGTTTCTCTAAAGGGGAGGAGAAGGGGGAGAGGCAGAAGGTGAGGATTTTCCATGGATGGAGGTTAGAAGAAGTTTCTCTCACCAGAGGCACAGGCATGAGGAACGGGGGGCAGGGCTAGGAACTGAGATGGGGCCCCAAGATAAGTAGCGGTTTTACTTTATTTGGATAGGGACTTTTCCTTTGGCCTATGGAT
This sequence comes from Rhinolophus sinicus, assembly GCF_036562045.2. Lineage (NCBI taxonomy): Eukaryota > Metazoa > Chordata > Mammalia > Chiroptera > Rhinolophidae > Rhinolophus > Rhinolophus sinicus. The sequence goes on from NC_133758.1 coordinate 71,277,077, forward strand.
GCAGTCATGCATTCTGTACTTTTAATTTGAGGTAAAATTCACATAACATAAAATGCACCCTTTTAACTATTTTAAATTATACAATTCGGTCATTTTTAATATAGTCACAATGTTGTACAACCAAATACTTGTAAAATGTTTTCCCTTCCTATGTTCTAATGCCCTTTATGTGTCCCAATCCTTCAATAACATCTCCATTGCCTATATAGCCCTGGGTAGAGAGGCTAAGGGAGCCAAGAGAACAGGCCAGGGAAAGGAAATGTGCTCTGTCCCAGGCACCCTTGCACTGATGACAGTGCAAACAGAGTGGCTCCCTGGGGGAGGGGAATGCAGCTCAGAAGCTCCCTGCAGGCGCTGTCTGGAAGCCAGCAGCCACCCACAGTGAAGCCAGGAGTGGTGGCAGAAATGCACAACTGACAGGACCGCTGACAGTGGAGAACCCGGGGCAGATGACAGGCAATCCCCTCTTCTAACACACATTGCAGGAGGGAGACCCACTGGCTCGAGGCTGGGAGTGGGTAGGGGAAAGAGGAGGCAGATACCTCAGGTTACACAAGGAAATTATTATGCTGCTACCCTGCATGACCATGTATCTGAGGTAGTTATGTTCTGTAAAGTCACCACAAACCCTGCGTGCTGAATACTGACCATTGTTTCTGGGAAAATACAAGGATAGGTTCCAGCAAGCCTCTAGTCACCACAGTTTTGTCAGCAAGTTAATACATAACTTTGTTTGATGTGTGTTTCTGTTTAAGGAACCTTATATAATATACGTAGTTGGCTCCTTAGCACCGAGCTCACAGCAACCAGCACTGTGTACTCACGCCTGGAGAAGCTCATCTAACACACACATACTTTCTCCGTAAAGCACACACTGCCACCTTCTTGAATTTAGGGACTTCAGCAGCATGCCTGGGGGACATTTCAAACAATGAAATCACCAACAAACAGCCCCCAAGTTAAAAAAAAAAAAATAGGCACTAAATAAACCATGAAAACAACATTTGCTTGTAGTATGAGAACTGAATCGAGATGGCAGTGTCACCTCGTTGGGTCTCAGCTGGAAACATGTGCATTTTCACCACTTTGAACATGTCTGCAAATTACTGTGAAAGCGCCATGAGTATTGATTTGGGGGTGACAAATAAATTTGAGCAAGTAGTAGAATTCTCAGATTCAGAACGTGTAAATAATGAGGAATGACTGCATTATACACACACACTGATTCTGCATCAGTTCATGGGGCTGATGAATTTCAGGATTAATTACATCATTGAACATAGATATTTAATCTGTGAATACATTAAATAGACCATTTTTTAACTTAATTTAAATGTGTTTTGATATTTAATATTTTACCACATAAAACACTGCATTCCTATTAGACAAACCATGATATAATACAGACAGAGGAGCTAGGTTTGAGTTTTAAAGATTTCCCTGTTTGCAAAGGAAGAGCTGGTTATTCCAGCCACACCAATTACCAGCGTGCTTTGAGGATTAAATGTGATCATGTGTGTGATGGCACTTTGTAAACACCCAGGCCCTGGGTTTCACAGGCCTTTTGATTAACGAGGTAAGTATAAAAGGACATGCTCACTTACCTGGACCCAAATATAACTGTCTACTGCCTTTAGGACCTTCACATTGTTAACGGGGTGTATTTCCACCAACAGAGTCAAGCACTTTGATCCTACAAAGTAAAGGAGGCTTTTAGTAAGGAAGATCAGAATATCACACATCATCATCTCCACACAGGTTCACTGAACTTTGAAAATGTAAGTGTGTTGCCTACTGTATTAGCTATTCCACACAGAAAAGCAATTTTCTTAACCTTTACTTTGACATTTCTTAAAACCCAAAATAGATACGGAAAACATCATAAAGGAGAAGTTGATTGGCGTGGAGTGAGGAATACGGTGCCGCCCATTCCCCCACCGTTTTCAGCACAGTAGCTTCACAGGCCCTCTGGCTTCTAAATCCAAACAAACACAACTCATTCAGCGTCACTCCAACTCTGCAGCACAATGGCAAATACCGATTATGTACAAAAATAATAAGGTATTTCTGATGTACCAACATGTGAGGGTTGACAGCATCTATGGTAGGATGGGCTTGGCTTCCCTCAGGAATGGGGTGCCGCTGTGCTGATAAAGACCCACTTCTTTCCTCAGTGTCACATTTGAGCAAATGTCATCAAAGATAGCAAGCAGGAGGAAGTCCTTGGACACAGGCTAGGATGGGGTGACCACAGATATCCCAATTTAGGCCACGAGTTCCCCTCCCCCAAGAGTAAACCTCAAAAAGAGGGAATTACATCTGAGTTGTTAGAAAGGCTCTAATATTCTCAGATTCTTTTTCAATGACTTTTTTGTAAATAACAATGCACAATTTGGGGATGGCAGAGCAGCCTGGAATTCAATCAGTGCCAGTTGGCACTATTTAAAAAAGTTATCTGACAGCACTGCTTCATTTAATTTTTATAAAAAGGCAAAGAATGTAAAACAATTTCTGGGATAGGCCTCACAGTTGTGAATACCTCTGGCTGGATACCTCTGTAAAAATGCTTTAAAGATTACTGGAAAAGCAAGACAGTGAGGGGTTATTATGTGGGATTACAAATATACAACAACTAAACAAATGAAAATCAAGTGCTGCTTAGGCAATGGGTACTTGCAGCTGAGGATAAAAATCCCAGTGACAGGATCATACACCAATTCAAAAGGGCTGTTGTGTTTCTAATAACGGGGACAGAGAGAAAGGTGAGGTGCTTTCAGAATTTGCTTGAATGACTGAAAAACGGCTTTAGGAATAAGAAAGACTTTCGTGTCAAAGATCCTTGTGACAAAAAATAGAATAGGCATTTTCTGTGAAATGTGAGAATGAGACAAAAAGCAATTTTCCTTATTATGTAATTTTAAGTGTGTATAATTAAATTAATATATTACGTACTATAGAAGACATTTGACTATTTTACCTCTTGCCCTAAAAGTTGTATTTCCAGTTGTATTTCAACTGGAAAGAAAAAACTTTTGGGAGGGGAAAAATATGGAATCAGCTTACGTTTGGCCTTTTTGACAGTGAATTTGTACCCAAATGAGATAACCAGCTATCAGCTAAATTCACTTGCCTTTAAAATGGGAGGATTTTCAAGAGCAAAAACCATGTTCCTACACTAATAGTTCCAGTCTTCAGAGCAGCCCAGGTGCATAACTAATATAATTAGCATAATGATAAGAGTAATTTTGAAAACGGGAATTTCTCCCAATAACATACCATGTGCTCTCATAGTGTAACAGGAAGCGCTCTGGATTAGGATTCTGGAGTTATCAGCTCTAGTTTAAGCTCTGCTGCTGACCTAATATATACTTTTAGCAAATCACGATGCTCTTCAGACTCTAGATGTTACAGTCTGTCTCATTTCAATGGGAAAAATCTCATTATAAGCAACAGAGTGTCAAATAACACCTTGAGACTGACTACATATTATAATCAAATGGCTTACCAAGTCATTCATGGACAGGTGAAATAAGCCTTTGCAAAATATTTATTCAAAAGACAAAACAATACAATAGATGGTAGAGTGTTCTCTGGTCACATCATTTCTGAAATCTTCACTGAACAAAGGGCTCCTAGGATCTCCCCGTCTGTCTATACCTCACCCTGTTCTCCTCCAGCTTCAGCTCCCACTGTTCGGCCCCTTGTTCCTTCCAATCCGACCTCACTGACCCCTACCCATCCTTGAACAGCACGTCTACTAAGTACGCTCTGGCCCTCAGGGCCTTTGCATGGGCTGTGCACTACATCAGAAATGTGCTTCCCATAGCCACTCACTCGCTCCCTCCCTTCTTGCAGATCTCTATTGAAATACTCCTCTAACAGTGTTTGCTAGGATCCTCCCCAAAATAACCTAACTGCACTCAAATACTTTCCTCAGACTATACTAAGACAAGAAGTTATCTCAGGGAACAGGATCACTTTCGCCAGGAAGGGCTGGCATGAGGGAATGGGGAGACCGAACCAGGGAGAAGAGTAGGCCAATATCAGGGGCATTATCAAATTCTAGATAGGACCTCCCGTCCAGGTGACCACCTGGAGCTACATGGAGTACAACTCAGAGTTACCCACTTTGGGGATGGAAAGGGGGAGTATTTATCCTTCACCTGCTTGCTCCCCAGTGGTCACGGCTTAGCCTATTTGGAATCCTTTCCAACTTACTTCAGGTGGTGCATGTGCAGATAGGAACCAGGTTTTCCCAAGGGCTCTGGGCAAAAAGCAAAAAGTAGGCAGAGCAGCTGAGCTGAGATACTGTCCGTCAAATGACATTTGGGCAGAGCTGGTTCTCATTGCAGAGGCCAGCTGGAAAGGTGAGCTAAGAAGACAAAGTATGAGGTATCCAATACAATAACTAACAATGTTCACTCTAATATTTTTAAAGATGAGACAGATAATCTCACTAGAGGTTGCACCAAATCTCACTGCATCAAACTTCCAAAACTGAGTAAGCCTATCTGAATAGGATTTAATGTTGAAGTCAAATAAAACTTACAGTGAAGTTGGTCTGAGAGTACATTTTATAATGTACATAATCACCACTGTTCTGCATGACTACTAGGCACAGATGGTAAACATAATGGAAAGAGCACAGTTACTACTGGGTTTACCGGCATAATCAAGAATTCCTAAGGCTAAAAGGAATGAGGCTCAAGAACTAGGAGAAGCAGGGAGCTAATCCAAGTTCTGTATAGATACCCAGCCTTGCGACTGGGAGGAACATAAGCCACTGGCCCTTCTCTTCTTGGGTAAAGAGGTGTATTAGCCCAGGAGAGCAGGGTCATATCCTGGTTTTGTCCCTACCCTTGTCTTAAGGGCCAGGACATCAAAATGTTAGATCCTGTTTTGCCTAAGCTAGTCCAGGCCCCTTACCTCTGAAGTGAGCAGTGCACCTCATTCTAAGATGACCAGAGAATGCTAAGAGGAGCACATGGCACAGAAGAGGGAAGAGGGCTGCTGTGCTTCTCGGTGTAATACGACAGGCAGGAGGGAAGATAGGACGAGTAATACCCAAGGTGAGATTTCAGGGGAAGCCTCCTGCTCACCAACCTCTCCCAGAAACTCTTCCACTGAGGTCCCTGAGGAGCTCCCATCCAGACTCAGCTCTGGTTTCCTTCACACTTTATGAGCTGGCTCTGTGGGAGCTCAGGACGACCTCATAAGCCACACGCGCAAAGTATGTAAAAGGGTTTTTCCATCACACACAACCGTGGGAGACTGCATCTGACTGGGAACTATGCTAACAAAAGAAGCAGTTTAAGTGCCGAATGAACAGAACAGATGGAACACACTGCAGGACTGGAATAGTAAGAGACTGAAAAGAGGTCCACTAGACCAGAGGTTGAAAAATCGTAGTCCACAGGCTGTATCCAGCCACCAATGATAACAGGTGGTTGTCATTGCCCGAGTAGAATTTTCAAAAAATATTTGAGCCAACATTTAAACATTAAAGTTTCACCAAAAAAAGTCCATGCTTCTCTTGATAAGTTGAAAAGCTGGTCCCACTGGGTTTACTGCCTTCCCTTAAAGACAGGACCCAACCCCCATGGGACACCCCACCCACTACTGGTCCCTAGAGCTCACCATGAGAGCAACTGCCACTCCTCTTTGCACACCACTGTATCCCCAGCACCATGCATAGTACCTGACCCCTCAGTATTTGTTGTGTTCTGAACAGATGGACGTCATAGAATATTAAAAGAAAGAGGGAGGGAACATCACGTGGATAATACCTGTGAAGTGGCGAATGGGAAGAATTGACTTTTTATGTAGAATTGGTGGACTACTCACAATACCTTATGTATTGGTCAATAGTTAACAAGATATAAGGGAAAAAATGGTATTCTTGAAGGAATACCACGCTTTGCCCAACCCTTTACGCCAGCTTTTCACTGTAGGGTTCTAGTATGTTCTCAATTTTTATTTAGTCTGCAGGTGCTAAATGCCTTTTTAATACTTTTGCTATTCAGTGTTATAATGCTTTCTGCACTTTCTTGTTTACTTGAAAAAAAAATTTTAAACTCTTTTTCACATTTGATATGACCTTTACTTTTCATCCTGAGATAAAGCTCTTTGTAAAGATGCCTGAAATTTGACTGACTCGTTCAATAAATCTTCATCTATCAATAGGCACTAAAAAGTATAATTTCATTACCTGGTTGAAGCTCATTTTTTCTTCCTTCTTTAGTAGATTGAACTAAACTTGCAGCTAACGGAAAAAAGAAAAAATAATTCATTAGCAAATGATCCATACAATGACCTGTTAAAGTTTATCATTTTCTGCCTGAAATATATGAGGGCTCAGGGGACCTGTCAGTGGATGATTAAGGTAGAATACAAAGCATTCTTTTTTTTTCCTAGGTAGACTCAACAGAGCCTTTATTTTAACTCTAATCTCCCAAGATTACCTCTTCCCAGAAAATCATTGTAATAGACTAATCAAATACTGCAAATATCAAATACTTTAAGACTCAAAAAATGTGGTTTAGTTCTTGACATGTAGGTAGCAATAAGAGTTCAACTTACCAAGCAAAGTTCTCTCACTGTTGACAGAGCCACTGACAACTTGCAAGTCTTTCTCAAATGTATAGAGATGCTATTAAAACAAAAGCATTTTTTAATATAGAGTTTTATATTAAATAACACTTTTATGAATACAAATTCCCATTTAACTGTCCACCAAGTATCATGGTGGCAAAACATTTTATTAAAGAACTATCAATGAACCAGTTTGTCTGGTTCTGAGACGTTTCTGATTTTTTTTTTAAGTTTGCTATTGTAGGCCATGTTTGACACTTAAATTTAGCCTTAAGGCAACAGAGCATAGTGGTTAAGAGCAGACCTTAGAGCCAAACTAGACTCACTTTAAATCCTTCCTCTGCCACTGGCTAGCTGTGTGACTCTGAACAAGTTATTCAAACTCCCTATCTTCCCATCACTAAAACAGAAATCATCATACCTCTTTTATGAGATTGTTAGAAGGGTCAAGTGAGATAATCCATATGAAGTCTGCCACACATGATAAGCACTCAAATGTTAGCTATTATAATTATCAAGGCAAGTAAAGTTTTAATCAAATTATGTAACATGATATGATTAGCTATGTCTAAGAGATTATCAAAGGGCCATGTCTTATAGAACTCTCATATTTAGTGCATTGGGAAAGTAATCTTCTATACTTATTTAATCTTTATTTTTTATTGTCTTGTTGCTGTTTGAAATGTTGCAACATTCCATTTCCTTGAGTATTAAAGAAAATGAAAATAGTCATGCATAAGGAGGATGTGAGGTACAAATTGAGGAACTGGTGACAATCATTTATATTAGTTAAACACTCACTTTTAAAGATTTTTATTAAAATATAGCTAACATACAATATTATATTATTTTCAGGTGTACATCATAGTTATTCAACAGTACCTACTTGGCAATATACCTAGTTATTACCATATTATTGATTGTATCCCCTGTGCTAAAGAAGTGATCACAAGTCCAGCAACCATCTGACACTGTACCACGCTATCACAATACTATTGACTATATTCCTTGTGCTGCACATTACATCCCCAAGACTTATTTGTTTTATACCTGGAAATTTGGACATCTTATTCCCTTTATCTTTTTCTCCCCTTTTATAATTTTTCAATTACAGTTGACATTCAACATTATTTTATATTTCTTTCAGGTGTACAGTATAGACTTTATATAATTAAAGAAATGACCCCCCTGACTAGTCTAGTACCCACCTGGCGCTATACATAGTTATTACCATATTATTGATTATATTCCCTATACTTTACATCCCCGGGACTATTTTGTAACTACTAATTTGTACTTCTTAATCCCTTCACCTTTTACACCCACCCCTAACCCCTCCCTTCTGGCAACCATCAAAATGTTCTCTATATCTATGAGTCTGTTTCTGTTTCATTTGCTTGTTTATTTTGTTCTTTAGATTCCACTTATAAGTGAAATCATATGACACTTTTCTTTAGCTCTCTGACTTACTACACACAGCACAATACCCTCTAGGTAAACACTCTCAAAGTGCACTCAGAGGCTAAGGAAAGATAAAGAGTCTTAGACTTCAGGAGAGAAAGGACTAAGAGAAACAGTGAATAGCAGAAGTATTAAGAAGGTAATTAGTAGATACGGAGAACAAACTGATGGTTGCTAGATAGGAGGGGGTTGGAGGATGGGGGAGAAGGTGAAAGGATTAGGAAGTACAAGTTGGTAGTCACAAAATAGTCACCGGGATATGAAACACTGTATGGGGAATATAATCAATAATGTAAAGACTATGTAGGGTGCCAGATGGGCACTGGACTTATTGGGGGGATCACTTCATAGATTATATAAATGCCTAACCACTGAGTTATACACCTGAAACTGATATAAAATAATACTGAATGTCAACTATAATTAAATATAGATATATAGATAGATATAATCACGGGAATATAGTCAATGGTATCATAATAGCTACACATGATGTCAGATGGGTAGTAGTCCTGGTGGGTTTATCACTTTGTGAGGGGTATAAATGTCTAAGCATTATGCTGTTTTGTACATCTGAAACTAATTTTAAAAAAAGGTAATTAGTACCTACAGACAAAAAAAGTACTGAGAACACACTAGAATCCTATGGCCAGAAGTTGATGAAAAATGTTGGGAAGTCAGGAAACACTTGATTAGAGAAAGTGAACTGTGAATAAGAACTAAGAATAAGAAGGTTCTGTATTCACGTGAGAAATTTTGGTTTCCTTTGACTCTTGTTCTAATTGAGGGATTCTAATTTGTAAGTAAGAAGAATCATGGATGTATACACTTAATGTTTAGTGTCTGATTCTTTTAATTATAAAATAACACATGAGCATGTAGTCTCAGTACTTAAAACATGCAAACACTACCAAATAAAAAGTCAAAGCTCTCTATTATGCTTATCAATCCCAACTCTCTTCTAAAATGAAACATGTTGGTAATTTGCTCTGTAGCCTTCCAGGTCTTTTAAAATGAGTTTTTAATATGTATTTATGCACATATATTGCATAGTTTTCTTGCAAGTTTCTTAAAATGTAAATGGAATGTATTATCCTGGCAACTTGCTTTTTTCATGTAACAATGTGTTCTAGAGAAGTTTCTGTGCCAGTTTATACTTATATACTTCTTAATCCCTTAATATTTGTATATTGTTTTTACACAGGCGCTAATGACTCCCTTCCTTTTGCCCCCAGAATTAGACAAGCCTGTCACATCATCCAATGCCTTATGTGAGTTGTTGGAGGAGAAATGAACAAAAGCAGGCTGGGTTCTCCATACCGGGGTCTTTGAGAAATAATGAGAAGCAAGAGAGTGAAGGTTAAGCAGAAGCAGAACTCAGAGCCAGAGGTCGTTATGAGACCCTAAGCTTTTGGGAGCACGCAAACTTAGGGAGGGCATTGGACTTCCTACATTCCTACAGAATACTGGGCAATTGGTTTGAGCCAATTTTGTTTAAACCTCAAAGGACTAAGAGACTTCAGCTGATATTTTGGTCCAAAAGTGCTTGCACTTTTTTTTTTTTTTTTAAGATAATGGTGCCAAGAGAGGGTAAAAGGGAGAAGAGAAGAAAGGCAAGGAAATAAAAACTAAATTTTTGGAAAATGAAATGAGAATTTGTATCTAGAACAAGGCAATGGCAGAAAGAAGGAAAACTCTAAGAGCAGTAAAGTAACCACCGAGTAATCTATAATTTATGGTGATTTTTTACCTCATTTTGTCTGATTTGGCAATCATATAATCCAAAGAAGACATTTCCCTTATTGTCCTAAAAAATAATTAACCAGGTGTTTATTAAACGTTATTTTTTCAGCAAGTTAGAATATTACAGGTTTTCAAAGAGACCTGCAATAATCCAATCAACCTTAGCAATAAGCACTCTAAAGTTCACAAAGTCAGCATGTCAGTAAGGGACCCAAGTTGTTTCAGCTGGGCACCGGGGCTCACAGAGTAAAACGGATTAAGAGCGTACAGCTCAGTGAGTTTAGGGGACCTTGTCTAGTAGGACTGAGCATGGCGAAGGGGCCAATCTTTTTGTACTTCCGTTTATTTAAGATAATATGTATGATGGATATTGGGAGTGGCTGGATCGAATCCATGATATTCTTATAAGTAATACTTTTTTGAGTCATACAGTTCCTTAAGTGCAGCATACTTATAACTACAACTTAAAATAAAAACATTTTTAAACAAAATAAAAGTATCATGGTACAACTACGCAAAGCAAACTGGCCACTGAAATTGTTCTTTCATGTTTCCGCACTACAATAAAGTTATCAGTAAAGTTAAATTTTTTTCCTAAAATACTTAACATTGAAAACAAATTGTTAAATAATAATGCCTCAAAAATCTGAGCGTGTCTAAGTCTGAATAGATGACATAGAGTAATTGCATTTAATATTTTCTCAGAGATAAAAAAAATTAACATATTATTAGGTTTAAACATCTTTTACTTGATATTTTCCTATAGAAAGTGGAACTGTTCATTTATTCAAAAAATTTGAGCACTCTGTCAGACATTATGCAGTTTTATTTTATTTTTCAACAAGACACTTCATAAAACTGAATTTAAATCACCCTATTCAATCTCACAAAATAAAAAAGTCATATGCTAAAGGTTAAATGCCAACCAATCTGATTCATGACCCTTCAATAAGACAGAGCATAAATTCTTTAAAAAAAGAATATAGTTAAAATAGTAAATTTTATACTATGTATATTTTACATATTTTACCACAATAAAGAGAGAATATAGACATACCTTATAGGTATAGATTATATTTCCATTTCTTTCAACATTCAGTACACGTAAGCTCTCATAATTATTTTCGAAAATACCTGAAAAGATAATAATAGCAAGTTAATACTGAGGAGATGTTTAAGAACATAACAAATATAATATTAGTGAAAAGCCAAGTACAAAAGACTACATACTGGTAATTCCATTCTATAGAGTTTACAAACAGGCAAAGCTAATCTACTGTATTAAAGGTGAGAACAATTGATAGGGGGGTGTCTCAGGGGAGCTTCGGAGGTGCTGGTAATGTACGTGTTGGCAATACTGATATGCTCACTTTGCAGTAACTTACTGAGCTGCACAATCTTGTCCTGCGTAGATTTCTTCATGTGTGTTATATTTCCATAAATTGTAAGTTTCTATTAGTTTTTCTTTATGTATTTTGAAGCTGTTATTTATTAGGGGCATAAAAATTTAGAATTGTTATAGCTCCCAGGAACTCAGCAGAGCTGAAAGATTAGTAGATTAAAGCCACAGCTAAAAAAGCAAGTAACAGTCAAGGCTTTTATCATTTACTGTGATAAGCAAAAGACTAAAGCAGAGAAAGCACCATCTTCCCAGTCCATTTCCCCCATGGAATGGGTGAAAGGTCAGCAGCTCAGCCCAGAGACAGGGGGCCCAGAAAGCCCCCAATAAAAGGCTGCTGCAGTACTATGGACCTAGGGGCTCAGGGGAGAGAGAGGGAAAACAACTAAGAGTGAAAAGCACCAAGTACTGAGTCAAAGTGGAAAAAAAGTACCTTCAATGTTCCCCTCCTTTTCCTGCTAAGGTTGTTTCAGCAGAGGCTCCTGATAAGGAGGCCTCCAAATGAAAGCACCTGGGCTGGGAGTGCCGCTGTGCATAAGGTTATGGTCAGCCAGGGGGCCCTGAGCCTTAACTTTCAGAGACTGCAGGGCACTGGCTTTGCAACAAGTCTGGTTTGGGGAGGGCAGCTTCCGCCCATGAGGCCTGCCAAGTAAAGCTTTTGTAATTGCATATGGGTGGGTCTGAAAAAAATCACACATGTTTTTAACCAGGAGCTGGACTAGTCAACCCTTCATTCATATAATATGTCCTTATCTTTAATAATTTTTTTCACTTTAAAGGTTACTTTGTCTGATATCAATACATGTAGCTACATCAGCTTTCTTTTGGTCAGTGCTACATAATATAACTTTTTCTATCCTTTTATTATTAATCTTCCTGTAGTCTCACATTTAACATATGTCTTCCATGCAGATCCTTTAGAGTATTAGTCCATTTACATTTAATGTAATCCCTGATATATTGAGTTTATATCAATCATATTACTATTTGTTTTCAATGTGACTCAGCTGTCTTACTCTTTCCTTGGCTTATTCTGGATTAATCAGAGTTTCACTATATCATTCTTCTACCTATTAACTTATCAGTTATATATTCTTTTGTTATTCTTTTATTAGTTATCCCAAAGATTACATGAACTCTTAATGTAGACTGATTTAATATATGTGGTGCCAAGAAATGAGAGGCAATTGAAACTCTCATACACTAATAACGGGAATTGGAAAACTGTCCAGTAGCTATTGAAACTGAACATATATGGCTCAGCAACTGGAGTTATACATATATCCCAACAGAAATATGCACATATCCTGTTTCCCCGAAAATAAGACCTAGCTGGACAATCAGCTCCAAAAATTAATATAAGACTCAGTATTATATTGTATTATATTATTATTATATTATACCCAGTATTATATTATATTAATTATATTATATTATATTATATTATATTATATTATATTATATTATATTATATTATATTATATATTAGACCTGGTCTTATATTATAATAAAATAAGACCAGGTCTTGTATTAATTTTTGCTCCAAAAGACACATTAGAGCTGATTGTCCGGCTAGGTCTTATTTTCAGGGAAACACAGTATTTCAGCAAATAACACACACCATGTCTATAGCACTATGTTCATAATGGCCAAAACTGGAAACCCAAAATATCCATCAAGTGAATACCCAAATAGTGGAATACTGTACAACAATAAGAATAATTTCATTTGCTATCACATACAACATAAATAATTGAGCAAAAGAAGCCCAGATCCCCCCTCCCAAATATTCACAAACTATATGATTTAATTTACACACAAGTTTCAAAAATAGGTAAAATTAATCTACGGTGCTGGATAAATGATAGCTGGAAAGGAGCATAAGGTGGTACTTGGGGGTTCTATTAATGTTCTTTTCCCTGCTCTGAGTGATAGTTACGTGGATGTATTTCACTTATGATATGTGTACTTTTCTGTATGAACACCATATTTTGATGAAGGACATAAAGATTCTTTACACAAAACATTTAACTTATAAGTTAACTGACTGTCATGTTTCTGCTAAAATTTCAGGCTATTCCTCTCAATTCCACAGTTAAAGGATTTAAACATTGGTATATACAACATTGGTAATTATCACCATTAATTGGGGAGAAATGTCTAGTTCCCCAATTTACTCAAAATTAAATTGCTTTAACTTCACTCATTTTCCATACATGAAGAGTATTTTTATTTTTCCCCTTCCCCCAACTCCGGTTCAAGCTGTTATTCTCAGTCTAGTTGTGTAGGACACAGCGTCCTGGCCCATGCTGGTATTATGAGCCTTGCGCTCCACCTGGCTGAGGCAGCTGGTCAGCTGCTCACAGCAGCTCTTGCCTGCTGGTGGCCGGCCCATGGCAGCCCATGGCGGCCCACGGCAGCCCACAGCAGCCCAGCTCCAGGTCGAGCCATTGCTCACAATCTTAGCTGTAGAGGACACAGCTCACTGGCCCATGTGGGAATCGAACCAGCGACCTCGGCATTAGGAGCACAGTGCTCCAACCACCTGGGCCATCGGGCCTCCCCACATGAAGAGTATTTTCAGATGTTAAAATATGTTGATTATGACAAACTCCAATATTCAGACAAAACATATGCAATATATAACTCAGAGCAAATTTAAGTTTGTATTCCTGATTAAAATGGAAGAAACAAGATACAAAATAAGGATAATTGGTGACCTGGAGTCCTGCACTAGAGCTGGGGGTGGGAAACACTCAAGAGACAAAGAGCAGGTTTCGCTGAGAACTTAGGAATCATCCTGAATCTCTCTTCCCCACTCCTCACAGGAAGAAGCTGCCTAGATCTTCTGGGGGTGAGGCAAAGGGAGAGGGGAAGTATTTTTTTATATGTGATATATACACTTTTCAATGTATATTGAGCTGTCAGACATAGTTCCCATTGATTTTTTTTAAACAAGAATAATCACTTAGTCTCTCAGGAGAATAATATGATTCAATTAGCCTGCTACTAAACAGTACTTCACAATTTTCAGAGTTCTCATTTCAGAGTTCATCCACACTGTGTAAGGTATTATGGGCCCAGCGTAATGATAAAACAATTGAGTTTGAATGAGGTTAAGACACGTGGCAAATATCATATGTCAAATAAGTGACACAGACTCATCTCAAACCTAGAAAAGTGTAAACAGAATGAACTAAGTTTCCTGTACCACATTTACAATGGGAAAACGAATAATTACTGAAAAATCCTCTTAAGGCAGATTTTGCAGACATCTAAAGAGAATATCAGTGAGTTTCTTTTCATCCTGTACATGACTCAAAACTTCTGGAATGCAATGTGTCAATATTTTGAGAAGTATTTTTTTTCTTTCAAGATTATAAGGATGCTGGGAGAGAACTTCTCAAAAGTACACTTAAAAGGTTTCAGCTAAGATAACAAACTCCTTTACAAGAAATCTTGGTAGGAAAATTCAATTCCCTTGCAAAAGCACAACTATTTTCAAATCACTAAAAAATTAAGAGAAAAAAATTCAACAAGTACAGATTACAATAAATGATACATACTTATTCCATTAAATATTAGGTTGGTGCAAAAGTAATTGCAAAAACCGCAATTACTTTTGCACCAACCTAACAGTAGTTCTCAACTCTGGCTGTCCATCAGAATCATCAGGAGAGTTTTTAAAAGAACATGGGTACCCAAACCCTACACCAAAATACTGATTTGATTGGGCTGGTGAGGGGTCTGTTCTCTGGTGTGTGTGTGTGTGTGTGTGTGTGTGTGTGTGTGTATGTTCCCTGGGTGATTCTAATGTGTAGCCAGAGTCAAGAACCACTAAACTACATATTTATAATATATATTAAACAGTATTCATTAGATAGCGTAACTGGGACCATGTTATAATATAATCATGGTAGACAGCTGAAAGAAATAATAAAATTAATGCCTTCATGGGTCTGTTAGATAGTAATAACTGCAGCCTTAAATAACCCTGCAGTTATGTACATGGTTCTCATCTCAAAGCCATTTGAATTAGACAAATTTGGCTTTGTTGAAAATCCAGAGACCAGCGTCTTACCATGCAACATTAACCCATCATCCCTTTCTCCCCAGATTAATTGCTCATGTTTTAGACACACCCTTTTAAAAGAACTATTCAATAACATCTTTGCTTATTCATGCTGACTCTTCTCCCAGCCATTCATCACTGGAAAGTCCAGAGGAGGAAGTTTAGCAATTTCAAATGAGGAAATGAAGTTTAATTTTACAGTTCAGTGTACTCAGTGCTCATGAAGAAAAAAATGTAGCATTTTGATAGATACGATACTTGCATAAGTAAACCTACTAAAGAAAAGGAGAATACTTAGATATTAAAGATGCTGGCAAGTCATAGCTCCCGTAAAATTTAAATTGGTTTACCAGATATTCTTGTCCATTTCTATCTATTCTTTGCTAAACACAAGTGATTTCACTTTACAGGAATATGTTTGCCAAATTTTTTCCCAAAAAACTATGAGACAAAAATCAAATTAAAAAATATTACTTGTTTTTCCAATGACTACACGGGGTGGGGTGCAGGGGCGGGGGAATCTCACAGCCTTATACAAAAATTTGAACTAGTTCCTAATACACAGATCAAGAGGTGCCAAAATATGATTATACCCATGACATTTCTGTTCTGTAAATAATTCACATAAATCCTCAGGCTCAACATGACCAAATATTATAATTCCTGAATTTATGAAGTAAACACTATTATGTGATTTAGAATTCATATTTTGAATAAAATGAAAAAAAAACAAGAATGGGGGATTAGTTAAGAAGCAATAAAAAGGGATAAAAATGAAAAAAGGAGACTACGAAGGTAGGGGAAAGAAAAGGGAAAAGAAAAGACAATGCTGAGAGAACAGTGAAACAATGAATGAAAACGAAGTGACTAAGCCAATCCCCAGACCCCCAAATAGATCTGGTGTATACAGGAGGCAACTACAACAATGAAATCATTACTCAAGTCAGTCACCTCGTAGAATATATCACTTCCCTGGTAAAGATGAATGATTATATCATTTGAAAAATGAATCAATCTGGTATCATACACCCAAGAATGACAAAAGCAGGCAAGAAGATACGGACGAGAAAACATATGTTCTTTCTGGTCTTAAATATACGTGACATTTAAACCTTAAAAAATTTACATACCATGGACTTTTTTTTAGTTTCTTGAAGATGCGATACATCCCAACAGGGGATTAAGTATTGGATACAAAAATTAATATATAAAAACTATTGTTTTGCTATTTACCAGTAATACTTAGAACACGTGATGTTTTTAAGTGTGCTTTTTATGAGAGCAACAAGAAATTAACAATAACCCAGGAATAAATCTAGCAAAAGTGTGCAGAACTTTCATGGAGAAAATTCTAAGACATAGTAAGAGTCATAAAGAGGACCTAAATAAATAGCAAGCTATACTTTATTCATAGTTGGGAAGATTTAATATTGCAAAGATGCCTGTTCTCCCCAAGCTGATCTATAGATTCAATGCAACTAAAAAATTCCAACAGACTCTTTGGTGGAATCTGACAGGTTGATTCCAAAAAAAATATATATGAAAGAGCAAAGGGTACAGAATAGCCGAGATGCTGTTAAAGACAGAGGGGAGAAGACTTACCCTACCAGTTATCAAGAATTACCATAAAAATACTTATTAAGATGTCTTTGTCTTAAGTGGACAAAAGAACAAAATTAAAAAACAAGAAAAGGAGCCCCATATGTATATGGAAACTTGATGTGTGACAGAAGTGGTTTTGCTGTCCATGTGAAGAGGCAAGGCATATCATTTGGTTAATGATATTAGAAGAATTAGTTACTAATATGAAAAACAATAAAATTGGATTCCTACATCATATCACACACAAAAATAAATTCTGTATGTATTAAAGAACAAAATGTGAACAGCAAAAATGTAAAGATTTTAGAAGTTAGTATAAAAATGTTTTCGTGACTTCTAAATAGGGGAGAACTTCTTTAAAAGATCCAAAAAAGCACAAACCATAATGGGAAAGACTGATAAATTGGACTCCATTAAAATTAAGAACTCCTGTTTATCAAAGGAACCATCACACACAAAGTAACAATTGAGAGAAAAATGTTTGCAACACATATAATGAATAAAGGACTAGAATCATGAATACATAAAGAACCCTTAAAAATCAATATGGAAAAAAATGCAATATAAAAGTAGACAAAAGGATGAACAGACATCTCATGGAAGGAGAAACTCAAATGGTAAATAAATATATAGAGATACTCACCTCAGACCAATGAAACAACATCTAGACCACCAGCTTGGTAAAAAATTAAAAATCTGGAAATATCAAGAGCTTGAGAGGACACAGAATACCAAAAACATGCCTATACTATAAATGGGATATTAATAAGTATAACTACTTTGGAAAACAATTTGGCACTACCCAAGGAAAATAAAAACGTGCATAGCCCATGACTCAGCAGCTCCCCTGTTAGACAGCCGTCCTAGGGAAATTTACACATGTGTCCACCAGGCAACACACACACACACACACACACACACACAGTCGATAAAAAGCACTGATTATAACACATATCCCAGAAACCTCCCAAATGCCACCAACCAGGGAAAGGATTAGTAAAGGTGGGTTCTCAGGGAAGCACCCTGAGACAGTTTAGTATCCAGGATGTTCATTATGGAGTGCTTAGTAAGGTGGGATCAACACCTGCAAGAGGAAGGAGAAAGGAGCAGGACCAGGTAGGGGAGAAGTCAAGCTGCAATGTAGGCCCAGTAGCCTCAAGACACCTCAGGGTCCTCCATTGGAGAAGTTCTATAACTGAAATGGATTGTCAGAGTTGTCCCATGTTGAATCAAAATGGCCAGGCCTGTACATCCCATCTAGATGTGGGCCACACCCAAAGGTCAGTTGGGCAAGGCAGACAGCCCTGTGCCAAGGCAATCCTTGAAGGGCCTGACAGCGCAAAACTATCTGCTGACTCGGAGCACCTGGGACAAGCCCTTCCTTGAAAGGGGGATCCAAGCGGTGCATCTCCATGTCCACTATATTGTTGTATTAAGTTGGTGCAAAAGTAAGTGTGGTTTAAAAGGTTAAAAATAATTGCAAAAACCGTAATTACTTTTGCACCAACCTAATATATTCACACAGTGGAATACTACACAGCAGCGAAAAATTAATGACCTAAAACTAGAGTAGTCAACATGGATAAGTTTCACAATATTGAGGGAAAAAAAGCAAAAAGAATATATATAGTATGCTTTCATTTACTTAAAATTCACAAACAAGCAAAATGAAATTATATTTTGCTTAGGGAAAATATATATGGGGTAAAACTATAAATAAGATCACAGGAATGTTAAAATATAAAAGTTTAAATGATTGCTACCCCTGGGAGATGAGGGATAGAGAGAGAAATAGGATCAGAAAGGGGACACAAGAGCCTTCAAAAGTCTTGATACTGTTCTGTTTTTAAGGTGGGTACATGGTTTTGTGTAATTATTGTTAGTATTTATAGCTTATATGTGTTAAAATATTCTTTTGCATACTTGTTTTAATTTTTAAAAGAACAAATATTTTCTCCATTTATTTCAGGAGAAACCATTTTCCCCAAGTTCAACCCAGAACCAGGAGATGCAGTAACCAAATCTGGTCTCCTTATTCCTTACCCCTGGTTGACTAAAAGACTAACTATCCTATAGGCACTGAATTTCCATGGCTGACATAGCCCAGCTCCCGGCTATTTTGCCACCACTAGGAAATCTTCAATTGTATTTGTTGATGTAAAAATATTAAGGCTTCAAATTTAGATAGCAAATGTGCAGAGAAGAGACATTACAATGGTATAATTATTCACAATTTACATTTGAAAAGCTGAGACTTTGAAAGGAAAATAACTTGCACAAATGTGTGGAGTAATAGCTGTGCTAGAAATAAAATAGAATCCCAGATTCCCCTGCTAGTGCTACAAATTATAGCAGAGGAAGAATTTTTTTTTTTTTCTGAGCTACCACCCACTGGTGATTATCAGTAGTAACAACTTCTTTTAGTATAACAGGGCTAATATCTTGCCAAGATGATCTGCAAAAGCAAAAGACAACCAATATAAGAGAAAAAGCTGCTATGTCTAGTAAGTTTACTTTCTGAGAACCCAAGGGTATCTATTGTTTAGTGGAATGTCAACACCCAAGTTTGTATTTCTTCAGATATTAGTGAAAGACACAAGGAAGCCAAAATCTAACCACCTCATACACAGCATTTCAATCACAACACGCATTACTGAAACATAAGGCTGTGGCATTTCCCACTCCAACTAACTTCTCACTTGCAGACACCTGCCATATGGCTGTAAGGTGGAGGTTCAGAGAAAAGGACCAGTTTGTGGTGGGAAGCAGACTTGGAACCGCCTATTGTATTTTAAAAAGTTAAACCTTCAAAAACTCTTTAGACATTCAGGAGACTTTGTAAAATTTCCCCCAAAATGGTAAGTTTTGCTAATAATGACACGAGTCATTAGTCAAATTCGTTCGCTCGTCAAAAGCAAGCCTTGAGCTACAAAAACATGATTCCTTATTTGGAACTAACAATCAA
Source organism: Rhinolophus sinicus (assembly GCF_036562045.2). Classification (NCBI taxonomy): domain Eukaryota; kingdom Metazoa; phylum Chordata; class Mammalia; order Chiroptera; family Rhinolophidae; genus Rhinolophus; species Rhinolophus sinicus. The sequence continues at coordinate 71,296,910 of NC_133758.1, forward strand.
CATACCAAGACATGGAACCCTACAAACATTCTGCTAAAGCCACAGGATAGTGGAGATACAAGGTAGGGACAGAAAACTTTCACCAGAGGTTAAGCGGAAAGGAGTTGTAAACAAGGGTAATTTGATAGCCCTTCCCCCCAAAATGCCCGGCAGCAGTCTACAGTGTTTAATTAAGGAAAAAACCAGAGGGGAAAAAAAAACACTGGAGTGTGAGAGCTACTGTGCACAGGTGGGATTCAAGGGTGTGACTGCTTTGAAGTTGAATGTAAGCACTGAAGATGCATCATTACTTACAGCAAACTTCTTCAAAAGAAAATAAAAAGCACCTGGGAAATCAGAGTTCCCCTTCTTTAAAGTTTTCATTGATCAATGCTGGGAAGGTTCAAAAGTCACTTTTCACTCCCTCATCAAAATTCAAAACAAAGGATTTTTTGTGACCGATGAAAACCAATGTCCCCAGAGGCAGCTGGCAGGAAACCTGAGCATCATTTTGACGCCGCCCTCGCGGGCGGACGCAGGTGGTGCGCTGTGGGTGGAGGGATGGTGCTTCTTTGGAAAACAGCGGGTTCTCAGTTCACTGCTCACCGCCTGCACGCGGACCGCTGCCCTCTTGCACTTCACATCTGAAGCGCCATTGTCCCCTAAATCACCGACACTGTTCACACCGATGCAGAAAAAGGTCTCACAGATGTGGGGACAAACTGTGCAACTGTTAAGTATTTATGTAATTTTCTTGGTGGCCATGATTCCTCTTTTCTTTCTCATAACACAAGAACATCCAGGGGCCCCTAGTCTTGACATAACCCATACCAGAGTAATGTACCTTCCCAGACAGGTGAGATGTGAATGTAGCGGAGAGAACGACCCTCTCTCCCGCCCCGCCAACTTGGGTCGGGGGAACGGAGTCTCCACAGCTGCGCCTCCATGCCCTGCTCTGATGAGATGATGCTGAGGGTACCACTAGTCCCCCCGCCTTTCTGCTACAGGTGAATTACTGTGGGCAACAAGTAAGCCAGAGGCTGGAGGACTCGCTACGAGCAGCAGTGCAGCCCAGCCGCGACCTTGCCCAGGGGCTGCCCCTCCTACTTTCACCCACTGGCCTGGGGTGAGGGTGGCACAGCCCGGACTCCAAAGAGGGAAGCTCAAGTCTTCGTCACTAACCTTCACAGGTTGGCGGGGCACACAGGCTGCCCCCCACCCGGTCTAGTCGCTGCCCACCACCTCAGCCCAGCCTGGGAGGCCCCTAGGTATGAATGACTCAGGCTCCCAGCCTCACCGGCCCCCACCCGCTTCCCGCTACCCTTGACGCGCGCCGCCAGCACCTGCGCCGCCACCTCGGGCCCCAGCGCCCGCTGACGCCGCCCGCTGCGCCCGCAGCCACGGGAGCACGTCCTTCCGGAGATCGAAGTCGGAGACCAGACGGAGAGCCATGGCGGGGACGCGGCCACCGGGCGGCTCTGGGGCACCGCGCCGCGGGCATCCCCGGCCAGCGCTCGCTACCTCGCCCCCGTCCCCTGCGCCCGCCCCCTCCTTCCTCTCCCCGCCTCCCGGCGCCGGCCGCTTTCGGTTCTGCTGCTTCCCGGCATGAGAAGCCCCAAGCACCGCCTCCCAGCCTGCTCCGAGCACCGGAGCCGTCAGCTGGGCACTCTGGGCTCGAAGGGGGACCGAGGCGCGGGGACCGGGACCAACCGGGCCCTGAACCCTCAATGTGTTCTCTCCAGGCGGGGACAGAAAGGGCGGGAAGATTCGGGTTTTCAAGGGCCCTGGAGGAGCTGTGGCTAGACCAAAGGTTTCCAAACTGTGCTGCACTTTAGATGTGAGTGCTAGGCATTTTTCTTTCCTTTTTTCTTTTTTTCTTTCTTTCTTTTAAATCCCTAGATGATTCCGCTGTGCAGCAAAGTTTGGAACCCAGTTGGCTAGAGTTATCACTAGCTGGGTTATCTGAGAAGGTTCCAGGTCATCGCAGGGGCATAAGTGGAAGGCATTTTGCGGCCTATTCGACCAGTTTCAAGGGTGGTAGCGTTTTATCAGTAGTATTTAGGTAGTAAGTAGCAAAGGGGAGCATGTAAAGAAGATGGTTCTATTTTAAGCTACTGGAGACACTGGAAAGTGTTAATCAGCTTAAACACAGTCTGGTCCTCTGTCTGTTTAAATTAGGCTTCCCAACAATGGATTCAGTGAAGCTGAATTGTTAGGATTCCCTCTGCGATTGATCTTTTAAAAAATGCTCTCGTTCTTCCAGGGGCACCTGCCTTCTTGGGCACTTCCTCACCCCCATCACTACAAATATGTCCAGTGTTTTCTTAATCTCCTCACTCAGCTTTCTTTTCATTCCCACCTGCAGCATCAGTAAGTTTAGCGGTTGCTGTGCCTTTGTGAACATCAAAGCCAGGTTATTACTCGCCCTAAAACAAAGCTGTCCCAATGTCTCCATGCAGAAAATCTTGAGTAACAGGTGGCTGCCCAGAAAGAAGTGCCTACACTTTACCAGGCCTTGCCAGCCTCTCCTGTAGAACTTTGGCTCCAGGCTAACCTGACTTCCAAAACCCCTCTAATTCCACCCTCCTTCCTCTGAAAACAATCACCATCGCCTTCCATCCTGGATCCACAAAGCCTTCTCACAACTACAGCCCACAGCGACCTTCCCAGTCCTGAACTCCTAGAGATGTATTGCTATTACACCTCATTTGACAATCATATACTGCCTTGAGATACAGAAATTGAATCTTGAGGCTTGGCACACCTCTCTGCCCCTTTGCCTCCTACTAGGGGCTAACAGAGTACCTGGAAGGTGCTCAAAGGTTACTGAAAAATGAGTAAATAGAGTAATAGGCGAAAGAACGCTTTGTCATGTGTTTCTCAAAGTTAGGGTCTGAAAACTACCTGCACTGCAGTCATCTGAGAAACTGTTTCACAATGCAGATTTCTGGGCTCCAGTTTAGACCTAGGCAAGGCCCAGAAATGTGCATTCTAGCCAGAGCCTCAGGTGAATCTTAGGCTTGCTAAGGTTTAAGAACTACTCTAAATTAAAGTAAAAGAAACTCTTGATTTTGCCCTAGAGACATGTTTCTCCAATTGAGGTAGTCGGTGATTTCAAGTAGAACTCCACTATTCACCACCATATATGTAGTAGGAAAATCCTCCCACCTGTAAATTGCATGAAGCTTGAACAGAAACGCTTAATGAGGCTGCTAATATCATTAGTGCATAAAAGGGAGGCCACTGAAATCATGAGGAACTACTACAACGAATGTTTCATACCCAATGAAGCTTGTCATATAGAAACATCTCCATTTGCTTATTGTAGTTCTGTTGTCTTTATTTTCACAGTTAACCTCTATTTTGCCAAGCAAGACTGATTTTATAGTCCTCATCAAGCAATGATTTATATAAAAATTCTCTTCCAAATAAATTTAAGTAAAAAAGAACATAGAGAGGGTGAGAAACAATAACCAAGATGGCAGAAAGATGTGGTCAAAACCATGACAGAAGTGTATGAATGACAGAGTTCAGAGATTATTTGCTAAGGAAAAAGACGGGTGAATGGTGACTTACTGGTTTAAAACTTGTGAAGAGTTAAGAGAAGAAGAATGCTGGTGGATTATCCTTCAACTCCAGAGAAGACAGCACTAGAGACTGTCACATTGTTCTTTATTTAAAAGCTGATTCATTGATGGATGTGTTAACTTCACTGTGGTAATCATTTCAGTGTATATATATATAACAAATCATCACAGTGTACCTTTAAATACATACAATTTTATTTGTCAATTATACCTCAGTAAAACTGGAAAAAGAAAAGCTGCCTCAAAGAATCATTAAGCACTAGAACTGGCTTTTGGATAGAAGTCTTTCTGCTTCTTGGAGATTTAAGAATAAACCATCGTCTTCATTAAAATCAGAGCATAGCATAGAGTTGGAGACTTAAAGATCTTATGATCAAGGACTTTATTTTATAGATGAGGATACTGAGATTCAAAAAAGGGAAATGAATGTTTAGCCTAAGTAACAAAGGTAGTTAACCCAAAGTTGGGATCAGAATACAAATCTCCTGCTACTGGTGTTTGTGTTGTGTCCAGTGAACTGAATTAGAGGACTCTAAATTACCTTACAGTCTGTGGATTTCTAGTTATTCAAATACCACACCCTGACTGAGGTGGAATTCTGGGACCACAATGAAAAATCACATAGCTTAGATCATGTGGTTTCCTCAACACAGCCTAGGTTCTTTATAATTTCACCTTGAGTTTTAGAGTTGAAGGAAACCAAAGGAATTGGAAATGTGGGCTGAGTGAATCATTCATAAATAAAAATAGTTTATTTAACAGAGGTGTTAAAATGAAGTTTTACTCCACTCTCCCAGAAGTGGAAAACTATACAACTTAATTTTTTGAAGGATTTAGAAAATGGCCTATTTAATACACCTAACCCAAAAGTCTACAACTGCACGATATCTAAGGAAAGGACTAAAGATACTAGGTTTGAAATTTGCATTCAATGGAACAATAAATGTGCTAAAAGAACATTTTTTATTTTAAAAAAACAAAACTCATGTGTGTTGAAATTAAGTAGAAGTGAAACTGAAACAGATCTTGAATTTTGGAGGCTGATCCTTTGATAGCACAGCTGAGAAATTTTTCATGAAAATTTTAATAGAGGTTATCAGAAACCCATTAGGATCTCAATGGCACATAAGTAAGATTTCTCTGCAGTTCCCAAGAAATTCCAATTTAAGTTTTGTTAAGTAAGATGCTAAATTATTTACAATGAGGTGGCTTCTTTTGTAGATATTGAGAATGCTGCTTCCCTATAGTAACCTACTTTCAGCAGAAATATTTAATATGTTTTTAGGAAAATAAATACCTCATGTAGCAATCATTATGACTCCCAAATCCATCTGCCCCCAGTCGGGTGATAGCATTTCCTCCTACCAGGGATTCACTTGGAGTGGGCATGGCATCAGTCAGGATTAGTTTCACTAGAAGTTAATGAAAACCCAAATTAACAGTGAGTTAAACATAGGTTTTACCTTCTCACATATGTGGAGGTAGGCAGTCCAGTGCTTATCAGGGCAGGTCCCTGAAGTCATCAGAGACCCAGGCTTCTTTCATTCCCGCAGCTCTTTGAATATGCCCTTGTCCTCATCATCCAAGATGAACGTGAAAGCTTCTACCATCTTGTTTGCATTCCAGAAATCAGAATGGAAGAAGAGAGATAAAAGAGGATGCTGCCTCCCTTTTAAAGATACTTCCCAGAAGTTCTATTGATAAATACATTTTTACTTTACATTGACTAGAACATAGTCATATGGCCAAATATAGACGCAAGGGAAGCAAGAAAATACAGTTTTTTAGTTGGCTAGCCATATGCCCAGATAAAAATCAGGATAATATAACTATTAGGTTGGTGCAAAAATAATTGAGGTTTTTGCAATTATTTTTAACCTTTTAAACTGCAATTTCTTTTTCACCAACCTAATATAATAAGTGGGGAGAATGGATATTCAGAAGCAACTAGAGGTCTCCGACATGGCATAAAACCCAATTCTGACAATAATGGGTTGTAAGGAACCTCTGCGATGGTATTTCTGAGAAAGATTTCTCTTGTTCTAAGAAAGGAGACATGGGAAAAGAAGGTCCTTTCAGCCTTTATATATTTCAGGGCATGGATATGATGATTCCTGGAACTCCACCAGTCTTGCTACCAGTCTGAAGATGGAGGCAACAGATGGAGTTGGGCAGAGCCCAGAGAAGTGCAAGGAAAGGGTGCCTAGCATGTCATTCTTGGCGCCAGCCCTACCTCTGGCCATTCTGATATTAGAGATGACAAACTTCCCTATTGTTTAAACAAGACTGAGTCAGAGTTTTGTTTTACTTGTAGCCAAGGGTCTCCATTTTAAGGGGCTATCATTTCAAAATTTTGTTAACTTCCACCAAAGAGTGCTATGATCATAATAGGTTTTGAACACTTATTAGGACCCATTGTTCTATATTTTTGTATTGTTCTTATTAACACAAAGTGAAATAATGTTAAGGGAGTAGACTTGGGGTTGAAAAAGCCCAGATTAGCCAAGAGTTAGCTCCAAAGCCTTGATAATTTAAGACCGTCTGGATTAGATCACACTTGAAATTCATTCTATCAGCAGACTTTTGAGTTACAAGAGCCAATACATTTCTTTTATTATGTAAGCCAGTTTGAATTGGATTTTAAGTTATTTCTGCTAAAACCACCTCAAGTGCAGGATTCTCAAACTTTAATGAACATACAAATCACCTGAGGATCTTGTTAAACTATAGATTCTGATTCAGCAGCCGTGGTCTACATGTTCACCAGCTCCTAAGTGATGCTGCTGCTGGTCCATCAATGACACTGTATAGAAAAGTTCTGGTACTGAATGCCAGGCTTTTCCACCTGTGCGTTGCTACCTGACTTTGACCACAGAGATGGCCAAGTGGGGATGGGCTTGGAGGGCCTAGCTGTGGAGACACCCCAGAGCTGAAGGCCCAGCTCCAGAGAGAAGTCTAAGATGGGGGTGAGTACTGATTCCATAAGTTAGAACCAGGCCGTGGGCCACAATTCTGGTAGCAGACCACAGAAAAACAGGAACTGAAGACAGGAGATTTTAGAAAAAGGAAAATACGCTAAGCCCAGCCCTTCCAGAAAGCAGAGCCTGGGCAAAGATTTCAGTGCCGACACTTTATAGGAGAAATGCAAACACAAGGTGAGAGAAAAGAGGTGAAGCAAGGAAGTGAATCAGAATCTGCATTTTCATAAGATCGCTGGATGACTCACGTGCACACGGGCCGGGCCGTTCTAAGCCACCGTATGCTTTAAATAAGAGCTGTGTTTTTTTCTTTGTGACTAAGTTATTGAGCTTCAACCTTGTATTGATTTGGTGCAGAGCAGAGACTTCACTCCAAGAGGCAAGAGGCAAGGGGGTAGGAATACAAGAGTCCTCCAAAACACACCTACTCTGGGCACAGCACAATAATCTCGGTAAAGTAAAGGCGCATCCTAAATCAGGGAGGGCTTCTTTACCTACGTTCAAACCTTTCATTGTTTTACTCATTGTAACTCTAGTAACAGTATTAGAGATCTTCCAATAGGAAATGGAAAAAGATGTAGCCTTTCTAGAGAATTTTTAAAAATCTACAAGATGTACAAAGCTGATAATCCATATGTCCCTAATCACCAATTCCAAGTTCTATTACGATAAGGATGTTTTTGCAGTTATTTCCTAGTATTTTTACATTCTGTCCTGAAAATGAAAATGAAGCACATTGACATCCTACACATTTTCTTCATCTAAGAAAGAAATCTTACTTAGACATGTTAAAAATAGAAGATATAATCCTACTTCTTACCAGTCACACGTGGAATTCCAAAGACTGTCTCAACAGTTAACAATGGTTATCTCTGGGAAGTGTGACCACATGATGTTTTTGAATTAAACCTTAGGCATATGTTAATTTTTTAATTTTAAAAACTAGCTTTAATTTTTTTAAAATTTGCCTTCACTCTGATTTTGGTAATAAAATTATTGTTCAAGCTTTAAGAGACCACCTTCCTGACAATTTGTGCCAATTTTTGTCTTGTGTAGTTGAGGAGATAGCTGAATGCGAAGAGACATTATATATTGTTTTCATGTTTTCTTAGCGAGCTGACATTGTGTTTAGCAGTGATTGATAGAATAACTGTTCACTCTCTCTGCAATTTGTTGAAAAGATGACTGACATAGTTCTAAATGTTCTAAAGAATAATAGCCCTCTGATATGGAAGGAGATAAAGGACTGTCATTTAACAAGATGGGCTACACAACAGTTTGAATCCATTCTAAAAGAATTATGCCTAGTTTTATCATGGAATAGGGAAGAATTGGGGTGAAACAGTCAGAAAGGGGGTGACAGCAAGAATGCATCACCGTGTTCCTTTTAAAGTTTAGTTGATGAATGAATATTATTAATAATTGTGTGAAATTGCTATATCTCAAATATGAAGAACAATGCAATGTAAAAAGTACGAAAAGATCATCCAAGAAATCCATAATCATGTGAAAGATGGGTTGTCATCTCTAAAACATGGATTTTGGTGTTACTTGTAATAACGGGGAGGAGGGGAAATGCAGTCAGAAAACACTCCATTTCTAAGTGGCTTCTTAGATTCCTCTTTTCTTATTTAAACTGTACCATTTTAAGGGAAACTTAATGTGCTTACTTGTGACTTATTCAAACATAAATGTTGTTCTTCCCCCTTACTTCCTCTCCTTCCTCCTTTTCACACCTTATTCTCTTGCCCCTTCATTCCCTTTCCCCTCTGTTCCTAAACAATTCCATCCTAAAACCATCAGATGGGGTAAAGAAAGGTAAGAATCTGTACAGGTGGGGTTGAGGGCAGGGTGTTGGCCAAAATTTGGATTTCAGAGCCCAAGCAGGGTGAAGAGGTTGTTCATGGATGGGGTAAGGGGTGTCGCCCAGCATGAGGTGTCAGAGTCCCATCAGGGTGAGTAGGGGCGTCCCTGTGGGTAGTAGGTAGGGTGGTTTTCCAGCGTGAGATATCAGATTGCAGGTGGCTTGGGGAGAGCATCAGCACAGGGGAGGAAATTGCACACTGGCTACTTACCTGGGGACTGATGAGTTAAGTTAGTATCTTTAGAATAATGTGAGCTATGTTTCTCAATGGCAGTCAAGGGTGTCACAAGAGAAAAAACTAAAATAAACTCTGTAGTGTTAGATTGGAATTGGATATATTGGTATAAATTTACATTTTTCATTAGATAGATGATAGGTAGAGAACAGATAGATAGAAATCAGTAAATGTGTATATGCATATATTCCATAGCTCTGTCTACTGACAGCCTGGGAGCAGCAATCCCCCCAATACAAATTAACATGCCTGAAACAGGAAAAGAACAAGATGAGCCTGAACATCTCGTAGTGCCAGAAAACAGGAACATGATCCAAGTTTGCTGGGGACATGTCAGAAGGACAAGGGAGCCAGTATGAAGTGGCTCCCAACCTGCCAAATCTGGGATAATTTGAGCATCAAATTATGCTCAAATAAACAAGGACAATAAAGGATTATGAACTGTTAAAAGATAAACTGAGACATCTTAAAATTTAAAGAGTTTACTTGAACAAAAATCTATTCAAATCAGGCAGTGCCAAACGAAAGTGGTTAGAAGAGCTTCACTGGGGAAAAACTTATAGAGAAAAGGGCAGAAACAAAGTAAGGAAACTATTGACTGGCTATAACTTAAAGCCTGACTGGCTATTTGTGATTGGTTGTCCTTCGTTTTCATTTTCATAACCTTGAGGTATTTTATGGGTTTAGAATTTGGTTTCCTTAAGTAGGCTGCCATGGCATTAGAGCCACCTCAGCCTAATAACCTTTTTGTTTAATTAATTTAACAAACCTATTAAATAAAGCAGAAAAGCATAGAAATATATAGAAAGTTTGATGCAGAACAGGTTATCTAGGTAGTTGCAAGTACCACCCCACAAAATACTTATTAAGCCCGGTATACACCACTGAAATCAAGGGATCAAAGTGAATATCATCAGTAAGGGGACAAATGGAAATTATGGGATACAATCAGTTCCAAAAATGATAACCTTAATCTCATCATGAGGAAACACCTGACAAATTCAATTAAGGATATTGTACAAAATAACTGGACGGTTATCCTTGAAAGTGTTGAGGTCATGAAAGCCACTGAAAGACTAGAAACTGTTCCAGGCAGAAGGAGACTAAAGAAATGTGATAGTTAAACGCTCCTTGTGATCGTGACCTGGATACTTTGCTATAAAACCTGTTGTGTCAACTGAATAAACGTGAATGGGTCTGAGGATCAGGTGGTTGTGATGTATCAAGGTCAATTTCCTGATTTTTATTGTTGTCCTGTGGTTATGTACGAGAATGTTTTGTTTATAGAAAATACATACTGAAGTATTGGGGGATTATGGGGCATCAGATAAGCAATTACTCTCAATGGTTCAGAAAAGTTATTTGTATGGTACTCCCAACTTTTCTGTAAATTTGTGATTGTTTCAAGATGAAAAATGTTTTTAAAAACATAAATATTATCAGAATGACTAGTGTTTCAGAAGCCTCATAAATATTTGTCTTTTTTTTCCCATAAAAGGAACTATCATGTCCGATCGTGCTAAGAGCAAACTTTAAATAGTGACATGGGTGGATTTAATTTTAAACACTGAATTATCAGAAGATGTAAGGGCTTTAGGTTAGATTACATTTTTCTTCTCTACTGCAAACCCATAGAGTAAGTTACTGAACTTATTAACTTTCTGTGCTATGAATTCTCCAAAACTGGCTAAAAATAAGCTGTAATCAAACATGATGGAAAATTATATTTCCACCTCTTAAATGACTATCTTTTTTCCTTAATAGAAATCTTCCACTAACTGGAAAAAATAATTACTACTTTTTTTTTTTCCCTAGCTATCATACGATTTTATTTCATACGGAAATTGATGGCAGGGAATAAATAATATCTATTACATACTTTCATTAAAAATGTACACAGACTTCATGAAATTCTTTGTGAATTTCATGAACAGCACTTAGCCATTTAAAAAGAACCTATAAGAGATATTTGTGTGTCTGGCAGATTTTTAATGTCCAACTGCTGCCATGTGTTCTGTACATAGATTCATTTTTTTCTTTCAGATTTCTAAACACAGTGGAAGCCACGAGAGAGAATATCTGAAGCAATTCATTGAAATCTTGGCAGCTCGGCCCTCAGCTCCCTCTTTCCCTGAAAGCTGCCTTCACTGAAGCTGACCCCTCTCCCAGCAAGTCCCCCCACAGAAGACCTATTGTCACTGCCTCTGGAGGGGCAATTCCTGGAGGAACCGCTTCAGCCAACCTAGGGTCTTGAATAAATAAAAACTATGCAAATAAATTACCATCTTGAAAGCACTGGATTCGTGTGTTCTTTTGAATGCTGCTAGGAAAACCCATTCGATTAAAATGAAATATTTTGTTCTATGATGCAATGTTCCAATTCAGGGGATTCTGGTGTCCCTCCGGCGAGTGTCAGTTGTGGGAGAAAGGGAAATGACAGGCTCTCTATCCTTCAGCTATTGAATCAGAGGAACCTCTCTTCTTGGACAAGATTTTACACTGAAAATGTGCTGTACATGATCTAAAATGAAAGATATTCCTCCTTGCTAAGGACGTTGAATTTCCTGCCTTTTTCACCTCTTTTCGACTCCAAATTCTTTTTTCAGCTGCTCTCTCTGCCTCTTGGCTTTAGTAATTAGGGCTGGGAATTTCCTGATTCCAGTATTCCAGGGCAGCCTTGCCCCGCCCCCTCCAGTTTCCTCCCAGTGGCCCTATCTCTTTGGTGTCTTTGTTCTCACACAAAACAGTCCCTGCAAGCATTGATCAAAGTTCTATGAATACACACTGACTCATTAGCTACTTAAAAATCTTCTTCATTAAGTAGCTTCTTTTTAAGTTTTGGTGGTGGTTTATTTTTTATCTTATCATAAATCACAATATACAAAGGGAACATGATTTGACCTGAGGTACAAAAAAATCCTTATCATAGAAAATCTTTTTTGGAAAAGATTTTCCTGTGCCCCCCCTCCCAAAAGCAAACCTCTGAACCTTTTCTCTGTGTGCATTCTAATAATATAGACTGCGTCAGAGAAGTAGAAACCAGCCCAGCGCATTCAAAAGAGGATCAAAGAGCAGTTACAAAATAGTCACGGGGATGTAAACTACAGCACAGGGAATATAATCTATGTTATAATAACTACGTGTGGTGTCAGGTGGGTACTAGACTTATTAGGGGATCACTTTGTAAATTATATAAACGTCTAACCACTATGCTGTACACCTGAAGCTAATATAATATTGAATGTCAACTATAATTGAAAAAATTCTTTAAAATTAAAAAAAAAAACCAAAGCAGATCCAAGCAGTTAAATCACCAAAATGACTATACATCAGCCCTCTTAAAACATGTTATTTTCTGGAAATAATTTAATCTGTGGAACTATTGAGATTTGTAGGTGATTTTTTAAAAAATTTTATTGAGGGTTCCATTAATGTTCTCCCTCACATTCATTTAACTTTTTTGAAATATTTAATTTTAACCTTCTTCAATCTCAAGAATCCAAACCTTTTCCAAATTTTGAGCTTACCTCCTCCAACACAGAATTTTTCTTTAAAAATACAATCTGTATCTGTCATTTTAGTTAAGACTGGTCTCTGGGTCTGCTGAAGGAGGGACTACGGAGACAAATGAGGGCCAGTGGGAAAGAGATCTCTTTCTCTCTACAGCGTGGAATCAGAATACCGCCAGAATCCTTAGTACTAATGGCAGCCTGAAGCCTGTAATGTGTCACCTTTCCCTTTAGGGCCTCCAGCTTTCCAAATGTCCATCTAATCTGTGTCCCCCCTGGGAGCAGATAATACCGTTCCCTGTGTAGGTGTTCTTTGATAAAATCAAAACCTTGTTGCTTAAGAAAAAAGCCTGATATCAACACCAGGTTGGCCAAACGCTCAGTTGAGTCTCAAGAGGGTAAAGAATTTCAAGTATTTAAAAAAAAAACAACTAGCAAAGCAAAAGGGTGATGTACTCGGGATTTCACTGACAGTTAAGAAGCCTGAATTCTTGTCCCCACCCTGGCATCCTGTGGCTGTGTGACTTTGGGCAAGTCACTCAAACTTTCTGGACTTCGGTTCCTTGTTTGTAAATTAAAAGAAGTTGGACTATGATTCCCCAAAGTTCCTTTTAGTTATAAACAGTTCTGTGATTCTTAACTATAGTAGAAATAAGATAATCTAAAAAAAGATATCCACCCATCAACCTTTATCACCAAGTCCATATATGGAGTTAGGAGAAATACTGCAAATCTAGTAACCAAGGAAACACGAAAATTTTAACAGTGGAAGACACCCTGTATAGCAGGATAAGACACATTCTACAAACAAACCAGGAACATGGAACTGACTATTAAGGAATATTAGGGAATTTAAAAAAATAGCAGTTCAGGGCTGGCCCAGTGGCTCAGGCGGTTAGAGCTCCATGCTCCCAACTCCGAAGGCTGCCGGTTCAATTCCCACATGGGCCAGTGGGCTCTCAACCACAAGGTTGTCAGTTCAATTCCTCAAGTCCCACAAGGGATGGTAGGCAGTGCCCCCTGCAACTCCGGTTAGCTCAGTTGGTTAGAGCATGGTGCTAATAACACCAAGGTTGCCGGTTTGATCCCCAAATGAGCCACTATGAGCTGCGCCCTCCTTTAAAAAATAAATAAATAGCAGTTCAATTCTACTCCCCAATTCCCTCTTAAAAAGGAAACCATAGGTTTATCCACAGACCACTGGATATATGCCTGAGAATGCCTGGAGGGCAATTAAACCCTTCTAAGATTCAAGCAATGTTGCTAATTTTTGCTTTAAAATGCCTTAGTTATGATTTCTTTCAGTGTTAGAAAAATACTACCTCTCCGCATATTGATTATATAGACTCCAAATAAACCAACCCTTCTGTCCTCTGTCCCTCAGAAGTTTCAATGTGTGCAGCTGAATGATCACTTCATAAAAAGACTGATGTTGGAATAAAGACCCAGACGTCTCAGGAGACTGAGTCCACTCAGTTTCCTCTTTCTCTTTCATATATTTTACACATTACTCTTAAACCACAGGTGAAAATTAAAGCCTGGTCTCTCCCCGTCTCTCTTTGATGCTGCAAAGATCAAAAGCTTCCTAAGGGAAGGCTTCTTGCTGGGAATATTGCTTCCGCGTATGATCAGTCCCCAAATCTGACGGCTGAGACTGTGTGAGCATGACTGACACACGCGGTGGGCCCCAGGAAGTCAGCACACAGTCAGGCACTCTCCAACGAGGATTGGGGCGGGAATGGGGTTCCAGCTGGGAGCTAGGTCACCAACAGCTGGAACTGGGGGGCTGGGAGACATACATCATAATCACATCCTAAATGTCTAAGTAAAAGACAACTTCTATTTCCAGGAGTTGCCTTTTGTCTGAGGAGAGGGAGAAAGGAGTGAGGCTGGATACTGGGTAGTTACGGTTAGCTAAGGTGCAATTCGAATTCTGCTTGGAATCAGAATCTTGCAGGCCAATGGGTAAGGCAGTGACTGGCCCGGGGATCCTCTGAACCATCCCTAGCGTATTTGTCACCTTCACTTTTTCACCGCTCCCAGTGTTCACTGAAGAGCATGCTGGACACAGGGAGGTCAAGAGGAAAAGAGGAAAAGAATTGTGAGAGGGGGTTGTAGAGACGAGAGAAGGTAAAGGTAGGGATCGATCCTGCTTCAAGGCTTTCTTGTCCCTCTTCTAGCATCTTGGGCCCCTCCTCCAGCTCTGTAAGAGAATGTTATAAGAGCAACAGAGGAAAACTTTGCTTTCATGGCACACAGTGTTAACCGCAAGTGGGAGTATCTCCCATTAGAGCATTTATCTGGAATGAGTTCTGAATCCCAGAGGGGAATAATTCCCCTCCCAAAGTACAAGTCCTGAGCGGGCTCAGACAGAGGAGCACCCCCTCAAACGTCAGAGGGATGAGCTCTGAGCTCTGTAATCGGCCACTACCCACACAGCCCCCAGGGTGCCCAGCCCAGCCCCACCTCCCAGGACCCTTGAAATTCCAGTTGTAAGAGGCACCCTTTAGACTGTATGGGAACGTCCTGTAAGACTTGTTAAAACAGATTGCTGGGCTCCACCCCATGAGTTTCTGATTTGCATTTCTAAGTTCTCAGGTGATGCTGAAGTTGCTGGTCTGGTGAACACACTTCAGAACCATTATTTCAGCACAGTGCAGGAATTCCCAACATTTGTTGTTCATTTTCCTAATGGGAGGTCAGAAATGAGTGCTGTGGAACAGAAGAAAATAGGAATCATTTCATTCTGGATTTCTGAGTTTCTGTGTATTTGCTATACTTTTCCTCATTGTTTCCCACGTTGCTGATGCAATTTTAGCACTGTTAATGCAATCTGAACAACTTTCAGGAAACAACTGTTGCCTTGCTCCTTGAAAGACAATGCAAATTTAATAACAGGAAAAGTGATATTTTGGAAGAAACTAGTGTTTCCAATATATCTGTGATAGCTGTGCCTCTTTCATAATTGACAGTTTGACATTACAGGGGTCATGTCAATTGACTTTTGATTTTCTTTCAAATCTTTAGGAAAACTTGTCAATTAAAAAGGTTCAGGTGATCTGCCAAGATTTTCACAGGAACTTTTTTTAAAAAACAGAAACAGGCATTTCTGACCTGAAGAAATCTTTTTTAACTCAGGTGATCACTTTTGATCATAAGCCAGAAAATATCAGAGACTGCACAGGTGAGCTCAGGATTACCGCTTACTCCATGTCATTTCTTCAGCTCATCTCCTTTAGCGTCAAACCTCAATACATGAGGTAAACGAAAATGGATGATTTAAAACCTACATTGGTGGCTGATTATCCATTCACCAAACTCCCTCCTCTTAGACATACACACTATCACGCGGGGTGTCATGCGGGGTCTCTGGTCCCGCTCCCCACATAAGAACGCAGGACATGGTGAGGCCCAAAACGAAGACCCACGGAGCCATAGACAGGGGAGTCACACCACTATACTCTCACTTGTGGCTGGGTTGGAGACACAGGAAGCAGGATCCACACGATCTGTAACCTGCCGTCTACTTCTTTGCCAACCAACCAACCCCACTTGCTAACTGCAATCCACCGTGCTGACTGCAATCCGCGCTCACTAACTCAGCCACCATCTTCTTGCTAGCCCCATTTGCTGCTAGCGTAGCCACGGCAGTTATATTAGTGGCCAATGGCTCACTGGTTACAGCTGACGGCCAACTGCCACAGCTGATGGCCATCCAATCACAGTTGATGGCCACTGACTACCCAAATAGGCACCTATCCACGTGAGGGCGAGAGCCTGGAAACTCCACTCCTGGCTCTGTCCCCCCACACACTTTGGGGAAAACTCACCAAGTGTGAAGCGCCAACTTTGAAATGGACTAACGCATAGTCATCAATATATTGATGACTGGAATTACTTAAGATTTGCAAGGACCACTGCAATGACAATATATTTTCTTGTAATTATACTTCTGCACACTCAAAGAGTTTTATATTATAGACTTTTAAAATGAATCTCTGTAACATCCCTCTGAGACAAATGAGAACAGGTGTAATTGTCCACAGATGCACAGGCAGAAACAAAGGAGGGGACTGAATCAGCCAAGAAGGAAACACAGCTTAAGCGCCCAAATAATTCTAATACAATCTGCCTCTATGATCAATGCCATTTTCCTGTGATTCATGAAAATGTATTGTGGGAAACTCTGAAGGCATTATTTTATCATTCTTTACCGATGTCCCAAACTCTGTGGAGACATCTAAATAGAGGACATGATGAGACTGGCAAATACGGGCAGCCGCAGTGCATTCTATAGACACTAAAATAAGTTTTTCTGTATGGATAATACGCTCAAGGTCCTTCAATGCGGATTCCACCAGTACCTGATCAGCCGGTACCATGCTGTTATTTGCATAAAAGCAGACACAGAGTGGGTAATATCAAACTAACAGACACAATTGCAAGGCTGCAAACTTCTAAAAGCACCCAACATTTGGGAAGTACTAAGCAACGGGGAATTTTTCTGAGTGACAACGGTTTTCAGCGCAGCAGGCTTAGAAAATATGCCGTCTCTGGCCAGCAGGCAGACGGCTGATGTGAGACGCGAGCTCAGACTCCGGGTAGAGGAGAATGCAACAGCCCCAAACAGGCGCTATGCACCCTCTCTCGTGTCATGCTATGTTTTGTTAAGAAGAGAGTCATACTACCAACACTGTGTCCTTTAGGCATTATTAGTTTTCATAACCTCACCTTTTAATCAATGGACACTATGACAGGTCCGTAAACCAGAGGTCTGGAAGTCTCCAGGCTGCCGGCCTGCACGAGACGACTCCGTACCCCGCATTGGGGGCCTCCCAGCAGCAGCAGCCCCTCCCAGCTCCCCGGGGTCCTTGCTATTCCCGCCCCGCGCACACAAACCTCCCCCAAGCTCTCCTTCCCAGACGCCTCCGTCCCAGTGGTCCTGAGACTGAGGGAATGAAATGTGACAAAGCCCTCAGAGGGTGAAGGCCTCAAAGTACAAAGGTTTGGAGATTTCCTTTTCTGTGAGTGCTGCTCTTTACCAAGTGCATTAAGTTTTAAAGTATGAAATGCCTCCCCCGCATTCGAGGGGGGATGGCGCAGAAACAAACAAAATTCTCAAAAGAGGCAGAGATTATTAAATGAGTAACCTGCTATTCTAAAAGTTGTTTGCCTTAAATTTCAAAAAGTAAGAATAAAGGGCCTTATCTATGCAGTGTTCCTTCTAATATTTTAAATTGAGCCGGTAACATACTACATATACAACTACCTATGAAGATTGATTATATAAACGTATAAATAGGTATCCTGGGGAAGGCGAGTTATTGTTCTAATCAAATAAAACTTACAGCTTAGTTAATCAAACACTGTGCTGGAAGGTAATAAGATATAACAGTGAAGACACCATTGAAGCGACTGCAATGAGTGCTGTTTGACACAGCTTAACCAACATTTTAGTTTTTATTTTACTTGTATAGATTTTTTCCCCTTTGATAGTTTTATCTTTTGCTGAAAAGAATATTGTCAATTTTCCATAATCCAATAAACTTTTTTGATTATCAGTATCAAATAAATATATTCATACTGGGAAGAGAGAAGAGTGCTGGGTCAAATTCCTTTCACACAGAAATTTCTGTATTCCTCTTCCCAACTTATGTCCCTATTCCTCATATGTCTCATCTTCCCAATCCTTGATATATGCAAGGTGAAAGTTTAAATTAAAAAAAAATGTATTACAGTACAAAACACATTGCCATTAATCCCCCTTAAAATACTCCCCCTCGCTTCGAACACATTTATCCCATCATTCTTGCCACTTTCTAAAGCAGTTCTAGAAGTCATTTTCCATGAGTATCTTTAGTTGCGCTGTTGTGGCTGCTTCAATGTCCTGAATCGATTAAAAACGTTTACCTTTCATGGTCACTTTGACTTTAGGGAAGAGCCAGAAGTCGCATGGTGCCAGATCCAGTGAATAAAGTGGATGAGGACACACTGCAACGTTTTTATTTGACAGAAATTGCTGCACCAGAAGTGATGTGTGACACAGAGCATTGTCATGATGGAGGATGAAGTAAAGACACTCACAAAAGAGGACTTCCAGAACTGCTTCAGAAAGTGGCAAGAACAATGGGATAAATCTGTTTGAAGAGATGGGGAGTATTTCAAGAGGGATTAATAGCAATGTGTCTTTTACTATAATAAATTTCAAAAAAATTAAACATCCCTCCTATTTTTTGTCACCCTCCTACATTGGCAATTGTTATTAAACTTATCAAATGAAAATAATTACCTAAAGAAAAAAAAGACTTCAGGCCCCCACAATAGATCTCCAGGTTTGGAAAAGCTGAGGAAATCTGTGTATTTAACAAGCAGCACAGATAATTCCTATCAGGAAAATTCAGGAATTACTGTACAGGCACACCTTGGTTTACTGCACTTCATTTATTATGCTTCATAGATGTTGCATTTTTTACAAAC
Organism: Rhinolophus sinicus; assembly: GCF_036562045.2. NCBI lineage: Eukaryota > Metazoa > Chordata > Mammalia > Chiroptera > Rhinolophidae > Rhinolophus > Rhinolophus sinicus. The sequence continues at coordinate 71,315,539 of NC_133758.1, forward strand.
TGAAGTCAAGAACCTCCACCACCAAAAGATTACAACTTGCTTTCTTTTGATACTTGCTTTATTCGGATGGTCTGCAACCTCTCCAAGGTATGCCTGTACTATAGTCCAAATCTTCCAAGTCAGAATCAGAGCTCCTGGATCTTTTTACTGGTTAGTGAATTTATTAACAACAAAGATATACTACAATATATTTACTTACCTCAAATACTTTCATAAATGAGGTGAAATACAAACAAATGGTTTAAAGATATAGACATTAAATTGCATTTTGGCTATTTTATAAAATTCCTTTTTGGTTTTTCCCAAGAGGAAAACTACTCTACCTGAAATGGGAACCATTCTGGCCAGGAGTTCTACCCTGAAAGGGGGTAAAGTTTGGGGGTGTAAATGGGGAAATGCAAACCAGAGTGGTGGCACAGAAAAAGGAAAGGAGACAAGAACAGATTGGATCCCAGGCTGGGAGGGGAACGGGGAGAACGTGTTGGAATTAAGGAAGGGACCAGGGCTGTGTTGGTGGTGGGGCAATCACTCCTGAGTATTCAGCATCTGCCACAGAATAGACCCTCAGTAGCTGCAGCTGTGGCTACTGCTGTATCCAAAATACTCTCTGGATACAGAATAAGATTAAAGAAGACGATCACTGTCTTCAGTTTAAGTAACTCCCATAAAAGCAAGCAAAGCAGATTTACCTTCAGAGCCACCAAGGTAGATTTGGGTTTCAACAACAAGAGAGATTGTGCCCAAAGAAATGTCTATTCCTCTAGGTAAGAAGAGAAAAGATCATTAGTACTTGCTCTGTATCAAGTACTAGGAAGGGGCTTTCATGCATGGGTCTAATATTCATTCAACAAATTCTTCAGTATCTGAGTTAGGTACTAACTTAGATAATTAAGCACTGAGCTAGGTACTAAGAATACAAAAAAAGGGATGATCTGTGCCTTCATGAAACTTACAATATGATGAAGATAGACATTTACAAATAGACATAAATGTGAGTTAGGCAGTGGGTTGAAAATTTGCAGTCACAGCCCAGATGTGCTGGAATGTGCCTTTATCTTCCCTTTCTGCTGATGGAAGGAAAATTAACTGTCTAACCACTTGAAGATAACTCAGTCTCTTTCCGTTTAAAACTAGTAAATATTGATTCAAAGTCCTCCTCCTCCTTCTTCTGTTTCCGTCTCGTAAGGTTGAACCGACTCCACCAGGAAGCCTTAACTACCCTCCAGCGTCAGGGAGGAGGGGCACCTGTAGTGTGTTGTCCATGGGGTCCGCGCTGGGTCACATCCATGCACCACCTGAGCTGTAGTTTATCATAAGTGGCGTGTGCTGTCTATTGCCGGTGTCCATGGTCCCTGCCTTCTTTCACCCTCAAGAGCCACACATACAATCTCTTCTGGTTCCCTGGACCTCTTGGTATTTTGCCACATCTCTCAAACCTCTCAAGGATTTAAAACTTCTCAGCAATTTCCCCCACACCACCCTGGCATGTGCAGGGTTCTATAATGCTGCCCTCAGCCTATCTGTCAGAGCTCCCTCAGTCCTGGCTGCTGAGGTGTCCCACTGGCTGGGTACGATTGCAAACTTGAGATTCATCTAAGTAACTGGGTATTACAATGACCTCCTTTGGTGTTGCCCAGGAGGTGCCAGGGTGCCAGGGGCGGCTTCTCAGCACCCATTAGCATCAAGGGTCTACTCTCACCTCCTCCGAAACTCCCCTTGTAGTCTATTTGGAGAACTGACTGACCACTGAGTTTTTACAAATCTATGAAATTGGGACAAATGTGGGATGAAGAAATAGCCTCAATCTCAGTTAAGAGAGGACTGAGTAAAGAGTAGCATATATACGAGACGAACCTGGCCCAGGAACTTAGTTCTCCCCAGGGAAAGAGGAAGGAAGAATTAAATTTGACATGGCGCTTAGTCACAAGAGAAAAAGTTCCAATGTGGAAATGATGACCATGAATTGTCAAGTTTATGTTTTCCCGTTCCCAGCTGGAAACCATGGTTTGTGTTATACAGACTTCAGTTATATACAAAGTTACATTCATGTACTCCCTACTTTTCTAGCTAATAATATGCATGAACATTTTCTTTAATGTTTAAAGCTGCCTTATAACTATATCACAGGCATATAAACAGCAAAATTGAGACTGTGGGGAAAGCTACAAGGAAAAAATAATCTGTTTTCTTCAACAAATAAATTGGAAAGAGGAAAGAGAGAAACAATAAATAGATTAAGGAGAAATAATAACAATTTGTGGGATTGGACCTTGATTCAAAAGAAGAAACTAAAAAAGCTGATGTTTCTAAAACAATGGGAAAATTGAATATCAACTGCCTATTTAAGAAAGTTTAGTCATAATAAATGATTTTGTACTTATTTTTTAAATGTTTTTGTCTTCTAGAGAAATATGCTTCAATATGTAATGACAAAATGATCTGATGTCTGTAATGTTTACTTCAAAATAATAAGAAAGGGGGAGTAAATGAGGGGAGGGGAGGATAGAAATGGCCTTAGGTTGATGGATATTGGGGCTCAGTGATGAATACATAAGGATTCATTGTACTATTCTTTCTACCTTTGTGCATATTCAAAATTCTCACAATTAAAAGTAAAAAAGAACAGCAAAAAACAAAGCCAAAAATAAAATAAAATCTACCTTGTAATTCTATCCTTCATACATACTGTGTGTGACAAGTACTACGAGGCATACTGTGTCAGCGGAAAATGGCTGTAATTTTTCTTTCTGTCTAGGCATTAATGCATATGTACATTTCATACATTTAGTCTTACATACATTTACTGTCTATTGTCATTCAAGTGTCATTAAAGAGAGATGGGTTCCCGGGTTCCACTTTGCTTGCTTCCACTGACATTTTTGTGTCTTCAAGTATGCAGCTCCTGTTTCTCACTTCTCACTCCAAATAGTAAGACTGTTGCCTGCAGAGTGGTGTGAGAATCGATGGAGGAACATGAAAATAGTTTAGCATCACGCAGTATCATGGAAAAAGGTTGGAAACCTGGGCTGATTTTGATTTAAGATCTGGGTATTAGCACTGGTTCTGTCAGTGCTTAGTCATGTGAAGTTGGCCAAGTTGAACGAATTGTTTAACCTTGCTAGTTCTCAGTTACTTCACCTGTAAATAAAGTGCTAAGACTTGAAGCTCTAGTACTCCATTACTCATTAAAGTTCATTCTAAAATATGTTAAAAGCCTACATAAAATATGTGACAGTATATTGCTTTTGTTCTCACAAAGGAGAACATGGTATATTCGAGTATAGCCTTAACAATGTAAGTTAAATATCATCTCCTTTTAATTTTTTTTATAGAAAATGATTCTTAGTTGGTCTTCCATGAATAAAGAAAATAGTGCGTTTAAATAATATTTATCCACAAGTGACAGTGAAAGCTAAATTTATATCACATGTAAAATAATCAAGATTATGACCGGAGGTCAGAGATTATGAAATTATAAAAAACATAGAAATTAAGTCGTTCCTATTAATTTCCATAAAAACTAAAAGAAATCAAAGAAATGTTAGTTAAAATAAAACTACAATGTAATAAATTAACATTGAAAGAGATTTTGATGATAGCAACATAACAAACAATATTAACAGTAAAAAATGTTTATTTCTCACTATGATATGGTGAACACTGTCCTAAGCAGTTTGCACGCATTGAATTTGTTTAATTTTCATAATAAACCTAGAGATGGTTATGGTTTTCCTCATCTCTAAGATGAGGACCTTTGCCAAAGGTCATAGAGCCAGCTTATCTCTAAGGTGTTTTGAGAGGATCAGGTAATATTTGTGAAACAGTGTACATGAAAATACTTTATAAAGCATTAAGTGTCAAATAAACAGATGTTATTATGACTAGGGGACATTTTTCATGTCTTAAATATATTGAATATATGAGATGAAAAAGAATAGTAAAATATTTCAGAACTTTGGAAAATATTATTGTAAAAAGACATAAGATGTATGTAATGAAATAATGGATTTATGTAGCAGCTAAGAGCACAGGTGAAAAGCTGCGGGAGAACTTTACAATGGATGGATCAGGATAACAACTCTTAAACCCACTGATGAATGTTAACATCAAAATGAGAGATATCCAGATATATGTGTCTTCTGATGAAGGTGTACAACCCCATTCCATGATGAAAAATCAAACCTGAATCTGATCAAGATTCTAAATCTAATTCCAGTTTTTAGGAAATGCTGGGGACAGAGGTACACTAACCTGTTAAATGAACCATTTATTTTTCAGCCAAATCCAGAATGTGAATATCATTATAAGACAAATGTTTTGTTTTTTTCAATACATAAATTCCAAGATAAAAGGAAGGGAGAATTACAATTTTTAAAATATGTAAGAGGTATGTCTAAAATTTATTGCCTAGATTGTTTGGATCTTGATTTGAACAAACCAATTGCTTTTAAAATATAGGGGAAACCTGAATATTAACTGGATTATTTAGTAATAAGAGCGGATTATTGTTATTGCCTAAATGAGATACTTTTGTGGGTTTTTAGGCCTTATCGATTAGCAGTACAAATGGCAATATTTACACATAAAGTAATATGATATTTATGTTTAGTTTCAAAATATTAGCGTGGGAGGGGAGTGGGGCATATAGATGAAACAAGACTGGTTCTGAGTCAGTTATTACTGAAGCCAGGTGATGTGTACATGAGGTTTCATTATAATAGTCTCTCTATTTTTGTATGTACATCAATTTTTCTATAATGAAAAAGATTTAGGGGGGAAAAAGGGGAACCAAGATGCACCCATTGAAAATAGTTTTTGAAGCTGAAAAGAATATTATTATTCTGAAATTGAAGATAATCCAGCTAAGTTTCACTTTGTGTGTGTGAAATGAAAATACATTGCAAATGTGCTCTTAAAAAAGAGACAGTACCCCTGGGGATTTGTTATTTTTTTTCTTTCTTGTTTAATTTAGGAATTAAGAACTTTAAATAAAGACTACTAAATTATTCTGTTATTTAACGTTCACTGAGCATACACTCATAGACTCTCATCTTGCTGTATATATTTGTGGAATTTTAGCTATAGCATAAAACCCGCTGGGGATACAAGGAGACCAGGTAATCAGAAACCAGTGCAGGATAACATTGTAACAAAACTAGCTGGCTACCCCCTAGAGATTTGTGCTTCCCATCCAGAGAGTACCTACTTTCGGGGATGCAGGTGCATAAGGCATTTCCCAGCATAAGGCAAGTGGAGCCCTGTGCCTAGTTCTCAGCAGCACGTGTTGCGACATGTCCCTACTGGACTGAGGTGGCCAAGAAGCAGATATGCTTCTCTGCTCTTTCTCCAACTTCCAGCTGGATGCCGTTGTCTGGGCAACTCTGGGAGCTTTGTGTTCAAGATCGCAGAGCCTCTAACACCCTGGATCCCTTGGTGGCTGCAAAAAGCATGGTGGCCCACCACCACCACCGCCAGCACACCAGTGCTTATACACTATCATCAGTGAACAACAAGTATATTTCTATAATGTTAAGCCACTGAGATTTGGGGTTTTACGTGCTGTAGAGGATAGTATCGGTTGCTACATGGGATGTTGGACTGTATACTCAGGGGTGAGGATAACAGCAACTGAGACAAATTAGAAAATGTTTCATAGACAAGGTGGAACTTGAGGTGTAATTTGAACTATGAGCTGTTCAATGGAAGGATACCAGAATGAGGAGCCAACACAGGAACTACAATAAGAGTTCGCATGCAGCCAGGGGACAGTGAAACCATCCTGGTGAGCAGGCGTAGGTTGGGGAGGGGGGAATAAGGATGATGAGGCAGGATGGGATTCGAGTAGTGAGATCCTAATTCAGCGGCAACCACTGAAGTTTCTGGAATACAAGGATGCCTGATGAAAGGTCTATATTAGGAAAATCCGTGAGACAAAAGGGTGCAAGATGGACCTGAGAGAAAAAGATCAGTCTGAGTGAGATCCAGTTTTGCTATAATTAGAGAGCACACTGGCAAACTCAGTAAAAAGGAAGGGATAAATGCAAGTGTCATCTTAAAGCACAAATCCACAGGGCTTCACAACAGAGGTAAAAACATGAAATCAAAAGGTTATTCAATCAGACGATCTGCATCTAGTTCTAAGTCTCAAAATTGTGAGTTCTATTTCTTAGGCATATTATTTAATCTCTCTGAGAGTTTTCTTCCTCTGTAAAACAAGGGAATAGAACCAGATGACCCCAAAATTCTTTCCATCTGTAAAACCCTATGGTTATGAAATCATGAAGGAAAAGATGAAACAATGCAAGTGATATATCCATAAGGCGGAGGCAGAGAAGGGGAAGTATTCCACTGTACGAATGAAACAATTTGTTTGACTGGTCCCCTGTAGCTAGAGGCCTGAATTGTTATTAACCATCTGTATTACAAACATAGCATTGATTGATATAAAAGTACTGTAATTCTCCTAGATTGTTACTTACACTTACACTTGGTTTTAAGAACAAATCCTGAATCTAGTAACTTGCCATAACAATTATATTAGTTGCAGTATTAATTCTCTCTTAGTGATGAAGATAACTCTAAAGTTTATTTCCTGAGATTAAAGATTTAAAAATGTGAAAGTACTTTGAAAAAACAGTATGGCTTCACACATTTGCAATATCATCACCTTTATTAGCATCAATCACAGATAGCACTCGCTACCTTTCCCCTTAGATATCTACAAATAGTCACATTAAAACATTGCTTAGCTTTTTTCTTTTTTTACAATTCCCCTTGAATTTGTTCCACTTTGTATTACTTTATAAATAGAAAGACCCACTAAATGAAACTATTAAAAAAAATAAACAAAAAAGTGCTCATTTCCATCCTGAAAGTAACCACTGATACTATAGAGGGCAAATAGGAAAAACAGTCCCTGACATTCAAGTTTTCTAGGAGCCCATGATTGCCTTCCTGTGGCATTAAAAAAAGATACTGCTTAGCCAGTATCTATTTTACCAACTTATAAGGGTCTTTGGATAATCTATGTAGACAATGCTTGACACAGGTTCAATTATGCTACAGAATGGAGGTCAAGACTGATAAAACCAAAAACGAAATGGGTTCACAAACATATATCTGACAAAAGATTGGTATCCAGGATATCTAATGAACTACAACTCAATACAAAAACATAAATGTGGGGACAGAGCCCCAGAGAGTAGTTTCCAGGCTCTTGGCCTCACATAGAAAGGTGCTGGCTTAGGTAGTAGATGGTCATCAGCTGTGACTAGTTGGCCTTCGGCTGTTACCGGTTAGCCATTAGCCACTGATGTAACTGCTGTGGCTAAGCTAGCAAGTGTGGTGTAGTGGTGTGGTGGCATGGCATGGTGGTGTGGCGTCTTGGCGTGGCGGAGTGTGGATTGCAGATTGCAGAGAGGCGGATTGCAGCTAGCAAGTGAGGCTGGTTGGCAGAGAAGTGGTTGGCAGGTTGCGGATCGTGTGGCTCCTGCCTCCTATGTTTCCAACCCAGCCGCCAGTGAGACTATAGTGGTATGACTCCCCTACCTATGGCGCCGTGGGTGTTCCTTTTTGGCCTCACCATGTCCTGCGTTCTTGTATGGGGAGCGGGACTAGAGACCCTGCCTGACACCCCGCATGACAATAAACCACCTAATAAAAAAGTGAACAACGATTTAAATAGACCCTTCATAAAAAAGGCCTGTGAATGGCCAACAGCATATAAAAAGTACTGAACATTATTAATCAAGAAATGCCACTGAATGCTGCAATGAGATACCATTATGTACCCACCAAAATAGCTAAAATTCAAAAGACTGACAACCCTAAATGTTAGCAAGAATGTGGAGCAACCAAAATTCATATATTGCTGACACAATGTGTAAAATGGCCCCATTATTTTAGAAATAAGCCTGGTACTTTCTTATAATATTAAGCAGACAGAGGGTGCCAAAGAAATGTATACACATTTTAAGAAAGGAAAACTGTATTAAAATTGTAATAATATAGACTGATAACAAAAGATGAATACAAATCATGTTTGACTTCTGCAATTACAAGAAGTGCTCAAAGTGGTTACCATCAGCATCCAGACACTTCTGATTATGGCGAACTACTGCTTGAGCAATGTTGACCAAAGTGTCTACTTGTATACTTTTTTTTGGCACCTCCAGTATACCTACCTTATGACCCAACAATTCTACTCCTAAATAATTACCTAAGAGAAAGGAAAACACGTGTTCACAAAAATATTTGTACTGAAAAGCTCATAGCAGCTTTATTCATCATAGCCAAAATCTGGAAACCACTCAGTGTTCATCAACAGAATGGATGAACCAGATGTGGCATTGTCATATAACAGAATACCACCCAGCAGTAGAACAGAACTAATCATCAGTGTACCAAGAACATAGATGAATCTCAACATTATGTGGAATGAAACAAATCTTGCCCATAAAGGCATATACTCTATGATTCCATCTGTATAAAGTTCTGGAACAGGCAAAACTAACTAGTGATGAAAAAAATGCGAACACTGGTTGCCTGGGGTAGGATGAGAGTGGGTGAGGATCAACTGGAAAGAGGCATGAGCAAACTTTCTGGAAGGATTGTAATGTTCTCTGTCTTGATAGGGGTTTAGAGTACACAGGTGTATACATTTGTCAAAACTCAGCAAATGGTAAGCTTAAGATCGTACAGGTCATTATATGTACACATTACTTGAAAGAAAAAAGAACGATAAACCTATACAGAACTCTAGTTAATGATACACATGCTGAAGGCTTTAGAGATGAAGTATGCTGATATCTGCAACTTACTGCATCAAAAAGTTAAGATTGGCTTATGGATGGATGAAGGAATGGATAAATGCATAGTTGGGTAATAAGGCAACTGTGGTAAACGTTCATAGTAGAGTATGTATGGGTGGGTGTATGGATATTCACCATACATATATTTCAACCTTTCTGTTTGTTTGAAACTTACCAAAATAAAATGGTGGGTGATAAAAAGAAACAAATGGGACTTCAATTGTATTTCTTATCATGATGCTTGATGAGAAGGTAAAAGCAGTTGACCAAACAAGGAACAGCAAAAGAAGGATTTGGCCATAAAATGAGGTTAGCTAACATTTAGTAAGCTTCTGGTTCCCTAAGGTGTGCCTGGCTTTTTATGAAAGATATTTGATTTAATAAAGGCGTTAAAACTGTGGACACTGATGTCAGTATCCATCATTCAAGAGCCCTGCAGAAAGAAAATCAGTGTGGGGGCGGGACAAACTACAAATAAGAACAAACAAAATAATAGAATTAAAGAGAACAGGGAAAAGCAAATGAATAGAACAAAATGTACATTTTCATTTTCACCAATTTTATAAGAAAGCCAAATAGTCAATTTTGAATTCTACAGAATTAAGGTGGTTTTGTATGCATATTTTCAGCTTATGAATTAAGTGCTTCAGTGAGATTTTATGCATTATTTGAATACTTATAGTCAAAACTGTTGCAACAGAACAATAAACACATTGGCCTTGGGTTTAATACGGTGTTTCCCCAAAAATAAGACCCGGTCTTATATTAAGGTTTGCTCCAAAAGACGCATTAGGGCTTATGTTCAGGGGATGTCATCCTGAAAAATCATGCTAGGGCTTATTTTCCGGGTAGGTCTTATTTTCAGAGAAGCACTTAGCTGTCAGAACAGTAATCAAGGTAAATGTGAGTGAAGGCTCCATTTCAAAAACAAAGGGGAGGGCAGGAAAATTCAGCTGATAGAATTGAGGTTAGTGGGGGAAAGAAGCATTAGATCACAACAGAGAGAATGGTTCAGGAACTAAAAATAAAGATATCATCATTAGTGTGATACACGCCTGTCCATAATGAAGTATTTGTCTCAAAATCGATTTTCTTTGACCCTTAAAACCTAAATTGTGCTGTTTCCCTGAGGCTATCACAGAATGGCCTATTTTCAGTTGTTAATCCCAGGCCTAAATACTAATCTTTTACTTCACCTGTTAAAGGAGAGTTTAAATTAGCTTTATTGATTGCAGAACTAGACATGTATTAATATATCTTTTATGGTTCCTGACCTAGCAGAGCATGAGAAGCATCTGAAGTATGAAATAAATGCAGAGTGGTGCTGGGAAGGGATTATATTTTAAATTGCAAGTGCAACATTGATGTAGTTTCTGTTTTGCAGATTCTTTTAATTCTATAAAGAAGGCAATCCCTTGAAATATTGAACCTCAATTGTCTGCAGTCTGTACAAATAAAGAATCGTAAGTCAATGAACTTAATCAATTTAGCACATTTCCATCCCTTTTTCAAGACATAAATCAGTATCTTGCCACACAACCTTGCCTGTACTCTTGACACATAGGTCGCAATCCTTTAAAGATAATACTAGAATTCCACCTAGTCACCTCATTTGAATGTCAGTACTTTAAAAGCCTGTTTATTTAGGAATTAAATAATTTGTTTTTCTGTTATTAAAAATTGCCAAGATATATTTATGAAATAGGATTCTGCCAAAGAATCATTAATCCAGAAAAGTCTTGGACATGACATTCTGAAAAATGATTTTACTTGACATTTAAAACATGAACATAACTTGCCTTCTACAGTTTCACCAGGCTGGTTTGGTCATGCATGGTGACACTGAGCTGCAGCCAGCCTGGGGAGTCGTAAGGTAACTGGGTCCACTAGTGAGTGGCTCAGAGGTCCTGTGTGCACGCAGGCTTACAGCGAGGGCACTTCCGCTATATGTGCAGTAGCAATAGCCAGGGTACCAGAGACTTCAAATACCCAGGAGCAAAGCAAACGGCTTCTGTCCTACTCCTCTACCCTTAGAGTTGGCCTTAGAACTGAGGTACTTAGATACTGAGCTACTTGGTGAGGGCCACCAAGGAGTACAGGACCAAGAAGTAAGAAGCATTAGGAAGGGCTCTGTTATATATATATTTCTCACAACCACTTTAATGAAATAGTTACTGTTATTTTATTCCTTTCGCACAGATAAGGATTCAATGTCAGAGACATTAAGCAATTTGCCTAAGGCACTGGGTAGTCAGTAATCAAACCTGGACTTAAACCCAGATTACAAAGGCTTGCGTTTAACCATACACTACAGAAACGGCCCTGAATCTTAGTGCCCAGGGAAGCTTCCCAGAGGAATTAGAGCTGCAAATGGGCCGTAAAGGCAGCAAGGATTGGATGAACAGAGAGAAAAGGCAAGACCTGTCTAGGAAAGGAAGAGCAGCAGAAGCAAAATGACAGAAGAGGGAATGCCTGTTGGTAGAACAGTGGGGGAACAGGCCTGACTAGGTTCATGGATTGTTCTGTTTTGAGTAATAACATAGGACCTTGGCACTTTAAAGCACGTTCATATCCTTCTCATAGATCCTCAGAATACATTTTTAGTAAGGGAGACATTATTATAATCCATCTTTGCATACATACAGAAATTAAAGATCAAGGGGGTAAGTGAGGTCCCTCACACCACAGGGTCTTTGTACACAAGGTGTGATCAAAGATACGGTGAATGTTGAAACAACAAAAAAAATTACAGTGAAAGACACATTGGCATTAATCCTCTGAAAGGACCCCCTCGCTTTGAACACACTTATCCCATCCTTCTTTCCATTTTCTGAAGCAGTTCTGGAAGTCTTCTTTCGTGTCTTTACTTCATCCTCCATCATGACAACACTCCGTGTCACACATCACTTCTGGTACAGCAATTTCTGTCAAATAAAAACATTACAGTGTGTCCTCATCTACCTCATTCACCGGATCTGGCACCATGCAACTTCTGGCTCTTCCCCAAAGTCAAAATGATTCAGGACATGGAGGCAGCCACGACAGTGCAACTAAAGACATTCACGAAAGAGGACTTCCAGGACTGCTTCAGAAAGTGGCAAGAATGATGGGCTAAGTGTGTTCGTAGTGAGGGGAGTATTTTGAGGGGGATTAATGGCAATGTGTCTTTACTGTAATACATTTTTTAAAATGCAAACATTCACCGTATTGTTTGACCATACCTCGTATATTGCTCCTTCTGGCTGGAAAGCCCTTCCTCTCCCCTTCACCCTGTTAACTACTACCCATCCATCAGCTCAGTTTGATCTTGACCTCCTAAGAGAGACTTAGCTGACTTCCCCTGCCTTGTACGTATGCACTCATTGAATCAGGTACCTCTCTCTCCTTTGCAGAATTTATATTTATTCGACTTGTTAGTGCAAATAAATGCAAAAACAATAAATAATTGAATAAACAGATTAACAGAACCCAGGTCTGCCTAGGGCTGTTGCTCATATATTTTCCAGATTAATACACTATTTATAAAAGGTACAATTGAAAGACCTGAGACCATTTTACCTGGCAAAGAGAAAATTTAGGAGAGAGGATCTGACAGCTGTCTTCAAATATCTGAAGAACTATCCTGTTGAAGGATTAGACACATTCTGCATAGCTCCAGAGGGCAGAACAAAGACAAACGGCATGAAAGTCCAGGGAGGCAGATTTCATTACAGTGTAAGGAAGTGAAATATGGAACAATGAGACCTGTCCAAATACGAAGAGGGCTGGCTTTAAGGAGGTGAGTATTCAAATAAAGGTGGGAGGAACACCTGTCAGGTATTGTAGCAGAAATTCCTGTACTGGACGGGAAATTTTTAGCCACTTAGGTCTTTCTGAGTCTAATAGGCTTCTCTAGGTCTGGAAGGAACTTGAAAGCAAAACTGAATTTGACTTGAACGGACCTCGAGGAGGGAAAGCTGCAATGAATAATCGTTCATGTGATGCCCTACTAACATTGAGCCCTTTAAGAAATACATCTGCACTTGTGGGTGGCCACTTTGGTGCGATTGATGAGGTCTTTCAGAGCCAGCATTCCAACAGCAGTCAGGGCTGTGCAGCTGCCACTGTGACTAAGCAGCAGGGAACACTCCAGAGCACAAGGGACTGATTCCAGGGTCACTGCCCTCCTCCAAGCAGTCTCCCTCTTCCTCAGCTCCCCCACCCCCGGTCCACATACACACAAACACATTTCTATACTGGAAGCTCCGCAGCATGCTGACAGATCTCATTCCAAACTATTATTGGAAGCTGTCCTTTTCCCAGTTACTTAATGCAACCTCTTATGCTGAGCACAACTTTACAGTAAGTTTCTCCTCATGCAAACATTCAGATCATGAAAGAGACATGGAGAAAGAAAACTGAAAATCATCTTTTTAATACATCATTTCTGTCTTACATTCACAAAAACCATCTTAAAAAATTAGGAATCTTGATTTGGAAACTGCTATCTAAGGATGCCAATACATGGATGGAGGTGAGCTTGCTGAAGATCGGTACTTTTTATTTGCAGCAGGCAAAGGTCTGGACCAATAGTGACAGTTTTTTCTACAGGGAAATGTAATCTGAGTGTCAAATAACCAGTTTGCAAAATTTGGAATTCAACCGTTTTGTGAACAATCAAATTCAATACATTTGTAATGTAAAAATTTCAGTATAATTAATCACTTATATTTCAAACTACAGTGTCCATTTTGTTGTATGATAAGATTCTTGGTAATCCAATGATCATATATTTATTGAACACCGACTATGTGCCATGCACTATGCTAGGCACTGGTTACAGGGAGGTAAACAAAATGGATATGATCTCTGATGTTACAGGTTTATAATCTAACTTACATAATAAATAATAGGCACCAAATTAATACATAATACAAATTATGGCAATCAATATGAAGGGAAAGGGTAAGAGAGAATCCTAAAATCACAATAGGCTTTTCTGAGGAAGAGACATTTCATTGAGAAATTAAGAATCAGTGAAAATTAACCTTGTGAAGGGTTAGAGAAAAGACATTCCTGGCAGAGGGCGTGTCCCAAAGCTTTGGGATAGGAAAGAATTTGGTTCCTTCTAGAAATGAAAAATAAAAAAGCGAATATGAGCAAGGGGGGAAAGCTTTGAGATGACGCTGGAGAAGAATACAGGACAGAACCTGAGAGCCTTGGAGAACACATCAAGGAAACTGAAGGTTACTCTAAATACAATGAAAAGCCCTACAGAGGGGAGTGATGCAATTTACATTTTTAAAATTATTCAAATGGTCAGATGTGGAGAACGGATTAGGCAAGAATCATGTCTCTTTCTAAATAAACTCTCCATTGACAAAAATGACAACTTCCAACTTATAATCATATTAATGTAGCATAGTTAGAGTTATTTCTTGTAAATAATTATAAAAGTTTAACATCCCACACATTTTTTTGTGTACCAGGCAACTCTCTCCCAAGAAAGCATACTAATGCTAAATGAGTGAAAAAATCTTTTCTACTCAGGCAGTATAAAGTCTAACTTACATTGAGAATGAAGACAAATTACTATTTCCAAGACGGAGTAAACATAAATGCCTTTTTATGTCATGTTGCATTCAGAACATTATCTCTTTTATAATCAGGGGTTGCACTTCACTGAGGATGCTGAGACAGAAACAGGGCTAGAATTAGACACTCTCCATGCTTGACTATTTCTGTTTCTGTTTCCCAGTACTATTTCTTTCTGTGGAGCACGTAGAAGCAGGCGGCCAGTAATCTCCATCATTCTCATCAAATTTAAGGGTAGACTCCTAGCGAAATCAAATATATGTAACTGGGTAATAAAATGCTTTGAAAAATAATGTGTTCTCTTTACTGCTCTGAGGACAGGACCCAGGACATGGTCAATTCAGGGGTGGGGGCTGGAAATTAATATCTTAAAGAAGAAATACAAAGGCAGAAGTAATACCCAGCTTATGGCCTTCACAATAGGATCATGCAGCAATCCAGGCTATTTTCCAAATTCCCTCCTCTCTCCCCACGCAGGCCCAAATGGCCCGTTCACACAGGTTTTGCTTGTTTGTTATGTGATGTTGATATGCAAGTTGATACTTTATGGAAGTAGGATATTACATTCGGGGAAGTAAAAGAAAAGCTTACTCCTTTTAGTGCTAGGGAATTGTGGAAACGAGACAGGGAGAGAGAGCGATACACCAAGAGAAAAGAAGAGTCAATCAGTTAAATAGGTATTCTGATTTCCCCTTTCAGTGAATTGCATTAAATCTGTGGTTCTCAAATGTTAACGTGCCTCAAATCAGCTGGAGGATTTGTTAAAACACAGTTGCTGGGCTCCACCCCCAGATTTCTGATTCAGTGGGTCTGGGGTAGGACTCAAGAATTTGCATCTCTCACATGTTCTCAGGTGCTGCTGGACCACTGAGTACCACTGTGTTGAATAAATGAAAGGAACCCCAAGGGCAGAGGAGCTCTTTATCCTTGGTTTTCACGTAGTGCCCTAGAAAGAGATCATGTCTGTGACTGCCCTTGCTCAATCTCCCCAGCACATCCCCTACCAATGGGGACACATAAACCACACCATTCTTCCATTTACACCAGGGTGTCTTGTCTTCTTAAGGAGACAACAGGATGGATGGGGGCATCTCGGAAATTGCCCACTTTTTCCTAAAAGACATTCCTGTAGCTGGAATGTCTAAGGGACATTCCTAATTGTCTAAGGGACAGTTTAATTAGCATTGTCTAAGGGACAGTTTAAATACCCAAATCTAACATTCTTAAATGGTGTTGGACACACGGTCAGGTTTCTCTCTCCTTCATTTTCCTTTCTGATAACTATGTCAGGCTTTGTAGGCCTGTCGCTTCCCTTTTCCCAATGGCTGGAATGGTGACTGTTGGTGTGGTGGTGAGCCATCTTCAGCGATGTGAATGATAGAGGCAACATCTTTGAGAATGGCAAAGCCGAGAGAGAAGCAGCCTGGCTCCCAGGCATCATCCCTTATACTGGATTTCGCTTGCTTAAGTCATCGTATGTTGGGCCCATTTGATAAAACAGTCTAATCTGTATCCCAACCAATAAAATGGAATGAGAGGTCTGAGTGGTGTGAAAGTAATACATAAATTCATTGTAGTGCAACGCTTACAATGTACAAACACAGTTTTCCTATATCATACTTTTCCATGCTGAGTGTCAGTTATCCACCCACGACTTCAATTAGATCAGTCTTTTAAGGTCTCACTCTTCTCCTTTGCAGTGTTTCTTCTCTTTCTTGACTGTTCTTTGTCTACCCTCATTGCATTTATTCAGGTCCAGCGATCTATTTCATTTCACCTTACGTTTTATTAGTATTTCTTCTACAGCTGCTTTAGAGTTGTTACAAATAGCTCAGGCACTGTTTATACCTTTTAATACTTTTGAATATCCAAATAAGTAAATAAATACCCAAAAGAGTACACTTGTTTTTAATTGCCATTATCAATCCTTCACTTCCTCGTGAATAAATAGATGTGATTTTGATTACGGTGGTAATGTGAAAATTATACCAGCTGAATGGTGGGACAACATACCTAAGAATATAAATATATATTTATTTATATATACATATTTATTTACACATATATTCCCCCTGAATTTTTAACTTATATGTATGTATATAATGGACACATAGAGAACTTCTACTGAATATAAAATCTTGTAAAATACATTCTCAAATCTTTTTCATTTAGTAGTCAAGTATTTTGATCAAGTTTCTCTCTTTGTAAACTCAGTATGTATTCATATCATGTTAAATATTCTTAATATTTTTGCTTTTTTTCCAAAATAATGTATTATAGGTAATAAAAATCACCTCCCAGGCTTTGGCACTCAAACTAGAGGGCACTATAGAAATACTAAGGTCATATTCAGTGCTCAATGAATTCCAATTTTGAAATATTTTTGGTTGTTTGTAGAAGTCACAATCCTTCAGAATAAATATCACTCAAACAACCAATAAGTATTCCGAATTCCTTTCTGAACTATTGCATCACTAACTTGGTTTGGCCAGGATAAAACAATTTGAAAAACAAATATACGTCACAGTTTATATCCCTCCTGGGCCAACTAATGTTATACTATTTTGTACCTCCTCTATTGAAAGCACCAATAATCAGGCAGTCCTCTTTCCAAACAAACAAACAGAAAATACAGCTTTAAAAGTAAAGTAAGTACTCATAGCATCATCAATCAAAAATTATAAAAACATGGCAAATTTTATTCAAAACATTTTGGAGTGCTTTTAAATATAGTTTCATTCTGTTAAGCTGTAATACTTGAGGAAATCACAAAACAATCACTTTATCACCTTAACCAGCTACTGATCATAGAGCTAGGATGAGAAGCCATGACAAGGAGACTGAAACAATGAACCTTCGTGACCAGCTACAGGAATACAACAAACCCAGAGACACAAGCATTGCCTGGGAGTCAGTGTTTAAGACAGAGCCAATACTCAAAAGTCAGGAGACCCACCATGAACTCCTACATAAAGGAGTTCAAAGCAAGTCTTGAATCACATAGATAACAGAGGCCAAAGCAAGGCTAGAATCAAGAATCAAGACAAGAACTCAGAATCATGCATCTGGAGTACACACCGTCCTACTCATTGGTCATTTGAGTGGATCTCCTTGCAGTAAGAACCATGAGTGTTAGCTGCAGGTAAATCAGTCCCAGCCATCCCTTCCACCATAGCGGCCTCCCAGACACTGGGGACTAAACATGCCATTCATTTTTCTCAGTATCCATCCGTTGGGACTTCAGAAGGAAAGACAGACTGGTTACAGACTAAATAAAGAACTTACATTTTCTCTTTGTGTCTGAGTTGTAGTGTGAGTTAAATTTCCACCCTGCTACATTAGCTATTGGCTGGACTTCAAGCAGAATTAAAGGGCAAAGCAAGTCTGAAATTAGGCATGAGAATATCCAGACAGAGAAGTACTAGTAGGAGACAAAGTTAAGTGGAAAAAAAACAAAACAAAACCACACACATCTTTTTGCTTTTTTACAGATTTGTTCACATATAATTCACATAGTGTACAATTCACCCATTTAAAGTGTATAATTCAGTGGCTTTTAGAATATTCACAGACTTGTTCATTCATCACTACAATCAATTTTAGAACATTTTTTTTTTACCTCAAAAAGAAACTGTACTCCACTTAGCCATCACTCTAGGCAACCACTAATCTACTTTCTGTCTGTATAGATTTGCCTATCTGGACATTTCATATAAATAAAATCATACAATAAGTTGTTTTTCTGTAACTGGTTTCTTTCACTTAGCATGTTTTCAAGGTTCATCCATGTTGTAGCATGTCTCAGTACCTCATTCATTTTAACTGCTGAATAATACTTATCCATTCATCAGCTAATAGACATTTAGGTTGTTTCTACTCTTTGAATGTTATGAGTAATGCTGCAATGAATATTCATGTACAAGATCTGGTGTAGAGATGTGTGTGTGTGTGTGTGTGTGTATATATATATATATATATATATGAGTGGAATTGCTGAATCATATGGTAACTCTATGTGTAACTACTTGAAAAATATCTAGACTGTTTAACAAAATGGTTGTACCTTGTTCCATTCCCTCCAGCAGTGTGGGAATGAAATGAGGGTTCCAATTTCTCCACATTCTTGACAGTAGTTGTTATGATCTGTCTTTTTTATTGTAACATCCCACACTCTATTTAAAAAAAAATCGCAAACAGATTTTCTTCATCTTTGGATCTGGTAACTGAACCAGTTCCCCGGTTAGAGAAGCCCACTTACAAAAGGCAAAATCCTGAGCCCAGACGAGCCTCATGAAAAAGCAGGAAAGATAAGGTCAGAGTTGCTTTGATGTCGGGGAGGAAAAAGGGGGTAACCACATGAAATTGCCAATAGTCAACCATTTTTTTGCCTACAGAAATAGCACATTCATATGGTTTGATCTAATACAAAATAATTCCCATGGTTGTGTAGGATAAATGTTTAGGACTTGTAGGCAAATTAGTTAGAAAAATAGTTGGGGTGAGTAGCAAGAGCCTTGAATTGCCTTCTAAGTTTCAACTTTATCCCATAGGTTATGGGGAAGTCAGTTCACAATAGAACTTTTGACAAATGGCCAATAAATGTATTTTTTAATGTTTAAAGAATTTCAGGTTTAAAAGGAAACTATATATCATTTTCAGTATCACAAAGAAAAAAAATTTTAATGATAATATTCAATATTAATAAGGATTCAGGGAAACAGGCTGCTGGGTGTGTAAACTAGAAAAATGTTTCTGGAAGGCAATGTGAATAACCTTTGACCAAGTATTCTTCTTCTAGGGCTTTATCCCAAGGAAATAGTCATGGATATTAAAAAAAAAAAAAAAAAAGTTTAGCCACCAGGATATTCTTAATGTCCAAAAATATCAAGTTGGTTAAATAACTATTATAATAATGAATCATCCTTATAAATGAATACAATACAGCTATATTAAATACTTAGATGAATGTGTAATAACATGAAAATGCTCATGAATTTTTGTTACATGGTTTTTAAGAACTAGATCAGGAGACCCTTTCTGCCTTGAATTCTAAAATCTCAGGCTTAGAGTACTTATATAAATTACAAGTGATAGAGAACCGTCTGAAGTACAGCTGATCAGAAGTCCTATAACTAAAGATCTAAAGAAAAAAAAACATGTTGAGACTGATAGGAGGGGTGGAAAAGTGAAATGTGCTGGCTGCACACTTGCATACAGCAGTTGAATATCAGGATGGATATCTCAGCCACAGAGGTCCCTCCAGAGGAACAAGGGACCCCAGCCCCACCCTGGGCTTCCCAGCTCGGAGTACTGGTACCAAGGAGAGGAGCCCCCAACATCTGTCTGTGAAAAACAGTAGAGCTTCCAACCATCCAAGTTGGATGGAAAATTATATGCTGATATCCCTGATAAGCACAGATGCAAAAATCCTCAACAAAATATTAGTAAACCAAATTTAGGAATACATTAAAAAGATCATACACCATGATCAAGTGGGATTTATCTGGAATGCAATATTGGTTTAATATCTGCAAATCAATCAATGTGATATACCACATAAATAAAATGAAAGATAAAAATCATATGATCATATCAATAGATGAAGAAAAAGCATTGGAGAAAATCCAGCATCAGTTTATGATAAAAAACTCTCAGCAAACTGGGAATAGAGGGAACATAGCTCAACATAATAAAGGCCATATACGACAAACTTACAGCTAACATCATATTCAATGAGGAAAAGCTAAAATTGTTCTCCTTAAGATCAGGAACAAGACAAGGATGCCCACTTTCACAATTTTTATTCAACATAGTATTGGAAGTCCTAGCCATAGCAATCAGACAAGAAAAAGAAATAAGGGGAATCCAAATTGGAAAGGAAGACTTTCATTATTTGCAGATGACATGATACTATATACAGAAAACCCTAAAGATTGCACCAAAAAGCTATTAGAACTGATAAATGAATTCAGTCAAGAAGTAGGATAGAAAATTAATATTCATACATTGGTTGCATTTTTATACACCAATAATGAACTGTCAGAAAGAGAAATTAAGAAACAATGCCATTTACAATTGCATAAAAAAAAAATACCTAGAAATAAATTTAACCACAGAGGTAAAAGATCTGGACTCAGAAAACTATAAGATACTAAAGAGGGGCAGCTGGTTAACTCAGTTGGTTAGAGCGTGGTGCTTTTACAACAAGGTTGCCAGTTCGATTCCCACAGGGCCACTGTGAGCTGTGCCCTCCACAACTAGATTGAAACAACTACTTGACTTGGAGCTGATGGGTCCTGGAAAAACACACTTAAAATAAAATAAAAAGTTAAGAAAAAAAGATACTGAAGAAATAAATTGAAGAAGATACAAATAAATGGAAGCATAAACCATGCTTATGAATACTAAGTATTAACATCGTTAAAATGTCCATACTACCCAAAGCAATCTATGGATTCAGTGCAATCCCTATCAAAATACCAATGGCATTTTTCACAGAACTAGAATAACCTTAAAATTTATATGGAACCACAAAAGACCCCAAATAGCCACAGCAATCTTGAGAAAGAAGAATAAAGTTGGAGGTATAATACTATCCAATATCAAACAATACTATAAGGCCATCATAATCAAAACAGCATGGTACTGGCATAAAAACAGACACATAGATTAATGGAACAGAATAGAGAGCCCAGAAATAAACCCATGCCTATACGGTCATTTAATCTATGACAAAGGAGGCAAAAAAATGGAATAAAAACAGTCTATTCAATAAGTGGTGCTGGGAAAACTGGATGGATACATGCAAAAAAATAAAACTGGACCACCTTCTTACTCCATATACAAGAATAAACTCAAATGGATTAAAGACTTAAATGTAAGATCCAAAATCATAAACCTCCTAGAAGAAAACATAGGCAGTAAACTCTCTGACACTGCTCTTAGTAAAATTTTTTCTGATATATTTCCTTGTGCAAGGGAAACAAAAGAAAAAATAAACAAATGGGACTACATCAAGCTAAAAAGTTTTTGCACAGCAAAGGAACCCAACCGTCAACAAAATGTAAAGACATCTACTGAATGGGAGAAGATATTCACCAATGATACACCTGATAAGGGGTTACTATCCAAAATTTATAAAGAACTCATACAACTCAACACCAAAAAATAGTATGAGCAATCCAATTAAAAAATAGGCAGAGAACCTAAATTGATATTTCTCCAAAGAGGACATACACATGTCCAATAGACATATGAAAAGATGCTCAATGTCACTATCAGAGAAATGCAAATTAAAACTACAATGAGATACCACCTCACACCTGTCAGGGTGGCTATCATCAATAAATCAACAAACAACAAGTGTTGGTGAGGATGAAGAGAAAAGGGAATCCTCATACACTGTTTGGACTGCAAACTGGTGTAGCCACTATGGAAAACGGTTTGGAAGTTTCTCAAAAAATTAAAAATAGAACTACCTATGACCAAGCAATTCTACTTCTGGTTATTTAACTAAAGAAATCCAAAACACTAACGCAAGAAGATATATGCACCCCTATGTTCACTGCAGCACTATTTACAATAGCCAAATTTGGAAGCAACTCAAGTGACTGTCAATAGATGATTGTGTAAAGAAGAAGTGGTACATATATACAATGGAATATTTCTCAGTCATAGATAAGAATAAAATCTTACAATTTGTGACAACATGAATGGACCTAGAGGGTATTATGCTAAGTGAAATAAGTCAGACGGAGAAAGACAAATACCATATGATCTCACTTATATGTGGAATCTAAAGAACAAAATAAATGAACACACAAAACAGAAACAGATCCACAGAGAACTGCTGGTTGCCAGAGTGGAAGTGGGTTGGGGAGCTGGGTGAAAAAGGTGAAAGGATTAAGAAACACATTGAATAATAAAAACAAGTAGTTACAAAATAATCACAGAAATATAAAGTACAGCATAGAGACTATACTCAATAATGTTGCAACAACTATGAGGTGTGATCAAAAGCTACGGTGAATGTGTAAATTTAAAAAAAATTATTACAGTAAAAGACACATTGCCATTAATCCCCCTCAAAATATTCCCCCTCGCTTCGAACACATTTATACCATCATTCTTGCCACTTTCTAAAGCAGTTCTAGAAGTCCTCTTTCGTGAGAGTTTTCAGCTGCACTGTTGTGGAAAGCAGTTTGAAATTTGCCTGGCACATAGTAAGCACTATCGGAGAGTTAGTTATTGTTAATATTAGTGCTTGACGCCAGTAAATTAAGTCAACTTTTAAGCTAATTTAAGAAGTAAAGTTGGGACGACAGAACACTGGGCAAGTACTGCACCCAAAACATCCCTGAGAGCTGGTCCTGTGAAGTCAGCACTGCAGCGGCCAAGCACTGACCCACGGCTTGGCCTGCCAACTCCTCAGATGCTGGACACTGCACGCTGCCATGAACAGCTGTCTCTGCTCTGCTGCACTGGAAACCGGATGCAGCTGCCATTGCTGCTGTCCCTCGGCCAGAATGGATTCTGCGTCATCCCTGCTGTGTTGAGTCACCAGCTCCTGAATCAGTCTGGAGAGGATGCATCTGCTTGGCTGCATGAAGTCTCCAGTTCCCAGATATAAGGGAGGGTGAGAAAAGGAGCCCTGAGTGTTTTTTATCATATACAGAAGGCATACTCTACTTTTTAAGACAGAGGATTCAACACTCTTAGCAAATTTATAGACTGGGCCACAAAAGAAAGATATGCATGATTTCTTTATGGTGTAAAAATACAGATATAACCTAAATACATATTTACACGCAAAGAAAAAAAAATTGAAAGGATGTACATCAACGTGTTAATGATTACTTGTGAATTGACCACTATGGCTGATTTGAATATTTTGTCTTCTGACTATAACTTTCCAACTCTTCTATGATGTAGAAAAGACGTACTCTCTTTTAAAGCAAGACTGGGCAATATCAGATCTCTATTTTGAAAGGGAACTGAGTCTTTCTTAAAGACGGCCATGGAATGGAAGTGGAAGACCAGGTTCAGGCAGCTGTTGCTACCCTAGGGCAGGCCCTTGCTGCTGCTCAAAGTAAGGTCAACAGACCAGCAACAACAGCTTGACTCAGAAGCACATCAGAAATGCAGATTTTCAGGCCCCATCCCTAATCTACTGACAGCAAAGAGGATGAATCAAGAGATATTCTAGACGTATAAGCAGCAAGACTGGACAACTGACAATAGAAAAAAGTCATGACCCTTGGAAACATTTCCAAACTTGGAAGAAGGCAGGGTTATTACAAGAAACGGATTACCAAGACAGGAGCCAGTTTTAAAGGAAACAGGTAAATTTGGTTTTAAACATATGAGGTTTGAGAACTTCAAAGATGGCTGGATGGATATGCTCAGCCTGAGAAATGTACAACTGGGAGCCAATGATGAATGTCAAAACTGGGTTTACAAATTTGAAAGTCATCTAAGAAAAGAGATAATAGAAGCCACAAAAGTGTGTAAGAGCATGCAAAACAAGAGAAGACATCCAAACAAGATCTTCTGGTAATATTATATTTTGGAAACAGGAGAGAAAGGGAAGGCAGGGTGGCCAATACTAAGACCATCAGGAGACTATACAGAGGGTGCCAAAAAAAATGTACACACATTTTAAGAAACGAAAAAACTGTATTAAAATTGTAATACTCAATATATACCAATAACAAAAGGTGAATACAAGTCACGTTTGACTTCTGCAATTACAAGAGGTGCTCAAAGTGGTTACCATCCAGGCACTTCTGATGACGGCGAACTACTGCTTGAGCAACGTTGACCAAAATGTCCACTTGTATACATTTTTTTGGCACCCCTGGTAGTGTTAAAGAAAGCAAAGGACAGACTTTTTTTATTATTCAATTCTTTCCTCCTTTCATGTCCAACTAGGAGTGGTGTACATAATTATACTTACACTAAACAGGAAAGTGATGAATTAATAGAGATCTTAATTCTTGAGCCACAGAATGACCAAAATATTAGTATTTGGAGGTGGGTGGAAGAGGAGAACATTGATGCCTCAGATGTTATAGTAATTGGTCCCATCATCAGAATATATCCAAAGTTCTTGTGGCTTTTTTTAAAGTTCTGATGAAAATTCTGCAGTTTTTACAGTGTCGCAAATCATATAAGACTATGCTTATTTTTGTTTCATTCATTCATTCATTCATTCATTCATTCATTCATTCAGCAAAAACTTATTGAGCACTTACTATGAGCCAGGCACTCCTCTGGGTACTGAGGATACAGCAGTTAACACAATAGACAAAACCCTTTGCCCTTCTGAGGCCTACATTCCGGAGAGGGAGACAGGTAATAAACAAAAGAAATAAGTGAAAATATTGTATGTTAGATGGGGATAAATATTATGGAATATAAGGATAGAAGGGTTGTGTGAGAGTTGTAATTTTAAAAGAAGTGACAGGGAAGCTCTCACTGAGAAGATGAATATACCTGATGGAGGTGAGGAAGCCACTCCTGCAGATATCTGAGGGAAGCACTTTCCAGGTCAAGGTTAAGTGGACCTGGTGTGGTCAGGAAGGCCAGAGTGGTTGGACTGAGGGAGTGAGGGGGCGAGCAGGAAAAGAGGACTGAGGAGTAAAGACCAGCGGAGGTTGCTGAGCATATAAGGGACATTATCTGTCTTGGATTTTAACAGAATCATTCTGGCTGCTATTTCAAGATCAGACTGAAGTAGGAAAACCAGATAAGTGGCTATGGTAATACTCAGGCAAGAAAAATGGTACTTGGACCAGGTACCTTTTTTGTTTTTCTTCTAGTATATCATACTAAAGTGGGATGGGAGGAGGGAGGAGAGATCGTGTGTATATCAGGAAAAGGAATACAGAACTTTCAATTCTTCTAGTTATGTAATTCTATGTATTTTCACATTTATCTTCAGCCTCACAGAACAAAAGGTATAAGCAATTTAATTTAAACATTTAAACTTAAACATTTAATATGTTTAAATAATTAAATCTTCTAAGTTATTAGAAGTTATTCTAAACTTCAAGGGGATGTTTTTTAAAAAACTAAAACTATTACCATCACCATGTCAATACATTTATATTTAGGCCAAGATAATAAAATAAACTGATAATTTATTTTAAAGACATGAGCAATATTTTTGAAATGGAGAGTCACTAAATAATGACTAGTTCTGAAAGGTGTTATTTTAAACTCTTTCAATGCTATAATTAAAACAAAAATGAAAGTGCAATCTAAAAAGTGCACACAGAGATGAGTCACATCAGGACATGTAATTTGCTTTTCCTATAGGTCTGAGACCAAAAACTCCATTTATTTACTACAGAGTAGAAGGATAAACTGATTATTTATCTGAAAATACAAAGGCAACTATCAAGGTGAACACTGGTTCAGAGAGAAGAGTTGTCAATACTGTACTAGTTATTATCCTAGATGTGCAGAGCTTTATTGTTTACAAAGCACTTTCACTACCATTACCTCATTTGAGCTTCACAATAGGCCTGTTACTATCACTGTCCTTCATTCACAGATGTAGACACCCAACTCAGACAGGGTAAGAAACTTATCCAAGGCCACCCAACTGACTAGCAAGTACCAGAGCTGGGAACAGAACCCTCACTTCCGAGTCCACTGCTCTTTATACTACACCCTTCTGTGTTCTTCTCTAGATATAGAACTAGGGAGGGGAGGGGGGATTTTTCCTGTGCAGGAATAATCAGGTCAGCAAGACCAAAGGTGGATAGCAGTACCAACAGAAAGGTACCAGCTTGGAAATAATAGTCTTATGGCAAATTCTGTTGTCCCCACTTAATGTTAGAAAACCAAGGAACAGAAGTTTGTTAAGCCAAACACTGGCCCTGTACTTGTGCAGGCAGGGCTGGCTTGCCATTTAGGCTTACCTTGGTCTTTTTCACTACTCCTCTTTATGGCTCGCTTGATCTGGCCTGCTCTTTAGTGCTCCCACCAGAGGGCAGGCAGGGCAGGAAGAAGAGCACTGATAACCTGTTAGATCAAAAACCTGAAGAGCAAAACTTGGGTTACTATCTTAATGGAGGCTTTCTACATTTCAGTTATTAATGAAAACTGTGCCACCATTCTCCTATGTAGACCTAGAATAAACAATGCAGCAGAATGATTTCAGAACTGGAGAACAGAGTTTCATTATACTTCTCAATATTTCCATTCTGATTTTCCTTAAATGATAAATATAATATGTTAAGTCTTTAAGTAAATAATACTTAAAAACATGTGGGGAAATAAATGGACAATGAACAAGAACAGAAAATTCACGAGAGGAAATCACGTTATAGTATGTTTCATCTTTTTCCCCCCTCTTTCTTTATTGCTTTCATGCTCCTGCCTCCAGACAACCCAGGGATACCAGTGATGGCAGCCGCCGCAGTGGCAAGAGCAAAAGGCCACAGTCCCTACAAGTCTGAGGGACGAAATATTTATTGAGAAGAAAAATCAGATTGATGGGGATTCGAGGAAGGGAATCAAGGTATCAGAACTGGAATAGTGGACCTGACATTGGCAAACTGCCATAAGATACCATGCAGATCTGTCACAAGTAGCTGAAAATATAAATCTAGAACTCAGAGGAGAGGTCTGGCCCAGAATGTTAAGTCTGTGAATCATCTGCATTTAGAAGTTATTTAGAGCTGAACACTTTAGGTGTTTTCTTCTTATTACCGAGTAACAGCTAATTACTGAGATTTTCTTGCAGCATTCTTTAGTATGTGCTCCACTGAAGAACTGAAAGATAAACCAATTATTACAATTCTAATGATGAAGTCTAGTTTACCACAAGTAAATAGGGTTTTATTTTTTCTTAGGATCTGGGGCCTGTCTCCTAAACCAGGAGCCTTTAGACTCTTCTTGTATGCTTCCTAAAATAATGTTGAAAAACTTTCTGTTCCCTCATATTTTTAATTTGCATCTAAACATTTTCATCATAAATTTAAATAATGGCAAAGGATATGGTTTCTGGTGTATTATAACTATTGCCATGTTTAAAATTAAGCTATTATCTCACTCAAATACAATCAAGGAATGTAAATACTTAGAGGTTTGATTCCTACCATCATCCATTTTAAAAAAACATATATGGACAAACGCTTTTTAATTGGCAGAAATTTCACATCATTTCTTTTTCTCCTGAACTCATATTTGCAGTCCATCTTCCGCACAAAATTTTACCCTAATATGCCATAGTTTGATGCTTGAAAATCTTTCATCACTCTACCGTAAGTTTTTGCAATAAAAATACACATACAAATTGAAATATTCTCTGGTTCTATAATGCTATTTTTACTTCTGTATTTTAGTTATCATCACAGTTATTAAATAGACAAAATTGATCAAGCAACTTAATGACACATTTAAATAAATGTTAAATATAGAAAGTTCAAATTTTATTGTAAATGTATCTTTTAATTGAGATAATGGGGCCTTTTTTTCAATTAGTTTATGTATCTGTGGGTTAATATTATTTACTGCCAGAATGAGACATACATTTTCTTTTTTTAATGTAAGCTCTGAAAAAAACTTACATAAATGAGAAGATGGGGCTGAAAGGATTTTTATTACAGCAATAGCCTGCAGTTATTTGAACCTCTTACAGTAATGCAACTAAAATCACATACTAATGTATCATTAAAAATTATTTTTTAATAAGTCACCAACTGACCACTCAATTAGTTCCTTCTTTAATTTTGTTAGGAGTAAAACTTGAGTTTCAAAAGGATTATTACAATTTTTTCCCCTTCTCACCATCCACACCAATAATTTGCATTATCTTCTTGTCTGGTGCTTCAGAAGTTCTTCCATCCCAGGACAGTGTGCTGCCACAGCATCTGTGAGGGAGGGAGGTCTTTCTTTCCTAATATAGGAGGTGGAGGGGAGGGGACTTGTAAGGAGAGGGGAGAAAGGAGAAAGTAGCACACTGTAAGGGTGTCCTCAAGCAACTCATTTCTAGGAGAAGGAAGGAAGTCAAAGATCCAGAGGCTGGATCCATGCAGTAAATCTATCTTTAGGTCCTCTTGCCCCTTAGAAATCTTTGTGCACCCTTAGTTGGTTCAAACTAAGCTTTTTCTTTCTTTCTTTCATTATACCCTATCATGGGGGTGGGCGGGGGGGAGAAAATATAGACCCTAGAGTATTTTTTGAGGGTTGCAGGAAAAACCAGTCTCATTATCAGGAATAAGGAAAATTCTTTGTGGAATGGGGTTAGAGGGTAGGAAGGAGGAGGTATCTATGGGTGGGGTAAAGGACTACTCCTACCTCTACCCTTAGAAACTGGTAGAACCTTGAGGTGAGGCCTCTCCTTCCTGAACCAGCATCCTGGGATTACATTTCATTCATTCCTTCTTTCTACAACAGTTTTTAAGGTACTTTCTATGGCAGCCTCTGTGCTGGGCCCTGGAATATAAGACCTTTATACTCCTTGTCTTCAAGAAACGTAACACCAGCTGATCAGGACTCAGATTCTTCACTGAGGTGCTCTAGCCTAGCCAGCCACCCTCTCTACTTCTCACCAAATACTTCTCCACATCCTGAGATTTCTCCCCACATCCCTGCTCCTGATTCTACCAACACGAAAAGCTGTGTTCCTCTCATTTCCACCAGACAGGATTGCCTGCTTTCTAATGCAGAGTGGGCCATGCCATCGTAGGTGCTGGCAATGGATTACATGGGTTACAAGGGTGTCCGAGATAGTTAGCGCTGCAATAATTCAGGGAGGGAGAGCTGAGGCCTAAGCTTTGGGAGGCCACAGTTCAGATACCTCTAGGCAACAAGAAGCTTCTCTCAGTGTGCTATACAAATATTACCATGTTTTTCTGCCCTGGTGTCAAATATGTTGGGAAGCACTCCAAACTAATTCATCAAAGTACACATATGAGCCAACAGGTCTGAGCAGAAGTCCAAATGCACTGCCTAAAATCTACATCTGTCCTGCAGACATATTTGGTT
The DNA here is from genome assembly GCF_036562045.2 of Rhinolophus sinicus. Lineage (NCBI taxonomy): Eukaryota > Metazoa > Chordata > Mammalia > Chiroptera > Rhinolophidae > Rhinolophus > Rhinolophus sinicus. Next base: position 71,344,923 of record NC_133758.1, read on the forward strand.
TGGCAGATAGTGTCGACAATTAAAAAATAATTTATTTGCAACATTGAAAAAATTTCACATAAAAATCTAGATATCTGGCTTCTCATGAAAAATTGATGCCGAGCTGCTGTCTCACATTGCAACAGGTCATCTGGCAATGCATGAGTAACAGCTGCCCCCTTGAGACAAGGTATGCCCTTCCCGCTTTACCTGCCTTTTGTCACCTATATTTCGTGAACGCCCTCTTCATTTCCATCATCACTTGAGTTTCTCTCTCCTGCACTAGAATATTGTCTGTCCTCGTGCTACCTTCACATTTACCAGGTGAACACACATGCTCACATGTCCCTGCTGTCTCAATCACTAGACCCTCATAAGTAGAACCCAAAAATGCAATTTTATTATTTTTATTCTAAAAACAATACCTACACATCACAGGGAAATTACAAAATGAAGAAAATGAAAGGAAAAATTAAATCACCAGTGATGTTGCTACCCTGAAATAATCAGTGTTAATAGCTCAAAATGCATTTATGGGCATATATTTTTGTGTATTTCAAAGCCATTATCATTTTCCTTTGTGTTTAAAACCATGGGATTTGTTTGGCAATCATGATTTCCTATACATAAAAATCATCTACTTCTAATTTTATTGTCCAAGCCAATGTTACTCATATGTTGAACCTTACATAATATTTTAATTTACATAGAACTCATTACAGGCCTTAACCTTGTATGACATTTTTAAATTATTTGAAATTGGTCTGAGTTTCTCAGAGGGCATGTTGAATGCTCTGGAGCTTAGATGATAAAACCGATCACTTGGTTCTGGTAGACAGCAGCCAGCTATCACTTTTGCTTTCAGTATCCCAGATGTCTACCATAGCTAATTTCAGACAGTTGTCAACCGGGTGTGACCTGAAGTTGTATCCTGTCATTTGTCCATGTGTGTATTACAAAAACACTTGAGCAATAGCCAATTAGATGATGAGAGAAAGGACTAAACAAACACCCCTTCCCTCCATCCTTCTAACTCCCAGGAACTACATCAGCCCCTAGACTCAAAGAAGGAAAGAGAAGTCCAAATTGAATGAGATTATTTCTGTCACCTCTCATTCCAGCATTCCTATTGGGGCTTATGTAGACATTAAGTTCTGAGAATGACAGGCATATTAAGTTCAGAGAATGACGAAAACAAGGAAATCGTTCCTGGATGCCCAAGTCTATGGAGGTTCATCCTTGCTTTGCCTGTTGTTTCTCCCTATGAAAGCATACTGTTTTGGGACCTGCATTTTTCACAGAATTACATTGTGAACATATAAGAAAAATTTCTAATAACTTTATACAAGTGTTTGAAAAGGTGTAAACAGTAGTTATGTCTTCTGTTTTAAGTGGGATTGATAAGGTTTCAAAGATTTAAGATGCCAGTGATAGCTGCAGCTTGAAAGAGAGGAAACTAAGAATCTATGAAATTATGACGGCAGGGAGGAGGCTTCCTTTTCTTTCTAAGTAAAATAACAGAGTACCAGGAAAGGTAGTTGTTATTTTAATGTGGTTCTTTTTAGTCAAGTAGAAAATAATGTTTATGGGGAGTGTTTTGTAATCTTTCGGGCTTTTCTGTTGTAGGTTGTAGCAGCTTTAACAGCATTAAAAACAACTTGAACCAATAACTCCTAATTTATTCCATTTTAAAGTTGCTCCACATTGAACATTTCTTTCCTAGATTATGCATGCATTGGTTATTTTAACATACATTTACAGAATGCCTACTCTGTGCCAGGCATTATGCTAAATGCTGAAAGAAAAGGGTGAACAAGACACTGTCCTTTCCCTCTAGGAGATCTCAGTGTAAAGAAACACGGGCAAGTGCAACAATGAAGTGTGAGTACAGTGAAGTATGCAGTGACATGCTCATGGGAACATACTGGCATAACACCAAACTGGAAGAGTGATTAAAGATGAAGAAGTATGGTGAGAAAGCAAGGTGAATTTAGGGAACTAAACTTTGGTTCAGCATGGCCAAGAAGTTAAGCTGAAGAGAGGAAGAGAGTGCTGACAGACAAAGCTGAACACAAGGGTAGACGTCAGATCATAAGGAATCTTTTATATCATGCTAAAGGTTTGAGTTATATTCTCAAGGCAATGGGAATTCATCAAAGGCTTTTTAACAGAAGAAGGCCATGATCAGATTTGTATTTCAGAAGGTCAATGTGTTGACAGAACAGAGAATCAATACAGGAAACAGGGAGAGCAGTCGGGGGCTGGTGCAATCATCCAGGTGAGAAATTATAATGGTGTGAGCCCAGGTAGTGACAGTGAAGAAAGAGGAAAGAGGACAAAACTGAATATACATATTTAAGATATAGAGTCAGTAAGATGTGATAACTTCCTGCATGTGAGAAAGGAAGGACTTCCTGGTCATGGTGACTATAATAACGCTTGTGAAATGTTTGAGTGGTAAAAAATTCAGATTAAAACAAATAATATGCATTCTTATTTTTGAGTCCTAAGTTTTACATTGAAATCTTTTCACCCTCTTGAATGAAAAAAGAGTCTGATGGTATCATCTTTCTCATCGGTACATATTTTTCCGAATCATAAAACCACCATTTGCTGAGAAGGTGTCAAAAAAATGGGGATGTGGTTCTTTTAGAAATGCAGCAATTTCACATCTCTGTCACCACAATATACTACACCTGTCCATACGCCCACCTCCTGTCATTATTAATAGTCATTCGTTTTCTCAATTTTCCATTCAAACCTAATTTTTAAAAAAGAGGCTGACCACCAAATTGGGTGAGTCACGTTCAAAGTCATCCTTATGGTTAGTGGAGTTTTGGTTCTCAAACCTGTTTTAACTAATAATAGTTATCCTAAATGTCTAAAAATGTGGTTGATAATTCTATCAACCTTCTTCAATACACCAGAAGGCAAGGGAATTGTAATGCAATATGAATTTAAATTTAGGACTCAAGTCATGTACTATGGTAGGTGTTATCTGAAGCCACATGTAGTCACTAATGTCAACTTACAAAAATTTGAATCAAATGCAAAAGGCACTGCTCAATAGGCTTTACAGATGTAAGTTGTAAAACATAATACGGCACTAGTTAGAAATTTTGCAAGCTTTCTGAATAAGCTCATTATTGTATAAAACATATGAGCATGCTCTCTATTACCAGTGGCAATTAATGGCAGAATTTAGAAATTATTGGGAATAGAATTTGGGAAATTCCTGATTCCACTAACAATTCCATAAGAGACTTGGAATGTCTAAGACAGAAGTTTGTACCTTGGTTTATAGAATAGATGAGTTTCTGTAACTTGAATTTACAGAAGAAACCACAGAGATTATCTTGCTCAACTCCGTAATATTAAAGAACTGAGGACCAGAGAAGTATCTGTTGTTGTAACCAACAAGATAAAACTAGTTGGTAATGGCCCCAGAATCTAGACCGGAGTTCTTTCCAAGCATCCCTGCTTGTCTTTTCTATGATCTTATCAGCGACTTAGTTGAAACAGAGAAGTTTCGACTAGAAAAGGAACTCTTTTTCATAAAGTTAATAACCAGCTTATAAATTATATTTTATACAAATTCTGATTTTCATATCTCTATTCAGTTTGCTTAAAGGAAAATATATTCAAATAATTACACCTGTGAAATTTGAACTAGAAGGGGTTGGAGGTTGTGTTAGATATAGCCTGAATTAATCAAAAGAATTAATTTTTTTTTTAAATTTAGACAAATTTTTTCTTTGAAGTAAACACAGCAATGAGAGTAAGCGGACCATGTCTTGCTCAGAGATTAGAGAGGATGATAGGTAATCAGCATATTACGTGTCTAAACTGAGTTGTTCCATCTCACCCTCCATCAGTTGGGTCTAAAGCAAAGCCAGCTTCTATCTAGTTGGTGATTTTCATAAGTTCTAATTATGGTGTTACTGCAATTGTGAAAAATCTCCAGCAAAGAGAAAGTAGAAGCCTGGCAGGAAATGCATCAGAGGCTCTCAGTGGAGCCCCAAACAGTAACATTCTCTGTCTCAAGTTCCTTGTCTCCTTCTATCACCATGGATTGTAAAAAGAAATGGGGAGCTAGTCATGCTAAGGACATGACATATAAGAGTCTGTGGATTTATTGGGAATCTTGGCCTTCAGAACTTCAATATTGAGTTATAGGTATTTGATGCCTGACCATTACATTCCTTTTTATAACTGAGGAGCATTTAGCTGCTCAGTGGTATTCATTTTCATACGGGCTGGGTGGGGCCGTGCCAAAGGAAGTTCAAAGCAATAAAACAATTACTCAAGCCCTGTGGCTGGGCCATTATTATGCAAGAATCAGGCTATTCAGTAAAGAATTTACCTTCTGAATCCTAGTCATGTAATGACAACCCCTTTTATAAAATGATGGCTGCTCCTACTCAATAAAGGAACTGACATTTGAGCACCTGCAATGTTTTTACATGTTTCTGCATTCTCACAACAGCCCTGTGAGAAATGTATTACCTCATCTCACAAATGAAGGAACAAATTCTGAGGAATGAAGAATGTTGATCAAGATCATACAGCCAAAAGACTGGTCTGTCTAATCTCAAAGTTCAAGTCCATTTCACCATGCTCTGCTCTTTCCCCAATCTAACAAGAAGTGGAGGAACCCGAAATCTCCACTCAGAGTAAAAATGTATTGTAAAATCGAATGTCCTTTGGATACGAAGAGAGTCAGCCTTGCTACATATGATGCCACATTATGCCTCTGCCATTTTATCTGCAAGATCTGCTAGCTAGCCTTCACTTCAAAGAGCCAGAAAGTATCTCTGTGATTAACTAACTATAGGGTGGGTATTTACGAAATGAAATTTGATGATGACTGTGAGAACATTTGCTTCACAGCCATTAAACCAGACCTAATCTCAGCTTCATTGCATTGAGATTGTCAGATGCCAAAAGAAGTGATGACAGGGGGCCAAGGCAGAAGTTATGACAAATTAACAAGGGAGGCTTCAGGCCAAGGAAGTCATAAAATGTTTGAAGCATACATTGAAGTATAATCTCAAGTCATCTAACATTGTTGACTAAAAGAGGCTGTCAGAAAAATAACCCAGTTTTGACTGAAAGAGCTACAGAGACAAGACAGCTGAGCTCCCAGCAGGATCTGGTTTTGTCATCAGTAGTTTCACTGCTGTCTCGCTAAGCATTTGGGCTGGCTTTCATATGCAATGAGATCGTGTAAGATGGAACATTAGGTCATGGCCAGTTTGCCAGAGCCAGTCAAGTGTGTTCTACATTTAGAAAAAGAGGAAGAATGTCTGGGCCCCTGCCCCTTTAAAAGGCCAAAGGACAACTTAAGGTCAATCAGAATAACAACGTCTTGGTTTTACTTACCCTACACACACGGAAACTGTCTCTAGCACTATATAGGCTACATTTTTATATTATTCAAGTTGGAAAAGTATCACTAGTAGAGTACTTTCATCATATTCACAGTGGTGAATACTAGATGTCTGCGTAATTGTGACAATTCATACCACACATTAGGGTACATTTCATCAGCACGAATTATCTTCCAAACATGCTGATCACAAAATACAATGGTGTATTGAAGGAGCCAAAGAATAAATACGTTAAATATGTGAAAACAGAAGGCTTTTTCTTTTTTTAACCAAAAATCAAAGGACATGCAAACAGCATTTTAAAATGTGGGGAAAAAAAAGTTCACCATCAAACTGATAACCAAAGATGGGCAAAATAAAATTGCAATGAGTTCACTTTTTGCCTCTAATATTAAAAAATTACAATATCCAATGCAATAAATGGTACAGTGCTGGGGCTTTCTCATACTCAGCTGATAAAAATATATAAATTGCTATTAGCTCTCTGGAAAGTAATTTACCACTATATTTCAAAACCCTTAAAATGGGGTGGAGCCGTGCAATTTATGTTAGCAAACTATCCAAGTGATTCTGATACACATGTAAGTTTGAGAACCACTGTCCTAGGGACTCTCACCTACTCCCATGGCTTAATGACCATCTGTAGGCAGATGAGTCCTAAATCTGCATCTTGTACCCCAGATGTCTTTTCGGAATTCCAGGCCCATACAACCAACTACTCACTTGGCATTTCCTTTTTTGATATCTCATAGATACTTCAAGATAAACATGTTTAACGTTAGGTTCAGATACTTCTCAAAATATTCTCTACCTCCAGGGATGCCAATCTCCACAAATGGCACTATCATTTCTACTCAAGTCAGAAATCGACGTGCCATCTGTGACCCTTGCCCTTTCACCTCATCACTACATCCAATCACGCACCAGTTCTCAAAGACATATGATACTGCTATAGACTGAACTATGTTCCCTAAAATTCGTATGTTGAAGCAATGACCCCAGTGTCACTGTATCTGGAAATAGGGGCTTTAGGAGCTAATTAAAGTTAAATGAGGTCATCAGGTTGGGGCCTAAAAACGATAGGATTGTGGACCTAGAAGAGGAACTCTCTCTCCGCCATGTGAGGACACATGGCCATCTGCAAGCCAAGAAGAGCGCTCTCGCCAGAAACTTACCCTGGTGGACCTTGATCTGGGACTTCTGGCTCCCCCAACAGTGAGAAAATAAACTTCTGCTGTTTACGCCACAAGCCTTAATTATACATTTCACTATAGCAGCCCATGCTGACTAAGACAGTTACCTACACACTGTCCCTTTCGTTTTATCTCTAGAGCTACCATCCTTGTACAGACTACCATCTTCTCTTGCCTAAACCACTGCAATATCTTTCTAGCAGTTTTCCCTCCATATCAGTCTCACCTCCTTCAAACTATTCTTTATACCCAGATAGAGGAATATCATCAAGTCAGGTTTCTATTTAAAATCCCTCAGTGGCTCTCCTTGTCTTTCAAATAATGCCCAAATACTTAACATACAGATGTCGGGATAATACAAGAAATATTAACTGATTGTCGTGTGGGGCGGCCTGCGGGGTCTCAGCTCCTGCTACCCACATAAGAACGCAGGATGTGGCTAGGCCAAAAAGGAACACCCACACAGCCATAGGTAGGGGAGTCATACCACTATAGTCTCACTGGAGGCTGGATTCACACGACCTGCGACCTGCTGTCCGCTTTTCTGCCTGCTAACCGACCGACTCCACTTACTAACTGCAATCTGCCATGCTAACTGCAATCCACGCTTGCTAGCTCAGCCACCATCTTCCTGTTAGCCCCCATTTTCTGCTAGCGTAGCCACGACAGTTATATTAGTGGCCAATGGCTCACTGGTTACAGCTGACGGCCAACTGGCCACAGCTGATGGCCATCTAATCACAGTTGATGGCCATTTACTACCTGAACCAGCACCTTTCCATGTGAGGCCGAGAGCCTGGAAACTGCACTTTGGGGCTCTGTCCTCACACACAGACTGCTGGGAATCACCTTTATCTGTGAGGCTGTGCTCAGGTCCTTTTCTCAGGCACCCTACGCAAGCGTCACTCAGCAAGTATACTGCCCCATTTTTTTCTAATGCCTAGTGTGGGGACAGAGCCCCTGAAAGCAGTTTCCAGGCTCTCAGCCTCACATAGAAAGGTGCTGGCTCAGGTAGTAAATGGCCGTCAACTGTGATTGCATGGCCATCAGCTGTGGCTAGTTGGCCGTCAGCTGTAACCAGTGAGCCATTGGCCACTAACATAACTGCCGTGGCTACGCTAGCAGCAAATGGGGGCTAGCAAGAAGATGCTGGCTGGCAAGAGCGGATTGCAATTAGCACGGCGGATTGCAGCTAGCAAGTGGGGTTGGTTGGTTTCCAGAGAAAAGCAAATGGCGTGTGGATTGCAGATCGTGTGTGGCTCCTGCTTCTTATGTCTCCAACCCAGTCGCCAGCGAGAATATAGTCGTATGACTCCCCTGTCTGTGGCTCCGTGGGTGTTCCTTTTTGGCCTCACCATGTCCTGAGTTCTTATGTGGGGAGCGGGACTAGAGACCCCTGTGGGGACAAAGCCCCAGAAAGTAGTTTACAGGCTCTCGGCCTCACGTGGAGGAGTGCTGGCTCGGGTAGTAGATGGCCGTCAGCTGTGGCTGATTGGCCGTCAGCTGTAGCCAGTTAGCCAATTAGCCGCCAATATAACTGCTGCAGCTACGCTAGGAAGGAGAGAAGAAAGAGAGAAGAATGGGGGCTAGCAAGAAGATGGCGGCTGGGCTGGCAAGTGTGGATGGCGGTTTGAGGACAGTGTGGATCCAGCCTCCAGTGAGAGTATAGTGCCGCCAGAGAGAATATAGTGGTATGACTCCCCCACCTATGGCTCCGTGGGTGTTCCTTTCTGGCCTCACCATATCCTGCGTTCTTGTATGGGGAGCGGGAGCAGAGACCCTGCAGGCCTCCCCGCACGACACCCCGCAAGACGCCCCGCGTGACAGATGAACATCTTTGACCAGTTTTATACAAGTCAGGTCTCCTGTCAGACTTTTGCAACTTACTTAGAATTTCGTCCAACTTGCAATGTATGCACTGATAATTACTTACAGTGATTTGTTTAGTGTCTATCTTCCCTGCTAGGCTATAAATTCCAGGTGTCTGTTTAATGTAACCTCAGTATCTAAAATATACTAAGTGTTCAATGAATATTTATGACTGACCCACTGACAAAGTTAAATCATTATAGATTTCAGAACTAGTGTTCTGGTGCCATATCTGCTGATTTACAGAATCCCAAGGTTGCACAACATTTTTAAAAAGAAAGGGTTCTATTTGCAACTCCTTTTCTGAATGAATTATATTTTATCAACAACAATTTGGAAAGAAATTTATTTGCCCACATACAACTAGCGTCCACATACTCTAGTTTAAATTTTTTATCTCCATCAAAATAGCCTCATTGTTATGAACCTAGGCAACAACTTTAGAATAAATAAATGGTATATATTTAAACTCAATCAAGTAGTGTTACATTTTGAAACACTATTTCTGCATAAGATTTCACTTGAAAAAAGAGCTTGAATGCCACTCTTAATGCATTTACATCTTAGAGAAGAAATAAAACTTTTACAACAGGTTGGAAGAAGAGTCTAGAGTTCTCCTTTACCCAAAGACCTATGAGAAACAGGGTTATTTTGCCCTACTTACCGTGTTTCCCCCAAAATAAGACCTAGCCGGACCATCAGCTCTAATGCGTCTTTTGGAGCAAAAATTAATATAAGACCCAGTATTATATTATATTATATTATATTATATTATATAGACTGGGTCTTAAAATAAGACTGGGTCTTATTATTAATTTTTGCTCCAAAAGACACATGAGAGCTGATGGTCCGGCTAGGTCTTATTTTCGGGGAAACATGGCTAGTTTGTGGTCAACTGAAACATTTATAATAATACTTATAGTTTTAATTCTCCTTTCTTACATTTATCCTACATAATTTTCCTTCTCCAATTTACACAACTAAGATATATTTATCACTGGGCTGGAGGAAAAGGAAGGATTCAAGGAGTGGGGAAAGAGATCGAAGGTAAAGGGCAGGATCTTGCGGATCACCTAAGCAACCTAGAAAAAACACTGATTATTCTACCATGAATCCCCTCACTTTTCCTTTTACACAACCCAGTAGAAAGGGTACAAAATATATTTGACTCCATGTCATATTGGGAATGATACCAATAGATGTACGTCATCTTCAGGACAATCAATGGTTGTACCACATTAAATAAATACTTTAGCTATAGCACTGATTCTCTGAAGTCCACTCAACAAAGAATCCATTCTACTGATCAACCTCCAGACCTGAGTCATCAATACATTAGAAGAAGCCAACAGGATATCATCTTCATTTAGATGTCAAACCCAACATGTCTCAAATGGAACTCATTATTTCCTCCACAAACTGGTTTACCTTCTTAATTTCCCTCTTTGAACTAGCACTACAATCATAATCCTAGTCATCCAAACTTACAACCTACGGGGCTACCTTTAACCTCTCTGTTCTCTTTCTCCACAATACAGGTAAGAAGAAAGGAGCTAGGAACTACTCTCTGTCCTGACTACTAAATGGATTAGTCACCTCAGAGAGTTCTCAAGGTGAAGTACAAGGCCAATAGGTCAGAATGCCCGGTTGCATTTGTGCAGACTGCCAGCCACACCTCGGACCTACTGAATCAGGGTTGGGTTGCGGAGTCTGCATTTTAAATTAGCTCTCCAGGGGACTTCTTCTAAACAGAATCAATACTCTAATGAAAATGACCCAATTATAGAAAGGCATACTGAGGAATAGCAGTTGGGTGAGTAAGGGCCCCCTGTTCAAAGGACACAAAAGGAAGTAACTAAGTCCCAGGCAAGTGGGTGGAACACAGACACAGAAAAACAGAATAAACAATAAGAGTTTTCAATACTTCTAAAGCCACCACTGAGATACACAGCCCTTCACCAGGATAAGGCAGAAGAGAACCCACTTCACCAAAAAAAGGACAGACCAGAAAAAGTCATGCCAGAAATTAGTTCCAGGGTGGTACTATTCCAGAGTTGTCATTAGCCCATAGGATAACAGCTCTGACAATAAAGAGACCTACGGAACAATACAGGAGGCTGGGAGGAATGATGGGCTTCATCTGTGTCAGCCAGGATTTGATTGCCAATAAAAGAAGCCATTCTAGCTCATTTAAACTCAAAGAGATTTAATATATTGAACTGAGTGCTTACAAAATTGTTAGAAAGTCTGGGGAAAGAGCTCCAGACTTGACCAGGAATGATCGCCAGATATGCCACCCAAGGTAGCTACTGCCTGTAGCTACCTTGGTAGCTTTCTGCCATGGTCAGAAAACTGCGGGATGAGCAAAGCTGGGGAATAAGGCAGTAGCAGCCCCAGCTCCTGGCTCCAGACACATTGCTTCAGTCCAGATCCATGCCATCCAATGGATGTGCCTGCCACCCACAGAAGTAGGGACCAGAACTTGGGGCCTCTGCTGCATTGCCATACAAAAACCAGAGCCTCCATGTCTCTGCTTGCTGGTGGAAACAGCAGAAGTGACACCTCTGTCTCCCTTCCGTCTTCCAAGTATGACATTCACATCTGCTGTGGCAGAGACTGGACCACACGTGTGTCATGCGGGAGACCCTGCTCGCTGCGCCATTTGTCGTGCGGGGCGGCCTGCGGGGTCTCTGCTCCCGCTCCCCATACAAGAATGCAGGATATGGTGAGGCCAAAAAGGAACACACAAGGAGCCATAGATAGGGGAGTCATACTAGTATATTCTCGCTGGCGGCTCTATACTCTCACTGGAGGCTGGATCCACACTGTCCGCAACCAGCCATCCTAACTGCAATCCACGCTTGCCAGCCCAGCCGCCATCTTCTTGCTAGCACCATTCTCTCTCCTCTTCTTTCTGCTAGCGTAGCCACAGCAGTTATATTAGTGGCCAATGGCTCACTGGTTACAGCTGACGGCCAACTAGCCACAGCTGATGGCCATCCCATCACAGTTGATGGCCATTTACTACCTGAGCCAGCACCTGTCTATGTGAGGCTGAGAGCCTGGAAACTACTTTCTGGGGCTCTGCCCCCACACGTGGTATCTAAGGAAGTCTGGGAAATGGAGGCTTTAGCTCTCCGTCCTCTAGCGTGTTCCGAAGGGGAGTTAGGTGGAGTACTGCGGGCCACAAATGATATCTCTCTCGGCATCATACTCAGCTGGAAGCTTCTCTACTAGACTGGAAGCTATCAGAGGCCAGAGAGCTGACTGATGTTAACCAGAAGTCCCAGGACTTAGCAGAGTGTCTGAAGAGTAGTAGAGGGAAGGAAAAAAGGAGGAAGCGGGGGAGGGACCAATTCGGGGCAGAATCTACAGTTGGAAAACATTGGGAAATTCCATTTTGACAGTATTTAAACCTTAATATGAAATGAAGCAGGGAATGACACTAATAATCCTCATTTCTCAGTAGCTTGTAATTTCAGTCTGTTTTTCTTCATTTCCATGACTACAAACTTAATAAAATTTAAATTATTTATACCTGGAAAAAGTCAGTTTTCTCCTAACTTGTGTCCTGCCTAATTTCTTCCCATTCTTTCCCATTCTAGCCCAGTCTACACAATGATCTCTGACTGAGATTCCTAAAATAGTGGTCTTCAATCTTTTTACTTGCAAACACTTTCAAAAGAATTTTGTAAATCTTTGTATCCTCTTGCAAATTATTAGATGACATCTAAAACTTTTCATCCCAAGTTAAAATAGTTGCAAAGAATGTAACTTCCAATGTACTATAAATATTAACATTAAAAAAAATTAAGGCAGTTTAACAAATATATCCAATAGAATTTAAATACCACGTCATCTATTTTTTTTAAAAATACATGAACAAGCTGTTTTCTAATAATCAGAGTTTTTTCATCTTTTCTTTATCTCCTTGAACTCATATTTCTATTTTGATTCTACTAAAAAAATCATCCTGATATATTTTATTATTGAAAGTCTTTTCTCAATTATCTGAATTATCACAACAAAAGGCACATATTTTGACATTACATTTTAAAATTTCCAGTGACCATAAAGCTGTGTTTAAAAATTATTCTGGGCTTGCTTTGATAATCTCCTGAGTCCCAAATCCATCTTTGGGATTTTCCTTATGTAGTCAGACACAGTTAAATATTTTGAATGGTTATTAGGGAAGTAAGGCTAGCAGAAGTTTTGCTCAGGAAGAGTGGTAGTCAAATAACCTTTGAGGAGGAATATGGAAACTATATGTTTATCTATACATGGTCTTTAAAGTTTTACGCCAAATTGGTGGAGAAGACAACCAAGATGGCACAGTAGGTAAACGCTGTGTTTACCACCTCTCACAATCACATCAAAATTACAACAAATCTACAGAACAACCATTATTGAGAATTGCCTAAAATCAAGTTGAACTGAAGTCTTTCAACTAAGGACTTGCAGAAGAAGCCACCTCCAGACTGGTAGGAAGGGCAGAGATGCCGATCGGGCTGGTCCCACATCAGTGTGTGACCATTACAGATCGGGAGGGCTGTTTCGGCTGTGGGGTTCCACCATCTCCTAAAGGAGCGAGAGATACCAGCCCCACCCCAGCCCAAGGTTCCAGTGCTGGGGGTATAAGTCCCCATAATTTTTGATTCTGAAAACAGCGGAGATTGTGACTGAGTGAATTGAATATAGCTGCACTCACAGGCACTTCTCTTAAAGGCGCGAACTTATCACCAAAGGAATCACTCGCTCTGAGCTCCAGCACTGGGGCAGCAGCTGAAACGGTGGCAGGGAAAAATGGTGGGGAACTAACTTGTCTGGCTTGGGATGGGAGCTGGAGAGGCGGTTTTCTCCTGGATGGAGGAACTGGAGGAGGTCATTGTTTCGTTGCTGAGCCCTCCGTGGTCCCTGTGCGTGAACACAGGTGGCCACAATTTCTGAGTCTCCCCTATTCGTTCACCCCACCCTAGTGATTTAAGACCTGGCCCTGCCCAAATTTTGGGCATATCCACGCTGCTTTCAGTGTCTTTCTCAAGCAGACAACCTGCCTTGGCTCAAGCTACAGTTTCTTAGTTTCTCTCAAAGGTTCATGGAACCCAGATAAGCAGCATCTGGCTTGAGCATGTCCTATACCTCTGGCTCAGCAGCCCTAAGCCGGCACTAGCGGCAACTAGCCTTGGTTTGTGGTTTGGCCTCTCTAAGGCACTTCCAAGCACAACACGACGGCAGACATCTGTGGATTTCTTTCTGGCTCCTGCTAGGTGCTCCCGAGTAAGGCACGGGCTGTGGCTGAAGGAGACCTACAGTGGATCACCTCCAAGGTGGTGTGGGGCAGGCGTCCCCAGTGGTGAGCTGGAGCATCACCTAGCCGTCTCCAAGTACCTATGACACACCCAAGGGACGGATTGGGCAGGCACCAGAGTCCTGCTGAGGCACAGCCTGCTCTGTAGGATCAGCCCCTGCATAACAACCCTTCCACTCTAGTGAAGGCCAGTCCTCATAACCAGTGAGCTCAAGCATCCGTCCCTCACACTGATGTGCAAATATCAACGAAGGCTCAACTACAAGAGGAGGGCACACACAACCCACACAAGGGACTCACCTGGAACACATGGTTCAGGTGACCAGAAAGACTGCACCACTGAACCCCACAGCACACCTACTACATAAGGCCACTCTACTAAGACCAAAGACATAGCAGCCCTACCTAATACATAGAAAGCAACACAGGGAGGCAGCCAAAATGGGGAGACAAACAAACATGTCCAAAATAAAAGAACAGAGCAAAGCTCCAGAAAAGGAACTAAGCGAAGTTGAGATAAGCAATCTATCAGATGCAGAGTTCCAAACACTGGTTCTAAGGATGCTCAATGATCTAATAAAAATAGAGACAGAAACAATGAAAAAGAACCAGTCAGAAATAAAGGATACAATAATGGAAACGAAGAATATATTACAAGCAATCAACAGATTAGATGAAGCAGAGGATCCAACCAGTGATGTAGAAGATAAGGTAGCAGAAAATACCCAACCACAATAGAAAAAAGAATCCAAAAAATTTCGGAGAGTTTAAGGGGTCTCCGGGATAATATCAAGTGTACCAACATTCGCATCATAGGGGTACCAAATGGAGAAGAGAAAGAAGAGCAAGGAATTGAAAACCTATTTGAAGAAATAATGTCTGAAAACTTCCCTAACTTGGTGAAGGAAATGGACATATAAGCCCAGAAATCACAGAGTTTCAAAGAAGATGAGCCCAAACAGGCCCATACCAAGATACGTCAAAATTAAAATGGCCAAGGTTAAAGACAAACAGAGAATCTTAAAAGCAGCAAGAGAAAAGCAGTTAGTTACCTACAAGGGAGGTCCCGTAAGACTGTCAGCTGATTTCTCAATGGAAATTTTGCAGGCAAGAGGGATTAGTAGGAAATATTCCAAGTTATGAAAAGCAACGACATTCAACCAAGATTGCTCTACCCAGCAAGTCTGTCATTTAGAATTGAAGGACAGATAAGGAGCTTCCCAGATAAGAAAAAGATGGAGTTCATCACCACCAAACCAGTATTACAAGGAATCTTAGAAAGACTTCTTTAAGATGGGAGAGGAGTTAAGGATGGGTGAAAGGGGAAAGGATTAAGAAGAAAAAATTGGTTGTTATACAGCAGTCACGGGGATGTAAGGGTATAACATAAGGAATATAGTCAATAATATTGTAATAACTAGGTATGGTGCCAGATAGGTACTAGAGCTATCAGGGTGATAGATGGGAATGGGGTTGGGGGCAGGGTGAAAAAGGTGAAGGCAGTAAGAAATACAAATTGATAATTAATACAGTATGGGGAATATAATCAACAATGTGGTAAAGATCACGTAAGGTGCCAGATGGGCACTGGATTTATCAGGGGGAGCACGTCATAGACTGTGTAGATGCCTGACCAATGCGCTATATACCTGAAGAGCTGAAGTAGAATAATATTGAATGTCAACTGTAACTAAATATATAGGTATATACAGTCACGAAATGTAGAATACAACATAGGGAAGATAGTCGATGGTATTATAAGAGGGTAGTAACTTGGGGGGTGGGTTATCACTTTATGAGGGGTTTAAATGTCTAACTATTACATTGCTTTGTATACCTGAATCTAATAACAAAAAAGGAAAAAATTATTCTGGATTAAGTTATTTCAATTACTATTAGTATTCTATTGATAAAAACAACACAGATATATTATAAATTTTGATAATTAACTATTAAACAGAAAAATCAAATTTTTATTTTAAATGTTTCTCTTAATGAGCTTGGTGGAGAAGGCTGGTTTTGCTAAATTATGTCAAGTATCTAATTTTTGCTAAAATTAGGTCAGGTATCAATTTAGCCTAATTACTTATTCTTTGTGTCTGAACTGAGACAGAGTTCAACCTCAGTTTTATTCCCCTACCTATTTTTGTTTATTATTAATGTAAATATTAAGAAAATTTTGTTCATATAAAACAGTAGGTGAGAAAAGAAGGGGTTTTGCTACAGCAATGCCCTCAATTTTTTGCACTCTCTCAGAATCATATGCTAAAAATCATGGGGAATCTTAGCACCAAAATTTGTTCTTAATAATCTATAAATTGACAACTTGATTATAGTCCTTCCTGCAATTTTACTGAAAGCAAAATAGGAAACCATCTAATTGCACATGGAATTGTTACTCATTCATTAACATGACTCCCTTTCTCATCACCAATACCAATATCTCTGTGTTTCCAATTAGCTCAGTGTGTTACAGAGGTTTTTCTACCACAATAGATATACACTATAGAAAGATTAGGGGAAGAGGGTCCTTTCTTCTTTAAAATGTGACATAATGGTAAGGGGTGTGTGAAAGAAGATATGGAAATTTTGTATCCTCAAGCAGATCAGATTTAAAAAAAAATTTTTTTTCAGATTTGTTGATATATAACTCACAAATAAAGTTGTAAAATATTTAAAGTGTATAATGTGGTGATTTAATATAAGTATACACTGTGAAAGAACTCCTTCCATCGAGTTAATTAATGCATCCATCACCTCACATATTTACCTTTTTAGGGGAAGGTGAGAACATTTAAGTTTTACTCTCTTAGCAAATCCAATTGTACAATCCAGTGTTATCAACTACATCATCATATTATCCATTAGATCTTCAGACCTTACTCATGTTATAACTGAAAGCTTGTACCCTTTCACCAACCTCTCTGTTTCCCTCACCCCCCAGCCATTGGGAACCATTTTTCTACTCTGTTTCTATGAGTTTGACTTTTTATCAGATTCCACATATAAGTGATACCATGCAGTATTTGTGTTTTTCTGTCTGACTTATTTCACTTAGCATAGTGCCCTCCAGGTTCATCCACGTTGTTGCAAATGACAGGATTTCCTTCTTTTTTAAGGCTGAATAATATTCCATTATACATGTGTGTGTGTATATATATGTGTACATATATATATTTGTTGATATATTTTTACATATACATATATATGTATATACAGAGAGTGCCAAAAAATGTATACACATTTTAAGAAAGGAAAAACATGTATTAAAATTGTAATACTCAATATATACCAATAACAAAAGATGGATACAAGTCATGTGCATACATTTTTTGGCACCCCAGTATATGTATATATACATACTGAAATATACACCACCTTTCTTGATCTATTCACCCAATGTTGGCTATTGTGAATAATGCTGCAATGAACATGGGAGTATAGATATTTCTTCAAGATAATGATTTTGTTTCCTTCACATACATACCCAGAAATGGAATTGTGGATCCTATGGTAGATCTATTTTCCATGTTTTAAGGAACCTCCACACTGTTTTCCATAGTGGCTGCACAAATTTACATTTCCATGAACAATATACAAGAGTTCCCTTTTCTCCACTTCCTTGTCAACACTCATCTCTTGTCTTTTAGGGACAGCCATTCTTACAGGTGTGAGGCGATATCTCATTGTCATTTTGATTTACAGTTATCTGCTGATTAGTGATGTTGAGTACATTTTCATGTACCTGTTAGCTATCTGTATGTCTTCCTTGGAAAAATGTCTATTCAGATCCTTTGCCTATTTTTAAATTGGGTTATTTCTATATTTGCTATTGAGTTGTATGAGTTCTTGCATATTTTGCATAATAACCTTTCACTGGATATGTGGTTGGCAAATATTTTCTCCCATTCCACGGGTTGCCTTTTCATTTTATTGATGGTTTACTTTGCTGTGCAGAAACTTTTTAGTCTGATGTAATCTCACTTGTTTTTGTTTTTTTTTCTTTTGTTGCCTTTGCTTTTGGTGTCAAATCCAGAAAATCACTGCCAAGACCAATATCAAAGAACTTACTCCCCTACTTTGTCTTCTAGGAATTTTAGTTTCAGGTCTTACATTCAAGTCTTTAATCCACTTTGAGTTGTTATTGTACATAATGTAATATAGGGGTCCAGTTTCATTTTTTGCATGTGACTGTCCAGTTTTCCCAACATCACTGATTGACAGTACTATCTTCGTTTGTTATGATCTTGTGGGTCTCTTGGACACAAACCCCATTGGTTTTCAGAGCTAGGTGCTTTGGTGGCTAGTCAAGTGGGAGTCTTAAAAATTGGGGCACTAAATATGGGGTCCAAACCCTTCACTCCTCAGGGAAAAGCTGGAAGTTAGGGATTCCCTCCTTATTGCATGATGCTGTGCTGGGGGTGAGGTTTATGGAGAGAGTATGTCTCGGCCTTTCCTGTTTTGATATGGGTATTTTCTTATTCATCTGATGTGTAGGTGTCACTCAGCTAATTTCTGGATCTTTCCATGAGAATTGCTCCAGTATAGCTCTCCTTTCCATGCATCCATGGGAGAAGGGGACTCAGGAGCCTCCTCCCATGTCGCCATCTTGGTCCTCTCTCAAAAATTATTTTTCCAGATCAGTTTTAAGGAGTGCAAAGAAAAACTGAACATCCAGAATATTGATTCCTTAAAACTCTCCTTTGCCTTCATAGTTCTTGTAAAGTCTTCCTATACCATAGGTATAGGTGTAGGTATAGTTTGAAGACTATTACCCTAAAACAGCACAACTTGCCTAGGTAGTATCTCTTCATGACATAAAAATCAAATTTAAAAAAATTTTTTAAGGATGAGAATGACTAACCCTGTATTTTAAAAAATTATTTATTTTTCAATTACAGTCGACATACGATATTATATTAGTTTCAGGTGTACAACATAGTGATTAGACATTTATATAACTTACTAAGTGATCACCCCGATAAATCTAGTACCCATCTGACACCATACATACCCTGTTTCCCCAAAAATAAGACCTAGCTGGACCATTAGCTCTAATGCATCTTTTGGAGCAAAAATTAATATAAGACCCGGTTTTATATTATGTTAGATAAGACCCGGTCTTATTTTACTATAAGACTATGTCTTATAGTAAAATAAGACCGGGTCTTATATTAATTTTTGCTCCAAAAGATGCATTAGAGCTGATGGTCCGACTAGGCCTTATTTTCAGGGAAACATGGTAGTTATGACAATACTATTGGCTCTATTCTTTATGTTATACTTTACATCCCCATGACAGTTTTATAACTACCAATTTGTACTTCTTAATCCCTTCACCTTTTTCACCCACCCCCAAATCTCCTCACATCTGGCAATTATCAAAATGTTCTCTGTAACTATGAGTTTCTTTCCATTTTGCTTGTTTATTTTGTTCTTTAAATTCCACATATAAGTGAAATCATATGACATTTGTCTTTCTCTGGGTGACTTACTCCACTCAGCACAATACCCTTTACGTCTATCCATGCTGTTGCAGATGGCAAGATTTCAGTCTTTTTCAGGGCTGAGTAACATTCCACTATATATGTAATACCTCTTCTTTATGCCTCCATCCACTGATGGACACCCAGGTTGCCTCCATATCTTGGCTATTGTAAATAATGATGCAATGAACATATGGATACACATATCCCTTCGAAGTAGTGTTTTTGATTTCTTTGGATAAGTACCCAGAGGTGGGATTACTGGGTCCTTCTTTGTCTCTTGTTATAGCCTTTGTTTTAAAGTCTGTTTTGTCTGGTATAAGTATTGCTACCCCAATTTCTTCTTTTTTTGTTTCCATTTTCAAGAAATATGGTATATATACTTATATTATATTTACAAATATAAATATATGTATATAATTTACATATTCATTATTCATTATATATATTCATTATGCATTATTCATTTATATTTACGTATTTTTATTTATGTATATTTATAAATATAAATATTATTTATATATTTATCAAGAAATATATATTTTTAAATGCTGGAGAAGAGCTGAAAACATACCATTCTATAAGCTGCACTACAGGTTAAAAATTTGAATTAAAGAGACCTTATTTTAACAAGAGCTTTATTATCCAAGAGTACCTGGAGTTCATAAAAAATTTTTTTAAATAGGTAGAAGAGGGCACTATGAAGAAGGCAACAGATCAATATAACTCAATCCACTGTAACAGTAGGAAAATACCTCCTGTTTTTCCTCCTGTTTACATTTACATTGGCTCATTTTTATTCATTAGTGTTCATAGTGCAGTTTTGCTGTAAAATAAAGAACAATGACAGGCATAACAAGAAGTGGTATACGCTTTGGGGGAAAAGGTAGAATTTTTAGTATACATTAATTTGTTAGATTTGCATGTTTAATTTACTACTTATCTTTAGAAATACTAAAAGATTATTTATTTACATATTAATATGAAATTCTTTACAGCAACGGTATTACAGGTCCTTATAAAGAACTCAGATTCTCTCAGTCTATGGAGGGGCTAATGAATTAATGACATTCAAGTGTACCATGTACCTTTATATTTGTGAAAACAATTATTCCTTTCTCACCTACAAGTGCAAGATGAAATGTGACTATAATGTAAGGTGACTTTTTATTATTGAAAGTTCTAAACATGCAAAAATAAGTAGTACAATGAACCTCATGTCTACCCATTATTTCCTCTATACTCCCATACTGCCCTCTCCTCCCACCACTGGATTATTTTAAAGCAAATCTCACAACATTTCGCCTTATTATTTTAGTATGTCTCTCCAAAAAATGACTTTAAAAAAATAACCACAATATCATTATCACATCTAAAAATTAACAATATGTGACTAGTTTAAAATACACTGAATTTGCACAACCAAAGGAGTGTTCTTTTCAAAGTATCATCTTAAAAGGCTACAAGTGATGCTAGCATTTCTCAAAACATTTTTGGACTACTCAGGGTTATTTTCAGTATTTACTATATATTCCTTAATAATCTCAAATGATGACAAATCTCCACTCTTCAAAGATGGACTTGACTTGAAAACAGTCAAAAGTCTTTGGGAATAAACCTCAATAAATAGGGGAAGTCATCAGACTGGGCAGGACTGGTTTTGTTAGAGACAGTAATATATACAGAGGCACAAGCTGTGTTCCTTTCATGAAAGGAGTTTGATGCTCATAAACTAGCTGTGAAATTACCTACTCAATGACCAGAGATGCTTGGGGAGAAAAAGAGCTCTGTTGTACTGGGAGCTGAAGCAGGAGTGAAACTAAGAGAAGAATGTGAAGCGGCTGAGAGAGGCAGCCAACTGGTAAAAGGAACTTATGCTTAATCTTTGTACCCTAAATTCCAGTGATTCCAGGCCACTTTCAGGATTTATCTTGCATTTCAGGCCTCCGTGGGGCCTCTGCTTTTGCAAATGATGTTCCCTGTAATTGCAATGCCTACTCCCACTGGTAGACCCACTGGACGAATCCCTAGTCATCTTTTAAGACCTTGATCAAATATTACCGTATTCCTTGACTCTCTTTGGCACAATTAATTATTACATTGTCTGGTCCTATTTGTACTCTGTAGATCTTTTAAACATGTCTGTGACTACTTTATAATTATTCAGATATGTACGTATTCCCCCAATTAGGTTGGGAGTTTTGGTTTTGTATCTCTGGCACACAGTGATAGCAGGCACTTAGTAGGCCCTCAATGCTTATTTGTTTAGTACACAGATACAGATGGTTTACACCCTGAAAGGTCCTCATAATGCAGCAAAGTAGTTGTGGGTTCAAAAACTTTAAAGCAAAAAAGACAAACCTTATGCAAGAGCAGTTTTTATAAAGAAACCCAGAAAATCTCAGATGTTGGCAGTGGAAAGCACAGAACTGCTGAAAGAAATTTAGCAAATTTTTTCCCCTTTTTAAAAATAAAATTTCCAAATCCATTTTTGGGATAATGTTTTATTTTTCTTTCAGGAATTAATACTTGAGGAGTTAACAAATTAAGTACCAGTTAAAACTGAGTACCAGTTAAAATCGAGTTCAAGCTTAGTTGATCCACATTTTTCTCAAAATAAATTTAGAAGGCAGAACAAAGCATAAAAAATGAATCATCTACGTTCAAGGAACTAGACGACTGACTCTTAAGGCCATTCCGTAAAAACTGAAGTATGGAACGACAGAAACAGGACTCAATATGGTCTCTTGTCAGGACGATTCACTTACAGTCCTCCTCTGCTTCCTCTCCCACCTTCGCCCAGAACAAGAATCCCATCCATTCTTACTCCAATGACCTGGACTTGGGCCTTGGTGGGAGGCAGAAGCGTCTCTTCTAGCATTATGTTAATGGTAGGGCCACACCTACACCTGTGGCATAGTCCCAGGATGGAAAATAAAAGAGTTTGTGGGCAGCCCAGGTGGGTAGAAGGAGAAAAGAAGAGCCACCTGTGAAGAACAACTGCATCTGATATCACCTGTGCTGATATGAACCTGAATTTTATCTAGACAATAAAGCCTCTTTCTCAGAGTGCCTTCCAAGCCCCACCTGGCTCACAGCATATTTTCACATAGTTTTTTTATTTTTTTATTTAGTGAGCCCACAGAAATTTTTACAATCCTTTTTATCAGCTGGTAAATATTCTATTGAACCATGTTTGTATGAAAATAACCTGATTTAGATACAGAAGAAACAGAATTGAAGTAGTTGAGCAACAGGTTTGCTTGGTTTCAATGGTTACATTGCACAACCCGGGCAAGGCATCCCATGATAGAAAAGGTTGTTCTAACTCAACCAGGAAATCCGGCCAGACCACCCAGGGACTTACAAAAGCACTCAGCCTCCACAACATAGGAATGATTTCATCGACCTCATGACACATGGCCTCTTAGATCCCGTGGCCATTCTCAACCGGAGAATTATGAAATAAATTAACAATTTGTTTTTGCTAGTTTTATAAACAAAATTTAATGTTTAATTAAAAAACACAATCCAAAATGATAGCTTAAAATGACTGCATATACACAAAGTTGAAAATATAGAAATGATGAAAATCCAAATAATAATACCATCTTTATGTTATTTGAAAACAGCATATTTTGATTGTTACATATAAATAATTTCACATTCCTAATAAAGTGGAGAAAAGTGAGACATTCAAGACCCCTGTTATCTTTTGAAATATTAAATACCAAAAACTTATGTTTAATCTTGATTCCAAATTTCAGAGAAAGTTATATGCATATGAGAGAGATATTTTCTTAAATTCTGAGAGAAAACAAATCTAAAATATTTAAAATGATTTTTCAAAATGTATATACAGTGGTACCTCGGTTTTCGAACGTCTCCGTTGACAAACATTTCGGTTTACGAACGCTGTAAATTTTAAGAATCTATGGTATCATTTGATAGTAAAATTCATGCTAAATTTACAGTTTTAGAGGTTGATTTTAAAGATCTGGAATGGATTACTGTCTATGGGAAAACCGTGCCTCGGTTTTCGAACGTTTCAGAACTCAAACGGTCTTCCAGAACGGATTATGTTAAAAAAACGAGGTACCACTGTATTAATAATTTCCTCTGAAGATCAATGTGCTAAATTGAAATTTATTTTTCCCAAAGAAGGTTTAATTTTTATTTGCCGGGTCCAATTTTTGCATATGGAAGTTCGAAACAGTTCATTGTAATTGCTGCTTTCTATTTAATCATCAATTCAGTTCATATTACTAATGCAAATTTTTATAGAGGATCTATCCATAACATTGTACTTACCTGGGGGAACCATCCATTAAAAGGATGAGAGAGAATTCATCACCCTCATTACTTCTTTTAAGCATATTCATGAGAATAAGGCAATAATTATGATAAATTAATCTTAATAGGTTGCTAAGGGCAGACTTATACCTGATTGGGGCTTATATGCCTTTTCTAAATAAATTCTATTTAAAAATCCAACTAGTGCATAAAATAATCAGTTGCTTTCTATAAAACAATATAAATTATTTTTGAACTTTTAAGTTTTAAATAATTTCAAACTGATGAAAGAATTGCAAGAATAGCACATAGAATTCCTGGATACTTTTCACCCAGATTCACCAACTCTTAACAGTTTGTCACATTTATTTTAGTCCTTACTGTCTGTCTATCTATCTATCTATCTATCTATCTATCTATCTATCTATCTATCTATCTATCTTTATAGATATTGTCTTACAGAATTTTAACATTAATACAATAATATGCTATTTTCTAATATACTGTCCATATTCAAACATCACCAATTTCACAATGATGATCTTTATGGCAAATTTCCCCCTAATCCAGGATCCCTCATTGCACTTACCTGTCATATCTTTAGCATCTTTTAATCTGTAAAGTTTCCTTGCCTTCCTCTTTCTTTCATGACATTCACATTTTAAAAGAATACAACCCATTTGTTTCAATAGAATATCCTCTATTTTGGATGTCTTTAAAGTCTCCTCATTATTAGATGAAGGTATGTATTTTTTGCAAGAATCCTTAGTAAGTGACGTTGTGTCCTCAGTGCATCACATCAGAAGGCACATGAGAGTTTTTTCTTATTAGTGATGTTAACTTGATCACTTGGTTAAGGTGGTGCCCATTAGCAAAACGAGATAAGTTAATGGATGCAAAATGGAAATAATTAGATGAAATTTTAGAGTTATTTTGTGGGGGCTGTTTTCTGTATATTAACATTTCCTATTTTTAATGACAAAATACCAAACACACAAAATAAGAAAATATACAGACCCTGCTATTAAATGAAATGCCAGGGATCCAAGCAAGAAATATTACTTACTATATCAATGACTAATTGGGCTACATGATTGTGGGGACAGAGCACCAGAGAGTAGTTTACAGGCTCTCGGCCTCACGTGAAGGGGTACTGGCTCGGGTGGTGAATGGCCGTCGGCTGTGGCCGATGAGCCAATTGGCCGCTGGTATAACTGCTGCAACTACGGAGGGCCAAGGAGAGCGGAAGAGGAGAGCCGAGAGAGAGGAACAGAGTCGAGAGAGTGGAGGAGAGTCGTCGGTCGGTCGGGTTGGCGGAAAGGCGGACGGCAGGTCACGCGTCCGGTGAACCCAGCCTCCAGTGAGACCGTGGTGGTATGGCTCCCCTACCTATGGCTCCGTGGGTGTTCCTTTTCGGCCTCACCATATCCTGCGTTCTTGTGTGGGGAGCGGGAGCAGAGACCCCGCAGGCTGCCCCGCCTGAAAGATGGCACGGCGAGAAGGCCTCTGTGCATGACAAATGGCGCAGCGAGCAGGGTCTCCCGCACGACAATGATCTAGTGAAAATAACTTTGATTTATTTTATACATTATGTTATGTACATTATTTCTAAACTTTATTACAGGCCTGGAAGATTTTAATTTCAACTCCATTTTGCACTTCAAGAAACTGAGGCAAGAGAATTCAGTAATTCTCTTGGGATTAACAGTTGTAAGTGGAAAAGACAACATTTGAACTCAAATCTACCTAGATCTCAAACCCCTGCTTGTTCTGGCACATCATACTGCAATTCTTTTAAATGAAAATTCTCAGTTACTATGTTAGTCAAAACCAAATATAAATGTTATTAATTCTGCTCCATATAGAAAGCACATTAACTTTTGCAGAGAACTTTTAAATACTAATGGTAAATTTTAAAAATTATCTTAAGAACCAAGATGGCACAGCAGTAAACGCTATTTACTTTCTCTCACAATCACATCAAAGTTACAACTAATCTACAAAACAACCATTAATGAGCATCGCCTAAAATCAAGCTGAACTGAAGCCTTTCAACGAAGGACGGGCAGAAGAAGCCACCTCCAGACTGGAAGGAGGGGCAGAGACACAGCACAGGCTTGTGACCGTTAAAGATCGGAGGGCTATTTTGGCTGTGGGGTACCCCCCATCCCCTAAAGGAGCGAGAGATGCCAGCCCCACGCCAGCCCAGGGTTCCAGTGCTGTGGAGAGAAGTCCCCATAATTTTTGGTTGTGAAAACCAGCGGAGATTGTGACTGAGTGAGACTCAGAGCAGCTACACTCACAGGTGCTCCTCTAAAAGGGACCACACGGACTTACTCACCAATGGAATCACTCGCTCTGAGTTCCAGCACTGGGGCAGTAGCTGGAAAGGTGGCAGGGCGAAATGGGGAACTGACTTGTCTGCCTTGGGATGGGGACTGGAGAGGCGGCTTTCTCCTAGACGGAGGAACTGGAGGAGGCCACTGTTTCGTTGTTGAGCCCTCCCCCTTCCCAGCACGCAAACGCAGGTGGCCACCATTTCTGAGTCTCCACCATTCATTCGCCTCTCCCTGGAGATTTGAGACCTAGCCCCGCTGAATTTTCTGGCACACACAGGCTGCTTTCAGTGGCTTTTTAGTGCAGACTACTGGCCTTGGCTCAAGCTGCAGACTTTCCTAGGATCTCTCAAAGGTTCGTGGAACCCAGACAAGCAGCATCTGGATTGAGTACATCCTGTGCCTCTGGCTGAGCAGCCTTGAGCTGGTACTAGCAGCAGCCGACCATGGTTCATGGCTTGACCTCTGAAGGTGATTCCAGGCACAGCATGGGCGGCAGATATCTGCGGATTTCTTTCTGGCTCCCACTAGGTGGCCTGGGGTGGGGCACAGGTTGTGGCTGAAGTAGACCTACAGCAGATCCTCTCTAAGGTGGTCCTGGGGCTGGCAACCCCAGTGGCCAGCTTCAAAACAAGCTGGAGCAGCATCACCCAGCCACTTCCAACTGCCACATACCCAGGGGGCAGATTGGGCAAACACCAGAGTCCTGCTGAGGCAGATCCTGCTCTGTAGGGTCAGCACCTGCACAACAACTCTTCCACTGTAGTCAAGGTCAGTCTATACAACCAGTGAGCCCAAGGGTCAGTCTCTCCCATTGGTGTGCAATTATCAACTAAGGCTCAACTACGAGAGGAAAGCACACACAGCCCACACAAGGGACACACCTGGAGCGCGTGGCTCAGGTGACCAGAAAGACTGTGCCATGAACCCCACAGCACATGTACTAGATAAGGCCATTCCACTAAGACCGGAAGACATAGCAGCCCTACCTAATACATAGAAACAAACAGGGAGGCAGCCAAAATGGGAAGGCAAAGAAACATGTCCCAAATTAAAGAACAGAACAAAGCTCCAGAAAAAGAACTAAGCAAAACAAAGATAAGCAATCTATCAGACGCAGAGTTCCAAACACTGGTTATAAGAATGCTCAATGATTTCAGGGAGAACTTTAACAGAGAGATAGGAAGTATGAAAATGGAGATGAGAACCATAAAAAGGAACCAGTAAGAAATAAAGAATACAATAATGGAAAAGAAGAATATATTACAGGGAATCAACAGTAGAGTCGATGAAGCAAAGGATTCAACCAGCAATGTAGAAGATAAGGTAGCAGAAAACACCCAACCAGAACAGAAAAAAGAAAAAAATACAAAAAATTGAGGAGAGTTTATGGGGTCTCTGTGACAATATCAAGCATACCAACATTCACATTATAGGGATACCAAAAGGTGAGAGCAAGGAATTGAAAACCTAATTGAAAAAATAATGACAGAAAACTTCCCTAACCTGGTGAAGGAAATGGACATACAAGTCCAGGGAGCACAGAGAATCCCAAACAAGATAAGCCCAAAGAGGCCAACACCAAGATACATCATAATTAAAATGCCAAAGGTTAAAGACAAAAAGAGAAATGTTAAAAGAAGCAAGAGAAAAGCAGTTAGTTACCGACAAGGGAGCCCCCATAAGACTGTCAGCTGATTTCTCAACACTTTGCAGGCAAGAAGGGAGTGGCAGAATATATTCTAAGTGAAGAAAAGCAGTAACATACAACCAAGATTGCTCTACCCAGCAAGGCTGTCATTTAGAATTGAAGGACAGATAAGGAGCTTCTCAGACAAGAAAAAGCTGAAGGAGTTCATCACCACCAAACCAGTATTACAAGGAATCTTAAGAGGAACTTCTTTAAGATGGGAAAGGGGTTGAGGATGGGTGAAAAGGAAAGGGACTAAAAAGAACAAATTGGTTGTTATACAGCAGTCATGGGGATGTAGGTTATAGCATAAGGAATATAGTCAATAATATTGTAATAACTAGGTATGGTGCTCGATAGGCACTAGATCTATCAGAGTGATAGATGGGAATGGGGTTGGGGGCAGAGTGAAAAAGGTGAAGGCATTAAGAAATACAAATTAATAATTAATACAATATGGGGAATATAATCAACAATGTTGTAAAGATCATGTAAGGTGCCAGATGGGCACTGGACTTATCAGGGGGAGCACATCATAGACTGTGTAGATGTCTGACCAATGCGCTATACACCTGAAGAGCTGAAGTAGAATAATATTGAATGTCAACTATAACTAAATATATAAGTATATATAGCCACAGGATGTGAAATACAACATAGGGAAGATAGTTGATGGAATTATAACAGCTATATAAGATGTCAGAGGGATAGTAGCTGGGAGATGGGTTATCACTTTATGAGGGGTTTAAATGTCTAACTATTACGATGCTTTGTACACCTGAAACTAATTAAAAATAAGTAAATTTTTAAAAATTATCTGAAGAGTACATTTTAAAATAGGCATTGAAAATAATAGACATCTGGTGTGCCAACTTTAAGTCTTGGTATATATATTGAACTTCTATTTACTCATTGAACCTTTATTTCCTGTAAGTCTCCCTCTTTATTGTAATTTTTTTCCCCTTTTCCACATTCTCCATTTAGTCCTATTATTCATCTATATCTTTCTTTCTGGATGTTTGGATTTCTGGTCTCTCTCTCTCTCTCTCTCTCTCTCTCATTCTGGCTTCTTTCCCATTCCAAATATTTCCCCACTTTTCAACATTTCCTTCTTTCCACCATATTATTGCAGCTAAGTGGGACTTGGGCACTGAAGATCATCTTAAAGAATAAGTCCTGAACCCATGCCATTTAGCACTTCCATTAATCATTTGAATGATGATAATTAAGAGTAATTCCAAATAGGATGGGTGGCTACAACCTAGGAAAATCACTTTAAAACTAAAATATCTAACAAGATAGGAAAATGAATGAATAAAATCAGAAGATGCTTTGCAGGATACCAATAGCATAATTATTTTAGGGGAGACAATTTGCTCAAGTACAAGGTAGCATATGATGGGCTTTATACAAATATATTAGGAAATAGAAAAGAATAGATGATTACAGTGATTCCTATTGTAAGCTTGAGTCAGGAAAGTAGCACATTTGAAAATATGTCTAATTTGTTATGTATTAACAATATTACAAAATTATTAACCATAAGATTATTCTTCCTTTGTACTCAGCATTGGTTATATCTTAATTACAGTAATGTTTCTATTTTTGCTGTTCACATTTTTTTTCTTTTGCTGTTCACATTTTTAAAAAATGTATTTTAAAATGATAGTTGACATACAATGTTATATTTAGTTTTAGGTATATGACATAGTTATTACATGTTTACATACCTTACCAAGTGATCACCATGATAAGTCTAGTAACCATCTGTTACCTGGCTGTTCACATTTTAAAATGTGCACATCTTATTGGGAAAATAAATGTTTATGGATATATTACAAATCAATTAGAGGTTACAGAAAAAAATACAACCAAAAGCTTTAAAAGATATACAATAAGACTTGTAAGCACAAATTTTAAAAATTGAGATTATTTTTATATTACTCTGTATTTTATATTACTCTGTATTTCAGATCTGTTAATATGGATAGTTTTAAAACAGAAAACTTTTCAGATAAAGCCATGGAAATATTGTTTATAAAATAAGAGACTATTTGGACTAAAGGATCTAATAATTAGATAGTATTTTTTTTATAGATACAACTTGCTAAGCACTGTATTATTATTTCTAAACTTCACACAGGCCTGAAAGGAAGTAATATTACCTCCAACTTCTAATATCTTGCGTAATGAGCTTTTTTTTTTAAGCAACAGACCTTATTTTTAAAAAATAAATGCCTGCTGGAGAAAAAGTCTTTGCAATCATTCATACATAAATGAAAACTATTTCATCAGATAATCACCTTGCTCCACTCAATGTCTAATAAGTCGCTGTTCTGATAGGGGAAGGGAGTGATAGGGATAGAATAATTTGGGAGTACTGAGATTTAATGGGGTGGCCAGTTTGAGTTGAGCATCAGAGTAGGATTACTGTCACTTAATAGGGATGTTGGGCACATTACAGTTTGTTCTGCACCTCACATGGTGACAGCCTCACTGAGCATTATCTGCTGGAGAATTTGGGACAGCTCCCAGGCGAGTAAATTTCTGTCCAGCTTGTCCCAGCCAGCACAGTAGGCACAGCCAGAGAAAATGCGGTAGGAATCATATATGGTAGATGCAGAGATGAACTTCCTGATTATAAGGATGAGTAAACACTGGAACTAGCTACTCAGAGAAGGAGTATGTGGGATTTCAAACCTCAAGGAAGTAATTCTCTCATGGGAAAAAGTTCTCTGATAGAAAGAAGTTCTGTGGACCACATGCTCCTAACTGGACATGACTGAAGATGCTGAGGGAAGACAAGCTTTGTCTGAATGAGAGGCAAAGGAGTTGTTACCTTTTTATACTTTTTTTTAGTTAGTTTCAGGTGTACAAAGCAACCTAATAGTTAGACATTTAAACCCCTCATAAAGGGATAACCCACCACCAAGCTCCTACCCCTTACATAGCTGTTACAATACCACTGACTATCTTCCCTATGTGGTATTCCACATCCCGTGACTATATATACCTATATACTTAATTAGAGGTGATAGTCAATATTATACTACTTCAGCTCCAGGCGTATAGCTCATTGGAGAGGCATCTACACAGTCTATGAAGTGGTCCCCCTGGCAACTCCAGTGCCCATCTGGCACCTTATATGATCTTTACAACACTGTTGATTGATTATATTCCCCATATTGTATTAACTATCAATTTGTATTTCTTAATGCCTTCACCTTTTTCACCCTGCCCCCAACCCCATCCCCATCTATCCCTCTGATAGATCTAGTACCTATCAAGAACCATACCTAGTTATTACAATATTATTGACTATATTCCTTATGCTATAACCTACATCCCCATGCCATGACTGCTGTATAACCACCAATATGTACTTCTTAATCCCTTCCGCTTTCACCAATCTTTAACCCCCCTCCCATCTTAAAGAAGTCCCTCTAAGATTCCTTGTAACGCTGGTTTGGTGGTGATGAACTCCTTCAGCTTTTTCTTCTCTGAGAAGCTCCTTATCTGTCCTTCAATTCTAAATGATAGCTTTGCTGGGTAGAGTAATTTTGGTTGTATGTCGTTGCTTTTCATCACTTGGAATATTTCCTGCTAATCTCTTTTTGCCTGCAAAGTTTCTGTTAAGAAATCAGCAGCCTACGGGGAGCTCCCTTGTAGATAACTAACTGCTTTTCTCTCATTGCTTTTAAGATTCTCTCTTTGTCTTTAACCTTTGGCATTTTAATTATGATGTGTCTTGGTGTTGGCCTCTTTGGACTTATCTTGTTTGGGACTCTCTGTGCTCCCTGGGCTTGGATGGCCATTTCCTTCACCAGCATAGGGAAGTTTTCTGTCATTATTTCTTCAAATAGGTTTTCAATTCCTTGTTCTCTCTCTTCTCCTTTTGGTACTCCTATAACACGAATGTTGGTACACTTGATAAACTCTCCTCAATTTTTTGGATGTTTTTCTTCTTTTTGCTGTTATGGGTGAGTGTTTTCTGCTACCTTATCTTCTACATCGCTGATTGGATTCTCTTCTTCATCTAATCTACTGTTGATTCCCTGTAATATATTTTTCATATCCATTATTGTAGCCTTTATTTCTGACTGGTTCTTTTTTATGGTTTCCATCTCCATTTTTATGCTTCCTATCTCTCTCTTAAATTTCTCACTGAGCATTCTTATAACCAATGTTTGGAACTCTGTGTCTGATAGATTGTTTATCTGTTTTGCTTAAATCTGTTTCTGGAGCTTTGTTCTGTTCTTTAATTTGGGACATGTTTCTTTGTCTTCCCATTCTGGCTGCCTCCCTGTGTTTGTTTCTATGTATTAGGTAGGGCTGTTATGTCTTCCGGTCTTAGTACAGTGGCCTTATATAGTACGTGTGCTGTGGGGTTCAGCGGTGCGGTCTTTCTGGTCACCTGAGCCACGCACTCCAGGTGTGTCCCTTGTGTGGATTGTGTGTGCCCTCCTCTTGTAGTTGAGCCTTGGTTGATAACTGCACATGAATGTGAGGGACTGACCCTTGGGCTCATTGGTTATGTGGAGTGGCCTTGACTACAGTGGAAGAGTTGTCGTACAGGGGCTGATTCTAGGGAGCAGGATGTGCCTCAGCAGGACTCTGGTGCATGCCCAATCTATCCCTTGGGTGTGTGGCACTTGGAAGTGACTGGGTGATGCTCCAGCTCATTTTGAAGCTGGCCACTGGGGGTGCCAGCCCCAGGACCACCTTGGAAGGGATCCCCTGTAGGTCTACTTCAGCCACAGCCCGTGTCCCACCCGGGGTCACCTAGTGGCAACCAGAAAGAAATCCGCAGATGGCTGCCATCCATGCGGTGCTTGGAATCGTCTTGAAAGGCCAAGCCGCAAACCAAGGCCAGCTGCTACTAGTGCCCGCTCAGGGCTCCTGAGCCAGAGGCACAGGACATGCTCAAGCCAGATGCTGCTTGTCTGGGTTCTGTGAACCTTTGAGAGACCCAAGGAAAGTCTGCAGCTTGAGCCAAGGCAGGCAGGCTATACAAAAAAGCCACTGGAAGTGGTCCGGGTGTGCCTGAAAGTTAGGTGGGTCCACGTCTACATTCGCCAGGGCGAGGGGAACAAATGGCAAGACCTAGGTATAGTAGCCGCCTGTATCCGCACACGGGGCGGGGGGAGGACTCAGCAAAGAAACAATGGCCTCCACTAGCTCCTCCGTCCAGGAAAAAGCCGCCTCTCCAGCCCCTGTCCCAACCCAGACAAGTTAGTTCCCCACCATTTGTCCCTGCCGCCTTTTCAGCTGCTGCCCCAGCACTGGAACTCAGAGAGAGTGATTCCATTGGTGGGTTAGTCTGCGTGCGGTCTCTTTAAGAGGAGCGCCTGTAAGTTCAGCTATATTCAGTTCACTCAGTCACAATCTCCGCTGGTTTTCACAACCAGAAATTATGGGGACTTCTCTTCCTGGCACTGAAACCCTGGGCTGGGGTAGGAATGGGACCTCTCACTCCTCTGTGGGATGGGGAGGACCATCACAGATAAAATATCGCTCCAGATCTTTAATGGTCACACGCGGGTGTGGGACCAACCTGTTCCATGTTTCTGCCCTCCCTACCAGTCTGGGGGTGGCTTCTTTTGTGCGTCCTTAGTTGAAAGGCTTCAGTTCAGTTTGATTTTAGGTGATTCTCAATAATGGTTGTTTTGTAGATTAGTTGTAATTTTAATGTGGTTGTGAGGGAAGGTAAGCACAGCATTTATTGACTGTGTCATCTTGGTTGTCTCACCGTTATTACCTTCTTAAAAATACAATGTCACAAGTAAAGTAGTCATTTCTGTGCAAAGCAAAAATATACACTTATCACATTACCAATAATTTTTATTCTGCGGGAGATCTAATAAACAGACCATCTAGAGAACTTTACAGTTTCAGTTTACCAGTACTGATTTTTTTTTTTTTTAAATAGACCGCCCCTCTAAATTGTTTCAGATAAAAAAGCACTTTCAGTTGGAAATTGGTAGGATAATTTGGGGAACTCCATACTCCTAAAATATGCCCTTATGATTTCTCTAAACTCTCCTGAATAAATTTATAAGCATATGGCAGGAGAAGGGGGGGTATGGTAGGGTGTATAGGAGGGTTGAAGCACCTAGATTTTGTTCGTTTAGTTCAGAGATGATTGTCCCACTGATAACAACATCCTTCTCACCACACAAAAAAGTTAACGATTATTACACAGTGTATTCTTGTTTTCTTATTAAAATGTGAATGTCTCTGATGTACCAGGCAAAGAATTAAATTGATCCAATAATTTCACACCTTTTCTTCATTTGAAAGGCTATGAATAGTATTGTACCTCCTCACATATGAAACTGGTGTGCTAGAGGGCACTGAACTACCTGGGTGATCTGTGAAGTCTCTTTCTAAACATACAGTTCTAAAACTATATGTTTCTGTGGTCTCCCTGGGCTGATGGTGCTGCTTGTGCTTATGGAGTCAGGTCCCAGCTCTGCCACCTCCTTGTTAGGTACTCTTGGCAGGTCACCTCACCCCCTTTGGAACCGGCTTCCTCATATTATTGCCATCATTATAGTCCTCACTTTATGCACTTCGTTGGCCAAGTTATTTAACCCACGTCTATTCTCTCATGTATGAGATGCCATGGACAGTACTTGAGACATATCATACCTATAAAAATCGCCTAGAATAATGCCTCCCAAGTCTGTCATAGGACAGCCTCAGTGACATCAATCCCACCCTTTCTGCTGTGTTCGGCGAAGTTCCTCACCCATTTCAAATGAATGTCACCCACAATTTCCCATGAAAACAAAGGACAGAAGTTGACAAAATTGTTAGGTTTATGCTTTGGAGTTTGACGCAGGCTTTGCATTACAACATTTTATCTTTCATCTTTTATCACCCATTATGATCACTATCATCTGGCATGTATATAAACTGTCTGTGTTCCCAAAGTCAAGGCTCAAAATAAATGCATATGAACTTAACCAGACACACTTGCTTTTATCAGAAACATAAATGGCTGGACCAAACAGCCAGATAAAGGTTTACGGGGGTCTGGAACTTTTTCTGGATATTTTCTATCCCTTGCCCATTATTATTTTAATTGTTTATTAACAATTTTAAATGTTCGCACCAAAGTAGACACATTGATATTTTTCTTGAAGGTTTTTTCTTTTTGACTGTATATCGTCAGCTTACTATAGGTGAAAATTATCTATTTACCTCATGAAAACAGTAGTTGAATACAGAATTCAGTATGTATACATCTCAGAGAGTGAACTGACAGTAAGTATAATTTTTCCTTAGAATCAAATGGATATACATATCATATATGAAATTCACTTAAGGACCATCTAAAGATGAGTTATTCATAAACATTCTAGGGCACATACAGAACAAACATATGTTATGACATCCATAAATACCTGCTGAATTAATGAAAACAAAAGATTTTAGAAGGTTTGAGTCTTAAAACATGTTGTCGTCAATATTTTTTTCATTATTTACTAAAGAGACATTGTAAGAGGCATAGTAATTATTGAGTCTGTCCTTGTTCATGTTACCATCACTCCAAAATTACGAAATTAATCTGTATGTCTTCAGCTTTCATAGAACTCTATTTAACATTATGCCAAAAGCGTATGTTAAATGACCATATGAGGACTATTTTGGCATCTTTCATAAAATTGCAATTTGATGACACTTTGTTCAATGTCCTTCATAACAAGATCTGTGTGGTAAATTGTTCTTTGAGTTCAATACTAGGCGATATTTGTTTCTTCTAATCAATTAGTACATTTCATTTTTGTGGTCAGTATAAACCCTATAGTTTATATTTCCCGTTTTATCAAGAAGTCCAGAGTTAAAGTTTTCTACTTAGTTTTAGCATCTTGTCATCCTTAAGTTTTCAGATTAATTATTCACAATCCCTATACCTTCCCCCCTACCACCTTGTTCATAAACTGGCATATGCTAGGGATATGTGTTTATTCACATGTAATCTACTGACATACTATAGTGACAGTATATATGGTTGTTTCAGCTCCAAGTAGAAATATGTACAGTATTAATATAATGTCATGTACTCCAAACATACCTTCCTTTAATTAATACTGTAAATCATATAGCTTTATACCTAAGTTTTTAAAAAAAAAAATCTCAATCATTCCCTGTATTTATAGTCCAAAAGAAAATAATTCTGACATATTTCTGGGTGTGGTCTCTGAAGTTTTTATCCTCTTTGACTCTGATTAGCTGAATATTTTAGGTCATCTTGAAATATGAACCTTGGCAGTCCAGGAGCTATGCAAATATTATACTTGTGCTCAATAAGACGCTGATGAAGATCACTATATTAGAGTATTCTCCTCAACTTAGCCTTAGTGATATGTACGCATCAGAAGGGCTTAGCTGTGGAAGCCACTGTGTAAGAACTGGAAATCCCATGCATCTACATGCAGACATTTCAATAATACACTTTGGGTCTAATAAAATTAGGAGTCAAACCTTCTTCCTGTCACAGTCAGTTATGAACGATGAATTGGCTACATAGGAATAAGACAACATCAAACATTAATATCAATGGTGGAAAGTATAAATGCAACAATTAAAAAAGAGGAGGAAATGCCCTCTGTGTGCTGCCCCTGGGTCATTTTTGGCGCCTGTGCAATGAGCTTGGTCAGTTCCAAGTGTACTGTGGAAGAAGGTCAGTTCTAAAATTAATAATGATCATTTGATCACTTCATGAACACTGAGAAGGAATAAATTATATTCTCTTCCTTTCTGGCATTTTATTCAGGAACTATGTCATTTAAGCAACTCTTTTCTTGCAAGAGGAAGTCAATCATACCTCTGACCTAGAAAACAACCAGAACAAGTATATGTGCTAAGAGAAGCATGTTCATGGGAGATTATCTGAAGGATATGAAATCAATCCATTCCTCTAGATAAGCAGTCACAAACTAAGATCGATTTAGCCCACAGAAATATTTTGTTTGGCCCACAGTGTATTTTTAAAAATTTGAGCCAGTATTGAAACATTGTGAGATTTCAAATGTAGAAAGTTTGGTAACAGTCTACCGGTGTCCCCACATGGCAACATCTGCTAGGGTTGAGAAATGGCAGCTGCTCCCTTTAGTTAGGGCAGGGGGTCTCCAGGTAGTCTTCAGGCGGTTACAGTCCACACACATCTGCATATGCAATGCCTACAAATATTTTTTTGAAAGAGAGAGTGAGCCTACAACTTGGTTTTTGGACACTGCCAGTTAATTATGTGGTATTTATTTTCTGAAGTCATCTTGCTTTTTAGTACACATTTATTTTGGATAGTGATATTCAAAAAGCCTCTAGGCTTTCTTAAGATTGGAGATTGTAGAAGAGATGGTTAACTAGTCCCTACATCTATTTTCTCTCTCTTCTAAGGACCGTAAAAACCCCAATTTTCACTGAGCATGTGGTGGTCCAAAACAAGACTACATTTCTCAGCAACTCTCGTTGAGTGTGGTCCTATAATTAATTTATCACTATAACGGGTATCCATGCCGTTCATCCAGAGACCACAAGAATAAGCCAGTGGTTGAACAAGTTGGGTTTACTGCTCATTGTTATGAGGGAGAAGGCCAACCATGTTGTCTAAGTAAGAAAATGTTCAAAGGCTATACTATAAAATTTGGCTTATGTCAGACAACTTCAGGGAGGGTTAAAGGAGGCAGGGTTTTACTCTGGATTGGATGCGTGTCAGAAAATAGGAGTAATTCTGTGATTGGGTATTTTAAAATATTAGCAGGAGGAATGAAATACAACTAAAGCTGTAATTGGTAACAAAGCAGCAGTCACTCATAACAGGCAGAATAGGGAGACATTTCGTCACTTTGCAATTTGGTCAATGTTCGTGTTTTATCTATGTTCAGCATAATTTACATAGTCTTCCTTTCATGGCACTGTCTGATTTTGGTGTCAGGAGCTGTTTTTCTCTTTCTTATAGGTAAGTAAAGTATAGCACTGAAATCTTTAAAAGACAGATATAATGTGTCCTTTGCCCAATCCTTCTTTTCCTCCTCCAGACACACTGGATGTGATGGCTGAAGTAGTCTAGTTGGAACATGAGGTGATCTTGGAAATGAAAGCTAAAACAGCCCTCGACCACCCTAGCTCAACTTTTCTGTGAGGGACAAACAAAAGACTACCTTTCTTTAAGCCATTGTTATTTGGCTGAACTGATTCCTATCTAACACAAGGCTCTAACAGTTAGTTTTTTGAGGTTTTTTTCCCCAGTGTATTTGTTTAAGGTTGTTTTTATGTTCTTATGTTGGATAGATTGACAGGTCAGAAAACTGATTTAAGTGCTAGAACGAATTACCTTTATATATGTGGAAGAAGATTATAAACCTGTAGTGAGAACATTATAAACTACAACTTGCGTCTCCCAAGTTGGTGTACTGAGTTCTGGATTATGTTTAGTTTACATTTATCACAAAGGTGTGTTCTTTGGGAGTTTCAACTTACTGTGTGAGTCCATATTGACTACTGAACTCCTTGCCATGTGGGCCAAGCACCTAGATTTCTGTGCTCTTGGCCCCAAAGGCTATCAAAATGAAAGCTGAAATTTGCTAGGAATCAGCACACATTTTTAGAAAAATGGCTTCTGTGCTCACTAACATCTCTGGGTTTCAGTTCTCCCACATCTTCAATGCTTTTAAACTATTTCTTTATGTTTTTTTCTAGAATTTTCAGTTACTTTGGGCAGGAAGATTGGTTCAAATAACCTAGCCTACAAGCCATTTTATAATATTAAAACTACTATTTTTTGCTTATTTTTTCTAAATTATTTCCATGCACATATACTACTTCTGGAATAAAAAAAAATACAAGTTATTATAAAAGTTGTAATGTTAAAAACAATGATGTGGGGACAGAGCCCCAGAAAGCAGTTTCCAGGCTCTCGGCCTCACATAGACAGGTGCTGGCTCAGGTAGTAAATGGCCATCAACTGTGATTGCATGGCCATCAGCTGTGGCTAGTTGGCCGTCAGCTGTAACCAGTGAGCCATTGACCACTAATATAACTGCTGTGGCTACCCTAGCAGAAAGAGAGAGGAGAGAAGAAGGTGAAAGAATGGGGGCTAGCAAGAAGATGGTGGCTGAGCCGGCAAGCGGAGCAATGAAGGTTGAGAATTGTGTGGCTCCTTTTTCCTGTTTCTCCAACCCAGCCACCAGAGAGAACATAGTGGTATGACTCCCCTACCTATGGCTCCGTGGGTGTTCCTTTTTGGCCTCACCATATCCTGCGTTCTTGTATGGGGAGCGGGAGCAGAGACCCCGCTGGCCTCCCCGCTCAACAAATGATTTATATCTTTAAATAGATATTCTCCATAATTTATAAGAGACTTTAATGTGAACAATATTTGACTCTCCTATGAACTGATTACTTTTTAATCTGGAGTTTAATAATAAAATATTTCATTTATTTAAAAAAATGAGGCTTTTCGGTCAAGATGGCAGAGTAGGTAAATGCTGTGCTTGCACCCTCTCATGACCACATCAAAATTACAACTAAACTACAGAACAACCATCATTAAGAATTGCCTGAAGTCTAGCTAAACCTAAGCCCTACAACTATGAACATACAAAAGAAGCCACCTCGAGACTGGAAGGAGGGGCAGAGACACAGAACAGGCTGATCCCACACCTGTGTGTGACCATTAAAAACTGGGAGGGATATCTCAGCAATGGAGGATCCCTCCGTAGGAACGAGGGGCCTCAACCCCACACTAGGCTCCCCAGCCCACGGATTCAGTGTCAGGGAGAGAAGCTCCCATAGCTTCTGGCTATGCAAACCAGCTGAGATTGTGGCTGAGTGAGACAGAGGGCAACTACAATCCCAGGTGCTGCTCTTAAAGGGCCTGTAAACGGACTTACTAACTAATGGACTCATTTGCTTTGAGCTCAAGTACTGGGGCAGTAGCTTGAAGGGTGTCAGAGACATATGGGGAGGAACTGAATTGTCTGGCTTAGGGGCGAGGGCTGGAGGGGAAGCTTTGTCCTGGAAGGAACAGCTGGAGGAAGCCATTGTTTTTTTGTTGAGCACCCCGTCCCACTCTTCTCCCCCCACCCCCGCCCTGTGCAGACGCAGGCAGCCTCCACATCCGAGTCTCCATCACCCTGGCTAACTCTCTTCCTTAGTCCCACCCTGGTGATTCTGAGACCACGCACCACCCAACTTTCGGGCACACCCAAGATGTTTCCAGTGGTTTTTTCGTACAAAGGCCTGTCTTGGCTCATGCTGTAGACTTTCCTAAAATCCCTCAAAGGTTCACAAAATCCAAACAAGCAGCATCTGGCTTATTCCAAACCTCTGGCTGAGCAACCTAAGCTCGGTACTAACAGCAGTTGGTACTGGTTCGCGGCTAGGCCTCTCAAGGCACCTCCACGCACAGCATGAATGGCGGCCATCTGTGCACTGCTTTCTGGCTCATGCCAGTGACCCCTGGCAGCCCACAGGCTGTGGCTGAACCTGGCCTGCAGCAGGTCCCCTCCCAGGAGGCCCCTCAGCTGGCACACCCAATGGCCAGCTTCAGATCAAAGCAGAGCATCATTCATCTGCCTCCAAGGATGACACACCCAAAGGGCACACTGAGCAGTTACCAGAGCCCTGCTAAAGAGAATCCTGATCTGCAGGGTCAGCACCTGTACCACAACTCTTCCACTGCAGTCACAGCCAGTCCTCACAGCCAATCAGCCTGAGGGTCAATCCCTCCACTGATGCACAAACAGCAACCAAGGCTCACCTACAACAGGAGCACACACACAACCCACACAACAGACAAACCTGGAGCACCCGGCTCTGGTGATCAAGGAGACTGAACCATTGGGCCCCACAGGACACCCACTGTACTAAGACAGGGAGACATAGCAGCCCTACCTAATACATAGAAACAGACACAGGGAGGCAGCCAAAATGGAGAGACAAAGAAACACATCCCAAATAAAAAAGCAGAGCAAAGCTTCATAAAAAGAACTAAACAAAAGGGAGACAAGCAATCTAGCAGACGCAGAGTTCAAAACACTGGTCATAAGGATGTTCAATGATCTCAGGGAGAACTTCAACAGTAGATAGGTAACATAAAAATGGAGATAGAAAGCAAAAAAAAGTCAAAAATAAAGAACACAATGAAATGAAGAATACATTAGAGGGAATCAACAGTAAAATGTATGAAACAGAGGATCAAATTAGGGATTTAGAAGATAAGGTAGCAGAAAACACCCAATCAGAATAGCAAAAAGAAAAAAATAATCCAAAAAATGAGGAGAGTTTAAGGGGCCCCTGGGACAACATAAAACATATCTACATTCGCATCATAGGGGTACCAGAAGGAGAAGTGAGAAAGCAAGGAATTGAAAACCTATTTGAAAAAATAATGATGGAAAACTTCCCTAACCTGGTGAAGGAAATGGGCATACAAATTCAGGAAGCACAGAGTCCCAAACAAGATGAACCCGAAGAGGCCAACACCGAGACATCATAATTAAAATACCAAAGGTTTAAGACAAAGAGAGACTCTTAAAAGGAGCAACAGAAAAACAGTTAGTCACCTACAAGGGAGCCCCTATAAGACATCAGCTGATTTCTCAACAGGCCAGAAGGGGATGGCATGAAATATTCAAAGTAATGAAAAGCAAGGACCTACAACCAAGATTACTCTACCCAGCAAATCTATCATTTAGAATTGAAGGAAAGGTAAAGAGATTCCCAGATTAAAAAAAAAAATCTAATGGAGTTCATCACCAGCAAATCAGTATTACAAGGAATATTAAAGGGACTTCAAGACAAAAAATAAAACAAGATAAAAAATGTAAACAATAAAATGGCAATAACTACATATCTATCAACAATTAATTTCAATTTAAATGGATTAGATGCTCTACTCAAAAGACATGGGGTGGCTGAATGGATTAGAAAACAAGACATATATATGCTGCCTACAAGAGACCCATTTCAAATCAAAAGACATACACAGACTGAAAGTAAATCGGTGAAAATGGAAACAAACAAACAAAAACTGGAATAGCAATACTTATTCCAGACAAAACAGACTTTAAAGCAAAGAGCGTAACAAGAGACAAATAGGGACCTAATAATCCCTCTGAGTATTTATCCAAAGAAACCCCAAACTGCTACATCAAGGGGACGTGTGCATCCATATGTTCACTGGAGCATTATTTACAATGCCCAACATATGATGGCAACCTGGGTGTCCCTGATTGGATGAATGGATAAAGAAGTGGTACATATACACAATGAAACATTACTCAGCCATAAAAAAATGAAATCTTACCATCTGCAACAATATGGATGGACCTAGAGGGTACTTTCCTTATTGTACCGTGTTTCCCCGAAAATAAGAACTAGCCGGACGGACCATCAGCTCTCATGCATCTTTTGGAGCAAAAATTAATATAATACCTGGTCTTAGTTTAATATAAGACCATGTCTAATATAATATAATATTAATATAATATAATACTGGGTATAATATAATAAAATATAATACCAGGGCTAATATAATATAATATAATACTGGGTCTTATATTAATTTTTGCTCCAAAAGACACATTAGAGCTGATCGTCCGGCAAGGTCTTATTTTCAGGGAAACACGGTAGTAAGTAAGTCACACAGACAAAGACAAATACTATATGATTTCACTTATAAGTGAAATCTAAAGAACAAAATAAACTAACAAACGAAACAGAAAAAAACTCATAGATAGAGAACATTTTGATAGTTACAGATGGGAGTGGCGTTAGAGGGTAGGTGAAACAGGAGAAGGAATTAAGAAGTACAAATTGGTTGTTACACAGTAGTCATAGGGTTGTAGGGTATAGCTAAGAAATATAGTCAATAATATTGTAATAACTATGTACGGTATCAGATGGGTACTAGATTTCTTGGGGTGATAGAAGCAAGGGGGGTTGGAGAGCAGGGTGAAAAAGGTAAAGGTATTAAGAAACACAGATTGATAGTTACAATTAGTCATGGGATGTAAAGTAAAACATACCAAATATAGTCAATAGTATGGTAATAACTACGTATAGTGCCAGGTGGGTACTAGATTAGTCAGGGGGATCACTTCTTAAATTATACAAATGTCTAACCACTATGCTGTACACCTGAAATTAATATAAAATAATACTGAATGTCAACTGTAATTGAGAAATTTAAAAAGGGGGGGGGAAAGTTGAAGGGAAATAAGAGGTTCAAATTTCCAGGTATAAAACAAATAAGTCATCGGGATGTAATGTACAGCATAGGGAATATAGTCAATAACATTGTGATAGCAAAAGTACTGTGTCAGATGGTTACTGGACTTACCATGGTGATCACTTCTTTAGGTATATAAATGTTGAATAACCATGGTGTACACCTGAAATTATTATTATATGTTAGCTATATTTTAATAAAAATCTTTAAAAATAAATAAAAATGAGACTATCTTTCATTGTTATTTTGAATATCATGAGTATGTTATTGTAGTGACCAGTTTTAAAACATTTCTGAATATTATTATGTATTCATTATAAATAGCCTAAGACCATCTTATAAACACTGTTTTGGCTGTTTTGATTGAAAAATATATTACTTACATTTGCATATTTGTCATACTATTTGTACAAGTATGTACTTATAATTAGAAGTATTTGTTTCACATCATATAGTAGTTTATGTTATCGTTTCCATGAATGCGCATTATTTCCTCTATTAAGTATTAAACTCCCGGAAGTTAAACTCCTGGAAGGAATCATGTTTTATACATCTTTGTATTTTATGTAGTATCCCACTCAATATTTTTGGTAGGTTAATTCTGTTTCTAAAGTTTTGAGAATGTTTGTGATATATAAAATCAAGTTTAATGATAGTTATAAGAATTATAACATACTGATATGTATTGAATAACAGGGAGACATTATTACAGCATGGTTTTCCTTCTTATACTTATTTTGTATTTCTAGTGTACTAGATACTTTACAGATTGCAAAACAGATTTTTGTGGATTTGAGATTATTCAATACCTGAATATCCAGTTGGAAGATCACCCATGTCTTTTCCACTTCCTGTCTTTTAGACATTATATTTCCCATTACACCTCCAATGAATTTGAGCTGAGGAAAAAGAAGAAACAAGTCAGGTGATGGGGCTTCCTATTAATAGCTCTAATGAAAAGTATGATAAGGAGGAGTTTTAAATTATTATTTAACATAGAATAAGGAAACACTTATATATTAACTAGATGTACCTGAGACAAGTTAATTTAAACATGTACATTCTACCGTGTTTCCCCGAAAATAAGACCTAGCCAGGCAATCAGCTCTAATGCGTATTTTGGAGCAAAAATTATCATAAGACCCGATATTATATTAATTATATTATATTATTATATTATACCTGGTCTTATATTAAAATAAGACTGGGTCTTATATTAGTTTTTGTTCCAAAAGATGCATTCGAGCTGATGGTCTGGCTAGATCTTATTTTCGGGTGAACATGGTAATGACAGTTAGTATTTTCATTCAGAGAGACCTTTGATTAAAGGGAGCCCAGATGAGACAACAAAGTAATTTTTATAGCCAGTGACCATATGCCCCAGATTTTCCAGAACAGTCCCCATTTTAAAAATTATGTCTCATTTTTACCATGAGTATCAGAAATAAGTCTTACATATTCCAACATGTCCTACATGTATCCTGATTTGTGACATAAATACGAAGATCTGACAATTAAGTTTGCGAACTTGTTGCAATGATGTTGCTAACCTTTTTTGATAACAGAGGGATTATTCATTATGAATTTGTACCAACTGGACAGTTAACCAAATTGACTATTTGGAAGTGCTGAAAAGTCTGTGTGAAAA
The DNA here is from genome assembly GCF_036562045.2 of Rhinolophus sinicus. NCBI lineage: Eukaryota > Metazoa > Chordata > Mammalia > Chiroptera > Rhinolophidae > Rhinolophus > Rhinolophus sinicus. The sequence continues at coordinate 71,389,356 of NC_133758.1, forward strand.
AGTTAGACAACCTCAACTTTTTGCCAACAATTCATAGCTCTTGCATCACAATGCACCAGCTCACACGACACTGTCTGTGAGGGAGTTTCTAGCCAGTAAACAAATAATTGTATTTGAACACCTTCCCTACTCACCTGGTCTGGCCCTGAATGACTTCTTTCTTTATACAAAGATAAAGGAAATATTGAAAGGAAGACATTTTGATGACATTCAGGACATCAAGGCTAATAGGACTACAGCTCTGATGGCAATTCCAGAAAGAGTTCCAAAATAGCTTTGAAGGGTGGACTAGGCGCTGGTGTCGGTACATGGCTTCCCAAGGGGAGTACCTCAAAGGTGACCATAGTGATATTCAGCAATGAGGTAGGTAGCACTTTTTCTAGGATGAGTTTGCAAACTTAATTGTCTGACCTCATATGTCATACTATTTATAGGCACATTTATGTCACTTTTGAAGTCTCCAGGTGGACTTCATCTATGTACCCCTGATAGCCATTAAGTGGAATCTAGCAAGCACTCCACAATCCTTCCCAAGGAATTTTATGATTTTATGTAACATACAGAGTAAAACCCTCTGCTTCCTTTCTTTTGGGTGAAGGACACCACCATTCATCCAGTGGGAACCTGAGAAGCATACCTCTTCTCCCTCCCTCAGCCTCCTCATTCAGTAAGTCTTTTTTTTTTTTTTTTTTTTTAAGATTTTATTGGGGAAGGGGAACAGGACTTTATTGGGGAACAGTGTACATTTCCAGGACTTTTCTCCAAGTCAAGTTGTTGTCCTTTCAATCTTAGTTGTGGAGGGTTCTGTTCAGCTTCAAGTTGTTGTTCTTTCAGTCTTAGTTGTGGAGGGCGCAGCTCAGCTCCAGGTCCAGTTGCCGTTTTCTAGTTGCAGGGGGCAGAGCCCACCATCCCTTGCGGGACTCAAGGAATTGAACTGGCAATCTTGTGGTTGAGAGCCCACTGGGCCATGTGGGAATCGAACCTGCAGCCTTCGTAGTTAGGAGGATGGAGCTCTAACCGCCTGAGCCACCGGGCCGGCCCAGTAAGTCTCTTTCTTAATCTTGTACTGCTTCTCACCCTTCCCAGGTGGTCTCAACATTCATCCTCCAGTAAGCAGAATGGTCTTTTCTAAAAGAGCAAATGCTCTCTTTGCTTTAAAATATTGCTCAGTGACTTCCCCATTGCTGTAGCAGAAATAAACGCAAACTTCTACAGGGGTACTTAGGAATCCTAAATATGTTATTAGTCAAAGTCAAATATAACATGGAAAGGTGGCCTGAGGAGACAGGAAACTGAAGGATGTTTGCTTAAAAGCATTCAAATTTAAAAAACTATGCCAAACAAAGCATTATCTGTGGGCAAGATTCCACCTGTTGGGTGAGAGTTTTAATCCATTTCACTCACTAGCATGGTATAAACAAACCTGTTCATTACCTGGTCCCTACAAGCATCTATCCTGTTCTTCAATTATCTTCAACTATGTGGAGCTCTTCAAAATTGCCCAGCACCTTTGCCCCTGTCACTTCCTCTGTCCAGGATGTCCTACCAGTGAATCCCTACTCATTCTGAAGGCTGAAATGTTACCTTCTGGGAATTTTCCCCGTTATACCTAAACGAAGATTAGCACCTCTCTTCTGCATTCCAGAACATGTAGTTCATAGACTTTCTAGATACAGAGCTTATCTTACTGCTATAATGATGAGTTTTTATGTCTGTACCATCCAAACACACACATAGCTCACGGTGAGTGAGTAATTTATCTTGGTATCCCAGCATTGCACATAGTACCTACAGTACAGGCACTTGAAAAACATTTGCTGGCTGGAGGTATGGGTTGCTTCACTAAATAAAATGTCTGATTTAGACAGTATTTTAGAATTGTAGTTTTTAAATGTTTAGGTGCACAGAGTAGGTATGCCTGCCTGCAAAGTGTTGACAAGCAGCAGCTTCTGTCAGAAATGTTGTAACGAACAGATAAATCTTAGCTATGACTGGCATACTCATTTATGCGAACAAATGGGGCCAAAGGAGAGCGTCCTTAGATCCACCCTCTCCCCTTCCCAACCACATGCAAAGACACTGTGTGGTAATGGTCAGAAGCCTGGGCTTCCCAGCGAGACAGATACCTGGTCGAGTCCCAGCTTTCAGACCTCAGGCAAGTTACTTAATCTCTCTCTAAACCTGAACTGCTTGTTTGTAAAATGAGTATAATGGTACTTACTTCATAGGTTATTGTAAGGATTCAGTGAGATAAAATATTTAAAGGATTCTGTATAGTGTCTGGTGCAGAGTAAACACTCAACACATATTGACAATTGTAGTAGGATGGAATTTTGAGCTATTTACCTATGATTTTTCTTCCCGCTATTTTCCTCTTTCCTTATCCACCACCCAAAACTCAAGGAGACAGCCATGTGTTCACTGTCTTAGGGAAGGGACTATAACATGGTAGAAAGAAGATAAGCTTGCTCAAGTGTTCTAACTTTTATTTCTAAAAGTCCTGGAGAAGGTGAGATTGAAGTACAAAATATTATGGAGAAGGTAAAGAAGGATTTCTCCAAGACAGAAAGAAAATACCCGTAGGCTGGGGATGAAAGAGGGCAGGTCTGCAAGTAGGTCTATATTTCTAGGGAAAAAAGGAACTTAGGCTTTGCTTCCTGAGCAAAGAAGCTAGGAAGGTACAATCCCAGTGAAGGAATAATTACATGGTATGTTGGGGGGGAAAAGGGTCATAGACAACTGCCCAATAATTTGCATTCTCCAGTGCCTCATGAAACAGCAGGACAATTCCTAGGCTCCCAGGGTGTCATGTAAGCAAAAGACAATGTTTAGACCTGATCTGTAAGGGCCATGGTGTATTAGCTATGTACTGTTGCATAACATTATTACCATTTCAAAACTTAGTGGGTTAAAACAACAAACATCATCGAGGGTAAGAATTCAAGAACAGCTTAGCTGGGTGATTCTGGTTCAGGGTGTCTCATGAGGTTGACGTCAAAATGTCAGCCATGGCTGCAGTCATCAGAAGGCTTGACTCTGGCCACAGAATCCATTTCTGAGATGGCCGACGCAGAGGGCTGGCACGTTGGTGCTGGCTATTGGCAGGAGGCCTGAGCTCCTCATACGGAGAACTCAGAGCTGTTTGAGTATCCTCGCAGCATGGAGGCTGGCTTCGCCCAGAATGGGACATCCAAGAGAGCAAATCAGAGCTGGTAATGTCTTTTTTTGACATAGTCTCAGAAGTCACACACTATCACTTCCTCAGGATTCCAACTGTCACACAGACAACCCTGAGTGATATGGGAGGAAGCTACCGAAGGCTGTGAGGATAAGACGGTAAGGATCAGTGGGTACTATCTTGGAAGCTGGTTACCACACATGACAACTGGGGTGGTAACTGTCTCAGCAGCAAGCAGCATTGCCTGATTACCTGAACAGGATGCCAGTAGCTGACAACTGGGCAATGTGTAAGACACCAGAACTGAGCATAACTGGGGGTGGGAGAGGGGGGGCTTAAAAGATGGCTCTTACCTTTTCTTTCAGCCTGGTGGGATTGGAGGCACAAAATAGAATTTAAGCTATTACGGAAGGAAATGCACTATTTCTTACACATTTAAGTTTATGAATAATAATAGCAATTGCATTATTATAAATACGGGAAAATTCTACTTTTGTTATCATTTTTCCCAATCAGTTCAAGGTAACTCTAGTTTCACAAGTTGAGTAATTCTCAACCTTGGAAATCAACTGTAGAATCAACGGGGAGGTTTTAAGAAAATACCCATACACACAGCTTCTGATTTAATTGATCTGGAACAAGGCCTGGACACCACTATTTTTAAAAGCCCCTCAGATGATTCTAATATGTAACCATGGTTGACTCACTGCCTGCACTACAATCTATCGGTAAGTCCTACAGATTCCAGCATCTCCCCTTCATCTCAATGGCTACATTCTTACTTCAGGGTATCAACCATTGTTTACCTGCACTACCTCAACAGTGTAACCACCTCTAGCTCCACCTGTCTAATCCATTGCTGACACACCAGTGAAGTAAACTGATGTTATAATCTTGCCTAAAGGACTGCATTGGCTCTCCACTGCCTACAGGATAAAGTTCAAACTCCTTTAGTCCATGGTACCAAGCCATCCATGCCCTGACCCCTGCCCACACTCCAGCCTCATCCCGCTTCACTCCCACAATAGCAGTCTGTGCTCCAATCCTGTCAAACCGTCCCACTAACCAGGTAGATTATTTCAAACTTCTGGACCGTGTTGCTCTCTAGTCCTAGAATATCCTCATCTCGCCCATTCAGCCCCTACAATCACATTCTTAACTTAAGAGATTCAGTTCGTGTTATCTTCTTTTTGAAGATTTTTCTGCCTGTTCCCAGTTCCACAGTACATATGATCATTGCATTCCCACCTCTATCCCTTTCTGTCCCTCGTGAGACTGCTATCTTAGCAACTATGACATTTTCTTGAACCTGTTTAGTTGCTTGCATTCCCATCTAATAGAAAGTAAGTTCCTTAAAGGCTGAGACTTTGCTTTATTTGTCCTTGTATTTCCAGACCCATGGTTGGTACATACAGCTGCTTAATAAATATTGGCTGAATGAATAAATGAATAATTACTTCAAATGATTACTTCTAAGTAGGCTGTCCTCTTAAATAGGTTGATCATCTTCGTACAATCCTCTTTATACCAGTGATTTGCTTTTATTCAGATTATGCAAGGGTGAAAATTTTAGCTTAGTTCAAGAAAATTAACTCAATTTCTGAAGTAGGAGCTCAAATCAATGAGGTATATTTGTATTAACAATGTTTCCCCAGCTTCATTCTTAAGAAATGCACCATACGATTATATATTGCCTCCGACACCTGGGGGCAAATGATTGATAAATTATTTATGACTCAGGTTAATTATACCATGTGTAGGACACATATCAGTGCGCATTATGGTTATGGCTTATAAATAACGCTAGGTTATAGCTGTCAATCCTCTTAATGAGGAAAAGAATACAACAGGACCTTTAAAGATCCAATTATGAATCAACCACCTTTTACAGCATAAGGAAGTATAAATGGTACTTCTCTAGGTAATATATGTTTTACTCTCTAGAAAACCATATTAATATAAAAGAAAAAATTAAATCTTCAAACTTTCAGATAAAATCACACAAAAACCCCTGTGAGTTCTAAAGACATTCATTCACTCACCAAATACTTACTGAGTACCTACTATGTGCTAGCGACTGTTCTAAACTTTAGGGATGCTACTGCCTTTATAAAGAGGACTAAGCGATGGGGAAACCAGTACAATATACGAGGCTGGCAGATAAGAAGGGAGCCCAGGGCTGAACACATAGCATGTCAAAACAAATGCCACTTTGCTAGATAACTGAACAATTTTTTTTCACCAGTACCAACCCACATTTTGCAGCTGTGCTCAGGAAATTTACATTTTAGTGTGCTGGGGGACAGAAAGGGGAGAGGGCAAGTCAACAGACAATAACAACAAATGAGTAAAATATAAAGTCTGTCCAGAGAGTAGAAAGTTCTGTAAGAGAAATAAGCAGGGAAAAGACAAGAGAAGTGTGGCAGGATAGAGGTACAATTTTAAACAGAAAGGCTCACTGAAAAGGTGGCATTTCGGTGAAGAGCTGAAGGAAGGAGGGGAATGGATGGTGGATACAGTTGGTAGAAGAGCATTCCAGCACAGGAAACAAACAGCAAATCAGACAGAGGTCCAGACATGGGCATATGCCTGGAGCTTTCATGGAAAAGCAGGGAAGCCAGTGGCCAGAATGGCTAGAGCAGGGAGTGTGGAAAATAAATAATAAATACCGTGTTTCCCCGAAAATTAGACCGGGTCTCATATTAATTTTTGCTCCATTAGGACTTATTTTCAGGGGATGTCGTAGTTTTTCATGTACAACAATCTACATTTATTCAATTACAGTCATGTCATCTTCTTCTGGAACATCGCCATAACATACTAAATGCATCCGTCTGGCTGAGATCTTAACTGGGGCTTATTTTGGGGGTAGGTCTTATTTTTGGGGAAACATGGCAGTATAGATTCGATTACAGAGGTAATCCAGGGGAGGAAACGGGGCAGGATCAGAATTTGTATGGCAGTGCTTTTCTACAAACTAACAGGCCCAATGCTCTCTTTTTACAACAAAAAGTTTGTACTCTTCCCTAACTAACCTGAAATTAAACTCACAGACAATACAAACGATCTACACACCTAAACTTCAAAAAAACCAATATAATGTCGAACTTGTAACATAAATGAAAGTAATATGTAATCAAATAATATCTATTTCAATATATAAATGTTCAGACATGAACACTGTAAAAGATAAAATGAAGTACATCACTTATGTAGAATCACTATAAATGTGACAGCTACAAACGCAGATTGATAAAGGAGTATTCTCTTGGAAACTCAAATGCCACAGATGGTGATATCGATATAGGCTCTGGCAATATTTTCCAAAATAGCAAATCTCCGGTAAAATTCTGAACAGAATACTACCTTCCCTCAGTTTACATGATAGTTGAATTTCTGGAAAAGCAAGTGTACATTAAAACCATGCAAAAAATATTTTGTAGGTTCCAGGCTCAGATCATGATAAACAGGTTTTTCACCTTCAAGAATGTCCAAAACATTCATTCAAAAGTCATGCAGAAAACACACAAGGGGACTTTCTGTGGTGATGAGGCTTGATGGTTGTGGTGATTGCATAGGTGTAGACATTTGTCAAAAACTCACCAAGCTGTACTCTTAAAATGGTGCATTTTATTTTACATAAATTAAAGCTCAAAACTGATTTTGAAAGAAGTCATGCAGAATGAGAGACAATTCTTTATAGTGGGAATTTGGGGGATGGGAAGCCACTAGGGGGTTTGGGGCAGAGGAGTGATGTGGTCTGACATGTTCTAGGAGGATTGTTATGACCTTTGGGGCAGAGGCAGGAAAGAGCTGAAGCAGAGAGACCAGTTAGAAGGCTATCACAAAAGGCAGATGAGAGGCGACAGTGGCTTGGCTAGCAGCAAAGAGGTCATTATCAGATGTAATCAGAAAAGACCTCTTTAAGTTTCCAACAGAGCCCCCCGAGGACATGTAGAAAACAGAAAGAGCTCAAAAATTTTTTATTAGGTTAAAAGAAGTCAAGAGTAGTAATTTTCAATATTCTTAACAATACTGCATTATTGAAAGCAATTAAAAAAAACACTTTGGGGTTTTAGCCGTGTCATTTTATAGCTAAAAATAATGAAACATTATTTTCTGGTGAGACGAAATTCAACAAAAATGTTTTCTAAAAAACTGTACGACAAAAATGTATATTTCTTACCTAAGTAAAATATTTTTATCTTGGCTATTTCTTTGATAATTCAGATATTCCAGTACCTTAAGCTCAGTGTAAGGAACATCAGTTTGTCATTTAAGAGTTTTTGTAAGTGAAGACATTTAGGAGATTATGCTGGATTTGTTTTAAAACTAGAACCCATTAAATTGAATTTTTAAAACTCTGAGATCATAGATAATTTATGATTTGTCTTGTTCTCTTAAAATTGGAGGATAGTTAATTGAGGGTTCTGGTTAGTTGATCGCAGGAACAGTGAAGTTTTATAATTAGTGTTCAAATCTGTCCCTTAAAAATGTCAGGAAAGTATTTATGAATGAAATGATTTCTGAGGTTCGCTTCAGTATAATCCAGTGGGGAGAGAGAGTATAAGGGATTTAGATGAAACAAGATTTGCCCTATGCCGATAATTGTAAAAGTCATGGTGATTCATTTCACTATTCTCTTTACTTTTGCATAATTTTAAAATTTTCCATAACAAAAATTTTTTTTAAATCCAGGGCCTGGAATTCACTCAATATTTGTTGAATAACTGCTATGTGCGGGACTTTTACTAGGAGCTTGGGAGAGATTTATTAGCTATGAGGATAAGATCTCTAGGAGCTCACATCCTAGATAAATAAACAAACAATTACAAAGCAATGTAAGGACTATAATATTGTAAAATGTATAAAGTGCTATAGGGGCAAAGAAGGAGTGATTAATTCTGCCTGGTGAAATCATAGAATCTTCGCAGAGGATTGATGTTCAGATTGGACCCTGAAGGTTAAACAGGCTTTTTCTGGGACAGAAAGGGGTTAGGAAGCTTCCACAGAAAAGGCAACATAACTCTGAAAAATGGTCATATTTAGGCATAAAGAAAAAGGTTGTCAGAGAGTAAATAATATTTGTATTTTTCTTGCCAGTACCTAAAACAGTGAATAATAATCTACTGGGTGCTCAAAATGATTCTACTGAATAAATTTACTATTTGAAAGAGAGACAGGAGGGAAAATAGCATACAGTAGTAGTGTTTTAAACTCAAGGAAGGAGACGACCAACAGAAAGGGAAAAAATATTGGCAAATCAAATATCTTACAGGGGTCTAGTATCTAGAATATATAAAGAACTCTAACAACAAAAAGACAAAGAATCCAACTAAAAAATGGGCAAAGGACTTGAATAGACATTTCTCTCAAGATACACAAATGGCCAACAAGCATTTTTAAAGATGCTCAACATCAATAGTCATTTGAAAAATGAAAATCAAAACCACAATGAGGTACCACTCACACCCACTAGGATGGCTGAAAATTAAAAAAAAAAAAAAAATTATTTAAGGAAAATAGCAAGTGTTGGAAAGGGTATGCAGAAATTGGGACCCTTGTAAAATGCTGGTGAGAACATAAAATGGTGCAACCACCATGGAAAACCGTTTGGTTACTCCTCAAAAAGTTAAAGATAGAATTATTATATGAGCTCGCAATAATTACTCCAAATACATGTACATGAATGTTCATAACAGCACTATATGCAACAGCCAAAAGGTGGAAACAGCCCAACTGTCCACTGATGAATGGATAAACAAAATGCAGTATGTACACACAAGGGACTATTATTCAGCTGTAAAAAAGGAAGGAAAATTCTGACACATGCTACAACATGGATGAACCTTAAGGATATTAGGCTTAGTGGAATAAGCCAGTCACAAAAAGACAAATACTGTATGATTCCACTTATATTAGCTATCTACAGTCATCAAATGCATAGAAACAGAAAGTAAAATCGTGGTTACCAGGGGCTGAGGGGAGTGGGGAAAGGGCAGTTGTTTAATGAAGATAGATGTTCAGTTTTGCAAGATGAAAACGTTCTGGAGATCTGTTCCACAAAAATGTGAAGACAGTTAACACTAGCAAACTGTACATTTAAAACAGTTAAGATGATACATTTTATGTTATATGTTTTTTACCATAATTTTTTTTTAAAGGCAAGACACTACTCAACATAACAGTGAACACTGGAACAAAAAAAATTCTAAATCCAAGATAATAGTTATTTCTGGAGAGGAAGGAAAGGACTACAAGCGCATCTCAATTTATTTGCAATGTTTTGTCACTTAAATAAAATCTGAGGCAAATATGGTAAAATATCAAGATTTGAAATAAACAAAAAAAAATTTACACTAAATGAAAGAGGCACGACACAAGTGGTCACATATTGTATGGTTCCATTGATAAGAAATATCCAGAATAGCTAAATCCATAGGGACAGAACACAAACTGGCGTTGTCAGGGGTTGGGGGGATGGAGGAGTGGGGAGCAACTATGTAACGGAGTACGGACTTTCCTTTCAGGGTCATGAAAATGTTTTTGAACTAGACAGAGCTGGTAGTTGCACAATATTTTTAATGTACTAAATACCACTGAGTGTTCACTTTAAAATAGTTAATTTTATGCCATGTCAATTTCACCTCAATTTAAAACTAAAAAAAACGAAGGAAGGGGAGAATTTCAAGAAGGAAGGGTATTTATAGAAACAGTCAAACGCCACAGAAAAGTAGAGTAGGATTTAAATTAAGAGGTCATTAGATCTGGGAAGTAGAAGGTCCCTTTAGGAGAAATGTGCCAGGAGTCAGGTGGTTGTGGATCGCAAACGATGGGACTGTACAGCAGCTTGGGGGAGTCTTGAGCATTTTGTCGGGTAAGGGGAGTCCGTGGAGACGTAAAGACTGAAGATAGATAAAGAAGAAATATTTGAACAGGAAGAATAGGAAGAGTTAAATACAGACAGGGTCAACGGGGAAGGCTTAGCCTCAGAAAGGATTAGGAATCCTAATATTGGAGAGAAGCAAATAAATATAGGGGTAAATTTGTGATTTCCAAATTTTACTTGGAAAAGGAAGCAACTGAGTTGATACTTGGTAACTCCTATTTTCTCTAGGAAAGAAGAAGCAGGGTGTAGGGCTTCAGGTGCCATAGGAGCTGACCAAGAATGAAGAAAAGGACCGCCTGGGCAGCTTTCCGGCTGCAGTGTAAATCATAAATGTCTCCCCCTCTACACATACAAATCCAAATATGAAAAGTTTCATTGTTAAAAACATTGCATAATTAATAGTGTCTCACAAATTGCTCATCAAAAATAAAACCACTGCATGGTACCATCTGTATGACACATGATTCTGGGTTTGTGACATATTAAGAATATACTTACAATAGTCTTTATGTAACATGCAACAAAAAGATCAGCCAGGGATAACTGGAGGAAGAGAGCAAATTGAAATCTACTGAAGAGACATTAAACATCAAACATTCAACTAAGAAAAGGAAATGAAAGACCTCTAGGAGACAAGTTACTATTAAATAAAGATATAAGCAAATGTTTCACTAGAATTTTGAAAAATGGAACTACTTAAAAACAGGTAAGGAGAGGGTATATAATAATTGCCTTGATAAATTACATAGCTTATTTATTTGAAAAAGAAGGAAAATATATACCTTAAAGTTTAAAATATTTTTAAAGTTTACTTTTAAAATGTAACTGGTAGAGCATATTAAAAGGAAATTTTAAAATAATTTTAAAACCCTGAAAGCTTGTTAGTTCCAAGTTGAGAAAAATGAGTAACTAGCTATTAACAGTAAATGACTTTGAACAAATTTTCAACTACGTACAGGATAAACTTGAATCTGACTACAAAATGGGCATCTTGAAATGTGACAGTCACTGACAAAGCAAGATAATCATCTGCTGATTTCACTGAAACAAAACATGCATGTAAGGGGCCTTGTGGAATTCTATGGACATTAAAACATTGTTGCATAATGTGATAAGTCTCAGAAATGAAATTTCCTTGTATAGATTTTAGTTTAGACTTAAATGTCTCCCTAACAGCACCAATTATTATGTTGGACTATAGGCTGAATAACAGAGGCTCAAAGAAATCTTAGCCTCATAGTGGCCTATGCAGAAAAATGAAATGCAAAGTTTTTTACAGAATAGTGAATGTGATAAAAAGTCAAAATCACATTGATACTTTAACTCAGTCATAAAGAATGAAATCTTACCATTTGCAGCAATATGGATGGACCTAAAGAACATTATGCTGAGTGAAATAAGTCAGACAGAGAAAGACAAATACCATATGATCTCACTTATATGTGGAATCTAAAGAAGAGAACAAGTGAATGAACTAATCAGAAACAAACAGTTTTGGAGAATTAGAGGAAAAACTGAGGGTTGCTAGATGGGGTGGGGGGGATGAGGGAGAAGGTGAGGAAATTAGAGAGCACAGTCAGTAACCACAAGATTGCCACGGGGATACGAAAGTCAATTTGGGGAACATAATCAATAATGTAAAGATTTTGTAGGGTATCCAATGAATACTTGTCTTATTAAGGAGACCACTTCAGTGATGGTGTAGATGCCTGATCACAGCGCTGTACACCTGAAGCTGAACAATAATGAGTGTCAACTATAATTTAACTTACATATATATATATATATATATACACACATATGTATAAATAAATATATATATAGTCACAAGAAGTGGAGTACAGCATTAGGAATTGAGACAGTGGAAATGTAATGGCTGTATGTGATGTCAGAGGGGTAGTAGATTACGGGAGGGGGGTTATCACTTTGTGAGGAGTATAAATGACAAATGTCTACTACATTGTTTTGTACACCTGAAACTAAAAAAAAAAAAAAATTACATTGGTACTTTAAATACAATTCTTTTAACTGTGGAGAATATACCTAAAATAAAATTTACCATTTTAACCATTTTTAAGTATACAGTTCAGTGACATGAAGTCCATTCATTGTGAAACCATCACCACTATCCAGCCCTTTTTCATCATCCCAAGCAATACAATTTATTTATGCATAAAATTTACATATTTATTAAGGAAAAATCACATATAAAATGTACCTTCTTAACCACTTTTAAGTGTGCAGTTCAGCAATGTTAAGTATATTCACATTGTTGTGAAACCGATCTCCAGAACGTTTCCATCTTGCAAATTGAAACTCTATACACATTAAACAATTGCCCTTTCTCCCTACCCCCAACCCCTGGTAAGCACCATTCTACTTTGTTTCTATAAATGTGACTATTTTAGATACCTCATGTAAATGGAATCACAATTTATTTATTTTTTCCCTATTTTTCATTGAAAAATAATTGACATCACTGTATAAGGCATACAGCATGATGGTTTCATTTATATATATTGTGAAATGATTGCCACAATAGATTCAGCTAATATCCATCATCTCAAAGAGATACACTAAAAAGAAAAAAAAGAAACAAATGTTTTCTCCTTGTGAGAATTCTTAGGATTTATTCTCTTAACAACTTTCCTATAAGTCATACAGCAGTGTTAACTATCATCATCATGTTGCACATTACATCCCTAGTACTTATTTGTCTTATAACTGGAAATTTTTACCTTTTGTTGACCTCTTTCCAACTCCACCTACTCCACCCTATGAATTTGGTGGGTTTTTTTTTAAGATTCCACATATAAATGAGATCATACAGTATTTGTTTTCATACACAATTTATTTTTAACCTAACATATTAGCAGTTACTGAATGAAAGGGGTTTTCTGCTTGCTTTGTTCTGGGGCTTTTTGCTGATAGTTGGGCCTGAGCCCAGTCAATATGGATGAATTATATGTTGTAATCATATTTCACAGCCCTTGGTAATGATCCATTCCTGAATGCAGAAACTAAATGTCATCATGTTGAAGCATCACTAATTAGATGCTCAGGTAGTACTTGACTTTGAAGTTATTTATAAAATATTAATTTTTCTTTGAATGTTAAATGAAACAGCATAAAAAATACGAGATACAAAATTGGAAGAAGAGGGTTGATTTAATTACCACATTGTCCTGCAGTTAGTATTTAATAGTATACTACAGTATTTAGCTTTTGTTGTGTAACACTCTGAAGTTTTCATTGAGTGGAGAGCCTCCTGGGTTTTAGTTCCAGTTCTGCCACCTATATGACCTTTGGCAAATAATTTAATTTCTCTAAACTTAGGCATTATTATCTCCACTAGTATTCTAATCATAAATAAAGATGGAGATAATAATACCTGGCTTATCTACTTTAGGGTAGAGTTATGAGAATGAACAGAGTATTACATGCAAAGAGCTCAGAAAAAATTAGCTTTAGAAACATACATTATTAAAGAAATTTCATCCTTTCCAAACTTCTCTCCATTTTTATATGCCTTTCTCTTACTAATCTTATGCTACCCAGACTAAAGGATATGCTCCTTTATTCCCTCTGTATTCTATTAGATTACATATTTCAACAACAAACTCACAGGTTAAAAAATGGTCAACAGCTCTTTTGCTGTGAGTAGGTTTAGGAATGAAGGAGTAAGGGATGCCAGGAATAAACCAGAGAAGAATTTCCCTCCCTTCTTTCTTATTCACTCTCCCATAACTTCCCAGCTAGTATGAATCCTTTAGTTGGGAGTACAGAGAGCACTGAGGTATGTAGAATGAAATGACAAGTTAATATTAGAAGTGCTACTTAGGGAGAATCTCAAAATGGTTTGAATCTTCATCTGTAGTTTCACTTAAATTACACCAGGTATAAAAGCATTGTGACTCAGTGGTTTATGCAAACAAGCTGGAAACTCAGGACCTGTGGGTTCTGGCCATGTGTCTGACATTTGTTTTTTACAAGTGAGCTAGTCATGTTCACTCCCATGTTTTAGTTTTTTATCTATTAATGAGAACAATGATGCCAAATTATTTCCCAGGGTTATAAGAAAAAAGAAAAATTCACTAAGAGCCAAGAGCTATAATGCCATGAAAGCTGTAATAAGGTAGCTTTTAGGAGAGAACAGATGTGAAAATACTACACAAGTTAAATTTTCTATACAGATATAAAGTATTACTTTTACCTGAGCTAGAGGGGAAAGGAATACTGTGAATATGAAACAGACAGATAATCCTGAAACCTCTCTTTGATTATTAGTTTTAAACTCCCACTCAAACCTTCAAAACATTACTAAGATGAGAAATTTTTGAAAATGGTATTCAGCTTTCTTCTCATCCTTCAAGTGGTAAAAAAGTAAAAGGCCGGGGAATCATTCATTTTTTGTTTGATGAACCAGTTCTTATTTTGTGTTTTCTATGAGGAAGTGTAATGTGTAGTATACTAATTCTGAAACACACCTTGTTAAGACAGCACTGGGTGGCTTTCATAGAAGACGGACGAAACTGAGCCTTGGAGAGGTTAAGTGACTTGCCCAGAGTTAAGAAATGGAGTGGGTTTTTGAACCTGTATCTCTCACACTTCAGAACCCATGCTCTTTATAATAGCCCTATTCTGCTTCAGGAAATGCAGGATTTATCTATGGAATAAATGTCAATCAAACCTGTCCTGAAAAATTACGAGGAAGTCAAGTTGTTCCAGGGATTCTCCCCATCTCTCCCATGGCCACGAGTTATATCATGACATCTCTACATCTCTCTGCATGCCTGCTTAACACTCCTTTCTTGACTAACCAGATTCTTCTCTCTCTACTCTCTCGCAAGGCTTCAGTCGACCAAATCCCAAACTCTAACTCGTGGCATTCAGCTTCTGCCCTTGCTGCTTAATGATTTATTCTCTTAGGTTTCTTAGTTCAGAATCCTAACTGTGAGAATTGATTGTTCCAGACCATGTTCCTACACTAGGCCACAGGTTGCTGGCCAGTCTACATAGACTGGTTAGCTTGGGTCAAGTGCCCAAACCCCCAGCTGTGGCCAAGCATGGGCAGGACCAAGTTCTTTGAGAACTGTGGTGTAAGTAGGTGGGAATTCTGAAACTTAGCCTGTGCCATTCAAGAAAAATCTCCCAAATAAGATCTGCTTCTTTTTTCTTTATTTGCATGTTTCTATGAAAAATATTGCCATTCTTATGACCTGGATTCAAAGTCTAAACATTTTTAATTGAATTGGTTTAATTTTGTTGAAACGGTAACGCACATACATGCTAAAAGTTGTCTCCTTTCTACCAAAGATTCTCAAGGCCCTCCTAGAGACGACAGCTAACAGTTTTTGACGTATCCTTCACAAAAATTCTATGTATGTTCAGGCATTTTTTTATGCACCATTTTATCCATATTTCATTTTACATAAATGAAAGAATACTATAAACACAATGTATGCCTAGCTTTTCTCATTTAATAAGGAGATCTTGGGGCCTATTCCATGTCAATGTGTGTGTTTGTGTGTGTGTATATATATATATGTATACATATATGTACATACATATATATTTTCATTTTTTAAAATAGCTTCATAGAACTTAATTATATGCTTGGGATTTTGTTTTTTAACCCGTGCCCTTTTGATAGGCAGGTATGTTATTTCCATTCTTGCCATTACAAATAAGGCTGCAATAAGCATTTATGTTTGTACACAGCTATAAATCCTATATAAACTTTTCAGTCAAAGCATGCATGACTTTTCCATTTTGATACATTTATGGCCAAACAGCCTCCAAAGATGTTGTGCCAATTTCTCTTACCATCTGTGTATGAATGTCCCCATTTTTCCATAACATGCAGTCTTGTGTTCTGATCACTGCTAACCTGGTAATTTCTGTAATTTTTAATTCTACCTTCTTTCTTGCCCAATAAGTCAGGCACCTAGTTGTGTGAGTTCTTTCAGTCTCTCTCACCTCCATCTGTATCTTTGTATTTACAGTGCTATGACCTTAGTTTCAGTTTTTGTTGCTTCATGAATTGGCTCCCAATATCTCTCATTACTTTCTTTCCCCTTAATAATTCACAAATTATCCAAAAGTGACCGATTTTTCTAATTTTACTTCTATACTCAGAAACCTTTGGTGGCTCGCCAACAGTATCAAGTTCAAATCCTTAGCCTTTGGGAAAAGGGGCCTATCACTGATGTTTCCTATTTTAACCAAATTACCCGACCAACCTGAGCTGTAAAAAATATTGTTTGTGGATATGTGACCAAAACAAGTCCACAAATCAAATCCTTCACTACTGTCATATTATCACAAATTTAAGTTCCTTAGTGAAAGGCAATTAGGTATTGTAGTGAAAGCAAAGGGATTTACATTCTACTTTTGGCTCTGCTAAGAATATGCTGGGGGACCTTGGGGCAAACCACTTACTTTGCAAAATAGTGAATTAGACTAGGATATTCTCTGATTACTATAAGATTAACAAAAGTGTATAAAGATTTATGAAGTCCATTCTACGAAGAAAAGCTATTCAGTTCTAAAGTACTTACTGCAAAGCTAAGGGCAAGAAGACTATTTCCCTTCAATTCAGCAAACGCTAAGCCCACACCATATGCGTGGTACGTATGTAGTATTAGGACGCACTTCGAATCTCAAGCGCTCACTCGCCACGGGTTTAGATGGATTTGCAAACAGCAAAAGTCCTTTCCTTTCACTCAAGAAGCGTTTCGTTTCTCTTGGCCGTTGCCATTCCCAAGTGCCAAAGTCTAACTGCCGTCAACAGTCACCGAGCCATTAGCAACGTGAAGACATACCTGCTGCGAATGAGGGGATGACACTACAGTTCCCAGCATGCTTCTCTTCCCACCACCGCCCTTTCCCTCCCCGGCTCCTGGCCTCCGGCGTGCCGGGATTTGTAGTCCCAGCCCACGGCTGGTGGCGGCGCGGAAGCACTCTTAGAAACAGCCTTTGTCCCTTAGTAGGTTGTGAGCCCGCAAGTTCCAACTGAAGTCCTACTCTGACTGACTTGGGTTTGACCTGCTCAGAGTCGAATTCCCTCCGCCCAGTTCTCCTCAGGCTTACGAGCTTCCCAAGGGGAACCCGCCCCGGAAGTAGAGTCAAGTCGCCCAACCGACAGCCGCAGCACCTTCCAGCCACTCCTAGCAAGACTGGGACCCGCGGGGCGGGCTTGGAGGCGTGGCAAGGAGGCGGGGCCGGAGGATCGGCGTGGCGTAGCGCCTGGGGCGGAGCCACAGCGCGGGGCCGCGCGTCAGGGTGGCGGCCGGGGGCGCGCCGGTGAGGAGAGGCGGCTGCGGCTGCTAGTGGGGAGGGGGGGTGGGAAGGAGGAACCGGGGAGGGGGGGCAGGGCGAGCGGAGAGCCGTGTTCCTGAGGCGGTGGCGGCGTCTCGGACGGAGGAGGAGGAGGGCGGGGAAGGAGGATGGAGCAAGCTGGGGGTTGGGGTTGGCGCTAGCCGCAGCGGCTTGCCTCGTACTGTGGGAGAGCGGCGGCTGCTCCTGAAGTTGTAGGGTCGGTAGCCGGTCCGGTGCTGCCACTGCCGCCGCCTTGGGCGGTGGGGAGGAGCAGGGAGCGGCGGGGGTTAGCGGGGGTCGGGAGGGAGGGGACGAGCAGGGGGAGCGAGCTGGGGAAGACGGAGCGGGCTCTGCGCCGGGCGGGCGGGCGGCGGCAGGGGGGCCAGCGACCGCAGCCGGGGGAACGCGGGAGGATGGAGCAAGTGGAGATCCTGAGGAAATTCATCCAGAGGGTCCAGGCCATGAAGAGTCCGGACCACAATGGGGAGGACAACTTCGCCCGGGACTTCATGGTGAGTCCTCCCGCTGGTTGCCCCTCCTCTCGCGTGCACCGGAGCCCACCGCCGAGCCTCGCCCGGCCAGCCCCGGCCGCCAGCGCTTTGTGTGCGGCTGTGAGGAGAAGGGCGGAGGGGCGCGCACCAACCCCCAGGGCCGGGTGGTCTCGGAGGCCAACGGGAGGTGAGACCGCCTCCGCCCCTCGGCCTCCTTTCCCCTCCTCCCGCGTTCGCGGCACCCTCCGCGGACGCTCGGGACCCAAAGGGAGCGGCCACCGGGCCGAGCCCGCATTCAGCACCGCCACCGGCGACCACCTATTGTTTCTCGGGCCGGGATCCCGAGGCAAGTGAGGTACAGGCCGGCGGGGCTCTTCTCCTCACCTCTCCATCCAACCTGCCCCTCCTGGGAGGGTCCTGGCGGGGTGTCTGCCCAAGGAGGAGAGCGGGTCGCTGCTGACGGAGGAACGTGGGTATTGAGGTTGGCATTAACTCGTGGGGTCGCTTTGCTCAAGCTCGTCTCAGAAGTGGGTAAGGTAGGACTTCTGCCGTTTCTGGGTTCACAATTATTATTTCACACGCCTGGGAAAGGAATCTGGTGGTTTGCTTCATTTCCATTTACCCCCGTCCCGTCTCTTGCCTCCTGAGACCCAGGTCGGAGATGGTATTGGGGGTCAAAGTGACTTTAGGTTGAGGGGGTAAGGGTGTGTGGAGAGGGGAGGTTTATCCTGAAGGAAACCTACTTCGAACTCCCTAGGGGATATTGCCGAAGGCGGAGGGGATGTGACTATCACTTCCTATCCGGGGTGGGGGTGGGGAACTTGGGAACAATAGTCCTGGTGGGGCGGAGGCGACGATGCGGGCCGAAGCCCTGAACTGGGAGATAACCTTCGCAGCCTCCCCCCGCCTTCCTTTCCGCCCTCTGCTTGTACAGGCGGGCTGGAGAGGAGGTTAAAAGTCTAGTTCATGAAATTGCTCTACATACATCACTTTGAGGGGGTCAGATCCGAAGGCGTGGGACCAGAAGTCGACTTCCTACATTGCCCCCCCCCCCCCCCAAACACACACACCCTTTATTTTTCTGCTGGACAATGTTCCCTTTAGGGTTGTTTCCCGGCTTAGGAGGCGGTGGTTACGGCTGCTGCTCCTACGGATATTGCGCAAGATTGGGGCGTTGGAAACCCTGGAGGTCTGGGGAATGGAAAAGGAAGTGGGACTTTGGGAAGTGGTTGCTTCTTGGCGGGATTTGGGAATGGGAAATAAGCTAGGGAAAATTTTGCTCCTGGAGAAGGTATACACCTCCAAGAATAATCAACTCCGAAATTCTCGATTGTGAAAAGAATACAATTAATACGTACAAAAATGAATGAGCAGCAAGCATTGTCTAATTTTTCCAAGTTGAGTTTGTTTACAAGAGGCAGGTGAGATGATTATTAGTATTGAAATACTTTTTCACATTTTAAATAGACTTCTGTCTGGTAAAGCTTTAGCGTTAAAGTTAACAGCTTATAAAATAGATTCACAGTATTATAGTATTGTTGAACTTTGTGATTCCCGCCTTTCTGGACCAATAATAGAGGATAGGATTAAGGTTTTGTGAGAATCTTGAAGACCGAAAAATATACATTAAATAGTCTATGCCTTATTTTAAGCGTTTTCTCGTGATATTTAGCCTATGTATTTTTGAAAAATTACTTTTTGATATGAGAAGGGTAAAGAAAAGGACATTTTCCCTTATGACAGAATTTTTATTGTGTTGATATCTTTGAATAGTGTCACAATAATTGGATGAAGTCCCTTTTTTACTACAGTAGCAAAAATAGAAGAAAATATTTACTTAGAATATTTAAAAATGTTTAAAACTAGTCTTTAGCAGTCTTATTTTGGTTATGGAGGGATAGGTGATGTGGTCTCTGGTCACTTGGCATGCTGATCTTGTTATCCCTGGGCATATCCTGTCAGGAAAGAGCATTGTTTGGTGATGTAGGCCATCAGGACAGGTGCCCAGTCTCTGAACTCCTGTGTAGGGGAAGTGGCCTTACGGTTCATGCTTTAGGGATGAGTCAGGGATTCCTGTTGGAGATTTCATTTCTCAAGGACTAAATGAGTTTCCTTTTTCTTCCACAATACCCAGGGATAGCTAGGTGATTGTACATTTGAGATTTGATGACTAAGACTGTTCTTTTATAGTGCTTGCTTTTTTTAATTCCATGACTTGATAAGCAATAGCTATAATTAAGGCTGCTATTTGGTGCCGCTTTTTCCCTTGACTGGAAAGCTGGAGGGAAACTGTATCTTCAGCCAGAGAAAGAGAATGGAAGATCAGCTGTTTTGTTATTCTTAAATTCTGATGTGAATTAAAAATGCACTTTTAAATGCTGGCATTTTGGAACTGAGCCTTAGAGGTAATCTATTATAACCCTATTCAATTATAAAGTAATAATGTTCATTTCAAATTTTGAAATTATAGAAAATAATGCCTTACCCTCAGGAAAGTGGGGTGAACATCCAAACTGGGCTCTTTCCAGTATTCTATCCAGCCTTGCTATAGTCCCATTACCTAAATGCTATCTTTGTTAATGTTCGTTTATGTCTATATAACATATTTATGCAACTAGGCTTGAACTGTATATACTTGTTTATATCTTACTTTGGACATGAATCTATAAGCATATATAGATCAGTGTAGTTCTCTTTAAAAAACATTAAAGTACAGTTGACATACAATATTATATTAGTCTATTAATGTTTTTAATGCTTATCTGTGACCGTGCTACATATACCATTTTATATTCTTGGGGTTTTTTTTTCAACTTAATATTTTGATAACTTTTTCATTTGTAAAAATATTTTTAAGTGGCTACATAATATTTCACCTGGCAACTATTTTGTAGCTTAACCATTTCCTTGTGGTTCACTGTTTAGTCCAGTCATTATATATTATCTTCTATTATACCAGGTGTGCCAAAAAAATGTGTACACATGACTTGTATTCCTCTTTTGTTATCAGTATATATTGAGTATTACAATTTTAATAGTTTTTTCCTTTCTTAAAATATGTATACTTTATTTGTATCCTCTATATCATAATTCTGTAATGAACATTTATACATAAAATGTCTTTGTTTTGGATTATTGCATAAGACCTTATAGCAGTGGAAGTACGAGGTAAAAGGATATAAACATTTAATACATGTTTATAAAAAACTTTTTGAAGAAGTTGTGTCAGTTTATACAACTGTCAGTAATATATGAGTAATAATTATCTTGATCTTTGATAATTTGATGTTTGAAAATGATATCTTGTTTTAGTTTGAATTTCTCAGTGACTAGTGATGGTAGAAATTTTTTCCATCTGTCATTAACTATTCTATGAGTTGTCTATTCTTGGTCTTGGCCTGTTACGCACCCCTGCACCCCCCCCCCACCCCCATTAAAGAGGAGAAAACTAAGGTATCAAGGTGGTGTACACTGTGGGGCTGAGATGATTACTTATATGTTAAAAGTTAAACATCTGATCTGTGGCAAATCCAGAACTTTATCTCAACTATTTAGATTTTTAGTCTTTACAAGATGGCAGGCAGTGATCATGAGAAGTAAGTTCATAAGGTAGGATGCTGCACATTCAGGTTTGACAGACCTGTTTTATTCACATCTCTGCCGTTGGCTAGCTACCTGACCTTGGGAAGGCCACTTAACAGAAAATGAGATGACTGCGTTCTCTCATCTTTAAAAGAAGACAAATACTACCTACTTCACAGGGCTGAAGTAAGGGACTGATATTTAGGGTCATCATCTAACAAATTACTGTGCTAAAATCTGTATATCCTCATATAGCTAATTTATATATTTAGCTGCAGATAACTAGAGATAGAAGGAAAGAGGTATTTGGGCTTTCATTTTTAGTTATTCTCTTTTGCTTTTTAAAGCTTTATCATGTCTAATAAAAGTGTTGAAACAAGTAGATTTATTCTGACAAGGCTAAAGGTTATCTCGTGCATTAGACACTTGTATATAAAGAAATCATAAAAGATGACATTTAAGCTACAAGCAAATATGGCAGTTTCAGCTTAACAACCAGTTTTCTATCCACTTAGGAAGGTGAAAAAAAATGTAATGAGTAGATTCAGTGGAGTATTTGAAAAAACAGGATGTAGCAGCAGTGTGAATTATAGTACTTAATTTTGTGAAACATTGGGAGGAGAGGATTTATGGCTATTTTTCTAAGGCTACACAGAGGTATAATAGTAAACAATCCTATATTAAAATGCTGTTTAAAATAGCTGATATTTTAAATTAATCTGAACTTGATGTATCAATGAAAAGTAACACAGAACTATCATAGAAGTTATGCATTTCAGGGTATTTAGTCTATAAAACCATCTGTTCTACAAATAGTAATCCTGACAGAATAGCTCAAAACAACCAGTTTGCTTACTTTGTTATGATTAGATAATTGTTACTTGTTTTTATTTTACTACAGTAATGTTAATGATTTTATAAGTTATTTTAAGTAGAAAAGAAATTAACATTTTTCATTCCTACTGTATGCTAAAGCCAGATGTTTTACACTGTCTTGTTTAACATAATCAACAATATGCCATGTGTTTTACCCTCTGTCTTATTAAACATACCAACAATTTATGAGGTAGATATAACCTGTATTTTATAGATGAGGAAACATACTCTGAGAAGTTAAGTATTTTGCCTGACTTCAGAACCTCTGTTCTTGCTATCCTATTTCTCCAGGATGCATCTGAGGTCCGTAAGGACCTGGCTGGGACTAGGCTAGTGGTAGAAGGGGCATCACCATTGTAAAAACGATGGAGGTTTTAAAGTTGAACATGTTTAGGGAGGGTTAGATAATCTGCTGTAACTCACGCAGCAGTTCTTACACTTTTTGATCTTAAGAGTCCTTTACACTCTTAAAAAAATATTTATTGAGAGCCCCAAAGAGCTTTTGTTTATTTACTGTATTAGAAATTACCTTAAAAGATATTTTAAAAAATAATTCATTTTAAAATAATAAACCCATTCCATATTACCTATATACTATATTTTATGACAATTATTCAAAACAAAAAATGGTGTGAATAAGCATTTTGATATTTTTGCAAAGTTCTTTAATGTCTGGCTTAATAGAAAGGAGCTGGATTCTCATACATGCTGCATTCATACTGTTGCAGTGTCACATTTTAAACAGTATCACATGTCATGTACTCTAGAAAACTCCACTGTATACTCCTAAGAAAATGAAAGTGTTAAAAAAAATATTGTACTAAAGACTGCATTCCTCAGATGAGGAAATACAACTTTTTATTATTAGGATAAGGTTTTTGACCTCGTGGGCTCCCTGAAATGGTCTGGGGTGGGCTGTCCCTGAACCATACTTTGAGAAACAGTGAGGTAATGCATGGTAAAGGCAAAAGGTGATGCTGAGAAAGTTAGGTAGGGAGGGGTCAGATTGGTCTTGCATCTATACTATATTTTACTGTATAGATCAGTTAATAGTGATTTTGAACAATTCTACACTACAACTCTTAGATTCCCAGGGAAGGTGGGCAGGTGTTAAGAAAATAGACATGATAGCTGCCAACACTCCAGTATTTCCCTACCTCCAACCACTGCTACCACCCTACCCCTCTCCTTGCCCCAGCCTGCTTTGCTATGATCCTTCACTTATTCAGATAGGTTTGGGTAGAAAAACTGAGAATCACTACTGTGGATCAGCTGCCTGTTTTAAGAAGAGTACACAGTCGTTTGACAGATTTGTGTTGTAGAAAGTTGATCCTGATGGCAGTATGAAGTATGAATTAGAAGAAGAAGAACATTTTAGAAGCCGTTGAAATATAAGAAGATGAGGGTCTGAACTAAACTAAGATAGCAGAATAGAGAGCTTATAAAGGATCTGATAGGATTAAGAAAGAAGTCTCAATAATTCACTAGATGTGGGTAGTAAAGGAGAAAGGAATATTTGTATAATAGTATGACTCCGAGGTTTCTTGCTTGGTATACTATCACCCAACTTGGACGGTATCATTTGGTAGGAGGAGGAGTAACAAGTAGAGGGAATCAAGCAGAAGATGGAGGGAGGAAATTACAGCGTGAAAGAGAATGAGGTTAGTTTTAGACTTTTTAAAACTGAGGTGCCTGTGAGACATCTAATAGAAATGTAGAGCTGAAGAGACCTGGCAGGATGGAGTTAAAGATTTAGGAGTCAGGGTGTAAGTATGTAAGAGGTAGTTAAAAGCATGTGAGTGAATGAGCTTATCCAGACAGGTATACACAGAGTGACCAGCTTTGGGTTGAAGAACATCAACATTAAAAGAGCAGCCCCCAAAGGAAGTACTAGTGGTTGCTCCTGAGAAAGTGTGGTCAGAGAGGAGGAAAGGGAACCCAAAGGATGTCAGAAAAGCCTGGGAGAGTTTCAGGAAAGGAATAGTTCCCAAAGTCAAATAATTCTGGGAGGACCGGTAAGGTGAGGTTGAGAAAATACCCATTCTGTTTGCCAAGTAGGAGTGAATTGGTTGACTACAGAAAGCAGTTTGGGGTTGGGGTATGGCAAGAAGCCAGATTATAGTGGGTGGAAGAGAAACTAGGGGAAGTGGGTATAAATTCCTCCCATTTACCTTCGCATTCTGAAAGTAGATGGCAGAAGCTAGAGGAAGACACAGGTTGAAGGAGAGCACCCCTCCCACCCTCTGCTTTATTTAAAAACAGGTAAGACAGACAATATTTTCCATATATTTCTTAATCTATATATCTTCTGTAAAATTATTGCTGTTTAAATATAATTTTAAAAGATAACAAGAACTTGTCTTTTGGTTATATAATACCTCTGAACTTTTTTAAAATTTGGATTTGAAATATTAGGAGGGGAGGAAAGACTGAAAACCTGGCACGAGCTTATGCTGCATTGACTCGATAAATACGAAAATTTTTATTGTTTGTTAAACTGTTCACTATTGTGATTGTAGGTGGTTTAAAAATTAATTAACATCTCTATTGAGGTGTAATTCACCTACCATAAAATTCATTCAAGTTGTACAATTTAATAGTTTTTAGTGTATTCACAAAATTGTGCAAACATCACCACAATCAATTTTTATCATCTCCCAAAAGAAACCCCATACACATTAGCAGTCATTCCTCTCTTTCTCTCTCCCTCATTCCCTCCCTCCTCTCCCCAGGCCTGTGCAACCACTAATCTGTCTTCTGTCTTCATAGATTTGCTTCTTCTGGCCGCGTATACGTGGAATCATACAGTATGTGATTGATATTTTGTGACTTGACTCCCTTGGCTTAACATAGTTTTCATTCAAAGTTCATTCATGTTGTTACATGGATCCGAATACTTCATTCCTTTTTATGACTGAATAATGTTGTATGATTATACCACGTTTTGTTTACCATTCATCTGTTGATGGACATTTGAGTTGTTTACACTTTTTGGAATATTTTGTATTCTACAATAACGCATAAAATGTAATATAATATTTTTTTTATATTTTATTAATAATACTACCGGGAACTTTTGTGTACAAGTTTTTGTTAGGATATATGTTTTCAGTTTTCTTGTGTATATACCTACCAGTAGAAATACTGGGTAATATGGTAACTATGTTTAACATTTTGAGGAACTGCCAGGCTGTTATCCAGAGTTGCTGCACATTTTACATCCCCACCAGGAGAATGCCCATTTATATTCCCACCAATTTCTCTACATCCTCACCAGCATTTGTTATTGGCTGTCTTTTTTATTATAGCCATCCTACTGGGTTTGAAGTAGTATCTTGTGGTTGACTTATAGGCTTGTAATACATCTCAGTAAGTTTATAGTCTATAAATGATGCTGTATGTCTCGTATCTTTCAAAGCTAGAGTGATAGGAAGTATTTTCCAGTCTTTACAATTGAGCTAATCTTAGTGCTTTCCCAGTACTACTGGTTTAGTTTAGATTTTCTTATCCATCCTTTGATGGATGTTCAGCCATCTATCTTTATATTTTAAATAACTTCACAAGTGGAAGGGAACTTTTTAGTAACTTCAGACATGACTCACTGAAATAGCACACTAAAAATTGACCTCAAGTGTTAATTCTAAATAATTTTTCACTGCATTTACTTGTAGAATAGCGTTAGCTTTTTTTCCTTGGATAGTTGACACTTAGTTTAGAAATGGTTTTTGAAAGTTTGAAACAAAGTAAGACATTAACATTTATATAGGTTAAATTTTTCTGTTCATATATTAAGGACTTCAGTGTTTCTATAACACTCAGTTCATTCCATTCACATTTCTGACTTCCCCAGACTGAAAGCCTCCAAGGCTAGAGATTGGGACTTAATTATCACTGTACCCCCATTGCTTACTGTAGTGACTGGCGTTTACTAGGCATTAATGGCCATTGCATGAGCCGAAATTGTAGTGAGCTTAATGATGTAAGACAGATGGATTCTTCTAGTGGATTCTTCAAATGGTCCAAGGGGCTTGTCCCTTAGACCAGCATGAGAACTACTTTCCCCTCTTCTGTGCATACAGGTGTGCCTACACAACTGTGGTTGTATTTTTAATATGTACTGAAAAAGAAAATACAAGATAAAATACTAGACAATTCGAACTTTTAAATAAATATGATTTTGTTAATTGTAATATCTTCTACATAAATAAGAAAAAATAGTTCACTACATATTTTTGTCTGTGTACTGGTTGGTGTGCATACGAATTCAAGGAACCATTTAAAATAACTACTTGTGTAGTTAACTTTGGGGACATTATCTTAGAATGTTGATTTTAATAAAATGATCACTTATTTAACTTGGTTTTAGATTGCATTAATAAAATTCAGATATCATGTCATTGGCATCTCTTCAAAATAGTGATGTCTTGTAACTTGTGGGTGTTTGAGGAGTGATTGTAGCACAGTAATTAATTAGATTTGCGTTGAAGATGTGCTAAGGCAAGTCCAGTTCTAAACTACTAGTCTCTTCCAAATAGGAGTTGAACTCCTCTTCCAGCATTTTGTATTTCCTGTACTACTTAAATTTCTCAGATTCATGTAGTCAAGCCTCGACAATTATCTCCTTCCCTCTGAAATCACAGAAAAATCTTGTTTCCATTTGTACAATGTTATAGTGTCTGTGAATTGGCTTATGGCAGATAGACAGAGTTACTTCCTAAAACTTTTTTCTGGAGAATGTTGTGGAATGTAGATCATGTTAATCCCAGGCTTTGGGATGTATGCTAACATCTGCATTTCCTGTAATAACTATTTTTAAATATAATCTCCATTTGAAAAGCTATTTAATATTTGAGTAGCTACCTTGATAGGCTCCCAAATAATGCAAAAATGTGTTCCTGTTGTCCTTCCTTGGTTCCTACCATCCTCCATTCATACAATAGGTAGTCATTGAGTGCCCACTGTGGCCTAGGCACTGTGTTTAGAATTGGCAATTGAAAATGACAGTCATTAAGGGAGTGGGGGATCACGGTAAGGGGGATCAAATATATGGTGATGGAAGGAGAACTGACTCTGGGTGGTGAACACGCAATGGGATTTATAGATGATGTAATACAGAATTGTACACCTGAAATCTGTGTAATTTTACTAACAATTGTCACCCCAATAAATTTAAAAAATAAATTAAAAACAAGAAAATGACAGTCATTTCCCCCAAGAAGTTTACCTCCTGTGAACAGATTTGTGAGAAGCAGCAGGCAGTTTTCCTGGGGGCAGTGGATGGGCTTCAGGGGTTCTGTGAACCCTTCAATTTATACGTAATATTTTGTTTGTAAGCCCATTGGGGTGGGCTGGGGTGGAGAAGGTTCGTAGTTCTTAGGATCTCAAAGGGCTTGGGTTCCAAAAACCTTAGAACCTAGGCTGGTAGAAAGATAATGAGCTTTGTATCCAAACAGGAATTAATTTCTCTCCTGGCCCGGCTATGATGTAATCTGGTTATCTAGGGAAATTGGGGCTATAATACCTACCAGGAAGGATCAAGATAATATGTATGTAAAGCTCCTAACATAGTATGTAGAACGTATTCAATAGTAATTTAAGATATTACTCTAATGGAGGTGTATTCGAGATTTAAACCATAGAGGTGGGCAGGGGAGCCTAAATCTGCCTGAACAGATAGATAGATCATGAACAGTTTCAGCAAAGAGGCCCCGTTTGAACTGACTTCTTGAAGGAAGAGTGTGTCAGGTGAACTAGGATCAAAGGCATTTCAGATATAGAAAACAAACAGTACTTACAAAGACAGAGATGATAAGAACTGTGGGTTTTAGATGAGAGGAACAAGGTGGCAGTGTATAAAATAAGCAAAGCCCGCATACCCAAATAATAGGAGGGAGTTTCCTCAGGGAGAACAGCTTCCATGCTGAATTTGAGATGAATATGAAATTGGGCTCTACATTCCTGACTGTTTTGGTGGAAAGCTTTTTTTTTTTTTTAATTTTGTTTTTTTTGTGGGGGGGTATGGGGGAACAGTGTGGATGGGCTTCAGGGGTTCTGTGAACCCTTCAATTTATACATAATATTTTGTGTGTATTTTGTGATCCATCAGCTCCATATCAAGTTGTTGTCCTTCAGTCTAGTTGGGGAGGGCGCAGCTCAGCTCCAAGTCCAGTCGCCGTTTTTAATCTTAGTCGCAGGGACGCAGCCCACCATCCCATGCAAGAATTGAACCAGCAACCTTGTTGAGAGCTCAGGCTCTAACCAACTGAGCCATCCACTGGCAGCTCAGCAGCAGCTCGTCTTCAATCTAGTTGTGGAGGGTGCAGCTCACTGACCCATGTGGGGATCAAACTGGCAACCCTGTTCAGAGCTTGTGCTCTAACCAACTGAGCCACCCAACCGCCCCAATGTGAACCATTTTTAATTCCAGGGTGGGAGGAGGAGGTGGATTCATCTCTGCAAGTTTATCATTCAAAGTATCTCTGTTCATATACCTTTGGTATTCTACTAGTTAGTGTATTTTAATAAATATTGTGGTCCCTTCCAATGGCTTTAAATTCTGCTTTATCAATGTAGCAACTTCACTGAAGCAAAATTCTCATTTAGAGTAGAGTTTAGCACTAATTTAGTATGTAAAAAGTAAGAAGAATAGGCTCCTTTTCAACTACTAAAGTTGTACAAGCACGGTAAATGGTATTACTCACATCAGAGTTTGAGTGGATTATATATAGAATTATCCTGCTTTATTTCAAAGAAAGTGAGTTATTCTGAGTTTTCTGGTAAATTCAACCCATTTGAACAGCAGTGGGGCTTAGATGACCCCTTTCCTGTGGGGATTTTCAATAGAGATGGGGAAATAAATATGAAGGCAAATAACAATGCAGAACTGAATCAAATACCATGGGGCAAAGTGCTATGAGGAGTCTTTTTTTTTTTTTTTTTTTTTTGCAACTTTTTCATTGTGGTAAAATGTACATAAGAAAATTTACAATTTTAACATTTTTAAGTGTACAGTTCATTGACATTCACATTGTTGTGCAGTGTGGATTCTTAAAGGGGAAAATTAACATAATTCACTGTTTGGAGAGTCATGGAACGCTTTATAAGAACAGACTTTCAAAATGAGCACAGGATAGGTGAAGTTTGGTGGAGAGGGTACCCTCTGAGCAAACAAATACAGGTGGGAATAATGAAAAGACTTCAGGGAAGAGCAGTTAGTAGCAACATTAACTAAATAAGAGTTATCAAAAAGAACATTTATAGAAATGTTATGGCTGTTGGTGAATTTATAAGTATAATATTAAGACAACAAACAAGGAATTGGTTAAAATGGTGTGAATTTTTAGAATAAATGCTAAGCCAGCCTTCCACAGGTAAAAGTAGATCTGGTCTTTCTCATTCATGAAATGTTCTAGCCAGCAGAATAATTTAAATAATAAATGCTATTTGATTAGAGGAAACATATTCTAAAATAATTTAAACCCAGAGATTGCCAGAGTACTCATACTGTGCATTAAGTATTAAGACTTAAACAGGCAGTGTTGTAAGGCTTATAGAAGTAGTGTCATGCTAATGGCCTCATCCTATTAGAAATTAACTGGTACTTAAGAATTGTCACTTCACAAAGTGATGCAAGAGAATACCATATTGCCTAAGATTTCCTTTTATAATATAAAATGGTGGAATCATAAGATACGTTCATTTATTTTAAAATAAACAAGTTCAAAAAAGATATAATATCCACCATATTTGGGTAAATTGTTTTTTATGAAATAGTTGTCTAAGGGAGCTACTATGCCAATGCAAATAGACTGGTGAAACATAATTTAGGAGTAAAATCAATCTGAATTAGAGTGCTTTTTCTCGTGATTTATATTTAAAGCACAAACATTATAATAAAGATCAGATATAACCTCATAAAAATAAAAAATCTATAATACAAAGGGTAATACAAAGATAGCAGTAGATTAAGATGAAATATTTTTAACACATTTAACAGTGGAGGATTATTATCTAAAATACATGGGGCAGCTGGTTAGATCAGTTGGTTAGAGCGCGTGCTCTTAACAACAGGGTTGCCGGTTCGATTCCCACATGGGATTGTGGGCTGCATCCCCCCACAACTAGATTGAAAATGGTGACTGGACTTGGAGCTGAACTGCGCCCTCCACAACTAGACTGAAGGACAACGACTTGACTTGGAACTTGGAAAAAACACCCAATAAAGTTTATTTTAAAAATAATACAAATAAAGTAAAATACATAAGTAACTTATGTATCAATAAAAAGGACACTCTTAATAGAAAAATGAGCATATGCTACCACTGATAATTAACAAAAGAAAAATGCAAATTACTGAACACAGGAAGAAAAGTCACCAACCTCTCCAATAATCAGAAAAATGCAAATAACCAACATTTAACTTTTAGGAGAGTCTACCAGAGTCCACCAAATTTGGTAAAATTAAAAAATTGATAATCAGCAATTAGGAGTTGAAAATAGCAAATGTTGCCTAGGATATAGAAAAACTAGTGTTCTGGATCTATTGATAGATGGTAAATTGGTGAAGTCTTATTTGGAAGGCAGTTTGGCCATAATAGAATAGATTATGTGTATATTCTTTGACTCAGCATGTCGACTTCTAGGAATCTTTAAAATAGTTGCATATGTGCATAAAATAATATGTCCAAGTATGTCAGTTGTAGCAGTTTTTATGACACAACATAAAATATCTATTAATAAGAATACACTTAACATGACTGGCTCCTTCAAAGGAGAGGGATCTAGAGAGGATGAGGGTCACTTGTTCATTTTATAATTGTGTACAGAAAAGAGTTAACACAGCAAGCCTGAGATGGCTATCCTTAGGAAGTCCTGCGTGCAAGATTGGCCCTTGGCTAGTGTCTGGGAACTTGGACTTTTGGGAAGGTATCTATCACTCTGTGAGAAGAGTGGCTCACTGTACCTTTATAGTACAAATATGGTTTACGTGGAACACCTACTTTCCTTCTGGAAGTCTGGGATTTTGATTTGCGCTAGACAGAGAGTACCTATGTGACCAGCTTCAATAAAAATTGGGCACTGAATCTCTAATGAGCTTCCAGTAGATGACATTTCACAGGTGGTGTCACAACTAATTGCTGGAGGAATTTAAGTGGGTCCTGTGTGATGCCATTAGAGAGGGCTCTTGAAAGCTTATGCCTAGTTTCCTCTGGACTTTGCCTCATGCACATTTCCTTTTGCTGCCTTTGCTTTGTATCCCTCAGCTATAATAAACCATAGCTGTGAGTGAGTCTGCCTTGGGAATCATCAAACTTGAGTGGGGTGGTCTTGGGAATCCATGCACAACTTGTCAGTATGGTTTGAATGTTTTAGCATCTGCATGTATTGCTTATATAAATTTTCAAATACTAAACTTAATATATTATGTTTAAATTATATTGTGTATATGTATACATAGGCACACATATATGCCTCATCTCTAAGGATACGTTGATGGGCTTTTGATATGTATGTATTATTTGACCCATTTATTCTGCATGTTTTTCCCCTGGTGATAAAGATTGAAAGCTTTCCTTGGTGACATTGTAGGTAATATAATTAAAGAGGTGAATCAAAAGCAGTGTCTTCACTTTGTTATTTAGGACAAAGAGATATTTAGATAAATTATTTTTAATTGCACTTTTTTATTAGTTTCATATGTCAATGTGATGGTAAACCACAAAGATCAAATTTCAAGTAGCATTTGAAGTACATACTCTCCAGTTATACAAACTGTATTATCAGCTTATTGAACTGAATATGTTATAAATGTGACAGTAGGGTGCCAGTTCATTGACTGTATGATGTTCTGAATGGTTATCAGTGCCCAATGCCTAAAAGACTTGCCATTCTTTATCGAATATATATGTAGAAGACACTACGGACTGTGGGGGTATAAAGAGAAATGGGAAAGATTATCTCTCTGGCAGAGAGGGAATTATAATTTTGGATGGCAGTAATGGTGGTAGTGAAAGGACAAAATGTGTAAACAAATGATGTCTACAAAAGGCAGTATGAAAAATACTTGACTAGCATGTACTTTGGGAATGTGTGCAACATCAGGGCAGGGGTTTTGTCCTGGTCACTGCTTTACCTGTAGCATAGGTACCTGTGTGTAGGACAGGTTAGTACCTGGCACATAGGACAGGTTAGGAGAAAACGATGTGAGACCAGTTATCCTCAGGAAGGTGATAATGAAACCTTTTTCCTTTTATTGTAAATGTCTGAAACCCAGTACAACAGCAAACTGAAAAAGTAGACTTTTTGTTTGTTTTGAAAATCTTAACAGTTAATTCATGAGTAGAGTAGAGGTATCCAATGTTATATGAATATTGTGTGGCCTGGTAATCTGAGCTACTTTAATGGCGCTTTCCCACAATCAGCTGGTTTCCCTTACTATACTGCGTAGGACATTTAATTTTTATGCAAACAACTACAATGGCTTTATTTTCCTTTTTTAAAAAAAATAATACATAATTGTGGTAAAATGTGTGTAACATAAAACTTACGATCTTAACCATTTGTGAGTGTCCAGTTTTGTATTGTTAGTACATTTTTTGTGCAGCCAACCTCTAGAACTCTTCGTCTTGCAAAATTAAACCTCTATACCCATTAAACAACTCCAGTTTCCCTCTTCTCCCCAGGTTCTGGCAACCACCATTCTACTTTCTGTCTCTATGACTTTGGCTCCTCTAGATACCTCATTTAAGTGGGATCTTACGGTATTTGTCTTTTTGTGACTGGCTAATTTCAACTAGCATAGTGTTCTCAAGGGTCATCCATGTTGTAGCAAGTGTCAAAATTTCCTTCCTCTTTAAAGCTGAATAATATTCCATTGTATGTATAAACCACATTTTGTTTTTCCGTTCATCCATCGATGGGCACTTGGGTTGCTTCCACTTCTTGGCTATTGTGAGTCATGTTGCTATGAACGTGAGCGTACACATAACCTGTTTGAGACCCTGCTTTCGGTTCTTTCAGGTTTATACCCAGAAGTAGAATTGCTGGATCATATGGCAATTTAAGTTTTTAATTTTTTGGGGAACTGCCGTAATATTTTTCATAGTGGCTGCATCATTTTATATTTCCACCAACAGTGCACAAGGGTTCCAATTTCTCCACATCCTCACCAACACTTGTTATTTTGGTTTTTTGATTGTAGCCATTGTAATGGTTGTGAGGTGATATTTTATTGTTTCAGTTTGATTACCCTGCTAATTAGTGATGTTGAACATCTTTTCATATGCTTGTTGGCCATTTGTATATCTTTGGGCAAGTATCTACTCAATTCCTTTGCCCAGTTTTTAATTGTGTTGTTTTTTTGTTGTTGAGTTGTAGGCGTTCTTTATATCAAGGTATTTCTATATATCCATCTTTAGCAGAAAGAAAAGCAACTAGTCAGTTTATAAAAGTCTAACAATCATAATAAAACAAAACTTGTAATTTATTTTTGAAGTAAAATGTTCTCATCATATAGGACAGTAACTTCATAATTCCAGTTTAATAGTTCTTATAATTAGCTGAAGGTTCAGTTATTTATCATTTTTCTTTCAAGATTGCTGTATAGATTGACTACATTCCGTTTATCTCAGTAAACTTCTGCTGGAGGAAATACAAGTAAATTCTCTTCAATGAGTTTGAGTATGGTTTTGAAAGTTGTCAAAATGTCACATCTGTTATTTTAAATCTGGGTTTATTTAGATTTGATGAATGCTAAAATATGTTTTTTGAAAAAAATTTTAGAAACCCACTCTAAATTACATTTGTACATTATTTTGTTATGTATTTCCTCTATATCATAAGTTTGTGTTCTGATTTAAAATATTGGAGAAATCTTGATAATTGTATACAAGTCGGTTCTAGTTTTTATAATTGAGGTTGGCTCTTTGCTTGAGTTTACTTGTAAGAAAGAAGAGCACTGCTTATCACTGTGCTCTATTTGAAGACAAAATCATATCCTTGGTAACTTGGGTTGTACATATCTTTGCGGTCTGGCCTTTTCAAGACCAAGTCTAAAATAATTTCAGAATGAAGTATTTTTTGCAAGGAATCTGAGTGTTTGGTATCAAAAATAATCTACATTTCCCCAGAAAAATATATAAAAACTTTAAGAACACATGTTTGCTTTATTATCCAGGTTTGGGTTTAATTCTTTTATTTTTAATCTTCCTTCCTGATCTTGGGTTAGAGTTACAGAAGTTATAGAATTTAAACTTTACCCTAATCTTAGATGGTTTATCAGTTATTCCTTCTCAGCCTCCACCCCCTCACCCCGCATTTTCTACTTACTATCTTCCTCTTTTAAGTACATAGTCTTTCATATTCGTTGTCTAGCTTCGTTAGTATACTTGAACAATGTTAAAAACTGCATACTTTTATCTTTCCTACCCATCATACTTACCTATCCTGTAAAAGTTGTGTGTTAAGTTCACTGGCCAAAGTTTCTGATAGACCTAATTATTCATTTGCAATTTACTCATGTTACTCGTATTTAGATCAAGTTCTTCATTTTTGTTATGTTTGGGCCTGTGGTATTAATGTCCTAATGAGAAGGACCACAGTAAGAACAGAGGCTGAGTAATAATTGGAGGAGGGTGGATGTACGGGATGGTGCTTTGTTCAGCCTGTTCTGAAGTTGCCAGTAATTGCTATTAACAATATCCCCCAACACCCTACCAAGAAATTTTTATGACAGCTTTGTTGATAAATTTACATTTATTAAGATTAATTCACATGCCATAAAATTCACCTCTTTAAACTACACGTTTCAGTGGTTTTTAGTATAGTCACAAAACTGGGCATCTATCATCATTGTCTAATTCAGAACATTTTTATCACCTCCAAAAGAAACCCCATACCCATTACCAGTCATACTTCGTTTCCCTCTCTCCCCAACACCCTGGAAACCACTTTCTGTCTCTATGGAATTGCCTATTCTGAACATTCCATTTAAAGGAAATCATACATGTGCTTTTTGTGTTTGTCTTCTTTCACTTAGCATAATGTTTTCAAAATTCATCTATTGAGTATGTATTAGTACTTCATTCCATTTTATGCCCAAATGATATTCCATTATTTGAATATACCACATTTTGTTTATTCATTCATGAATTGATGGACATTTGAATTGTTTCCACTTTTTGGCCTTTATGAATAATGCTGCTGTGAACATTTGTGTACTCGTTTTTGTGTAGATAATGTGTTTTCAGTTTTCTTGGGTATACCTACAAGTGGAATTGCAAGGTCATGTGGTAACTATTTTTAGCCTTTTGGAGAATTGCCAAACTGTGTTTCTGTTAAGAATTTAAAACTTAATTCTACAAGCAACCAAGTTTGGAAACCTAACTTGACTTTATCTCTGCTTGATTTCTCCTTCTTTTTGAAAAGTGGTAATGATTGTGTTAATGTAGATCCTGTATTACCCTTAATTTTTTTATATCTTAAAAAAATAAATACCTGACACAAAACAAAGAGCATTTTTATGCATTGATAGAAAAAAATAGCACAGTATAGCCTTTAATAGTAATGCCTTATGTGTGTTACTGGACTTGGGAAGGCGCAAAAATATAGCTTGTAAACTTAGTCTGCTTTGCCAGGTAACTTCCAAGCTTTCAGATATATAACAGTTGAGACTTAAATGTGGTGGTCTCTCTGTAGATTGACAATGGAAGGATTAGGGAGAACATCAATAACAATTTACCCTCTCAGTCTAGAATTTGGCCCATGATTTATTTTGTTCAGTGAAATCTAAGTAGACTTGTAATACACAGTTAAAATTTTTTCTGAGTTTTTAATCAGGAACTGCTGGTAATGAGCCGTATGATCTCAAGTATCCTACTCAGGTATAGCACCAAATCTTAGGGAAACAAAAAAGGATTAAAATGCTTTTTAAAAGCAAATAAACAAACAAAAATTGGCAATATTTGAGTGGACAAATAAGGATATTTTGGTATCTGCTAGAGGCAGCTAATTAAAAATTTCCCTTAAATTTCTCATCTGTTCATAAGGAATATAGTCAGTAATATTGTAATAATTATGTATGGTGTCAGATGAGTACTAGACTTACCAGGGTGATCACTTCATAAGGTTTATTTATATATGTAATCACCCACTCGTGTGTGTACACCTAAAACTAATATAGTATGTGTAATTGAAAATGACACATAATAAAATTAATTTTAAAATCCTCAGTCTGTTAATAAATCTTATACTCATCTCAGTTTTTACATATTTAAAGGCAGGCTCTATGCTAGGTATCATGTAGAGTACTTTACATACATGATTAATGAACATAAATGCATTTTTTTCTGTCTCTACTCCTTGACATACATTAATTATTTATAATTTTTATTTTGTTATGCCCACTAAGTTTCCCCTTTTCCTTCAGTCAAAGGATTTCTTAAATCTTTTTTATTTTTAATTCAAATGACAATGTAATTAGAGGAAAGAATTAAGTTACCTGTGTGACCCTATACTAAAACAACTCTTTCTTTGGCAGTGGGACTAGAAAGTAAGGGCCAGGTTTGGGAGATGTTTACTGAGGTGGACTCACCAGAACTTGAAACTGATTGGATGTGAGAGGAAGCAAGTGGGCAGATAAAAGGGGAAAGTCCAAAACTACTAAGAGGTTTTCAGCCTGAATGGGTAAGGAGGGCAGAGGTGCCATGAAAATAAAAAGGTACATGGAAGCATTTGAAAAATCGGGTGGATTTATTTTTATCTATTTAGATTTGAATTGATATTGGGGATATTCAGTAAGTTGAATATGGAACTGGAACTGAAGAGAAAAGTCAGGATTAGAAATAGAGATTTGGGGATCTTCAGAAATGTAATAGTAAAAGGCATGATAGGGAGGCGAGAAACTTGACAAAATTTGAACGGAGAACAATTCCAGAGAACACATACATTCAGAGGCTAGGAAGCGGAGAGGAGCCAGAAAGGACTCATTAGCAGGGTGAGAGAAGAATTAAGACAGGTTTTTTTAATGCAATCTGAGAAAGGAGTTAACTACTCATCTGTGTTAAAAACTTTATAGGATTTGAGGCTTTTGAGATTTAGATGCATTTTGGAGATTATTGATGACTTCATAAAAGTACTTTCAGAATGAAATTTTCAAGGGGTTCAGGAGTTAATGGTTCACCAGGAACTTGTAAATTTCTCTTTAAAAGTTCTGTCTGTTGACCACAGACAGCTTTGTGGCCTCGGGCCCAACAAGACAATTTATTTCCATGTAGCGGTAAGTATGTATTGTGCTCTCTTTAACTGCAGAGGTGACTCTTCCTGTATATTTGTTTTTGCAAAGATAAATATGAATTCTGCATCCATACTATTAATTTAGGCCTGTTCTTTATTTTATATTTTAGTTGAGCAGTTGATGTAAGTGTGACATAATGTGTTAAAACTGGAACTAAGTATTCTCAATTTTATTGTATGTTTATTATGGAATGAGATTAGCAATTGGAAATACTTAGAGAGTCTGGGTTTGGCAATGGAGACTACAGGTAAAGGGGACTATAAGTGATCATGTTTTCTTAAATCAAGACAAAACCATATGAAGGGGAGCATAATCAGAAGCTATAGTTTTAATATTCAGATTTTGGAATTTTGAGCAATTTACTATAGGGACAATGGGATAAAATATTTAAAGTTGGAATTGACCTGGAAACTGTGGAACCAATGGTTTCATGAGTTAAGTGGTTAGACAGATAAAAGATGCTGAAGAAACAGATGAGAGGTGATGGCTTTGTGAGTAGCAACAACAACAACAAAAAAGATAATCACACTTGGGAACACTTTGCCATTTGCTGTATTAAATACCTTCAATAAAATTAATATATATGACCAAACATTTTTATTGTGCTCTTAATTCAAATGGGATTCTACTTTATTTCTATAATACAGTTTGGGGGTAGAAAGAGGAAAAAATTGGATTTCACCTCCTAACTTATTTTGATCATGAGAAAGCACTGTATTTTCTTTTCCAACCACAGAACAGGAGTCTTTCCTTTAAGAAAAGGAAAGCATTTGCTTGTTGTCTAGGCAGTTGAAAAATTGATTGTAAGCTTGTTGCAAAACTTTTATATTACCTTTTTTTCCTTTTAGTTTTATGCTTCGCCATATTTATTTTTAGATATAAAGTCTGTAGTACAAAGTTTTATTTAAAAACAAATTCTTGAAGTTAAGGTCTATTGCTACTCCCATTCAGGGAGAATTATAAAGCTGCTATGTTGAGGAGATCTCCTTTGCTAGTTGCTGATGGAACTAGGAATTGAACCCCAGCTTCTCTGGCTCAA
Organism: Rhinolophus sinicus; assembly: GCF_036562045.2. Lineage (NCBI taxonomy): Eukaryota > Metazoa > Chordata > Mammalia > Chiroptera > Rhinolophidae > Rhinolophus > Rhinolophus sinicus. The sequence continues at coordinate 71,428,023 of NC_133758.1, forward strand.
AGCAGTCCGGTTATGAATTAGTAATGAAGTGTTATAGGGGAGAGAAAATAATTTTTTAAGTATACTGGTTAATTTTGATTTGCATCCAGTTTCTCTGAACTGAACATTACCACCTGAGAAGACCTAAACAGTTTGTTGACTCACTACTATTTGTCACGGTTATGCTGGCACTAGCTAATATTAATAAACAAAGAAGATAGGATCTGCATCTTCGGGGAATTCATGTCTGTCAGGGTTGGTTATGTACATATATGAATAATTATTGTACATTGGGATCTGTCGTAGATTAGAGCTATATATAAAGAGCTGTGGCTAGAGATGAGGAAGCAATTTTAGAGGAAGTGGAAGATGGCAGCGGATGCCCATAGTAGTCTCAGGAAAGGTTTCAGCAAGATGATTTCTGTGTTGAGCTAGAAAAAAGCAAGGAGTTTGCTTGGCAGACTACTAAGCAAATAACTGAAGCATTGAAATCGATATAAACAAAGAATAAAATCATTTTCTTGTCCAAAGACCCATAAGATTGGCGTCCTGTTTTCTTCAAATCATGTCCTTTTAACATCAGCCCTGACTTAGCTTCAAATGAGAACTCATAGCTATGCATTTCTGAAAAAGAACGGCAGACAAGTTAGTCTGTCTTGCAACAACAGGTAAAGCTTGAGCAAAGATAAGAAGATGAATTTTGAAAGGCAGAGTTGCATTTTTTGCAGTTAAAGGTAGATGTTGGCATTTGTATAGTTGAATGACCCTCTCGTTGTTTTAGTTGCTTGTAACATTATTAGAGGCATGCATATTTTTATATAAATATGTTTGTAAAGATTTAAGAACAGTCAGTTAGAGATAGTATGTTGTTGGTGGAAATTATACTCTGATTTTACTACTCGCTGCAGTTACTTTGTATTGGGATTATTTTTTTAATATATTTTAGCGTAATGTGCAACTTGTATGGTAGGGTTAACTTAATAGTATTAGATTGAGTGGCTTTTGTGACTTGGACAATTAAATGTTTCAGGTATAAAACCAGATGAATTTGTTCATTTAAAGTTATTATTGAGTGCCAACTATGTGCCAAACCCTCTATCTTTTAAAATTTCAGATAAGTTCTTCAGTAATTGCCTTAGAAAATTTTCAGAGCAATGGCAAAAGTAGTACTGTTTTTTGGGTTAGGTATTTTTGTATTTTGCTACAATGTAACTTAAGCTTAAAGCAATTCCATTTTTATTCCACTTTAAGGATTTGTATTCCACAGTTTTAAGATTTGTATATTGTATGCATATTTACTAAAAGTACTGTCTTATGAAACTCATACTGTTTTTTTAAGTGTTACAACATTGAGGTATTTGGGGCAGTATTGTGTGGACTAGTAATAGTGTGAGAAGTCCTAAGCTCCAATGTTTAATTTATTTATATTCTGTCTTACTCCAAAAAGAATTTGAGTTAGCTTAATTTCCATTTTAGCTCTATTACTTTTTGTGACAATTTTTTTCCTAATTGTCCTGATTTAAAATCTAACAATTAAATTTAATACTTGTCCCTGTCTAAATGTATGAGGTCTGACAAATAAGTTCTCGAAATTGTTGCAATGATGTTGCTAACCTTTTTTGTTATCAGAGGGATTATTCATTATGAATTTGTACCAACTGGGCAAACAGTTAACGAGGTTTACTAATTGGAAGTGCTGAAAAGGCTGCGTGAAAAAGTTAGACGACCTGAACTTTTCGCCAACAATTCATAGCTCTTGCATCACTACAATACACAAGCTCACAGGGCACTGTCTGTGAGGGAGTTTTTAGCCAGTAAACAAATAACTGTTGTAACACCCTCCCTACCACCTGATCTGGTCCCCAATGACTTACTGCTTTACCCAAAGATAAAGAAAATATTGAAAGGAAGAGATTTTGATGACATTTAGGACATCAAGGGTAATATGATGACAGCTCTAATGGCCATCCCAGAAAAAGAGTTCCAAAATTGCTTTGAAGGGTGGACTAGGCACTGACCTCACTGCATAGCTTCCCAAGGGGAGTACTTGGAAGGTGACCATAGTGATATTCAGTGATGAGGTATGGAGCACTTTTTCTAGTATGAGTTCGTGAACTTAATTGTCTGACTTGTTCTGAATTCTAAGTCTGCTTAGTGACTATGAAGAGAATTAGCTCCACCTCTAAAAAATGTCTAACACAACTTGCTAATAGATAGGATGTTGGGGGCTGGATAAAGGAAAGAATCAAGGGTGATTCCCAGCTTTTAGACTTGAGCAACTGTAGAATGAATGGTGGTGCTATTTGGAGGTTTGTGATGCCCATCAGACACTCCGTGGACAACCCAGGAGACAGCTCTTGGACTGGAGAGATTCAACAAACATTACACAACATATTCTCATTAGCTTTGGTCCTTAGATAAACAATGAAACTATTCTACCCTTTTTAGAACTCAAATCTTGACACACAAAATGGGTAGCTTAAAGAAGATAGTCATGTTGCAAGTGACTTTTGGAGGCCTTTGAGAATCAGTTTGATTTAGGATTAGGGAAATAAAATGTTTGTGGTTTAAGAGGTAAAGAGAAAATACTTTGGAACTTTAAAACAAAGTGAATATTGAACTCAGTTTTTGTTTGCATCAGATATTCTAATATTAGAGACATCTCTACCATTAGTCTGAGAAGGCTCAATAAATTCTTGAATTCACCCATTTTTAGTGTGATTTGCATTACATTAAATATTGGTCTAAAAATCCAATAAAACAGTCATTCCAGTGTCTGCCTTCAGTTTTATAGTCTAGTGGGTGAGACACAATTATGGAAATACTTGTCACAAGTGATAATAGAGCATTGACTGTCAGTGCTTGGGGCTGAGGGACAGTTCAAGAAAGGTTTCACAAAGTAGGACTTTCAGCCAGAGTCCTACTATTAACTCAACAGCAAGAGTAAAAATTATGACACTGGTATATAAAGGGGTGAAGCGTTGCTTGTGGTGGTGGTAATTCTTCCCCCTTCTTCAACCTCCCCCCCACCCCTTACCCCCACTCCAGTTCAAGCCACTGTTTCTCAGTCTAGTTGTGTAGGACACAGCTCCCTGGCCCATGCTGGTATTATGAGCCTTGCGCTCTGACCAACTGGCTGGCTGAGGCAGTCGGTTGCTGGTCGGCTGCTCACCAGCTACTCCTGGCACACAGCAGCCTAGCTCCAGGGAGAGCCATCGTTCACAATCTTAGCTGTAGAGGGCACAGCTCACCGGGCCCATGTGGGAATTGAACCATGCCATCTCAGCTAAGAGCATGGCGCTCCAACAAGTAATTCTATGTGACTGAAGCATCACACTGTAAAAGAGTGTTAAATAAAAAAGCAGCTAGGAAATTGGGCAGGCAGCATTCAAAATATGTTATAATCAAACTAAGGAATTGGTAGGTAGTTTATCTTGGAGGTGGTAGACCCATTGGAGGATTTTTGAGTGTGCAACTAGAAATGATCAGACTTGTTTTCTAGAATAGAAACTCTGAAATAAGAGTGAAATTATTTAAAGAGTTTATTATGTGACTTTTTCAAGACTTTTAAAGGTAGAACTAATTGAAAATGTCTTTCTTAAAGGCTTGTTTGGGTTTTTTTGTTTGCTTAATTTAAAAACCCACACATGATAAAGGGTGTGGTGCAGATAAGGTTATGTAAATACACTATTTAAATATATTTTTGCCCAGTTAGGACAGTAAATGATTCAAAGTACTTTTTTTTTTACTTTAGGATTATATTGAATATATTGAATAATAATTTAATAAAGAATTATTATTGCTTGCGCATAGTTCAGTGCTATTCTCATAGTCTGTCGCATAAGCACTAAGCTTATGAGTAAGATTTCTTAGTATATTATGGCGTGTTGCATAATTTATTTTCTAGTAACAGCTTCACTAGAGACCATGGACATAGTGGTCAGGAAGTTAAAATGAAATTAAATGTGTAGACACTTTCCATTTCATATAGTTAAATGAACTTTGGTGCTACCTCTACTTCAGGCCCCATTTGGACATTAATTTTGATGTGGTATTAGAAGAACAAAACCCTTTTTTGTTTAGGCCAGCATTAAAATTGTATTCTAAGATTAACTTTTTTAACATACAAGTACTTATATGCTCCAGGGCATTATAAATATTAATCTGATAGTAATGTTATACTCACAGAGTTTAGAGATTAGTAGGGGAAGATGTATTCTTTTTATGTATCTATCATAAATAAACAGAAGGAAATGGTGTTTAAAGAGTAAATATAAAATCTAAAAACAATTCAGAAGGGAAAGATTATTTTTGCATGAGGGAGATAAACTCTGAAGGATCTAGGACTTAAAAGATGGATAAGATTTGGAGGTATGTGAAGAAGCAAAGAAAAAGCATGCACAAAAACAGAAAATTTTGAAGTAAAATCTTGAAAGCACCTTTTCATAGTCTGTGTTTTACCAATTATATACTGCCGTTGTCAAGTGCTACCAGATCCATACAGTGTTGTATTATACTGATGTTTTAAGAAATAGAAAAGAGATTTAGGAAAGAGTATTGGTTTTCCTATTTACTATACCTTCCAGTTTATCCAGAGTCTAATCTCCAAACCTTTTAGTTCTTTTATTTAAGATCTTTTTGTTTATAGCTGGTGCATTTATTGCTCTCACTTGCTACTGATCTCCTCCCGTCCTTTTTTTCTTTTTGGGGGGTAGGCGGGGGTACTTGATAATAACATTTTCCTTTCTTCATCCCTAATTTTTCCACCACCTCCAAAGAAAAATTTCTAATCATTTTTTCAAAATTATTTGATGCTGTCAACCTGTATGTAAAATACAGACGGACCTAAGAATTGTTGACAATCAACTTCTAATCCTCCATGCAATTGATTACTCCTTCTTTTGAACCTATACTGTGTACTAGTATTAGGCTGGTGCAAAAGTAACTGCGGTTTTTGCAATTATTTTTAACCTTTTAAACCGCAATTACTTTTGCACCAACCCAATAGTTCTGAAAGTGTGTTTTTCAGACAGCAACAACAGTATCACCTGGGAACTTATTTAAAAATACAAATTCTCAGGCTGTATCCCAGACCTACTGAATCAGAAACTCTGAAGGTGGGCCCTGCAATCTGTTTTAAGAAGCCCTTCAGGCAAACAAATTGGCCCAGAATTTGTGAGTCCCTTTGATCTCTGATGTAGGAAAGGTTTTAAAGAAACAAAGAAATCTGTAGTAGCAAATAACATTTTTTAAAGCATTTCGGTGATTTACTCAGTAATAATAGCTAACATTTACCAAGCCCATTTTTTGTGCCAGGGTGTTTGCTGACTGTAGGTATTATATTACAGAAAGTGAGACACAGATTAAATATGTTCAGTGTTGTACAGCCAGAAAGTGGCAAATCTAATTAATTCGAGCAGGTAACTAATATAAAGGTGACTTTTTTTGTTGCTAGAAGCTACATCCCTACTTGAGGAATTTTTTTATTTTTAATTTTGAAAAAAAAAGTACAAAGTTTTTGTTTAATGGACTACGTTTGTTTTATTTACACTACATCAGAGGTTAGTATTTGATGGGTATCAAGATTTCTAAGTACACTATTTATGTAGACTTATTTTAATAGAACATTCTTCATTGAAAACTTGAATGTAGCATTCTATTCTGTGCTAGGCTTTAAGAAAACTGGATATATAAAAATTCATACTCAAATTAGATACTTATATGTACACAAAAGTGTTCTTAAGGTTCATTATCTGAGAAATGAAAAGTCATTTCACATAAAAATTTTCTTTTGCACATTTCTCAATTAACATTATTTGTCATGTGGAAAAAAAAATGCTTGGAGAGATTGCAGCAGGTATTCCATGAGTGCATTCACATTTTATAATTAAATTATTTATTCTTCCCTTTCCTTTGTAGTAATATATGCATATATTTTTTTAGTGACAGTTATCTAATTTACATTACTTTTTCTCCTGTGTTTCTGCAACTGTTTAGATTGATATCCTTCTATAAGTTACATTCACATACAATATTTTGTAATGTGTTAAGATAATAAAAATATCTGAAAATGAAACTCTTTGAGCAGAGAAAATATAAAAATTCTGATTAAATATGCGATATGTATAGTGTGTATCAAAGTAACTGGAAGGATCTTTGTTAATAGGGAGTAGTTAAATCATGAACCATTTTTACTACCCTTTACTGTTCTTAACATTTAATTTTTTAAATAGGATATGCATTCATCCCGTGTTTCCTTGAAAGTAAGACCTACCTGGACCATCAGCTCTGATGCGTCTTCTGGATCAAAAATTAATACAAGACCCACTCTTATTTTAATATCATGTAAGACCGGGTATAATATAATACCGGGTCTTATATTAATTTTTGCTCCCGGGTCTTATATTAATTTTTGCTCCCAAAGACTCATTAGAGCTGATGGTCCGGGTAGGTCTTATTTTCAGGGAAACACGGTATAATTCAAAGTATGAGAAGACGTATTGGTAATGTTTCCTTCCCATCCATATCTTACAGCTACCCATTTCTCTTCCCCACAGACAACCTTTGTTAATAGTTTCTCTTCAGAGATGTTTTATGCATATGTACAAACAAATACAAATATATTTTTATTCTTTTTAACACTAATAGTAGTATATTATATACACTATTGTGTTCCCTGCTTTTTTTACACTTAATATGTGTTTTTGAGATATTTCCATATCACTATAAAAAGCTTCCTCATTGGCTTTCAACTATATTATATTGTATGAATAAAACAAGTCTATTTAGATAGTAATATACTTTTTTGATTGTTTGCAGTCTTTTGTTCTTTAGAAACAATACTGCAATAAATAACTTTTTGTGCATACATCATTTCATGTGTGTCATTTATCTAGAGGACAGATTTGTGGAATTACAATTCCTGAGTTAAGGGATTGTGTTTATTTATAATTGCCAGATTATCCTCTTTAGGGGTTATGCTAAAATGTTCTTTCTACCAGCATTTAATGAAGTTCAGGTTTTCCCATACCCTCACCAACAGCCCATTTACTTTTTTTTTTTTAATTAAAGTTTTTTGGGGTGACACTTGTTAGTAAAGTTATATAGATTTCAGGTGTACAATTCTGTAATATATCATCTATATATCACATTGTGCTCATAACCCAGAGTCAGTTCTCTTTCCATCACCATATATTTGAGCCCATTTACTTTTAAATACGTTTTCCCCCAATACACTTTGAGAACTCTATTACTACAGGAAATAGCATCATAAATGTGGGGAATTGTACTGTGGCATTGTGCCAATGCATAACAAGGTTATAGTAAGTCTTTTCATCTTAAAAAAAAAAAGTGTGTATTCCTGTTTTAGGTCTCTTGTTTTAAGATTGTGATGATAAAGTTTATTAGTTTTTTCAAAGAAAACCAAAAAGCTCACCATTCTATATTTGTCTATTTGTAAGATTATTTCAAGTGTTGTGTGTTAAAGTATATCACAATAAGAATAAGTTAAGACTACTGAATTATAGTTCTATCTGTGATTTTAAAAAATATAGACATAATATTTTTAGTTGCTTAAACATCAGTATCAAAAGTAGCAAAAATAAATTGGTGAAAAAGTTCAATGTTGCCAGACTTCTTTTTCATTTGGTTTGTATTTGATTTGTTGAATTGTAAAATCATAATGCCTTCAATATGTCTTTAAGCCTGGAAGAAAGTAAGCTACTTTGAAATTAAATTTCAGCAGTGTAGTTGAGTAGTGAATTTAAACAATTCACAATGCTGACTTTCAGTGCTTCTGAAAGCAGGAAGTGTATTACTGACATGCAGAAATATTCCAGCCCAGGGAACATCCTTACTGCCATATGTGGTAAGAATTTGTCACTAACTCATAAACCACTTCTGTGATGCAGTGAATAAGCAGAATTGGCCTTTGTTGGACATTTCCAATTGAATATGTGAAAGAACTTTGTTTTGCAGTGTCTTACAAATAATTATTAGCTTATGCTTTGGAAGGAACCTGACACATCATGGGTGCTCAAGGTATAAGAGAAACAATGAAGAAAATTGTCCATGATCTTTTAGTATGATTTTAAAACTTGGTTTTTAGGACCCTTAGTTAAAACACAAAAATTACTTGAGTAAGTTAAGGACGGAGTTAAATATTCTGTCTCAGCTTACTAATGATTTCTCTAAATAAAATTTATTGTAGTTTCCTCTTTCACTGCTATTTGGAATATTAATCTTATGTTTGCACTTATGCTAACAAACAAATCATCCTTGGGGTTAATTATTAAGGGGTAGAGAGATATTGTGTGAGCTTAGAAAAGAGGAAAATGAGTTATGAGGAATTGAGGTTAAGAAAATTCAATGAAGGGCTACTTGTGAATCATTGAAATCTTGAAATGTTAATGTTTTTCTAAACTTTAATTTGCCTTTTTTTTTTTTTTTTTTTGTATTTTAAGCGATTAAGAAGATTGTCTACCAAATATAGAACAGAAAAGATTTATCCCACAGCCACTGGAGAAAAGGAAGAAAATGTTAAAAAGAACAGATATAAGGACATACTGCCATGTAAGTTTGAAATGCCCCTAATGGAAATGGAAATACTAATAAGCAGTTTGTAGCCTAAACTAGCTTTAGTCTTTCTAATGAGTTTGATAAGTAAGTAGTAGTTAACATCTTTTTCAAGGCATACTACAAGATAATAATTTGTAATTGTGCTTTTTGTCTTTCCTTCTGATAGTTTTTGTATTTTTTATTAATTTTTCTGGAAGCATCACAATTACTCTGATACTAACTTACTTTTAAATACCAAAAAATCCAAGTAAGAATATCTCTGTGGATTCCTTGTTCAAAAAGTTATTACAGTAAAATAACATAGACAGATAATTCAATAAATATAATTGAATAAATTTTGTAAAATGCTAAAAACTGTCTATTCACAGTAAGAACCGTAAGATGATTCATGCCTACATGCCTGTTCTCAACAGTCTAAATATCTATCTCTGAGAGTATGAGTTACACTGATAACATTATATTCTAATAATATTGTAATTATATTCTTAAATAGCATACTTTTCTAGCAAAATGCCTTAACTCTAAAATCATGCATACCTAAGTGTGTCCCAATTTTATAAAATAAAAACTTGACATCATAACTGCTGTCTCTGAAAGCTGCCGGTACTCTTTCTTTCAGTTCAAGTATCTTGAAATATCTACATTCTATGACACCATTCCCTTAATTCTCATTCATTCTTAAAGCTTGTTCTCTCTAAAATATCTTTGATAAAGTCCCCAGGGACTTTTTAATTAATTGCCAGATTTAGTAGTCTTTTTATTTCCGGGCTTATTCTTTTCTGTTAACTATTTTGATGCCATTGACCAGTCCCTATTTCTGAAATTTTCTTCCATGATATCCCTCTCTCAGATCACCTCTTATCTTCTTCCCTTTCTTTCTCACTGTCTTCTTTGCATCAACTTAAGCCTTCGTCTTTCTGTTGTTGTTCAACTTTATTTTCAGCTGTGGGATCTGTGGGTGGTTGGTTTTAGCAGAATTACTAAGTGGCAATATAGCATAATGGTGAAAAGTTCTGAGTCTGGAATTTCCAATCCTGGTTCTACAACTTGTTATCTATATGACTTTGGACTCATCTTTTCTGTACCTTGATTTCCTCATCTGTAAAATGGAGATTAAAATAACACTTTCTAGGATTACTTTGAGCATTAGATAAGTTAATACATGTAAAATGCTTAGAATTGTACCTGGTATGTAATAACCACTCTAAGCTTTTGGAAGATACACTCCACTTTCCTTCCAGTCCACCTCAGAATAGTGAATGGTCTGAGTTTTTTGGGGGGCAGTGTTTATTAAGCAAGGTCATCTTGAGGTACTCTTACTGTGCTCTGGAATTAATGCAGGTATTCTTAAAGAGACCGTTTCTCCACCTATTTTTACCATCTGGGGAAATGAATCTTAAATAGCTCCAGGGTTCTGTTTTCATATGTTGCGTTTCATTCATTCATTTTACAAAATACTTTGATCATATGCTATGTGCTGGGGATATAGAACAAAGTGGCAAAAAATCCTGCCCTTTGAGAGCTTATATAATCAAAGTGCCTGACAATGAATGCAAATAACATATATGGTCTGCCATATGGTGATTAGTGCTATATTGAAAATAATATAGTAGGAATGAGGTATATAGACAAAGCTGAGAATAGAAGGGGGAAGAAGCTTTATAATTTTAAATAGAGATAAAGGGGGAAGATCAGTGGTGTGCTTTTAAACTGGCCCTCAGAAAAATAAAAGCCCTGATTTTGCATTGTTTGCCAATTTCTGTAGTAAATAGATCATTTGCCATAATCACAACAAAACTCTGAGGTAGACACTATTATATGCCACTTCGCAGATGAGAAACTTAGACAGAGAGAGGTTAAATAGCTTGTCATACAGCTAATAGAGTAGATGAGAATTTAAACCCTGGCAGTTTAGATCCAGAACATTGGTTCTCAAGTAGGGTGATTTTGCCCCAGACGGGACATTTAGCGCCATCTGGAGACATTTTGGTTGTCACAACTCTGACGTGGAGTGGGCAGGTGCTGCTGGCATCTGGTGGGTAGAGACCGGGATGCTCTTGCATCTTACAATACAGAGGCTACAGCCTTACCACAGTAAAGAATTATCCAAAGCCAAAATGTCAGGAGTGCTGAGGTTGAGAAACCTTGTCCTAGACAGAGCCTGAGCTCTTCATCACTGTGCTGTAAAGAGTGGCGTGCCTTTTTTCCTTTAAATTACATAAGGTTTGACATGTCAGTTTCCAAAGAATTTCTGGTCACTTTATTTTAGAAAATGATGTTCAAAGTAATTGTACTTAGAGATGCATGTTTACTTACTGTCAGAAGAATAATGTTAAGTCATCAATTTTCCTTTGCATGTTTAGCATGTCCAGTGTTTTTAGATACAGTATTTTTTAAATAGCTTTATTGAGATGTAATTTACATGGCATAAAATTTACCCATTTTAAGTGTACAATTCAGTGATTTTTAGTAAATTTAGAGTTGTGTAACCATCAACACAATACAGTTTAGAACATGTCCATCACCCCAAAAAGATCATCCCTGCCAGTTTGCAATCTTCAGCCCCAGGTAACTACTACTCTGCTTTATGTCTCTATATAGATTTTCTGGAAATTTCATATAAACGTAATCATACAATATGTAGTCTTTTGTGTCTGGCTTTTTTCACTTAGCGTGTTTTTCGATTGATCCATGTTGTAGCATCTATCAGTAGCTCATTCCTTTCTATTGTTCAGTAGTGTTCCATTGTATGGTTATTTTACATTTTCTTTACTAGTTGGCGTGCACTCTGAATAATGCTGTTATAAACATTTCCATGGGCGTCCAGATGGCTCAGTTGCTTAGAGCGTGAGCTCTGAACAACAGGATTGCCAGTTCAGTTCCCACATGGGCCAGTGAGCTGCGCCCTCCACAACTAGATTGAAGACAACAAGCTACCACTGAGCTTCCAGAGGGGCAGCCAGATGGCTCAGTTGGTTAGAGTGCAGGCTCTCAACAACAAGGTTCCCATTTCAATTCCCTCATGGGATGGTGGGCTGCGCCTCCTGCAACTAAAGATTGAAAACGGCGACTGGATTTGTAGCTGAGCTGTGTCCTCCACAACTAGACTGAAGGACGACTTGGAGCTGACAGGCCCTGGAGAAACACACTGTTCGAATATTCCCCAGTAAAATTAATAAAACAAACAAGCAAAAAAGAACATTTCTATACAATTTTTTGTGTGATCATAGGGTTTATTTTTCTTCGATAGATACTCAGCAATGCAATTTCTGGGTCTATGGAAGCTTATGTTTAACTTTTTTTTTTAAATAATTTTTTATTAGAGAAATACATTTTTATTTTTTTTTTAAATTGGAGAATGGTGTGTTTCTCCAGGGCCCATCAGCTCCAAGTCGTTGTCCTTCAGTCTAGCTGTGGAGGGTGCAACTCAGCTCCAAGTCCAGTTGCCGGTTTCAATCTTTAGTCGCAGGGGCACAGCCCACCATCCCATGCGGGAATTGAACCAACCTTGTTGTTGAGAGCTCACGCTCTAACCAATTGAACCA